>NW_026892555.1:95915000-97115000 GCF_033815535.1 Pezoporus flaviventris
GATTGTTTAGGGGTTTTAACTGGATTTTCTGTGAAAGAAAGCCTAGGTGTATGTATCCAGACCTGTGCAGAGACAGGTTGGATAATGGAATTGAGGTATGCATAGTGTAGGGAGAGGATGATCCCAGAAGTGCTCAATCAATGAAGGAGATGCTGCATACTGCCAATGGAGGCACTTTTAATTTCTCCTTCGGTTTTTATGTATTCACTTAATTTATTGGTGAATACATATTCAGAAAGTTGTCTCAGTCACTTTAATCACCTGTGTATTGTCTGTACCCTATTATTTCAATTACACTTCCAGGAAGAAAGGTTGCTGCTTTGATTTCCATGTATTTTTATGGCATAAGAACCAACTTAATGTAAGCTGCTGTTTCCCAATGAAGCTTTCTTTTTTTTTCTCCCAACTTTCTTGCAATTTTTTAAACAGCAAGGTATAATGAAATGTGTAATTTACATGGAAGGACATTTTCAAATGTATTTCTCAATTTAACCTCGAGTAAGATGGAAGGTAAAAAAAACCAACCAAACTTAAATGTCTTTAAGCTTACAGTTGATTTGAGGTAATACAAAGTGATAAAACTTAAAACAAGCTTAAACTGCATGGGTTCTTGGCTTCATTTGTTTAATTGAACTCTTAATGGAAAAATTGCCATGTGTGTTTTGATAACCTTAGCTCTGACCTCTCCTCCCCCAGCCCTCTTGTGAGATAAACTCATTAAAAAAATGTAATAATCTCTGCTAATAGCCTAATCTAGATAGTCTATGAGGAGCTGTGTTATGCCTTAATTTTAATGTGGAGTAAGCAAAGGTTGGTTTTCTTTATATACACGTTTTCAAGTGTTCACTTAATTTCAAAGATGTCTTTGAAAAAGGTACAAGGTTTGCATACCATGCATAAAATCTTCTTAAACATATAGTGTGACATATATATAAAACACGGATACAGTTCCCTACAGGGCCAAAAATGTGTGCAGCTTTCTGTATGAAAAGGTTCTTTAGACCAGTCAGTTACTTGGTCTGAAGTGCTGATAAATTAGAATTCCCAAAATTTGCACAAATGAAAGAGTAAAAATTTGCTATCAATTTCTTAGGTTGCTTTTATAATTATTATTTTTTCTTGGAGGAAGTGGTACCTATTTCTAAGCTATTTATTTTTTTAATATATGTATCACTTTTTAAATACTTATTTATATAATTGCAAATTCTAAATTTTAGAACCAGTTCTCCCCATGCTAGTTTTGCAGTTACTTTGGCAAAGGTAATTATTTTCATCTGTGAGAGAGTAAGACGTTTTTTCAATCTACTCAGAGTTGAAAAAATGCCATCTCCATTGAATAGTATTAATGATAGTGTGTAATGTGTAGAGCTGCTTATTCTGTATTCTGACCATTAAAAGAACTGACTGCATGACAGTATGCTAGAGAAGTCTCGAATAGAAGCTGGTGATGATCAAGGTTAAAAGAAAATATAACAAACATTTGTAAAAGTTAGAGGTGAAATATGAATCTGAAGATGATGTTTGAATGTGAAATTGAACATCTTTAAATCCTGATCTTTTTTTCCCTGTGGAATTCTATGTCTTACAAATTTTCATCAGATATGAGGAGGATTGTGAGTGCTTAGAAACTCTGAATGCCTTCTATGATTGTTTTAAATGGAAAAAAAAAAATCTTAAAACTTTCACTGTATGATTGCTTTTGGTTGTTGAAGTCTCCAGTATGATTAGTTGGCTCAGATTATTGAAGTAATTATTCTAAATTGATGGGTGGTCTCCATTGATAGCTTCTAATAGGAGGAAGGGTATGTTACTAATACAGCACAATCCGTGTTGTGGATGCCAGAATTTAAGAAGCCATTAACCTTTTCAGTTTTCTTAATATGCTCTGTACATGTTTTTATAATTCCTGTGCATGACAGATAGTGAAGTCAGAGAACATATGGCCTCACAGCGTCTCACTGCTGGCACCTTAAGGTACAAGTCTGTGACTGTATAAAGGTATATGAAGTGTAACTTTTTGCTAAGAAGGAAATACAGTATTTCAGTCCAAAATCTGAATTATTAAATTCCTTCGAATAATTTATTTGAACTTTTCAAACTAAACGGGGTAAAAGCTGTTGGCCAAGGAAGATCATACAGAAATACGGGTCCCCTTATAAAGGTACATACAGTGCTGAGCATGCTTCTGAATTACCAAGAGAGCCCTTACAAAAGCAGATAACACCAATCGTGAGCACCCTCTGCTGACCAAACTGTACATGACATTTCTTAAACTGCAGCTAAGTCTTTTTTTTAGCCTTCAGTCAAATTAGAGCAAAATACTGAAACAAGGTAGAGGCAAATATCAATGACTTCGCTCCATTGTTGTATTTCAAGACTGATTTTAAGAAAAGAGATCAGAATGAAGTCTCTTTGGAGACATTTGGATAGTTGAACAAACTTCAAAAGTGTTAATGAAAATCAGATTTATTGTCAACTCGCTACTAAGAATGGGTCAGCTTCAGTTTCTCTGATTTTAATCTTTTGAAACATAATGTTTTATCACCAATAGATAAATCATTGGTGTTAGGATAAATCAGGACACAATTGAAAAAGACACGCGTAAGAAGGATGTGATGTCTGTGGCCAGCATTTGTCAAAACGAGTGCCTTACTTCAAGCAACTGAGTCCACTATTTAAGTACAGTTGTTAGGTATAGCTCACTTAGAGTTTTTACTGTAGACTGAACTAGAGAGGGCTAAGCACCCCTAAAAACCTGGAGAGGAGTTTCAAGTTTCACATTTTGTATCCAAACTCAGATGAGGATGAGTCTGGAAAAGGCAGCAATATGAAATGGACAAACAGAGATACAGATTTGTATCTCTGCTTTCTTTTTCTCTTTGTTTTCTTTTAGCATTGGAGGTATTACTAGCTACAGAAAAGGTAGTTTTGTTCCTAAGGTGATTAGTTTATTTCAAACATAGATATTACGCAGTTATGAATAGCTTGTTAAACTAAAAACAGACAAGTCAGAAAAGTAATTTAAAAATGTAATAAACTTATTATGTTTTTAAAAGCACTTAAAGCTCTGTTTTTGAATATGCATCAAAACATTAAGAAAACCCCACGTTATCTGCTTGCAGCCTCCTCATCTTCTTTTGGATGATAACCATGTATTTCTTCTTGAGTTTTAAAATATTTCTGCTATTTAAAATGCCTATCTGTTGGATATGGACTGTTTTTTTCTCAAGATACAGATAAGTAATAGTAATTTGTTTCCTTGTGGATACAATTAATGGTAAATATCTAAAAGTGTTCCTTGGAATCAGTGTAGAATAGATGCAGTTGAGCTCCATAAACCTGCAGTATTAACATAATGCCAAATATTTCAGTTTAATCAAGGTCTTGTTGGGTCTTACTTAAGCCAGGTAGAATGCCCCCACATACCACCATGATTATTGCTTTAATTCTAAGATTAATAAATCTTGTAATATGTTTTTAGTGCTTCAGAAAATGTTTTCAAGGTTTGACATTGTTGTTCTTGCAGCTAAACAAGTGATTGAGCTGTTTGAAAATTGATCTAAGAAAAAGCAGGAATAAGTGGCTTTTTTTTTTTTTTCCACTAAATGGTTACTTTATATCTTTCAGTGGTTTATTTGTTTTTCCTACTTTTGAATCTACTGCTTAAAAGAATGAGTAAGATATTGAATAAAAGTGTAACATACAATATAAAAGATTTGGTGAGTTTTGTGCTAATCAAGACAGGCTTTTGGAGAAACATGTTTGTCAAACCATTAATTGAGAACAGTGAATTAAGGGAAGATGCTTCCTAAACTTGAATTCACATGCTTTACTTGTTTTGATTCATAATTATCTGGTTATCTGGATTGCTGAGCAGTCAAGAATTTGAATAATAAAAAATAACCTTAGATAGGAGACTTAACAAGAAAAAACATTTACAGATTCCGAAGTTGCTGTACATGTTTTTAGTGTCAAAGATTAAGGTAGATGGATATTGATGTGTCTATTGAGTCTTTAAACAGGGATTAATATTCCCAGGGACTATGGGAAAGGTTTAACAGATTATTGGAGAAAGCCATAGGGGTTCTGATATATGCAGCTAACTGTACATAGTAATTTAGATAATAAATTTTAAAATTTAATAGATGATGAAATGCCATGAATCATCTTTTTTAGGCAAGGTATGTTTTTCTCATCCCAAAGAAGAAAATAAATTACTTGAATTTTAGTAATTTTAAATACTTACCTTACTCTTTGCAGAGCTGTTATATCTAAGTTTCGACTAGGATTAAGGAAAACGTGAATACTTGTCTAGTATTCAAGGTTTAATAAAGTTCAAAGCATGTATTTAGAATAGGGAAGAAAAATTTTGTGTATGGTGCAAATTAAAGTCAAAGCCTATCTCAAGCACCCATACCCTGAAATTTCATTCTAGCCAGTATGGTGTTTGTCAGTGCAGAACCCGAGTGATTACTGAAATATAATTACCTTTGGGGAAGAATCTGGTTGCAGGGGGAAGTCTCTCCTAAGATAGTGCCTTAATACTTCAACAGTATTAGAGTAGGGCACTTTAAAAAGTCTATGTGGGAGCAATTATTTCTAATGCACTTTAAACTGTAATTGAATAAAAATGACTGCATTAGACCTTTTGAGAAATCTTTACTGTTGTGTAACATCGAATTATCAAAATTTTTCATTTCAGTATTCTAGCGTATTTTTTTCCGCATTTTCCAAGCAATTGGAAATTATAATGTTTGAAGAATTGTTCTAGTGCTGCTATAATAGCTTCAGAGGATAACCTTTTCCAGAAGTTAAGCATCTAGGGCAGCAATAGCTGCTGTACTTTTTCTACTTCAATTGTCAGAAAGGGTTTTTTTGTTGCTTTCAACTTCTGCTAATTAAATCAAGATTTTTTTTTTTTTATAAGATAATGATTTATACCTTGTGGTTCAAAATGTGAAGTTTAGACCTTTAATCATTCCCTCATTCAAAATAATGTATTCTTAAAACTTTCAGTTTTTTTTTGTGCAAGTAGGCAATTGATGGTATAAAATATTATTTTATTGAGAACCATTAGCTATTTAAAACTTCCTGCATAAATTAAAGAGGAGCTAAATGGTTTTGCAGTTGTTGTCATTAGTAGCATTTTAGATTACACAGGCAATTATTGTGTTCATTACCATAGAGCAGCCCCTTTGCAAAACTGTTGTGGTTGTCTTAGACATATGATCAAATTTTCCCTTGGAGATTAAAATTTCCAGTGGTGTGTTTAATTTTGTTAACACAGTTGTTTCAAATAGAACAAATATTATGACAAGTAGAAGAAAATTTGCTTTTCTAATATTAGAAATAGCAGTAAACGTGGAAAATTACTCCACTTGTTAATTCATCTATTTCTTGTATTGTCATAGTTTCTCTGGTTATGATTATTTTCAAAAGGAAAGAAATCGCTTTCTTAAGATGGTATATTTTACAAATATCTTGATAAAATCAATATAATTAATATTACCCACTTTTTCAGTGTTCATATAAATTTTAGAGAATGTTAGTGAATTTCTTCATGAAATGTATATGGAGGATTAAACTGTTTTGTTAGTTGGAGTGCAGATATTTAAGTGGAAAGGTACAGAATTAAACCAAGTATATTTCAGTACATTATAGTAACTAATTTTTGAGAAATTGAGAATGCATTTCTAGTAAAGCTTTCTTTGTGTGCCTTCTTAAGATTTTGCAATTGCCTTCACTTGCCATAGTAAATGAAAATATTACAATTGACTATGGCTAATAGTATGACCTACATTAAAAAGGATGACGTTATTAGTAACAAACCAAATGTTCTTGAGCAAAAGATTTATTGTGTGAAAAGTTTTCAACATCAGCTTCCTTTATTCTCTTAATATAACTCTGAACACATTTTTGTTGGATTCCAAACTTAAATTCACATCTGTCTTCATCAATTAGATAGGTATTAATGCTTTGAATTAGCTACGTATCGGTGTGCAGTGGACTAAATTTAATGTTTCTGTCCAAAAAGTGGCATTCTTTCCAAAGAAGCTCTTTATTCATTTCTGTTCTGGGGTGGGGCTTTTTACGGGAGGGGGGAACGGGGACACGACACACACACCAAAGAGGGAGCAGAGGGGAGAGGTAGGCTTTCACTACCATGATGCAGGGAAAAAAAGTGTGAGGTAGTGGTTATGCATATTGCAAGACAGTGATTCTTTATTTTATTACAAAAAAAGACCAACTCTAGAAGGCCAGATTAAATCATTCCTTTCACTTTTTAATGGGATTTGGATGAATAGAGTAAAATATGCACTTTGCATTCATTGATAGCATCTTTAGGTTGAGGTAATTGAGTCTTTTTTCCCTGACTGAATGAATAATGACTTCATCTGATCCTCAGCGAGGCCTGAAACTTAGGCTGCCTTTGTCAAAGCAAAAAGATCTGGGCTTTGAAACATGCTCTACTTCCCTGGCTTCATTTTTCTTCATTTTAATCCAAAAACCTATTTTTCTCAATAATTCAAGCATAAACTATGTAGTAGTTGAAGCAGCGGAAATTGCAAGATATTTGTCCTCGTTGTGCTGCTTTTTAAATGCAGCTGATAAATCAGCCGCTGTGGTCTTCAGCTGCCTGGTTCTCTAGGGAAGGGACAGCCCATGTATAAGCAAGATTGCTGGAATTTTTAAGAACTATATTTAAAGTGGTTCTTTTGCAGACTCTTTGTTATCTAAGGAAGTGTTATGTTTTACTGGTCTTACTGACAAGACTTGGAGATAAAAGGGGCATCTGTGATGGGGTCTAGGAAACCCTCACATAATTTTCCCACATATTTTACTGACTACAAGAGCATCTCAAAAAGTGGAGTATAAATACTTAGCTTAGAGCATACATTATTGAAATGGTGAGAGTCTTAGTTACATAGCTCAAAAATATTTTTTTCATGAGAAACAGTGGATGAAAGATAGCCTCTCTTAATGTTTTTACTAAAATATTTCTAAATCAAATACCTTTTTGCTTGTGAAAAGTTGAAGCCATTTTTACTCTTTTGTTTTGAAAATGGACATTCCACTTGATTATTGTTGTTTAGTATTATATGGAATAACTGAAAGCTTCATGCAATTATAAATTATTTCTATGAAATAAGTTCAGTTTTACAGGCTGGTATTGGAGAATAGGATGAGTTACATGAATGAGAAGGTAGCTCTGCTGCATTTGTCCATTGATTCTTGGATCTAACAGGTTTTTGATCTTCTAGCAGTAAATAAGCAGTAGCTACCCTAGAGATATAATATACAGTGCCAGGATTTTTGCTGCAGACGTGACAGAAGGTTGTTCCTCCTTATTTTTAACTCTCTGTCTTTTCTCCTTGCCCTCTTGTGTTACTATCCTGTATCAGGGGATGAAGGACATATGTATTGGGTGTAAAGGCATTCAAAGGGCTATCTGAGACAGTCCACAGTGGTTCTGGGAATTGTTACTGTCCTGTAACCAGGAAACATCTGTTCCATGCAAGCATAGGAACAATAATTCAGTTATCAAAATGCAGTTAATTGCTACAAGTACATGGATTTTTAATAGGAATGAAAAAGCCAATAATAGCTAATTGTTTGCCCTGCAGAGGTGTCAGTTTAAGAAAAACTCATTACCAATAACTTGATTTGTACTTCTTACTCTAGGTTGGACTGCTGGATTTGGAGTTAAATCAACTGACCAAAGCCCTGTTTTTGGCTTTAGTTGCACTATCAGTTGTTATGGTAACCTTACAAGGATTTGTAGGCCCATGGTATCGCAACCTTTTCCGGTTCCTCCTGCTGTTTTCCTATATCATCCCGATCAGGTATGTATAAGAATGAAAGAAGAACACAGATGTCTAATTTCACTGAATGTGGCTTTCTTGAAATTTATACTTGCTTCTCATTGCAAAGGAAATTGATCTTATCAGGAAGCTGAAGGAGAAGGTGCCAACAAATCTGCTGATTCTTGAAGGATCACTGTACAGAATACAATACTGTTGTGTTTTTTTTTTTTTGTATAATGTTCATCTTGCTGGAGTAATCAGGATATCTAATCCTTTACTAGCATAAATGTATTAATAAGGATACAATCTTGGTATATTTGAGAACATGGGTTTAGGGAACATGTATTTGAATGAACTGTGATATTTTGGAATTTTATTTTTAATGCCTTGAATACTGAAAATGTTCCATTTCTCTGGTTAAAATACAGATTTTTTACTACAACAATGATTAATTTAAACGGAATGACTGAATAATGTAAGTGCACTTTTACAATGAGAGGACTTTTAAGATGTGTAACCAAATAGAGACTTGCCCTGAATTAATTAATTCATTAAGCATGAGTACTGTATATTCAAATTGCATATAAACTGGAACAGGAAATAATATCCATGTCTGTAATCAAGTCTTCTGTAGACACAGAAATGAGAACACTGACCCTAAAATGATTTTTTTTCCTTGAATGGGTATTGCCTATGCAAAATGGAAATATCCTCTCCTCTTAAAATACCCAGTATTTAAAGTGATAATTAATTTTAGATGCTCTCTGGAACTCTTCAGTTTGAGATAAGTTGTTCACTAAGAACAGTGGCTAGCCACAGAGTTAGCAGCAGCTAAACTGTCAGTAGATTTAAGATCTGTCCCCTCACGTTTGCGCACAATATTGAAATCCGTGTAGTATTAAGGGAAAAAAAAAAAATGATTTGATTAAGAATTCTAATCTTCTTACATGACTTATGTGCTACTGTGGACACATTTATTTAAGTACATGTCTGTGTGAAGGAAACTCTGTCTTGTCATATTTGACCAGTATGGTACTCAGGAAGTATCTGTCTTAAGATTTTAGAACTTAAAGGACTTGTATTTTTATGCTGCTTTTGTGTAGCAAGAGCAACTTACTCTGGTAGTTGAGGGAGAGGGCTCCAGCAAATATGCTGGGAAGTATAGAGGACTTGTACAAACTGGTCACTTTAGGACAGTTGCCACTTCCTTTACCTGGCCCTTTTTTATTTACACATTTGTGTTTCAGTTTTGTGATATCTTTCTAAATAGTCAGTGTCATAACTCTCTTACTGCTTGTGTGATGTTGCTGTTTAGGTCATATCATCGTTCCCCCCCATACACACACAGTTACTGAGTACTAAGCAACTTACCCATGTGAGGAGGCAAAATTGCTGTATTCACGCGATAGTCAAGTCTGCATATTGCTGAAAGATGCACATAATCATCAAAGACATATAGGGGAAGGGAAAAAGTGAACTAACTGTGTAAAAGATCACTTGTTGGTCACCGTTCTGCCGTAATAAAGAGTTTAAGCCAAAACTTAAATCTGGCTTTTAACTGTCACAGTATCTTTGTTACTGGATGCAAGAGGATTAAGAGCGTATAGGTGGTGTAAGTAAATTTGACTCTGTTTTGGAAGTTCAGCGTATACCACTGAGAAACATGCTGGTTCATTAGCTTGTTTTCAAATTAAGAGTTCTTTAGTGGACTTGTGGAATAGTTCTTTTCCAAAAATAATTTCTAGGATACATCTAATCCCATTTTTCAGCTGCTTGTGGGAGATAGCATACAAAGCGAAAATACTAGAGGATGTGGTTGGCTTAGTTCTGAGATGGACTATGTAGTTACTCTGTGAAGATCAGACAGGAATCTGTCAGAGAATGCTTTTCTCTCTAAAGCTTTATCTATTTCTATACCGCCTTTTCTTCAGTTCTGCTCATTTGTATACAGGGTTGCTTCCCACACTGTCAGCAAAATGAACAACTCCAGTCATGCCAGAGTTGTTCAAAATATAGCTACACTTCTTTTTTCTGGATGCTGAGCATGGAAATTACTTCTTCTTTAGGCTGTATTTAGGGTGTGAACTCTTGGAGATGAAAATTATGAGGCTAATGACACAGAAGCACCAAGTGTTGTGTCTTTTCATGATTTTAAAATAGCTGTATTGGAGAAATAATGAACTTTTTACTGGTAAAGGAAATGAACATGGGAGAATCCAATTCACAGGATTGACTGGTATAGGCAATGAATATCTGAACTTGTGCACACACGAAATGTGATGATTGAGAGTTCTAGAGAATTCAGGAAGTTTCTGAACATGGAGGGGTTTTGCAGTTGTGTTTGGCATTTGGTTTGCAGGGCAAAGGAAATTCCTGGTATGCAATGAAAATAATTTTCCATGGCCAGGCATATTTGGTGAAGATCACTGGGAGGAGGTAACTAACTGTTAGCAGAGTTTAACTGATTTCTGTACAGTCTTTCCTATAATTAATAGAAAGAGGAACATTTTTGCTGTGGCAAGCAGCTCGTTCGCTGTGATTCAGCTGCATCCTAAATACTCCTCTCAATCAATGTTCCTTCACTGTCTGAAGTTAGAACCATTATGCATAAAATGTTTTGAACGGGCCCACACTCCCAGAAAGGTTTGACCCTTAGAATTATATTCTGTAACTGACGTTTGGTTTTCCCCTATGGAGGAAGCATGGCCCAGGGAGCCTCCGTAGGCAGTCTGCCTTCCTACAGAGTTAATCTGTTTGCATTTTTTAAAATTGATTGGGAAAGGAGGATTGAAAGCGAGTCCTTGACAGACTGTCCAAAACTACATCAATCTCCCCATGATTATGATTGCCCTTCTCCCTGAATTCCTTGGTATTCCTAGGCGTTTTTCTAGTTGGCTCTTAGGTACTGAGCCATTCTGCCGAAATAAGCTGTCCCAAAGATCTGGAAGGAACTGTCTTGCGCTTTAGCATGAGTTTTGGGGCATTACCTGGCTCCTGGCTGCTTTTTTCTGGATTTTTAAGAGGAGCATTTAAGAAAAATGCTTCAAGTTCTGTCAATCTGTTTTCAGTGGGCAGCGAAGAAAACACTGCAAGAAAGTCTTGTATCTGAAATACATTAATATCCAATCAAATCTGGGATTATACAAATAGGAATTTGTGTGTATTCCCAGGATCCAAGGAATTTGCACCTATGCGAGCTTGTAATGTCTTGCAGCAGCAAGCAGCTATGCTGCTTTAAATTATATCATAATTTGTGCTGTGTTGGAGCTCTAATTTGTGTAATATATGGATGTGTTACATATACAGTATCAGTATATGTAGTCTCACATACACAGAATATATATTAGATATATGATGCAAATCTTTCAATGCAGAAGAGCTAAAAAGTTGCTCAAAGTAGTTTAAGCAATCCTTACAAATGGGCCTTACGCTTCTATATCATACCATGAAACATAATGAAACCTATGTAGAGACTGAAAAATATTATATGAAGCTTTTTGATTTTTTTTCTTGGCCAATAATTTTAAAACTGTTCAATATTGTTTTCTAGTTAATGTGTAAAGTGCGTAATGGCTGTTTATGGCTGTTTCAAGCAGGCAGGGATTTAAGAAGGTTAGGAGCATAACCACAGGGGATTGAATACGGTTTTGGGTACTAACATGACCCAGGTATCTCCACTATTTCACTCAGAAAGAAGTACTGAAAATATAAAGACTACATCTCAATTACTTCATTTGTTTTGAAAATTGGGTACTTCTCTGGACACTCATGCTGCATTTGAAGTTTTGGCAGGGCTTTGTGTTTTGCTACAGGCTTTCTGCTTATCTGGAGAACTGGTTAGGAAGTTCAAATAAAACTCATACTATTTTGATTCAAATTCATTCTTGAATTTTATTTATAGTATCATTTTGTTCACAGAATCATCTATGCTAATTTCATTAGGTCTTCATTGCTTTTCACTGAGTCGTGAAAGGCAGAATGTTTCTGAAGTTTCTAAACGTATGTGTCAGCCTTTCTCAGTGAAGGCCTTCGGTTATTGGCAACTTTGTCCATTTTGACTAAAAATCAGAAATGTTTACATGGAGGCCCAATTGCTGTTAGGGAGAAGATAAGTTTAGAAGTCCTGTAAATATTAATTTCTTTAACCTAAAACACTACCAGCGTTTTTGAGGGAATAAAAGCAAAAATTCTGTTCTTGTAGTAAAAAGCACTGTGGATTCTGAAATGTGTAATTGATTTTTTTTTTTTACCCCAAAGCTAGATTGCAGAACAAATTCACCCTGGTTCTTAGTGGAATAAATCCCCAAGTTGGATAACAGTTGCCTAAGGTTTGTCTCCTCTAGAACTAGTATTCAGGTTGAGAGACAAGAAACTTCACATTATGATGTTCATTAAATATGCCTGTTCTCTGCAACAGCTTTCAAATACCATTATTAACAGACTGTGTCTGAAGACTGCTGTTAACTGGTTTGGTAAAAAAAAAAACAGTTACTGGTGCAACAATATGCTAATGCTACATATGATGCAGTTCTGTGCATTTTCATTAATTACTGATGAGCTTGGAGCCTTAAACTGAATGAGAAGGATTTAAAAACTGGTAAATTTAAAATGGGTTTGGTTGCATAATGAGGTTTCTTGAAGTCCACAAAGGGCTTAAGAGAAATCATAGCTAATACTGTCAGGCACTGAAAATAAGCATAATATCTCCTTGGTTTATCATATAAGAATTCTTGGACTTTTCAGTCAAGTATTCCTGTCCATTCCTGTGAAGTTCTGTTAGCAAGATTTGAAAGCAAATGGGCCTCCATCATTTTTAGTGTTAAAGCAGTTTCCATCATGCGCTACAATGACTTCAAAGGCAAAAATTTCCTTGAAGACAGCAAGCACCAAGTGGAGGACATCAGAGCAGGATACAGTGTACAAACTTCAGAATTAATACTGAGAATGGATATGTAGACCTCATTTTTTATTTCATTTCTGTTTATTTCTTTAGTTATGTAAACAGTTCAAGCATGCACCCAGTATCTGTGTGTGCCAGAAACCTTTCTTGGAATGTTCTGGTCATTGGGAAGATGTTATTTCTCTGGAAGGCCAATGGTGCCAGTTTCCTATTAGGTCCTCAGCATAAAGGAGATACCCTCTGTTCCTCTTAGCAGTGCATACTGAAAAGCTAGGGTAGTTCCTATAATGTCTTCATGCTTTGGAATACAAATTTGTCCTTACTGCTCAGCAACAGAAGCTGTCTTACCTGTAAACTGTATTTAGGTGAGATTATAATTAAATGAATATAGTGTTTAGATCATTGGAACCAGATAATATCCATGCTTATAAAAGACGGAAGTGAAGACGTGTACTTCAGCTTTGAGAGGTTTTTTTCTCATTTAACCTTACTGAAGTACAGTTTTTCATATCTGGATGACTTTGTATAGTCTCCATTGGAAGAGAGGCCACATGGATTTCTCTCTTTGTAGAGAGGCTCCTGTACCTGAGATGGCAGCTCTTAAATAGAACTTTCATCATAGAATTCCTGTCTCTGTAGCCAAGCAGAAAAAAAATACAGCCCGAATGCCTCTTTGAAGTGGGGTGATGGGCAGCTTTCCTCCTTCACTTATTCCTGTCTAGAGCATTATGTCTAGCTGTTCTTAAATAAAGTGTGCTTGTGGTTTTCTTCTCGAGCTAGACAGCATCCTTTGTACTTGAATAGCTAAAAAGCAAGTTTTAATCCCTAAGAGGAGTAAATCATTTGCTGTTCCTTCTGTTGACTGATACATATCTCAGTGTGAGGTTATTATACTGGTTCTTTTAGTCTAACTCTGCAAGTTAGCAGACATATGTAGTATAAATACTGGTTGCTCAGCACTGGTTCTGGATTGAGTGAGAGTGTAAAACTGCAGTTAACCAGTGCAAGGCAAGTCACTTCCAGTATTTTTCTCCTTGTTAATACTGTAGTATTTTCAGTAAAAAGAATCTGGTAGAGTCCTCTTTCTGCTGTCTGTCCTAATGTGTTTTTATACATATATATTTGCATGACCGAAGACAGCTGAAGTTAGGTATGATATTGCAGAGCTAATTGGTACGTATCACCAAGTAGAAGGATAGTTTCCTGATGCTGACAATTTTATTGAGAAAATGAGAGCTAGTTAATGAAATATCATCTTGTCTCCTCAAGAATTTTGTATCAAAAAGGCTTGTTTCTTTCTGTGCTGCAACATGTGCTGTCATCTGCACAAATTCAGGAGAGAGTCTGGAGTAAACTGATTTTTTTTTAAGTGTGTGCTGAAAGTTCAGATGTTCTCAGAATTCTAGTTAGGTGCATCTATGGGATACTGCAGTTTATGACTCCCTGCTTCATCCACTGTTACCTCAGGTTATTTGCTGTCAATCTGTCCCTGTGCCTGCAAGAGGACAAGTGAAAATCGTTTGTAGCTGCTGTTTCGTTTAGGCTGTAAAGCACCACTTCAGGACTGTTAAGAAGGTCTGAAGTGCATTAGCAGTGTTTTGACCTTGATACACACCTTTGAACAGTTTTAAGGGTTCTGCTACTGTAAACCTCTTACTAAGTATGGGACTCTCAGTCATGTGCCCTCAGCAAATAGCTACAAATAGTTCATGTAGCCACTATCCTAGTTGTTCTTGCAGTGTTTCTATTAGAGCAGTCAAGGGAAGTGAACGTGTGTCTGTTCATTAGTTCCTCTGATACGGTAGCAGGAATGCAGTGAATAGCTAAAGGAAAGTAGCATTTTAAAGTTTTGGAACAAGGTGACGTAGAGTTTTGAGTTGAAGAATTTAATTTTGGGGAAGAACAATGTGATCAAAGTTATCTCTGACCAGTATGAGCAAAAACTTTTTTATTATAACATAGGGATACAGGGTGCAAAGGCAGTTAATTCTTGTATGACATGGACATGGAAATAAATATGCAGACACCAAGTGAACTGAAGTCAAAATACTTTTGATTTTGCACCTTTATGTATAATAGTCTTAGTAAATAAGTCATATAAATAAGACTTGCTGCAAATCAGTTTCTAGTATAGAGCTACCCAAAGGTTCGTTATTGCTTCTGACAGTAGGAACTCCAGGCCACACGCTATCAAGAGGGTCCATTTTGCTGCTTGAGCAACTGTTCTCTGCACCTGAGGGCCTTTGTAACTGCACTTTGGGAAGGACAGCAACAATGTTGATTGGTTGTGATGTGAAAGAGAAGTTGTCAAATATAGTTGTACTTCCCTAAAGAAAAAGCAATTTTTAAAAAGCAGTGACTTGAAGACATACAAAAATATTTGTACTTTAACATAATAAAGAAACCTCAACACCTGTGATTTTTTTTTAACAAATAAAAGGAGTGACTTTAACAGCAATCAACTCTTGTCAATAAAGTGTATCTAATGCTCTCATAAGTGTAGTAATTATGTGAAGAATCTCCACAAAGTGTTGGAATATCTCATGCAGAAGGCATGATACTGCATTTGTTTGTATTGCAGTAGTTCTGAAAGTCTTGGATGGGGACTGACTTTCTAATGTGATAAGTACCTTCAAACACATAACAAAAGGATTGTTCCAAAATTTTTGTTGCATTTTTTTTTTTTTCAGGTGTCCTAAAAAGAGCTTCTAGTTATATTTTTTATGGTGATAATTTCACTTTGCCTGATACTCATACTGATTATGGTATAAATTTCCTTTGCAGTTTACGTGTGAACTTGGACATGGGTAAGGCAGCCTATGGGTGGATGATTATGAAAGATGACAATATTCCTGGAACAGTTGTTCGAACTAGCACCATACCAGAAGAGCTGGGACGATTAGTTTATTTACTAACGGATAAAACAGGTATATCAGGTTACCATTCTGAAATACGATGACTTTTATAAAATTTCTAAACTTTATTCTGTATTTGAGTATGTTAATGTAAGGGTAGATTTAGACTACTGATTTTTATTTTTCAGTAAAATTTTAAGTGAGTGCTTGAGGACTTTATACCATTATCAATAGGCTTAGGTAGGCAAGCACGCACATGTGAAAGTCAGTATTTAGTAATAATCTGATTTATTCTGGTCAGAACACTCCTGTTATAATAACAGGACACTGGATAGCGTTAATAAGAGAACCATATATCTTATTCTGAGAAGATTCTAGATTAACACTCAGTATGCTATTTTATTCTGTGCTTCATTTCTACCTCAGTGTTGTATGAAAGTAACAGTTAAGAATGGCCTTCAAGAGAGGAAATAATTTCCAAAACAAATGATAAGAGCAGCCTTCAAAATTGTATCTGTTATCCCCATGAAGTTAGTTATTCTTTATGTTACAAAGACCAGTTCAGGAGCTGCTGTATGATTTCATCTTCATAACTACCCTGTTTACTATACCTGACTGTTACACTGGAAAACCCAACCAATACCAGGATCAGAAGGTAAGTGTGTGAAGAAGAGCTTTGCCCTGTGCTGCTGTCTGCCATTATGGCTGAAGCTTGTTGCAGTCGTACCATGCTCTTAGTTCTAGATGCATTTAAGGAATCTTGAAGTTTATTTTGGAAAATATCATAATAAATAACAAATTAAATACTGCAGAAAATAAAGTATTTCTTCTCCTTTGTTGGTTCTTTCTGAGATTGAATAAATCAGTTCTGGTAGACATAGCTTTTTTTTAAGAAGCTGAACGTTTGAACTGAGAAAGTGTTTTTCAAATAGCTGAAGAACTTTTTTAGTGTTTTTAAGTAAAATATAGTTCAAAATCGTGAGAAAGTATTTTTTGGGGGGGAGGTTAGCCTCTCTTACACTGCTCAGGAAGCTTAATACACAGTTTATATTTCTTTCTGCTTGAAATAGTTTGACATTCCCTCCCATGGTGAACACTTTCATTATTGCATATTTTGAAATAAAACATAAATATATTGTCACATTTGCAGAACACACTTCTTTTTTTCTATCGCTACATGTTTTATCCTATACACTTCTGAATATGTTTTATTTTGTCAAAGATAAAAGACAACTGCAACCTTCTTTCTTAGGATGTTAGAAAAGTGTATTGCTAATTATAGTGTGGCAGTTCTTCAAAGCAAGTGAACAATTCTTTTAACAAGTTTTATTTCAGATAGCTAATGATTTCTATGCTGTTTGAAGCTGCTTACTGATTTTAATTGCACCCTTCATCATGATAATTTATGTAACTTTAAGAGGGCTGTCGCATTGGAAGCTTGAAATATGTAATTTACAGCATATGTTTGGAAAAGGGGAAGCATGTTCAAAAATAATGAATTTTCAAAACAATGCGGTAGAGTTCATTCACCCAGAGTACTACTTTGTAGTCAAAACCAATAGATACTTCTTAAACCTTTATGATAGAGAACCTGGTTACCATACAAAACTGGAAAAGTGGCTTGAGTATTGCAGTATTCTGCTTAACAGACTGCACTGAAAATTTTAAGAGACTTGCTAAATAAAATGCTAACAGAGTTCATTCACAGAACTCTACAATACAAGAGTTACATTCTCACTCTGATGTTCAGCTTATATTTGGAGGCGCAAGGATTAGTGCACTGTCTTCTTTTCCTCAAGATGTATGTATCTACCACCCTGTTTGAGAAATAGAAGATTGTTTGAAAAAGAAGAAAAGAAAGAAATGCTGCTGCAGTTCTACTTCTAGAAAGGCAACCAGTACCCTTAACCTAGTACAACAGTAATTAAAACCAAAGTTTTTCTCCTTATGAAACATTTTTGTCAGCACAGAATTTAGTGATACTGTATTTTCAAAGAAAAAACACCATGCTACATCTATAAAGCTTTGAAAGGATGCATTTTATTGACTTGCATATACATAGAGAAACTGTTTTGCTTCTAATCATTGTTTTCGTTTGTTTGTTTTTCAACCCACATCATGCCACTTGCAATCACAGTAGTTCTGTTTAATTTTAAGAAGAAACACTTGTATTCTGTCCTTTCAGAGTGCATACTTAAAAGGGACTAAATAGACATATGTTGAAAGGCTTTTACCAGAAAATGTGTTTATGTATAGTTTGGGTGATTGCTAGTGTTCAACCTCAAAGGCTTTTCAGAGCACTGCAGTCTGCTGAGTTCTGCAGAAAGGTCTGAATCTGTAAGTTAATGATGTAAAAATGAAAATAAAAGGAGTATTCTAGGGCAATAGTTCCAAAATGTCTTGGACTAACTAACAGTCAGCGGTCTCACCCAATGTACTTTTATCCAAGTGTTAGCTGAAACCTGATTTAAGTGAAAATAAGCCTGGAGTCCAGCAGACATCACCAGCTCCAGGGCACTGACCATGGCTTTGCAGACCACACTTTTCGTGTGATGGGAAACACTGTTCAATTGTGTTAGTCTTAAATGACCTGCAAATTTTAAACTGTGTTTAATTTTGAATAGTTGTGTACCCAATGTACTTTTTACTCGAGTATTATCAGTAGCTGCTCTACAGTTTCCTCTCCTGAATACATTTATCTTATTCTACATTTTATTACAAATGTGAAACACACTCTTGGGTGATGAACAAAATCTGTACAGTTCATCCATGGTTACCCTTGTATGATTATACACTGTTCATGAGAGCTAGCTTCAGTACTTTTTCACTTGAATTTTCAGTTCATAGTCACATAAACCACTTGATTCTGTTCTCCCCACTTAAGGCTTTGCTCTCGGAGTGGTAAGAAGAGAGCCGGTTTCATAGTGATCAGTCCAACTGGGTGCCATTAAAAAGCAGGTCTAGAAGGCTGGTCTAGTTAAATTTAAGCAGATGAAGTTTTCCTCAATATTGAAAATTAAAGGGAATTCGGAGAACTGTCTGCAAAAATCTTACATTGTGGTCCAAGCTTCACTGGAAATGATTGAGAATTAGTTGTTGAGTCTAAGGAGCATTGCATTACTAACATAATTGCAAGGTAGTCCTTTGTATGATTGTAAATTGGGTTTGTGCTTCATCAATAAGCTTTTTGACAAGAAGCGTCCATCACGGTGGCTCTCTCATTTGCCACAGTATAATAGAAAATGAAGTATCCCAATAATTGCATTATAGTTTCCTTATTGTGGGACAAGAAAGCAATGTGGTATAATTAGGTTTGATTGGAGTGCATGTTTCCGGTAAGATCTGAAATTAATGATGTTGCTATAGTGACACATCTGCGGCCACCAGTGCGTGAAACATAAAGTAATTCATTCGACAAGAGAAGACATCTGTTAACTGCAAGGATGCAGAGCATATTGACACTGACCAGAAATACTAGACGTTATGTGATAAATGAACAAATGATGCTGAAACAGGAGGACAGATAATTTGTACTTAATCTGCTGGGAGAACTTTAATCTTCTCACTGGTTGCATTTGACAATGCCATTGTTTAAAGAACAATGCTGCAGAGAACTCATAAATTTTAAAACTTAACTCAGGGTGCAGCCTATTAAAGCAATACATTAATTCCTTTGTTAAGGAGTTCTTATCTTCATGTAGAACAAAGCCATTACTAAAAACACCCACTAAAACAACAGGTTTTTTAGGACTCACATTTTAATTATAGCATCCATTACCCAAAATGCCACGTTGTTTGGACTTGAATCACATGTAAGTTTGACAGCAAGGCGTCATCCGTTATGGCGGCGGGGAGGACTGTTTCAAGGGGGAGCAGTTTCCAGCATTTTCCAAGGGCAGCTGAGCATGAGATCTCATCCTTTCTAGGGTACTAAAAGATTCTAATTATGAAAGAAAAATTATAGTATTTGGCAATATTTTTTGCACATTTTTGTTGTTTAGGTTGCGGGATGTCAGACCTGCTGCTGTTCATGACAGCTACCAGAGTATTCAGCTAAAACAAATGCATACACTCTTCCAAAGCATAGTTACTTACTAATTCATGCACTTGTATTTGAGTTCTGTAATTAACATTTTAGCGGGTGTTTGGACCAAATGAGATACTTAACAGATCTAATAGTTGAACAGATGCACAGAGCAATGGGATTCTTTATTTTTCTAGGAAAGCCTTGTGTTAAAGGTTGGCATACACGGCCTTTTTCATTAGGTGTGCCTAATGTAATGTACTATTACAATAGTGAATTCCAGTAATTGTTCTGAAAACTAATATTTTAAGGTATGCTTTAATTGAGTCTTTATATGTTCAATATAAGTTACCACAGAGAGTAATTAAAAAAAATGCTGATGGAATAACATCTCCTCCCTTCACTTTGATGGATATATATTTTTGTTCTCACATTTACACTTTCTCTACCTCTCTGATTTTTAGTACCACTGAGGTTGCAGGGTGAGCAGAGCCCGCTAGCAGTGGAAGAATTTGATGGAGAGTTCCTGCAGGAAGCTTCAAGATATGCACTTAAACTAGATCTGTCAATTCTTACTTTGTGGTTTCTGTTGAGCTCCTGTCAACTGAAAATATGTGGTGTATCCGATGAGTATAAATGTTACTCTTAGATATTGCTGTCATTATTTTAGGCAGGAGGTGCAGAGGAAATAGCTACTGCTATTCATAACTGTGTTAACTGTTACCTCTTCTGTTACCTTCTGCCCAGAAAAGAGTAAACATGTATCAGCTCTCTTCATCTTTGTCCTATTTCTCACCGAGTTGTAGTAGGATTGGTTTGGCTTGAGGTTTTGTGATGGTTATGTTTATGGCCTGTTTGTAACTGGAGCAACTGAGTGAGCAGACATATTCTCTATGTGTGTACACCATCAGTTTTTTTCTTTTTACATCCTATACGAGGTTATATCTTTTCCTCATATTCGTAGCAAGGATTTTCATCTCCATATTTTTGTTAAGAGTGTAATTATTAAGATCTTCCTTAAAGTTTCCATAGAAATTTTCACATTTACACTGACTTTTTTGTCTGTTTAAGCAAATAGCTCAAAGTAGTCATATTTTGTGAAAACTTATTCGGCCTCTCAGTCTGTCATTAAGTTACTACTTTTGCTGCTGTACATATTTTCTTGCTTTTATGTTTTGGCCTTTTTAGATTGTTGGTATTGGCACAAATTACCATCTAGTAGTATAGGATCAGAAAGATCTGCATCTGCTTCTCAAAAACAAAATAACAAAATAAAACAACCTCTACTGCTCTGTTGTGAATCACATCTGTTGCCACCCAGGGAATGATGCCTTCAGGACTTTCTCCTTAGAGATTAATTTCCTCTTTGCCTGCTTTACTCTGTGTTTAATGATACAACTGGCGGGGGGGGGGGGGGGGGGAGGGAGGGGAAAAAAAGCTCTTGGCTTCATTAAAGAGCATACTAAGTTTTTCTTCAGGAATTGTGTGCTAACTTTTTGTCAGGTTATTTCCCCTTGAGTAGTACCTGCGTTCCGAAGCAAAGTTCAACAATGTATAATAGCAGTAGATCATATATTGACTAGCATAATTTCTGAAAGCTTTCCTAAAATAAGCCTTTTTTATCTAATAACTCTTCATATTAGCAATGTCCTGAAAGCATGGAATCGATAAGTAAGTCTTGAAAAAGCATTATTAAAAATGGAAAGCTCTTTCACTGTTCTTCAGTACTTAGCACCTTGAGCAGTCTAGAGAGCTCAGTTTTGAGTTCTTTCTCTTTCCCAAAGTAGGCTATATTAGAAAATCTGCTTCTAGATGTTTGAAGTGCTTGCATTTCAGGACACAATGTAAAAGTTGTGGTGTTTTGTCAAGGTGTATTTGTCTCCAACAAAGAGTAAAATTTGAAACAGAGCTGCTGCTAAAGTTACAATGTGACCGATTGGCAGCTTATATATGGGGGTGTTTCTGTCCCATTTTGTATTTCATCCATGAAGAGAATTTAAGTGTAAATTCTTAATTTGTAAACATGGTGAAACTTAGCTTTCATGTGGATGACCAAAAAAGGTGTATTACTTTATTTTTGGCAGAAACTTTTGGGAACACTTTTGGGAAATGTAGCTAGCCGTGTTTGTCTAATCACACATCAGGTTTATTGTGACTGTCATTGAAAGCCTTACACTAGTCTTAAGAAGAATGAGCAAATTATAATTGTTGTTTCTTTGTTTTTTTTCTTATTATTATTTATTATATTACAATTTTGTGTAATGGGTACAAGTGTGTTGGCAGCCTCTTTTCACATGCCATGGATGTTTCTTATTAATGTAGTCAATAAAAAGCTCATATAAGTAATGTTACAAGATGCAGGTATTGAATCAGGATTGCTGGAATGTTTATTTCCATTTCTTTACAAGACAGTTATTTTTCCTCACCCACTTTTCCCAAACCTCCTTCGTTGGCTCCTGATTGTTGTAAGATAGAAAACCCTATACTTTTCTGCTCAGAAACTTTATTTCTCTGCTTGCTGAGAGAGGCTGGGGGCACACAAGTAGATTTTCCATGTACCATTTCCTATGTACCCTTCCCTCACCAAGCATGATTTGGAAGTGGACTGATTTAGTGGTGTCAGAAGAAATAATCTTTCCATAGGATAATCTTAGGGCTTATTTTGTTTCCTGCTCAGTTTTCCCAAGCAGCAATTACAGAACTAGTGGGAAGCAGGTTTGGCAGTTGCCTGCTGTCTCAAGTTTTGAGTAGCATTTAGTTTCACAACTCCTGGGGAGTGTTTATTTTACTTCAAAGGCTTGGCAAAGCCAAGGACAGTGAAAAGGTATGAGCATGCCTGGAAAGTAAAGAAGGTGATGGAGATTTACTTGAAATTTCTTGCAATAAACATTACTGAACAAAGTAGTTGGGTTTTAATTTTGGTTGGGGGGGGGGGGTGTTTTGGGTTTTTTAGGGTTTTTTTTTTTTAGGGATGGGGATTTTAATCTCTCATGTTTCTTAGTGAAAACTTCCATGTTTCTCATGTGCAAACTGGAGATTGGATTTTCCTGTCTTATTACTAAAGTAAAAAATTTAATCAAGAAAATTAGCAAAAGGTCTCAATAAAAGTACAGCTTCTCAAGGCAGAAAAAGTAATTTCTCATATTTTTATATGATTACTATAAAACCAAAATTATCTTCTTATCCCTGGTGTAAACAAAAAATTTATTAATTGCTAATTCCAGAGATCAGGAACCTCATCTTCCTTGGCTGTTTTCCAGCCTTGGGAATATTCTAATTCGTATGTGATATTTGGTAATGTTACACATATTTTGTGGAGAATTTACGCATTTCACATTAACCTTATTTTAAATATTTTTTAATTAAAAAAATATTACTATAGAAAGAAAAAATCCTCAACATATAAGAAAAAGCAAATGGGAAATGTCATTTTCTAATGGTAGAGAGAGAATTTGGAGTAATCATCTAGTGCTGGTAATAGAGGAAGACACAGTTTGATGGTGCATTTTGATGGTATGACAGTTGAGATGAAGTGTCATTGTACAGATGTTACCAGGGAGTAGGAGTGGTAGACATCTCACGTATAAGTGAGAAAGACATGACACTTTTACAGCCCTTCTGTCTCTGAAGATCATCATTGATTCTAGCCATATTAGATGCACAAACTGGATGCTACTGGCCAAGCAGTTCAGTTTTCTGGGTAGTAATTATATCATATGTCATGCTTTTAGTGTTGTCTCATCCTGTGGCTTATTGTGTGTCTTGGCATACTGGGACAAAGACATGATATAAAAATAGTCTAGGTAAATAAAATTAATATAAAATGTTTTATTCTGCAATTTTAGTTATAAATAATTATCATATCTTCCATATTAAAAATATTGTGGAAGCTTCAAGAATGTCACTTTTGATAACATGTTATAATTTTTTATTTTATCATCAGATTTATGTACTGTAATCCAAACTGTGGTTAAATATAAGAATAGCTTTGTACTATATTAATTTCACTTTAGCACAGTAACTGTAGAAAAAAGTTTTAGGAAGGGCCATTTTCAGAATAATATTTTGTGAACTGAACACAGGAAGCTAGGCAGTAGTGACCTTTTTTTGCCTGATGTGCCCATCACAGAAGGCTGAAGCCTTCAATTAGAGCTTTTTCAAACCAGAGGATGTGACTACTTGGCAGACTTGGCTGCAAAATGTCAGCCTGTGACTGACACCCTGTAGTTTCTTACAAATGTGAAGTGAGCTCTGAAACCACTGATTTTGTTCATTCTGGCTTATTCCGGTTGGAGGTTAAATCTGTTAAATTTGGAAGTGATGTTAGCTCTTAATGACTTACTGTAGACAGCTTTAATTGTGCCTATTTGCCAGAATGTCTACCTTCATACACAAAGTGCAGAATCTCTGTATGAATTCTGGGGGGGGTGTTTTTTGGGTTGTTAGTTTTTGTTTGGTTGTTTGGGGGTGGGGGTGTTTTTTGCTTTTGTTTTTTTTCTCTTTAGATTTTCTGATACATGGTGCAAATTCTTGCACTGGCTTTTGAGTCGGGTCCATCCAGATACTGCATTTTCTATCTTCCATATGAAAAGTTTCTGTCGTTTTTCAAACTTGTATATTTAGTTGTGTTGACAGAATCGGCTTGAAGGTGAAACCAGTGATTTATTCCAGTATGACTAACCCTGATCGTTTTCCACAAACTTTCCTTTAATTTAACTGATTCTAACTCATGATTCATTCCTCCTTTCCAAAAGAAACATTTGGGTGGGATTTTCTGTGGCCTTGTGGTATTTTCTGCTGCTTTGTGATATACTACTTCTTCATTACAGGAACACTTACACAGAATGAGATGATATTTAAGCGCCTGCACCTAGGTACTGTGTCCTATGGAACAGACACAATGGATGAAATACAGAGTCATATTATAAACTCTTATTCACAGGTATCTCATTTCATAAATAATTTACCTTTAATATTGAGATATTTCTTTTCTAACATCATTGAGGCACTGTTGTTACCGATTATGTCTAGGAATTTGAAATGCTATGAAAGTTCCTTCATTTGTAGGATAGATAGGATGAAAGGGAAAAATGTGAGACTGTACACAGTTTTCTCCTGATTCTGAACTTCCTTTTAATGCCCACTTAAAGGAGTTTACTTTTCTATTACCCATTAGCAGAAATCTGTTAACCTGTCTGTGCAGTGCAGTCTCTCCTGCCAAATCGTCTAAGAGTAAGCTATTCATTACTGAGACTACAAATTACAACTAAATGTCCAGAACAAGATGAACAGTAATTATATCTTTGAAGATATTCATCAAGAATAGGCATTGAAGAGTGACATTAATTTTGTCTAACCAAAAGGTAGCAAAATAGTTGTCAAAATAAAATTTATAAAGGCATCTTTTAAAAATAGTGGGATTTGGGTTTGTTGTGTTTTTGTTGGTTTTTTTTTTGGGGGGGGGGTGTTAGTAAGATGATTACAAAATACATAAAACTGGAGGTAAAGGGAGGGAAATGGAAAACTCCATATTGCTGGAGAGCAAAATGTTCCTGTGCTATATGAGTGCTTGGTCTGGGAACTGTACAAAAGGATTGTGGTTCCCTGTCTGTCTGTGGATCAGTCATAGGATGAAGGGGGAAGATGGAATTCTGCAAGCATCACTTGCATTTCCCATGTGTAGACTGTTTGGGTGCTTTCTGCAAACTTTTCTGAGCACCTCATTCCACTCTGAGATTTGGAAGAATTTTTTGCTTTATTTTCTATTATTTGAAACAAGAAACAGAAAAAAGGAAACAAATGATCACTAATATTGCCATATGCTGTGTACAGTATGATAATAAACTTTTTTACATAAAAGTTCTTTTCCATAGCTAACTTGCGTACACAAACGTGACTGGCTGACCCAATTAAGTTTGTTGGCTGACCTCGTCTGTGTCCTCATTTTCTCTTGTAAAAGGATTGTAGGATAAACAATTGTTTTTAACCTTCTGTTATGCTCCTTCGAACTATGGCCCCCTTCTCATTTGCTTAAATAAAATTAAAAAGTAGCTGTTGGACACCACACTGGACTCAGTTACTATTATGTAGCTTTTGGGAAGAGCGACGGGAGAGAAAGCAGTGAATAAGCAATATATGTTAGAAGGTTTTAGTCTGCAGCTTCAATTTCTGTATTATTTTCCATCTAAACAGATCAACAAATCCACTTATTATCCAGTTTATTTGGATAAATCTATTTAAGCTGAATTCTTAGTAGATAACAGCCATGAATATTAACTAAGATTCAGTAATATCCCTTGGAAATGAGATATGGAGCTCTTTTACCTAAAGATCAGCAGTCAAAACTTGGTTCAGAATGGGTTACTGAAGGTAAATGCTGCCTGACAATGATAATAAAAATCACCCAAACATAGTTCAGTTGTAATGGGTTGTTTGTGTATTCACACTAACAACTGTAGCAATAAATGATATTAACTGACAGTCTTGAGCTGGCACACCTAGGCCTGACTTAGATGACTAAACGCCAGTCTTCTAGAGGAGGCATGTTCATTAGCACTGATTTCATATTTTGTGGTTAAATGTGCTATCTGAAAAGAATTGCGTGAACCCTGTAATTCTTACCAGTTTAAAACTTTTACTGTAAGTAAAAGTTTGCTGTAAAATTTAATGAGTGATACCTATGGTTAATTAAGGTTTTAGTAACTGTAACATATTTGGTACTGAAATTTTTAAAAGAAGTAAGAAATGTGAAGGGAGCTGCTTTTTTTTTTTTCCCAATTGTGGGAAAAGATTTCCCAGATCTATGTTTGCTGTTAGTTAGGTGATGAAAAGAACTTTCTTGGAACTTCCTTCTTTTTCTTCTCAGCTCTATGTAATGCTTCTTGATGTTTAAATAATGCTTTAATTATGTGTGTGTTGGTAGCAACGCTTTGCAACAGAGAAATGAAGGAGTCTTGGTAACAAAACAAGCCACTATTAAACAATTGTTTCAATCTGAAAAAGTATGGTGAGGTTTTTATTTAATCTATGATAATAGAAGCTGCCAGTTAGCTAGGCAGTGGTTTCTGTGTGACATTGATTTTATCCCTTGTTTGTGTTCTGTTTTATTATTACAGTGGACCTACTAGACTATTGTCATCTTAATGTAACACACAAATCTATTATAACCTGATTATATTTCCCCACTGGAAGCATTTTGTGATAGAGGGCATAATCTTTAATGGAATTTGTGTGAAATTAAATTATACAAGCATCAATAAACATAACATAATTCAGAAGGAGTAAATCAGCTTAATTTATTTGCAGCTGTAATGGCATCAACGTTAGCAGAATGCAAATGCAGAGGTTTAAAGCGGTAGCTGAGAAGCAGTGCCAGATGAGCAGAAAGTTAAACCCTTTATTAGACAACACTGTAATTTGATGGGCAGAATGTTCACGGTTCAGCAGATTGCAGTCAGGAGGAAAAAAGCGTGGTTTCTGAAGAGGTTTTCTGAGTTAACCTGGGTAACAGACGAGCCTTTGGTAGTACTACTGATATATTTAATGTGCTGGCTTTAAAAAAAAAGCAAACAAAAACCACAAAACCAAAACCTGCCAACCTTAATTTCAGCTCATTATAAACATAGTACTATCTTAGTGGTTATGCAACAGTAATGTGATCTTCAAATCTGGGTAAAACTATTATTTTGCATTATTATTTTGTTAGATTACTGCATTCATGTAAGGGAAAAACAAATTTCAACCTGCAGCAAAAGCATACAAACTGCATTAGTTCACAAATAATACAGAAATCCTGAAGTTTATAAATTAGCAATATTTGTATTCTAATGACTCATTTATACTTAACAATGATATTTGCTTTTGTCCTTTTGTGCCATACCAATGTGATGATCTTTAAAAGAGATTTAGTTGAAGATTTAGAAGGCAAAGGTGTTTTTTTTTCAATTAAATGGCATTGGAGTTTCCAACCTCTGAATGTACACAGGTAACAAAGAGGCTAAACAGCTACAACAAAATACCACCCTTGCAATTTTGGTTTGGTATTTCCGAATTTCATTGAATTGGTTGCTGCTTAAATACTGCTTAAAAAACAATTCATAAAATGTGAAGGACATTAAAAAGACTGTTGATACAGATCACTGAAAAGGTAAATTCTGAAGTGAGGAAGCAGAGTTTTCTGCAGAATCCAGTCAGCCTCTTCATCCCTTTTACAGCATACTTGGTTTCATTTCACGTTTTTTAATTGACTGCACGCTCTGTTACTGATCTCTGACTACAAATGCAGTGTGATGGACCCGCAGTTATGTATCAGATCTGCAGAAAAGTAAATGAGGGATTTTTGTAAATCACAAACTAAAGTTAACAGTAGGTTATATAAATTAATAATTACTATCCTTATAATTTATCAACCTTTAAAGGGAATAAACATATATATATATATATTAATATTCATGTTTAGTTTCCATCATTGAACTTTGCTTCACTATTAATTGGGTCTTAAAGGTGCACTCTCAGAACAGTGGAAACAGTACGAGTTCAACACCATCTAGGAAACCTCAGTCATCTGCACCCAAAGTCCGCAAGAGTGTCAGCAGTCGGATACATGAAGCAGTGAAGGCCATTGCACTATGCCACAATGTGACCCCAGTATATGAATCCCGGGCTGGTGTGTCTGGAGAAACAGAATATGCTGAGGTGGATCAGGACTTCAGTGATGAAAATCGAACTTACCAGGCTTCCAGCCCTGATGAGGTTAGTATGCAAGGGTGAAAAAATTACTCATAAAAACCCCAGGATAAACTAAGTTAAAAGTGGCAGAACTGTGAAAGAAATGTTTTCAGGGCTGGGGTTTCTTTAAAATTAGCAGCAATCCAGTTTTATTTCCTCTACAGCTGTAGGAAAGATCTGGTGTTTCTTTGTTATACAGAAGTGTTTTCAATTATTTGACTAAAAGGTCTGTGAAGTCAGTGCTTTGGGATCAATACTGTGTTGAGTATTGCAATTAAAGACACTAGATGTATTCTCAAAACATTAATTCCTGTAAATTTCTGTAAATTTCTATAAATCATAGCATATGTATGCAAAAGGGAATATGAAACTGCTTTGAGTGATGGACAACCAGATAAATTAGCGAGAGACACTACCAGTTAGTAGAATTTATGTATTCTTAACAGGGTAAAAGAAAATAACCCAAACCTCAAATACTCCCGTAGCAAAGCTTTTGAGTTTCAGACCCTTAGCAGCTTCATAATCTTCATAATCATAGGATTCTGTGATTCAGGTTCAGTCAAAATTGCAACAAATTTCAACCCCCATTTCAATAAAAGCATGTATCTGACTACCATTGAAATCCAAATTTCAAACAAATCCCACTGCTTTCAGTGGATTTTAGTTATTGTTCAGAATAAACCTGTTTTGAGCCCTAAATTGATTGCTGAAAATTCAATCTGAAAAGATAAGGAAGCTAGGCAAAGCTCAAATTTCAAGATACTGCAAAGTACGCATAAATAATAATTTTTGCCCACTTTATAAAAACATGTATGCACTTGGTATAGTCAAATACAGAAATAGAGTACTTACAGTTTTGCCTCTGAAAGCAGGCTGAAGGGCAACTTCATTTTAAATAAATTCTAGCAGTGTCTGAAGCTTGGATGTGCTGTTGGTGGTGTAGCCACAGTAGCTTAGTCATATCAAAGCAAGGTTGTTGTAAGATGTGAAGAAGGGAGTGTATATCTGAAAGCCTGTATATTTTTCTAGTACAGAAGTCGATCTAATACAAGGTAATATTTCTTCCACAAACTTCGTCTGGCCACTGCATAGCGTATTATTCTTGGTATACATTTGGTTTACATG
Organism: Pezoporus flaviventris; assembly: GCF_033815535.1. Lineage (NCBI taxonomy): Eukaryota > Metazoa > Chordata > Aves > Psittaciformes > Psittacidae > Pezoporus > Pezoporus flaviventris. Next base: position 95,944,437 of record NW_026892555.1, read on the forward strand.
TCTAATAAATCACCACCTGTAGTACTAGCAAAACTTCAGCAATTCAAACCGTAATTGTTAAAAGGAACAAGTCTATAACAAGTATTTTTAGGAATGTAAGAAATAAAATTTCGTCTTCACATAGAACCAAACTAGCAGTCATGTGAATTTCAGATGCTATAAACACAGTTCATAGTGTCAAAGGCTTGTAGAATATAAAGAAGTGGCTGTTTTCTCAGTGATTAAAAAGTTTATTTCTAAAAAACTTTAGGCAAAACAGGACTCCTAGGTTTTTGGCTAAAATCAGTAATCCATAGTACTATATGTAGTATTATATACTGTGAGTTGATCTGCATTATGAATTGAGAATGCAGGAAGTGCATTTGTTTATGCCAGAGATACCCTGTAAATATGGTTTGTTAGTGTTACTGTGTAGCATTTGACCTGTATTATGCACATGTGTACAGTTTTTCGTCTGCACATATTTTCTTATTTCCTAAATATATCAGCGTAGCGAGCTAGTGAGATATTGCTAAATATAGTGAAAGACAGCATGAACAAGTACCAACGTATGCAGATATGATGGCAGCTATGGATTAAGTAAACATTCTGCTTTAACAGCCAAAGCTACTACTAAATCAGGTGAAGAGACGTGCAGTTGACAGAGACTATGTGAATTTTTTCTCCCATTTGCTCTTCTCTCCCTGTGGGTGTTTGTATATTCATTCAGTTGTTTGGAACCTGAAAATATTACCGTAAAGAGCAATTCTCCTCTCATATTTGCTAAAGGAAACAGCTGTAAGACTTGAGAGTTATGCAAGTGGTGTCCTGGGAAGACAGTAGGGAATTTGACCTTGGAAAGAGGAAAGGAAAGTTGATAAAGTGCTAAAAAGGCAGATCTGGGACTCAGGGTAGAAGTAGAAGAGAAAATCGGCAACAAAGAAACTGTTAGTGCTTCAAAGAAGAGAAAGTACAGGTATCCTTTTAATAATGAATTTATTTTTTACCATCTGGACTCATATATTTAAATTATATGGCAGTGAAATTAAAAGCTTACATTTTAGAAGAGAGAGCATTAAATTTCCTTTTGTTTCTCAAAGATAATGCTTGAAACACTAGAAAAATTACCGTATTGAACAAATATGCTTTAATATAATGAGAAATTGATGCTAAATGGAGTCCTATAAAAAGATGAAGCTACAGAAAAAAACTCATTTAAACAGCTTAAAAATTGCAGCATGACAGCAAAAAGCCTAAGAGTTGAAAGACTAGCAGGTCTTTATCATAATTTTTTAAAGAGTTCTATTGATGCAATGTTTGCAAATCACTGGAGCCTAAGGAAAATAATGTAAATGGTTCATTATTTAGCTTATTGAACTTTTCTGCAGTTAGGTTGACGGATGATGCCAATGTTTCCCAATCACCAAAGTACCATTTTAAAAGCATTTTTTATTGAATAAAGTGCTTTGAATATTGCACCCTGGAGCTTTATTTAGGGAAATGGTTCAATTGATGTTTTCTGTTTAACCTCAGCACTGACCTATCACAACATATTTGGTTAATAAGCAACATTATCATTTAATAGACTTAACCAGTTTTATGCATTGTACTCCCTCAGTATTACAACTCTGTTCTCTTAGATTTTGTTTATGGATCTGGCTTGATTGTGGTCTTTTGAAAGAAGATGTTATTTGCAGTTGTCTGTTGGATTATATGGTATTGCATGATATTGTCATAGGATGTAAAGAGCAGAGAACAATATGTAAGTGTAGACTATTCTCCCATGTAGGAAGGTATAAGAACCAGTTTAGTAATACGTTGACACGCTGTACACTTAATGAATTTATTCAAAGAATTCATTTGAAATTCTTCACATCTGTGTGTGTATGTGTTCATCCATATACAGATGAAACATAACTATAACAAAGTATGCTCATTCAGGAGTAGGTACGTACATTCATCATAGAAGATGTATTTTTCTACTGTTAGAGTAACCTGAGATAAGTAACTGATTTTGTATTCATAATAGGAACCCTACTTATGCCAGGCTCTTTGTTTCTTATGATAAGTGATCAATATTTCATTTTCTCTGAAAGAGTGGAAAGTTTCATTTGTCTGTCACTTGTCCTCTACAGCTGTAGCATAGCAAACAATAAACATCCATTGAGAACACACTAAAAAAAATAAATCAAAGCAGCTCCTACTTGGCCATCATACGTGTGGGTCCAGCTCATCTGTAGAAAGCCAGCTACCTTAATGTAATGAACAATCATAAAAGGATATAAACTAAGTAGGTAAAGCGATGGAGTTCAAAGGTTACAGACCCAAGCAATCCAGGGGCATGGTATGAACAGGAGCCTTTGAAGACCTTTGCTCCCCATGGTCAGAAAAGGTTGATCATTCATGATTTTTAATGACTGCTTACTCTCATAAACCAGTCATTTATTGGTTATGCTTTGTCCTGCACTGTTATATTCTCAAGCATTTCTAATGCCAGGATTTTGACTGTTTAAATGCTACCTTGAAGTGTGGTCAGTTGTTTAATTCCAACTTTTCTGTCCATAGACAACAGAGTTGCTAAAATTAATTACAAAGATACAAACCCAGTCCTTTAAAAACAGACAGGGAAATGATATACCCTTAGTGAAGCAGCTTTTGTGTTTACAAAAGTCAAGCTGTAATGTATGAGACATGTTGTATTGTTTAATTCATTTTATTGTGTGTGCTTATTGAAGCAAGACTAATTGTGTTGTTTCGTCAATGTATTGTGAAAAGCAAATCACTCAGTAGCATAAAACCATCACTTTCATGTCCTTCGAGACCCACAGAGAATAACTACTCCATAGCTTGACTTGAATATTGATCGGCAGTTTTTTCACATGATCAAGCTGTATTTTTAAGTTAATAATTTTATTTTAGTTATGAAGTTTTTAGATGAAAAGTGATAGACTGCAAGTGATAGTTATCAAACCAGTGTTTATAAATACAAACAAAGCAGTGCTGATCGGAAGCATTATGTGAGATGTTGCACAATCCAAACAGAAACCATTGGGGACACTCAGGCAGTGGTGAGCAAGAAATCTCACTGCTTCTTTCCTGTTTCCAAACCAATAGCTTTAACTTCAAAATACCACACATATAACCTCTGTATACCTTACAAGGCAACCTGGTTTTGAAAATAGATGCTGATGTCTGAAGTGAAGATGTTCTTAAATACTCTGAAATAAATGTAGGTTGGTACAGGAGAATTCTTCTGTGCAGCAAAATTAGCTTACAGAAGTTTCACCCCTAGTCCTTCTTTTTCATCCTACAAATTGCTCCCTCATACATGCCGAAACCTTTGAAGTCTTTCAGTTTAAGTGGTCATGTTCATATCATAGCCTCAGAAAAGCTGTCAGCACAACTGGTGGGGAACTCCCAAACTCTGGGATGGGATGGAAAAGAGCTGCTGACACCAGCAGCGAGGCGGTGGATCTCTTTCTTAAACTGATGCCTTAGCTTGAAAGGAAATATTGTATGTTGAAAGTAACAGTTGGTCCCAGAATTCAGAGGAAGTGGTAGTAGCATGATGTTTTGTATGTTCCAGTCCTGACTGATGTAGCATCTGAAAGAAGCAAGAACAACCTAGGGCACTTTTTTTTTTTGTCTTCTGCCAAGCAGGAACAGCCTTTTAGGATTGATCCAGTAACTGAAGGTGTTCAGGAATCAGAAATGTGTTTCAAATACCTCAGTTTGAGGATTTAAAAACCTATGTGCTGAAAAGCAAGGCGAGTTTCATATTTTTTCAAATGACTATATCAGGTTTTCTTTAACTGGGACATCTTCATACTGTCATGCTCTCAAGATGACAGGTTACTAGAGGTACTTATATTTTCCACAGTGCAAAGAGACTCTGGTGTTGCAATTCCCCAAACTGAAAATCAGTAAGGTAGTTAGGAGATAAGTGATATTTCCTGTTGGTCCAGAGGAAGCTAAGGAATATGTTAATCCGAGAGGGAATGAGAATGACCTTCCATGCGCAAATTACTCAACCTCACAAGGAAAGATCAAGAGAATTCAGAGATGGGCTTTGAGTTGGGCTGTGTAAGGAACAGTCCTCAATGTACTGATTGAATGGCCTAAAGCCATCTAACACCACTGCAGAGAAAAGCAGACTCCTGTTATTTGATAGGGCAGGCAGGTACTTAACTCCTTCATCCTCAAAGTAAATATACTGCTGTTCCTTTAAATGCTTTCTATGGACAATATGTTGCATCTTACATGTTGGCCTTAATTTTGTCTATTGATTCTTGTGCTTAGATATTTGTAGCATTTTCTGCCACATAATTATTTTAATTGGGGTTATTAAATGGGACTCACAGGCTAATAGAACTTATTGTAGAAAAGATTTTTTTTTTTCCTTAAAAAATAATGTTGACACCACAGTTGGAAAAAAATCATTTTGAATGTAATTAGTTAATGATAAAATTAAATATACAAAGGGTTTTGCGGCCTGTCACAAACCTTGTGGGGTTTTTTAATTGTTGATTAGCATTTATTTTAGGCTAAAGTCAGTCTAATGTTTTAATTGAATATAAAGTTTTGAATCCACAACAGGAATGAGGAAGGGGCTTGGATTTTCTGCAGTGCTTGGTAGAGAGTTTATGAAGTCCTTAACTGTTCATTTTCCTGACTCTAGTAGGCTTAGGTTTTGTGACTGATAAAATAGGTAACTGTCAAACTTGTAGTTCATGGAATTTTAAGGTAACAGGCTAAAAAACTTAAACACTGCTTGTTTTGATTTAGTTCCATAAATGAACATTTCTAAACAAATGGGATGATGATGTCTCCAAAGCATGGAATTAGAGCTGTCATGGTCTGTAACAAGCTTCCTCTCTTCACGCCCCTCTCAACATGCACATGTTCTTCAGGCACCTGAGCTAGACACACCATTCTGGTCAGAGAAGCTACTCGCACCTCATGAGCTGGTACTGTTATATTGTGGGTCGCACAGTTACTCCATGAGTTGGGAGAATTTCTGTATGAAGGCTATGAATTTCACTTTGAATTTCAATCTGTGCTGTGCTAATTGAAGAGTTTGATATTTGTGACCGTGAGCTATGGAACCTCTGGGGGTCGGGTGGCCTCTAGTGGAGAGACACTGTTGACATAGGCAACCAGAGCTCAACAGTGGGCGTGTAGTAAGTATAAAAGCACCTGAAAGGTTTTTGGTGAGAAGCTCTAAGTAAGGGGGGTTGAGAAACCCTTTGTAGCCTTTGTCAGATCTGTTACATTTTCATTTCATAATGGAATTATTTTCTACCTTAATTCCTAATTTGGAACTTGCTGCTTCCAAAGAAGAGAGGCAGGTAGCTGGCTTTACCCTTTGGATTTCTACTGAGGAGGAAGACCACTCGCAAGTTAGAAACTACTGAAGCTTTCTTTGACTTCACTTGTGTTACCTGTCCTGGAAACACTACACAGCTAGTGGGTTGAGGTGCATACCTGTGTCACAGTAGTGGGAGGACCCTACAGTTAGTGATACACCTCTGTCTCCCAGGCAGCCAGTTTCCGTAAAAGGATGACTTGGTGATAAACCAGGCAAGACCTGCAAAATATCCAAATAAGTCCCTAATAAAAAAGAAAAAAATAATCCCTAGATTTGGGAAATTGACAAAATTCATCTATGCATGTTAGGGAATTAATAGTTATCACCAAATGAATATTATAATTAGAATGTTGGGGGGGGGGGTATGCAGAATGGTAGCATCACCAGCACATACTTTTGTGCCTCTCCAACCTTTGATTGCTTTATCCAATTCCATGCAATATGTCAGGCTTTATAAAAGCCACAGCTGCCGTTTTTATTTGGCATTCTAGGGTTTCTTGATGTATGCACACTATATTGCAAGATCATATTAATATAAAGTTTTAGAAACATGTTGAAGAGAATATACTTATCAAGGGGAAACCTCAAGCAGAGAGGCTTGCCTAAGAATCCTTTTTCTGCACTCTGTATAGCCAGTCTTTCAGTGTATATTTATTAAGAGTTATTAAATTTCCATGCCATTTGTGAAATATTTTTTTTTTTAATTTGTATATTCTAAAAAGCTTAAGATATTTAAAGGAGTCTGGCTGTGGTGTTTGGGATGCTGTTGGGGTCTAGCTGCTGTGATTCATTCTGAATTCTGAGAGTCAAATTTAATGTTTTGCTCTGGAGTTTGTTTAGCTGCATTTTAGGCATCTGTTTGACTCTTGAGCCTTATTGACTATCTCTACTATAGTATTTGCACTGATCAATTAGAAAAAAAAAAAATGTGCAGTTTCATGTAGGTTGGGTATAAGAATCAGAAATGAGTGTGCTGTAAAATGCTAATTGAAATGGTAGGTGAAGCCAAGCGTAAACAAAATAATAAACAGATGTGAGCCACCAAATATAGAACACTTAGTCCTAGCTGCAAACGGACACAAATGAGATGATAGGGTATTAGTAGAAAGATGCATTTTACAGGTCAGACTGTAATAGTAACCTTTCACTGTGAAAATTAAAAATTAACCTTGGGAGTAGTGAATCATTTGCAGCCTATATGGTACTTCTGTTGAGAGAAAAAAAATATTTCTGAGACTTCCTGTGATTTTTGAGATTTTCAGATAGTGCTTTTCAGAGTGTGTTCTTGTCTTTTCTGTAACTGCGTCTCGCTGTGTTTTCATTTGGTGGTGCTTACACAGATGGTAGGTACAACTAGGGTTTCTTAGAGTTCACACAAACTTATTTACTTGCTTTGGGTGAAATTCTTAGTGAGCATTAGTCATCATGTTTGTTGAACTTAATCTAGGGATTTTGCTACTTGCATGTCTTATCAGACTGCTTGAGTTTTATATTTTTTATCATGCCCAAGATTAACAGCAGAGGCAGGTTTCATAAAAATCAAGTGAACTTCATGACAATTTCCTTTCTAGTCATTTTGAAATGTGGTTTCCAATAATGATTAGCATTTGCAAAATAAAAATAGAATTGTGGAGAAGAATACTTCTGTCAGAAAATTCCCATTCACATATGGAATATGGCTTGTATATGATTAACATTAAAGCAGTTTTTCCTAAATACTGATTTTTCAAGGGAATAAACTACACAACAGTGGTGATAGAAAAATACCTTGTGTGTTATTTAAAGCATAGAAGAAAGTAGAAGCTAGAGATCATGAACTTTAGAGCAGCAATATTAAAAAAAATAGGCAAATCTCTAATGCATGCAATTAAGATGCCATGTCATGATAGCTAATGATGACTTTTGTATACTCCAGCATTTTGAGGTTTGTAAAAAGGACTTTTGCAAGTGTCTGTGGGATGCGGTATTGGAAGCTTGGTTTCCGTCTCATTTGATATGCCCAGAACTTCAATTATATTATTTTTTGAAACATAAGTAATGAAATTATGAAACTGATCAAAGTAAACTAGAAATAAGATCCTTTTCTTATTTATATACTTCCTATTGCAGTGTCCCAACATCCATGTAATTGTAGCTCTAATAAAATGTTTTATATGGGAATATTCCCAAAATCTTTTACTAACATAGCAGCATCATTGTTACAGAAACTGTATTCTGATTTTGCATAATTTCTACAGGATGATGTCCTTTTTTTATATTGGTGAATATCTGTTTGGTTTTCTTATTAGGACTGTTATTTCTGAGCAATATAGTCTAAGTAATTTGCAGGAATAAGTTCAAATAAGGTTTTCCATTCTTCATAAGAATTTTTGTAAGCTTTCTGAAGGAAAGTGCTTATCTGATGCATTAAGATTTTGTTCTCAGACTACTGCTATTCACTTTTTTTTTTCCTCTAGATTCTTGGAAGAGTTTAGACTTTTACCCTAGCAACAGTTGTTTGGCTTTAGCCTGATTTATAGAACAGTATAATAGACCTTCTGAAACATGACCTATAATAGACACTGAAACATGTCTCTCATTTGGTTTTGTTTTTTCTTTTCCCCTTCCTCTAGGTAGCACTGGTGCAGTGGACAGAGAGTGTGGGTCTCACTCTGGTTAGCAGGGATTTGACCTCAATGCAGCTGAAGACCCCTGGTGGATACATTCTGACATACTATATTCTGCAGATCTTCCCCTTCACTTCTGAGAGCAAGCGCATGGGGATCATAGTTAGGGTAATTTTGGGGGTCTCCTGGGTGTTGGGTTTTATGTCTCAAAAAATATTTTTACTGAATGTTTACTTTTATGAAATTTAATAGAAAGTTAATACTTAAGAAAATGCATTTCATAAGATTTTCAAATGAAAAGTGTACCTTTTGTATGGGTACACATGAAATACTAGGCAAGTAATTGTACAAAAATCAGGCAAATCTCATGTTGCAGAGATTCTTTCTCATGAGAACATGTTAATTTCACTACTTTATGCTTAGCCTCTAATTCTGCATGTTGCCTTTAGCCTTTGTTTTTCTTTTTCCATTTGTTTCTTTCATACAAGATATGTTGCTTCTTCAAGAAATAAATTAATGGCTGAATTTTTTTTACAGTAGTAGTTAGCATGTTTCTATACTGCTAGTGCTGCTGCTTTTCCAGACCCAGTGTTGATACCTGAACTGTCATGGATGCACAGCACAACCCCAGGGTCTAAGATTTATGAGATACATGCTTAGTTGTCTCCTAGATGTCCAGTTGGGAGCATAGTAACAATCATTAAAACCTCACATGAAAGGAAGCCACAACACCATGCTAAAAGTAAGGTTTAAACCTCTATGGATGTTAAGCCATCCACACTACATACTTCTATGTTCTCCCTACCTAAAATCTGAGAATGTAGCAGAACAGCTTCAGACAGCATTGTTAGATGGTTAGTTCAGTGCCAAGTCCCACTTAAATAGGTGTCAAATTCATCCCATTTTTCGTTTGCCCTTTACGACAAGCCAGGCATGCCATCAGCCTTAGGCAAGTATGTTTCAGGTCTGGAGAGACCTTGGCAAGTCTGTATTTCTTTAGGTGATGATAGCACTAAGAGCTTGTCTTAACAGTGACATGCTCATAGATACTTTAAGAAGCTTGCAGATCAGACTAATCCATTCCTTCAGTGACAAACTATAACTCATATATATTTCTGATTTCTGTTATATTTGCCTGCCTGTAAATTCTCTGAATGTACCATGAGTGTTTCATCATTAAAACATCTGTAACAGGCATTTACAATTAAAAATTTACAAATAATTTAGTGTATTTCAAAGATAACAGGGTAAACTTTCTGTTGTGAGTAGTTATAAGGGTCATAACAGTGATATTCTAAAATTCAGACTGGCAGTTTAGGTATGCTGAGAATCTGTTAGTCACATTGACATCACTTAGAAGCAATCCTCTTATATGAGAAAGTGGGGAACATGCATTTCAGTGAAATCAGAGATGTCACTGGAAGTAGTATCATCAGGTAATAAAACTTATCCACCTCTTGGCAAGGTACTACTTCTTTTATAAATCATCCATTGACTACTTCAAAAGACAATTAGGTTATCGGTAGGTAATTATTTTAACTGTATAAACAGGTGTTTTTTTCCCATTCTGTTTCTCTTGTAAAATTCTAGGATGAATCATCAGGAGAAATTACATTTTACATGAAGGGTGCAGATGTTGCAATGTCCACTATTGTACAGTACAATGATTGGTTAGAAGAAGAGGTAAGAAACAAAATCAAAATTTATAAGAATTAAGATTCTGTAAAAACTAAAATTTAAAGTCAAAAGATCAGGAATTATTGGATTAGTTTAAAAGAGAACCTGAGCCAGTGCCGTAGTGGGTTTTGAAGTTGTTACATATATCCTGAATGGATTTTAAGTGATTAGAATTATTTCCAAATCTTAAGTAACCCACAGGAAAAGCAGAGCCGGGAGTCACAGCAGAGCACATTCCTACTTAAAACAAGGAAAGTTGTTTTTCATTGACTGACCTTTCACATAAAACCTGATTACTTCTGAGAAGTGTTCTGCTATAAACCTGTTTATCCTGAAGTGCCCTTGTTTTATCAAATTCTACAGTGAGGTATGATTATGAAATATGAAGTACAATAAGGTTTGCAGCCAAATTGAAATAGGGTTTTTTGCCACATTTATTAAGCTTAACATAAAATAGCTAGTGACTGAATTTCAAAGCTGATTGATATTTTTCACTGTGTGGCTCTAGGAGGTACCAGCAATCATCTTATTTTGACCCTACACACAGACAATATGTTAATACAATGATTACACCATGTATGTTCATAATGGTATTGGCAATATGAATCAATATCTGCTGCAGGGCAGTTTGATTTATTCAGGGACACGAATAAATTAAGCTCCCTTGAGACCTAGCAAAATGTCATAAAAATTACTTTTGGCGATAATGATGCACAATTAATTGTAAAATACTTATTTAATTTATTTAGCTTTATGAGGTCAAATCAATAAGTGTTTTGCCCTGGACAGCCCTGTTTTTCATTAAGACATGCTATCCCATGGTTATTTTTTAATGTCTAGATATCTTTCGCATAAGAGGTATGTTCAGTGGAAAAATAAAATGTAGCTCTATTACATGGCTCAAAAGTAGCCTTTATTTCTTTTAAAGCTTCAGCCTAGAATAGAGTTTCTTTAAGCTAGGGGAGGAAATCTAGATTGGCTTACCAGTCATTTGGGAGACCTGAAGTATAATTGCTTTTTATCCTGTTTGTGTCTTCTCCAGAATAGCCTCAGTCTGAAAAGTTATGGTACAGATATCTCCTGTTAGCATATAATATAAAACATGTACATGTGGTTGAATGTTTGCATAACTGTTCTGTGGTTTGTTCCACTCAGTGTGGTAATATGGCACGAGAAGGACTGCGTACACTGGTTGTTGCCAAAAAATCACTGACTGAAGAACAGTATCAAGATTTTGAGGTATGACCAGACAGAGTGATCTTCTGCTTCACCATATTTAGTTACTTTAAGGGGAGCATGCCTGAGGAGCAAACTCTTAGGTGATTTTGTGTTTGTGCAGAGTCGATACAACCAAGCAAAGTTAAGCATACATGATAGAAACCTGAAGGTTGCTGCTGTTGTAGAGAGTTTGGAGCGAGAAATGGAACTGCTGTGTCTCACTGGAGTAGAAGATCAGCTGCAAGCAGATGTTAGACCAACTCTAGAGATGCTAAGAAATGCTGGAATAAAGGTACTAAACACATACTGCTGACATAACAGGTCATCACTTAGTAACTTTTTTTTAGCAAGACATGAATTATACTTGTCTATATTCAGGTTCATTCAAAGTAAAGAGTATCATAGAATCACAGAACAGTTTGAGTCAGAGGTGACCTTAAAGCTCATCTAGTTCCACCCCCCTGACATGGGCAGACACCTCCCAGTAGATCAGGTCGCTCAAAGCCCTGTCCAGACTAACCTTGAACAGTTCCAGGGATGAGGCATTGTCCTGGGTTCAGCAGTAGCAGTCATGTTTTTTTTTTTTTCCTTTGTGTTAACTGGTGCAGTGCTGTGTTTTGACTTCTAGTTTTAGAACAGTGTTGGTGAAGCCGATGTTTTCGGTTGTTGCTAAGTGATGTTTACCCTGACCAAGGACTCTGTGAGGCTCATGCTCTGCCAGGGAGGAGGGGAGGCTGTGAGGAATCAGAGAAGGGGCGCCTGACCCGGGCTAGCCAGGGAGGTATTCCATACCACAGCACGTCATGCCCGGGGTGGGGGGTAACTGGGAGTTACCCGGAAGGACAGGGGCTTCCGGGTGGAACTCGCTTTCTTGGCCGGTGGTATCGTATTCTCTTCTCTTGTTATTTTCCCTTATCATTGTTTTAGCTGATAGTAGCGGTGGTGATTTGTTGCTGGACTGTTCTTGTCTCAACCCGTAGGAGTTGCACTCTCTCGATCCTCCTCCCCGTTCCTCCGGGAGCGGGGAAGGGGAGAGCCCCGGTGCAGGGGGGGGGGAGACGGACACGGACCTTGATTGTTGTCAGCTCGGCACCACTCACTGTGAGTGAGTGAACAAGTTACCTGACTGGGTTTAAACCACGACAGTTATCCACAGCTTCTCTGGCAAACTGTTCCAATGTCTCACCACCCTTAAAGAATTTCTCTGTTGAGGATTCATGGGTTAGAATTAGTGGGCAGACCAGTATGGCAGACCAGTATTCATTATGGTGAATGTCTGCTGCAGGTGGCCTGATCAAGAAGTAGTAGAAGAGGCCTTCTGGAAGAAGGCTCACATTTGCACATGCTAGTTCTTGTGCTGAACTTTAACCACCCCAATATCTCCTGGAAGAGAAACACAAGAGGGCACAAGCAAACTAGAATTTTGGAGTGCAATGACAATAATCTCCTGGTACAGGAGCTGACAGGGGGAGATGCTCTGCTGGTCTTCATACTAACAAACGAGGAGGAATTGGTCAAGGATGCGAAAGTTGTTTGAGGGAACGGCCTTGGCCATCCCCAGTAGTTACAAGAGGGTCAAGTTCAGAAGGCTCAGGAGGATCATATTAGTGTCTATAAATACCTGAAGGGAGGCTGCAGAGAGGACAGAGCAAGGCTGTTTTCAGTGGTGCACAGTGAAAGCACAAGAGGCAGTGGATGGAAACCTTAATGAACATTTTTTCACTGTGTGTTCAAACATTGGAGCAGGTCTCCCAGAGAGTTTGTGGAGTCTCTGTCCTTGGAAGTGTTCAGAACTGATTCAGCATGGTCCTGAGCACCCTGCTGTAGTCAACCCTGTTTTGAGCAGGGGAGTTGGACTAGATAATCTCCAGAGGCCCCTTCCCATGTCTACTGTATTGTTATTCTGTTTTTAATTAATCCCTGTTCCCCAAAGGCTTTCAGATGAATTAGCTTGTAATGCAGTGGTGTGCACAATTAGAAAAATATATGTATGGATTGAAGCCTTATGATTACATCTAATTTCTTGTAGTAGAGTGAGACTAGTGCAAAGTACTTCATATGTACTTCATATACAATATTTTCTTGATTGCTCTTGATATTTCTTCTGTACGTGGTCACTTCTGACTAAATTAAGTTCATCCTGCTAAAAATAGGTATAGAACACTGACAATTTTTAGGTTGTTGTTTTGGTTTGGGATTTTTAATGATTAGTTCTAGGATTTCAAAGCATTAGAACTGTTCTGGCTTTAATTACAGCTAACGTTATAGTAGGCTGGAAACATGGTAGTAGCTGTTGCTAGGTCATAAAATTATACATTACTCATTTACTGATGAGAAAATATGAATCTTGTCCATTCGTTGACCCACATGAACACTAATGAAGAAGATCTTGCCTGAGGTGTATAGGTAAAAAGGGAGACAGAGGCTTACAGTGTAATAAAATTGTGACTGTAGACTTAGTAACTATCGAGTAATAACTTCTGCAGGTAAAGTACTTTTTCCTGTGTGGTGTATTCAATTTGGTCTACGGGTAATGGTATTTCATCAGATGTACCTTCAACTTTCTTGGTGTTAAGGGACTGAGGGGAGAGAGCACCATCTCACTTCAAGAGCAGATGGACCCTCAACCTTATTCTTTCATGGTTTCATCCCACTTTTGCATTGTCAGTGGGCAGGATCTCTTTGGAGTGCTGGGGATGTAGCTCTTCCTCTAGGATATGCTGTCTCATTGCTTGGCTGCTGCTTTTTGATAGATTCTCACTAGGGTCACAGGCTGTTGTGTTGCATCAATTTGCTAACAAATGTCTTTCTCTTGTAGTAGTGTGCAACCTCTTTTGACCAAAGTAGTGTCAGGGCCTTAGGGAGGGAAAGGCTTTTATGCTCTCCCCGCTTTTCAGCTATGCCAGTGTGTTTCCCCACAATTTCACCTTGTCTTCATCTAAACTGAGACATTGGTCTTTGTGAGAAGGGTAGGGGAACGGAACTGCCTCAAGTGCATTATTGCAGTAAAAACTGCTATTAATCTAATCCCAAAAGGTACCAGAAAAAGGTTGGAGATAGATGTCATTTAGATTTGGAGAACAGGTGCATTAATATCCAGTGGAGTAAACTTTCACATTATTTTGCAGATATGGATGTTAACAGGAGATAAACTGGAGACAGCAACTTGCATTGCAAAAAGTTCTCACTTAGTGTCTAGGACTCAAGATGTTCACATTTTCAGACCCGTAAGTATAGCTCCAACTTGTTTGTTGGTTCATCAAAGGACAGCTAATAGCAATGTTGCTTTATTTGATTACGAGTTGGCTGCTTGTTGAAAATCGATGGGTTATTGTATTGAGTGTCCTAATAATGGTCAAGACAGTAGTACTTAGGTTGTTATTTAAGGATGTAGATTACAAAGCATTGCTTCTAGAGTGCTTGTGTCTAGATATGCCAATACGCTACAGAAACATTTGTAGCCTTGTTTGAGTGACCCAGGTTCATCATACATTTTATAATCTTCACTTGGAAAATGGACATAGTAAGGTACCTCTGCATAATGATGGAGAGGGAATCTATGTGAGGTGCTGAGCCAGTAGGAAAGACTGTCTGGGAATTTAGAGCATGTGAATGGGGTTTTTGCTTGTTTGAGAGTTTTCATTAATAGAACACTTTAGACTCGGGCAGAATTAATCCTGAATTCAGCTGGGGTGCCAACATCCTCTCTATAGATAGAGTTGAAATCAGTAAGAAAAAAAATGATTTTTTTTTTTTTTTCAGTATCATTATATATACTTGCATTATTTTTAACAGCCTGTTCAAGACAGTTGTTAGGAAGGTAAACCGAATATCTTTTTCTGTACATTTTGGTTGTAGTTGTATAGCATCAACTTTATTGATGCCAAACAAAAATAGATTTTCCAGACTTTGATTGATGCCATGTGATCAGACATAATATGTCTGTGTTTGTTCTAAATGAACCACCTACACAAATAATTATATGAATATAATTTACATGTAAATGTAATTTCTTCTGAAGCATCAGAATGGCAAATTGGGCCCTGCAGACTACTATTTGCAATTAAATTATTAATGTTTCTGATAAAACTTCAGATCAATTTTTGTTGACCTTTCCATGTTGTAACACCACAAATTAAGTCTTCCTGAACAAAATCTATTTAGTTGAGTCAGATTTTTATTTTCATTACCTTGACTGGTAATAAGAGATCAGCATAAAACTGTGTTAACTTAGAAAGTTTTAAATTAATTAGAAAATGGATTTATACAGAATTATTTCTGTGGCTGCATTTGTTGCAAAGAACCACTAGATTAACGTAAGAAAATACCAAACACTAAAACTTTTATTTTAGTTATAAATTAGTAAATCAAAAATCATGTACTGTTTTGACTTCCAAAAAAAAAAAGCATTTTTTTTTAGCACTTTTCCTTTTTATCCTTAGAAGTCTCAGCTTCTTAATTTTGTAATGAAATTAACTGATACATTGTTCTAGAGGTATTTGCAAATTAAAAAAGAAAATACCTCTGTTAGGTGAAAGGTAGAACAGAGAGGGCAATTACTGCTCCTCAGTGCGCACTAAGTGTTGACGTCTCTTAATTTCTGTAATGCAAAAAGTTTATAATGGGTCACTGAAACCCATGGTCCATTACAGTTGGCAGGGAAAGACACGTTTTAATTATGGGAAATATGGGAAATTTAATTATGGGAAAAGAGAAAAATAATCTGAATTGGGACACATGTATGGGGTTCTGTTTTCAGGTGCTTCTTAATGTAACTCAAATTTTATGTGTAATAAAGCCCGTTTGGAGGGGGAAAGGTCTTTGGACTGCATCTGATTCTGAATAGTAGTCGGCCAAAGGCAGAACTTCACGTTCAGTGTAATTAAGAGTCATCTGTTTTAAAAGCTATTTCATCAAACTGCTGACAGAGCCAAAATGAGAAGTGTAATCAGAGTTTGTGTTTTATTCTGTGCTTGCAATTTTGTCTTCCATGATAGCTCTAAAATACATTGATCTTTTATTGGAAAGAAAACCAAAACTGCAGTCTCCTGAAAATCTGCTCATAATTTACATCTCTCATGTTCTGTGTGTTCTAGTTCAAAATGTTCCAAAATCTATTTGGTAATCTTTGATCATTTTTGCATTTCACAGCTGCGACTTTCTGAAACAATAATTAAGTAAATTAAAAAATAAATACAAATTTATGATGTAGTTCTTTTGTATTATGCCACTTGATCCTGCTTGCATACTCATGCAAGATCCAAAAGGATTAGTAGTAGTGAGCATTTTTAGTGCCTTTTGAAATCTGTGCTTACTTACCCAAACTGCAGGAACTGTTAACATGAACGTGTTGCATTATTCTAAGAACATATTTTACTGGTATATAAATGTTTTGGGGTTTGTTTGGTTGGTTTTGTTTGGTTGGGTTTTTTTTGTCTGTTCTTCTTCTAGCTCTGCCAAGGTGGAAGGACTCAGGTCAGCTTGAACTTATGATATTTTAGTGTTATGAATTCATTAGTTTTTTAGCACAGGTTTACTTTGGTGAGGAACCAGTTAAGCTGACTACATAGACTTTCCTTGTTTGAGGATTACTTTTCACTCCATAAGATCCAAGGCTTGTAGTATCCCATGGTTTACATGGGGATAAAACACATGTTGAAGAACCAAGGCCTTCTGGGTATGAGTTCTCAAAACCTGATTTATTTAGGCAGGATTTTTGGAAGAATATAACAAAATCTCTTAATTGAGTGCTTTCTATTGAAGGTTACCACTCGAGGAGAGGCTCACTTAGAACTAAATGCCTTTAGGAGGAAGCATGACTGTGCCTTGGTGATATCTGGGGACTCACTCGAGGTAAGGAACTTGGTTTCTGTCATATTGCATTTATCTATATGCTTATGTTCAAAAAGCAAAGTGTCGATGCCTTCATGCTTTTAAACCTTTTTACAGTATTTGCCCGTATTTAAGTTGTCCTTAGAGATACTTCTGTTTCTCACTGAGTGCTAATTGGAGGATATACGTTCTAAATGGGAAAATGTTAGTGGTTCTCTGGTCTCCTGTATCGTAACAGAGTGGAATTTGTATTCAGCATGCTGTTATCTCTTAACCCCAAACCATGTTGGATGCCACTTTAAAGTAATAAAGCTATAGTTAGGATAGCGTGGCTTTTTGTCTCCCAGATGGATGTTGTGCAAGCAAAACTTCATAAAAGAATTATTTATACTGTGTTTCTGTGTTAGATCACATACTGTTTTTTTTAATCATAAGTAAATGTGAATGTATCTTTTTATTTAGGTTTGTCTGAAGTATTATGAGCATGAACTTGTAGAGCTGGCTTGTCAGTGTCCTGCTGTAGTATGCTGTCGATGTTCCCCCACGCAGAAAGCTCATATTGTGAAACTGTTACAGCACCACACTGGAAAACGCACGTGTGCAATAGGTAACTGGTGGCACAATCTTCATTTGCAGTAGCTAAAGTCTGTCATCAACTTAAGCAGTAGATGGCACTGTTGAGAAGTAGTTGAAACAA
Source organism: Pezoporus flaviventris (assembly GCF_033815535.1). Lineage (NCBI taxonomy): Eukaryota > Metazoa > Chordata > Aves > Psittaciformes > Psittacidae > Pezoporus > Pezoporus flaviventris. The sequence goes on from NW_026892555.1 coordinate 95,961,814, forward strand.
AACCAAAGAGAGATTTCTTGATAACAGCCAGGTATTATGTAGCTGTAGCAGAAAATGCCATTCCACAAGAAAGATATGGTTATCTTCTTTATTCCTCAGGAACAAGTCTTGATTGCTAAAGTAATTATAATCCACAGATTACCTGTAAGAATTGAAAGGTATATAAGAGGTTTCTAAAATACTCTAAGGCCAGGACAGTAAAACCTCTGAAGAGCTGAATGTTGCAGTGGCATTTTTCAGGTGATGGAGGAAACGATGTCAGCATGATCCAAGCAGCAGACTGTGGAATTGGAATTGAAGGCAAGGTAATGTTGACAGTTTTCCATTGTCAAATATGTGCCACACAGTAACATAGGATTAGAAGTTTTATTCTTAAACAGTAGTGAATTGATAATTTCTAATTAAACTATGCTGTAAGACGATAAAAATGCTTAGTCTTTGAACTAATATCTTCCTTGCTTATATGTCCTTTATCTTCTTAAATACAAAAAGCAAGAAAAGCAGAAAGTGCCATAGGTATTTCTGTGTAACATTTACCTGAAAGAAGCAGGATAGAAGCTTAAACTTACTTGTTACAGCCGCTGTGTCTTAGAATACACAAAAAAATGTCCTTTGTGTCTCATTGCAGAGTTGATTTTTGAATCAGGAGGAAACTTAACTTTTAAAGTTAATTATCACTTAGAATTTTGAAATCACAAACACACATTTGCACTGCGTTTCATATTCGGAATATTTTTGTTTGTTCCAGGAGGGAAAACAAGCTTCCCTGGCAGCTGACTTTTCCATCACACAGTTTAAACATATAGGTAGGCTGCTGATGGTACATGGTCGAAACAGTTACAAAAGATCAGCAGCACTTGGTCAGTTTGTCATGCACCGAGGCCTTATTATTTCAACTATGCAGGTATTTAAATTTTTTCGTGAACAGTTAGAAACACTATGTCTGTCTTTGAAGTGTCACAAAATTTCAAGCAGTACTATTACTACTTCCCTTTAGCATAGTGTTTTGTATGTAGAATTATATTAAATATGTATAATTATCTGCTTTTTGCAGGCTGTGTTTTCATCAGTCTTCTATTTTGCATCTGTTCCCTTGTACCAAGGATTCCTAATGGTAGGGTAAGTCAAAACCAACAATTACGGTATCTGGTAACCATATATAGCAAACGAACTTGTTAAATAACATCATGTAGTTGGTGTCTGCCATATTTTTCATACATTTATCATTGGTAAGCTGCCAAACCTGGGCTGAATCTACAAAGAAAAGTCAAACTAAGTTGAATATGCCCTATATGGGCTGAGGGAGAATAAAGTCTCATTCTCACTTCTCTGTAGAGAGGGATCTGTATAGCCGTAGATGAAGGTACCATATGACTTTTCTCACATACGGACTGAAAACAACAGAAGTTTCCCAAACCAGTTTCAGCTGTTACTCAGATTGTCATGTAAGTCTTAGTGAGAATCAGACTTTTCTTTTAATAATGGAGCTGAAGCTACTATGAAATTTTCTCTGAGAGTGCACTACACAAATCTGACACATAGATTTCTATTCAGGTTAATGTATGCAAAATTAGGAGCATCCTGGTCTTGTTGTAAAAGCTGCTTTAGTAATACAGTTTCCAAAGTCATACAGCTGAGGGATATGCATATATTCATGTTTGTCCTTGCTCTCTGCCTCTTCTGCCCTAAAAGATGCTTATATTGCTTGTAAACAATAGCAATCTAAATCGAAAGTAGCTTAAATCATAGTCAGATCAAGGTGTGATTACACCAGACTTTGCAGAGGCAAGCAGCAGACCTCTTGAAAATGTTTGTAATTAGTTTCAACGAGTTCTAGGAAAGTAGTACTAAAGTATACATCTGACTTGTGCATCCTAAAATACAAAGCCACTTACAGAGCTGTTAAGACTATCGTTCATCCACCTACTTTTAACATGATGTCTGGAATAGAGTGCTTGGGGTTTTTTCCTTCAGTTTTCATGCCATTGTCTGTGGATTAATTTAATCATCAGTTCTTTGAACTAGTTGTCCAAAGTGTAAGTGCACAGGGAGAGTGGTAGCAGATAAGCTTGATACAGAAGAAATAAATCTGTTTCCTGGTTCTGAATGTATAAAAGCTCTGTAACGTCTCATAACTGGCAGCTCTCAGCAGCACAAGAGCAGGTTGCATGTGTAAAGCTGTTTTAGTAAACTGCTTCAATACTGGGTAGAGCCAGTCTAATTCCACTTACATAAAAGTAATCATTGAGCTCAGTAGATCAGTTTAAAATCATATCATACAGAAGTGTCAATTTATGTTCTTTCCTTCCACCTAGGTATGCAACCATATATACTATGTTTCCAGTCTTCTCTCTAGTATTGGATCAGGATGTGAAGCCAGAAATGGCATTGCTATATCCGGAACTCTATAAGGATCTCACTAAGGTATGAATGTCCTTAGTGCTCAGATTATGAACAAAAACAAATGCTGAAATCACCACTGTGCAAAACTGGGAATTCTTACAATCGTTTCCTTAAGGTATTCCATGCAAGATAGATGCACAACTAATATAATGCAGACTTTTGTACTATGAAAATTAGCCAGGTACCAACTGTTCCATTTAATTTAATACATTTGTTAAGTCACCAATGGTTGGACTGAAGTAAATCAAGCATGAAGGCGTGTTGATGTAAAAGTTACTTTCAGTCTGGCTGCAGGATCTCTGATCTGGAGTTATTTATACTTACTTTTTTCACAGCTCCTTTTTTCCTTTTTAAATGGTAGATTAATCGATGTATTATTTTTTTTCCCATAACCCCTAGAAATTACTACTGACAAAAAAAAAAAAGAGAGAATGTGGAGTAACTGGAGAGTAAAGTTCAGTGCATTGTCTGGGGAAGATGATGATCACTAAATGATTATGGATGAGTAGTATAAAAAGTTATTTATGTGCTATATTTGACTCACTATTACAAGGTAATCTTATTATGAGTGATTATTACAACCATTTATGATCACGCTGCCTTAGTCAGCGTGACACTGAAGCTTACATATTTTTGTGCATCATTTTTCAAATTACGGACTCTAAATGCAAATCTCTACCAATGATATTCAGCTAGTGTTATTCAAACACATGCTGACGTGAACTGTAATTGTATTCCTAGGAATTGGCTTCTTTTCTGGGATATACTAGTGATGAAAATGCCTTTCTGATCTTTAGAAGAATAAGATACATCAGCACAAGTCATTGACACTCCAGCGCATGAAGAGAAAATTAGCAGGGTTCAGAGAGACAGGTGTGGCCAAATACCCTGCAGGACACACTGATTCACTATTACTGTTACTATGGCTCCTACAGAGTTATAGCTAGAAAAGCTGATGAAAATTTGAAAGTTAAGAGGGCTCCCTGCTTTCATCTGAAAATTATTCAAAGCCTGTTGTGCAACATTCTGTAGAAGCTCAGGAGTGATTTTCCCTTCCAGTTCCATAAAGGTGAACCAAAACACTTATTTCACAAATGTCAGTAATTGGGAGCTATGGATGAAGGTGGAACCAGTGTCCAGCACTCAAAGGAAAATGAGTAGACATTCATGGGAGGAAAAAAAATAAAAACTGAAAATAAATCTAATGTTTCTTCATGCTTGTACAAGATTTTTTTCAGATGTGTTCGGTCTGCCACCACCGTTCTAGACTATATACAGCATTATGAAAATGTCTTTAGCACCTTGCCGTGAACTGTCTCCATCCAAGAATGTATTTTAGCCTCAATTGAAGTAATAAACTCATCACTTTCTACAGCAGTGAACCACATTTATATGTAAAGTGCTGATTCTTGTGTGTTCTGGGCTGATCAGTTCTTTTGTGGCAAAATGGTTGCTTCATTTGCCATTTTATCCTTTAACTCTGTGGTTCTAAAATATTTCTTTAGCACCCTCACAGACTGCAAGTCATATGCACATGTACAGTATTTATTCTTTGATTTATGCATGTTTCAATCTATAACATTCACAATCACAAAAAGATTTAAAATGTAACTATCTCAGCAAGTAACTAGTACTAAATAGTTACTTTCTGAAAAGTTACAGTAGTTATGTGTTTATGAATGTAAATAGACAGTTTATCCAACATTTAGAATGACTAGTAACTACAGTCTTGTTTGAGGTTTAGGTCAGTAGGTACACAGTGGTATCTTTCTTGAAGACCACATTTTACAAAACAGACACAAAACTCTTTTAAATAAAAAATAAATTCATTTTACTGTAATTATCCCTCTGAAAACCAGCCAGAGCACTGCAAGCTAAAGTATCTTTGCCGTTTAAGGCATTAACTGTCCTACCCCAAATTTAGACTTTGTGTGATTTCTGTACAAGTTTGCAATGAAGAATCACAAAAACAAGTAGAAGCTTTTTAGCCTGTGTTACTTCAAAGACTCCTTATTTTACTTGTAAAGTCTCTCTAATGATTAACTTTTAAAAATATATGAACTGAGTGGATTAATATTTTTTTAAGTTGTGTCTTAATTGGCCTCTCACTTGTTTCCTTTAGGGAAGATCTTTGTCATTTAAGACCTTCCTCATCTGGGTTTTAATCAGTATTTACCAAGGTAGGAGAGAGTCCTAATTTTACTGAACTGAGAATTTTTTGTCTGCTTTCGCTAATACTGTTTTTCAGCTGCAGGTTGAATTCGCAAAGCTTAACATTTCATCAGCAGTTACATATATATTACTTTCTGTTTATCTTGTAAATCAATATTCCTGTAGTGTGCCAAGCCTGTTCAAAACACGGCACAGACTGGTATTTTTGTTGATCCATATCACCTAAAAAAAAATGACAGGTTTTTAATTAAATGCTAATCCAGAAAAATTTTAATGAGTGCTTATCACATTGCATATATTTACACAGTAGTTTTCTTTCATGGAATGACAGAAGCGCTGTTGAAGAAATCTGAATTATGTGATCAGTTAAAAGTAATTACACTTTCAACAATATCTCATTTATTTGTAGCACTTGACAAAATGAGGTTAATTAACAGTTCATCAGATATATTGCACCTAAAAGGTGTTTAATAGTTTAATTTCTTTACAGCTTTACTTTGGTTGCTTTGTTTCACATGCACCAAGTACTGTAAATATCACTTCTTTTAGAAAGATCAGTCTTGTTACCTTATAAAAATTACTGGGCAAGTTTTCATAACAAGCAAACAACTGTTCAGCGGGTGGCTATAAAAACTGGTGCACCAAAATTTCATTGCACAGTGAATTGATAATTTTGTGTACCTTTCCTAGGTGGTATTCTGATGTATGGAGCCCTGCTGCTTTTTGAATCTGAATTTGTACATGTCGTTGCCATTTCCTTCACTGCCCTAATCTTGACTGAGCTCTTGATGGTTGCACTGACCATACGAACATGGCACTGGTTAATGGTGGTGGCTGAATTTCTCAGTCTTGGCTGCTATGTGGCCTCTCTTGCATTTCTAAATGAATACTTTGGTGAGTAATAGTGAAAGTATTTTAGCAAATAACTGGTTTGTTGTTTTTTTTTTTCTCTCTTTTTTTTTTTCTTTCTTGTCATTAAGAATAGGTGATGTTATGCTTTGTGAAAAAACAGCTTTCTCCGTAAGAAATAAGAATGAAATCAGGCCTAATGTTGGGTTGTAATATGCGCTTATCCTTTCCTCCTAGAATTTGACAATCTTTATTCCTGTTAGTATGATTTATCTAAAGCTTACTCAAGCCATGCATGCTTTTCCCATCCTTGATCTGATCTTCAAATGGATATGATTTTCAAAAATCAAGATCTTCACTGAGGTGATGAATTATTTGATATGCCAGACCAAGTGGACCTCATTAGATCTAATCCACAAGCTTAAAAGAGTTGAAGTATTGCTAGATTGAGAGGCAGAAGCCTGTTGGGGTAGACACTTCATATAAGAATCATTGTTTCATAATTACATTAAGCTTATGTTAAACAGGCTTTGCTTTAAATTGCTGTATGCCATACTGTGTCTTAAGGTTTTGTGATTGTTCATAGGTCACAAAATGAAAGAATAATTTTAAACTGCAGAACTTTTAACAGTGAAGAATCTGAGCATCAAATTAATACATATGTCTTTTTATATCAAATTATCCTTCAGCAGAAACAACTATCTCAATTTGATTTTACAAATTTTAACTTTTACAGAAATACATATAATGATTTTGGTTATACCTCACAAGAAACCAGCTCCTTCTCTTTGTGTTTTTCAGGAGCAGATGGCTTAGGAGGTACCCTTCTTCAGTTATCACTTCTCATAGCAGAATTAAACTTTGTATAGTAATTTCTAGGAGTCTTTTAGTTCTGCTTTTACTCTCTCATGTCCCAGGTGCTCAACACTAGGGTAGTGTATTTATATATTCTTAATCAGTAAATGCTTCGCTGCCTGTCCCAGTGTTCTGTTACTTCCCAGATTTCTCGAGAGTCAAATTTTAATGAAGAAACAACCCTGCTGGGCTTTTTACTTGTATTGTACATTATTTCAGGTTTGCCAGAGTACATTTTTCTTTTCTCTGACACCAATGCACAGACTCTTTAAATAGAAATTACTGGGTTGATTCCTCAATGTCCACAGCTAGATTACAAATGAAAGGAGCAAGCACGAACAGATGCAGGTACTGGCTTTTGGTCCAAACTTCAGGAACTTTATAAGACAGAACTGGCTGCTTTATCTTTACAAGTCTTTAGTATTGGTGACAGCCGAACCTTCCATCCGTAGTAGGTGTTGTTCAGTCAGAAATACTGTCCGGTGATGTTCATAAATTTGTAAAAACTACAGGGACTTTTGTTTCTTGCAGACTTTTTCTGTAAAGGGGAATGCTTTATTGTCCTCATATATTTGCTGGACAAGTCCAAGTAGCTGAGTACATAAATGGTTGCATGGCTTCTTTGCAGCCTGGGGACTTAACTTCTGTATTTCTCATCATAAAGGGTACTGAAAAGGGTGCAATTTCATGGGCTTTTATAAAGATGTATTTTACTGTGTGATATTCAGCAGTTAATCTGAGGAAATGCATTTCAGCTAGTCGCACTGTTAATGCTTTACTCTTATCTGTCATACTAGAGCTGGAGAAGAGAACCTTTTTTTGTGCATGTAATGTAGTATAAACTTAAGTGATGGTTTACAGTTCAAGGTATAGCACAACTTTGTGCATCAGGGAAGACAATCCAGTCCAATACTGCTTGACTTCGTCAGCAAATAAACTGTTTCTTTCAGTGATGTTACTTACAAGCATCATCTCCTCCCAACGAAATGATGCCGTGACAGGGCACTCAAATTAGAATTACAGAAATATTTGATACTGCTCTACAGTTCTGACTCATGGAAGTAAATCACTTTTCAGGTTTCCGAGTTAATTGCACTCAATCACCTTATTAGGCATGTCTCTGTAGTATGTTATATAGGCTTTTAGTATGTCTAAGCAGGCTTAGGCTAAAACTGTGTAACAAGTTTATACATTGAAATCTAATATACAAAGTATTTTTAATGAGTAAAGATGGAGCAGTAAAACATTACTGCATTTTCTGAAGTGAATTTTAATTTGCATTAAACCAGTTCTGATCAAGTTGTTTACACAGTAAATTACACCTTGAAGTCAAATGCAAGAAAACTTCTTACCTACCTAGACTCTTAAAACATGACCAAATTGAAAACCTCTATGTTTTCAAAATGATTGGCATAATTGCTGTTTAAAATGTTCTGGTTGTCATGTGAAACGTAATAATATTCTGTTTAATGCTACTAACATCTTTTCAATTTCCATTTGTGTAGCTAACCTGTTTGTTTTGTTGTTTTGTTGTTTGTTTTTTTCTTCACATAACTTTCTTATCTTCTGTAAATCTATCCTTTAATTTTCATTCTCCCTCTTTGTGAAACAGGTATAGGCAGAGTGTCTTTTGGAGCTTTCTTAGGTAGGTGAAGTTTGACTTGAAGTTTAAGTCTTTAAAAAGAGTAGTAAATTATTTGATCTACACATTTGTAAATAATGGAAAAAGAAAAAACAAAACAAAAGCCAACAAAACCCACACCAATTCTTCAGGTTACCTGGGTTCTGAGATCTTTCTGTAAGAAGTATGACCTGACCTGACCAAATACCGTCAAAGAAGAGTGTCACCATTCTTGTTAATGTCTGTCACAGAAAAAAATAGCTTTTCAGTGTGGCCTCTGGCAATATCACTACATTGTTTTACCCTTAAATTTTTGGGCTCTGGTTTAATCTCTAAGGCTTTAAGCATCATTTGGTCTAGTTGTGACAGATTCAGAGAAAAACAATCTGAATATGGAATAAAGGATCCAAAATGGTAGCAGAATTTCTGGTTGGAAGCTTGTATTATAGTAGGTAAAATCATTCTTACTAGTAGAAAAGTAAGTTGACTTTTTATTATGAGAAAATCTTGCTTTTAAACTGAGATTCTGTTTCCTCTAACATCATTTTGTGCTACAAAACAGCATAGGAACCACAAAGGAACTCTGAAGTTCCTCTCTAAAGAAAATAGTTGGCAAAAACAAAATGTTGAGGTTAACTTTCTCTTGTTTTGTTGTTTGGTTTTTTTTTTTTTTTAATTTTGCATGGTCTTGAACAATAGCATAAGCAAACAATTAACAGAGTTTTATTGACTTTGCACTATGGAAGTTTCAGCTCCCATTACTTATTTTACCTTTTCTGTTTCTGCAGATGTTGCCTTTATCACAACTGTGACCTTCCTGTGGAAAGTGTCAGCAATCACTGTTGTAAGCTGTCTTCCACTTTACATTCTCAAGTACTTGAAGCGCAAATTTTCTCCTCCAAGTTACTCAAAGCTTACCTCGTAAAAGTAATTGTATCCCTATGTTTTTTCACTTGCACCAGTCTGCAAATTGCACATTCACTGTGCTTTAATGTCTATGGGTTTCTGTTGGACTAAAGAAATTTGAAAAAATAAGTGATAAAGTGAATAGAGCACAAAAAGAGGTGGAAACATCTGACAGGTACAATAACACAGACATACACTAACAGGACTATCAGAGATAAACTAAATATTCTTCATGTTGATTTCTTTTTTTTTTTCTATTTTCTGTTGCTGTGATTATAAAATAAAACTGAATTACCTTTGATTTGACAGTGCTTCTGAATGGTTTCATTGCTACTGTAAAGGATTTTTTCCTACTGTACTAATCTTCTGCAAATTGAATTGAAAGTTTCATTATTTATTACATAACTTCCCTTTTTTAATTATTACATAACTACCTAATTCAAGTTGTTTCCTTTAATGTCTATATATGGAAAAGTTCATTTGTCCATACTTACTAGAACACACCTAATACCTGTAAATGCCCATGTCTGTATTAGCAGCTATTATTCCTCATCAGACATTGAGTAATATGCACTATTTGAATTATGTACAGATGTCTGCATAGCACAGTATTATATTAGGAGCTGTTGTCCTATTCTGTTCTGCATTTCTGGCACCAGTTAATTACAGATCTGTGATGCTGACAGCAGTTCTTTAAATGCACATTACAGCCAGGTTGCACAAAAGCTGTTTAAAAGTTCAAAAGATAAATTCTGTACATAATTCCACTGCACCTATTGATCTGTACAGATATCAAAGACATGGCTGCTCAGTAAATATGTTTTAAAATTCTTATTCATTTTGTATTTGTAAAACTGCAAATAGTGTCAAAGTACATTTATATATATATGAGAAGTCCAGTAAACCTTGTATTAGCTAATATGTTTAAATTGCCTTGTAATCTGTTTACTTAGGTTACTCAGGTAAAAGAAAATAAGACAAATACATGAACATTATGGTAGTAAAAACTATCATTTTCCAAGCTGTAAATGTTATGTTTTTATAACTTATTTTGGGTGCAGACTTGTTGAAAAAAAAAAAAATCAAAACATTCTTGCTTGTTGTAAAATGTCAGAGTTGAGTATTTTGGCTGAGTTATGACACTTTACAGCAGTTGAAGATTTGTTCCAGAAACTCATATACTCTGATACAATCTGAAGGGTCCAAATCTTGCGTTTTGTGCTGGAAAGTAGGATATACTATTTTAGTTTCCCATCATGATAAAACTTTGCTTTCTCAAGAAGTACATATAATGAAGTTGGCATAGTCTATTAATCAGTGGAAAGGAACAGCATAATTATCCATGCTTTATTGGTTAAATGTTTATGTGTGTGTTTTTAAAAAACACTTAATATGGATTTCATTTTTATGTTTGACTTTATGCCTTTACAACATAATTCTTTGTTTAGTCTCCTATAACTTTGCCCATATGCCATTATTATATTGGATGAGTAATATTTGAGTGATAAATATAACTACTTCCTGGGAGAGCAGAGGAAACTGCTCAGAGCTATTTGGACTCCACCCCGCTCCATTAATTTTTGTTTTGAAAGCTTTTCTTACCAGCTATTTATCTGCCTTTTTTTTCCTTTTTTTTTTAATTTTCATTCCTCATTATAAAAGCAATAAAGCCTAATTTCTACCAAATATTATTAATGGCTATATGTATTAAATAAACTACTGAAGTAGTGCTTCTTTTAATTACACAACATTGCAGGCTAGTTTGCTCTGTCCCTCTGTAGTCTCACTTCTACAAAACTCCCGCAAGATGTCACTGTTTCTGCATACTAGCGGAAGCCTTTCTTCATTTCATGTGGTTTTGGCACAGTACTCCTGGATTGTATTTTTAGTTTAGTTGGTCCTGTGATATTTTTTGTTGCTGGTTTGCTTTAATTTCCTATTTCTCCACAATAAGTGGTAATTACTTTTAATCAATTAAGAAAAGTCACCAGTGTGCAGTTGTTCTGAAACATAGATGATGTTTTCTTCAGACCTTTTTGTCCTAAACATTGTGACCTCACAACCATATGCGTAAGATTCAATAGATAAGCAAAAGCTTAGAGCTGGTCATCCTTCATCTATACGTCGCGTCTTTGACATTAGGCAGAAAAGGAGTAAAAAATCAGAAATTAAACTAGCAGTATAAAAGTGATAGTGTTACTGTAATACAGCTTAGTGTTACTGTAATACAGCTGTATGAGATGTAGTGTACCCATGTGTGCAGAATTTAGAGTGTACGCATATTAATCCTCATCATTAAAACTGTGAGGTTAGTGTGATTGCAAATGTATAGATTCTACACACTGGTACATGCCTTTCCAAAGTGGAGTCAGTTCTCTAGAGTGCCTGCTTTCTTGGAATATTTTCAGTATTCGGCAAAGGGTCTAGCTTCATCTAGCACTTCATTTTGAAGACTGAAGAAGTCTGATTCAGGTGGCTTGCCTTGCTTTTGAGGTTCAGTCACTGTTAAATCTATGTATACCCGGAAAGTCTGCGTTTTCTGTTCATTCATGTCACCCAGCCACAGCCCTGTACAGGATAGTGCTACCATATCACAGTGGCTTACAGCTAACAGTATCAATACAGAATTTAAGAATTGTAATATGACATTTTTCCGTAGAAAACTTTACTGTATTATGAGCTTCGGTACAAAGTAAGCTAAATACCATCGCAATCCCTGGCTCTTAAAACAGATTAGAATGTAACATTTCAGGTGTGCAGGTGAATAAATTATTTTTTAAGGTTCTAATTCTGTTGTTGTTTCACATCAGTGTATGTCAGGAGTAAGTCTGGAGCACCAGATCAGCTTACATAAACACAGATTTAGGCCTTGGACCTGCAAGTTCCACCCACAAGGACCTTAGCTGTATTTGGTATTAAATAAATATTTACTTTTGTGAGCTGCTGTGTCAGATAGCAGATGTATTTCTGAAATGGTAATCATGTTGCCTTGAAAACATACTTGGAAACTAATTTCAGAATTGGAGCAGCAAGATGCGCATAGGAAATACATCTTCACCAAAGTAACATACGTAATAATACTGACCTATTTGGATCGTGTTTAATAAGCATACGAACTAAACATCTGCTACATTTCCTATGTAGCTTGATGGAAGAACACAAGGAAAAGGAGAGATCCTGCAGAATAGTAGTACTGGTAATTCTTATATTGGTTTCTTATGATGCTACTCTAAACTTCCTTGTTCGTGTAACTGCTGGAAGACATTTTACTACACAAGATACTAGTTTGCAAATGGAAGCCAAAATTAAATCCTTGCATACTTAACATTAAATCTGTAGCACTCTTCCACAAATGCAAATGTTTACAACAGTGGTTTTACGTTCAAACTGAGCTTGCTAACACATGCCATCAGAATTAAGCTGTGTGGTATCTCCTGCTTTCTTCCTAAAATTTCTGAGTGGTTGTCCAAAAACACGCCATTGCTTTTGTAAATACATAGGAAGTGTGTATTAATGAGTAGCATCCACTTGAGCCAACCTGTATTATAAATGTCCTCCTACCCTGTGTCCACAAGAGTCTGTGAGCCTAAACATTTTTCAATCTCCTTTTTAAAACATGTCTGCAAGAAGGGCCATCAGGAACTTTTTCAGACTGGACACTAGTTCTGCAGGTATTTAAGCAAGAATTTTAATATTCACACATGTAGTTAAACAGCTGGTAGTCATGAGGGTCAACTTCTGTACATGAAAAGACAATGATTTCCTTACTTACGCCTATTTGTGCATGTTAGAGAGTAGGCCTATGCAGTACAGTCTCCATATTCCTCTGCAACCTTCTTGCCATCTCAAGGCATTCAGGTAACTTCAGGGAGGAACCGGCCCCAGGTCTTCTGCTACGCAGTGTGTTCCTGGAGTCATGCTCTGTTCCTGCAGTGGTGCACACCTCTGCCTTGTTTATATAGGGTACACTGCAGGGCTTCTTCATCGCTGGAGGTTGGGGCTCTTCATGCCTGATCCACCTTTGCATATTTACCACGTGAATGATGGTGAACGAGGCTCAAGTGGGGAAGGGCTTACTGTGTAGACTCCCTTAGAGGTTTTAAGATGCACCGCTAACAAAGATACTCCTAAGTGACCTCTTTTCCCACTTTTGCAGAGCTTTGTATTCATGGGTTTTATGTTGGCAAGATAACATGAAAGAGGCTTCCATCTGTTTCACACTTGTATTCCATGTCCAGAGGTATTCATGTGGCTCCAACAGCCCCTGAGGTCAAAGGAATTTAGTCTAGAGTATGTGGAGTCTGGATGAACAGTACTCCTTAAAAAGCAATAGCCACAGGAGGAGAGGTGGCTGTTCTGCAAAAACTACTGCTGCAAAAACTTCTTCTGGAGCCTGCTTACTCTTGATATCCATTTGGATTTCAGCTTCCATGGAGTTTCTCCTTATTTTTACTGGCTAGAGGGGAAAGAATTGGACCAGCAGTCTCTTACAATGCTTAATTTAATAACCTTTCTCTTTCTAGGCTGTTATTATTATAACTCAGTTGAAACTTGAAGGCAATCAAAAAAGCCCTTCAATATGTTAGCCCCCTGTAGGGAGGAAAATCAGTACAAGTGAACAAAGACAACACAGATCGAACATTACATATAAATAAACAGGAGGTGCAGTATCTTTAACACTGTGTTAAAAAGCGTAGGAATTCCTTTTGTAAACAAAACACACTTAAAGTGTGCTACTTCCCAACAAGTATTAACTACCCAACAGATGCCCTCAGCAGGGTTCACAGCTGGTACTGTGAGTGGGAATTTGCTCAGCCAATTGCCAACAAAATCTTTCTCAAACAGGGAATTGCACTGAAAGACCTATTTGCTACTTCATCGACCAAAAACATAGTTTTGATCAAAATGTTTCACAGCAGAAGTTGTCAAAACCGGATGCCTCGAACAGAATGAGAGAGCGCTCCACAGCTGAGTTGACAATTCCACTTCTTTCTATTCCTGACCAGGTTTTAGCCAAACTGTAGCTAAGATTTCTCCTGATTGTTGTCTCCTCTTGTCCTCCAGCATGGTTTCAGCTTGAGATTGTAATTGGCAATGGTAAACCTCTAAATTGCTCAGAAAAAAAAAGCGGGTTTGAGGAATACTTAGTCTTTTTGCAGTGCTGAGCTGTAAGAAAATTTGTCATCTGTTCTGAGAAAAGGAGATACTGTTTTCTGTAACTATGATGCATGATAAGTATTTATGGCCCTGCCTTTTTTCTTACAGCAGTAAAGTAATTCCTCTTTTCTTGACAAAAGTAGTAAGAATGAAAAGAGCTTTAGTTACAATGTTCATGTAGCTTTAAGCAAGCAGTACACAAAATAGACCATTGTAATTCTTATTTGTAGAACTGCTTTCCATTGTTTCTCTATAAAGTACACATCTAGTTTTTTCCATGGGCCCTCTGTGTTTTGCTCTGAGTTCTAAGCATGACTTTGATTTTACAAAGTAAACAGACGTTGTGTGGAAGCAAATTATAGATAACTACTTCAAAAGTCTGTTGAAAATGAATTCCTGGCCATTTGGGCTGGAAGGCTGGGGAGTGTTAATGGCTGAGCAGACCTGCAAGGGGTAAGTACATGTACATATGTTCTGTATTTATTGCAATCATCCATTGCCTATTTGAAGGAGAGATCTGGGAATTATCAGTCAAGATGCTCCCTTGGGGAAAATGTCTATGCTGTGTGTGTTCGGTAGAGGAAGATGAGCTGTTGTCTCCCCTGTGTGTTTCTGCCTTCTCTTGCCATTGAATTCCAAACTCATCTGCATGAACACAGCTTCTCATTCCCAGAGTACCTCCTGCCTTTGTCAGGATACTGGCTCTTCCATGACAGTACTTTGAATATAACTTTGTTGCTTATCTTGATCCCAGCTGAATGGAGTTTATCCTAGCTGTAGGAGGTAATTTTTCCATCTCATCTCATGAGCAAGATGGATGACACAGACTCAGTCTAGTACATATTTGTTTGTCCCCATCCAAATGCAACTAAAGCAATTGTAGGTATTCTCTGATTGAAAAGGAGAAAGAACAAAAGTGGGTTAAAAAAAAACACCCAAACCAACAAAATCTGAAACTAACCAAACATACACAGTTCCATCAAATTCTAAGAAGGAGCTGAAGGGAAACAAGGTTTAATGATACTGAGACTTCTACCCTCTGGCTGTAGTAATTTTGCCTTGCTTATAGATCCTTTCAGGTTTCAGCATAAACTTTTTCATGTGAGAAAATGTAAAATATTTCAAGTTATTAAAAAATAATAACCTGATTTAAAAAAAAAAAAATCCTAGTTGGAGGCCTTCTCATTACCTTCCTACCTGTGTGTGGCTAGTTGTAATTCTGGTAGGTCCTCTTACATTATGCTTGTTACTAGAATAGATGGAGGGTTGAGAGCTGAAAGCAACATATGAAGGCATCTGTGCAGTTGTTAGGAGTTGGATGTTATAGCAAAGGGTGCCAAAATTTACGAAATAAGTATCTTGAAGTGTTTTTTACGCTTATGTATATTGTCTAGGCTTAGAAAGGAAAGGGGAGGAAGAAATCTGCTGCTCACAGTAACTTTGCAATGCCCTTAACCTGTGCAGACTTCAGAGCAAAAAAAACCACCACATGGCAATCCTATTAGCGGAGAAAAAAAAAAAAAAAAAAAAAGAAAGAAAATAAGCCTTTTAAGACAACCCACACCTGTATGCCTGGAACTAATGAGGGAAATCACGTTTTTAACAACCCATCTCAGGAACACAGGCCTAAAAAAAAAAACATTTCAGGCAGTCAAAATGCCTTGCCTTTCTGCCTAGCTCTGCTATCCAGTCTGGCCCTGCTCACATTAGAAGAGATTTTTCCTGACCAGGAATGACCATCATGGGCTCTGCTGACATCAAGAGGATCTCTGCACATTTGTCTGTTGTCACATTGCACATGCGTTCTGTTATCCTGAAGACGGCAACCATACGAAAGTGCCTCCATGCTTTGCCCACTTGAATGTTGAAAGACACAAGTAAGTGGTAATTAAGTAGCCCATAGCCAAAGCACTTCTCCAGTTGTTGAAGCAATCAGCCTCTGTGTAAACTGGTTTGTAGTGCTGGAAGGGAAGCAGGGCAGAGAAAAAAATAAGCTGTCTGTATAACCTGAAGCAGATTTCTTTGGGGGGAGTGGGAAGAAAGCCAGGCTGCTAGTCACATAACCACACTACTGGCTTACCATTTGTCCAAAAGCAATTACTAGGAAATGGCAGGTGAGGCAAGAGAACGAGGTTATAGCTCAGCTGTAATGCAGAGCCAGCTGGAGCCACTGATCTGGTCCTCAGCAGCACAAGAGTTTCTCTTCTTGACATGCAGGTAACTCACTCTGCCAGTTCAGACATTCCAGCATGGTGAGTGATGGAGTTCACTGCTGGAGAATCAGTGAAAGGCTGCTTAAAGCAAAGCTTGACCTCCAGGCAGCTACCCCAGGGCGCAAGAGTGGAGATGTCCAAAGCTGCAGAACTTCACGTGTTCCGGTCAACCACAGGAAATGCCTTCAGAACCAGAAGGCTGGAGGAGAAATGAAAGCACGTGGGGAAACTGAATTGTGCCCGAGACCCAGCAAAAACATCCTCAGCCCTCGCTTCCTGCCTCCACACACACTGCATTGCTCAATGTGATGGAACATCCAAGCAGTGCCACGCTGCCGGGTCAGTGCAGCTCTTTGTGTCTTCCACCTGAGGTTCACCAGTGTGACAGGAAAGGGTGTGCTGTTAGAAGGTACTGAATTCCTGCTCTTCTTCTTTTACCTTGTACCCAGCTCCTTTTCTGCCTGCTATGGTTAGCAGAGGGAGCTAGTGACTCCCACTTCATCAGGGATAAATCAGAAGGCTGCTTACAGTTATCTTGAAGGAGCCCTTAGCCAAGTCTGTGGGGTATGAATGCCTGGTCCTGTGCTACCCAGCGCTCGGCATGGAGGTACATCCCCTAAATACAACATGCTGGTTTGGCACAGGTTGAAGCCAGACCCTGCACTTACAGCCAGCCCTTTGGGCCACCCTGGGAACATCAGGAGGTCTGCTTTGGGAGCTGGTCATCCTGCAAGCCATCTTGTAGGTTATTTCACTGCCCTAGCCATTCCTCAGCAACTTCCTACCATTCCTGCTTGTGTTCTCCCCTTCTGCGTAACATGGGTGTCTGGGGCCTCTCTGAAATTGCAGCCTGCTGAGCCTGTGGCTGTTGACTCAGGCACAGTCACGGCTGCCTGTGGGTCAGGGATGGTGACTATCGTCAAGACTTCATTTATTTGTGTTGTATTTATTTTTAAAGATGGGACACAAATTCCATGAGAGAGACTCATCTAGTGATCATGTGAAGAGCGTGACCAAGCAGCTACTCGTGGATGAGCTGCTTTGGGCAAGCTGAATTCGGCACATAAGCCTCCAGTTCAGCTAAGGGAGAAATTCTGGAGGGACGACACTGGATAAAGAGTCCTCCAGCAACTCAACAAAAACATGAAAAACAAAGGCCTTGCCATAGTCTTTCTTGTTACCTGCCAGTCCTGTTTGAGTTCCAGACATCTCCCAGCTCTTCTACTTTGCATCCCTCTTTTTCTGGTTTGATATTTTTCCAAGGCATAAAAAATGTGGGAACTTTATCTCTTCCTAAGAGAAACAAAAAATGGGAATTGCTTGCAAGCCTGGAATGCAGCGAAGTCAATCAGCTTCGTGTTATGCAAATTTCAAGAAGTATCAAAACTCAAGGCAGGATCTAAGAACTTAAGAGACATGAGGCGGGTGAAGACTAATCATTTCCATGGGTTTGCCTGTCAGACAATGTCTGTTCCCAGTTGGATGGGCTCTCCACCAGAAGTGACTGGTGATTGTAAATGCTCCTATTTTTAAGATGTTTGCTTTGTAAGTAAGAGGCTGGTTTCCAAAAAATACTAGGTACTCACTGGACAAGCCTTCAGGCTCTTGATAGATCTCAACCTGGGTGACTAAAATGATCAGTCAGAAGGGAATAAAAAGAAGAGTACAGAAGCAATGAACAGATAATCATTATTGCTATCACATTATGGGCCTTATGCAGGGTGCTGGAGAAGATGATACGGGTTATTTGGAGAGAGGGAAGGAGCCCCCTTACCCGTTAATTAAGAGATTGTCAAGGGGGAAGGTTTTGCCATCACTGAGAGTGGATGGAAGCGAGGAAAGATGGCAAGAATAGCGAGATGGGGCTAAAGCCAGTGTGTAAGGAGGAAAGGTGTTAGACCTCCCCTGAGTGACTTGTGAGGAAAGAAATGGTGGTACGGTACCTTTTTCTTACAAGGAGGAAGAACTTGCTTAAGGTGCTAAACCTGCTACCTTAAAGTCTTGGCTATATGGGAGCTTGATGGTGTCATTTGAACAAGGCATGAAGGAAGGACTTCACTTTTAACCTTCACCATCCCATTTTTGTTTGAGTGGCACTTCACCCTAAGCATTGCTTCCATTAATTCTTTTGAATTTTCATGTGTTTTAATTCTTTTTCATTAAAACACAGCATGATTTTTTTGCTGTGTTCAAGAGTGGTGACTCTAGGAGCTAGCTGGTTAACTTCAGTGTGATTACATACCTGTCACTCAGTTTTCTCATCCTCCTTATTACTGCAATCTTATGCAAATATGTGCACTTCTGAGTATAAGAAATACGTCTCCAGGGGCTTCTGTCCTGCTCAAAGGTACTCTCCCTTGGTACTGGTTTGAATGCATCCCACCTCCTGCTCTGCCCTCTTACATTGCCCCATGAGTTCACTTGAGAGAGCCTGGCTATCTGTTCTTTGCTTTGCCTGACTTCCAGCCTGTGCACTGCTTGAATGCTTGCTGTTAATCCTGTCAATGGAAAGCACAGTCACATTGTCAGAGGTGATTATCATGGTACTTAATCGATAGAACTGGAGTTTCCTAGCACAGCATTATGGATGAAATAGCTGTAAACTAGTGCTGGGGAGTCAAAGGCAGAGAGAGAAAACAACTGTACAGCTCTCCATGCCAGCATGGTTTCACATGCCACCCAGCCAGAAGCAGCCCCTGCATCCTTTCCCTTCTAATTCAGCATCTGCTTTCCAAAAGTCTTGGGTTCTGTTTGAGTAACTGATGCGTTTATGTAGATCAGAGTCAGCATCAATATGTATGGGAGGTTTGTCTTACTATTTAATTTCTAAGAGAACTGCAGGAATTTCTTGTGGAAGCTGGTATTTTTACACAAGCCTGAAGGGGGCAGTGGAAGCTAACAAATGAGTAAAACCCTGCTTGTACTGTCATAATAACCACCAAAAAAAAACCAAAACCTTTTCAAGGTATGCAGTGCCCGTTCTCTAAGGCTGTGTTTCAGTAGTACGGGGAAATAAAAGTTTCTTTAATGGCTGTCTTAAATCTTCCAGATGAGACAGAAATCACTGTCATAGAAAGGATTTATTTCCAGTGAAGTAATTGTTGAACACCATTGCCCCAACATCTGCCACTGGGAATACAGTCTCCACCCGACAGGCTCATTTGTCAGTGCAGGTGTTGAAAGGTGGAGGGGTTTCTGACAGCAGTCCACCTAGGCTGCCTTCAAACTAAAGTTGTTTGGAGCCTTTGCTCTCTGAAGCGAGTTTGTGGTTTCTGTTGAACTTTTAATTGTGTGAGAAAAAAAATGAAGAGAAAAAGCCCTTCAGAGAAAACTACCCCAGGTAGCACTTACAGCTGGGTAAGGTCAGACTTCATGCCAAGGCCTTCATTCACCACCTTCTGACATATTCACCAGCCAGTATTGCTGATCATCATAAGCAATGTGTTCCCATTGGGCAGGATGTTTCTTCTCAGCAAGACATTCCCTCCTCACCGCTTCTGAATCACTGAAGTCCCCGGGACTGCTGTGCCAGACCAAGTATTGTGCTTGGTCTGTAAACCAACATCCCGGCAACCCTTCCCGGGCCTGCTCCTACCCACTTTGCACTAAAGGAAAGACCCTTATCCCTGAACCAAGATCTCATGCTTCAGCCTCTCCATGCTTAACCCAAACTGATCTCTTACTACCCTGCCTTTACCCTTCTCTGATTCACCACTGATAATCTGCCTTAAACCCTAAATTGGCTGTTCATCCAAGCCAATCCCAGGATATAAGAGGTGCCTTTTACTAGGCTTTGTACCCAGGCAGCAGTCACCCTGAACCACCTGACGAATTTTTACCCTGAGATCACCAACTTTAGCCAGCCATGCACTCCAAATGTAGGGGATATGAGTACATGTGTATGTGCTCACACATACATAATTGCTGGGGCATCTTTCTGCCTAATCCCTTGGGTCACTGTACCTGTTGGCATCCAGAGAACAGTGACGGGAGACAGGAGCCCTCAGACGAGGTGCTCCAGAGCCCCATGCAGCACTGGACCTCTGCAGCCCACCACCAAGTCAGAGAGCTTTCCAGGGATGGAAGCAGAGCCTATATATGTTGGTGGGAATGGCCTTTCTTTGTCCTGACAGAGGTTGCTGGCTACTTCTGTAAGATCGGTCTACGTCTACTTATTGGAGTGCAGCCAGCAAAACTTGGAGCCAAATCCCAGAC
Organism: Pezoporus flaviventris; assembly: GCF_033815535.1. NCBI lineage: Eukaryota > Metazoa > Chordata > Aves > Psittaciformes > Psittacidae > Pezoporus > Pezoporus flaviventris. The sequence continues at coordinate 95,982,205 of NW_026892555.1, forward strand.
TTCCAGACTTGACAGCTTTGACTCGTAGCTTGAGAAATACCAAGAAAGTATTCAATTCTGGCACAGCTCTTGTGGGCTGCTCAATGCATCAGTGCTGGGCAGCAAGCAGGCAGCAGCCCTTCAGCAGTAAATGCAAGTGGCTTTAATCTCAAAGACTCACCTCTAGCAATGGATTCTTCAGCAGAAGTCCCAAAGTGTCCTGTGAACCAATGTTAACCTCTTGTCTTTTCACACCTGCATTCACCAGGATAAGCTTGGTGGATAGATCCATCCTGCATCAGTAGGTCAGGTAGGTTGTTCTGCTATGGCCTTAGCTCTTAGCTTAACAAAGGCATTACTGTCTGCACGTATCTGTCTATGTATTTTGTTTTCCCTTGTACCACACACACATCTGTGGGGAGCCTCCTTCTCACACACCACAGCTGAGAGGCTCCTTTAATTTTGTCATTTACTTAATGTGCTTAAAAAGCAACTTGAAAATAGATTTAATTGCACTCTTGGGAGGAAGGGAGTAGGGAGAGGAAAGTCCTGGAGGAAAGGGAAGAAAGAGGAAGGGATTAATTTCTATCATCCTCATAGTTTTCTTTAACTGTTCCAGGCTTGCACTTGATACATCTGCATTAGCTTGAGATGGAACAGTCTGTTGATGAGGCCTGAGCTACAGAGGAGACCCAGTGCCTGGTGTGAGGAAGTTGTGTGGTTTCATAGCGATAATAGTTTCACTGTTGTGTTGGAACACAATTTGTAGCAGAGGAATCGTGAGGTCCTTTCTGGCATTTTTTTGAACAAGGAGGAGAAAGCTTCTCTGGCTTTGCAGAGCAGTATCTTGTGCTTGCTGGGGCCGAGGCCTTCATCCCGACAATTTTTTGCATGGCCTTTGAAAAATCCTGCTCTGCCATGTGTGCCAAGCAACTGCAATGACTTAATGAGTTTGGTTTTCAGAGACTTGACTAGATAGATGTTTGACCTTATTCATGTTTGCAAATGTGTCTTGTTCTAGTTGCTAGTGAACATACAGCAACAGATGCAAGAAAAGAGATAGGGTTCTTCCGGAGACTTTCTGGTTCTGCATAGTCATTTGGAAATCAATTTAATGCATTTTAATTGCCTATTTTTCTCCTTGGTTTTCTCTTTACAGCTACACACCAGCAAAAAATAATAAGGTAGAGTCTAGCCAGGCAGGCTGCTAATGAGGAAGCTTGACTCAAGAAGATTTTAATTTTCAGCATTTGTTCTTCGAGATAGCCATTTCAGCATGCAGGGATGTCACAAAACAGGAATGCTACCATTAGGTAATGGAACAAAGGCACTGGGCTCATACGTCATTTTGTTACATGAAGAGCTAAACACTTGCATCCTTGACCTAACTATAGGAATCTGGCAATCCATTTCAGGATGCTGGTCACCTCAGCCAAATCATCCCTATAAAGAAATCACCCATTGTGCATGACACACAGTGTGAAAAGAATGACGGAGATACAATTCAAGCTGTGAAGAGGGAAAGGTATATGTTAAAAGCCCAATCTCTTGCCAGCCTTCTGGTAAAGGGAAGCTTCTGGCTCTGCCAAGCTGATCAAAGGGCTTCTCAGAAACCCCTCACCCATGGGGAATTGCTGTGGAAGACACGATTTAGCTGAGATCCGTGGCACCCCTGGACAGCCAGAGCAGGCAGGGTTGCACAAATTTGGCCCAGGAGTTGGGATCAAAGCCAGCCCACCACTGTGGTGCCTCCAACTCCACAGCTGGTGCAGTTCAGCCACGACCTAGGTACTGCTGAATACTGTATCTGAAGCATGCCATTGCTACCAAAGTAGTATGCTGCAGGCAGCTAGACATATCTGTGTTCAGCATATCCATTCAGTTCTGATAGTCTCTTATCATTTCATCTTTTCAGATGAAAAGCTTCAAGTTTCATCCCTGTCCACAGCCACACTGGGAAGTTCAATGTTTTGTGAAAATGAGAGGGGAGGAGAGAATCTTGCTTTACACCAATCGATTGTAGTTATCATTACCTACTTTACATGAAATGTAAAGGATGCCCCTCAATAGTGCATAGCCACAAGTGAGTGAATAAAACCTTGGCACCTTATTTCATCACCTGGAAAATATTTCCTTTCTCCCTCAATACCTCTCATCCTTTGAGTTGTTCTATCACCCTGGAAGTACTGGGGAAAGGGGGAGCAGGGACTGGTGTTTGCAAGCATCTGGCACAAGGGGGAGCAGGGACTGGTGTTTGCAAGCTTCTGGCACACGGGGTCATAATCAAAACTGCTGCTAGAGTAGTCCAAATCCTATTCATAAAGTTTGTGAGGGCGAGCCCAGAAAGTTTAAAGCAGTGATTTTGCATTTGCTGGAGTTTAACAAGGTTACTGACTGCATCAGAAAATGAGGTCAGTAAAAAGTATACAAGTATTGGATTGTCGATATTAGGAGGATAAACTTGGGTTAGAGAAGAGCAATAAATAGGACCGTACACACGAAGAGAGCCAACAGGCTAGATCTCCTGGGGCTCGGTGCCGGGACTTGTTCTGTTTAAGAGTGTTGTACAAATGAGCCCGATGTTGGCGCGATATGCGGGGCGTCCAGATGCGGATGACATCATGATAGGAGGGGAGACTGCTGATAAATTTCAGGAATGCACCAGACTGCAGGAGGATTTGGAGACACTGGGGGAACAGGCTAATACACAGGAATTCTGTATTACACAATGGAAGGTTATTCCTTTAGGGAGAACCAATAGCACATTTAAATGCAAGTGTAATGACTTAGAGCAAGAGGAAACTAATGAAGGAGAAGACTTGAGCTGGTGCTGAGGAACGGTAGGGATAGCAGCAGCCAAGTAAATAATAGTGCTGCTGAGATTTTGGAAAACAGGGCTCAAGCTGCAGCCAGAGAGTCCAGGACTTCACATTGGGTTGCTTGTTTCATGCAGCAATCAGAGTGCTCTTGGCACCATGCTCAAGAGGAGATGCTACTGTAGCACACGTCTTGGCAGAGACACTAAGGACGTATTTGGTCCCCCAGTGCACTTCGTGTGACCACAACTCAACCACACATGCCACCTTTGGTGTAAGTCAGATTGGTCTAGGTCTCCTCTGGTTGCAGAGGGAGATGTACTCGGGGACCAACTACCGGCAGAGAAGAGAGAACCAGACGAGTTACAGGGGCCTGTCACTAAAAGCAGACTTTACAGGGGATGTAGAGTTCATAGGCTTATGAGTTTATGAGTTATGTCAAGAGGGAAAGGAACCCCTTTTGCAGTGGAAGATCCACACACAGCCTTTCCTAACTCCTGACCGTCACAGGCTCAGCCCAGGCCTTACAACCATACTCGTGGGTCACCACTTCCACAAAGCCTTCTGCAGGAACCCTGCTCCTACAGATGAAATATAGACATCTGGAAAAAACTGCTTCGCTCTGCCCAAAAACGAAGGTGCGACCCCACGCCTCGGAGGATGGATGAGGTGAAAGCCACCATCCCTGCAGTGTGCAGGAACCTACATGAGTCCCAGTCTCCTCCAGACATTGTAAATCTGGTGTTTCCCTTCCCCTGGAGAAGGGTCTGCTCTGCTGCCAGCTTGATCCCCTGTGTACCCAACCAGCCTTTCCTTCATTAAGTGCTTTTGAGTGAGGCAGAAAGACTTGTTACCACCCTCTATACAGCAACTGGAGAAGTCTGAGACATGCGAAATATTTCTGGAGCTAAAATACATTGTCTGGTATAAAGCTTTGTCACTGCTTCTTTGCAAGTCTGTCTACACTGCACAAGTATAAAAATTTGCCAGTTCTTTAGTACTGTTTCACAAACAGAGCATTATACATGCTCATACTTTTTAACCATGCACCGTATTGCACATTTCACAGAACCACACAGAATATTAGGGCTGGAAGGCCACCTAAAGCAGGTTACACAGGAACACATCCAGGTGGATTTTGAGTGTCTCCAGACAGGGAGATGCTGCAGCCTCCCTGGGCAGCCTGTTCGAGTGCTCTGCCACCCTCTTTGTACAGAAGTTCCTCCTCATGTTGAGGTGAAACTTCTCACATTTTAGTTTTTGGCCATTTCATTGGTAGTGCCCAGGAAGAAATGCAGTGTATCAGTACTTTGACTTTTGATGGTTGTTTTCTCGTGGGAAGAGAGCACCAGAATCACCATAGCGGGACCCCAGTATCACACAACAGAGCCAGGATTCAGCCCACTGCTGGCACCTACCTCAGCCTGGACCAGCCTTTGAGAGGAGATGCTGCACATTGGCCCCAGCCAGCAGCAAGGGGTCTACTCAGAGCACAGAGCACAAACCTGTTCGCGACTCAGGTTTGTAGAAGGGGCAAACCCAAAAGGAAACAGAGCGGCACCGATGCAGCGTATATCATCATTAAATTATTGCTCTGAGCTAACGTCTCGCTTTAATTCAGTCGCTGCGTTCTGTATATGGGTCTGATGTGGCTGTCTGCTGTCTGTCTTGATTTCAAAAAGTCGGTGTCTGAGCGGGTGACTGTAGCTCCAAGAAGGTTTAAGGTCCTTTGCCTGCAGTCCCTGGCTGCGTTCCTAAATAGTCGTTTGAAAGAGAGTCCACTAAATCAAAAGCCAGGTAAATCAACAGAGCACTCAGCGTTGTAATGAGACCGGTTATAAGGTAAATTACAACATTATTCAAGCACACAAAATTCCTCCTCTGGCATTTGTCCTGCTAAGTGCAATGCACCTTAAAAGTGGTGAAATGATTTCTGGCAGCCTGTGAAAGGGGCTGTGTCTGGGGGATGGGAGGCTGAGCACAGCCCCTGCCTTTGCATCAGCTTATAACTTTGGGAGGCTCTGGGCAGCAGCTGGCCACCGCTCAGGTGTGCTCTGTGTCTTGATTGAAAGTTTCATGGATGTGTTTTCAGAATGGTGCTGTACCGGCTGCAAACACTGGCCATGTGTTCTCTCACTTTCCAGCAAATCTTGTTACAGTTTTCAAAGCAGGGGATTAGAAAGACTTTAATTAGGGACTTGGTTAGGGAGGCTTGAGACTTATAAATCTTTTGTTACAGTGAATGAAATTCCGAACAGATGCTGATGCTTTTGAAGCTGCCAAGACCCAAAGGATGGGCACGCAGACCCTTAGGAGATGGCCATTATTATATACGCTAGATATAAAAGGCTGTAAGGAAATATACAGGCAAGAAGCCCAAAAACCGAACAAAATTTCTTTGCAGAGCACGGGTGGCTTTTTCTGATCCATCTGTACCTTGGGTTATGGGATGGGATTCTCTGCATTTATTGTGAGAAGATACATAATTTTGGTAAATAATGGGGAAAGAGGTCCAACCCCCCCCCCCCCCCATCCTGCTTTCAAAACACTTCTGTGCAGATGAAGCTGAGAGATCCTCATCTTACAGGACACTGCACAGAGAAACAATTTACCCCAAGTCTTGCAAGCCAGTCAGGGTGGAAGTCAGGAACAGCAGCCCTGCCTGTCTGCTGGGCCATGCTACTAACCTATATTTTCTCGTGAGGTGACAACAGGGGCATTTGGTTAAATTAGAGGTTCCCTGAGAAATACTGTAGCTACTGTGTACGAAGCTCCATGCAAACCATCCCTCCCAGTCTGCTGAGGCCCAACAAAAATGAGAGAAAAGCAAAATGCAGGAGGGAATACACACGCTCGCATGGCTTACTATAATGAGAAATCAATCTAGTGAGCATGAATCAGACTCTTGGGTGATTGAAACATCCTGTATAAATACTCCACAGTCTTGGGAGTGTTTTCCTTTTTTTCCAAGGACAGCACTACCTTTACATGCAAGAGCTGAGTACAGAGGGCAAATGTATAGCTTTGCTTGCAAAGATGAACACAAGAGGTAAAAAGTGCCCATTCGAGCCTGTGTCATTTAGCTCCTTCCCACAGCAAAGGAGTGGTGTGTGGGGTTTGGAGGAAGCACATGTCAGACGCCAAGCTGCGCAGGGAAAGCCAACACACAGTCCAGGGAGTGCAGGCAGCTCCAGTGCTGGAGGGGTGCAGGTGGGATGTACCGCAGAGCTGTGGCAGCACTTCCCACCCACCCCGCTGATGGGTGGGAAGAGAGACAGGGGGAAGGAAGGCTCCTTTCCTACTCCTGCCCACGTGCCTCTACAATGCACAGATTTTTTCTGCTTGTGATTGCTACAGTACAAACTGATCGCTATCAGGGCAGCGGAACCTCAGTGGGAACCTTGGGCTGTGCCCCAAGACAGAGGCTCTGTGGCCTGCTCTGTGGCTGCGCTATATCCCCTTCTTCCCAAACCCTCACCCCAGTTCGGACACTCCCCATAAGGGAGAGCTGTGCCACCACCAGACGAGTTTCTCAGCCTGACCTGGGCCACGCAAGCCATTGTGTGCTCAGTCCCAGCCAAGGTGGAAAGGTAGAGCGGGGCAGCTGTACTCTCCCTGACAATTTACCTAATTAGTAGCTAAATGCAGCAAGTGCTTTGCTTTCAAGCACAACTGCCTCTGCTATTAGCACCAGTTCTATTAGCCAGTTCACCCTCTCCTCCATGCTGTGGGATGTGTGGACGGAGAAAAGCTGCCCAGGAAGCCCATACGGCTCTCTGCAATGGAGATAGACCGTGATAAAAGAGGGGCCAGCAGAAGCACTTGTGTGGAAAGCTGGAGAAGTCTGGCTGCACAGCAGTGAATGGGGTGAGACATGGCCCAGCACAGCACTGGTGACAAGGGAAGGGTTTATTGCTGGGGTACCCGTCTGCTCACTGCTTCCAGGGGAGCAGAGCCTGCTGAAGTCCCGCTAGCTCTGCTGTGATTTACCCACAAGGGATCACGGCTGGTCAGTGAGACACCGGCCTCAGACACAGGGACCACTGAGCCTGCCTGATCTTAGAGCCTGAGCTGCCATGCAGTGATTCCCATGTGGGAAGAAGAGAGATGATGGGGAGAGAGGCAGTGGCAGCAGCCACATCTCCCCACCATTGTGTATGGACAGACTCTCCCTTCACATGGTCCGTAGCCCAGGGGACTGCCAGAGATGAAGAGGAACCCAGAGCCCTTCCTCCTTCCCCTTCCACCTGGGAGAAGTCCTGCAGAAGAGTTAGCTGTCCCAAAAGGCAAGGGGGATCCAATTTCAAGTGCCTGCTGACCCACGGCTGGAGATCACTGTAAACTGCTCCAAATACTCCGTAACATTTTTATTTCTTTCTCCTTTTCTGTGGAAGGAGTTGTAGGTTTGTGTGTCAGAACTTTATTAATTAATTAAGGCCAAATTAATTAAAGCCAATTGTAGCCCCAGCAATTCTGGGAAGGGTTTAGCCAGTAGACGCAGGGAAACAAAGCAAACAATGCAGGGGCCGGCCAGGCGTGCTCACCTTTTCGACAGCACAGAAGAAAGGACTTGGCATCTGGGAAGTGGCTTTTAAAAACGGCCAGGGTGCACTCGCTACAATGATCCACCGAAACAACAGCCGTCTAAAAATAAGGTTGTTTTCTGTACTAAGCTCCTTTTAACTTCGTTAGTCATCACCAGCTCCCAAAATAAGCTCCGTGTAACAGTCTCTCCTAGTAGCAGCTGTAAACAAACTTGGGGAGGCGGGAGGGAGGCGCAAGGGAATGGGAAGAGTAACAGCGGGCAGAGGCGGGGCGGCGGCGGGCGGCCCCGGGGCGGTAGACCGGGACTGTGGGGCCGGGGAAGCGGCGGGGCTGGGACCGGGCCGGGGTCTAGGGGCGAGGGGCGGCCGCAGGCCCCGCGCTGCGCCGCCGCCGCCGCCGTCTGCCTGCGCCGGCTGGCGGGGCCTTGGAGCGGCGCCACGGTGGTCCGGGCAACGGCATTAAACAGGAGGAAACAGACGGGGGATTCCGTCATTTGAGCGGGGGGGCGGGCAGGAAAGGAGAGTCCCGCCGGGGGGAGTGCGGTTCCCGCCCGCACCGCGCCTCACCCCCGCTCCGGCCTCCCGGGAAGGCGCCGGGATCTCCTCAGCCCCTACCGGGCAGTGGGAAACGGCCCCGCGCAACCCCCTCCCCGCCGGTAGCGCCGAGCGCTGCACCGGGGCCGCGCCGTCGGGGGGAGGCGCTGCCGTGCCGCCCTGTGCCTGCCCCTCCCAGCAGCGCCCCCTGGCGGCGCCCCTGTGTAGCGGGGCCCGGGTCCCATCACGCTCCGAGATCGCGGTCGCTCCGCGTTTGCCACGTCCAGGCTCCCCTTCACCTGGTGCCTTAGGAGAGACTTCAAGACTGGGAACGATAGCTTTGGGGGTTGAGGGGTTTTCCCTCTTCTTTCCCACTCGGTTTTTGCTTGAAGTAAAAGCATCCCCTTTCGGTTTTGTTTTTTTCCCCACCTGAGGGGACAGCAGGGTCCGGTGGTGTCGGGGGGATGGCTGAGCTCCTGGCTTTGGTGGGGACTGCCTTCCACCATGATTTAGTGGAGGATCTCGCCCCGAAGGATCAGCCGCGGCCTCCTGTTCCCCAGGAGCAGGCTGTATTTCGTTTATATTGGGTTTATTTTCAACCACATATGGGTGTCAGGCACTAGATTTATGATTTTATTATTTTTTTTCTTCACACACACCAGATACGCATAAAACCACCCCAGCGCTCAGCACGCCGCCGTCCAATTCCAACAGGAAAGCACGGCCCCCTCCTGCCAGCTGTGGGGGCAGAGGGACGGCGAACAGCGAGTGCAGGGAACGGGCAACGGGGCTGGAAGCGGCGGGGCCCCTCCAGCATCCCTCACCCCGGCGGCTCCGGCCCGTGTCGGGGTGTCACTGCCGCGGCGGGGGCCGGGACGGGGCATCCCGGAGGTAGGAGGCGGGAGGAGGAGCCGCTGTGGGTTGGAAATCTCTCCTTTCCCCGCTACGAAGTGATGAGATACAAGTGGGTTGCTGAGATATTTACAGAATAATAATAAATAAAACAATAATAATAAATCTGGAGCGACTGCAACCGAGTCCACCGGGTCTGTTAGTAATTTAGCAGAATGGGATTTTCCTTTCTCTCGCCTGCCAGTTGATGCTCTTTTCCAAATTTCCACAGCGGGGGAAGCCTGCGATTTTTTACATAATGATTTCAGCATGCGAGGCTGCCTCGCTTTTCCTTTTTTTTTCCCTCCTTCCCTCCCTGCCTGCGTCCCTCTCTCCCCCGTCTCCCCTCCATCCCCTCCTTCACTTTGCGACCCCGGCGCGCCACCCGCTCCCCCGCAGGAGGGCACCCGGCTCCCGCGGGCTGCGGGGACCCCGCAGGCAGCGGTGGGGCCGGCGCTGGGCGGGCCGGGGGCCGGGCGGCCTCCGTGTCCCCAAGGAGAGCAGGGTGGCGCGGCGTCCGGGGCCCGTCGGTGCCCGCCGGTGCCCGCCTACCGCTGGCCGGCAGCCGGCGGCGGGGCCGGGGCCCAGCTGACATCACGGGGCAGGGGCGGGGAGAGGGGCCGGGAGGGGAAGGGAGGTGGGGGGGTGTTTTCCAGCTTTAAAAAGGCGGCGCCGGGCGCGCAGCCCTGCGTCAGAGCGAGACTTCCCCGCTCCGCACACTCCCTCACCCCCGTCCCCCGCCTGCGGCACCCGGCGGGCGGGTAGCTCTCGCCGCCCCGTCCCGCCGCAGCGGAGCGGGCAGTGCCTCCGAAGTCCCCACGCACACCCGCCCTCCTCTCCATGCCCCGGGCCCGGGGGGGCGGCGGCGGCGGCGAGCTCCTGTGCCTCCGCGGGCGCGGCTACCACGCCGGGGGCGGCGCGGCACCGGTCCCCGGGGCGTGAAGGAGGGCGGGGGGGCGCGGGTGCGGGGCAAGGCGGCGAGGGGCCGGCAGCGGCCCGGGACGCGGCGCCGGGGTTCCGCTGCCCCGCCGGGTGGATGCCAAGCGCTGCCCCGCCGGCTGCCTCCGCGCCGTCGTCGCGGGACCCAGGCAGCGAGAGAGAGAGGCAGGCGGCTGCCCCGCAGCGCGGAGCCCGCCAGCTCGGCAGCACCATGAAGGCAGCGGAGGAAGGTAACGGGCGGCGCTGCGGGCGGGTGGCGGGCGGGCGGGCGGCGGTGTCCCCCGGTGTTTCCCCGCGGCGGCCGGAGGTTTGCTGGCGGCCGGTTGCCAATAGGTGTCTCCTTCGCCTCTCGCACGGTGCCGCCTCGGCAGCGCCACCGCTCCCGGACGGCTCCCGCCGGGCCTGGGCCCGCTCCCGATAGATTTCCCGGTACCAGCCCGTCCCGGCCCAGCGGGGCAGCGCGGCAGCGGTGTGGCATCGCTCCTCGCCGCCAGCTCGGGGCTACGAGGGAGCCTGGGGTCCGGTCAGGGGAAATCGCTGGGAGCCGGCTCGGGGATTCCCTTCGCAGCCCCGGTTTGATTTTGGGGGAGATCAGAATACACCCTGTAACTGCAGCCATCCCTGGCTCTTGGGAAATGAGGGAGCCTACTAAAAAAAACGGGTCCCGGGCAGTCCTAGGCGCTGTACCAGCGGCCGGCCCTCCCCAGCGCACCGAAACAGTCGGGCACGCCACGGTCGGCTGCGGGGCTCCGCCGCCCCGGGTCCCCCGCACCCCTGAGGGACCGGAGGAATGCTTGCTCCGCCACCCTGGCTGCCTGTCGCCACTTTTTTCGATGACCCATAGTAATCCTGCTGCGAAAAGTGCTCTGAAAACACAGCGGCAAAGTTTAGAGAGAGAAAGAAGGACGCGGGCGAGGGACTTGGGAAGCGTTTTAGTGGATTCCGGACTGAGCTTGGTCCTGCCAGGGGCAGCGTTTGGCCTTTGGAGCCGGGGCCGGCTTCAGTCTCTCCTGTGCCAGTCGGGACATATTTCTGTCCCTGGAGCATCGTTTCCCAGCACGGCTGTGCCCACCGGCGAAACTTTAGCTCTTCTCTTTCCATGCCCGCGCCTTCAGGCAGCACCGCGCTCCGGAAGCGGGACCCCGCAGGCAGCTGCCCCGCATCACCTCCGCGCCGCCGCTTCAGCTGCGGGGCAGCTCCCGGCCCCCGATGCAGGACGGGGGGGGGCACCCCCTGCTTTCCTCTTCCCCCCCTCGCCACTCCCCCGGCTGCTCCCGGGGTCCCAAGTTTCCTTCCGATCTGGTGGTACCGCCGCTTTGCTGCTGCTGCTGCTGGTGATGTAGAGCGAGTTTTGGGACAACACTGGGGCTACCATGGCCTGCCGGCCTCGGGCAGGGCACAGCGAGCCCACACGGCGCGGAAAGAGGAAGGTGTGGAGAAGTGGGCCAGAGGGTCCCGTCCATGTCCGCAGTGTTTATTCCGCCGCGTGGAACAAAGGGGCTCCCTTCTATGGGTTTGTCCCCGGGAAGCAGGACGGGCGCTCAGGGCCCATCTTTTAACACAGATGTTTTCATTCCAGGGGTTCATTTCAGTTGACAGGACCCTGCCAATGCAAAAGCTACGAGCGTGGCTGTGAGTGCGGCTCCGCTTTTGGAGCATGCGAGCGCCTTTTGGGATGGAAGTTAATTACGTTTTATTTAATAGCATTGGCTTGCGTGCCTTTTGCACGCTTGGACTTCCAAGGGCTGCACGCACGGCGTTTCCAGAGTTCTGGTCTTCAAGGGCACTGAATCCCCTAACTTGTAAAAATTACACCCAGAGGCAACTGACACGTAAAGAGTGCTGGAGCCTCCTGTCAAAAGCGGAGGGATCCCTCCCCCCCCCCTTTATTTCTGTGCCATTTCTGATGCCCGTGTTAAAATGTCGCTAGCCCTCGTCGCTAGTTCTCTTCCCTGTTGATGTATTTTGTAAAGGACTAAAAAAATTAGGCCAGCCAGAAAGTGTGACCCAATCCAGGAAACACGTAGGGGAGCCCTGCAAGTCAGGATTGCTGCCTGCAGATTAAGGTGCCCCTTGATTTCCAAACTACGACAATCAAAGAAAATACTCCATAGCTGGCTGAGCCTGGGAAGACATTCCTGCAAAGTGTCCCGGTGGGAGGACCCCGGTTTCATCTGTGGGTCATAGCGAGGGGTGGAATCCTTTGCCTCTGAGAATACCGCATTCAAGTTAAATACTCCTTCAGGCTGCAGGGTTGCAGCTAGAACAGCCCGGCCGCTGGGTCTCTCGTTGGACCTGCGTGGAGACCAGGAGATCCGGGCAACTCAGGTTAACCGCGGGTCTGGCTGGTGGGTCTGTCAGTGGGTGGCACAACGGCACCTGGAGGCAGGGGGATGGCCCTGTTGGGGTACATCCCCTTCCTCCCCACCCCATTCATTTCACTTTCCCTAGTTTAATGGCACTCTCCCAGTTCTAAACTGGCTTATTAACTGGCGGGACGTTGTTATTCCATCCTCACATGTGGCATCACTTCGGTTTTGCCTTTCCGTAGTACATCTTTCCTCTGTCTCCAAGGGAAGGATGCCAGTCGAAATATTTCATTGACAGCACTAACATTTATAGCCCTGGCAAATCAAGCTGTCCGTAAATAGTTTGGACAATTCAACCCTCTAGCAGGTACCAGACACAGGAGAGGCAAAGGAGCAAGAGCAGCGAGTACCGGGAAGCTTCTCATCTCCCCTCTGGGGAGCCCCAGCAGGAGATGGGGAGCAGAGAGCAGTCCAGCACGGAGAGGTGGCCGGGGGGTAAGCCAGCGGCGAGGCGGCTGTCCCTCCAGTAGGCCAGGGCAGGCAGCGGGAGGCGCAGCAGCTCCCGCCGTCGGGGCAGGGGATGCGGGTGAAGCGGGATGCTCGGCCTCTCTGTGAGGGCAGGGCCCCGGCAGTCGCATGCGGAGGGGTTTCACTGCTGCCAAGGCGTTTCGTACACTATGGTGACTCCGCGCCGACACGTCGGGGAAGCGGCTGCTAGCGGGGGGACGGAGGGCAGCCCCACGGTTGCCTCACCGCCGCCGCAAAGCAGACCCGGGCCCCGCCGGGGTAGCACCTCGAAGTCGAGCGGTCCTGCGTGACCCGGGGGTGCCCCGTCAGTCCCGGGCGCTGCCGGTGCCTGCCGGCTCCTGCGGGAGGCGAGACTGCAGCGCGGCTCGTCCCGGCGGGGTGGAGGGAGGGGGGAGGAAAGCATAACGGGCTCTGATGGAAAAAAAATGTGTTTTCCTGGCACTTTGTAACGGAGATTTCAGCCATGCGCCTGGAAAATGGTATTCCCTGAGTTTATAAGGGAATACCGTTTCCATAACCAAACGCTTAGAAAAAAAATATTCCTTTTGAAATACGGCCTGAAGCTCAGGGAGCTCAAGGTCTAGGAGGGGAGGCCCTTTACCTGGCAAAGACTTTCAAATCTGTCAGAAGTGCATTTCTGAACAAAAACAGAGACCGATTTAGTTTTCCCTAATTGACTTTTAACCCGTAAAAGTGGGACAGGCAGGGGGCCAGGGGAGCACGGTGCCAGCCCCGTCGCATGTCACTGTCCGCAGGGTCCTTTGGAACCCCCCCCCGTCCTCGGTGTGCGGTCTCGGAGCAAGCACCTTTCGCTCCCCGGCGCACGGAGGCAGCCGGTAACGTTACGAGTCCCACTTTAATGCGCTTTTTATAGCAGCTGGCACTAGTGGGTGCTGCAACTAAATAAAATAAATAATAAATAAATGAAAGCGAAGCCTCCTGGCTCGCAGGCGCGGCGCGGTGGGGAGCCCCGGAGGAAGCCTTAACAGCTTCCTCAACGAAGAGGGGGGACAAGCCGGTGTCCCGGACGGGCGGGCAGAGCCGCTCCCCTCCCTTTCACTCTCGAAGTCCCCCGGCCGAAGGTGTAAAGAGCCGCTCCTGCCCCGCTCCTTTTACCGGGAGCTCGGCACCTGCGGCAGTTGGTTACCACCTGGGGGGAGCAGGTGAAGTCCAACTGCCCGACTCCTCCCAGCCTTCTCATCTCCACCCCGGAGAGCCGGTGGTCCGGGGTCGCCTCTGGTGGTTCCCCGCCGTCTGAGAGGTGCTCCCCGCAGCACGCAGGCTGCGCTGTAGGGGCAGAGCCGAACGGGAAAGTGCGGGTGGCGGGGGGGCCGGGCACCGCGGTTGTTTGCATCGACCCGGAAACATCAACAGCAGCAGGGAGGGCGGATCAGAGGCGGCGGCGGCAGCGAGATAGGCCGGCCGTCGGGGCCGGGGTCACGTTACCGCCCGCAGCGACCGCCGTCCTGCGCCTTGCCGGGGCTTGGCAGCCCGCTGCCGCCGAGGGGAAGCTCGGCCCGGCCCGCCGGCAGCAGGTGTCCGGGCACGACGGGGCGGACCCGACGGGGCGGGCCGGGGGCTGCGCCGCTGCCTGAGTGCCAGAGTGTGGCGGGGATCGCGGCGAGCGGCGGGAGCCATGACGGGCGTGGAGGCCGAGCAAGAGTTTGACTTCGATTTCCTCTTCGAGTTCAAGCACAGCGATGAGGGTAGCAGCGGAGGTGGGTCGCGGCGGGGGAGCCGGGGCGCCTCCGGGAGGGCTGGCGGAGGAATTTCCTGCGGTTCGGGACGGGGTATGTTATCTCCCCGGCCGGGGCGGAAGAGCTGGCAGTCCCACCCGGGGGGGTCGGCCCAGTCCCGGTCGGCGCTTCTCGTCTACGCCGCGCTGGGAAGCGACTAGCGGAACCGCGGCGGCAGGGAGTGAAACAGTGCTTCGGCGGCCGGCACTGTCCGCCGCCGTGCCCTGGCAGCACCCGGGCGAGCCTTCAAGAGAGAACAACTCCAGAGGCAGCCGGTGCCTGATTTGTGAAACTTGGGGATTGTTTGAGCACTCGAACCGCCGCGTTGCCCGCCCGCACGGCCATCCCCCCCCTCCCCTCCCCCGGCCGGCTGCCCGACACTTGCAGGAGGCTACCACCTCGCCCCGCTCTCACTGCCCCCCGAGTCCCTGGAGGGTGAACAGGGGGTTCTGGGTCGAGCCCGTTACTGAGATGGGCCGGTTCAAACGCCACATCTCCCCACCCCTCCCTTTTCCCCCGGGAGCTGGAGCTAGTTAGGCGCAGGGTTTAGCTTGAAGGTCATCCATAAATAAAAATAACGGGCCTGGATTTTTCACGAGTCAGACGGTTTCCAACTCTGGTGTCTCATCCCGGCTGCCTTCTTTTTTTTTTTTTTTTTTTTTTTTTTCTCTCTCTTTTTTATGACTTTAAGAGTACTTAAGGTGGGGGAATGAGGCACAAGAAGTCTGGAATTGACACACAGAGAAAGTTGTTTCCTGGCACGAGGTTGAGTGCTATGGCATCAGAGATCACCATAAAAAGCACTCATGCAAGTATGTGATTTAACACAGCCTCAGAGTAAGGCTCTCCCTGTGTCTGTGCTTTATCCTTTGACTAAACTGAAGCAGATTCCCAAGTCCTTGCTAGCATACCACAGCCTGCCAGGATGCAGGTGAAGGTGTAGTGCCCCCCCTTGGAAATGCTCCCCGATTGCCCAGATCTCTGATAACGTTGTCGGAGTCCAAATAGATGTTAGGAGCTTCACGGGTTTTAGAAAAATGCGGTTTTAAGAGTTTCACACCAATCTTCTCAGGTGTGTCCTGGTGATTATAGACACCTGGAAAGTGGAAGAGCCTGAGCAAATTAAGTGTCAAAATCCTAGTGAGAAAAGTACCGAACTCCATCAGGCAGCTTTGAAAGCATGAATTTAAACAGACCTGGATGGGGCTTCATCTTTAAAACTGTAAAGTAGCCCTCCCTTTTTCTGAAGCCCTTCTGAGCTGCAGGTGTTCAGCATTCCTATTTAAAGAATGTAAATAAAAGCTGATGGTGCCCCGTGCCTTGCAGGATCAGCCTTTAATGATAGAAAGGAGTAAAACCTTTGCTCTGTGAAATCAGCGAGGGGAGGGAGGGAGTGAGTGTGAATTTTTCATGTTGTCCCAAAGTGAAATGTAATACGTGAAGAGGTGCTCACAAATCAAGGCGTCCAATTTCTTGTCCTAGTTATACTTAATGTAAGTAAGGGGGTTTGTTGGAACAGAACTGTTGCAGACCTGCACTGGTCTATCTGATAGTGGGGTTTGGCTCAAGATAACAAAATACATTGCTGACAGTGTCTTGGTAGTAAGTAATAAGTGCACGGGTTCTGGGGGCCTCTATGGATCACGGTCATGACAGCAACTCCATGTTAAAGCGTTACATCCTTTTGTCCCTAATAGCGCTGTTGAAATTCCTTACACAGCTGCATTCTGTGAGGCAGTTTCATGCCTTTGTAGCCACCTCCATCTCTCATCCCTCAAGATAGGCATTTTATTTCTACGTGTCTCATTCACCCTGCTGAGGAGAAGATCAGCGTGTAACAGTGCTGACCATGAGTGTGCATCGGATTACTTTTGTAAATCTGGAAATTTTGAAGAGGAATGTGTTTCTCAGAAATTGTAGCTGGTGGTTTTTAGCTCACACACCAAGGACTCGGTCCTGTTCCTAGTTCTGGCTTTGGGGCTTTTGTATTTGGTGGGCATACTTTTTGCACGCTACCTGAAAATTCAGGATGCCTAAATACATTTTCAGGGCTTTGGATCTCACTTCTTCAACGTTGAGTACTCTTGTGTGAGAAGCTGTATCACATGGTATTTTTCTTGGCCCTTTAAAAGTTGACTTTTTGTGCATAATAGTTCTAAAAGAGGCTGTTCCTTAACATGTGCATCAGGCAGACTCGTTGCTTGGAGCACTTGAGGCTGTCTTTTAATTTAGTTTGATTTTTTCAAATTGGATTCCAAAGGCTGGTCTTAATCCTTTATACTGCCTGTGCAGCCTGGGCTGCACATCTCCAGCAGAATTCAGTGTTTGAATTTCACCCGAGTCATGCATTAGATTTTAAGAGAACTGCTGGGTTCACAGAACTTTTCACACAGGTAATAATTATCCCTATTTATTTTTAATAAAAGATCTAAAGACACCAGTGCTGCAGTCAGCAGATGCTGTTGTTGCACCTGTTGGCAAAGCCTACCTGATGGGCACAGAGCCTGGGCAGCTTGCAGAGCCTGTGGTCCTCTGCCAGAGGTGCCTGGCTCCACAGTGGGGACAGGCTGGAGGCGGCACCCAGCTGTGCCGTGTCACCAATGCCATCTCCTACACACCAGGCCAGCAGGCTATGGAAGGGTCCATGGTGCATCTGTGGAAGAGCCTGGCCAAGCAGCAGTATGGTGCCAAGGACATCATCTTCCTCTAGAGCTGGAGGAAGCAGAGAAGGGGTTGAAGCTGCCTTTAAGGTGATGCTCAGACCCTTTCTCTGAGCTAATTTCTACAACTGAGGAGGTCTTACAACTGTTGTACCACTTTGGGGTTTTGTTTCCATGAAGATTGAAAGGGAATTAAGTGGTGGTGATTGTAGTGACACTGAGCGATGTGGCCATGTGGCAGGGCAGCAATGAAAGGGGGCTAATTTTGGAAGGAGGGGGACTCTGATCCTCCAGGCAGATCTGCGTTTTGCTGTGACCACTGCAGTCGGATTATCCTTGTCAGAGTATCACCTCTTTCTCCATAGTTCCTGCCTGCCATGGTGTTGGAATAGAGTGTGAAGCTGCAGCATGTTTTGAATAATCCAGTTTTATTTTTGGCACACTCTGGTGTAATTTAATGACCCTTCTTCAGTAAACGGCTCGTCTCTGAAGGCAGACTATAGAGTGAGTTCAAAAGGTGGTGTTGCTCATCGTTCCTGACTGTTACCTGACATGACATACATCAGCTGGAACATTGCAGAGTTGCTGTGGAGCTGCGACAGCACATTAATTTTTTCTAAGTACCGTTTGCCTTGGAGTCCTTGCCAGCGAGAAAGGCATCGCTGGAGGATGACACCAGAGAGGGCTGAGCTGATAAACAAAAGAAAGAGAATAGCCGGCTGCGCTGGCGGTGCCAGCTCAGAGGCTCGTTTGCATTTGTAGCACCCATTGGGAATAACAGATGCAGTAATTACCACAGCTTTTCCTTATCTCCCTAGGGAAGGTGGGCAAGGGTGACTGCCAAGGGTACTTGCCTCCTGGGAGGGAAGAGGACAATTCGCCTGGCTGTGGCTAGGGGGAACAAAGAGTTTACCTCTGTCCTCCAGGAAAAGTGCCACTGCTGTGATACACCTTCAGGGAAGACTGATGTGCCGCAAGCATAGCTTGGGGCTGGAATTGGGTGCATTTCTATCCTGCTGAGAGGAACCTGCAGAACAGCATTACCAATACTCAGAAGTTCAGCGGCTGTTGCCCCTGATAGAAAGGTTTTGCTCTCTTTGCCCAGTAGGGCAAGAGGTACTGACATTTGAAAAAAAAGAAATCTTCATCATGAGGGTGGTGAGGCCCTTGGCACAGGTTGCCCAGAGAAGCTGTGGCTGCCCCATCCCTGGCAGTGTTCAAGGACAGGTTGGATGGGGCTTGGAGCAACCTGGTCTAGTGGAAGGTGTCCTTGCCCATGGCAGTGGTTTGGAACTGGATCATCATTAAGGTTCCCTCCACCCCAAACCGTTCTATGATTTTATGATTAGGGCCTCAGGCTCGTGTGCTGGTAATGCAGAGCCTCCATCTATCAGAAAGCATGGGTAGGATGACTCCTGATCTCATCACTGCTCACAGCACCAGGGACACATTGCCCTGGATGCAGCCCACTGATGTGTCCAGATAGCAGAGAGACACATATGCAGCCCTCTGGAGGGTGAGCAGAGCTGAAGGAGTCCCTTCAGCAGGCCAGCAGTGAGGCAAGGCGGCGAAGGTCAGCTTTGAGATGCTGGTCCCCGCAGCGCAACGGGTGGAGGCATGCTAAGGTGGGGTTGTTCCCCTGTGCTGGGTCAAGGGGCCCATCAGCACAAGTCTGTGATGTGATCTGTCACCTTCCAGGTTTTCCACGCTGGCTGTGCAGCTCTGCTATTGCTTTTGTATACCTGCAGCTGTTAAATGGTTAGACCACTGGCCAAGAGCGCACTGCTGGCAGCATTCAATGTGGTGTGCTCAATAACCAGCAATTTCAGTGGAACTGCGGCTGTCATGGAGTAGTGAGACATCCTTGTTTATCCTTCACCTGGCCTCTGCCAATTGGGCTAGAGGATAAGTGGTCCCAGAAACCAGAGCAGGTCAATAGATCCGTCTTGTTCCAAAATCCTAGTTAACTGGAACCAGTTGGAAACTTACTGTAATGGAAATTTTGGTTTGTATAATTTTTGTAACAAAATGCAGTTGATCATGATTTTTGCTTTAGTCTGCCTCCACTTTTGTTTTTTGTCCTGTTATTTTTGCGTATTCCAACTTTTCAGGGAGAGAATTAGGCTCACTTACATAAAAGCACATCTCCTGGGCAGCATTGCTGTCTCTGAATGCTGAAGCAATGTTGTTAGAAGACTCAGTTTTTTGCTGTGAAGTTTCACATAAGAAGAGTGTCCTTGAGACAAACTCAGTCCATGTGCATCCTCCCAAGATGCTTGTCTTGTATGGTTCAATTAGTGCTATTTTCAAAGAAGCTAGTCTGTAGCTTCTCGCCTAGCATGGCATGCCTGTGGGCTGGATTGTTAAGGAGAGCTGTGGTTTTTTGTGTTGTACCATGTCGCTCCTTTCCAGCTGGATATACTAAGTATACAGCTGGTTACTAAGTGACTGCATTTGTGCAGCACCTTGTATCATTCTTGTTCGTTTGTTTTTTTCCAGAACACTATAATTACACATCTTCAAACGTAAATGCTGTCATGCCTCTAAATGTGGCACATTCCTCATTGTCAACTCCATGTCATGGCCTTCAGACATCAAATCCTGTCATTTCCGTTGTCCCATCGACAAACCATCCTTCTGGATATGGAGGACACATGGACAGTGGGGCCTCTGACTATTACCTGCCACCGAACATCAGACCTAATGGAGCTCCAGCGCTAGAGAGCCCTAGAATTGAGATCACTTCTTACATGGGACTTCA
Source organism: Pezoporus flaviventris (assembly GCF_033815535.1). Classification (NCBI taxonomy): domain Eukaryota; kingdom Metazoa; phylum Chordata; class Aves; order Psittaciformes; family Psittacidae; genus Pezoporus; species Pezoporus flaviventris. The sequence continues at coordinate 96,001,902 of NW_026892555.1, forward strand.
CCATAACAACAACCAGTTTTTCCACGATGAGGTTGAGGAGGCCATCCCAAATGCCAAGCGGTCACCTTCCACTGCCACTTTGAACTTACCGAACATTGAGGCATACAGAGACCCATCTTGCCTGAGTCCAGCAAGTAGCTTGTCTTCCAGAAGCTGCAACTCCGAAGCATCTTCCTATGAGTCCAACTACTCGTATCCATACACTTCACCCCAGACCTCTCCGTGGCAGTCCCCGTGTGTCTCTCCGAAGACCACCGACACAGAGGAGGGCTACCAGCGCAGCATGGTGGCCTGCACCTTGCTCAGTTCTCCAAGGCACTCTCCGTCGACATCTCCCAGAACCAGCATCACAGAGGAGAACTGGCTGGGGGCTCGCAACTCGAGGCCTCCGTCCCCTTGCAACAAGAGAAAGTACAGCCTCAATGGCCGGCAGACCTCCTACTCCCCGCACCACTCCCCAACGCCTTCCCCGCAGAACTCACCACGGGTGAGCGTCACGGATGAGACGTGGCTGGGGAACACCAACCAGTACACCAGCTCTGCCATCGTTGCCGCCATCAACGCCCTCACCACCGACAGCACCATCGACATGAATGACGGGATTCCCATCAAGTCGAGGAAGACCGCCATCGACCACACGCCGTCCATGACTCTCAAAACTGAACCGGCTGGCGAGGATCACGGGACCATATCGCCAACTGCCGATTTGTCACCAGAAGACTTCTCCAGCTTTCAGCACATCAGGAAAGGAAACTTCTGTGAGCAGTACCTGTCTGTGCCGCAGCATCCCTACCAGTGGGCCAAACCAAAGTCTCTGTCTCCGACATCCTACATGAGGTAAGGAACCTCGACTTAGAGGGCAGTCCTGATGGTATCTTTATTGCATGCTTCATTTTTTATCTCCTTCCCCTTCCTGTCTCTGCTTCCTGGCAAATCTGCCCATCAGTTCATTCCACTTAGCCATATATTGTGACTTTGCCTCTGTTGTTGATGTGGTGTGACCATGAGTAAAGCCTTGAAGGATTAAAGAGGCTGTTCTAGGAGCTGGCTGTGCATGGGTTATAACTGGCAACTGCTTCCCAGGAGACAAGCTGCAGTCCTGGCTGTCTGGAGATGGGGTATTCAGAAACTCATCAAGCAGCAGGACAGTTCGGTGCCATCAAACCTGGGGGTTTACTTGAATAGTTCATCATATCTTAGTATGTTTTTCTTGCAGAAGAAGGAGATGGTTTCATTGTTGCGGCTGTTAGAGGGTCTTTGACACTTATGCTTTATAGATAGTGAATACAAACCAAATAGTAATATGGTTCTTTTGTGCATTACTTCAGGTTTTGCTTCACTTCATCTAAAAGCTGCTCATCAGCCTTCTTTTCCTGTCTGTGTTGGACAGTGATTTTTCCCCCCCCTCTTCCCCACCATTTTTTATGTTTAAAAAAGAAAACCTTATTTGTCATCTGATAATACTCAATATACTGGTCACATAGATTTATCACAAGAGGATTGTTGATAGGAAGCACCACAGAATAGCCAGAATTTGAGTTGCATCATTGCTTTTACTTTGAGTCTCAGTTATAGTCTTTATTTTGAAGTCTCCTGAAGGCTGTATACACAGAAGCATATGGTGCAGGAAAGGAGTTTGACTTTCCAAAAGTTCCCAGTCCCTGGCTGCAATGGCCACCCCTTCTCCTCTTCCACCCCAAAAGTAAACTTGGCTTCTTACTTTTGACAGCAAAGCTGTCTTTCTGAAAATGGAATAAGAGGGAACATAGCTGAAATGTTTTAATTATTGGTAACATTCCCTGGCTCTCAACTTGCCAGTCTGACTTTTCTCCAGCCAGCACCTCTCTGCCATGTGCCATCTCCCAAAACTGAGATTGAGGGGTGCACGGCCCTTCACGTCACACCATGTAGTCCTGTGGTCCCCTTCCTCATCATCTCCTCCTCCTCCTTCCTGCATTGCCCAAGTCAACCCAAGTCAAGGGCTGCGGGGCCCTGACTCAATTCAGTTCAGTGCTGGGAAGTGTAGCAACCCCTTTGGGTCTGGCCAAGCCATCCAGAGGTAAGCGCTTGATACCTTTAGGAGCTGGGATAGAGACTTTTAACATCAGACAAATCCGTCAGAGCCTTCCTGAATCCTTAAAAAGCCTTTTATGTTCTCCCACAGAAGTGCCGAGTAGCCCGCATTCATTGGAGAGGCCAGCTGTTGGCTTTTGAGTCTCACGGGGGTTGCTTTTTGCTGAAGACTTCAAGGGCAATAATAGGAGAGTTTGACCAAACAGGCTTTTATCTTTCCATTGCAGCGAGTGGCCCATAGGCACTCTGCTGCAGTCTGTCAGGAGGCACCCGGCATGCCTGTGCGCTAACACAAACAAGAAAGGTGAAGCGTACAGAATGGAGCCCCACTACGTTGTGTATTTAACATTTTTTTCCACTGTTTTGGTCTTGTATAAAATATGTTTCCTGGTTCACAATATGTTTCCATGTGATCTCATTAACTCGTGCTCTGGGGCAGTTGGAAGTAACTGTCGAAACGTGATTTTAAGTTATTTTACCAATCAGATACACTGACCGTGCTTCCTTCCACCAAAAATACCTCTCGTTTTATGTATATTGAAAGTGCTGGGCAAACGAGCACGGACGTCAACAGGATCACAGCCTACGCAACAGAAACTGTTATTTTAAATCTTTCCAAAAAAATTGGTTAAGAATTTGTCACAACAGAGCTGGATTTTTTTTCCTGTTATGTTACACATCTGTTCTATTTCAAACACGCGGGCTAGGGGGTGGGTTCCAGCAAACAACTCGGGCTCCAAAATCTACTCGCTCATAATGATTTTGAGATAACCAGATTTGATTACCTCCTCTGTCTCTTCCTGAATACGCGGTACAATTTTCATCAAAAGCCAGCGTGCCTTGGAAAATCACTAAAACCTTTCCCTCCCTCTCTTGCATTCCCATCTCTTTGGGGGCAGGAGGGAGGAGGCTCAGGCAGACCGTCGGCTGCGTGCTGTCTCCCTTCCTGGGGTTTCATAGCAGGCATCACCCTAAAGGGGAAACTACCTTTTTGTGTTGTTTCTAAAATTGATGATGTTTTTCATTTATTGTAATTAAAGCACAATCTGCTTTAGGCTTTTCAAGTCCCAGAGGAAGGAAAAGAGTATATATAATGACATATTATATATGTACTAACAAAAGTATGATAATGCCTGCTTTAACAGAAACACAGCATTTCTGTGCCTCATGCTTCTCTTGGTTGCTTATGAGGATTGTGAGCTCAGAGGCTCAGCCTGGTCCCCAGGCTGTGGGCTCCTTGCAGCAGGTTTGGGCTCACACATCCCCTTCAAGGGCTATGAACAAGTGACTCTATTCCTGCATGGGACTTGTCACACGGGTGCTGAGGATTGCAAGACAAGGTGGGAAGGTAGAACCTGACACCGCAGCTGAGGCTGAGGCTGCACAGGGTAACCCAGGGTTGCTGGGGATTTGTCTTTGGTGCTTTGCTCATGGCTTTGCGCCAAATCTTTGGATGTAGAAAATATTTAGAGACCAAGCAGAGATTTCCAGGGGAAGTTTGGAACAACCCCTGGCGTAGTGATGGCAGTCGTACATTTCCAGACCAAAATGGGTTACCTAAATATACAAGTTTACCTTAAAAACTACTGGAGGTAAATCATTATAAAGAGAGTCAAACAATGGCTTTGTGAAATCCCACTTTGCTTTTAGTTCTGAGGTCTTTTTTTTTTAATTACAGTATTTATGCATTGCGCTCAAGATGCAAATGCAAGAAGTTTCCATCTTGGTCCCTCTTTTCCAGTTAATGTAGCAAATAGCTCAAAAAAAAGCACTCTACCAGGCAGTTATTGTATGAGCAGGTAATGCTCTGTGTTTCTCAAGCTCTTGCTGTCTCAGTTGTGTTCCTTTCTGTGATACTTCTCCATCACTCCTTAGTGCTGTGTAATGCAGAATCTCCCATGGGCAAAAATGTCAAAGATAAAATGGAAGTACAGGACTTCTGCCCTTGGTATGGGGGCAGGATTAGCGATGATTTCCAAAACTGAAATCCCTTTTTTTTTTTTTACCCACTTAGTAGCATGTCCCAAATCATCTGATATTACAACAAAAAGTATAGGCACCCACAAAAATGAAGGCTTTCTGAGTATCTTGCACATTTTTTATGACTTCCTCTTTAGCCACTGTATTTGACTAAATACAACCTGAAATTTCCTGGAGACATTTCCTTACTCATTGAAAAGTAACACACTGTAGTTATTTCAAGTGTCATCAGTTTAATCCAAGAAGTGTGTTTGCCTGTAACACTTGAGTTTACATTAAATGTAGAGTTTTTTGGGGAGGAGGAGGAAGAGAAATGATTGGGTTTGTTGGTCAGGCAAATGGCATGTGTGAGGTCTACCACACCAAAAGGAGCTTCCAGGAATAGACGCCCAGTTCCAGGTGCTTATGAAAGCTCCCTACTGTTTATTCTTGTATACTTTAAGTTTTTTAAACCGTCAGAAGCCACGTTTTCTTCAGCTGCAGTCTCTTCAACCTCAAAAATACACATGTATGTTCTTGACCTCACAGGCGAGGGGTCATGTAGTTTTACATATAGAGGCTGTAGTTTGCACCCAGAGAATGTATGGGTGGATACCTGTCTACCCATTGCAAAAGTACATTTGGCTTTTACCTGCATCAATGGGCTGGTTTATTTTTTTTGTGGATTTTTTGGATTCCACTTTTGTGACTATGACAGTATTAAACTCAAGCATGCAAAAATTGTTCATTGAGGCCCTGAAACATATGATTTCCTTAAAAATTGTGATTTTAAAATGCGGCATATCTGTTCCTTCTTTCTTTTGATTTCTGGACTTTCCAGATGCTCTGATGCTCTTGATGCTTTTTTTTTTTTTTTTTTTTTTAATTAAATATATATTTTGTTCCAGATTGTGAGACAGAGGACAGCCTTACTTGGGAGAAGTTAGTTTCTCCAGAAATCTGGGTTTTCTGAAGGTGGAAAAAGGCACCAGCTATCTTAAGATGAGAGAGTCACCAGCTCAACAGTGCCGGATTTGCTGACCTGTGCATTCATGGCAAACTTGCGTGTTTATGGCAAGCCAGAGGAAGTTCCTCAGACAAAGCAAAGGCAGGATTGTCTGAGCAAGACCCAGTGAAATGGGGACTTGTGGCTGTGTGTCAGTGACCATCTCCTGGGGCTTGTTAGTGTTAATTGAGGGGCACGGGGAGTGGAGGAGGAAGAGCCTGCAGTGCCTCTAACCTCCTTCTCTCTCCTGCTATATATTTATGCTGGATGGGAATATTTAGATGCATCAACAGGTTCGGTTTGCCACCACATAGCAGTGGCTTTTGATTGTGTTAGGTTGCTGTACCATAAGGCTGAAGACTGCTTGGGAGCCTGTGTCAGTAAACTGATTTGTTTGTTTGTTTGTTTGATTGATTTAATCCTCCCCACGCTTTCTCCTGCCTGTTTTCCAGTTCATTCGTACGCCCTTGTGAACATCTTATTAATGGTCTTCCTTCACCAGCTCGTTTTAGCACCGTGTGATTCTAAATTCAGAATGCGCAGAGACACGATGCCAGCTGCTTGTTATCTCCATTCCTGCAGCAGTAGTTCCTTGTTCTCTCTCTAAGCTAACAAATGCAATATTTCCCATGCAAATTGATCTCTGAATGTGCAATTTCAGGACAGTGGTGCTAAGTATTATCTGGGAGTTTGATGACGACTCCCGTTTTCAAGACTTCAGCGTGAGGAACTCCAGTGTGCTGCGTGCACTCCACGGAGGAGCTACTTGCTCGGCATGCCAGCAAAACGCAGCCAAGTCCAGGGTGGGACGCAGCATCTATTTTAACAGCTCGCAGCCAGATTGCTCAATTGTCATACAGGAAATTGAAAAAAGGAAAAAAAGAGAGCAAAATCTCTCCACATTAACTCATAGGTGAAATACAAAGCAGGTCTGTTTTTTTCTGACCGCTGTCAAGTTGGTGGTCATATAGGCATCATCGTTGTTTTCTTACTCTTCCAGAAACCACACAAGGATCTTTAGCAGCTATCTGCTCCGATGTGAGACATGGGTAATAAATAATAAATTACAACTGTATTTGCATTTGGTGCACAGTCGGAGCAGGGGCAAGCTAGCAGCCTGGTAAAAGTTTCAGCAGCCCTGTGGTTTCTCTAGTTTGTGTTTTTGTTTCTAAAGGAACACTCCCACATAGAAAAAATAAGTTTAGTGCAGGGCACCCAGTCTCAGCCACACTCCTAAGTCACTTGCTTTACTTTTGGTGCTGAAGCACACTTAACCATCCTGCTCTTCCAGGCAGTGGCTTATGCTCCTAGCAGGCAGCTATCTGGGGTAGATGACCCCATGCTGTGGTAGTTGGCCAGTGAGCAGAGTTAGTCCCTGCTTGATATGGGCAGTTGTTCCGACACCTTTTGCGCAGTAGCCTAGTTAAGGACAAAGATGTTTGCAAATCTCTTTTTCAAGTGGCCTTGTGCATCTAGTAGCTTAGAAAGTGTAACAGTAGTTTAATTCCCAAATGCATAGTAGTCACCTGAAAATGGGGCTCAAACACCTATGCAAAGTGTAGTAGAAATGTTTGGCTTTGGCTCCTCCTTGTCTATATTCCAGTGTGCTGCTTAGTATCTTTCTTTTTCTTTCTTTTTTTTTTTTCTTTTTTTTTTGGTAACTTGATAAATCTTTCTGCTAAAAGCAGAAGTCAGCCAGACTGGATAATCTGTTTTTGATTTAATCATATTGTGTATCTGGTGTATGCAAAATAAATCACTATTCATCTGGTTTGTAATCTGATTTACATAGGACAGAGGAGTTACATTGAGCGAATTTCCTATAGCCTAACACCAGGTTTTGTGAACCTACCTTTAAACAACCAACCCTCATTACAGCATTTAGAAGGACTGCAGTTAGATTTATTATGGTGTTGAAAGGAATGGGGCAGGTTTTCAGTTGGTGGAAAATTTGATCTGAGGGAAATACACCAATGTATATTTGATAGGAAGACTGTGTGAAGACCTTTTATTTCTCTTCTTGACCCCTGTGGAGGAGCTCTCCTCCCCTCTGTGTGATTCTGGCTAGATGAGGTAGTTTGGGCATTTTCAAATTGATAAGGCTTATTTGCATCAACCAGGTTTGACCACTACACCATTTGCTTGGTGATTTTTTCCTTTAACTGTGTTTAGCTGCAGGAAATTAAGTGCACGATGAAGATAACCTAACATAGGAAATAGCTCTGACAGCCCTAGCCCATGACACTGTTAAATGCATCACTCTGCTTCCTTTATCAGGAAAACTGCCATTAATTGTCAATTTATAATTGGGCAGGTGGTATTTTGGAATTTCGATGATAGATTGCAGGCTAACAGCAAACTGTATTTTTATTTACAGGCATTATTTAAGAACCTGAATTTTACAACTCAGTTATACTGGTATTTTCAGGTGATGATTTGAAAGAATTCTGCTTTGGTTTTGGCTTGGTTTGTTGGTTTTTTTTTTAGGAGATATAATTAGTTATGAAACTACTTCTTGCTTCCATGTGTCTTCAAAAAAAAAATCCCTCTTCACTTGAGGGCTACCTGCTGCTGGTCAGAGTTGTCCTGTTTAATTAAGTTCTTAAAATTTCTAATCTGGTAGATGTTGTGTCTGCAGGAAAAAAAAAAAAAAAGAGATCCATCAAGTGAAAATTTACTTAAAACCAGAAACATCTGTTTAAAAATGTGTGCTGATCATCACCAGGAGAGACACAGCTGTTTTGCTCTGCTCTTTGTCATTTATCATTACTCAAATTTGGTTTATCCAGATTTTTTTTTTTGCTTTGACTTTTTCAGACTAGAGTGTGTGTACCTAACATGCTACGCAAGGAATAGTGGCTATAGACTGGTTGCCTGTAGCTTTTTTGGCCATTCCTTCACTCTTTCTTGTGCCGAGGTGTGGAATAGCTTCTCCTTGGCCCTTGGGTGTGTGCTGGCCATTTTGGGGGAAAGGTGTTCAGAGGAGCTCAAAACATGTAGTAGGTTCCTGCCTCTAGGAAAGGCTGGGGCTCCTATGCTTGACGGGCACTGCATCCAAATTCAGGATTTGTCCCTGGCAGGGTCTTGCCTCTGCAGAGAGTGCCCCACTGGCTCCTGCTGGATCCAGATGTTCACAGGAGCTGGGAGCCCTCACAAAGACAACATCTTTCTTCTGGATGAGCTCGCATTTGGGCTGAGCTGGGAGCTGTATGGCTGCTTTCTTCTCTTTCCCTGTTATTTTTGAGGACGCTCCATGCCCTGAGGGCCGTAGAGCAGAGTAGTTGGAAGTTTGGAGCCTGTGGCTCACCAGCAAGCTGTGCTGGGGTAGCAAGGAGTGCCCAGGGAGTGAGGATGGTCCTGGTCCTCACGCAGGGCTGGGGCTTAGTGGCTCAAGCTGACCCCTGTAATGCACGTAGTGTGTGTCTGTAGGTGTTCAAATCACATGGCTCACCTTTATAAGCAGTGAAGAAAGATAATGTAGAGAAACTGGGCACCACCTGAAGTTGCATTAGTGTATATGCACACGTGCAGTTAGCAGATATGAGTTAAATATACCAGTGATAAAGGGCTGGATAAGCACTTAACAAAACCAAAAATCCCCTCTGGTTCAAGTGGTTAAAACCTCTGTCCTGTAGTGAGAGATAGCAAGGATGCTTTGGGGAATATGAGAGCTGTAATACCTGAGGATTTTACTCAGGGATATTAAAATATCACTGGGATATTAAAATAAAGTACTAATTCTCCAGCTGAATATGTGCTTGTAATATATTCATCCAGCGTTGAAGCTCTTGTGCATCCTTTTCCTCCCAGCCAGCTCATTTCAGCCGTGATTCACACTGCTTAGGCTGTCCTTGCACCAGCACTATACAGTGAGGAGCAGAACCAATAAATCCCCAGTGGCCAGCCTCCTTACACCCTGGATGAGAACTAACTAACTCTTTAGCTTCTTCACCTGCATGCTGCCAGTATCCCTGGTCTGTTGTGGTGACAAGAAAGGGTCAGAGACCCTTACTTTCATCTTGCTGATTGTGTTCTCCAGGTTGATGGGAGAGATAATAAAGTTTGATGTAAGAGGGCAGGGTAGCACATTGCAGTTGTGCCATTTAACTACTTGTAAAGGCTTTTGAAGGACACCTGGTGAGAAGAATCCACCAAAGTAAGGAACATGCACTGGACATAAAATCAGTCTTTTCATTGTGAAGCTTTTTGCTTCGATTTTAAGATCAATAAATTTGTCTCAGACCTACTGTTTCTTGTTTGTTCCTTTTTCCACTTTTTTCAACCCAAAGCATCAACTTGGCGTTTCTTACAGCTGAGCTCTCCTGACTGTTTTCAGGTGTGGTTTTACACTAAAAGTGGGTTTCTAAGAATGACACTTCCCCACTATCGCATGCTGTCAGGCCTGCTTGCTTGTGTGATGTTAATGAGTCCTTAATATTTCAGTTAATTGCAGAGTCAATACCGGGCTGGAGGAATGAGCTGAATTTTCTTCAGGCTTGCGCATCATCGTTAGTAGGATTTGTAAGCAAGTTCTGACTTCAGAGCTTCCTCCCTGGTAGTGCATGAACCAGAAGGAGATCGGCTTCACTTTGAGACTGATGTATTTTGTGTTGGAAAGGAAGCTGGGAAATAGCTTTTTTTCTTCTTCCCGCCCCCTGTAAACTGAGAAGATTTGTTGAAATCCATTAGATTCATTAAAGCAGAACTCCTCCAGAGCTGGTTTGGCATTCAATTTCACAACAAGTCCTGTTCCTTAAATTCTCTGCATCTTTTCTGCCTACCTTTTTCCTTTTGGTTCACAAATCAATTTATTAAGATAGTTGTAAGCTGTGTCTTAACATTTTTCCATTTTGGTTACAAATTGGATAGTATCTGGGCCATCAGATGTGTTCAACTCATAAATCTTCATAAAATAACCATTACCTTCTAAATTACTTATGTCATGGCATTATACACATTGGTGAAATCTTAAATGTAAGATGGTGAAGGATGAACTGTGAAACATGGTCTTCAGAGCACTAGCGCTGGATGCTTGTGGTTTGTGATAGTGTACTTGATGTTAGTTTTTAATGTGTTTTCCTTTCTTTTGTAGCCCATCCCTGCCTGCCCTTGATTGGCAGCTGCCATCTCACTCAGGACCTTATGAACTGCGTATTGAAGTGCAGCCGAAATCCCACCACCGAGCTCATTATGAGACAGAAGGCAGTCGAGGGGCTGTGAAGGCATCTGCAGGGGGCCACCCTATTGTGCAGGTACCAAAACGTGTAACGAGAAGCACAGGTTGTTTATCTCAGCGCTCTGTGGTGAGCACCCTTTCTTCTCCAAAACTGGAAAGGAGATTTTTCCTGTCCTCGGAGGTTACTGTGTGTGCCTTGGTGCATATTTAAAACCGGACGGACCAAGCCTTTATTAAAAACAAGGCAAGAGCAGCCAGTTGCTCTTAGCAATGGGAATATGGTGCACACGGATTGCTGCTGTGTCCATGTACAACTAAGCAAGTGTTCAGCTGGCAAGCAGTGACCGTGGACCTATCTGTGCAGTCAGATTCCAGACATGCAGTTTATACTGAAATCAGCTGGGGACGTGCCTCAGTACATTTAGTCCTTAACTTGCAGTTGGATCTAATCAGAGCTGTAGCAGTAATGTGGAAGTATGTTGCTGGTTTGGATGTTGCAGTGAATACTGAGGGAAACAAGGCTTTTTGACTTTCTTCTGTTTAGTTCTGTAAACCCTTCCAGCCGCTCTGGAAAGCATCTGAGGTCTGAATCTAGTTTCACGAATCCTACTCAGCTCTTCAGTTACTGTATAGAAAGCATTTTAATTTAATAACGCTGTAAACTGACCCTTAATTCATTTATATGACTAGTCTCATTCATTTTTAAAGGGCTTTTCTCAGGACTGGGAAGAACAAGATTTAGTTGTTTAAAACAAAAATGTAGCGGGAGAGAGCCAGCTGTGCCTGTCCCTCCTCGGCTACTTCTTTCTAACCTAGAAGTTAAACTTCCAGTGCCTTTTGTCAGGGTGGTGACACCCTGTGCGGCACAGTGCAGGTTTTATCAGTGCCTGGATGCCATGGCACCCATGGGTGTCAGGGCACAGCCTGTGGGAAGGAGGCAGGTGCTGCTGCCCCACTTGCGCTGCTTGGGCTTATGCCACAACTCTTCCCATAAGAGCAGGGGCTTGTTGAAAATCTGGATGGCTCAAGATGATGTACAGGTCACATGTGCAGGGCTCACATGTGTTTGTTTATTTGCTGTAAAACCCTGTTAGCAAACATGTCATTTGAAGGAGCGATGCAAGTCTGAGATGACACTGGGCAGGGAATGCTGCTGCAGAGTTTGTGTGCTCCTGCAGCAGCTGAAAAAGGAAAGTGAGGGGAGTTGTCAGCAGCAAACACAGTTTTCTCTTCAGCTCTGCCAAAGCTCATCAGTGACATAGGATTATGGAAGTCATCCGCTGAAAGACTGAAGGTTTTAGCAGAACTTTTGTGAATGATATTTAAGAGGGATCTGTGTCAGACAGTTCATACCTACTCAGTTTGTGGCAAATGCAAGGAAATGTAAATGGGGATGCATTAATTCACAGTGACCAGCCTGGTGTTTAAAGTTTCCTACGTGCTTTTTGGAAAGACTGAATGTGATGCCAACATTTAATTGGACTAAATGTGTCCAGACATTTCCCTTCTCATCCCCTGTTGGGATTGAGTGTGCTGCTTCCAAACACAAACAAGTGTCAGAAAAGAGGAGAGGAAACTGCGGAAGGGCATGAAGGGAAAGGAGAGGAAGCAGCCAGTCCTAGTCCTGTCAATCGGCTCTACCGGTTTAATAAGGATTAATGTATTTTTCAGTCCTTTTATTACAACCTGAATATCCTTTTCTTGCAAAAGAACTAAAGAACAGAAACATAAAGGGCCAGAAAAAGCTTCACCATGGTGAGATTGCCATCCCAGGCAGAGTTACCTATTTGAGGAAATAGTTAAAATCTTCTGACTTTGACCAGAGATGGATGGAGGGAGGGATGGATAGATGGACGAAAAGTACTTCCAAAAAGAAATAAAATACTTAAAAATACTTTTAATAAAAGAAGTAGTAAGTGCTTACAAATAAAGAACTTAAAAACTGAGAGTACTTATGAATAAATGAAAGGAGGAGGAGGAAATCTAAGGAGTAACTTCTTATGAATCAGTGGCTGACAAGAGCTGTAAAGTGCACCTCTGAACCAACATATTTCCAGATGTTGCAGGTGTTTAAGTAATGTTTGATTCAGTCTACTGTGTGACAGAAAGAAGCCCAAGCTTCAAAGTTCACACCCAGGTGTAAGCTCGGATGCTGAGTGTTTTCAGGTGAGAGATTCTGGCTCAAGCTTTTCTCCCTAATATTTCTCAGTGTTTTCAGTTGTGTTGACTCAGGGAAACCTGTCATAAAACTGCTCTGACCTCTTTTGCTACCCTTTTGTGTTGTGTTATTTTTTTGCCCCTTGTGGACAGTCAGTTCTTTCCTATGTCATTGCTTTGGGAGAGCTTGTTAAAACCTTTTACCCTCAACAAGAGGAGAATGAAGAACAGGTCCCTTCCTCCCTTCTCCATTTCGAACCCTGTCTTACAGCATCCTGCTTCCTAAGCCAGGAGGTTTTCTTACACTGATACCTCCACATATCTGTAGGGCATGCTAAGGCAGAGGAGAAGTAATCCAAAAATCATACTCCGCTCATGGCACGGTTCTCCAGCAAAATTGCCAGGAGGTTGCCTTCTCTGCAGCTGGAGTCTGTTTATCTTCTTGTTCCAGGCAACATTAGCTTCTTTGCTGCTCCTTCATCTCCTCTGGTAGGAGGTGGAAGGTCTGAGAATCAAAGCATGCTGGATGAGGAGAGCAGCGGTGTAGGAGGGCAGGAGTTTCTTGTGGGTGTGACATAAGTCCAGGGCTGGAGGCTAATTTTTTCCTTGGCTCTAGCAGCTCCTCCAGGCTGGTGACTTTCCTCTGGAGCTGGAGCGGGACACATGGGAAGCTGAAGAGCTTTGCACTGGGATGCAGGCATATGCTGAATGCCACTCGTGTGTAAGATTCCTCCCCTCTTCCAAACCTGACCCTGGGAAAGGGCAGGCAGTGCTGAGTGTAGCAGGCTACTGGAGGGGCTTATGCTGACCCGTGGAAGTGACAAACCTGTAGGTACTGGCAGCTGCCTGCAGCAGCAGAGTCTTGCTCCACCTCGGTGCTGGAAGGTGCCACTCGCTCCTTATAATCTTTCCATCATCTGCATGGGGCTTGCTCACTGGAGGCTCCTGCAGGCTGCCTCCCAGGAGTATTTCATGCCAGCAGAATTTCCTATGGATTTTCTTCTGTGGGATGGCTGTGCTCTCCCTTATGCACTTAGGAACAATACGGTTTTGAGCACTTCAAGTTGCCTGTGAGGGGTGAGAAGCCTGGTAACATAATATTCCTCTCTCTCTCATTTTGCCGTTGCCTCTTTGGGTGTTTGGCTGCCATGGCGGCCCCAAGCCATTGCTGGTCTTGATTGCTAAACCCATTGCTCACTCCCGTTGAGAGTGGGATGAGCTGGCACACCTAGCGAGCTAAAAATGCTGCAGAAGATTGGCAAGCAAGTGGTGCCAGGGAGCGGTGCTGGTGAGCTCACAGCTGGCACCAGCTTTTACCCCTTGGCTTGGAGAAGTATTTTGTGAGTTGTTGTTGCCTTTGGTGATTTCAGACCAGGATACTCCCGCCTCTGAGTCAGAATGGGGCTGGTGCTCCAGATATCATAGGGTGTTAAGAAGCTGCATGCCCTGCCAGGTGAGGGTGAAACCTGCGACCCCTTTGGAGAGCAAAATCATCATGTCTCTAAGCATCTTTCTGGCACCTCTCTGTTTGGAAATCCTCTGACTAGGGTGAGGATTTCTCTGAATGAAGCAGGATGAAGTGAATCAGGACTTTAGGAAACTCATGGAGTTGGATAGCTACAGCCATATTTTAAGTGAGGTGAATTTAATTCAGAGGATTTACATCCTTAAAAAGGTCCTCTATTTGTACCTCTCATTCTTCATTTTGAGAGCGGTGGTGAGGAGTTGCACAAGATAGGGGTTACATTCCAGCCAGCAATGGCTCTGTTTCAGCTACAAGTAAGTAATCTGGCAGATAAAAGTTTAGGCTCCCCGGGGACGGATGGCACCAGGTTATAAATGTATGGTCTGTAGATACCCTAATTAATAACTCATCTTTGGAAAAGTCAAGCACTTTGGCTGGCTGAGATGGAATTTTTACAAGCAGGGTGTGGTATATGTGTGAGATAAAATCCAAATACTCAAGAACGTTTAATTAAAGGGTATGATGTACTCCCATAGAAGGCTGGACTAAGTGGTGAAAGAAAATAGTCAAATACACAGAACAGTCTAGTAAGCACTTTAAAAAGTCACGATTATTACTCTTTTTTTTTTTTTTTTACACAAAATATGCCAGGAATGTTCTTTAAGATCACTCTTGATGTGAGGTAGATAAATTGGTTAGGAAAAGGGAAGAAAAGAGGTTGTAGGGGTTTTCTTTTTTTCATCTAGGTAACTGCTATGAGCCAGAATTTGTTTTCCTCTTGGAAAAATAAGTTAATATTGAAGATACAGTGAATGCTTCTTTGCCTTTCAAGTATGACTTTGCAGCGAGGTTTAAAGAGGTTGTGTAGCACATGTGCTCCAGTAGAGAATTTGATCTGAACCTCTAAACAGGTGAATAGTCAGAACTCTCTCATTTTGCAGGCAAAACACAATGATTTGTCTACTGATTTACATAGGCAAAGTGTTGTCTGTGCCAGGAGACTTGCTCACAAGAATTGGCTGTGTCATTTTTTGACAAGATCTCAAGTATGCACTTTGGGTCTGATTGTCAAAGGCCTTGAGGCATATGTTGGGATTTTAAAACCCCTTATGACTAACAAGGGTCAAACTCTTCTCTAAAGCAATTGTTGTCTCGGTTTTTTTGTACATCTCTACATCACCACAATTAGGCACCAACATGTCTCTGAGCTATTTGTGCACCCCAGTAACGTGTTATCATTTGCTTCCCATGAATCAGCTGGTTTTGTTGCTTTTGGATAATGAGCTCAAGTAGTTCAGGTGCTGGGCACTGCAGGTACCTGTTAGAATCCTTTCTCTTTTCATCTTCTGGACTCGAGAGCTATGAATACTTTTGCAAACACCTCAGAGAACAGAAAGCCTTGTGATCAAATCGTTGTAACTTCAGGGGGCAGCAGGCAGTCCAGCAAGCTGCAAATGCATTCAGGTTGGGGCTTTATGTTTTGCATAACAGCTTCATAGAGCACTTCACATACAGCACTTCACATGCACCCAGCTTCACAAATAGTTAACAGTGTGAGGTAATAGAATTGGGCAGTTACACAGAAGGCAAGATGGGAAGAAAAGAGAAACGGAGAGCTTAAAGGAAAAGACTGGAGAGAGATGTTCACCATTGATGACAGGGAGGAGATGAAAAGGTAAAGAAGCCGATAGGACGACTCTTCCAGACAGAGTGGGGCAAGTCCTTCATAGCAATGGTCTGATGCTGCACAGCAAGACTGAGCCCGTGGTTAATTTAAGTATATAGTCTGGGACTTCGCATATATGTGCAAGTGTGTGCATAAGTACTTTTCTTGGTAGGGGTCACTCAGTGCTGTGAGTTTGTTTAAAACGTCTGCCACCATTGCTGGGTGAGTCAAGGGAACTGGAAGGAAAACTGTCCCTGGTGGGACCAGCTCATGGACATCTGACCAAGAGGAGTTAATACAGTAAAAATTATGTTAGCTGCTTTCCCCTTCCCTCTGGGTCTATCAGAGATGAGAAAAGGGCATATTCTTGTTAGTAAGCAGTGATTCAACTTGTCATGCTGTAGCGGGCTTCCGCTCTGTGCTCGTCTTAAGTTCTTTGACAGTGTCATATCCAGATGGAAATATAATGCTTTCTTATGGTGAGAACGTTAAGACATTGGCAAGCACCTGTTAGCCAGGTTGCAATTAATAGCACAAAGCCATGCAACCATACAACAAACCAGACAGGGAGCCTACATTTTATAGCCTTGTTTTAGACAGCCGGTACTTCTTAAGAATAAATCTAAGCTGAATGGCTTTCTCACTTCTTGCATCTGTATAGTTAAAGCTAACCTCAAACTAGCAGACAGATAATCAAAACTGAAAAGTAGAATGTTTTGGCAGATGTTTTAAGGCTGCTATTGCTTCTATAAATCCAACAAATGGAACAAAGCCCATTGAAAGCTTTTTATCACAGTTTTTCATCATTAGAAGATTGCATTTTGGGAAGGGGAGTTTCTCTGTTTTGGTGTTTCACATGAAGTTGATCCCACAGGGTAGCTCCACAAGCACAGCCATATAGGTAGCTTATGGCCTTCCTGAGAAGGGTCAGGTCCAGAAGGGAGCCATTCTGGAAAGTGTGCTACTGTCAGACAGTGAAGGTTTCATGACTCTGAAAACACAACTTCAGCTCTGATCTATGAGCAGTCCTGGGGACAGGCCTCTACTGTTTGGTGCAACAGCCCCCTCCAAATGAAAAATGAATATTCCACCAGCCAGCGCTTGGGGGATGCACTCTGCTCTCCTTTAAAAAGGATACCTCTCCCACACTCAGCCTGGCGGATGCCACAGTACATAGCCTGGCTGTTAGGATGCCGAGATACTCAATCTGGCTTTCCAGACTGAAGGATTTAGCCCAACACCCTAATTTTCCCTTCAGTTTGGAGTTGCTGGCTGCTGGCAAAGCAGGAGTTAGTGGTGGCCTTTAGGGACAAGGGAATGGAAAGTGTTCCCACTTTGCCACTGTTGCTGTCTCTGTTCCCTTGGCAAAGGAGATGCTGGTATCAGCTCCCAGCATTTCCTTTCCTTGGCCTCTCCCAGTTTCCTTTCTGCTGCATCCTTTGTGACAGGGTAGTTGGTGGCATTGCTCTTGGTCTGTGGGGCATCTTCTAGCTGTCTTCTGGTGGTGGTGGATAAGGCAAAGACCTTCTAGGTTTGACCTAGGAAGGAAGCAAAGGAATCATCTTTATTTCCTCCACTGCTCACAGAGAGATCTTTTTGCTGCTGTTGTTGGGCTGGTTTTGGTGACCAGCAGCACATGCACCCTGAGTGTCTTAAAACAACATGATGGAAGGCTCTGTGAGACCCAGAAAGACAAAACATACATGTAGAAGCCTTTTTTTTCACTTATTCCTCATTTACTTTGTCCTCAGGTCTCATGCTGCAACCTGTACTTGGTGAATCGTTTGCAGTGTGGACAGATTTTTTTCTGCACATTATCTGAAAGGGCGATTCATCATTATTTTGGAAGCATACCTGAGAAGTGTGTATCACTGCTCTCCAGGGAGGAATCAGGACTCATCCTCAGCTCTTTGATTGCCATACTTTTTTTGTCCTTTCCATCCCTTTTGCCCCCTGCTTAATAATGCATCACTCCTGCTAGAAGATGCCATGTCTCTTGCTCTATCTCTGAATTTTCTTTCTAGAAGTTGCCATTCCCCTGTCCTCCAAGCAAGGTAAGACAAATGCCCCTTTCTTTGTTTTTCCTACATAACTAAATAAAGTGAAGTGTATCTGTGGGCCTGGGGAGTATCTGTCAGTGGATGATGTTCAGTGAAGATGGAAACAACAAAATTAATGTAATCAGCAGTTGAAATGGGAGATTTCTTTGCAGTGGTGTGCTAGGAGAATATTTTCACAAGCCGCACCAGCCCATCAAAGACATTTGCGGTACTGCTAGTGAGGCTTCTGCAGATGTCCTCATGGAGCTGAATGTCCCCAGTTCCTTCCTTTATACTCTCTGTCAAGATCTGCTAGAGCTCAGGAACCCGTAGTGTGATCTGTTCTCTCTTATAATTCTTAGGAAGAAACAGTTCAGCTTAAGTGATGTGAGATGTAACAACAGCCAGTGAGATTCCTTAGGGTTTTGGCACATTTGAAAGCTTAAAACATTGTCATCTTGTAAAAACTGGCAATTGCTTAATTCATGCTCTGATAGAACTTTGTCTTTTGGAATTATTCGAATGCCTGATCTATTCATGTTAAAAAGTGGCTCCTGCATCTGCAGTGATTGCTCTCTATCAAGGACAATTGTTGTTGGTGTTTTTTTTCTCAGTAAATTTGTGGTAGAAGCATTCTTCCACTGAAAATGCGCGCCTCAGGGGGAATGCTTAGGGGTGATGAGAGTCACAGAATCAGAATGCCACAGTTCTGCAGGCCTCTCTGAGCTTCAGCACCTTTTCTTCCGCCCTCCCAGTGCTGCAGATCCTTCTGGTTAGCAAAAGAGGCTACCAGTAGTGCTCCAAATGGGTACCCACTTTTCTGAGGAAAAATACAACATGGGTAGAGCATTTGCTTGCCTCAAATTGCCAGACCTCAGTTACAAAAAGAACCCAACCCCAAAGCAAGTCACATTCAAGCAGTGTTGAGGTGCTCCTGAAGTCAGTGAGCTTAGTCTGCTTAATTCAAGCACACTCTGAGGTGTTTGTTGACTCTCAATTTAGCTGTTTTCAAGAAAATAAGATGAGTAACATGTTGAGGACTGGGTTCAGAAGGGCTTTACAGGAAGGTTCAGATGATATATGAAGCTGTGGTCTGGGCATGAACCACAGTTGTTGCTTGACTTAGTTTTGGTTGCAGTTGAGAAGACCTACTGCAAAGTTACCAATCAGCAAATCCACCCTAGACTTGTCAGATTATTGCACGTTGACATGCACCCAAAAGCTGAAATGAAACACGGTTAAAATTAAAATGCAGCTTTAGCAGAAGCCAGATGCTTCATTATGAGCTGAGCTAACCTACCTGCCAAATACTGCTAACCTGCATGAGGCAGGTGATTAATTTTTTACAAGTCTGCTTTGGCAAATAGACATCTGTCCTCTATTCCTAAAAGTAAGATCTCAGGGCAAATAGTTTTTTTTCCCCTTCTTGGTAGTCCAAGTTGCATAAAACATACATAGCATGAAAATTATGTGCATTCTGTATGAAGATATATTACAGTTAGTTTGTATTTTAGATCACTTTCGTATCACTAACTCCATTGGAATAATTTCTGGTTTTATACTTTATAATTTTTATATGTAAGAAGAGTAAAAAATTACATCCGTAACATACCTTGTAATCTGGAATGCCGGTATATGTGGTTATAGTATAGATTTTTCATTTTAATCAGTCATTGTTCCAACTGACAGGCTGAATCAGTGGAAAATATGGTGTCAAATTACTCAGTTGCTCTCTTGAAGTATGTTGCAGCTTTCCTTATGAGCAGAGGTTTATCATTTCTTTCCTTGTGAAGAATAGCTCTAGATCTTTGATACGTGCCGCAAAAGGGAGATGATCCTTTAGCAGCATCTGCTATATACATACACATAAGTAAGATATGTTGCATGCTGTCAGTGCAGTGAAATCAAATAAACTTTCTCCTCCCTCCGCATGTTTAAGAAGTAATTTAGCAGGAGTTGCATATTTTCACTGAAACAGTTGAAGCACACTAGTGATCAATTTACTCGCACATGGTAAAAATAATACAGGTTGCAGACAGATTTTTAATATAGTTTTTAAACACCTGTTTTTAATGTTTCAGTACCCAATAAAGTGGAGGAGCTCCTGCTTTTGGTTTGCATGCAGACATTAGGTACATTATGTACATTGGGATTTAAAAGTCTGCTGCCTAGGTTTCAAATGCAGCCCTGTTGAAAGCAGTAAACAACGCTTGCAGGCACAGTGTGAGTATGTTTTTGGGAGTTCCTTGGCACTTCAGTTACAGACACCAGAGTACCCCTCGATGAGTTTTGCTCTTTGGGACACTGATAGCACGGTGTTACTACCAAGTGTGAATCCTGGCAAAAAACCCTGTCATCCTCACCAGAAAGGGAGTTCTTTCCTTGCCATTTGCAATCCTACTTGTGTAAAAATATTGCTGGTCCAGTTCTGTGTAATGCAAGGGGAAAAACATAAAAGAGATTGAGAAAAGTGATCTATTACAGTGCAACAGAGCACTTAAATACATCCTTAAATTTTCATAAAATGGGACTACATATTGACCGTCTGTTTAAGTTTTCTACCAAGCAAGGTTACATTGGTCAAATGGCAATTTATTGTGTCACTTACTGTCTCTCAGGTTACTCAGCTGCAAAATCTGGATTAAGACACTTTCACTGCCTTGCACGAGTGTTGTAAGAGATTGGGTTTCACACGTGAGCATGTGGGGCTGCCAACTGCTCAAAAGTAGCATGAAGAAAGGGAGCAAGTAGCAGAGTCTGTGCTCTGCTCTTGCAGACCTCATTGCAGCTTTTGAGGAGAACTATTACATTTTCCATCTTAAAAATCCAATGCACTCTGGGCAGTGGTTGCAGGTTGCCCGTGTGTTGCTGCTCCTTCTGATGGTTTTTAGATGAATGCTGTTAACTGGATCCTCCTTTCCTCTGCCTCTGCCTTCTGTCCCTTTGATTTTGGGATCCCTTAGGATGATTGCATGTTTTTTTTGTCCCTTCACCATTATGCATGCCCCTATCTAATGGGCATGAAGTCCCAGTGTCTCTGAAGCTTTTACTGATGTCTTGGTAGCAAGTCAGGCATAATGTTAATGATGATATTAGCACCAAGCTTCCCATCACCATCCAAAATCCTCTCATTACTTTCCTCTTTCTTTGAGCAAACTGTACCTTTTTTCGTGTCATTTAGGTCTGTAATTTAGACCGGTCACTGAAGTCTGCTATATTTAGCTGATTCCCGTGCCTGCATCAGAATAGCAGTATCAGCATATCATGTGTGTTCTGTGTAGGACATGGATACCCATATTTGCTGTACTTAATGAGCTGCATGTTCCTGTCTCCTTGGCTCTCTGTCCATGAAAGGACAGTGGCTAGTGTTCAGGAAGCCCAGAGCGCATCGTGGCCATACAGATATATAAAGAGCTACAAGGGAGTGGGTTGGAAGAGAGATGACGTTTTGTTTCTGAAGAGCTGAGTTGTGCATGAAACCTGGGCATAGCTTGGGCACAAAGAGTTAGTCCCAAGTTTTCATCCCCCTCTTAGCATCTTCACTGAGGCCACTGCTTGCTTTAGCACTGCAAGGAGAGAGACCTGAGCTGGAGGTGACTGCAACATGTCAGGATTAAGAAGCTTGAGCAGGGCTTGTACAACGCTGTCTGTGCTTGCCTGGGGCCAGGACTATCAGCACCGTGGCTCTCCTGCATGTATGCACTGGGTTATAATGCTTTGGTCGTGAGTACAGGGCAGAGAAGGGATGCAAGTACCTGTTTTGGATAAGACCAGCTCTTGCCAAAGTGAGCACCAGTCCGTGGTGCTCTGAATACAGCCATGGGGTGCTGGATATGGCTATGCTACCACCATCACCCCCACTCCCTGCAGATCCTGGCCTGGCATGTTGTTGTTGTGATTGCTATGGAAATAATTTCAATATGTTTTGTAGTTTTGAGATGCTGTGTCTTGCATTGTTTGGCTGGAAAGCTGCTTGACTGGTTTTAGAGGGTGGCTGTACATGCACAAACACTAGCTGATTTTTTTTTTTTTGTGGTGGAAAGTAGGAGATTCACAGCATGGTTTTAATTAGAATCGCTCATTTAGTCTTTCACTGCAGTGTGTTCTTTAGTTGAAAGATAATTTAATTTTCTTTGTTTTGGAAGATTTTCGTGCTTGTCTGTGTGAAATGTCTTTATTTACTGTGCTTCATCGTGCTTTGCACATAGCTTTGATTGTTAGGAGAGTCAAAAACAAAAACTTCCCTGGGCTGTATTATTTTCCACCTGCTGTGGCTTTTAATACAGTCTCACTGCTATATATGTACCAAGTGCCTGTATTTCTAGGAGAAAAACACCAGAGAAAATTGGGAAAGCATGCAGGGTTAGATTTAGCCATAAAACTCATTGACTTGAAGAGGAATAGCTTGTCTGAAAGTTGTGAAGTGCTGACAAAGTGTAATTGATATGGGTCAGTTTGGATTTTAGTCTTGGAGAAGTCCACAGATAACACGTGTTGAAAAAAAGGCAAAACCCCCCAAAATCCTGTTGTTCTGCACAGAACTTTGTATTAGGATCTTGTAACACCTCTTGTGCTATGGAGAGTATTTGTCTGGTTGAAACACAATGCAGCATGGAGCAGTCATGTTTGTATGTATAAAAATACCTAGATAGTGCTTGTCAAATAAGAATTAAAAAAAGCTACATCAAATATGTAAAACTCTCTCCTCATATATGCAGGAATTCATAAAATAGCTTGAAATGTGCAGTGTTTTGTTGTGGTGGTGGTTTTTTTTTTTAGTACAGATGGCATTTATTCGTCGATAATCCTTAATAATCTTGCAATAATTTTCCAAATGGCTTTCAAATTAATTTTCACTTCTCTTGCAATGATACTGTTTTCATTATGTGGGCCTTATAGCTCTTACTGTGCAGTAATATAGTATTCCTCAATAGAGACCCAAATATTGTTACTAAATATAGGCTATAGAGTATTATTGACTAAAAAGTGTAGTTACAGAATTTTACACAAACTCCATCCATAGCTGCAAACATGAGCTGCCACGGACAAACAAATTTAGACCACAACTTGCAGGCATGTGTGCTAACATCTAGATACACAAGTAATCTCAAGCACATGTCCTGAACACATCAAAGCCTCATTTTCTAATCCCTCCTGGGTGAACTGACATAGCCCCACCACTGGCTGCAAGAGACCTGGTTGAAATGGAGGCAAGTAGGAGAGGTTTTGCAAAGAGCAGCACAATACAGTGGCAATGCTGGCACTGGGTTATGGCTCTGCAGCTCTGCTGGCATAAATAAAGCCCCTGAAACTCTCAGCCCAAATAGATTTTACACTGGTAGTTGCTCTAATCACAGGGCAGTGTTAATCTAGAAGCCTAGCCATAATAGCAGATGTTTTTAGGAAAATCACCTGAGAAGTAGAAGCATTCTTTGGTTCCTCCAGTATGGAGTAAAATAGTGTAATTTATTTATAAAGAAAAATGTGATGACCTGTAACCTCTCATATCTCCAGTTATTTGCGGATGCTCATTTCCCCTTTTGTATTAGGGAAGAATGTAGTACATATTTAAATTTAATACAGAAATGAACATTAGGAGGAATAGTGCTTGGATTGTATTTTTCTCACAATTTTAACTTGCACCTCAATTTTGAAACAACAGTAACAGCAATGCCACCAAACATGTACCCGACACTGCTTCAGAATGTCCCGTGTGTTCCAGAGCTGAGGTCTGGAGTGTGGCTGGGACCAGGGTGGGTTGCTGCAGTCATTGGAAGTGAGTGAGTTGCTCCTTACTGCAGCTCTCTTCTGAGGGAGGGAAGGGATTTTAGTCCCATTTCAGTCATGGTGACGGAGGCTGCGGGTGGAGCTGGTTAAGTGTCCATCTCCCAGCCATGACCACCGGCTGCCCACCTTGGGTTGGGGCTGACTCTAGGTCCAGGGTACAGCAGGCCTCCAAAATGAGGGTAGAGAAGATGAAGCGCTGAGGGTATGCCCTGGTGGAATTGACTTTGACCTTTTCCTCTGGGAGAGAAAAGAAATGCAAAGTACCACCACTGAGGTTGATGTGAAAAGCTGTGGGTGACTGCCCAAAATGTGTGATGGTGAAGTACAAAACATGGTGTCTCTAGTGAGTTCTGCCACACTGGGGAGCTTCTTGCAGAAGCACTGCTCTGTGCCTCTTTGGGCGAAGTGCAGTGTGCCCCTCTTGCAGCATTGCCCTGGGTTTGTGGAACACTCACGCTTTGAACTACTGTGGCCTGGGCTGGTTACAGGGGCAAGTCTACCTTTTAGGTTTATTTGGCTAACTGTAGATGCCTGCAGCTGAGCTAATTGCCTTAGTTTCTCTCTGTAATCAGGGGAAAGCTTGTCGGTATAGCATTTGGGAAGCTATTAATTTTATTCTGATGTGAACATCTGAAGCAGCTCAGGTAAGTCACACCTTCAGAGTGCATGTCTCATTTTGCTGGCTGCGAAGACAGCCAAGGTGACTAGACACTTGTTGCCCAGCCTGCATGTGTTAAAGTTAGGTCATGTGAATCACCTGGCTTTTCCCTGTTTCTTTTTGACTTGATGTGTTGTGTATAATTATGTGTAACTGGGGCCATCAGGCTTTAAGATCTTACCAGTTCACCAGGACCAAGGTTTACTTCTTAGGTTAGATACCCAAGTAAGCCTTGAGTATGATGGGGAGGAGCAGTGCCCTTTAAGACTTCAGCATTCCTGTCTCTGGCGTGGGACTTGACCCATACCAGAGCCTTGTGTTTGAAGTCAGCAGGTTCATATAGATGCTGTCTTGGTTTAGTGTAAAAACACAGGTCTTGGTCACTGGTACTCATCGTACCTCCTGTAGGAGAAAGTGTTGCCCTCAGTGTCCTCTTCACATCGTGCACTGACATCCTGCTACACCAGCATCATTCATTTGCAGCAGCAGATAAGATACTCTGTAACGTTTTTATTGGCAAGTTCTGCCATTAATATTTGCAACATTTTATTTGGCTTTAAACGGTGTTGTGTGGTATTAGCTCGTCAGTATTTGGATGAAATTCTAGTGCAACAGCTGTTGCTAAATAATGTTACTCAACATGACAATATTTAGAATAATTAATTGAAAATAGTGCATACATGTTGAGCAAATTTATCTAAGAGTCTTTCATGCTTTTTTTATTTAGTTGCTGTTGGAGATCACGGGTCTTCCCGTTGATTTTAGCCACTGTGGCCTGTTATGCTCCTTGGTCAGAATCTGCTCTGTTGCATCTGTTTTATTTTGGTAAAACAAGTGACATCAACCAGTGGCACCACCATTGTTCTCAAACAACTTAGAGTGTGGAAAGCAAGCTTTCTGGATATTTCACAGGTTAATCAGACTGTCTTGGAGGTCAGAAGCTTGAAGTCGAGCTATCAGATATACCTGACCTATTTTTATTGCTGCATTAAGATGCTTTCCATGGCAGGCATGCTCTCAGATAAAACTGCAGCGTAATCAGAGCTGTAGGACCTGGTGGATCAAAGGTGGCCTGTGGAGGGAGAGCAGGACCAGAAGTGTGTAGTGACTTGGCAAAACAACACTGCCCTTTTCTGCTCTGACACAGGAGGCACAAATAGCATGTTTATGAATCTTGTGCATGTGATGACAACACTTTTTGGGTGTTGAAAAATGGAAGCAAAGCCTGTCCTGAGGAACATACACATGTAGACAGCATGTTCTGACTCTGAAGAGAAAGGGGCTTGCATTGATTTGCGTTAATCTGGGGGTTGGAACTAGATGATCTTAAAGTCCTTTCCAACCCTAACTATTCTGTAATTCTATGATTCCCCGAAGAACGTGGATGTAAATCACATGAGGATTGGAACCAGAGGGCTGGGAAGCACTGCGTTTTCCATAGTGAAGAAAGGGTTACCCAGCCACATGGCATGGTTACTGGCTTCTATTTTATAAGAAGACTGAAGCACAAACTGATTAAACATAGAGCAGCCTGGAAATACATAAAAACTTGTTATAAAATTTTCTCTGCTCTAATCGAGTCATGTATCTGTGATGAAGCAAAAACTATCTGGCAGAGCTAGAGATGGGAACTTGATCACCTTGTGCCCAGCTTGCTGCTCCTTCAGCCGCAAAGCCATCCTTGCTCTGCACTCTTACAAAATGCCTTCAGTTGCTTTCCTTCTTTTAACTCATTTCTACATTAAAACCCCCCCAAAAGACAGAGGTACTGTGAAATTTGGAAGCCATCGGTACTCATGTGCCTTGCAGAAGAAGCAAGGTTTATTTCAGACCCTCAGACAGGCTTCCCTCCCACTCCCTCCTTTCCCAAACACAGAAAGCAGTCAGGGCTTGACTCATGGACTGTCTGATTATAGTAAGTCCCACTTGGGATACACAGCTATATAGCATGCTAGTGCACTATGTGCTTTGTCTGCCTCTGTCATTTTGTTTTCAGTTCCTGCTCTGTGATGTGGCCTTTGACTCCAATGGCTAATTAAATAGCAAGATGTCCTACATAAGAATTTTTTGTCTTTTTAAAGGAGCTCTCGGCAGAGAAAAATAAGAGAAATTGAGAATTGGAAGTGTATTTATAGTAATTTTCATGGCAACAGAACAGTAAGTCCAATATTCATGTTATGAATACAGCTCAGTATTTATAGCTCTCCAAATATTTACAGAGATAAAGCCTTTAAACATAGCCCCAGCTTTCTGTCTTCAGTAGCAGTTTAAATAAATGTCATTTGGATAGGAGTTAAAATTTAGGGGGGAAGCGAGCATTTCTGATCTAATACTGTATCAGTGGTGGCTATGAACACCAGAGGAATTTTGCCTGGAACTGTGTTGCCCCAGTCCTGTGTGAAGCAGTGTTCATATTCATGTGCAGGAAAAGCATCTCAAAAGCATTGCCCCATAGCAGGTAACCTCTGGGTGTAGCTGGGCATCCTGTTGCCCTTGAATTTGCGAGGGTGGGAATTAAAAGTCATGCAGTTAACTGCAGTAGTGAGTCTGCGTGCAGTAGTGAGCCACCGAGTGATAATGCAGCGTTTGGGGTTGGGGGTTTCTCAGTTTGGGAAAGTTGCGGATGGACACTGGCAGTGGTGCTGTGCTGTTGCTGGGATGGGCATGGGGAGGGCATCACGCCCATCCTTCTTCCTTCCGCTGATGGCACCTGACACACGCCCGAGGATCCCGGGCCAGCCTGTGCTTACCCACAAATAGGAGCTTTTGTATATGTGAGTGGTGCGTCAGCGGCATGACGAAAGGCAGGATCACAAGTATAAGCTTGCCCAGGGTATCTGCCTCAGAATATTTAATAAATTCCTGTTGCAGTGCTGCTGTGACTTTTTTCTTAACTCTTACATGGCCGTGGGTACGACTGCAAAAACTGAAAGCTGTTATGGATGCTGAAGGCAAATGTTTGAGTAGAAACCGAGTAGGTTGAGGGGTTGGGTAGTTTCAGGGAGTGCACTATTGCATTGGATTTACATCCAGACCTGGATTGTTAATCTGCAGTTTTTAGAGCCCCTCTCTCTGTTGTCATCCTCCATTTACTCAACAGCAAATTAAATGCCTCCCATGCTTCAGCTTTATACTGCTAAGGATCCCATCCAAATGCAGGCTGCTAGGGTTGAGAGCCCCAGAAGGTCACCCATTGTGGCTATGCTGTAGGACAAGCTGTTCAGGGGAAAGGTGGTCCTACCACACAAGGGTCAGTGGTGACCCCTCTGTGGGAAGCATAGGGCTGTTCACAAAGAGGAGAACTTCATTTAAGTGGACTGCCTGGTGTGGGTGCCACCCTCATCCCTCTATAGGGAAGCAACTCTCCCCATCCCTGTCCTGCAAGGAGGTCTTGGAAGCTCCCATGGCTGCACTTGTGGAGATGGGCCATGGTGCGGAGGCAGCTGGCTGCCTCTGGTCACCTGAAAGTGAGGCTAGGGAGTGTGATGAGGCAACAAGGATTAGGAGAAGGACATCCGTTTGGTCTCATGGTAAAAGGTGGCACAAGAGCAATAATGATTTCTTTGTGTCCCAGCGAATAAGGTGCCCAGGGCCTACAAATTCATTCTGTTAGTAACTCCTTTTCTGATGGCCATCCCTCTTGTGAAACTAACAGTTTTAGGAGGAGTGTGACTTGGGTTGTTTTCTAGGTACGTGTATTTTTGGGGAGGAAAATCCTTCCTAGAAATAGGGAGCAGCGTCTTGCGGCTGTTTAGAAACGGAGATTTCATGGCTGTGCTGAGAGCCAGCAGCCACGAAGGCTGTTTTTCCCTGGATAGAAACTGAAATTACTTGTGAGCCAATGACTGAGTGTCCAGCATCTCTATTACATTAAGATTAATAATTCCTCACAGCATATTTGCAGCTGGAAGTTTTATATAGATCTTTATTCATCATGATGTGAACAGCTGCTCTTTTGCTGCACTGCTAAGTTAAAGTCCAAGTGGCAGCACTGGAAAGTGCCACATAAAACACACTCCTGCTGTTTTCCATTCACTCCTCCTGTCCAGCTCTCACCCTCTGCCCACATTTAGCCTTTTGCAGGAGCAAGCCATCTTATTTTTATTTGTGGACCAGCTCTGACTGCATTTGGATCTTGAAACAGAGCTTGAGTGAATCCAAGGAAAATTAGTTCTAGAAAGGAAAAAGAAGTCTTGAAAGTAGCACAGAAAAACACAGGAATTCCTGTTACATTTTTATTGGAAATAAGTGAAGGACTAAGGGATAGTAGTATGTATGTTATGTTCCACGGGGCATAAATTGCACACTTTCTTTGTTAACTGTGTCAGATAGAATTTAGCAAAAGCTATCACAGCCAGAGGGGCACCTCAGCTCCTAAAGAGGTGTTTTATTTTCTGGGGTTTTGTTTGGTTGGGTTTGGTTGGTTTTTTTGTGTGTTTTGTTGTTGTTGCTGCTGTTGGTTGGCTCAGTTTTGCTTGTTCCGGAATTAATTTATTTATCCGTCATTTATTTATTAATTCCGAAGTCCGCTCTGCTGTTTTGACTAGGACGTTTGTCTTTTTTTTTTGGTTTGTGCTTTCACCAGAGGAAAGATTGTACAGGAGCATCTGAGTGGCCCAAGTTTAGCACCTCCATGTTGAATCCTCACTGACAAGTGGTCTAGAGCTGAGCTTTGCACCTCATCCAGAAACTGGCACCCACTATTGCATGCCTGGTTGCTGGCAAAGGGAAGAGGTACCAGCTCAGGATGATGTGCATCTCTCAGTCCTGCGTACACTGTGAGCTGCAGACACTTCTGTCTTTACGGGCTAGAGACTTAAAAAGCACAGAGGGTATGTGGGTGGTATGGCAGTGGCTGAAACATGTACATCTGCAGAGCTTGATGCTGAAGGATGAGAGAAACAACTGGAAAGAGACAGGGATGCTGCAAGACCCCGCAGTGAGGTGGGTGCTGCAGACAAGTCTAGGGTGGTTTGAGCTACCTTTAGTCAATAAGCAATGGTGCAGTTGCCCCTTGGTTTGGGAGAGGAGGCTGAGTGGACAGCTTTTACAATGCCCTGTCTCAGCCCACCTGAGGTGCATTTTTCCCTCAAGCCTCCCTTAGCAAAGGAATTCAGAGCCAAATGGAGTGGTATAGGTTGAGGGAATTTTGTGATGAGTGGGACAGACTTTTCACAAAATCACAAAATGGTTTGGGTTGGAAGGGACCTTAAGGCTCATCCAGTTCCAAACCCCTGCCACGGGCAGGGACACCTTCCACCAGACCAGATTGCTCCAAGCCCTGTCCAACCTGGCCTTGAACACTGCCAGGGATGGGGCAGCCACAGCTTCTCTGGGCAACCTGTGCCAGGGCCTCATCACCCTCACAGGGAAGAACTTCCTTATATCTGATCTAAGTCTCCAGTCTGTCAGTTTAAATCCATTCTCCCTTGTCCTGTCACTACGTGTCCTTGTAAAAAGTCCCTCTCCAGGTTTCTCAGTTTCTTTTTGTGTCTTTTTTTCCCAGCACCATAGGTTGCAGGCTCCCTGAACCTTCAGCAGCAGGTCCCTGGGCATTTTCAGCCCAGGGGCACAGAGACAGGGAAGTTCAGTGACTGCCCAGGCAAAGGTCAGCCTCTGATCTTTGCAGTGTGCTCAAGGATAGATGCCTGGGTCTCCTGACCTCTCTCCCAGTGCCTTCACTTCTCATGACCGTCATTGCCCACAAGACCAACTTTTCCCCCTTCCCATTTAAACCCATGACGCAATGGCTTATGTCTCCCACTGCCTCTACCTGGGAACTAAAAGTAAATTCTTGTTAAAAATCAGATTGATGACCCTGTTTTTATGCATGCTTGGTGCTCACAGCTAAAATCTATACCCAGAATGTTTGTGCACTTTCTTTATAGTTTGATCTTCAATTTATTTGTAATAAATCAGGACGCTGAGCACTCATGTTACTTTTTGAGTCTGTATATTGGTTACATTTTTAAAACATGTTGGTTTGTCATTCATCATTGAGTAGTTACTGTAACAAGAAAAAACTGCTTAAGAGAGCAGTAAAGCTAATTGGTGTGTAGCTCCCCAGTCTCTGGCTTAAAGAGACAAAAAGCAATTACTTTAAAAAGTTCACTATTTTATAGGGTTTATCCTGTTTGACATTTTTGAAAGCACTGGAATTACATTCCAAAACACTGACGGGAAAAAAAAGGGAAAGAAGCCCCCTTTCCCCAGACTGGGTGTTTGGCCTCATTAATGATTCTTTCCAGACTGACTCAGGCTATTCCACAAGCAGTTCTAGAAATGCAAATGGGACAGATAGTTACATGTTTGGGTGAGAAAATGTAGGTGTTATTCTTAGTATTTTTAGAGTAATAAATGGGTGTGTTTACTTGTTTTCTTTATTATGCACTGAGCGTACAAGGAGCAGGCACACACGCTTGTAGATGCATCACCGACATGGACGTTACCGATGGATATTTTTTCATTATTGGTAAGGATGCAGCCCCTAGTAGCCTGCAGAGTCTCAGGCACAAACTGCTGATGAGTTTAGAGGATGAATGCTAAGTCTCTGGTAGTGCTCCAGTTTGCTATTAGTGGGAGCTCTGTCCTGAATGCACTGGGACTGGCTCAGCCCTAAATCAGCCACTATGGTCATTTAACATATTTACAGAGTCAGAGTCTGGAGGAATGCACAGCTGTAGAGGTTTCTCAGTCTTTTCCTGGAACTCCCAATAAGTACATTTAAAAGCTATTAGGTGGTGTAGCTCCCTTTTTTCCTGATGGCACGGGTGGTACCTGGCTGCTGTGTTCTGTCAGAATAGGACCATTCTTTCAGTGGCCTCCAGGAGCCTGTCCAGGCACAGAGGGCTCCTTGTTATGACAGGTAGCTTTCTGAGCATTTCAACAGATGCTTCGGCATGCCAAAAGCATAAAGCACTTGGAAGGGAGCACCCAGAATATTTCAGCTGCGTTTCTTAAAATAAATGCTGTGGCTTAAATAATAGAAGTTTTCCTTGCTGATTCTAGAATAACCGCTCATGCTGAAACAGTGTTTGAGTTACTGGATATGACGTTTGCAAAAATTCCTCAAAATTTGATAACTATAATGGAGGTTTGAGGAAGTTTTGCCTTTTTTTCCCCCCTAATGCTCTTGTTAAAAGCATCTCACCTGCTTCTGCTCATCATTTCTTAAGTCTGTTTAATTCTGATAGCCAGATTTCATAGATATGCATCAGGCACGCAGTTGGAATCTGGGCAGACTATGTATACTCAAATCTGTGATAAACTTCAGGCTGTTGTTGCCATGGGACTGAATTAGATACTACCTGGCAGTTGGACATTGGCTGTAAGGGGTGAAACAGCACTGTTTCCCTCAATCTTTGCTGACCACCAGAGGAATCATAGAATAATTTGGGTTGGAAGGGACCTTCTAGGGCATCTAGTCCAACCCCCCTGCAATGAGCAGGGACATCTTCAACTAGATCAGGTTGCCGAGAACCACATCCATCCTGGTCTTGAATGTCTCCAGGGATGGCGTCACCACCTCTCTGGGCAGCCTGTGCCAGTGTTTTACCACCCTCGTTGTAAAAAATGTCTTCCTCACATCCAGCCTGAATCTCCCCTCTGTTACTTTAAAACCCATGTCCTGTCACAGCAGGCCCTGCTAAAAAGTGTCTCCCCATATTTCTTACAGGCCCCTTTTAAGTACTGAAAGGCCACCATAAGGTCTTCATAGACCCTTCTCTTCTCCAGGATGAACAAGCCCAACTCTCTCAGCATTTCCTCATTGGAGAGGTGGTCCATCCCTCTAATTATTTTTGTGGTCCTCCTCTGGACCCTCTCCAACAGGCCCATGTTTTTACTTTAGTGAGGACTCCGGAGCTGGATGCAGTACTGCAGGTGTGGTCTCACCAGAGCAGAAGACTCCTGGTGTTCAGTGCTGTGGCATTTGGATGCCCAAAATCAGTCAGCCCCAGTGCATGGTGCGCAGCGCATCTCCCCAGGGAAAGACTGAGATTTGCTTTGGCACCCTGTGCTGAGATGAGCAGGAATCTACTGGTGAGAATCAGGACATGTTGGTGGGAGAGGACGTTGTGAAAGCGATGACGGAGAGGTGCAGGAATCCCAGGGAAAGCTTGGTGCGGTGAGAAGTCAGCCAGCCGGTGCAGTTTTTCCCTCGCACTTGCGTAAGATGACGTAAGGTGACACAGAGCTTAACTGTGATCGGTCCTGTTCTGGTGTTAATTAGCAGTGACTGCATTGCGTTTGATAGAATTAGAGGAGTGTAAAACAGGCCCACAATTAAGTCTGATTTTGATCTTAGCAGCTTCAGACAATATAAATGCAAATACCATTTGAGACCAGTTCAAGTGTTTTTAACAGTGTTGCTCAAAAAGGAGAGCACAGTAGTCAGTGGTCAGTCAGAACAAGAGAATATGACCTACTTTCATTTCAAAACCAAAACACCGGTCACAGAGGCCTTACTGCATACTTAAGTTTAGTCTGCATCTTTCCTTTGTACTAAATCAGGTGATTGTGGTATCCTCACCTTTATTTGGGAAGGAAAACTCATTCAAAAATATCATGCACTTGATCCTTATTTGAAGCTAAATCCTTTTGAACTTTCACAGCAGGGGAAAGTACAGCTCTTTCCACTTGGATCTACATATTGCCAAGCAAAGCAATGCTTGATAGGAAACGCATATCCTTTATTATGAAGGCTGTAGCAAAGAGCAGCCTTTGTCACCCGTACTCAGCCACTGAGTTATTAAGAGAACTTCGGACTGTGTTACACAGAGAAAAGATAAAAATAGGGTGTCTGACGCATGCATCCCATGTCATACGCCAGGAAACAGAATCATTATACCACCGAGTACAGTATTCCAGAGCATTCGTGGAAAATATGCATGGATGTGAATGTGCAAGATCTTTCCTCACCAAGAAAACTACTCAGTTCCCCTTTCACCCTGTCCCGTTCTACATGTCTTGTTGAATATCCCCCTTGCCCTGCTTTGCTTCCACTGCTCCTCTCATTGTCTTGCTGAACAATGGGAGAGCAATGCCACTTTCCTGTATTTTGAGGGAGCCACAAAATATTCTTGATGTTCCAGCTGAGTGTAAGCAAAATGCTGCATGTTTTCCAGACACCTACAGCATGCTGAGAACTCCCAAAGCTCAACACTGTCACAGAAATCATGGGCTGGGTGCATACTCTAAAATTAGTCATTCACAGTAGGTGCCCCTTTAAATGGTAATCCTTGCATCGTTTTCTTTTATTGCTTCTGTGGCATACCTGATTATGTGACACAATATAAAAGTAAATAATGTGATGCAATGGATAAAAGTGAAAGGGAAATACATGTCAGAAATCAGATACCTCCTACCGCAGAATACAACATAAAACTTGAGGTGACATGAATGTGGATTTTTCCTGTTTTGAGGGCAGTAAAAGCCACTGTATAATGATTCCATTAGTCTTTCTGGATGTTTTGACAGTTCCCAGCTCTTGAAAACTCATGTTTGTTCAGTGCTGTAGTCACTACTTGTCTTCAGGTGCAAGAGTAGCTGTCAGGGAGTAAGTAACTGTGCGTAATGGATCCAAAGCAAAGCCCAGCACAGCTGTATCGTAGAATCATAGACTGGTTTGGGTTGGAAGGGACCTAAAGCTCATCCAGTTCTAACCCCCTGCCATGGACCGAGACACCTTCCACCAGACCACATTGTTCAAAGCCCTGTCCAACCTGGCCTTGTATGTATACCAAGGCCTTTAAAAAGAAAACCAAACAAACATAAATTTAGTTTGAAAATCACAGCCCTTAAAAAAACAATGCATCTGAGATCTTATTATTTATTTTCCAGCATGCGAATGCTAATCATGGAAGGGCAGATGTGCAAAGCAGAGGACTTGGGGTGTTCAATTGCCTCCTGATAGGAAACCTGTGGGAAAAGCACAAGCTGAGACTCAGCAGTAGGTTATGGGATACAGCAGCAGCTGAGTTCAGATTTAAAGATAAAGCCTGAAATAGCAGAACCCAATGCAAGACCAACATTTATTTACCCCTTTGCCTGGATTCAGTAAAACATATGGGCACCTTGGTGTGTGATTCTGCTTTTGCTGAATTGGGGTTTGAGTTACTCGCTAGTCTATTTTTACTTTTTAAGCGGCCTTGTAATTCAATATGTGTTTGTTTTAATTTTACACTCTCCATAAAAAGCACCGTCCATGACGAGTTGGAGAAGTGACCGCTGTTAATACATAGAAATTTAATCATTTGGTGTGTCACACTGTCTTACATTCCTCCCCTGCAAACCTGCATGCCTCTCTTGATCAAAAATACCCCACGATACCTTGTGTCTCCTCCGTCACCTCATCTTTGCCATTGAGGGTCTGGTGGGCTGAGATCAGCTCAGGCTGAATCCAGGTCACTCTGCGAGGTGGAGGGACAGGTGGTGGTGAGTGGGACAATGGTTCCCTTGTGCTGCCTGCTGTGCCAGGACCGTGCCTGTGATCACCTGCTGGCTGTGATCACCCTATGGGGGTTAAAGCCAGAAAACCCTTTTTTTGCAGTGTAGCACTGGTGTTGATGTCAAGGGTTGTAGGAGGCATGTTCCGTGTAGGGGTGAACTGAGGCTTGTAGCCCACGGCACCCTGCTGAAGGCAGCGTGCATGCTTGGCTCTGCTTTTCTCTCTCCACTGTTTTGCCAATACCGCAGATTTTCAAATTGCCTCTAATGTGTTTTAAATTTGACAATGCTGGTTTGGACTCCCCCCCCCCCCCCCCCCCCCCATATTATATCACAACCCCCAGGCACTGAGCTGCCTTTGTGTGGTGTCCCAGCAATGTAGAGCTGGTAAAATACTGTGGTGCTGGAAATGAGTCTCCTCTTCCTGTCCCTGCATCCTGCCAATATCCATGTGCTTTAGGTAAGGATGTAAAACTTGCTGCACCAAATCAAACAAATTAAATCACTTCTGGTTTTCTCCTTGCTCTTCTCACCAAAGTGTGGGATGAAAAATCTGCAGTACACCCAGTTAGTGATGGAAGATGTGTCTGTGTACTTCCTTGCTCATGCATTGGTCACTGTGGTATCTGAAACATTGCCTTTAGGCATTCCTGTTGCCATCAGCATGTCTGATAGCAGTGGGAAGGCTTCGTGCCTGTGCTTGCACTCACCAGAATCTTGCAGTGCTCAAGGAGCAAAAGTGACTTTTTTTGCTGTCAAATGGTAAAACACCCTGGAGAGATAGTTCTTAAGTTACTATGAAGCCGCAAATTACTTTATAAGATTTAAGGAGAGTGAAAGCAAGCAAAACACAAATACCAGCAACGTATGATGTGGGTTTCACTGCTTGCTTTCAGCTTTATTCAGCTTTGAACTTGCATGCACCATACATCAAAAATGTTGCTCCTCATCAAATTATGGTCAGTGGTCTAATCTTGAGCTATCAGATTAGTGATGGTGCAGCAATAGTGCGTATCTCATGCCCAGATCCATGTGAATTGTTCACAGGGGAAACTAAACCTGAAATGCAGTGAGCAGGTTCGCTCTCTGATGGTGCATCTCCTGGGACAGATGCCGTTCCTGGGCTCCCCTCTCCTATAGTTGCTGGATCCCCCCTTCCCTTCCCCTGGGATGAGGCTTTGTAGCTAACTACTGCAAGATAACTGTATTTGTGAGACTCATTTCCCCGCAACAGGCAGCAGTGTTAAGCAGAGTTTGGAGCTGTCCCCAGAGAGCTCCACCCATGGTCTCCTTTGCAGCAGTGTGAACCCAGAGCAGCTTCTTCAGAAGATCGTGGGGATGAGGTCAGACTTTGCTACTGCTCCCTCCCCAGCCTGTGGCAGAAATAACTCTTGTTGTCATCAGCGTGGTCACTGTAACATGGATGAGGTTCAAGTCAGGCCCAGTAGCTTCAATGAGATTTTTGTGCGATTATAACAAGAATTTGACACACATGGTGAGCTGCTACTTGTGTATATGTGATCTGTCTCCACACTGTCCCAGGAGGTATTTACCAGCATAAAAATCAGTTAATGAGGGGACGTGTCATGAACAGCAACCTGCTGCTACATGAGGGATGACCTGGGAAGCTCAGGGATGGATGAGCTGTGTGTCCTTTCCACTTGCAGACGCTGTTGGTCTTGCCACCCTCAGTAGAGGGAGGGAACATTGAGTTCATTGTGTTTTTTTGCTGAACACCACAGCAGAATTAATGCAGAGTGTTCTGTGGATGTGGCAGGAATGCTCACAAGCTCACCCCATCTAAAGTGCCTCAGGTCCTTTAGGATAATGAGACATTTTCTGAGTGCGCCTTTTTATTGTACCAATATTACATTACAGGAAAAATGGGAGGGGGGAACTTAACACATAGCACCTGTCACAAGTTTTCTCCTTGAATTAGGCTCTCCTGCTTATAAAAATTTAATTGATTCCTAGCAGTTTATGTGCATGGTGCTCAGTGGGCGTTTTCTGTTCTCTTGCCAGCTACATGGTTACTTAGAAAGCGAGCCGCTCACGCTACAGCTGTTCATTGGGACTGCAGACGACCGCCTGCTGCGACCCCATGCTTTCTACCAGGTTCATCGAATCACTGGGAAGACCGTTTCCACCACCAGCCATGAAACAATACTTTCCAACACCAAAGTCCTGGAGATTCCTCTTCTTCCAGAGAACAACATGAGAGCAATGTAAGACCCAGGCACCATACCTGACTCCTAGCAGTTTCCTTTTGGTTGCCTCCCTTGATTTCTTCTGTGTTGTTTTGAGGGGGTTTTGTACACAGTTTTCCTTTCCCTATATTTTTTTATTTATGTTTTAAAGGTCTTTCAGTAATAGTAGGTTTTCACGACTTTGCCAGGACAAATTGCCCCTAATCAGCTTAACAACTAAAAGAAGTTCACAAATATTTATGACAACTGATTGCTTTCATTCTAACGTTTCAGCCAATGTGCCTATTTGCCATTTAAAATAAGTATCTCAGTTACCAAGCTGTAAATATCTCCTACCTCAGCTCCTGCATTTAGTTTCTAAATATGACACCTCTTGCTCCTATACGCACTAGCACAAGGAACAGGGCCTATTAAAATTTATCTTTGGATGTCAAAGGAAACTCTTAGCATTACCGAGTACCCTGGAGTACTTTTTTAGACTAATAAATCCCCTCTTACTTCTTACGTAATAAAAATCAGCAGTATTTTTCATTACATCTGTTTAGAAGCAAAGTTTCTGGAACTAAGAAGATGAGTAAAGGTGATTCATTTTGCAGACTGAAGTTATTAAACTGGAGTAAGTTGAGTCCTATGCAGAAAACCAGGCAGGGGTGTCTTAGGATCTCTGAATTGATAGCAGTCTGAATGATAGGAAGGGTTTTGTAAGTCCATTACACTCAGGTATATTTCATTATAGGATTCAGTATATAACAGTTCAAATATCCCTCTGTGTGTATGACCTACATGAAAGCCTCCACATTGTTTAATCCCATCCTTTCTGCCTGCTTTGTTCAGATGCTCCCAGCCCTTATCTGAATTGTCTTCCCCCTCACTGAAATGATCCTAGTGCTTATCTGAAGTGTCCACCTTGGGAGGAATTTGTGTATGCTTGAATGCATGTACAACTCTCAGTGCATGTATAAATGTGAACGTATTCATACTTATATATAAATACATGCACCTTTGTGTGCATATATAGGGAGATAGAAAGGTAAGTAGGCAGATAGAGGGCAAGCAAGATACCCTGGCACCACCAAACTGAATACCACAGGAAGATCCCAGGGAGCTTACTAAAATCACAATTTCACTCCTTGTTATTCATACAGTTTTCCACGCCTTAACAAAGTGAAAAATGGTGTCAGACACCTGAAGTCCTTCCACACATAGTGGTTATTAGAAGCTGGTTTGCAGTGTCATGTACAACATGCCCTGGAGCACCTCATGTAAATAAGAAGAGCTAGAATGTGTTTAGCTGCATTGCCAGCTGGGCTTAGGGTGATCACTCAAGACCTGAGGACTTCTTGTCAGTGCACTGCGTTAAAAGCCGTGACAAGCCTGCAGAATTATTGGCCTCATTTGCTGTTGTCCTAAGCTGGCACAACTCCATTGAGGTTATTAAAATTTCACTAATTTTTATCCACACCATATTTATTTGGCCTTTTATTTATCCAGTTTGAATCACATTTTTGGCTGCCTAGGAACATTATTGCTGGTTCAATCATCTTTCTCCCTAGAATAAAGGTAGTTACACAGTGTGGGAGCCAAGCTGAATATTTTCATGATATGCGTGCCAGATTGTAGTAGTGCTTTCTCAAGAACCACAAACAATGCTTTGGCATATGTACGCCTTACACGTCAGTAGTCTAAAACCTCATGTAGCACTAACAATGAGTTGAAATCTGGAGCCAAGGACTTTTCTCACACATACTTTATGTATTCAGGCCTTGATTCAGTGAAACCCTGAAGCTCATCTGCACGTTTAAACTTTTGTGCATTTAGCTACTCCCACTGACTTTAGATTTTAATGTCCATGACTTTACAAGCCTGAATTTAAATGCTGCTTCTCCTCTGAACTTTACTGGCTCTGAACTAATTGTCATTAAGTATTTTTTCTTTATTTTACAAATGTTGATATGGGAGAGAGAATATTGAGAAGCACACTGTTTATTCCGTATGTCATGCATCTTTGTGTAGAATTTTGACATCCGTACAAGTATTCCATAATTCTTACGGCTTCACCTCCTAATATGTTTGGTTTTGAGAAGCTTTAATACTTTTATTAGTTTCTTTGATTGTATCAGCAAGGGCCTTTTTGTTAGTCTGAAATGCATATTTTAGAAAAAATGCAGATCAAAACCATGTTGCCATAGTTCTTGTTTGCAGTTTGCTTCAGAACAGAGCTTCAAAGGTCTGGAGGGGGAATTAAACTCTTTGAATGCAAAATAAAATTAAACTATGCATATTCAGTGTAATAAAATGCATGCCAGAGACCAGTACCCAAAAGAAATTGCCATGTAGGCTTTGTAGTCACAGCCAAAGCAGAGGTATTTTTGCAGTGTTTTTTTCAGTGTGTATGTTTATGTATCTTTTGTTCTGGGAACTTTCTCTATTGAAATGTGCGTTGACAAAAATCCTGACTTCTAAACTCATCCAGAAAAAAAAAACAAAAGAAAGGAGAGAGCGGTCAGAAACAGTAATAGTTCTAGCTGATGAAAAGCATGTTTTTTCCCTAATGTGGAGGGAGGACTCTAAGTTTAGGTTTTTTTTTCAAGCAGAACTTTAGCTCATCACTCAGCTTGGAAGTATTTCCAGCTTATTCAAATACAAACAAATTGACAGTAGAACTGACCTTGGAAAGAGGTGTGCTCATTAATAAGCATTTTCAGGACTTTGCCCTAGAATAAAAATCATGCCAGATTTCTCTCCAGATTAGCTGTAACAAGTGAAATTATAAGCAAGCCTGTGTTTTAGGTTAGTAATACTTTGTGTGCCTCCATCTCATCCCGTTGACTTTCTAGTCTTGCTGTTTCTTTGGGCTTTGGTTAATCTGTAAGCTCCATTCTTACAGGATGTGTTAGGGAGAAAGAATCTTTTAGATATTCTTCCTCTGGGAGCTGAAGTCATATCAAAAATTCATGTGCCTAACAGCAGCCACTACGTTTTACTACAGATAACCCCAATTTAGATACCTGTGGATGCAACAACTAGACTTAACAAAGTCTGATGTGTTCAGCCCAGTCCTTGGGTCACACCTGGCTCAGATTTTAAGAATGTATGAGAGAGGGAAGATACTGCAGGTTCGTATCTTCCTGAAGTCTGCTTGAAATGAAATTAATTGCTCTGTGTTTCTTCTTGGATAGCATTGATTGTGCTGGGATATTAAAGCTCCGAAACTCGGACATCGAGCTGCGCAAGGGAGAGACAGATATTGGTCGGAAGAACACGCGCGTTCGGCTGGTCTTCAGGGTTCATATTCCACAAGCCAATGGAAGGACCCTCTCCTTGCAAGTGGCCTCCAACCCCATTGAGTGCTGTAAGTAGCAACAAACATCCTTGTTCTTGGCATTGTGCCACCCCAAATGCCGTCTTTGTCCACTGGCATGCTACGCGTTGATTTTGCTTTACCTGTCTAGTCAGTGAAGCTGCATTTTCTCTTCAAAAGCACATGGTTTCTGTTGAAGAGTAAATACCTGTGTCTTAGAACAGAAAGTGTAGCTTTGTGCATTAATTTTTATAGGAAACAATGTGCTTAAACCTAGGGGGCACTTTAACTAATAGTAGACCTGGGAGTGACAAGGCTCTTTTTTTTCCTTTTTGGTGACTCCCTGTCACATAGGCAACTGCTGTAGGAGTTCTGGAAAACAGCCATCATGTCCTATTAATTCTCTTGTCTCTCCATCCTAAAGCAAAAACCAGCAAATGAAACCCCAACCCCTTTGATGAGGAGCTAGCAGTATAGTAAAGCTGACACACTGGCACAAGCTGCTTGCAGCTTCAGAAAACCTCCAGAAACAAGGTTTCTGCACTGGGATCTCTTTGATTGAGCAGACTGCTTTTCATCAGATGCGCTGGAGCACCCTCCAAGGACACGTAGATCATTCTTGCTTTGTAAGCCTCGTCAGCCTCCCACACACAAAACAAAACCTATTTGCTTTATGCAGCTTTAACATTCCAGCAGAAGTGGTGAAAACTGAATTTCAGTCCAAGTCCTAATGCTAATTTGTTCAGCTGGATGGACTGAAACAGGTTTTTAAGGTTTTCTTGGATTACATAAAGTAGATATTTCTGATGCCACCAGGTAGGGATTGACTTAGCATCTGGCAGGTATGTTGGGGGGTGAGCCCTGGGTGGGAGAGCAGAGAGCATAGGAAGGAAGCCTTGATCATCCCTATCTCCACACATGCTAGAAGGTTGTGTCTGCACTTGTCCATGCATCATTGCCAGTCTAGAGTCCCACACAACATGTCTGGCAGAATTTGATCTCTTGGAGACATGGGTCATTAATAGTGAGGCTGCTGGAAAGAGCAGCCCTGCATTCCTCTTGCAAAAGCTGTGGCATCGGTGACATACTTTTAGACCAGCGACAGTACTCCTTCCTTTTGCTTGGGGTAGCACCACTGCCCCTCTAGTAGTCCGCGTCTGCAAGAGAAGCAGAAATCATAGGAAAGGGTAGTGCTGTTAGACAAACAGTGATAGCTTCTCTCCTTCACTGAAATTCGTTTAGATAAACAAATGAGCATTGGCAATGGGAAAGGACTTATATTAATACAAGCCTAGTTATTTCTGAAGAATAGCAGAGCTGCCTTATCTATAGGAATATATAGGTATAGGAATAGGAAGTTAAATTTCTTATCAGGTAGACTGGCAGAAAGCCCTGTCTTATGTCCAGGATATATATGAAATGAATAATTTCCCCTTTGTTTCTTATTCAAGGGCAAGTTCTAGGCTAACAGGCAAAGCAAGAATATGTGATGAATCATGGTTTCATCCTGGTCCTGCTGAAGCTGATGAGAGCTTTTCAGTTGCTATATAGCAGGATAAGGCACAAATTGAATGCATCCTGAGCTGGTCTGTGCAAGGATGCAAGCTCAGGAAGACACTAAATATGAAGTTTGGATTTGTATCATTGAACTGCAGTTCTGAGGGTTGTGTAATGAGCAAATGCATGGTACATTCCTACTGGAGGAGTGGAAAACAGGAGAAAAAATAAGGGCTAGTGTTATTTCCAGTGCAGAATGTGGAACAAGCTGAGGTCAAAACCTTCATGCATCTCTTAGTGCATGTGACACCAGGAGGAACCATGTAATCTGGATAAAATGTCACGTCATTCCTTGAAGCACAGCCATGCTCACTCTTGTGTCCCAGTTGGGGGGGATAAAATATGTGCCACGAGAATACCAGATCCTGTTTGCATGGATCCATGAGTGCTTTGGCGCTCAAGTTCTGATGGAAATATGCTCTCTAAACTGTGAGCTTCTGCTGGACTGTGATACGCATGGCTGCTCCTGCTGCTGCTGCAAGACAGTTTGCAGAACTGACAACGCATTTTGGACATGGATGGTCTATTTTGTCACGTGTTTCTTACAAACACATGGCACATATAGATTACATAAAATAAAATTATTTAAAAGAAATGAGTTTCATTAAAAATGCACTTTTTGATATAGTACAGATGAAGCTAAGTTTTAAAACACCTTTGTGAGCCTTTTGAATCTGTACTGCTATGTTTGGTAACCTTATTGTTTATGATCAAGGCATTTGAAAACCAGCCGTATTTCCTGCAAACTTTCTGACCTTTCTTTATTGCTATATCAAAGTGAGCTTATCTTATGAGGGTAGGCATTAGGTTACTTAATAATGCAGTATTTACTTATTTTTGTGTGATTGTGTTTGCTTTTTTACTATTTTTTTAAATCTCCTTTATAACTCTCCAGCTCAGAGATCTGCCCAAGAACTGCCTCTGGTGGAGAAGCAAAGTACAGACAGCTTTCCTGTTATTGGAGGGAAAAAAATGATACTGACTGGCCATAACTTTCTGCAAGATTCCAAAGTCATCTTTGTGGAGAAAGCACCAGGTATGTCTTTTCAATCTAGACTCCAGTCTGCCTTTTCTCCTCAGTTTTAAAATCTCTGCCAAATGATGAAAGCATAAATATGGTAATGACATTTTCTTCTGCACATAATATGTTTTCCATGTCACAGGGCAAAGCTGTGAAAGCGATCTGAGCCGTGCCTTATGCTGAGGTTCACACTATGGCAGGTGTAGTTACAGGTAGACAATAGCGACATTGAAAGTCAATGTTTGGCATTTGTTTTTGTAGCAAACTGTGGCTGTACCCCATAAGATCTGTGAAAGGAGTTCGAAGCCTCTAATGGCATAGAATCATAGAATAGTTAGGGTTGGAAAGGACCTTAAGATCATCTAGTTCCAACCCCCCTGCCATGGGCAGGGACACCTCACACTAAACCATGTCACCCAAAGCCTCGTCCAACCTGGTCTTGAACACTGCCAGGGATGGAGCACTCACAGCCTCCCTGGGCAACCTATTCCAGTGCCTCACCACCCTAACAGGAAAGAATTTCCTCCTTATGTCCAGTCTAAACTTCCCCTGTTTAAATTTTAACCTGTTACTCCTTGTCCTGTCGCTACAGTCTCTAATGAATGTCCCCGTAAAACCTGCAAGATGGTACCTCATGCTAAATCTCTGTAATTTGTGGAAGAGGGAGTGGAGCTGCTGCTGGTGGAGTGTGTGTACATACCTGTGTTTCCTTCTGTGGCATTCAAGACTGGTGGCATTTACAAGCTGATGTCTGAGGAGGCCTTGCAGTGCACATGCATTCATTTGAAGGGTGTTTCTGTCTTACTTTGAGGACTGGAGGAGGACTGGACACAATTGACACCTCCTCACCCAGTGCTGCTTCTGCAGTGCATTGGTGTTGTGGCTGTTCTTCCTGCGAAAGGGTTCCAGGCCAGGCTGAAGCAGGGCAAACATCACGGGGTGGGCGCTGGGGCTGGAGCAGGAGGTGTCTGCATGAGTGGTGGGATGTGTGCAGGAGCAGTAGGTCACAGGGTGAAAGTGCATAATGTGAATGCCCCCCGTGGGAAAAGGTGGTAGGAGCAGAGCTGTGAGTCAAAGTCAGGCTCTGAAACAAGATCATTACGGGTAGTTTTGAGTCTTGTTTTGGAAAGGGTTTCCGTGGCGCTGGCACAAGCCATGGATTCCTCAGCTGCCAGCTGAAACCCCTCTGAACTTTAAACAGTCTTGGGAGCTCCTCAGGCAGCCAGCATTGGCTTTGACACTGAGCCCATTTAACCCTTCATTTCCGTGAGGTTCCCACACAATTCTCCTCCCCGTGGCCCCCACCAGCATTGCAGGAAGCAGAAAGGGACGCCAGGGTGAGCAGGGGAGGTTATGTAGGCAAAGGCATCCAAGTCTTTGGGCTCAGTGAGCTCAGAGGAAGAGCAGAAGAATTCCCTGAAGTTCACCAGCAGAGTCCTGGTTTGGTGAGATTTCAGTCACCGTAAGTGCACATGGGGCAGAGGTGACTGAGAGCCAGTCAGGACCATTCCTGTGACCGCCAAGTACTACAC
Source organism: Pezoporus flaviventris (assembly GCF_033815535.1). Classification (NCBI taxonomy): domain Eukaryota; kingdom Metazoa; phylum Chordata; class Aves; order Psittaciformes; family Psittacidae; genus Pezoporus; species Pezoporus flaviventris. Next base: position 96,045,952 of record NW_026892555.1, read on the forward strand.
AGCTGGGCTGTGGCTGTGAGATTAGCAGAACACTGTTTTTGTTTCTTATGAAATTTAAACAAAAAAAGGAAAGAAGGTGGTATTGCGATTAAAATCATCTGAACTCTGCTCTACGTGGCATGAGGGGAGGGAAGAATGTGACTGTCTATTTTATATTTAAACTTTCTTTGCTGCACAGAAGTGGGTTAGTGTGACATGTCAGGAGCAAAGTCCTCGATCTGTCTCATTACAGGAAGGAAACCATGTTAATGTGTGCTTTCCTTCAGAGGTACATTCTCTCCTCTTCCTTTATTAAGTTGAATCACTCACCAGCAGGTAGCACAGTGTGGATTTGGACACTGTCGCCCTTAGGACTAAGTACACCAAATGCAGAAGTTCACTCTATAGTTTTAAATTACAAAAATGCAAAATAGAGCCAGTCTTGTACTTCTTAACCAGACAGATACCTCCCTTGAGCAAAAGGAATTTGAAGCTGCCCAAAGACAGCATAAAGGTAGAAAATAATTTATATAAGTGACATTTTCTTAACACTGTGAAAAAGATGGAGTGTACTGCTGCACACATTGTGTGTACTGATGAGGAAGAAAGTGGTTGAAAGGACTTGCTGTCACCCTGAAAATCTCTTGGGTATATGGGTTGACAGGATGGACCAGAAGTCAGTCAGTGAGCTGCTATCATTGAAGAGTAATCAAAATCATTAAGCCAGTACTGAGAGGTCTGATTTGAAACTGGCCTGCCTGTTTTTAGTAGTCTAATGGTAGATTTGTTGCCGTTGCAGGGCTATACTGACTCATGGAGGTACAATGCAGGAGCTGAGCCTTCAAAGTCGAGAGTGTTCAGCATCTGCAGAAGCTGCAGTTGTGTCACTAGGAATGGCACACAAAAAGCTAAGTTGCTGGCTGATCCAGGCTGAGCAATTTCTAGGGCTTCTGTGACAAGTTATGGGCTACACTGGCAAACACAGCTCAGTGCATTAAAAGCAATTGAGCACGATGCATTGCTGTCTTAGTGGCAGACTGCTCCAGCTCCATTTTTGAGCAGGGTATTTAATGTAAAATGAACAAGTATTAGCAACCTTCACTTTTGTAAATCAGCACAGTGTTTTTTTTCCTTTCAGCTATTGTACATCTATTAAAGTAGGTCAAGAACTGGAACACCAACATAGTTTCTCTTTCCCTTAGAAAGCTAGTTATGAACTTCTGTGATTAGCTGGAGACATTCATTAGTTTTCCTGCTTTTGTTTTTGATTTCGAAATGTTAATCACGTTCCTAGTGGGTAGCAGCCAAACACAGCTGTTACAAAGTAATAGATCATAGGAATCACTGCACTCATGAAGAGAACATACCTTTTATATAAAATTTAAATATTATACTGCATGAGCTCATGAGTCCCCACTCAGGCAGAGTCCCCAAACCAGGAGGCAGTCTCTGGAAGCTCATCTAATTCATGCTAATCTGCATACTTAATTGGTTAATGCAGAGTTTGCAAACACTTTTTGTTTGCTCTTTTCCCCCTCCTTTCTGTCTTAATAATTTCTTTAAGTCTGCTGAGTGCATTGTGGCCTGCTGAATGTTTTTTGAAGCACAAGTCCCAAGCTCTCCATCTTCGGGGCTAGCCCTCAGCTGTTCTGGTCTCTGGAGGAATGGCATTATCCTGGCCTCCTTGCGTGGGGAGTCAGTCTGTGTAGTGACTCATACAAGAGGGAATCCCTGAAGAATGATCAAATCAATCCTTCAGCCGGGGAGGCAGCAGCTTGGTGCTTTCAGCTTAACCCCTTACTGCCTGCTTTTTTAGCCGGGAAGCATATGAAACAGAACAGGACATAAGGTTGCAGCCCTGTGACTCTGCATGTCACAGAGGAATAAGGCGGCTGAGAGATGGAGGCAAGGCACACTGAAAGGACATGGGAGGAGCACTGTGAAGACCTCCTCTGAAAAGAGAACCCCTCACAGTGTGGTCTAGCACTCGGCCAAAAGGCAACCCTTTGGATAAATGAGTCTGTTCAGAAGTGGACTAAAATTTGCTCAAGCCTTTTACAGTACCATAAAAAAGTTCTCATGTTGAAACGAGTCCTTATTTTACAGGATTTTGGTCAATGTTTTATTGCTTGCACATCAGACCATATTTTCCAGTGATGAACAATGATATCAAACGAGTGTCCGAGAAACCTAGTGGTAGTAAAAATGTCAATGGTGAATGTGCTTTGAGAGGTTCACTTTCTTAAATTCAGGATTTCCTTATACTGGGGAGTTCCATGATGACACTAATAATTGTTTTTCTTACCTTCTTTCACTTTCTGTCTGTCTTTGTAGTCATGCTTTTCTGTTCATGAGTTTCAAAAGGGTCTTGTGAGATTGCGTGTCATGGTTGTTGGGTGGTAGGTTTAGGACATCCAGTACTAATCTGTTTGTCATCAAAAGAATTAGTACTTTCTAAAACATATAAAAGTCTGCAACTTCTTACCAGCAAGGGCCCTTGATGTCTGTAGGCAGGTATTTGCTGTACAGGCAAGGTGTGCATTTTAGTTACAACAGTAGGTGAAGTGAAGCTGATGTTTGTTAGCTGTGGGAGGAGGTGTTGGGCTAGGAGGGACAAAATGTTTCCTTTCTAACACACGCATCTGCAAGAGCACAGATCGTGATCTGGAATTCTAATAAAAGACATTGATTTAATTACTTATATTTTTGAAACTTCTTATTTTGTTTCTAGATTATAAATGTACCACGACATAAAAATCTTGAGGGAAGTTTAGAAAATGCAGAGGTATTTGTAGAGTATGTTTTAAGGACTATATATCTGTTAGCTGCCTTTTTTTGGTAACAGCTTCTGCAAACTGTGTATTGTTTTCAAAGCTAGTTTCTCAAAGCTAATGTGAGTTACTGAACACAAAGCAGCTCAAAAGCCTAACAGAAATGACCAGGCTTTTGGCTGCTGGTGTATCAGATTATGATTAGTGATCTATAAAATGAGTGTGGTGGAAAAATCCTAGTTTCACTCAGTTCACAAAGTGTTTCCTGTAACCGACAAATGAAAGCTTACTGATAAAACATAAAGCAAATACCCCTAGCACCAAAGCACAGGAACATTGTGGGTATGTCTTGTTGGCATGCCATAGGATTTTGCAGAGTTGTCCAGGATGTTTTGGGATTTAGAGTCTCACACTAAGATCTTAAAGAGTTAATCTACCCTGAAAATCACTCCTTGCTCAAAAATTGCTCCTTGCTCAAAAACTGCTCCTTGCTCCTATAGCTAGAATGGTTTTGGCGCTGGAGCTAGCTCATGTATTTCTGAACTTCATGGATTTGGCCAAGTCTAGACATACCTAAGAGATCAGGTTAAACTGACTGAAGTTTTCATTGTTAGCAAGTTGCAAGCTATGGGAAGAAATAGCTATTTAGTGTGTTGTTACTAGTTGTCATTCAGTTGAGTTTCCTCTAGTTAAGTTAGAGCTCCAAACCCATTTCTCTGGTTTTGTGCTTAGTGACCAGAGGTCAAGGCAAAGTTTTAAAGAGCAAAAAGGTAGAGATGTAACACCCAACTTCACTACAGGAATAGCTTCTCGAATAACACTGACTTTGAAATTCTGATTCTGAGTTGTTAAAGTTGAAGGCCATTTTGTCCTGGTCAAAGACGTGCCTTTGAGCTTTCTTGTGACACATGCCCCTCCCTCAAGATGTATTGCTCTCTTTGATGGATGTTAATGGAGTTCATGATGTGTAATGCTGTATCTCTGAGTAACACCAGGCTTACAGGCTTCAGGGGTTTTGAACATATTGTTAATTACTCAACCTTCAAATCGACAGTGATCCTAACACCTACGCACTTTGTAACCTAACTGCATAATATCATCAGTTATTACGCTCAAAGCATTTGAAACTCAAGTGCCCAACAGACAGAGAAGTAAACAACATCTAAGCAATGCTTCCTCCAGGGAATATTCTCTTTTTTAATACTGTCAAATGGGATTCTTAAGATTTAGTTACTGCTTCAAAGTGTTCATTCTGCTGTTTTTATTTTGTTAAATGGATTTTTGTATCAAAACTGTTCGTTTTCTCTGCTGGAGCAGGTTTTGCATTTAGAACATGAAGGTGCTGATGTGGCATGATAATGGTTGTACTAGAGTAGATGAAAGATAGCTGAGTGAAATCACTAAATTTTTTTTGTGTTTATGCCAAAGGTAATCACTCTTTTCTGTAAGTATTTCAGATGGGAAGACTTACCGTTTGCCTCCCATTAGACATGTGGTCAACAGTGGTCAGCCAAATGTTTGCGCAAAGTAAATATGATATGGAAAAGAAGGAAGCTGGACGAATTTAAGTGTTTCACAGGTTTTTTGTTCCTCTCAAATATCACTGTCTCTGGCAAAGATTACTATCAGTTGCTGCTTTAAGGTACAAATGTCAGTCTGAGAAACTCAGTTTTGTTTCCCCCATGTTGTGTGAGCAAAAGATACCTTGCTGTGTATAGCAGGTAGCTCAAGTGCAGTATTTTAGCTTCAGGAAAACTTAGAAAAAGTTCTGGAAAAGGATATGTTCATGAAACATTTGATTGGCGTGTGGATGGAACAGATGCATTAGGGAAGCATGTGGGCTTCTTGGTTTGACTCAGCTACACTTTGGAGCTCAGGGTTTGGAGTCTGTTTTGACGTGATGTGATGGGGAGACGGGTGACCTGAGCCTTGGCAGAGCTCCCTTTGGTAAAAGATCTTACATTCTCAGAGATCTTTCCATTGCTCTTTCCATGGCCAGTAGCAGTCACAGTTTGGGGGGCAACTGGCCAAAAAGGGGTCATGTTTCACACTGGTAATCATACTGTAGCTCACATAATAAATAAGCAAGTGGCAGAACTCCCTTTCCCCCTCTAGTCAGATGGACAGATACTACGTAATTTTGTCTTTATCTGTCTGTTTATCTGAGTCCAGGACACACGTTCCAGTTGGCAGTGAGTGGTTGCACATTGACTCATGCGCAGTGAGGCTAAAAATCCTGGAAACTAGATAAACTGGAAATGGCAAAGGCATACAAGTTGGGAGCACAGAGTTCATGTGAAGGTCACTTGAACCTATTTCCTAGAGGTGTATTGATAGCTGAAGGGGTTTCTGGCCACTGCCCAGAAATAGATATCCTTGGGCAAGTAATGTCATCAAATGGTGGAGTCATTTGATGGTGGAACCCTTTCACACGCATGCACGAGGAGTGATGTAGCTTGTAGGAAATGTCAGCACATTTCAGTTTTTCCTGGCTGTTTAGTCTAGGGAATGGTGAAGACAGAATGGGACAGCAGCCATATGCATGAGGTGGTATCAGTGGCAATGAGCCTCATCCAGGGTGTTGCTCTCACAGTGAAGAATGAGATCAATCAATCACAGATACTTACTGTGGACAACAGAGAAATAAGGAATAACCATATGGTCTCTAGCTAAAAGTCACTTGTCTGAGTAATCCTGTAAATTTTTAATTATTACAGAAACTGTGACTGAATGCTTGAAATTTGTCTTTTCATGTCTTTGCCAGACTAAGTGACTTCAAGAAGCCCTATCTGTGCAATCAAACCTTTGTCTCTGAACTTTTATAACTATCACAAGTTTTCAGATAGTTTTTACTGTTACTGTTCCAGTAGAACGCTCTGTCCAAACACACAGGAATTTACAGCCCTTACCAGAGCACTGAGAGTCTAATGAAGCAATCAGTGCCTAAAGACAGGAGGGGAAAAGAGTGGGTTGACCTTCTGTGGCTGCCAGATACCCACCAAGCTGCTCTCTCACTCCCCCTCCTCAGCAGGACAGGGGGCAGAAAATAGGATGAAGAAGCTCATGGGTCAAGATAAAGACAGGGTGATTGCTTACCAATTACTGTCACAGGCAAAATAGACTCTGCTTGGGGAAGATTATTTATTACCAATTAAAAATAGGATAGGGTAGTGAGAAACAAAGACAAAACTAACACCCACCTTTACCCCCTCCTCCCATCCCAAGTCAGACTTCACTCCTTCATTCCCAACTTTTACCTCCTCCCTGAGTGGTGCTGGGGAGCACGAAATGCGGCTGCAGTCAGTCCATAACAGCTCCTCTCTCTGCCGCTCCTTCGCACCCACACTCTTCCCCTGCTCTAGCTTAGGTCTCTCCTGTGGGTGACAGTCCTTCATGAACTTCAGTGTGAGTCATCTCCATGATGTTCAGTCCTTCAGGAACAGACTGCTGTGGTGTGGGTCCCCATGTCCGCAGTTCCTGCCAGGAGGCCTGCATCTTCATGGGCTCTTCACAGGCCACAGCTCCTGCCAGGAGCCTGCTCCAGGAACATGGGCTTTGCACAGCCTGCAGAGTAGATGACTGGTCTGGGGTGGTTGTCTCCATGGGCTGCAGGATGAGAGCCTGCTTCACCGTGACCTCCGCAGGCTGCAGGGGAATCTCAGCTCCAGTGCCTGAAACATGGCCTCCGCCTCCTTCTTCACCGACCTTGGAGGGAGAATGTTTGCAGGGCAGTCCCTCTTTCATATTCTCACTCCTCTCACAGCTGTTAAACAACATTTTTACCCCTTCTAAAATACATTGTCAGAGAAATGCCACCAGGTTTGCTGATGGGCTCAGGTTTGGCCGTCAATTGGTTCATCTTGGAGCCAGCTGGAGCTGGATCTGTCCAACATGCAGGCAGCTTCTGGCACCTTCCCAGAGGACATCCCTGCAGCCCCACCACTACCAAAATCTTGCCACGTAAACCAGTACAAGGGGATACTTCCCAAGTACTTAGTTTTTGGGGAAATGTCTAAATCTCTTGGAAAAGCACAATTCATTGTCTTCTGTTACTTCCCTGACGTCATTAAGAGATGGTTCGTGTCTCAGCTGGGCATCACAGGAAGAGCGGGGAGAACTAGGGGAAGAGGAACATGTTCATTTTAGGTCTGTTGAGGGACTAAGACTGCACCTTCAAAAGCAATGTGTAAGAAACTGCAATGACATTTAAGAGAAGAATAGAGAGATACCTTGTTGCAGGGAAACTGATGCCAAGGCAGATAATCAGAGGAGAAGAGGAGGGACCTCTAAGATTGAGCCCAACCTTGCTGGACAAGAGAAACAAGACAAGGGACATGAGAAGGACAATGAGATGAAAAAAATAAAAATGCCTCTCAAACGTTTGATGTTTAGACTCTGCTAAAATGTCATGCAGGGTTGCCATAATGGGATGTCTCTGGAAGATGAGAAATTGCAGCCATATAGATAAAATGAAGAACTTTTGTCTTAAAAAATAATTAAGAAGGAAGAATTGAAAGCATTTATATCAAACTTACATCTTGAGAAAGAAGAAGAAGTAGCTATAGTACAGGTGGTGGTGTTGGCATCCCACACAGAAGAAGTAGAGGAAAAGAATTGTTAATGGAAGGAAAATTTGGAACTTGGTTTAAACTGGCTGTGAGGTTTGTTACTCCAGCAGTCTCTGAGAAAATATGAGGCAAATTAGACTGAAGAAGGTGGACCAGGAATATTTTACTCAGTTTCAGCTGCAAAGTCAGAGGTTCAGCCTACTAGAGGTTCCCAGAGCAAAGTAAAATCGTGAAGACAAGATGACATGAATGTAAACAGAGTAGAGTATTGTCATGACTGCTGGTGGATGGCTGTGCTGGGTGTGCTTGGTTCAACTTGCCTGCTCTAGAGAGATTTTGCAGGGATGTCAAGCTGCAGTTTTACTTGGAAGTTGAGTATATTAGATCTGGAATTACTGAGACTTACTGAATATAAAACCCTCAGACCAACAGTAATTTCAATAGGGGGAGGTGCCAGAAAGCACAAATTGCATAACCAGCTTCTATTCTGCTGAAAATAGGATCTGGCAGGTCATTCCAATGATTTTGGCTCAAAATGAACCCGATCAGTCAGTTGTCAGCGCAGTACCTCCTTTTAATTACCTGGACTAAAATTACAGTTCATTTGCAAACACTTGATCTCAGAATAATTAAGCCTGTTAGACATACTGTGGTAAAAGCAGCTAAAAAGGCTCAGCATTTACGTAAAGTGAGTCCCTCAGCTTTTGGCTTGCCCAGCTGAGCAACCAGAGAAGAAGTGCATGTCTGGCACAGATGCCAAAGTACTGCAAGATACAGTTTGTACTGGATTTTTATCACCTGATTGCTGCATGACTTTTTTATTGCTAAGTTCATGTAAAAAAGAAAAAGTAACTTGAGAGCATCATATGCATGACAGACACACCTATGTTTACATAATACTCAGCTCCATACTGAAAAAATATATAGCTGAAGGAATGGACAATATCTCTATGCTGCAAAAGATGCTTAGGAGGAGACACAAATATAGCAGCTTTGATGTGGAAATAAAATACGTCAGCTATGCATGAGCCCTGCTGCACATGGACTGATGCATGCCAGAAGACATGCCTGGGGCAGGGAACAGCGCTATTGGGGAAGTCTTGATATCGGGGAAGCAGGAGAGTAGGCTGTGAGAAGGGCAGAACAACTGGGGGTCTTCCTGGATAGGAAGAGGGAAATAAAAGAGGCAAAAATCAGACCAGCCATGTGGTCCCATAGCAAAAGTAGTGGAAGAGCAAAGAGGAGATCAAGATGGCTGGAGGCAGGTGGGGATGAGGTGCTGGGCAGCAGGCAGGCCATGGCAGCACTGAGAGCAGTGCTGAGAGGTGGAGCTGCTCTGCAGGTGGCTGTGGGCCCGCACATGACTGAGAAGCATCCTGCTCCTTCAGCAGGTCTCAGGGAAGTGAAGTGCCACTGGGGTGGTTGAAAGAAAGGTCCTGGCCGTTTACACTGTGGATATTTATTCTCTGTGTTTCTGAATGTTTTCTTGCTGTCTTTCTGCCCCGTCTTCCCTGTACATCTGGTGGCAGACTGCTTGGCTGTTGGTTCATCCTTACAGCCTTTCCATTGTAAATGTCTTTAAAATGTATGCTGGTGTGAAACATGGCATAGACTCCCATCCACAGATTATTGGGCTTGTTGGTGTCCAGCTGGGGAAATGTTGTTCACATTGATGCCTGCAAGACCAGCCTAGGAAAGTCCTCTTAGCCACTTTCATTGCTAGCCCAAGCCCAATGTGTTCACCTGGAAGCTGGAAGCACCTCTTCACACAACTGGATGACTCGTAAGTCTGAGTGACAAGACTTTGCCTTAGTCTTCATCCTTTTCTCTGGCTGGAAATGCATCCTTTCCTTCTAGACGTATTCACAGATCAGTTATCTCAGTGCTGTGAGTGGACTTCCCAGGGAAAAGGACTGGGTGCAAATTGAAAACTTGCAAATCCATCACTCCTAAGGGATTTGAATATGCATTAACAGGACTGAATAGGGAGGTAGACAACCTTTGCAGAACACCTCAAAATTTCACTGTATAATCATTCTGCATTGCATCTGTCCCTGCCTGTTGTGGACATGTTAAAGTAATCTGTGGTGTAGTATAGGCATTATTGTTTAAGGTAATCTCACAACGCATTAATCAAGTAGTGGGTTCCTTTGGGAGAGTAGAGCTAGTTTCACCATCTTACTTGCAATATGTGAATGTAAATACAGATTTACAGTCTAGCCAGTGCAGTCAAACTGTTGAGCTGCAGGCGGGAAGAGTATAAAATGTACACTGTGTACAGGCAGTGAAATCCTAGATTATGTCTATTCTTCTCATATCTCAAGCAAACACAGGACTACTAAGAATATAGACTGTTTTAACCTCCTGTAGTAAAGTGAAATCACTTAAATATATCTGAACACTCCCATTATGCCTGTTACATAGAGGCAAGATTTAGGTGGTTGCCAGATGTTATACCCTCATGAGTTTCCAGGCTTAGGATTTTTTGGTACTGTGCATTCTTTCCTTCTTGCCATCCATGGGCCTGTAATGCAAGTTATCCTGGTGGTTTGGCTATTGTGAGCTTGCAAACCCCTGGCACTATGGTTGCAGTTCCCTGCAGTGAGAAGGTAAACCCAGCCCTGGAAACCCTGTAGGAGTCCTGATGGGCACTGAGGAGGGGAAGACTGTAGAAAACTTTATTTGGAAAGTCTTCACAGGTCTTCGTGTTGCTCTTCCGTGCAGAAATTCTGTATATTGTAGTCTACTAGGCTTTATGTGTGAATAACTGACGCCGCTAGATTTACACAACTACTTTTTAGCACTGCTTCTGTGTAAAAACAGGCCTCTACAGTGTCTTTTTATGTGGAAATCTTGTAGCTGGGTGTGGTGGGGAAGCCGTTCAGTGACTCATACTGTAGGGAATTCCCTGATGAATTAGAGTATTTTTACTTCTGGACTTGTGCACAGTTTCCTTTAACGCTGGAGTGAGCGGCTGATAAGAGCAGACTACAAAGGCCCATTCACCGTTCAGCCGCTGCATGTTGAAATAGGGTGTTTATGCTTTGCAGAGCTGACAATCCACCCCACATAACGCAGTAGGTTCATGGTATTTTCGTCATTAGCAATCCCTGGTGCTCCAAGTGTCACAGCGCTGAAAAAAACAAGGCTGAAGCCGTTGGTGGTGAAGCGCACCCGAAGCAGGAATGGCTATAAATAACATTGATCAGTCTGTAAATGTCAGGCTTCCTGACAAAACCCAGTGTCTTTGGCTGGTGGCAGTGCTGATGGCCACCTGTCAGTGGAGCACCGAGCCCGGGCACATCAGAGCCTGTGTGAAACAGGGGGGTTCTGGCTCCCCAGGCACTTGCCACACTCCTGTGCTGCCTCTTTGAAGGAGGGATTCAAGGGTACTTCCTCCAGCCCTTGGCATGGGTCCCAGGTGAAGCCTTGGCTGTGTCGGGTCAACCACTGCTGCTGGCACCAGGGGAGCAGGGCACTCCTCCATGGACTCTGCAGGGCTTTTGCACTGTGGTTCTGTGCAAGGCACTGTTACGTTTTTATTTCCCTTTTGTAAAAAAAAAAAAAACAAACCAGAACACAAAAACACGACAAACCAGCAGAAAACAAAGCAAATCCAGTATAATACCTTGACACAACTTTCTAGCTATATAAAGTGATGTCTTGCTGTTCAAAATATCACACTGTAAATGCCAAAACAAAGCCAGGCATTTGGTTTGGAGAAGACACTTCTTATTACTTGGTAAAAAGTAAATAGTGAAATGACAGGGAATGAAATAAGATCTTTGGAAAAGCTGTTTTCTCCCTTTTCCCTTTTCCTCCCTGCCTCCTCCTCTCCTTCCTCTCCTGCCTCCATCTCCCCCCCCCGTATAACAACTGCCCATTTGGGTACGGTAATTCCAGAGAGTAAACTTTAACGGGAATGCCTGAAATGTGTCTGCTTCAGCTTTGTGTTATGTCTGTAATTTGAATTATTTGCATTTTGGAAAGGTATAAATTGCTCTGGTGTACTTTGGTTGGCCGGCGGCCAGGAGGGAGTTGCCTCGGGCCCCGAACCAGGCGGGCTGCTGCAGATGTGGCAGGCTTACAATGGAAACTTTTGTGGTCGAGCAGCCCTCACTCCTCCAGCACACGCTGACAGGAGGCGGCATCCCGCCTGCTCGCCAGGGTCCCCGGCGAACGGGCACTGGGGCAAAAGCGCTCTCTCCGACATAGGCAGATTGTCTTGAGGCCCCGGACTTCTACAGATGGTTGCGAAGCCATTACTCCTTTCTCTCCTTATTTTTTATATTTTGGGGATTTTTTTTATATTTCAGCTGAACTGTATAAACCTGCAAAACATGTTTACTGTAAGAGGTTGACGTAGTGGTCTAAGGTTTCCCTCCTGGAGCTGGTCCCAGTCCGTGGGCGTTGAGATTTCCCTCTTGGTTCACCAGACGTAATATGAGGAATTGTCTTTCCCCCCTTTTTTTTTCTTCTTTCTGTCTCTTGCTTCATAACAACTTTTCCTCCCTGTGTTTTTGTTAAATGAAATGTCACTAGCTGTTAATGAGTTGTCTATTCCCTACTTCTTGCTTCTCTTCCCCTTCCCCTCAGTTGCTGAGCAGCAATGGTCTGGACAGTCTCAAGGGAATTTCTTGGAGCAAAACCTGTATTGTTCTTACTAGCTTCCAAAGACTAGCCATGGCTCTGGATTTCTATTTTCCTAATAGTTTAGATTACAGCATTTTAAATATTTCTGAGCAAACTCTCTTTGTCATCATAAAAATTTCAAAAGCGTATAAAGGCAGTGCTGCGTGAAGTAATTGAAAGATTAGCTAGAGATGGAGTCATTTTGAATTTTACTGAAGTATCGGCAGGAAATAAAAACCAGAAACCTGAATCAGATCATTCCTCTTGAAAAGCAGAAATTAAATGCAGCAAAAAAAGCTGAATTTCTGGTAATCCATTTGTGAAGGCAAATTGAACACATGTTAACTACTAGTCTGGGTGTCTGTAGATTGAAAACAAAAAACCCAAAGCACCAACGAACCCCTTACAAAGAAGAAGAGCAAAATGTGTCAGCGCCAGTGTTATGGTAGCGTTGTATTACTTTTAGCACTGATTGAATTAACTGGGGGGAGAGGGGGAAGGGGGTGAGGTGGAGCTACAGGGGCTCTATAGGGAGAGGGCTGGAGATGAAGGAGGCTGCTTCCAGACAAGGGATGTGTCCTGGCTTGCCAAATTTCGATCAGTTTTTTTTCTACTGACAGCTCAGGGGAAGCATCTGTTGGATAAATTGTGAAGTGATCGCCAGTCCTCCCGAGAAGTCTGCTTCAATTCTGGCTCTCTCCAAAGGCATCGTTAAGGAGACTTGAGCACAGTCTGGCTGCTCCTTCTCTCGCCTCAGCTGAACGTGGCAGTACCAATTAAAGGGATTCCTTTTCCAGGGTCACAATTTAAAACGTAGGAAGAAGCTAAGGGTGGATCTGCTAATTGTTTCCTACAGAAAGACTTACCAAATCCACTGTGCTGTTTGTGCTGCAGCTTTCACGTTGCACTTCTTTCCATACATTAAAAAGAAAGGGGTTTTGGACATTAAAACAATCGCCAAGGCTAGTCCCTCAGCATCATTCCTTTCACAGTAGGACAGCTGTACACAAAAATATTATTTACAGACACTTGTAATAAATCAGACAGTTCTAAATGCGTCACCTTCATCCTGGCCATGAAAGTGAAGAGAGAAGAAAAAGTGTATTCAGTCTTTTTACCTTCCCAAGAGCTGTTTTTCTAAGGCAGGTCCACGTCTATGTGATGAAGTTCAAAATAACTAATATTTGCATTTGCATGTCCCGATGCTGCAATAAAGGTACAAAAGAGATGACATAAAGTCTCATTTTTCCTTTCCATTCTGGTGACATCTGACAATGGTGCGACTCGGGAAGCTGCATGTATCCCCACTGCCCAACTTAGCAGTCTGCTTGTGGCCTTCCATACATGTTTGTGTTTTTCTAGGCTTGCAGAATGGAAACTGTATGTTTTGTATTATTTTTCTGTTTTCTGTTGAGTTTTGAAGCTGCAAGGAAATAAAAATACCTGTTATTGATCAGTGACTCCTGTATCAGTGAGTTACAGGAAAAATGACTAGATAAAACCAAAGAAAAGTCCAAAAGAAAGGTCCCAGAAAAAGTGATAGCTGTGGCTTAAATCCATGTTTGCTTGAAAACAGGAATTTAGTAAATTAGGAGGACCAAACACACCACTAGAAGCAGCTTCAGAAAACTCTTAAGTGGGACCACTGTAGCTGAACTAAACCAACTTTAAAATGAAATCAAAAGCTGTATTTCCAAGCCTGTGGCCTTGCCTTTTGATCCAAGAAGCAGAATTATGACAAGCCAAGTTAGGAGTATATTAAAATTAAATACTTCATGACTGAGGAGCTTCTTTAATACTGCTTGTTTTGTTTTGTTTTTTAGTGATCAAAAGGCCTCACAGGTAGAAGTGTATTTTTTCTGAAAGTTTGGGAAACTAAGGTGTAGAACAGTTTTTTGTTCAAACTAGTAGCAGAATAAACTCCTGGTGGCTTTCCCCCATTGCAGTATTATGCACTCTGGACTGTGGTTCCCCCCTTCAAAAAAGTTAAGTAAGTGAACTCCCATCGCTGGTTACCCAGATGGCATCCTGGTTGGGCAACACTTGGACGATGCATTTTGAGAGCTGTTTTTCATATATGCAGTGCCCCTTCAAAGAGATTTTTTTTGCAAAAGTCATTCTTTTGTTGGCTTGGGAGAGGAAAAAAGGACGGAACTAGATATCTTTTTCTTTTGTCTTTTAGATGGTCACCATGTGTGGGAAATGGAAGCCAAAACCGACAAAGAAATGTGCAAGCCAGTAAGTCTGCCTTAAATATTTTAACATCAAGATAAAAAATATATATTGCCTTCTCCAGCACTGTTGCTAAAGAGGGATTTCCAAGGCTCTGGCACTGAAACAGAACAAGTACTTAGGCCTCCCCTCCTGGAAATCTTTCTTTAATGGGAGCATGGGGTAAAAAGCCTTTGTTGGAAGCTATCCCAAAAGTAGGAGAGGCCATTTGGAAAATATTTTTTCATTGTCCGGGATGGGCCAGCCCCATCTGCTCATCTTCTGTCTTGCTGGGTCAGTTCTTCCCTTTGCTCCCAAAGCAATTTCTGAGCATTTTCCTTGGCTTTTGTCTGTCTTCGGCAAAAGAAATGTGAGTCCCCTCACAGGAGATCAGCCTCATGGTTGGAAAAGTGTGGCTCCCTCAGTCATGACTGTAAGTGGGAAATAAGGCCACTATTCCACCTCTGCAGGAATATGCAACAGTTTGTTAGCTGCAAACCTGCTGGAGACATGGAAGCAGACAACTCAAAGACCTGAATGTGGGCCAAATGCTAAGATGAGCATTCCCTTTCATTCTTTCAAAAAAGTGCCAAGGGAGGTTTTGATGGTCGTAGCAGATTTCACTGTGCATTTGTGTAAGCTGATGCCCTAGCAGCTAACTTGTTCCTTAGCCCCATGCTGGAGCATTTTGGTTTTGACAGTGGAAGATCATCTACACATCTCCAGCCCTGATTCCTGTAGCACCAGATGTTCTTCCAAGATCTCCTATCCACAGAAACTAGCATGTTTAAAACTTCTGAGTTGTTACATGAAAAAAACATTTCATTGTGGAAAATGGAAGTATCTGAATAATCAAATGCCTGTTCTAATTCTCCTTTCAAAGGAAGTTAGTTGTGTAAGGGTTACATATACTGGGGATGACCTGCCAGCCAAGCAATTGTGCTTTCTCCTCCTGAGTTAGGACCACAAGTTAATTGTGGGCCCAGATCCTTGTCAGAGGCAGGAGGTACAGAGCCTTGTCTGTATGCAGTGTCATATTTCCTATCAGAAAAGGAAGAGATAAAAGCTAGTGATTTTGAAAAGACCTGAAACATGCTAAAATCTTATTTTCCTACTTCTGAAAACTTTGGCATGGATGCTGGGGTGGTGGGTAGCCATCCCTGCCCACAAAGCCCACCACTTCCCTTGCAAAGAGTGTGTTCCTCCTTGTGAGCCCAGGCACCTCCTCCTTGCAGTTAACATGTGAATCCTATTGTACGGCTCAACTGCCTTAGTTGTGCCTTGACTTTCTGTTTTGTTGCTTTTGCAGAATTCGTTGGTGGTTGAGATACCACCTTTCCGCAATCAGAGAATTACCAGCCCTGTTCAGGTCAACTTCTATGTCTGCAACGGAAAGAGAAAGAGAAGCCAGTACCAGCTTTTCACCTATCTTCCTGCTAATGGTAACAAAATATATCTGTGCTAGTAAAAATAAGAGATAATAATGACTACTTAGATACAAGGTGCTGATAGTTCTTTAGTAATTGAGTAATTTGAAGATATACCTGGTACTATGAAATGAGAGTGAGAATCAAACCATAAGCACTGCTTTCTCTGCTGCCCACATAAGAGACCTTCTCTGCAGATTATTTTCTTTCATAGTGGTGGCAGAGAACTGTTGGAACAAGGACTTTTTCCGGTTTGGGGAGTTGAAGAGCCCCAGCACAAATTCAACTGTGTAGCCACGAACTGTGAATGTGCTGAGCTCTCTGCTAAGTTGCTGTTAACCCTCAGTCTCACTTTGTGTCCCCAGAGTGTACCCTGCATTTGAATAATACTTCTGAATGCGCACAACAACATTATTAGCATGATGGGCCCTAAGCTGGAGGTGTGGGGGGATTCTCCTTCTAGTCATCATGCACCTCGCTGTCTCTCGCAGGGTGAAAATAGCGCTCCAGGCTGATGTTGCTCTTGGGTAGCAATGAAGAGCGCAATATGAATGGAGATCAGAGTGCTCCATATGAAATGCTTGATGTATAGGAAATGTTCAAAAACACCTGTGCCAGATTTTTTTGACACTTATATTGGTGGCTCTGAAGTGACAATAAAGTCACTCTTGTTAGCTGAATTCAAGCAGGCTTTTATGAAGATTTTAATAGAAGTAAATTTAGGTTTCTTTAATTTGAAATGGCTCTTTTTCTGAGAACAGTTTCTGGGGGAAAGTAGGAAAAAAGGATGGTTGTTTTGTTGTGGTTGTTTTGGAAGGAAGAGAAATTAGAAAAATTATTAGTGTCATGCTTTTTTTTGTAGATGTTCCAAGCGAAAATAGTCCTTCTGAGGGAAATCCCCACAAAGCAATACTTGAGTCATGTCACATGATGACAGGAGACCTGCCAACTTTTTGCAGGTGAAATCCCATATAAAATACATGTTTGGAATTTCACCCAGTTACCTTGAGTGTGCTCCAGACTTTTATCAGGACTTCAATTAACATAAAAGTACAGGAAACCCTACATGGGCAACCAACTGTTTATTGCATGTGCTGTGTAACTGTGCTTCGCTGAATCAGCCTTCTTATGCAAACTTCATCCCCAGTGGATATGTCTCTGTATTTTTAAAGTCTGTTCATCTCTCAAATTGGAAAGGAAAAAGTTGTTATTCTCTTGCACAACACTTTTCAGCAACAAAAATCTGTTGTAGAGGCCAACAGGTATTGCCTTGCCACCTACACATAAGTATTTCAGATATATGCCTGTTGTTAACTGCTGCTTATTAAGTGGCATCTTTCCTTTCCAGCCTTTACATAGCCCATTTTTTAACATTTTATTCTAAACTATGGAAATAGTTTTCACTGCTGCAGAATTGGTTTATACTACCACCATTCTCAGTTTGAAATATTTGATGTTTCATTTGATGTGAAGAGATGGGAGTATCTACCCAGTGAAAGGCAACAGAGAACCAGCCTAAGCTTTATTCTGCAAAGACATCTTTAATTATGGTAATTTTTGAAAACATTGGGAATCTTGTTTAGTCTGTTTTGCTGATCTAAATTCATGTGAAATATTTTTGTTTCAGTGTAGGGAAACCTGAAAGAAAAAATGTAACACAGGGGCAGGGTAAAGGGAAGCAGGTATTCGTAGTAAATATGCCTCTAACCTGCACCTTCCTGTTTGGTTCTCCACTCATGTTCTCTTAATATGTATGTATATATGCATATAGGTAATTGGAAAATATCTTATGTTCTTTGTGAACTTTCTCATTAACAGTGGTAATAGTGAATGTGCTTCTGCAGTCATCAGAATTAATAGTCTAGTATGTTTTTATTAGGCCTGTGTTGCAGCTGTTTTGCCCTTATAGTGATGGTGGTTGTTTCCATCGTGCCTTTCAAAGGTAGATATGATCACCTTGGCTACATATTGAGAAACTATGCACAATGACTGAATCAGTCATTTACGCTGCTGTATTTCTAGGAGTCATTTTAGGATGTTCGCGTTATTTGATTTCAATCACAACATTCTTTTAAAGTTTTGAGATATTACAGAAAACTTAAGTTCAGCTCATGAAGAAAAAAATACTTGCGTCAACAATCACTGAGTGATCAGTGTAAAAAACTGTAAACGAGATAAGCTCTGTTTTGGTCCAGGTAACACTCTGTCGCTTGTTTAAACAAATCCAATGAACACAGAAGGTGTAGGGTTTTGACAAGCAAATGTCAGAGTGATCATCAAGTGTAAAATGTGGTTTTACACAAATCAGATGGTATCCTGTAAGCTTCTTCTCCTTCCGTGCTTTAGTACTAGTCAAAATGCTAACATTTCAGTGCCTACCATAATATTGAAGGTATTTCTGCATGAGGGATCCTTTAAAAGCTGCATCATGCACAGTAGACATTATTTTACACCTTAACTGGATTGTGCCAAAGCAAACCACTGTATATGGATTAAAGCCTCAGTACTGTGTGAGCCTGATGTCCATGCTCCTGGGGTGGATGTGGGCACATGCAGATGGTGCAACCAGTGGGAGAGCCATGGGCTCGCTGTGTGGCTCCCACCCTGACCATGGAACAATAGGTTTTTTTTTTTCCCTGTAGCTCCTATCTCTCCTCGTTCCCTAGGGGAAAACAGCCAGTGGATCCAGGGACACATGGACTCATTCATCCCATCTCCCGCGGATGGTCCTATAGCATCTCTGTGGAGTACAGCTCTGTGACACACAGCCAGCACAAGCTGCGCTCTCCAGCAGTGTTACGGTTTCGCTGCCATAAGGCCTCTCCCATGCTGCAGAGATTTGGCAGGATTGTACTTTTTCTCTGTGTTAACTCAAGTGTTTTGCAAAGCAGGGGCTTACTTGTTGAAGATGAGTTCCTGCCTCAGAAAGAGGAAAAAAATGCTGTAAAAATTAAAATCTCACTGCTCTGTAAATGAAAACTTTAAATAACAAAACAAACCAGAAAGTAGAGGCTTCACAAATGGGGCCAAGGTCTGGAAAATGGGCTTGCTTAAGTCTTTGGCTTGGGACAGACCATAAACCTAAGTACTTGTAATCCAGTTTTAATTGAAATTTTGATTTACTGTTCTGCTGAATTTAAGCAATCTCAGAATCCTGTATTAGCCTATATTGTGCTAATATAGGCTAATAGTTCTGTTTCACACAGAAATGACTGTAAAGTCATCTTTTTTTTTAGCATTGCTTCACTATTGCACATCGCTGTGCAATTGCGTATCAATTTTGTCCTGGAGCCTGCAGACTGTAGGCTCTTGAGACTCCTCCCCAGACATGCCTGACACAGAAATACAGGTAATTTCCATACCATTCTGGCACAGGTGAATTCCTGCAGCTCATATGGTAAGTACTGATACATTTTGCATTGCCACATCCCATCAGAATGTGAGGAGGAAGGCACATGATCGGACACTGCAGTCAGGAGTCTGAGACAAGCACAATGAGCAGATGCTTGGATATTTGGCTTTTAAAGTCCCTCCACTGCTGCAGCTCTATGCAGGTGTGCTCTGCAGCCCCACTATGTGCAGCAGAACACTTTTGGAAGATCATTGGTGAGCTCTGCACTTGTGAACAGTACCCTCTAGAAAAATGCTTGGGTTTCATTTCTGGTTATGAGAGTGTATCATTTTGCTTCTACGCATTTGTTATACCATTGGCCCATATATGCATTTCAAAAAGGAGTTATAGTCTTCTGCAGTCACTAGATGTAAGCAGTAGCATTTGAGATATAAACTAATCTGGAAAGGCCGAAGAAGAACAGAAGCAACCAGACATGCATGCTGTGGTTCCAAATCCTGTGCTTTCATCTGCTAAGAAAGCTGAAGGAGTTCTCCAGTTCGGAAGACTTTAAACAAAACAGTGAATGATAAGGGTTAGATGTCTGTTTATTCAGACTTTTTTAAAGTAGTTACATCAAAATAGAGAAAACATGTTCAAGAACTTACTTTTCACATACAGGAGTGAATGCTCTCTATGCTTTCTCTTATCTCAATGAATATTGGTATCAAGAATGGTGAACATAGAAAAGTATTTGAATTTATTTAGACAAGTAGTGGTATTTGACTAAGAAAGATTAGTTTGTCTAGGAAATATTTAATAAGATGGAAAAAGGAAAGTTGATATGGTTGTTTTACTGGAATGAAAAACATGCTTTTGCAAAGAGTTGATAAAGTATGTCTGTTTTCTGTTTCTGTCAGGCTTCTTCATTGTCAAAGCATTATTAAAAAATCATTTCACTACTTCAAGTATTTATTAAAATGGTGTTGATATGCTGGGCAACTTTAATTTTCAGACACATTTCACCACACATAGGCCAGATTTCCAAGTACACTGCCTTCACTCACAGGGCTAGCTTTTCTGCAGTTCCACTGCCTCCTTACAGGCACCTGCACAAGCCCAGGATGCTGAGCTCCTCTGAAAACCTGGCCACATAGACAATGGCTTGGTGGGGATGGAGGTCCTTTGAATCTGTGGGTACAGACCTGTGCTGAGAGCCTACCTGTAGTGCCTAGATATGCCTCAGTATTGTTGGTTACAGCCCAGTGGCGCAAAAGTGAAGCTCTTGGAGTGATTCTGAAAGGGGTGAGCGGTGCCCACTGCACATTGCTGTCAGCATCCTCCTACCTTCCTGCTTCTGCTCTAAAATTATCTCATGCCTGCCCTACAATCAGCAGTTTTCTAGTGATTGCATTGAGCAGCCGTGCCTGTTTCACCTCGTCTCTTCCGCCCACAACTCACTCTCTAAGTTAAAAGGTGACAATCGGCCGCCTTAGCTGGAAACAATAAAAGGAGGATGCAAAGCATTGCCGCTCTCATGTCACACACAGCATAGCTTTTGCTGATCATCTCCTGACACCTCTCACCTCTTCAGTATTCATTGAGTTCTCATGCTTGAGGCTGGCAAAAGTATTATCCTAGCTATGTCTGCAAAATAGTAGTGATTTGGGGGTGGTTGGGGAAGCAAGGCCAAATTCAGTGCCTGGGTTGTGAAAGGGTCCTAACCAGTGGCATATGCAACATGACCACACCAGTGCCATGGCGGGCAGCATCTCGATGGTACCTTGCAGCTGGCCCGGGGAGCCAGAGGAAGGGACATGGGAGTCAGTAGGAGTGCGTTACACCTTGTCCCTCCTTAGGTTAGGGCCATATTCCTGG
This sequence comes from Pezoporus flaviventris, assembly GCF_033815535.1. Taxonomy (NCBI): domain Eukaryota; kingdom Metazoa; phylum Chordata; class Aves; order Psittaciformes; family Psittacidae; genus Pezoporus; species Pezoporus flaviventris. The sequence continues at coordinate 96,066,749 of NW_026892555.1, forward strand.
GGCCATGTATGAGGGGACCAAGTGCAGCTGAGCCAGGCCTGAAGCCTTGGACCTGCTGGAAGTGCTTCCATCCAGCCCAGGGAGCTGCCAGGTTGCTGCAAAGCCTATGCAGATCAGGGCAGGCAAAAAGGAGAGATGATGGGTGAATGTTGGCCCCAAGGGATTTTATTTTACATGAAAATACGAATCACAGTTGCTAATTTTTACACTATGTGCTGTTATAGTTTATTTCATTTTGGCTGCTAGTTGGCTGATTGTTACTTTTGGCATCTGGCAGAATAACAAAAAGCAGGTGAGATTTTTGTCAGAGTCCTGTTTCCATATAAGAGGATCACAAAATTCATCATCACCAGGCGCATCAGCCCCTCTACTCCTTCCAGCCTCTACATGAGGTCTGTGGTGAAGCAGAGATGCGCATTACACTTTATAGCATCACAGCCTCATGTACTTCTGCTCCCAGTTGCTCAGTCCCCACTAGAACTGCCTATGCTTCATCTAGGTGACATCCCGTTTTGGCTGTCAGCCAGAGCCTAGCCAGCTGCATCTGACCTGCACATGCAAGCATCTTGATCTTTAGAGGTAAAACTGCCTCACTGTGTGGTGCTCCGTCTTCAACTGGAAGATCAAGAAGGAGCATTACCTGTGAGATGTCCTTGGAACAGGCAGGGGTGGACAAGCACTGTATAGAAAGGCCTGGCTGTGTCTGACCATCAGGCTCTGTCACACAGCAATGATCACCTGTAATAGCTAACTTCCAGTGCATAAAGTTGTCTTTTGGCGGTACCTCCCTTTTCAAATATTTCCCTTCAGATGGCAAAACCCAGCCTGTAGTTTAGGTCACCAAACTCCTCTGCATGAGCATTTTGAAGACTCCCTCCCTTGCTTGCCAGTGATTTCACATGCATATGTTAGCAAGCATGGGGCTTTAGGCTCTTCTAATTAGGTTAAAAGCCAAAGGTAGAACTTTTATGAGGGAGAACAGGGTTTAGGATTACATGAGCTGGATTACAGGAGATGCTTATTTTTGTTCTCCTCGAGTGGCTGATCACCATAATTAATGTAGCCCAGTGATTGATCCTAAAGGGGTCATGGTGGTGATGGCTGCTGGAGGCAAAGTGTGTGGGTGAGGGTGTGTTTTTCTGGCTGTGGTAGGGTCTGCAACCATCACTGAAGACAAAGACCAAGTTAGAGCCAAGATGGCTGAGGTCAGCCATGTGCAGGCACCTCTCTGGAGAGGGTGGATCTGTGGGTAGGACTGGCACAGTAAGGATGCCTTCCTGCCAGTCCATCTTTGCCGAGCTTCCTACATGACTGCCAGGGATGAGTGATGTCAGGCCGCCCTTGTCTTGGTGCTTTGTGGGACCCCTGCCTGCAGCCCTCGCTTTCTTACTCTCCTCCCCTTGTTGGGAGAGCAGAAGTAATGCCAGCATTACTGGCAGTGTAATGTTGTGCTGCAACATCAAACAAGACCTCACCCCAGTGAATCTTAACATGTCTGACATAGAAAGCTTTGGTCAGTGCAGCCTGGGTGTTGTGCTCATTTAAACCTCCGAATCAAGGCAGCAGTGGAGCCGCTGTGGGAGCAGCAGTAGGGCAGCCCAAGCAGGCATACCACAGGACTTGATTTATCTTTTTCCACATTGCAGGATTTAGTAAGGTATTAAGATGAAAAATGAGTCGTGCCTTTTAAGAAATTTCTCCTCTTTTAGAAGAAAGCTAATGCTTTCTGTTGTGTTCTGTACTAGCAGAACCCAAATGCCCTCCACCTACCTTCCACTCCCCCTCAATTGGTTTAATAGTGTATGCACCAAGCTACCATGTATAATCTGCTGTCTGATAAATATGCATTGATTAACCTAATAGTTTAACAGCTGTTGAAAAGCATTTAGTAAATGAGTTGGATGGAAAGCACTTTCTAATCAGATAATGGCATTGTCCAAGATTATAGGCGCAAGGCTTCCATCTACCTGGAGGCTATTCTTGTATAAAACTGTGCATATGCATCTGATCCTATAAAAATATATACGCATAAACCCAAAGAGGGCAGGCAGGCATGTGTTAGGGGTAGTCCTCCTGATGAACAGTACCCATAAGCAGTGAGTGAGTTCAGATACTTCAGTAGATAAAAACTCCAATCGCACATCTGTACTGCCTGCAGCTTCTTGATAGCATGAGGCTCCCTTTGTTACAGTCACCATGATCTGGTTTTACTAACTAAAAAGCAAAGTCTTGATAGTAGCTTGACCTTTAGAAAACATTTTGATTGAGTTGGTTCCTAAGGAAAAATACCCAGTCCACAGACAGCAACTGTAAAGGCCCCTGTAGTGACTGTCTCACAAGATGCCTGGGGTTGAGTGCCAGTCCCTTGTTGCTGAGATTGCCACTGCTGAAGATATGTTGGCAGGGCATTTCAGAGAGTCTTGCTCAGCCACTGCCACTCTTGTGTTGCAAAAAGGGGGATTATAGTTTCTAAAGGCAGCCAGCCCATTGCCTCTCCCCAGCACCAGACTGCTCCAGAGTCAGAAGAACAAGGGGTGACGTTCTCACTCTGCTCAAGCCTGCTGGATCCACAGTGGCCAGAATTTTGTCTTTTCACAAATCCAGAGTGTCTGAGCTGTACATGGAGATGTGTCCACGTCCCTCACTGTGTCTCCAGCCTTCCAGCAGTAGAGGTGTGGCAGCAGTTGGGATGACCTGTGCAGCATCTTCTGAAGGAACATCTGGTTTGTGGTGAAGAGGGTGTGTTGCCTGGCTCTAAACTGATGGGGCAGGATTTTTGAAGGCACAAACGGCATTTCAGAGCTCAGCTCAGTAATGGAGATTTTGCCACCTAACTCAGCCCTCTTTGAAAGTCTCATCCCAAATTCTTACCAATTATGAGACGTTTAGTCCAGAAGTTGAAGAAATGTGTGTGTGTGCCCGTGATGAAAAAGTAGTGTTTTGCTTTTCATATGCTAACCAAAATCTGTGTGCCAGTGCCAGGGAACTACATCATAGTCTCCACTTGAAAGGTGGCTATTTTGTTTGATAGATTCAATCAAACTTAAGGGTAAAATAAATATATTATAGTGCCATAAATGTCTGCATTGATAATACTACATGGAAATGGGAATTTGTTAGTTTAATGTTCATCGGGATAAACATCTGTTTAATTTATACAATTATATTTTCTCAGTTCACATGTTTTAATAGAAAAAAAAGTTTAAAAACCCATCTGGATTGCTGAAGTGTAAAAGCAAACAGACTTGTTAGAATTGTCAGAAATACGTATAATTTATATTTAAGCACTTTCTGACTCCCTTTACTGAATGTGCATGATTTATTATTTTTCTTCAAGGTTTGATATATTAAGTTTTTACCTGCTAGAAAGGCTTTTCATTTAAATGTGGACTTGCAGAACTGCTTGGAATATTTCTCCCAGATTCAGACCCACACAGAAGGACCATTGTCTTCCCACCAGTGCCTCGGTATGATGTCATAACTCTGGTCTCTCTGAGTAAGAAGCTTTGATTTATAGCCAAGGCTGTTGCCAGTGTGTGGTTCTCAGAACTTTGTATTAAATTAGATGACATAATGACATGAGTCCAAAGTCTAAGAAGGCACCATCGAACCACTGAAAACCAGTCAGCACAGATTAAGTTGCTGATCAGACTAATTTAGAACGGTGAGCTCTGTCATACTTCAATATTCAGAATTGAGGACCATTTAAAATCATGTCAGCCAACCTAATGCATTGTGAAGTAACAAGTTTAAAATTTCACCATACAAACCAAACTTGCACTCATTTTTTTGCTTTTTATAGCAGGGATCTGTTCATCACAGTAGGGTCTCTTAAGTGAGTAACAATACTTTTCAGTCTGAATGTATATAAAAAACTCAACATTTTCTGTTTACAATTTCACAAATCCTGGCTTCATTGCCATTTATTATTAGCATTTATTATCCTCTCAGTGTATGGCAAAGTCAGCCACAATTTTTCATTTAGCCAGCTGAGAGCCTGCAAGACTGTGTGTTAGCACTATGGAACACCTTTGAGACAGAGTCATAGCATCTGCTTAGAATGGTTTGGGTTGGAAGTGTATTTGAAGATCATGCAGTTCCAATCCCTTGCCATGGCAACTTCCGCTAGACCAGGTTGCTCAAATCCCCATCCGGCCTGGCCTTGGACACTTCCAAGATGGGGCAGCCACAACTTCTCTGGGCAACCTGTGCCAGGTCCTCAACACCTTCGCAGGGAAGAATTTCTTCCTAATACCTGATCTAAATCTCCCCTCTGTCAACTTAAAGCCATTCCCCCTTGTCCTGCCCCTACCTGCCCTTGTAAAAAGCCCTCTCCAGATTTTTTGTAGGATCCCTTTAGGTACTGGAAGCTGCTCTAAGGTCTCCCCAGAGCCTTCTCTTCCTCAGGCTGAACAAGCACAGCACTCTCAGCCTGTCCCCATAGCAGAGGTGCTCCAGCCCTAAGAACATCTTCATGTTCCTTCTCTGGACTTGCTCAAGCCGGTCCGTGTGCCTCTTGAGTTGGGAACACCAGAGCTGAACTCAGTACTGTGGCGGGGAGAATCCCCTCCCTTGACCTGCTGGTCACGCTTCTTTTGATACAACTCAGGACACAGTTGGCTTTGTAGTCTGCGAGTGCGCACTGCTAGGTCATGTTGAGCTTCTCGTCAACCAGTTTCTGCTAGAAGTGCTTGTAGATTCTGAACTGCTGTAGGGCTTGCCAGTGTGTCCAGTCCAGGCCTGCTGTGTGACTAGGAGTGTCTCTTTCAGCTGGCAGATTTCTACTGGGTCATTTAAGATTTGAAGTATTTTAGCTGGAAGTTAGTAAGGCTAATGCTGTTCTCTGTTAAATATTAATCCTGAGAAAATGAACTGTACTCTTGTGTATCATGTCGCATTTCGCTGTGTGAAATACTTGTGCAAGTGAGCGATGGTGGGAATGTATATGTATTATGGCATCTAGCTTACACCGTGCCTCCGCAGGGATGCATTTGAGAACAAAACGCCTTTTTCTAGCTCAGGTGTGTAAAGATTTGCCATTAATCAAGCATGAGTCAATAGGTAAGCAGTAACACTAGTCCACAACTGGCCAGAGATCAGCCCTCGCTGCTCTAGAAGAACTCACTGGGTTCCTGCCTAGGAGAAAATTGTGAAGCTAGGCATGTTAAGATTTGTGCTGCAGCTGTTCACCCCAGTGGAGGGTCTCAGCCCCCCAAAAGTCACTGAGACACAGGGTAGGGTGTGTAGCCTTATTACATGCAAGTATTTAAACTCGTTCGAGTAACACCATAGACACTGTGATTGTGAGTGGGTAGCCAGTGAGTATACAGGTACAGGTGATTCCTGCATTGGTTTTGGAAGGTGTGCCTTGAAATACCCACAGCTCCTGCCTTGGGCCTTTTGCAGTACTTTGCAAGGTGCAAGTAAACAGTTGCCCTTTTAAAGAAAGAATTTAAGGATATTTACACCAACTTTTGACACATTCAAAGTGATTTCAGAATGACCAGGGTGTCAGACCCACAGCTCAGTTGAGCTGAGTTTGGAAATTCAAACATTAACAGAGTTCTGGCCTTCTGTTGCTCCATTTGGTGAAGTTATGTAGGCTGGGGAGAAGCAGATACAGTATAAAGTGTCATAAATAAACTGTTGGTGTAAGGTAGCAATTTGTGGTACGTCTGTCCCCCACAAGTCAAGTAATGTAGTTACTCACGTGAAATACAGAAGTTGAGGTCTAGCCAGCAAGGGAAGTGTTAATGTCTTAGGTTTCTTCTGACATGCTCAGCTTTGCAGGTCTGATTCCACATCATCTGGGTCATTAGTGATCATTTCTCCAGAAAAAAAAAAATAAATAAATAAATCCTGCAGCGCTTCCTTCTCCAAACCGGGGCCCTGTGAAGACACTTACACTTTTTTAGAGGGCCGTGAGTGGCTGCATCCCAGCTTGGTAAGATCCAAACATTCACTCTGCACAGTGTTAAATGTCTGTACTAATGCAAAGCACTGACAAATCAGATGCAAAGCCTTTCACCGTTTCACCATTAACGCTTCTTCTGTCTTTCAGTGTGGTGCCCATTCTAGTGACGAGATTAGCATGAAAACAAAATTTATAATAACTTAACGAGGGGAGACTTTTTTTACGGTGTTGAAAAAAAAAACGGTAAAAAAATGTAATGGAGACAATTCAGTTGAACAAGTTCAGACACCTGTAAGACTAAGTGCAGGTAGTGTCTGTCTATTTAAGGACAGCTTGTTTCCCATTATATGAAATAACCAGTGCTCAGGATTATCAGTTCAGAGCAATACAAGGAGACAATGTAAACAGTTGTCAAATAAAATGGAGGTCCCACTTAATCTCATACCCCTTCTTCCTGTTTCCTTCTCTGATAACCAGCCTACCATCAGCAGACAAGATACTGTGACTCACCCTGACTAGTCCTGTAATTAATGCCATTCTCTGTTTTCCCTATGAACTCTCAAGTTGTGGGCAGCCAGGAGTGTCCTGGGTTGCTTTCACCATCTCCAAGAGAGTTTTTGGACTAACAGGGCTGGAATAGTGTCCCCTCCGCCCATCAGTCCTTTGCCCAGTCCAGAACAGGACTTACTGGTTATCTTCTGTTGGTTGCAGCAGGTATATTTCAGTGTAGCAATATATGAAAACAGATTCCCAGTGTTCAAGGCCACTAATCAGACCTCCAAATAGATCCCATGGCATTGCTTTTATAAAGAAAAAAAAAGTGACAAAAAGTGTCTGGTAAACCAAGTGGCAAAGATGTGCTGTAGAAGAGCTACAATGAAAAAACAGCCTGAGATGAGGAACCTGCTGTCTTTAAAGCTGCCAGCCTGCATGCCACCAGGGCTATAACCCTTCCCTAGGTTATAACAAGTCAGACAACTCCAAGGTTTATTGGAGTTGAATTGCCAGTGGTTGAGCTTGGAATTATTTAGCACAGGTGTTTCTATAACAGTGATATATTGGGAAAATTCAGTGTTCAACAACCATCATATTTCCAGCTGTGCTGTGGTTAGTGCTAGTACAGTGAACCTAATATAAAACATGTGAGAATATTTGCTAGTTCAGGAACTTGTTAAAGGTATTTTCTTACAATACCTGAACTGCTGTGTTTATCTAGGTGTGTTTCTTTGGTCTTGCATTTTCATAAACGGTGTGATACTGGTTTTACAAAGCTGTCACTGAACCTGGGATCTGCTTCTTTGCAACCAAGTGCATTAGTAGCCCTGCTAGCCAGTATGCAGCACATGAGCAGGTGAAAATAAGATTATGAGGAATCCAATGACAATCCATTATCCTTAGCACATTCGTCTTGAGCAGCACCTGTGCATCTGTTACATATATAGCCATATTTTTACTAGGGGTGCTAGAAATCTTGAAACAAGTGTTACAAGCATCTATATGTAAAAGAACATAAAAGGAGCAAAGTTAACAAGAGGCTGGGGGGACTGTAAAACAAGGGTAGTGAAGTGCATTCACCAGCAGCAAAATTTGTGAGTATTAAAAGAGGTTTTACATGTACACATGCACACATGTGCATTTTTAGGGGTTCAAAAAACTTGTACACGAACATAGTAAATGGCTGGAGAATGTATAAAGGTTTTTGTAAAACACACGAAAATAAAAATGCAGTCAAAAATGCTCATACAACATGGGTATGCTCTGAGCTGAGTTTTGCAGAGATGTTTCATTAATAACTTTGTGCCACAATGGGTCAGTTATTCTAATATTCTGAAAGATACTCTTTGGTGTCATCATAGATTTCCAACAGCCCCTTCAAGCCACAGCTGTTCCTGTGGATCTCTTTTGGGGAAAGAAGATAAATGCCACTGTGCATCCATACTCAATTGTTGTATACATTAGAGTTGCATCTGGCTAACAAAAATACATCTACAGATTACAATTTTCCTGCAGGAGAAAATGGGTGCCTTTTACCTGTGCACTGAATATGATGTAGGAGATGCAGCAAAGGCAACTCTGTCTGATTTGAGAGAGAAAGCCAATGTCTAAAAGACACTTTGACTTGAGGAGGGCTCTCTTCTCTGATTTGAGAAAGCATTTATTACCACTGTTACGTTTGTTATGACTGAGTTGATGCTCATAGAGAGTCATTCTGTCCATGTGCTGGTGGTATTTAATGACATGGCATGACAGCTCAGTCAGAGCCTCTTTTGGGACAATGAGTAGAGCAAGCAGAGGTCTAGAATAGGAGTCAGTTTTTCGTGGTAGTCAGAGATTGAGTTAACATTTGTTAGGAGCCGGCGTTAGCATTTTGGATCCGACTTGGGATCACTGAGGGTTGGATGGAACTTATTGAATATTTTACACCCACTGGCTGGTTAGTAAGATTAAACACAATCATGTAAAACCTAAATAAATCAAATCCTGCTCTTTCAGAAATGCCCTCACAATTGAAAACTTCTTGTATATAGTAGTTTGTCTTGTATCTTTGCAATTTTGCTTTCACTGAACTCTTCAGGCCCCATCTCCACCTTATTATTTTCCAGTTTACCGAACGTGCAGACATTTATCAAATGGGCCATCAGTAGCCGTAGAAATGCAGTAGTATATCCAAGTTAAAATTCTTGCTTTGATTACAACAAATCCATGGAGCCCTTGGGTCCAAAGCTTCTACTGAAGCACAGCTATTTGCAAATAGATTTTTATAGCACATTAGTGCTGGAGGAGAGTCCAAAGAAAATAGTCCTTTTCAATATTAGAACCAGCTGTGACTTTCTTGTGCTGATGACTCATTCATTTTTTTTTATAGGGTGGGAGAACTAGGCAAAAGACACACAGAGTCTTATTCAAGACGTTGTTTGTTTTGCAAAGGGTATCCTAGCCACAAGCCAACTTGATCATACCAATACACAACTCATGTTTATTTAAAACTTTTTTCTTTTAACAGTTCCAATTATAAAAACAGAACCCACAGATGACTATGAGCCTGCTCAAACCTGTGGACCAATGAACCAAGGCTTAAGCCCTCTCTCTAAACCATACTACAGCCAGCAGATCATGATGCCCCCTGATCCTGGTTCGTGCCTCGTGGCTGGCTTTGCCTCCTGTCAGCAGAGAAATGCCGTGATGTCACCCTCTCCCAACTCAAGCCCCAAGCTGCACGACCTTTCGTCCTCTCCCTACAAGTGCATCCCCAACTCAGGCCACAGTCACCTCGGACTTCAGCAGCCCGCTGGAGGTGTCCCCACCATACAGGAAGTGCCAAGGTCTATAGTTGTGCACCCAAGCTCCCCCGAGCAATCATCTCACATCATGCTGCAGCCGCAGGTGAGTCAACATCTGAGCAGTAGCTGTCCCCTTGGTTATCAACAAACACTCTATCCCAACAGTCCCTCTTCTCCAGTTCCATCTGTTACCCAAGAGCCAACCTATTTGCAGTCCTGCAGTCCAACTCACTCATCCATAATGGGTCAACAGCAGCAGCAACTGCCGAAGGTTCACAGAAATGAGTCTCCAACAACCCAACCACTGTCATTGCCAGAGTTGCATGAGGAAAGTAATCATAATTTGGCCCCTATTCCTGTAACGATCAAGCGAGAACCTGAGGAATTGGACCAGATGTACCTGGATGATGGTAAGTCTTCCACAGCATAGGCTTGCATTCAACCATGTTGCTATATCAGTGAGTTCCCTTAACCTCCTCCTTCTTTTGAATCCTGGTGGAAAAACATTCAATTAACAGCCTGGTGGAATGGTGCGGACTTTTGCTTGGATTGTCTCTGTATGGGAAAGGGCTCTTTAATTTCGTTTGTGATAATGAAACCATATTATCTGGGTATTAAATGCTGTTACCATAGAGCTAGCTGCATGACCAATAGCTGTGTTGCAATAATCTTAACCGTATGGTCTTGGCTTATGCCCATGCCAGTGACCTGTGGAACTGCAGTAAAAACATATTTAACATTGCCTCATCCATAAAGCAGTGAAATGTGTGATGTGCGAATCTGTTCATTGGAACTAAATGATAAACTGCTCTACTTCGGTTGAGAAGGTTCAAATTAAAAATGGAAGCACATCTTTCAGCGTAGCTTTTCAGTGTGCTGTGATTTGACATCAAGACGACTTTTTCTTCCATTCTTATTGTGGCCTTGCTGCCTTTTCTTTGCTTTTGTATGATTCTGTATGTATTCTACACGCACCACTGAAAAGTTAAAATGCTGTGATGAACTTGTCAGACTCTAGTTTCCAAAGATTTATTAGGCGAACATAATAAAAGGGATAATCTGGAATTTGATTATGTGACCTCACTGAACTGTGATTTAGCACTTGCGACTAAGTATCCCACTAGTATTCTGGACCTTCACCTTAATGCAGTACGTGTGGTCCCTTCCAATAACCGCATAACTTTATATAACCATACCATGCTGTTTGAAGAAGAAATGCCTTTGAAATGTCTGCCTTGAAACTAATTGGTGCCAAGGAACATCTGAATGTGATTGTCTTTCAGGGAGGATTTAAAGACAATTCATAGCACTTTTTTTTTGAAAAAAAAGGACATTTAGTCATTCTATTTTAAACATCATGATACTCACTGAATCAGGATTACAAATGAATGTTTTGGAGCTTGAGTAGCAGCCTTTGCTTTTCAGCTCTGGGAAAATGATTTTTCTTAACAGAAGTTATTATTGGTTACATGATAGACAGGTCTAAGGAATGTTTTCTAATTAGAAGTTCAGTTAACTAAAGTTTTGCACAACATGTCTTTTGTGACAAGGTTTTCTTCATGTAGCATGCATTTTTACCACATATCTACGCCATAAGAGCAAGATTTCAACAAACCAAACAAGAAACATACACAAAACAAAACAAAAAGCCATGCCCAAACTTTGGTTTTGAGAGAAACCAGAAATTACCTATGGAAGAAAGAGAATACAGATAAAATCTAAACCTACTCTGTAGCTGTCTTTCTAGAAAAGCACAAGAAATGGGCAGTCTTTCTGCCTTACCTCTCCAAAATCCAGCAACCACTTCTCTGACAGCACTATGAAAGCTGCCTTTGGCTAGTCTCTGCTGGAGAGATGGGACTACAGCTCAGGGATGAAGGGTGAAGCTCCTCAGCCATTTTTACTTCAGGTTTCTCTTGGAGAAACAGAGGAACTTTTTTGCTACCGTGTGGTCTGAAAGAGAGATTTTAGTTTTTTTTTCAGCAACGCTCATTCTCTCTGATGAAGCGTAGTCTTTACCTCATCTGTCTTCCATCCCTTCTTCTGGACGCACACGCACACCAGTCCTCTGACAGGAAATCAGAAGTAGCTGTAGAAGTCACCATGTACATCTGCACTGATACTGAAGATACCTTCAGCTAGCCGAATTCAGATACACTTCCCTTTAGCATCCTGCAGGCTATCAGAATGGTTCTGTGGCTGACCACAAAAAACTGTAGACCAAGAAAGAATTCATAGACATAACAGGCATAGCAATAATATATAATAGAAAAAAAAACAACTTAATGTAGTTCCAAAAATATTAAACACCAGCTGTTCCCTAAGGGCAATCAGATGTAACCAGAGGAAGTCCCTTTACTATGTCTAAACTGGTACTGAGTTTTGTCTCAGGGGTCACACTGATGGAGCATAACCTATGTGATCTGCCCTTCCTACCTGTGCCTTATCTCACTACCTGAAGAAAAGGTCATCTTGTCTTGCTGACAAAATGAAGCCCTTGTAGAAATTAAGACTGAACTAATCCTGTCTTATTTGTCTCAATGTTTGGGCAGTCATGAAAGAAAATATGTGTCAGAGGTGCTAAAGGCGGGAAGCATACCTTGTGGGACTTGTGCTGGCCAAGACCCTCTCTTCAAACCATGCAGAGCCCTGGCATGCCTCAGTCACACAATATGAAGCTATGAGTCAAGCTGGAAGCCCATTTAGGTCTATTCTGTATGCATTTCACAGAGGCAAACTTACCACCACCAGTTAAGGTGCATACGTTGGCTTCACATCACGTTTAATCTGATGTTGTAACTGCAGGCTCCCATGGAAAGGGTGGCCTTGATCCATCTTGCCCTTAGCCATGTGTTCTTTCTGCTTCCTTTGACTCATATCAGTTGATTATGGAGTAGCAGATCAGGCTAATGGAAAATTAACCTGCCCGAAATAGCAAAACCCACACAGTTTTCCACTGGGCCAGCTCATGGAACCTCATCCCCTGGGTCCAATAGCAGAGTCCAGCCCACGAGAGGGCCAAGAGGCTTGTTGCTGCAGGTCAGGGAGTGCAGTGGGACCCCTCTGGGTGGCAGCAGCCCACCCCTAGGCCTCAGTAAATGTGACTTGAAGCTACATCTGATATTATCTTATCCTCCCCAGTAACTATCTAATCAACCCATCCTTTCTCAGTAAAAAATACCCTTCTCACCTGTTAGTTATGGAAAGATGACATCTGGGCTGCCTCTCACAGTCTCAGAGGGCAGCTTGGACACTATGGTAACTGCCTGGGAACCACAAATAATTGCTCCTCGTGGATCTCCTGGTAGGTACTCTTCACCAAGATCTGCAATGAAAATTAAAAGCACTTCACATGTACCGTGCCTCTGTGCTGATGCCATTTTATTCAGACTTCTGGCCCTAACTGTGGAATAAGGGAGAATGGGTTTTGCAGAGTGGCTCATACCAAATAGGAGCAACTCATTTTACATGACTATTTTTATTAATTTTATTTAATTTTGTTGTATTTAATTTTATTTTATTTTAAATTTATTTATTTTATTTTATAGGAGCTTTTAAGCCATCACCGTTGTTTCTTGTTAGTATCATATCCATTTTTAAGTGTTTTCCTTGGAGGAGGAGTGGGTGGGGATATCTGTGCTTTATGGCCATATTCTGAAAAGCAGAATATTAAATCATACCCGTGAGTAAGGACAGTCAGTTTTTTGACTGCTGCTTTACCTCTTTATAATTTGTTATCTCACTGGTTCAGTTCTGATCCCTTCCTACAGCATGATTTAAACTTTTTTCAGTATTTTTATAACGTTTGCACCTGTGAACAATACGAAAGCCAGGAGAGGTCAAACGTACTTGACTGCTTTCCTTGCCTGCTACTTTACTTGCTACTATAAGTGTATCAATTCTTTCCCTCATCCCTCCCTAAAGTAATTTAAAAGTAATGAAATATTTTAATAACATTAGAAATTACATTCTCAAAGCATCACTCTGTTAAAAAAGTGTATCTATTTTCACAGTGTTATGTAGCTATTTAATACCTCCACTTTTGCCTGAAAGTAATACAGAGTTTGAGGTATAGACATTTAACATGTTTACTGGATTACCAGACAAATAAAATATCTAACTGGCTATGCCAGATTATGTTTGGTAACCACTTCGGTGAGGTTTGATTTATATATCTAATATATGTATAGCAATCTTGGACTAGGTATAACAGAAATTTTTTAGTTTCAGCTTATGGGATCAAAGCAACATTCATTCCTTTTGGTCTGGAGTATCTCCAAATATAGACCATCTATACTGCAGAATATAAATGGAAAAAAAGAGTCAGTGAATTTATATAAATATATATCCTATATATGACATTTTTCTGCTTCTGTAATGGTGGGCAGCTGAAGTGATATAAAGGAAGCACATGAAGAGCACATGAAGAGCACATTTTGGCACATAAGTTTTGGTCTTGGCAATCTTATTTTAAATCAAAATCTACAGTAGCCACCTGGGCTACTCATTAAATGTGCTGTCCATTTCAGTATGTGAACATATGAGTCAACTTGTAGAACATATTTAAAGTCACCCCATAAAGTGATACCTGATATATTATGGCTGCGCTGTTGATATTGAAAGGTACCTCGCTTGTATACCAGCACTCATTTCAAATAATTCTGAAATCAACCTCCTAACATAGATTATGGCTGATTCCCTTTGCTGCTTTCACAGCAAGAGTTGATTAAAAGTGGTTGAAAGGTGAAAGTGATGCCTGATCTTGGTCCTCTGCAGAAGCCCATGGTCCTTTGCAGCAGGAACGGAGGTGTCTCCTGTCCTCCCTGCCAGAAGCTCTTGCTGGAGCACCTCGGCAGACAACACAAGGTCTAAGCATGTGTGTATGCCACCCCTGCCCTAGACAGTGAAGGTTACATGACATTCGTAGTTCAGATCTAACCTGGAGTAGTGTGGTGTGCTAGAGTATTGGAGCTCATAAAGGGACCTCTTCAGTACTAGTCCATGCAGTAATTGCTTTTAAGAGGAAACATTTTATTTGGGGATCAATAAGTCTAATGTACTGTACAATCCCTTTGAGGCGTGAAGTGGAACTAGCATTGCCCGGAAAGGATGGCCAGTTTGGGGAAGCTGTGAGCTGATAAGGACTCCCCCTGGTCCCTTGAACCAGTTGGCCTCTCAAGGGGATGTGAAAATTTTCCAGATTTGTATCGCACTTATGAACGTGCTCCTCTTTCCAGGCCTCTAACTAGGACTTGGGTCAAAAGCTGTGCCGGTCTGCTCTTAAACTAATCCGGCTTTTTTTTTTGTTGACCAGGGCAGCTCAGTTAATTTTTCCAAATATTAAATGCTTTTCTTAATGGTAGAAGAAACCCCAAGCCAGAAGCAGTGGAGTGTAAGTTCACACAGCTTTCAGGATGTTCAGGCAGCTGGGAACTGGCCAGGCTCACAACAGGAGATGCTGAAGGTGGCTAGAAATCACCTTCCTTATCCCCATTTCCCTTTCCTGGACCTAGTGTAGCCTGGGTGGAACACAGAACTGAGCTCCAAATCTTTTATTTCACCAGGATGGAGAGAGTTCAATTAGGCATGCTAATGCCAAGAAACATTTTTCAGGTTGTAACTGGCACTCCCATAAGCTATTAGATTTTCTACCTGCCACAAAATGACGCTCAGTTATGAAATTACTTCCTGCCGCGAGAAACATCAAAGAAAGTAGTTTTCATGAGAGATGAAAATGAAGCTGTTTCAAAAAAGCAAGGGGGAAACACGTTGGTACCAACAGGAAAAAATGTATGACTTATGTTCTCAGCAGATGCGAACACACTCTCAGGTGTATTGTATATGCTGTGGCCCCATTTGTTATATTAATGCACAGAACTTTACAAAAGTAGTTCTTTATTGGAAAGCAAAGCAGCATCCTGGACGATTCTTTAATCAAGGTGTATTTGAGTACTGAAGTTGAAGATCTTGGCTTCTATAATCTTTGCCTGGGTTCAAAGCTTGGCTTTTGAGATGCAGTCCCAGCCGTATTGAAATCAGGAGCACACTCCCGTTGCTGGCAGCAGGGCCAGGGTTCCACCCACCATTGAAAAAACTGTTTTCCAGAACACCTTGAGTCCTGTGTTGGAGCCAGAACTGGAATAACAGTATCTGAAAGACAGATCTCTTGTCTGAAGGTTTGTATATTAATTCAACCTCCTCCTCTCCACATGGGTGCTTTCATAAAGGTCTCTATCCCGATCTTGACTTGATCAGATCTATAAATCTTTGTGTAGCAAGATGAAAATACATAGGCCATAAATGAAGGTATCTGATGTTTAGATACGTGGCTAACAGAAAGTATCAGAACCACATCATCATCTTCTTTAAAACAAGGAGTCTTTTGTTCTTGTGATTGTCTTTGCACAGCTGTGAGTTTTATAGCACTGTGCCAATGAATGCACTCATTGCGACTTTTATTTTACTCTGAAAAGGTAAATTGGGAGCATTAAGCCCCCAATAAGTATGTAAAAGTGGCAAAACCACAGGTGAAGTGTTACTGAAAGCTGCAGCCCTGCCAGCCATTTCATTTTAAACATGGCTCTTTTAAAAATAACTTTTGCAGTAAAAGCTGTAACTCGTGGATGTAATATGAGCTATTGCTAATGTCATTCCCATGAATTGCTTACAGTGTTGAACTGTTAGATGTCTGACAAGTCCATATATCTCCTATACAGTATATATGAAAGTTTTCTGCCTCTAAACCATATGTTCCTTTTTTTTGCTCCTCTATATTCTTCAAATACACGTGGTTTGGTGATATAGTTTATTTGAACAGGAACCATAGCAGACAGAATTATTCTTTTGCTGAAATGTATCCTTTTTCATACATCTCAGCTTCACGATTAAAGCAATTGGCTCTCAAGGCATTAAGTTTAGTCTGCTGCTGCCACAATTATGCCTTTGAAAACTCCTGAGTGCACTCGGTGATTTCCAGTAGTCCACATGTCATTAGAACAACACGCAGGTAGTCTGCAAAGTCCAGAAACACTGTCTACACTTCAGTCTGGCTTGGGAGAGCTTTTCCCTCCCTCTCTCTTGGCCAAGCCTCACAGCTCTGGGAGAAAACAAATAGCTTTCCTCATGGAAAGTTTTACTTAATCTGGCCTGGTGCCTGAGCCTAGACCCTCCTCGTCTCTAATGATGATTGAAAGTGTACATGCTACTGTGATAAAACATGCTGAGTCGTTAACATTTGGGGGTTGGGTTGTACACGATGAGTAAGGGAGGACTGAAGTAATGCATTCGAGTCAGACCTTTGGTGGACTCTCATGTCTGGATTGAGGGGTATCCTCTTACACAAAACCCACACCTTCAGGATCGGGTTTTGCTGTTTCTATCAGGTTTGCTGATTTGGGTTTCCTTGGAGGCCCACCAGAAGAAGGCCCCCAGGAGAGCAGCTGACCAAACTAGGTGTCACTCCTGGTTTTCTCCATTCCCATGTGTGCAGTTGCCCACAGAGCAGACTTGCCTGCTTCTTAGCTTGAGTACGCTATGAAATCTAGTAGTGAACTTTGCTCTCTTCTAGCATCAGCCCTTAGATTCCCAGGGAGGTCCTTGAGTCTCTCGCTTTCAAAGAAGTTTCCAGCCCCTTCAGAGAAGTCCTGAACGCCTCCATACTCATGTGGTGATGGGAGGCACTGGCAGAGGGAGCAGGAGGCTAGCCAAGTGATGGGAAAGCTGCAGAAATCAGCAGGCAGAACTTTGCGGTGTCTTGATACTCAAGAATATTTTTAGTGTTGAAAACCCAGTATTTGCTTGATGTGCATCTGCATGAGCACCTTCTCATTAAAACATTTTGAGTCATCAAGTGATCAGCTGAAGCCATGTTGCACCCTCTCTTTTCAGCTAAGAGCCATCTTCACATTGCAGCCTTGCTAGTGGCCATGCAGTTGGCAAGGGAAGAAGCTGCTTCTCACTCCCATGCCCTATTCACTCTCCTATTTCCATAGTAATGGCTGTTGGCTTTGCTGTTTCAAATGATAAAGGTTTTGTGGGTTATTTTCTGTAAGCTTTCCTTGGCGATCAGGGAAGAAGTTGCTGTATGTGAGCCTTGGTGGCATTTAGATCTGCTTTTAAGCCTGGAGAAGGGCCAGTGAAAATATGTGGCTTGCAGAAGCACAAGCTTCATGAGAAAGCTTTGTTCTAATGCGATTCATTTTAGGAACATGTTGTTTGAAACAATTCTGCTGAGCTGTGCAGTGTTAGCCAGTCAGGTGTGGCCTCATGGCTTGTGTATGGCTCCCGTGCTCTCATGTCCTGAGCCCATCCTGGCGAAACAACTGCTGGGGAAGTTGTTGTGGAAAAGCCCTCTTCTTCAGGAAGCAGAGCATCACACAGACCCCTGCTGCCGCTCGGCAGAGCAGGGCTGAAGCAAGCTGCCGGCTCAGCCCAGCAAACACATACGTGTCAGAGGAAGCACTCTCATGAGTAAACTCTCTGACTTCACGTACAGCGCTCTTGGCTAAGTGCTAGCAAGCTCTAGTGTTGCTTGATCTCAGAGACACGAAGGGCCTGCCTCTGCTCCCACTTAAGTCAATAACACCGTTCCCTTTGGGTTCGTCGGGAACAGGACCACGCATATGGCTGGTAGTTAAAGTGCATAATAGCTGCATTCATTGAAATCTGGTTGCTGATAGGCAGAGAGGGAGCTTTTTCTAGCAGACTTCTCTGCAGCACAGTTGATTGTTTCATCTGTGTCTGCCGGACAACTGTGGGGCTCAGTCATGGGCCTGATAGCAGCTTGACCATCGTGTTGAGAATGGGCTGCTTGATAACCTGGCTCCTGGTCTTTCCTCCTCTCTGAGGAACTAACACTGATTGTAACCAAAGGGGGCACAGGCTTTCCACAACAGGCTTATCTCCAGGCTGGGAGGAAGCTTATGAAAAAAAGCAGACCCTTAAAATGTTCCCCTCCTCGTCTGTCACTGAAAATACCTGGAAACAATTGGTGAGTGAGAAATACAGTAGGAAAACCGTGGTCCTGTCCCTCACTGGCCAGCCTGGCTGGGTTTGTTTACAAACCAGAGAGCTGGACGAGCCCTCTGCCTGATTTTAGTCTTCTGCATTTTGAATACTTTGAAGCTTACTGCAGCACAAATACCAGAAAGTGGAGTAAGATGGTGCTGCAAGTGTATTGAAATTCCCAAACTGTACTGTCCCTGAGCACATGAATTGCAATATGTGCACTTGAACAGTCTTGAAAAGCGATGCCACAGGCTATCAAAGTTGATAATTAGTGGATCAAATTCTTTGGTCCTTACATAGTTACAGCTCATGTTATCCAAGTATGGTGTATGCACAAGAACATTTCTCACTTGCCTTTGCACAACCAAAGGATGATTTTTCTACTTAATTTTGTCCCTTCTGCAGCCATATGAGACTGCAAAAGACAAGATTTGACTCATTATGTCTGTGCTGTCCAGATTGCTCTTGATGTTAGATTTCTATGGGAGCTAGGGCTGAAGATTTGTTCCATTCATAACTCTTGTGATGCCTTTGGGGTTGCAGAACAGGTATTGCAGTAGGTATTACAAATCAATTTTGATACCCTGGGAGCAGCAGGCCATTCTTTTTCTAGTGCTTCAAGGAAAATACGTGTTTCATTGCCACCTCATAAGCAAAATCTTCCACAAATTACTTAGGAAGGAGAAAAAAAGAAAATAAATGCTATTTTAGGTCAGAAGAGAAGCCTCCAAAAATACAAAACTAAAGAATATTTATTTTAATTTCTATTTCTATCCTGCGTATATGCAGTTCCATACACACATAAAGTATCCATGTGCATATATATGGGGTGGGCAAAAGTGATGTTAAGTCTCTTCTACTCATGAATGACTCAATGCTGCAGGTGCCTGTTGAGTAAAACCTTTTAGAAACATGAGGTCAGGAGGAGAAGCCCATCCTGAGGACCTTCTGTCGTGCACAGTTTCTGAACCGAAATGCCTGTTGCAGCTCTGAAACCTGGCTCCATGCTGCTGCATACCTCTGTGGTGCCGTTGTCACTGCTGCTATATCCTTCTCCAGCATCTGAGCTTTTGCTCTCCAGATTTTATTTTGAAAATCGAAGCAACTGGTAAAGATGATCTTTTTGCTATTAGTTGCCTTTTTTTTTTTACCCTGTGATGGCTCTGCTCCACCATACTCTGGGCTGTGCTTGAACTCAGCTATTGACACAAGGACTTTCACCTCAGAGCATCTGCATGAGCCATTAGCAACTTCTCCAGGCATCTTCTTATAGTAATATGTCTCTAGGTCAGTAGTACTGGGAGGTTCAAATGTTCTTCTCAGTCTAAGACGACTATGTGTGAAATTGTCATATTGAAAGAGGTTAGGTGAGAAACTGGCCCTGATTTATTTTCAATTAAGCACGTTCTTGTTTGTTTTCTTTCTTGTGAAAAGTTTCCCGGACTCATTAACTGTTAACTGCTGCGCAAGACGATACAGAGAGCTGTCCCTTGGGCCCTAGCAGTCAAAGGCTAGAACTTCCTGAAGTTGCTAGAATTGATGCAGTGCAAATTCAGGGTTTGCAGAAAGCTGTAATGAGTGCATGCTCTGGCTCAATGTACCTCACCCAGGCACAGCACGAGGTCTCTTTGAAAGGGGGCCCTGGAAAGGCTGCCAGCGATGGAGGTGGCTGCTCTGCTTCAGTCCCTGAGTTCCTAGGTAACTTTGAAAGAGTTCTCAGGGATTTTTGCTTCTTTTTTCTTCCACATAAGGAGTATGTGACCTCACTGCAAAAGAAAAAGAAGCAGAAGTGATTCCTGGGCAGAAATTGCCATCAGCCACAGGCAGACTACACTTTCTGCATCAGCAGACAGCATGGCAGCAATATCTGCTTTGGAGGACTTCACAGGAATTCTCTCACTGTTTCCAGAAACCCAGGCTGGACCTTTACAGGCCAGACAATCACCACTACAGTCCATTTAAACCACAGACTCACAACTGGATATTCTGTGTCAGATCACCACTTGGCAGACCCTGCAAACCTCCATTGTTGCCAGGCAAACTGATGGTTTCTGCCCTATTCAGTATATAGCTAGAATTGTAAAGGTAAATGTGGCCATCTCCTTTGCAGATTTACACTTACCTTTTGCAGTCCAATATTCCAGATATTTCACAATATTTCAATGATAAACTAAAGTCCTAAAGAGGAACCAGCACTGCTGAAGTCAATGAAAGGTTTGCTCAAAGGAATGCTAATGTGAAAACACCTTCTTGCTCTATTTTAGTAGCTATCTTATAAGTCCAGAGCTGTCTGCAGCCCTCAGCTGAGCTGGTGCACAGTTGCTGGCAGAGTCGCATATGTGTGACAGGTCTCCAGGACCCCCAGCTGAAGCAGGGGCTCTGCATGGGGCTCCTCCCTGGCAAGGATTCAGCACAGTCAAGGAATCAGGGCACTCTGTGACAAGTGCAAACAAGTACATGTGTGTATATACATTTATTCTCTTTGGGAAACAACTAAAAAAAACTCAGAAGCTTTCTCATGATGCTGAGCATGGTTAGCAAGCATTTTGAAGTTTCAGACTGGCTGTGAAACTACCTGGTGGTGTTCTTAAAGAAGGCTTGAGAAAAAGAGAAATGAGAGGAGGGTTAAATATAACAGACCCATTAAAAAAAAAAAAAAAAAAGGACGAGCAGAGGTGAATTTTGGAAGAAGAGGGGAAAGGGTGAGTGTGGGTGTGAGAGAGAGGAGTTTGTCTAAAACTGAAATGGTAGAAATGAGTAGTAATAGCCTAGGATTTGACTGCCATAGCAAAGGGTATCTAAAGAATATCTCACTTTGTCCCAACCTCATTTACATGTAGAGTAAAATGAGAGGGAATGGTGGAATGAGCAGTGCACTCATTAAACTTACAAATATCTGAGGAGAGAGTATATCTGGGGAGTAAGCTCAAGCCAGAGGAGCCCATCTATCTGATGGGCAGCGAGATGGATGCACTGAGTGGAGATAGGAGGTTTCGGTGGTCCAGGTCCACTAGGCAGAATCCTCAACCCAGGGAGTTATTTCCATGCTCTATTGCCAGGCTTTCTAAGGAGCAAGGAAGGGGCTTCAGTGCTACCACTGGGTGGAGAAAGCTCCAACAGGGAGCCCAAAACCCCTTCAGAAATATGGTAGCAAAGAAGGGGTGGGAAGTTCTCTTTGAGTAAATATAGTCACATCAGCTGAACGTGGTGTGCAGTCTCCAAATGAGACTTCTCTTGCAGGTTAACGGGGCATTTAATAAAAAATCATAAAAATCAGAAAATATTATCCATTGATTCTTCCCCAGTTAGAAAAAAACACTGCTAGAAGGAGTAGAAGTGGTAAGACGTTGACATGGCAGAGGAGGATTTGTAAAAGCTCATTTTCAAGGCTACACGATTGAAGAGTAAAACAGGAAATCCCCTTACTTTGCAACTTTTAAAAGATGGCATTCAAATACATTAGGATATGATCCAAATGCCACGAGAAAAATTTTCCTTCAACTTCGATGGATGTTCTAAAACAGGATGTGTTAAATCAGGGGAAATAATAACAGTCACAAGTAAATTAACAGACGATTCACAACACGTTATGAATCACTGTATTAAAGAATCAATTAGAGTCAGCTATTTAAATAAAGGCAGAGTAGTAGCAAAAAAAAAAAAAAAAGTGAACTAGAAAAGATCAGCACATCTGCTGAAGTTTCCAAAGCTATATTTAATATTAACTTGGGAAAAGCACCTGGACTGAATGGTGTCTCATCAAAAATTTGTAAGTGTTTCCAGACCAACATCACTCAGATACTTTTTAAAAAAAAATCATCTGCTCAAATAAAAGAGCAAATTCCTCTCTAAACCCTTCCCTACCACTGAATTTTATTATGGGGAATATTACCATCTTCAACCAGAGAAGCAACAAAAGGCAAATATTTCTGTATGATCCAGGTTTTTGTTGACTGTTAAGATCTAGTACCAGAGTCTCTGCCCTGCTGGCTGCTGCACACAAGCTGTACCTTCTGCCCCAGTGAACTAGTGTGCTGGAACAGGGCCTGCCTTTGTCTAACAGTACAATTAGCTAACAGTGGGGTAGAATTTATCATTATAAAGAATATTTTGGATTCAAGCACTCAGCACAGAGGAGAGTATGAAAAGAAAGCAGACTTCTGGTAGAGATGCCAGATTTCCTTCCAAGAAATCTGCAAATGGATGGATCATTTCTTTGGTTGTTAGGTGAATATTCAGGGGAAACAAAAAAAAAAGAAAAGAAAATCTGCTTTTGAAATTTGAAACCAATTTACTGTCTTTTTTTTTTATTATTATTTTATTTTAGTCAGGAAGGTGATGAGAGACAGGATTGCCTGTGTCTGATTGTGTGAGTCATGACCCTAAGAGCATTTGGTCAGGCATCTAGAGATCAGCCAACCATATACCTGATGTTTCATTGGCTATATTTATAGTTTCTCTGATGATGAAATCTGGATTTCTGCAACAACCAACATAATTTCTCTGCCGTCATTTAAGACCTTGTTTGAGGAAGGAGCTGGCAGATGCTTGTGACGCCAAATGAGGCTCTATCATGCTTTCTGTTGTGCACGGTCCCCTGAGCGATGGGGGCCACTGCCTTTCTGTGCCTGTTTCCTGAAAAATGTCACTGTTCAGAAAGTTGTCTGAAGCCAGATTCAAATTTCGTATGAAAAACATTAATTGAGGGGAAGCACCACTGCAGGGGGAAAACCCCATACCTTGACACACTAGGATGATTGCAAGAATTCTTTAAGATGTCTAAAAGGAAATGTTTCTCATAACATGGAAAAGGCATTTAGATTTTACATTGCTGCTGCAAAATGAAAATTTTAAAGTGGGAGAATTTACCTTTGGTTATTTCTGATAGAGACGAGAGTAAGTCATCATAAATCCATGTAGAGGTATTGCAGCTGCACTGATTTCTACCTGTTCAGACCCTAAATCCACTATTTAAGAATGAATGTACTAGCTGCAGGGACAGTTCTTCTAGCTACATCCTTATTTGAGGTAACCCCACTTTTAAGTACAAACAGACATTCTGTGTATCTTTTTCCCTTTACAGACTTTTATTTATATTCTGTATCTGTATCTCACATGCCAATGGAAATCAGAAAAGGAAATTAATTCGTATGACTGGACTTCATAAATTTCATGATTTACCAGTAATGAAATCCTGGTTTGCAGGATGAGAAATAATAGGGCTTTTCCAAAATATCTTAATCCTTGGCTATGATTAGTGGCATAAAATGAACCATTCTTTCCTATGTGTCTAAAGTCCAAATTGTGCTCCATGTAGCTATGTGATATTCTTTCCAGTCCCATGTCAATAAATAATTGCAGTGCTGCTCTTTAGTCTGTCTCTGACCTTCGCTATGCTTGCCTTTCTTGAACAAAAGCTAAGAATTGTGACAGTTGATCTCCTTTTGTGATCTTATCTAGCCTGGTGTGAAAGGAAAGTTTATTAATCCTACTCCCAAATTCCTTAACCAGTTTACCATAAATGTACTACTCTATAAGCATATGTAATACAGCACAGCCATAACAGTGCTTAAAACAGGATTAGGCAATACCTCCAATTTTCCAGCTACTCCTACTTTTGCAGAAATGCAAATTCACTTTCTTTCTATTGTCAAGGGTCATCTTTTTATAAAACCAAAGTATTTTAACTAGTTCAGGTTTTATGAGTTTAGGCTAGAATATTATCTAGTCTGTCTAAACTTGGCCGCTTTGCATAATTATAGGTGTTATTACCTGAGCACAAACCGAAGATGATTTGAGTTTTAAGGAGCCTCTTTTGGAGATGGGAAGAACCAAATAGCTTAACATCATCTTGTTTTAACAATTAAGAATTGTCAGCTGGCCTGTGTACGCAAGCAAAGGAAGGACTTCTAGGCCTAGAGAAATGGTTTAGGATCTAGAAAAGAAAAACCATATGCTACTAAAACCCTGTGTATGGTTTTCCACTATTCCCTAGAAAGCGGATAGGGCTCTAGGATCAAACTGTACCCACACACCATATGCATTAAAGCAAACACATTGAAGTAAACACATAAGTGTTATTGACCTCTTTGAGTGGTAGGAATCAAGTATGTCTGCTGACATCAGAGAGACTGTGCATGCTTCAAAATTCAGGCAAAATAAGAGAACAGATCTACTTGTCTTTTTTGCATGTCAGCATTAAAACATTTCAAATAATCTTTAGGGAATGAGCAAAATAGGGTGTTTACAACACAGTGACTGATTCTTTCCTGCCAAGCCATCATACCCTGTAACTTTTGCATGTGTAGACCACCTTTAAATATCTGCCTGATACTGAATAAGGAGTTGATGCAAAGCCCATTGAAGCAAATAAGAATTCTTCTGTTGTCTTCTGTGCTCCTTGGATTAGGCTCCAGTTTACTATCATATGAGAACCTATCACCTAATTTTCTTTTAAAAAGTCCTATGTTAAAAAAAATGCATGAAAATGTATAATACTGGATGAAAATTTAAGGGCCTAAAGGTTGATGCAGACACAAGTTATCGTTCCCAGAGTAACTGCAAAAGATTATGTTACATTAATATGTGAAGGTTAATGGCACATGCAATAATCTAAAATACTGTCTGTATTGCATATGTCAGTGACTGACATATGCAATATGCACAGCGTGACTGACTTGCAGGGTTTTAAGATGTTGTTTGGATGTGCTGATATATAGAGTAATGTTTGTGCTGGTTACAAGGCCTAGGCCAAAGTGATCTCAAGAAGCCCTACTTTCTATTGAATAGTGGATAAGTATATTTTGGGTCAATGCACCACTGTACCTGTTTCTGCCCCCCTTTATACCAGTTGGAAAGAGAAATTTCTCCAAGTAGTTGTCGTACAGGTGTGTAAGGTCCCTTTCTGCCATTTTGGGGGTTTCTTGAGTTGCTGTACTTTTTCCTGTGGTCTGTAACAAGACAATGGTAACATGGCACCATGCATTCTTCATGGAAAATGGGATAATTTCAACAATTTTCCATTTTCTGCACCGTTTTTTCTCTGAAGCTGGGGGCCTTCTCTCTGTGTGCAGTTTTCTATTGCAATTCTCCATAGATAGCCATGACAAAGAGAAAGCATGAAAGCTTCTAGGGCAGAACATTCATCCTCACTTATCTGGCCCTTGGAGACATTAGCTAATCGAGCCACGATACTTCATACAATAGGACAAGTGCTATAAAGCTATGTCTGTTATCCCAGCCAACGTGGACACTTATCATTCCCATGGCCATTTTATAGTACTTGTTTTCTTCTGACAACAACATCCACAGCCTATGGTGCTATGGACTCCAACAATGAATCTGATGCTGGCTCTCTGTGTTATCGGCTCCCTAATAACTGTCTTTTCTTTTTTCCTTTTTTTTTTTTTTTTGTCTTTCCCACCCCATTTGTGAGAATTTGTCCCCTGGAGCTCTTCTCTATCAGGCCCCTGCAGCTGCTGTTATTTTAGATATGGCAGGAAGTAGGTACCGGAAAACAGCGAGAGCTCACAGCGCTCAGAAAAATCTAGAAATTCCTCTGATTTACCACAGGCTCTGGCTCCAATCAAAGTCGGTTGCAAAAAGGGAAAAAAAGAAGGGGGGGGGGGGGGGGAGTGGTGCTGGCAAGGTGAAAGGCCCTAGCAGACAACTGTGTCTGGGCTGTGTGTGTCAGGAAGGAGAGTTTCAGCCATCACCTCCTGCAGAGTACTGGAGAGATGCTCCAAGCGTTCATGCCATCGGTGCAGCAGAGCTGGGGCTGGCACCCTTCCTCACCAGTTAGAAAACCCCCTCTCGCTTCCCCAGGGACATGCGTTTCTAAAAGCTCATAGCTTTTTACACTCTCCCCTCTTGTGTCTAGTGTGTGCCTGAAGCAGATCAGCTTAACCGGTCATACGGCAGGCTCCCATAAATGCTTTTAGCACAGCTTAGCAGCCAAAGGCACTGATGGAAAGTCACTGGAGCAAGAAGCTTACATCACTACTACTATTATTGTTATTGTCATTATTATTGCTATTATTATTTTACAACTCAGGGTACTTCTTAATCTGCTAAGCGAAGACATTTTCAGCCACTTTGAACACCCTTTAAATCAATCAGGCCGACTCTGGGGTTGACTTCTAAAAGAAAAGAAAAAAAGAAGAAATGATAAACACCTCCACACCTTTCAGTTGGCAAGTGGTTTAGAAAACAAAGACACCACCCCCATACACAAAGGCATACACGGAAAAGATACTACCTTTAGAACTGGTTTGAATAAACAAATCTTCCTCTTTGACACAGCAGATAAGGAGGAAGATGTCCACCCACAGACATCTCACACCATTAGCAATCTAGTTAACATCTGTAAATGTTTTAGGGAAAGAAATTACACTTTGAGACATTTCTTTTTTAATTACAGGCTCCAGATGAGATTTGTTAGAGCAGGGAAATGTATCCCATAGCGACTGATGTCAATAGCAAGCAGTCCCTAAAGCCAGCCAGGATTGGGAAAGCCATGCTGTTTGCTGCTCTTGGCACTGCTCCCTGCTTTCACAATGTCAAACTTAGAACCGCCTTTATATGCACTTTCCATTTTTTTTTCCACAGTAGCTTTGCCAGCAAGCTGTAAACTACCGTATATCACTCAGATTTAAGAACCTAAACTTTAAAACAAATTAAACTCTTGTTGACATTGTAGTAAAAATCAGAATCGAACTGAACAGCTCAGTAAAACTGCACTTCAATTATTTTATGGATTTAAGATTGTTTTCTAGGATTCCCAGACTCCCAATACAGCAAAGTTATTTCCTCTTGGCAGATGTCTGGAAAAAAAAATTCATTGAATGGATAAAATTATGTGGCAGACACCAGGTTGAAGCCTAAAGGGAGGAAACGGTGTCTCCCCAGCACCTGTAAATATTTGCTCAGTGTCTTGACCAGAAAAGGCTTTCGTCCATACTTTGAAAAAAAAATAAAAAATCATCAGGGTATTTGTTTTGTAAGTTTTTAAGAAAATTGAATCTTCATCTGTCAAAACCCAGTTCCTAGCTAAGTGTTTATGTGGTTTTGAACGAACGGCAAATACAGGTCTGACCCACCCTTCAGAACCATGTCCAAACGCAGGTAAATGCATGCCGCACATGAGTGCTCCTAGTGGCTGGCCTCTGCTTATCTTTCATCTCCCTACTTAGCAGTTAATGTTGGGTATTCTTTTTATGATTCTCTTTTTTTTCCTATTCTGTAAAATGGAAACAGAGGTTTCCATCTGATCAATTGCCAGGTTTCCATTCTTTATAATGTTTCCTCTCAAAACATTTTGGAATGAAAGTATTTCAGAAATGTGTGTAGACGGAAGCTACTGGAGATAATAATTTGTTTCATGTAACTGTGTTTTACAAAAGGTGTGGTGGAAGGCTGTTGCATGGGGCAAACAACAATCAGCTTGTGCAGCCTTTCATCAAAACCTTCGTTGCACTTAACTTTTCCCTTTCATCACATCAATGAAATGTCCTTTATGTCCCTAAGGCCCCAGCCTGAAAAATGTTACATTCCCAAGGTCTTCAGCAAGAGCTGATCCTTGCTGAGTTACTTCTGTCACAAGGATGCTTCTGAAGATTGAGCCAGATGTTGCACATCTGCATGGCTGCAGCTAGGTCCTG
The DNA here is from genome assembly GCF_033815535.1 of Pezoporus flaviventris. Lineage (NCBI taxonomy): Eukaryota > Metazoa > Chordata > Aves > Psittaciformes > Psittacidae > Pezoporus > Pezoporus flaviventris. The sequence goes on from NW_026892555.1 coordinate 96,094,609, forward strand.
GGGTCTGCGTGTTCTGGCTGTATGCCCGAGGGAGTGGGGAGCCTCCTGTCCCTTGAGCAATGAGTAGTGTGGATTTTCCAAAGCTGCTGTGTTAGGCTCCATGCATTCACCTCCCGATCTGAGCTGGCTGACTTGACCTGACCGAATCTCATGTAAGCAGCCAGTTTTCTTCATTGTAGCATTAATAAATTTTTTAAAGCTACTCTTGAATTACTGTTAAAGTTCTTCCACTCATTTTGTTGCCTGGAGCACCTCTCAAAGTGAAAGCCAGATTCCTAGTGGAGTTTGGATGTGCTGCCAGATCACAGCCTGGGCTGTGGAAGCACCCTGTCATTTCTCAGCTATCAAGAAGTGAGGGTTTTTTTGAGTCCAAGTACTCAAAATGAGGCAGAAGTCTGTCACACATAGCGAGTGGTTGTTTGGAAAGTGTAATGCAAACATTTTGAATACAATTTCAGGTCCTTAAGTGTGCTTGAGAGATGAGTGTTGTATGCCTGTGTTTTTCAAGTGCCTTTTTCCTAGTTCTCTAGTGCTGGCCTCAGGTTTGCCTGTGGGCTTCGTTCTTGGGGCACAATAAATTTCCCCGTTAGTGGAGAGCACTGAGCTTCAGCACAGTTCTTATGTCAAGCACTGAGCTGCCAGGGGAAAGGTTTCCTACTTCCCTGAGAGCCCAGCTGTGATTCTTACTGAATTTTTGCAGCCATACCTGGTATTTTTTCTGTTGACATTGCTCTGCCAGTCCAGCCTAAGGAGCCATTCTGCAGCTTAACACAGCATGTGGGAGAGGGGAAAAGAGGAAAAGACATTTTGCCATGTTGCAGCTCTATTGCACTGGGGCCATGTACGAATAAAAGTGTTCTTCCAGCTACTCTAATTTGAGAGGCTTGCATCCTCATGTGGTTTTAGCATTTGAGGAGTACTGGAGTCCAGCAGCTGTCTGGATGTAGTGGTTTTCACAGCTGCACCTACTGTGCTGGGAAGAGCACCTTGTAACACCCAGTTGTTGGTTTCCCCACTGTGGCTCAGCTTGTATTGATATGTCACCAGTGTGGCTCCACTAAATCAGCCTTTGGATCAAACTTGAGCCAAACTGTACAGGAGTTTTGTCATGGAAAGGTCCTTACTTAGTGTAGTTAGTGTGGTGAAAAACCAACACAAGAATATCATTAACCACTGCCAATACTCTTCTCCAAGGCACTGCGGCGGAGAGGACATGTATTCCTCTTTGAACTGCAGTGATCTTCAGCAACAGATGCCGCCGTGGTTAAAATAAAATCCCTTGGCATTGCGTACAGCTCGCATTATGGTGGTGGCCAGGTCATCATGGCACAAGCAAATTAATTGCATGACAATTTGCCTGCATCATTTTTTTTCACAGGCTATTTGCAGCCACCAGTGCAGATTCCCAGAGCTAGCCCTGCTTCAGTGCCCATGGCTTAGCAGCCGTCTTCCATCACCTGAGGCTTTCCCCCAGCTAGTGTGACCTTCCCCAGCCTAGCCTCCAGCAGGCTCATAGGTGGATTTCTTTTCTCTAACCAAACACAATAGCCGCACCCAGCTTTTCTCTTCCATTGAGCAGCATGTGGCCACTCACTGAGTCATCTCATGGCCATCATTCTGTACGCCTGAGCAACCCCCCTGTGAATTATGGGTCAGCAAACAAAGCTCAGCCTTCTCCACAGCGTTGGTGGGAATGTGGCCCAACAGTGGTCACCCCACAAAGCAGCACATAGGCACATCATGTTTGTATATGCAGCAGCATCCTAGCGTTGTCCCTGCCTCGGTGCCCTCTTTGCTAGATGATGTGAATAATAGCATTGATCTTTTCTGTTTAGCATGCGCTTTGAGGTTTGCTGGTGAAAAGAGCTATAAAGGAAAGAGGTATTGATGATGGTAATAGGGCAAGTAGGGTACATTTAAAAAAACAACCCTTCTTGCTCAAAAAACATATCTCCAGGACACTTTTATTGTTGAGGCCCAATGTTACTTCTACTGAAGTCTATCCGACCTTGAAGCTGGTTGAGTGGAGGAAGAGCTGAGTCTTTTGGCTGTTCTCTGCTGTAGGAAGAAAAGACACACAGCAAATGCTCCTGTGTGACCCAGGGTGCTTTTTCCTTTCATCCATTCATTATTTCTTGGCTTTATTTGATATTCACAACTGCACATGAGCTGTTTTTTATGAACAGCAGCAAAAGGTGGCTAATTTTGGAGGATTCCAGATGATCACTAGGGGCCACACTATTATTACATAAAGTCAATTAAAGAGTATACGTGCACATCCCATTGATTTGATTTAGAACTAACAAAAGCTTCAGTAATGTGCAATTACAAGAAACTTAATGACCCCTTTATACCGAATGCAACTTCTGTGGCACCTAATATGCTTTGATGAATTGCTCATTATGTGCAATGTTGGAAAAGCTTCTAAAAAGATTAATAATTGTAGAATCGATAGAGAAATTCAGTCTTATTTGGCTTTTTAAAAACTCTGAAATCAGTAAGTCATAGAGATTATGGATTCTCTTTTTGCTTTTTCCTTCTGTACCCTCAGAATTTGGTATTTTTTCTAAAGCTAATCTGACACTTTTTTAGCACATGGAGAAACCCCTTCTTGTGTTATGTGGTCAGGTCTGGCCTGATACAAATTACTATGTGAGGCCCAAAAGGCTGGTGCCAGCTGCCATCAGAAACAGAAGTGCTGGACTGGATGCGTGCACATGGGATGGTCCTTTGGCAGGGCAGGAGGTCTCCAAGTAGCAGCCTCCAGCATCGGGCTCAAAGCTTTCCACCGTGGTCCAGACCCACTACCCCTCTTCCATTCACTGCCTGTAAATTTCAGGAGCTGCCAGCCCGTGGGGCATCAGGGAGGCTTTAACCCTACTCTTCTACCTATGGGTGCTTTGAGAGCCTCATGTCTCAAGTGTTGCCTATGCCATGGTTGACTGCTAGTTGTGAGATACAGCAAACCTTGTGGGGTGGGATCAGAACTATGAGAGTAGGAAGAAAAAAATGAGGTTTCATTTCTGTTGCATTTGCGTTTTAATAAATGCTGCCAGAGATGTCTGGAGGCTAAAAAACGGGCAAATGCAGAATTGCTTTAAATTTGTTTCAATTTTGAATCCATACTTGTCATGCTTCGGGGCATTATTTTTGAATGCCAGGGTCTGACAACGCTATTTGACTGTTGGGCGCTAAACCAGAAAGTAAAACTGATCACCACGGTCAGTTTGTATCGCTGTATTTGCTACAGTGAGAGCAAATTGCTGTTGTCTGTAGCAAAGCGGTGCGTGCTCTTCCTTATTGCTTCCCGACTGGTACCTACAGAGCTTCCAGCAGTATCGACCTCTGGTTTTAGGTAGCATTTGCGTAGTTCTTCTGTTATGTGGAAATTTTGTGTAAAGTGTAAAATACATCTGTTTTGTTTCCCTTACAGATGCTCTCAGGAACGTAAACACATAATTTTGGTTAAAATGCGGTTTATTTCTCCGTTGCCCAGCCCTACCCTCACGCGTGTGTGTATGTGTGTGTGTCAAAAGTGGCTTGCATCATACTGGGGCAGATTCTGCAGCCATTGCATAGCCCGAACCCCAGCTGCTCCAGGCAGGGTTGGCCTCAGTAAGGGCTACTGAAAATTCCTGTTGACTCTGTGATTCTTTGGTATAAAAGCTAAAGCAGGTTGAGCACGGTCACCCTCAGATTAGGAGTAAAAACGAGCTAAAGTTTAGACCCCAGTGTTCTGGGAATCACTGTGGCTCTCCCGATCCTTGTGCTAATTCCCAGCAGTTGGGGAATTAATCTCTAAATGTTTGCAGAGCAGGAGACGTGGGGCGTTTTCTAGGGTTGCATATGGGAGGGATAAAAAAAATCCAAACCCAGGAGTTGTGGTGCGATAGGATGGGACTAATTTAGTCTGGGCACCTAGTCAAGAGCCCCAGTTAAATTACTGCCACACGGTGCTGTCATCACACTACAGCGAGGAACCGTTCCCATTAGCCCTCCGCAGTGCAGCCACTGTGGGAGATGTCACATTTGTTTGGAGTTGTTGATCTCAATAAGGCAGAGGGTAGAGCAGGTAGGAAAACAATTCCATGTTAATGTCTGTCATGCACAACAATACCATCCATCGTGCCAAGCCAATGTTCGTATTGGTGGGATCATGTTTTATTAAAACCTGCTACTTGTTGTCACTCACTTGCTCCACTGTCCTATTCACTGTCTCCAAAAATAGCATGCCCTGTGGTGGTGCTTATTATGATTAAACAGATAAAAATAAGTTTAAGGTTTAAACGCATCCAGGACACCTGAGGTAATAGAAGATCTGACTTCTTTATGGAACGTGTTGAAGTTATATTTTCCATTGCTTCACAAGACTTGTTTTGTTTGGTTTTTAATTCACTAAGCTTTAATGTGATCTATAGTTTCGCATTACATGCTGGCACCTCAGGAATTTGTATAATTTTCTGATTTGTTTTTTCATTCACAGGACAATACTTACTAGCTTTGGAAAAATAATTTCTCTAAGACAGCCCTATTTCTTTTCAGTGATTTTGTTTGTTGCAGCTTTCATGTGTCAGAAAGGACAGAAGTCAGGAAATAGGTACCTTGATAAAAACTGTGGGATTTTTCTAGTGGGATAGAGTTTATACCAGGAGCTTAATTTCTTTACTCACTGTATTGTGTGACTATATTTAACCATTTTTTTCTTTAAATAAAATTTGTACATGAAGATAAGAGGAAACATATCTTTTACTTCTGCATTTCTGCTTCCTCTGCATTTATTTGTAACATTGAATTCCAATTCAGTGGTGCTAACATGTAGAATTTCATTTGAAATGAAGGGCATACAAAAGCACAAGAGCCTGATGGAGCAAGATGTGGCATTGCTGGTGGAAAAATGTGAGGGCAGTAATTATAGACAGCAAAGTGAACGTCATACTAAGAAGCATTACTACAGGTAGCGTGGTGTCAGCATCAGACTTGTAGACTCACTCCAGAGTTATGTTTCCCTGTTCATATACTGAATAGTATATGGTGTGTATATATATATATATATATATATATATATATATATATATATATATAGTATATCACTGACCGCATAGTCAGAGCTGTACTCAGTGGAGAGGAGAACACAATCCCTGCTCCACAATGCTTGTGACCAGGGAGCTGTTGCCAACAGTGGAATTTCAGAGCACTTAGGGGTACGTCCATACTGTGTAATGAAGTATTGGAGAGTTCCCTGACCTGGATGTTGCTGTAGTTGTACTAATGTAAGGCTTGACTAGTGAATTCTGCTGGAAGACAAAAGCTATGAACCAAATCAAGGTAGTTTTGCTTCCAAGACTGCTGCTCATTTCCGGAGATTGCTCAAATGTGACACCTAGCTGTGCAGTTTGACCAGCGCCAAACATGGTCCAAACGTGGTGCCCAAACGTGGCACTGCATTGCTTGGGCAATTACACTGATCTGAAAGATGAAGCATTGTTGTCTGGACATGGCAGAATCCAGACGTGATTTCACACAGGCTTTTCACACATGTGTCCTGAAAGATGCAGCTGGTATTACTTGTTTTTTCCATGACACATGCACCAGTCACAGCAGGTTGCTTTTGTTCATCTTTGGTGAGAAAGCATTATGGTATCTGAATCTCCCTCACCTCAGCTCTGCTCCATCGTAGTGATGATGGTCCCCAGAGGTCACAGGTGAACAAGAAGTAACAAGCAAAGGTTGGTTAGTCAGCTGTGGAAAAAAAGCTTGGTGTGACCCTGAAGGCCTAGATGTCCTGGGACATTCCATGTGGCTTTTCTATTGATAAGGAAACTAAAAACCATCCTGAAGGAACTGAGCTGATGCTGTTGCTATTTATGAAGGAACAGGGACATGTACATATCCAGTAAATCACAAGGTGGCAGCTGTGTGAAAAACCTCTCAGTGCCCTTTGGCTTCAAGTCTATTGCATCCCTTAAAGAAGAGTGGAGCACAGAGCCACAGAGTTCCCATGTAAAAGAGAAGTGTGCAGTTGGAAATGGGGGCAACAGTAAACACAACCCACAATTCTGCTACTCGGTCTACTTGTACAAGCCTTTCTGGGCTGCTGCTGAAGTGGACTGAAATCAATGGAAGGGTGGTTGTTAACTTCCACAGCCATTGGTGTGCGATGTGTGAAGAGATAGCGGCTTAACCCAGACAGAAATTGGACCCCTAATGTTACCACTAACAAAGTGAACAGAGATGGGATACGTTTTCGATTTGTTCCTTGCCAGCACTGTTGAATTGTGTGTTTGACCGTGGCTCTCAGCTCACCTTCCGTTTTTTTCAGATTCTTGGGAACATTCACCCCAAGGAGTATGAAGTCTTCCAAGCTTTTGTATTTGTGGCCCCAGAGAGCTCCCACACTGTGGAAACCCACCGCATGTACCTTGTCCCCGCACCACTGACCTTGTAGCTTCTTTGAGTGAGATCAGTATCTGAGCAGAAAGTCAGAACCTCAGAAGAAAAGGTATTCTGTTAAAACAAAAGGCCACAATGTTACCCTTCTTAGTAGTCAGATACAAGGAAAGCAGAAATCTGCAGAAATTTAAAGTTTTGCCAGTTGATGGAATCCATGTACAGCCACCAAATGTTAAAAATATTCCATTTCCTATGAAGTTCACATCTATATATGGAACCCACATTTGTTCAGATATATCTGGTTGTCCTGTTCCATGCAAGAACCCAAACTGTTGCATCGGTAAGATACTGATTTTGCTAATTAGTAAAGCAAAAATTTCCATTGCAAGGGCATTTTAAAGCAAAATTAAAATACAAGAAGAAAAAAACTCCTTATTAAACTAAAATGTGGTGTAACAGCTCACCACATCCTGCTACTGTGGCATCTGCTGTTTAGCAAAGGAAAGGTTCCTCTTTCAGACGCCTTGACAGGTAGAGAGGTCACGTGTTACCTGCATTTCTCAGCACTATTAATTTTTTTTACTTTCTGTCAGTGGAAAAGCTGAACATGACAATGGAAAACCATCAGTTGAAGGAAGGCATTGTGGGGAACTGTAGGTGTTAGCTATAAAAGCGACAGTGGCCCCCCTCCCTAAAGCCAGCAGAAAAACAGTGAAAAAAAATCTGATGACAAAGGTGCTGTAAATCATTGTACTCAGCTGTTTGATCTGATAGGGTTAACCTGTTGCTTTAAGGGAAGTGTTGGGCTAATGTAGGCATTGAAAATTAAACATCTTGCATGCTGTTCCAGATCTGCCGCTAAGCTGTATGTAGGGCCTTCAGCAAGACAGGTAATTCTTTGGATCTCATCTGTCTGTAGAATGGGTGTCTTTGAGTACTCAGGTTATGTTGTTTTAAAAATGAGCATAAAGCCTTTGCAGCTTTTCTTCAAAAGAGGTTGCACTCGTTCAAAACACAACTGCTCCTGGAATGGTACTTAGATGTGAATGGATCTGTATCCAAGCAGCAGCAGAATCAAAGACCAGCATTTGCTATAGGAATGAAGCTCAAAACCAGTCCAAAATACCACTTACACTGAATACTGCTGTTCTGTGGAGCACACACAATCCTCCTGTAGTAGCAGGTTTGTAAGCCAAAACTCAAGCATTCAAAGCAGCAACCAGCTGACTCTCCTGAAAAATAAATTAAACATTTTGTTAGAAAGGTGGTAACTAAGAGAAAAACACCAGTTATTTTCTCTCCATGAGCAATATGTCTTAACCTCTCTGGGGAGTTCTGCAGTGGTCCTACAGGACCAAGTGGAGCCTTGAGGTTACCAAGGAGAAAGGAGTGTGATGGGCAGCAAAGGAGGTGGTGAACAGGGAACAATCAGCTCGTTCACATGATGCATGAATCAAATTATCAGGAAGCAAATTTAAACCAAGAAGAAAGTACTTTTTCCACCAGCACATCCCTGAAGTGTGGAACCTGTTGCTGCAGGAAACTGTGAAGGCCAAAACAGGTTCAGAAGGTTATTAGAAAACTTAATAGAAGAAAGTTCATCAAAGCTCACTAGAAATGAGCATGCAGAATTCCTGTTACTCACTAAGCCCTTCAGCAGAGTAAAGGTGTACTAGAGAAATCATCTCTGGGGGTGTACCTGGTTCCTGTGCTCTTTCCCAACAAATTGGCTGCTGGCCATTTTGGTTGATGTGACACTGGTACAGACAGACATACAGGATGCTTCAGATGGCAGAGCCATACTTCAGTAACAGAATTTTGATTTCCTGTTGGGAAGGACAATCTTGGGTCAACCTACAACAAGAAAATTTGAGGTTTTCTTAAAAAAAAAATCAATTTTGGTTGAACAGAACATTCCAAAAGATTCCATTTGATCCAAAATAAAACATTTCCTAACATGTAACAGAAGAATTAATATGTTTTGGACTATTAAAAGAAGCAAATTTTCCAGAAATGTAAAATAAAAAATGTTGATGCTAAAGAGTTTTGAAACTACTCTGAGTGACCCAAAACGCATTTTTCCCCCAACAAGTTTTCGCTCAGCATTTGTTTCTCAGCCCTGGAGGGAGAAAGAAGTGTCTTCACAGGAGTGCTAGACCCTGCAGCTGGAGGTGGTGGAGATCATCCTTGTGGCCAAACCCACCAAGTGTCTCTCAGGGCACTTCACGTGCTTGCCACCTGTTTCCCCATGTCCACATCCGCCGGAGGGTTTTCCTTCCAGCCTCAGGTGCTTTGGCGGGCAGCTTGGGAAAGCCCGCTCTCAGCGCACTTCCCCTTTCAGCTCTCATGTTTAGTGCTCTCTGCTAGCAGTCTGCCTCTACAAGATCAGCTGCTTTGCTAAATCATGTGTCGCCCCACCTGGGCCTTCTTCTGTGTGCACCCTTGTCCCTCTCTGTAGGTTTTTTCCACTGTGTTAATTGGGAATTTTTGCATTTTCAACACTGTGGTGGGTAAAGGTAAACAAGCAACAGAAAAATAGAGACCTGTGTCTGAACTATGCCATCCGTGGTCCACCATGGATGAGGGAGATGATAAACATCCTCTTTGTGTTGTTTGCCCTGTTGTATTGTGAGATCTGGTGGCAAGGGTTGCCCTTTAGTTGAGGTTCATTTTTCTCCCAAGTCCATGCTGACATCGTCTAGTGACTGTTGTTGAACAGCTCTCAGATGTTACATGAGGCCTCCAGACTTGACTGCTACTCATAAAGGTACCAGAAGCCCACCTATGTTAAGAAAGTAACATATAAAACTGAGGAATAAAGCTGAAGGTCTAGTCTGTATCCTATTTGAGTCAATAATTAAATTATGAGTTATTTCAGCTGGGGAAAGATTGGTTTGGCTCCTGAGATCTAGAGAGAATGCAGCCGAAGGACCATGGTGGTCTTATGGTCTCAGACAAGGCACATGGGCTTCCAGCTGAAATGAAAAGTTTTGTCGTCTCTAGGGTAAGCCATGTGTCCTACAGTGGTTAAGTGACAGAAGATTCAGGTGAGGGTGCCTAGCATGGCTGGAAAAGTCAGCCAATTTGGAGATGAACCTTTGGCCCTTAGACCCTCATGTCATCAAGTTTCTTCTGAAATACTTTTACAGATGCTTCAATAGGAAAGCAGGGGCTTGTGGGCTGGAGGGTGTTACTTTTGAAAGTATTACTGAGTGAATCAAGCAGGAGTACCTCAGTGTGTGCTGTAGCTTTAGTTTGAGATTTGAGTGCTAATCCTAACTGAGATGGGGAGCCCCTTTGCTTTTCCACCTCCATGTCCCCTTCTGTGAAATACCAATGATGCTTAGCTCACATTTTGCTGAAGCACTTTGAAGACTGTACAAAGACTGATGATAGCCTGGAGTAGTATCTTAGTTTTCTTTGATGTAACAGAAACTTTGAGAGAAAGTTAGCAAAACTGTGACACTGGCTGTCCTATATGAGGATTTGTTTTCATTGTCGTGCTCAACACCAAGGTATCACTGTGTGGTTTTGCTGCATACCCAGTGTTACTTTGAGAAGTTTATCAAAGAAACTATCTTTACAAAAGCATCATGGAAGAACCATCCTACAGAAGTGCGCTGTTTGCATTCAAGGCAGAGGCTCGATCCTGAAAGCTGTCCTGAGTCTTGCAGCATGTAAACAGAGTAGCACTCCTTGCTGTGTTTGGATGCATGCAAGGCAGTCTTTGACACAGAGCAGGAATTGCTGCTTGAGTTTGTTTCCATTGTTTGGTAATATTAAAGATGAACTGGCACTCTCAAGAGAAAGAAATGCTTTGTCTTCACATCGCATTTCCATACCACTCTTAGTTTGCTGCCATAAATAGGTAGTTGCAAATACAACTGATGTTTCCTTTCTGAAGTATGGTGTGCGTATCCATGAGTAGAAGTGGTTTCGGTGGCCAGGACCTGTGACACAAATCCTGCCTGATTCATGTGCTGCAATTACTAAATGGGCAATGGGTCTGCAGGAAAAAAAAAAAAAAGAAGGAAAAAAAAAAGAAACAAAACCCCAAACCAACTAATTGCTTCAGGAAGTTGTTTTTAGACAGGCTTGGTCTTTTCCAGTAAATACAAGAAGTTATCTGGATGGCTGCGAGCAGCAGCCCACGAGGAAAGGAAAACATGGGCTTTTCTGTGGTGCTTCCATGACGTGGGCATGTGTTTCCCACTCCCAGCAATGTCAGGGAAACTCAGAAGCAGTGATAGCCCTACTGATGGCATTTTATCTATCTTCATGTAAATCAGGTGGTGGTAGTCGCTGCAGGGAGGTGGGGTGGAAATAAAAGGGATGTTGTGTAGTCCACTGTAGATGGCCTTTGCCAGGTTCAGTCATTTCCTGTCCATCTGCCAAAAATCACAAGCTGATAAATGAACATAATTGGAGTGTGGGAAACTGTATTGCTTGATGATCTGCAGGGGAGGGGGAAAAGAATGAAAGAAGACTCGTGAATAAAGAAAACAACACTTTATCAGTGGAGATGCAGTCTGACTGGCTGATGCTGAGATGGGGAACCTTGTTTATTCTTTCCTCTGACTCTTGCCAAGGGTTTTAACTTGCTCGTCCCTCCCATCTGTCTGTGCGGATAGGAGCAAAGACTGTGTGTCCACGTGTGTTGGTTGCCATGAAAGGAGAGTATATATTTATATATGTTACCAGCTCCTGGGTCTGGGCAAGCATGCAGCAGTTCTTCTCTTCTGTTTGTTTTGGGGTTGTTTTTTTAGCTAATACCATCCGACAGTGGAAAAAATCAGCACATGAAGTTGTAGTCTATCTAGGCATTGCAGCTGCACATACCCAGGTTCAGTGGCTAGCAGCTTTCTGCCATCAGTACCTACCATGGCTAACATACTTTCCAAATGTGTTTTTTTTTCTAATGGAAGCAGTAGATTATTCTAAGATTTCCTATGATTCTCTTTGCTTTACATTTCCGATCCAGTTCTAGAGCAAATGAAATGTTTTTTTCTGTAACTGATTTGAAATGTTAAATATGTTGGATGCAATCAAGGATCCAGGATGCTGCTGTCTTGTGATGCCTGGTTTTACAAAGTATTTAGCATGTGGATAACCTTGGTTAATCCTGCTGGTTTGCACTTTGATCAGCCTGTACAAGCTATCTCGTAATGTTACGCCTCCTGTTTGGAGCTGTACTGAAGCTGTCAAGGAACGGATGCAAATCTGGGGGGACTCTGTGATGAAGAGAACTGTCTGCAGCAGTGGGATGCTAATCAATTCCTTTTCTCTTGTTTTCTTTCTTTGCAGTAAATGAAATTATAAGGAATGACCTTTCCAGTACCAATGTCCATTCATAGCTTTCAGTACGGGCCTAATATGAAATCCACACACACTTTTGACTCAGCTGGCATGTCAGCTCAAGTAGAGGGATATTGAATAGACTGAAGACATTGCCTGGTACCACTCTGATCTTCCACCTTACTGAATGTCAGGAACTGAAGATTTATCTCTTGCTTACAAAGAAGCAGCTCCTCACCTTCAACTGATGAAACAGCTTTTGCAAAGAAAATCATCTCGAAAGAAAGAGGAGGGGCGCATTTCATGGGACAAAACTAGGAAACTCAGCAAAATCGGAGTGCTTCTTCCCAGTGCTGATCTTTTTGGCATGGCACCGCTGGAATACAGCCCTGGAAGTGCCTTATTTTACCAGGTTGTGGCATCAGGGCATTTTTAATAAGCTTTGAATTTGCTACCATTAAAAGTGTTGGTAGGTGCAGAAACTATAGAGCTTGCATTCTGGAGAGTGATAATTGGAAAAAAGCGTAGGACTCTGCAGCAAAGTAGGGAGAGCAATCCCTACTCCAGTAAGATGCGTTTATGAATTCCAGAATTTCTTCAGCTTTTCCTCTGCTGTAATGTACAGCCTATTGCCTTATTCTCAGTGCATTTCAAAAGCCTCCTGATTTGTCATCATCTCAGCTTTCTTTTACATATTGTCTTTATTATGTGCTAATGAATCATAGGGTTGTTAGCAGTAGCATGTTAAGGTTTTGATTTTAATCCGGCTTCAGTCATAGCACAAGTGAGTTGAATAGCACAAACTAAAAAAGGTTGATGGACAAAAAATTGAAATCTATCTTTTACATGATAGATGAATGTGTATGCATGTACATACATACTAGTATATATGCATATATTTATATATGACAAATAATATAGATGATTGCCTAGTGAGGGCACTGAATTTAGCAATAATTTCAATTTCTAAGAATGCATTTCAGATCCACAACAAATATTTCAGCTACTTCTTTTGAGGGTTTGTTGCACCTAAAGCAGGTATGCATTTTCTTTCCTCATGCAGTTAAGCAAGCACTTTAGATAGGCAAGAAGGATGCATACAAGATACATGTTATTTACCAAATGGCAAAATACGAGTTATAGTAACTGTAAATACCATTATGGAAGAGTGTAAAATATTTGTTCAGTTATAATGTTATTATTCCACAGAAGCCTTATAACTCTCTGCTACGTGTATGAAAAAGAATATTACCAAAAACCCACAAAGGTTTAATATGCAGCGCTGTATAGTGTGTTTTCAGATTAGCTGACGTTTCTGGAGCTACAGGTAGGCATGTAGTGTAGCCTTTAACATTGTATTTTTTACAATCAGCCGCTTATTATATAACTACAACCAACCTATTATTTCATATAACCAAAAAAAAAATTAAAAACGAAACTAAAATAAAATAGCATGACTTAAATTAAAAATGTTTAACATTAATATTGTGCCTTAGGAATCTCTGCCCCCTTCTGGAAGTACACCTGAACTACATCTCCGTGCTCGGGTGGCTTCTTAACCCTAATGCAATGAAGATTGAACAGGTTTCACAAACAGGTGAAATCCTCCTAAGCGTTTTAAAACATTATTCTGTATAATTCTGTCTTACTTTCTTTAGTAAAAAAAATTTAAAGCCATATTTGTCACATTTGCACATTACTGTGAAGACATGAGAATATAATATGGCTATATGTACATACTATGATGTTATTGGTCCTAATAATAGTCTGTTATTCCTCACCTGTTTAATCCCAGTTATTTACCCTGTATTTAGCGTTGTAGACGTTGCATGAAACATTTCTTATAGACTGCCATATAAAAAGTTAAAAAGCTTGACAGATGTCAGCTTGACTTGTAGCTAGAAAATAGATCCAATAAAGCAAAACGTTTTGCTGGAAGCTAGTCTTAGAGTGGTTCATTTTATGTTATCGTGACAAATCTTCCTTTCTCATATAAAATAAGCATTTTTACATTATATACATATATAAAAATATATATCTCCATCTCTTCTATTTGAAGCTGTTTGCATCCTGCTGCATCCTGCTAATATAACTGTCAGTATGGAAGTAAAGTCTCTTGTCAACAGACTCTTCTTCATTTCCCCCCTGCATTTGAAGTTATTCCTGCCAAGGAGAGAAAGTGATATATGTTATAATTCTCAGATTTTATTCTCCCAGTATTTCAGAAATGTCAACAAAACATGCATGGAGGAATCTCTGGTTATGCCAAAGCATTTTTTTTTATTCATATACATCAATGCCTTGGGTGAGGCTTTTAACAATACAGAACAGTACACACACACAGAGACACACCTTCCACGTGTTCACATTTCAGCAGTAATTTTAGCAAGGTTTTCAACTGTATGGTTTGGGTATGTTGCACCTCCTTCATCCTTCTTTTTATTTTCCTCTTTAAGCTATTTTGGAAAAAAAAACCAAAAAACAAAACAAAAAAAAAACCAAACAAAACCAACCTGTTACTTTTAAGCCTGGATAATGGAAGATTATGCATCTCTTGTATATGTATTCATAAAATAAAAACGAAAGCAGAAATATTTTCCGTATGAGACTGCTATCTTGTTTTTGTACGTGTGTTATGGTTGTTGCTGTCAGTTTATGAAAATGGTTTTCATCAGCCCTTTTTGAAAACAAAGCAAAGCCAAAAAGCCACAACGCGCCAAGCTTAGAGCGTAGTCCTGGTAGGTATGTTCAAAAAGACTTTTGCCAGGGATGATTCTATCTATTAAAAAAATCCCTCTGGATGAATTTTAGGTGGTGAAACAAACTTACGTTTTTAATCATGCAACAAAGTACTTGCATCTGGATATATTGCTTGGACAACAGTTTCTTTTGCTCTCCCTGGAACTGCTCCTGAAATGCGTGGGTTATAAGGGTAGGCTTTGGATCTGTGGTCTTCAGTGCGGTAGGTACAAGAGACAGTTTTGCTAGGCTGGAGGCTTTCATAGCTCTGTGAGGGGAGGGCTGCCCACAGATTGACAGAAAGAGTTGGCTTGCCATGAGCTGCGTATGTGTGGTGGATCTGTATGATGGGTCCTACTCCTGAATCCCTCTGCTGCTCTGCCCTGAAGGAGAAGGGGCAACAAAGAGGGTGTCAGCTTGGTCAAAGCTGGGCTGAACACGGGTCTGGGTTTCTAGTCACCTCATCAGGTGACACATTTGTATGTACCAACGGGTGACACCTGATAGGACAAAACATACAGAAATGCTGGAAAAACGCGACCTGCTTCAATTTTCCTGGACCAAAGGCAAATTATGAAGTATATAAGCACAACTGCAAGCCTACCGCAGCGGTCCGGATTTCAGTAAGCATTTAAACACGTTTCAAAAAGTCCTCAAGAAGAAGGAGGCACAAATATGCATTTAAGCCTTTGTTGAGTGATGGCCTATCTCTGCCTCAGGTTTTTCTTCCTGTGAGTAAAGGGTGACACATCCTGCTCACTCACACCTGGCTTCCCTGGGGCTGCTATCCCAAACCCTTCACAATTTAAGGAGAGGCAGATGCTCCAAACCCGTTAAAACCCAAATATAGCCCAGCTCTTCAGAGGTCAGTCAAAATGCTCTTCCTCTGCTTCTCTCTCTGGATGGTGGAAATAGTGACATTTACACCTCATATGGACAGCATGAGCCGTATTGTTGGTGAGGTTCCTGGAAAAAGGAAAATACTGAAAACTCATTCACAAATTCGCTATGTTTCCTGGAGACTCTGGCATCATTTTGTATCAAAGCAAAATGTCTGGCCACATACCGAATTCATCTAAGCAACATACTTTGTTCATTGTGCTACCTGGTTTCCTTTGAGCTTCCTTTCCCTCTCATTTCCACACAACCCCTCCTCAAAGCACAGCAGACCCAAGCATTAACCACATCTTGACCAGACTTCTTTAAGCAAAAATAGCCTTTTGCAAACCCCTATCTGGCTACTTTCATTCATAACCAAAGCAGAAGGTGAATCCCACACATCCATCTGGTGCTGTTTGAATGAATAGCCTTGCTGGAGTCATAGCTTTGAGATTTTTTCCTTTCCTGCTGAAAATGGCAAATTTCAAGGAGCTGAGTTTCTTGGACAGAGCTGTACCACCTTGAAGTTAAGCTTTCCTTCACAATGTGTGCAATTTTATTGCATTCATCACTGTAAATAGATTGAATTTGTATCAGTAAAAGTAAAAATCCCTCTCATCAAGTATATTACAGAGAAGTGTTAAGGTCAATGGCATAAGATCTTACTGGTTTATGTAGCTCTTTTTTTAAAAAATGGTCTAATTTTATGTCAGAAGCTGTGATTGGATTGTTCGTCAAACTAAAGTGAGTCCCATCTTCTCCACCTTTGCACGTGCCCAGTATGGAGATCGAGCACTTGCCCATCTTAATTTGCCTGTATTGTTTCCTCTTTCTCAGTGAGTTAATGTTTTCCTTCTTTGACCCTCTTTCCAAAATAACATAAAGGTTTTGATTCTCTTCAGGTAGCCAAATAATTTGCTCAGAGCAGATCAGTTACAGACTCTCATACTGTTGGCTTTCACTACAAGCTGTTACTGATTCCAGAACCAGCTTTTCTTTGGCCAAAGAGGCTACATTTTTGTACTGTTGCAAACTCATGGAACTTTTAACAATTCAAATGGTTGCATTCTGAGGGTTTAAGGCACTGGTAGTACACCTGGCAATTGCCATCATCACGGGTACATTAGCTTTCATCGTTTAAACTGAAAAGTTGCTGACTGCAGGACTTCCTTAGCTACTTTCAGGGGCAGGCAACCCACAAGCCACTCTTTGCAGATGTGGCAAATTCATTTTCAGTTGTTTTAGGAAATCCCTTTTTTTTCCTTTTTTTTTTTTTTTGCATCTCGGGGGAAGAGTTTCCAAAAGTGCTGTGAGCATCAGTTTCCAGCACCTCTTCCGCAGCCTCTGTACCCAGCCCGTTTTCAGTGCCACTGGCAGAGGGCTTTTGGGTTGAAATTAACATAGAGCAAACGCTGACAATGGGTGTCAGTGGCAGAGCCCAGGGCTTACTCTCAGCCCAATGGCCAGTTCATTTACTTGACTGCACTGGTCCATAGCTTCTTCAGCAGGAGCAGCTACCCAGCTGGGCAGTCATGCACTTCACACAGCTGGTTTAAGCTGCCTGGGTGAATGTGCCCTACATGTGCTGCTGGGGCCACCACATGCCCATGATGCTGAAGGAGTTTGTAAGCAAGCCTTTGGCATCTGAATAGAGTGAGGGTTTACTTCTGCTGGTGTCACTCTCTTGGCTTTCCTATGGAGGTTTCTGCTGGTTTCTGCCTGCTTGGACCATCCCTGGACCATCAGGCTGGTTGGGATGGGAGCAGGAAGACTTGCTAGCTGAGAGGTTATTTGTCTGTCTCTCCGGGACATCCCAAGAGAACAGACTCTGCATTTTCAGATGCATTTCTAGGCCCTGCACTGGTGACATTTACAAACCCAACTCCAAGAACTCCCATGGTTGAGGTTGTCCCAAAATTCAATGCAGTCTTGTTCCCATCCAGTTGAAGGGTATTCCAATAACACCAGTTTCATGGTACTGGGGGAGAGCAGAGATCTTTGGGCCTCACCAGAAAATATTTCAGTGCTTGGCAGGATTTTTTTAACTGGGATTTTTCAGTTTGTTTTGGTTTTAAACAGGAAAAATGACATTTCCTCCAACACGAAATCTTTTGGTCTGCTTACTTTTTTGCTTCTTTTTTTAATTTTCTGCTCAGAAAATACAAACCACATATTGTTTTGGATCAGGTTGATCCAAACTGCACCTTCTTTCCCCCCTCTCCCCTCTCCAAATCTCTTGGCTGGGCTGCTTTCCCAGACCATGGCTCTCCCTCCACCCAAGCAGAGCTGCACAGGAGTCACATGCATGCTGCCTCTGCCCAATTTCTTGAATGGTTTCTTTACAGGAAACTCCTCATGGATCTTTCCTGCCTCCCTGGCCCCCTTCCAGGGCTCCTGCCTGAGCTGAGCTGCTCCAGCCCACTCCTCTCATCCTCCTGGCAATCTCTTCCTTTTATTATTTTTACTTTTTTTTTTACCGTGAGCTTCTTGTATATTTTATCCTATAAACCAGATTGGCTCTAGCTGGAAGATGACAATAAATTGAGCACACACCTTTTAGAAGATTGAATGAATTACCCCCGTGCTTTCCACCCACCCCATGCACAGGCAGCCACCCCTCTGGTTTTTAACCCTGCCTGCCTTTCCAGCACACCAGGATGTCTACTACCCAGCATCAAGCTCCTTGTGAAGTACCCCACAGCAAGAGGCTGAGACACTAGCTCTACCCGCAGAGGGACAGAGTTCATCACTGGTGATACAGGGGCTATAGCACATGGGACCTCATGAAGGACCTCACCAGCCAAGCAGTTCCTACTCCCACTGCTGGAGGGACAGTGCCTGGGAAGGACTGATGAGACTCTGGCTCTGACCCATAGCAACCACCCTGCCCTGCCCTCCTCAGCAAGGCTCCAGCCCCCACCGTGCCTTGTGACAAATTGTTGATAATCCCTTAATTTAGTGGCGGTAAAAGTGTGTTGGGTGTGAAGAGCAGGAGAGGCAGAGGGAGGAGGAGTAACACCACAAGGCACCAACCTAGTTGCCTTGGGCAACCTGGTCTAGTGGGAGGTGTTCCTGTCCATGGAACTAGATGATCTTAAGGTCCTCTCCAACCGAAACCTTTCTATGGTTCTATGATTTTATGACTGCAAGGCATGGGGCTTTCCATCTGGCAACGTCATGGGCTGGGCAGGGAGAGAAGACCCACAGCAACACAGACCCATGGGGCCATGGCCACACTGCCCCTGCCAGGGGGGAGTGTGGGCCTGGCCGGGTGGGAGCTGAGAGCAGCCACACTTCAGTGCACCTGTGGGAACAAATCCTGTGCCAGTGTGCCCCTGGGACGTGCCCGAGGGAGACCGCCCGTCACCCTGTGATTAAAGTGGAGATACAGTGGTTTCTCTGTCCAGCAGCAGGAGGGGATGAGGTGAAGGGGCTCCAGGGGCAAGGCTGCACAGCAGCAGTGTGTGGGAGGGACCAAACTCTGCCTGACTCCCAGGATGAGTCTCTGCAGTGGGTGTATGAAAACTCATCCTCTTTTCTCTTTAACTTTCCAACTCAGCAGTGTGGCCTGGGCAGAGATGCTGTGGGGGGGAACCCCAGCACCATTTTGCTGTCCCTCCTTGTCCTCAGGAGCAAAACCACCCCATCAGCAGGGAAGTGCCCCTGGGAGCAGGAGGCACCAAGTGGTTTTGGATGCTCTGGTGCAGCCACTCACACGGCTCCCACCATGCAAATGACAACCTGATCATCTACATGAAGACGCAGGCTGGCGTAGGAGTTTCTGGTTTGGTTTTCCCTGCAGCGCACGTTGCCATCAGCACTTTAGAAAGGCGATTTCAGGAGTGGTGAAAAAGATCAGAAAACTCTCACTCACGATTTAGAAACTCAGTAGTTTCAGGGTTTAACATGCAGAGATGAGCATGCAGGTGCACACTGGTGGGATGGGATGGGAGTTGGGTTCTACCTTTCTTGCAGTCTACATGGCTGCTGAAGCACAAGGGTGAAGTAACTGGCCCATAGCCAGGGCCACCTTCCTTTCAATGATCACAGAATCACATAGAATCCTATGATGGCTTGAGTCAGAAGGGACCTTAAACATCATCTGGTTCCAACCCCCTGCCATGGGCAGGGACACCTTCCACCAGACCAGATTGCTCCAAGCCCCATCCAACCTGGCCTTGAACACTGCCAGGGATGGGGCAGCCACAGCTTCTCTGGGCAACCTGTGCCAGGGCCTCACCACCCTCACAGGGAAGAACTTCTTCCTCACATCTCATCTCAATCTCCTCTCTGTCAGTTTAAAGCCAGTCCCCCTTGTTCTGTCCCTTCCTGCCCTTGTCAAAAGCCCCTCTTCAGATTTCTTGTTGGACCCTTTAGGCCCTGAAAGCTGCTCTAAGGTCTCCCCAGAGCCTTCTCTTCTCCAGGCTGAACAAGCCCAGCTCTCTCATCCTGTCTCCATAGCAGAGGTGCTCTAGCCCTTGGAGCATCTTTGTGGTCATCCTCTGGACTTGCTCCAACAGCTCTACCTCACTTGAACATCCATGTGATCATTCAGTAGCAGTGATCATCTTGCTCTGATGTACAGTAGCAGGCACCAGAGACTTCTGGCAATACTCACAGGCAGAGGGTTCCAGGGCATCTCTAGCAGTCATCCCAGCTTGCAGGGAGGGAATGCTTTCTTTAGCGGATTAACCCCTTGGTATTGCTAACCAGTGAGCAACCAAGAGAGGCAGGAACCACTGTGTTACCAGGATATATGGGTGGAGCAGATTGCCACACAGGAAAAAGCATAATAAAAGCTTAGATACAGTAAATAAATTCTGGTCTACCCAGCTCCTTCTAAAACACGTGGGTGTATGAAAAGATAAGTAGAGAAGTAAAACTTATTGCTAAAAATAACAATGGAAAATGATTGTTACATTTGTGGTTCACATGTACGTGGCCTGTACAAGCTTTATAAGCATTAAAGTCAGAACAGAGCATTTAATTGACTAATAATGTTGAATAATTTCTGATATAACACAGTGTGTCTCTAAAACATTTCTGTGGCTGAATTGCGCGTTTCTGGTGACTTGAGTACACTACCTAAAGCAGTGGTCAAGGCACATCACTTATCACTGCTACCTACTGGTGCAGTGGTTGACCTAAAACCCCAACACTTCCTTTCCCCACAGCAGGAGCTGTGAAGTGCAGGATAACAAACACACAATACACCATCTGCTGACGCACTTTAGTCCCAATGCAGATTACAGCACAGGCTTGCAGAGTGATGGAAAACACAGAAAGGCCTTTTCTTTCTAGGCAGATCTTTATCAGCTTAATGTGTCTAAACTGCTGGGGTCGAAAGGAAAGACACTGAGGCAGCCTGGCCCTGAGGTTTGTGGTTTTACACTCTAGTGCTGTATCTGGACTCCTGTGGCTACCCTGGTCGCGTGTCCCCTCTTTGAGGGCACTTCTCAGGAGAGCAGAAAGGTATGTATGTTTGCCTCTCAGGGCAGGGAACCTTTCCTGCCACTGGCTCCTATGGATACGCTACTGAGCACTTGCTGAGCTGCTGCAGCCATCACGGTGTTTGGTCAAACCCCCTTGGGATTTTTTGATCCAAGAAATCAAGATTTTAGTCCCTTTGGGCCCTTCTTTTATGTGCTCAGGAGTGCTGACTGCATATTAAGCTTCCCATTTACTAAACCCAGTCAGTTGCACGACACAAGACTGGACTGTACTCTGTGAAGGCTCTAAGTATCTTTGTTTCTTGAATTTTTCGTGCTTCACAGCCATGCTTCAAAACCATTACAAGGAATGAGTTTAAGCCTCTGTGGTCGCACATGCAGTTAATCTGGACTGATACTCAGCTGGAAGATAAACCCAGTCAGTGCCTGGGGTTTCTCTCTCCTCCTGTCTTCCCACACTGTGGCTGCCTGTAGCTTGGCATGCAGACAGGCTTTGGCAAGGAACCACATCAGCAGTTCACTGGCTGTGCTGTCAGCACACCATGTGCCTTTCGTGCATCCTGGTGAGTTGCCGAGGATCCAGATACCCCCAGCCAACCACGAAGAGCTAGGAGGGTTCATACTTGAGGGGTTCCTAGATGCTGAAGGCATTGAAACTGGACTTCAAGGGATGACAGTCACAGAATGATGTTGACCCTTGGAGGGCTTTTGACCTCCTGGTTGCTTGGTAGTTGACTGAGCATCGTAACAGTAGAGGACCAGGCCTCTGTACAGAAATCCTGTCTGCTGGATGCTGTTCCCCCCAGCACTAACCTTCCACATCGGGATGGGAAAAGAGCAATGTTTTACAGCTCTTGTTTTCTGAATATTCATTTGACATTACTCAATGGAATTCAGTCAGTGCTCTTCTATAAGTGAAACCACACATCCCAGCACTGCCGTATTCTGTCTCATAATACAAGTTGCCACTGCAGACAGCATCAGTACTGTTTTCAGCTGATGGGATTTTCCAATTTTTGTTTTCTTCTATAAAACCTTGCATCACAATGCCAAATGTTTAGGTACTGTGGGACTTTTTTTCCCCAAGAAAACTATTTTTCAATTAGTTAAAGAGTTACTCAAGAAAATAATGAACTTTGAAGGAGAGAAAAAAAAAATCTCCTCCTTCTGCTGTCTCTATTGTTCACATCTTTGATTATTTTCTTCTTTCTGCAGACCACAAATTTTGCCCATTTAAAAGGAACCAGGCTGATTTTGATCTTCTACTAGTATAACTGCAGTTACTCCTGAATTATGCCAGAATAAGTGAGAACAGAATTGGGCTCAAAACCCTGCTTCTCCAAAGCTTTATGATCAAAGCTATGTTGTGCAAGAAACACTGAGGGGGTAAAGGGAATAGAGGACAACCAGCTTACTGCAGTCAAAACCAAAAGGGGTTAGTGCAGTCGCTCTGCACTTTGGCTGCTTTACAGAAGAAAAAAGCTCATGTGCATCAGCTCCATCCTGGCTCTTTAGAGAGCATGAAGTTGCATCACCCTCGTCCCAGCTGATTTTCAGGCTCCGTCTGGCTACATACTTGGGCCCATGGATGCTGATTCTCAGCATTTCAAAGCTCATCAGCCACCCTTCCTGACCTGGGATGTTTGGCTGAACTTCTGGGTCTGAGGTCACCCTCACTGTCCTCCCAATCTGTCGTTTTTCCTTCAGCAGGTCAGCAACTTATCCACATTCTACAGAGAGCACAGCAGTGGCAATCCCACAGTTTCTTGCCTCTGGCTTCTGCTCGTTTGAATGATGGAGAGACAAATCTGGAGAGAGAAACACGCTGTCTGCACACTGGCTCACAGAGGGGTCTCATTTCAGATGGCGTGGAGCACTAAGGGATGTATGCAAATAGAGAAAACAGAAGCACTCAGTGAAAGGCTTTAACACACACTGCCAGGTAGGCAATAGATGAGTGACTGGTGAGTCACTTGGCAGACAGTGAGTCAGGGGGTACTGTACAGGCTGTCACCAGGTTACTGGAGACTTTCTTCAGCCAGTGAAGCTTCACCAGGCTCAAGAAGTCTCTCTGCTGCCCAAATGGACCTAACTGGTGAGGCCAAATCCTGTCCTTCTACCATTGCAATATCCCAGGCTGCAACCTGGAGAGGGTGAAAAGGAAATCTCGGTGCAGGGGCAATGATCACATTTATAAAGATTTGAGCAAAGGTATTCAGTATAAATGCTGCTATCTTCAGTCTTACATTATTACAAGTTCTTAGACCAGATACTACACAAAGCAGGAGTCCCTGCTACTTGCTCCTGAACACAATTGGGTGCACCTCACTGGGGAGTTCATTTCCTACCAGGAGGAATCAGGCCATTATAGGCTGCTGCCTTCTCCAGCTGTCAAGATCACTGTGATGAACAGCCAGCCTTTGCTAAGTCTGATCCTGTGGCCTTCACTATCTGTATTCTGCTAGTGTGTGTGGTTTGTGTCAAATGGAGCTAGGATGCTTCACAACCTAGCAACAATACATATTTACACAAACTCAAAGATTCCCAACGTAATCCTTGTTGAGGCTTTACTCACAGACAGAATAATGTTAAAAGACTGAAAGAAAAGGAACATGCCCAAAATTATTCTTGTTTTGTTTTGTTTTGTTTTGTTCTTGTTGTTGTTCATACTTGGGGATGGTTTTGTTTCTTATTATATGAGAAAGTTTTCTTTCTAAGTTTAATGTGTTTTTTTTTTTTTTTGGTTATGCTGTGTAAAAATAGAGGCCAGCACTGTTTATCTATATCTGTGCATGAAGGAATTATTTTAGAAGGCCTGTACCTACAGCACAATCCTTCCTCTCTGTAGTTTCCGTCATGATTTCAAATGGCAAAAAGGAAGCTTCAGGAGTGTTCTGTCCAGAGCTTAGGGCAGGGAATGCACCTTGGTTCCCAAATTCAAAAGGGGGGCAATATATGACGTGTCTATGTAGTGAAGACAATGAAAAAACGAGTATTTCAGCTTGGGTTGCATACAATGTTTACTGCCAAATCTCTGAATGTGAGGTTTTGGTTTAACCCTCCTTCGCTCCCATGTGGCTGAACTTTACAGAAGTTCCTGAAGCTCCAAGCAGTGCCTTCATTCCCGGTGGTCTTGAGTCCTACTTGTTCTGCCAATGTGATTAAGCGTGGTGGATCCAAGCCTGTCCTGATGGAAATCCCTGCGGCTGTGGCGCCGTAACCCAAGCCACAGTTTGCCCAGCTCAGTTTATGCTGTGCTGGACATGAACAAAGGCCTCGCTGACTGCAGCTCTCTGTGGAGCTGCAGCCTCCAATCAAGATGCAATGTTACCACCAACAGAAAGAGATTACATTCACACTAGGAGTTTTGCTTCGCTTTAAATTGCCACCAGAGATTCATTTCTTTTCTTTTAATAGTTCTTTCTTGGCAAAATTTTCAGTATTCTGTTTTCTAAATGCGGGTACCCACATTATCTGTCTGGTCCTGCAGTTTATGGGCTCTATAATAATATCCACTCCCACTCCACCGTTCACTTAAAGCCATAAACGGAAGACCTGAATATTCTGTCTGAAAATTTGGCTCAGCCTCTATGAGGATAGATTTAATAACAAAAAAAAAAAAAAGAATAAATAAATAAGAAAATACAAGAAAGAAATGGGGGAGGTTTTGGAAGGGCTATGCTACACTAACAGTCATAAAGCAGCCCCTGAAAGCAAGGCAGTGTCTGCCACTGCCAAACAACCGCATTTCATTACTTTGGAACCACATTTTAGGACTCAGGCAGCTTGTTTAAATATATTTATAATGCCCCACCACCATGGGTAGGCCTGCTGCAACCTCACACTGGGTCTCTGTCATTTCTTGTCTGATGCTGCAAGGCAGCTACCTCCCAGCCCTGTCTATGGGGCTGCTGCTTATCCCAAGGGATGGCTTGGCTGTGCCCTGGAGCAGCAGGGTAGGGATGCAGCAGGCATCAGCCAGCCGTTAATGCACAAATCTGTTGCTATAGAAGGGAAGTGAGGAACAACTCCTGCAATTAGGAGCACAGAGGTGATTTTAAGTAGGTAGACTGCCAGAGCTGGTGATGTGCCAGATGGGATTTAGCCAGGACACTGCAGCTAACACCTGCATGGATACAAGAAACGCCGCGGGATCAATGACTTTGAGTGCACAAAGCCTCCCACCTCCTATGTCACCTCAAAGCTCTCCCCTCCAGAAGCAAATCACCAAGGTGCAACATCAGTTCTGCAGTTGACAACAGAAACATCATCATTATGAACTGGTCCAGTGAAGACTCAGCCTGCAAACCACAACCTAATGAACCTCCAGCCCCACACTGTGAAAAGGCTCTCAGCCCAGCGCAGGCTGATCCGGGGATGGTGGAGGCTAACGGAAAACCTCCCCTGCACGCTGCCAGGCGCAGCTATCAGGCCAGCTTGATTACTGTAACGTGTGAGCTCCGACGAGAACATAGCAAAAAAAAAAAAAAGAAAGAGCTGACCACAGGCAGATTTCTTCCTAACTGTGTCACTGGTGAACGCCGTAATTCCAAGTTGGAGGTGGGAGAAGGGGTTTGTTTTTACAAGAAACCTGTCGACAGAGAACAGAAAAATTTGAGGCAAATTTAGCAACTGGCTGAATTTGGCAAATACTTTCAGCTGGAGAAAATAGCTAAAATAGTTCAAACTTGGAGGGGGGGAGTGGGAGAAGAGAAATTCTGAAAATCCATTATTTGCACAGCTCTCCTCCAAAGAGCTTGTATTATACTGCCCGCTACCAGCTGGCCCGAGATTTAGGTTGCCTAATATTTTCCGTTATAAAAGATTCTTTCAACATTTTTATTTTTTTAGAAGCTCTAACACCTCCATTGTTTGGAGCAGGCCCTTATAATTTGGCAGGGACAAAGCCCCTGGGCTATAGAAGTGCCTTTTCTTTCATCCATGAAATTCCAGTCAGGTTTGGCTGGATTGAAAAAAAAAGAAAAAACCTGTTAAAAATCACCATTTCCCTTCTCTCTCTTATGTGCCTCAAGAAAATATGCTGGCGGGCCGCCAGCATAGCAAGTGAACGTGAACATTCTCATTAAATTGAGCCCAGGTTGTCACCAAAGCAGCCATCCAGACTCTGCTGGGAATGTCTGGGGGCTTGTAGGGCAGCTGCAGCAGCAGGAGAAGAGTTGCGGGAGACTGAGCAGTACCCCGAGGAGTTTCCCCAACAGGAGAAGGAGGCAGAGAGGGGAAGGAGCTCCTCCTGCTCCTACTGTCATTGATTTAAAAGACCTGGCAAGCCAGCCTCTGTGCCCTAGGGCTTCTGCCCCTGCTTAGGCTGAGGAGAGTAAAGCCAAGTTCTCGCTCAGCCAGCTACGAAATAGCAAAACGAAGCCACGCTCCCCTTTTTCCAGTACCTTGCTCTTCTCCACGGGAACATCAATCTTATCCTCTTCTAATATAATTAACCCTGTTGTTCTAACTGTATTGATCTATTCTTCGATGCTGAACAGAATGGGTTTGGTGTTCATTGGGGGTGGGGTTTGCAGCACTGAGTACGGGATAGTTGTCTTGGAAAGTTTCTGGTCTACAGGTTGGACTGGGACCAGCCCAGAAGACTGTGCAGGAAGAGATGAGAACCCAGGAGCCAGACTTAGTAGGAAGGCAGCTTCCAAACAGCAGTCCGGAAATAGAAATGGGACCATGTGTACAGAAATGAGCCCAGAGAGCTAATGGAAGTGGAATGGGAAATGGGAAAATTTGGACACCACTGTGTGGGAGACCTGGTGAAGGCCTGGAAGATCTGAAGTAGCCAATATAATACACTCCTGGCAGAGGAGACTGTATTATGAAAGTCAACATTGAGTGGAATAAAACAGGATGAGCACTAAAGCCGAAAGGAACACAGAAATATATCATTTAGCAGTCCCTCAGTCTAGTTTTTGGCCTCCACAAGTGACATCGGAAAGGATGGCATACAGAAACTCACAAGCCAGCAAATTCCTGCCATTTGTAAAAATCCTAGTTCAATCCTAAATAGCAAAAAACGTGTTTTATGCCACAGAGTATTGAGTTTTATAAGTCTTCCCAAATTTGTTAATATTAACTGAAAGTTGGATTGAAAACCAAATGTCGGAGTACACCACACAGAAAAAAATTTTCTTGCCTGTGCAGATCTCTTCATTCCCATAGATGTGTAGCTGTCAAGAGAATCGAGCTGACTTCATAAGGAAGGTGATTATCCACATGAAAGTTGTTAGTGCCCATTTAAGAAGCTTGATTGCTGCCTGTGGACAACAGGGAGAGAAGAACAGAAGGTTACCTTAGCTCTGTCATCCTGCCCCTGCTCTGCTGGCCATGGTTCAGGCATGGTCTAACCCTTTGCTCCATCTAGAGATGGAGCACAGTGAAAAGCCACTAGCTAGGCTCGGCCCAGAGCAGGGCTTTGCCAAGAGGCATAACTTATTCCAGTGAGCATAGTGGGCATAGGGGACCGGGGCTTTTGAAACCTGTGCTGCTGTGTGTGCAGAGTATGGGTGCATGAGCTAATGGGCTGGTGCTAATTTATAGTTCTTTGGATGGTACTTCATTGTGCCAAGTGGATGAGGTGGTAAATGTGTTGGTAAAACATAAAAGATTTAATGGTAGCAGTGAGAAGGCAAGAGCTGGTACTTTCACCACTGCTTAAGCATTTACTTTACCCTGAAGATGGGCTTCTAATTTAACAGAGAAGTGTGCAGCCAAAAGTATGCCAAGCCTGGCTTTGCTTTGATGCCCTTTTAAAAATTAAACACCACTATCACATCTGCATTCAGAGTCCCTCAAGGGAAAGTGGCAGTTCAAAGATGGGTCTTAGTACTGCTTCTAATTTAAACAGAAAAAAATGTGTATTTTCACCTTCAGCTGGATATTGTACTAAGTAGCATAACTTCTGGAGTGCTACTAATAAACTATATGTTCAAAAACTTTGGCAGTAAAAAATGTCGAAGCAAGCATCAGCAATTCTTGAAGACAGAATATAACTATGAGTACCTAAAGACTCTTTCTCTGGATTGCAGGAGTGGGATAACTTGTCAGGAATGAGTAAATTGGAATCAAATACATCCACAATTCAGCCTAGCTAAGGACAGTGTAATCAAAACCATCAAAGCTTGGTGCATAATGGTTTGAGACAAGTGGTCTAGCAAATATTGTTCTAATATCATCTTAACCACAAGGGTTGCTCAGATGTGTTTCTTGAAGAAGTTTAAGTTAGCAAAGAGTACCCATCATTAATCTTTTATAATGGCCTTTGGGAGCCACAGTTCATTTAAACATTTTACATTTTTATTACTTATGTATGCAGGGCAGCAATTAAAGCTGTCGTGGTCATATAATGAAGACTAATGAAAGCTAGACGAAGGCAGGTTTTCATTTTCTGTCAACCTGAATATCCGTCTGCTTCTGCCATCTCCCTGCTCCCTTCCCCCCAAATAAGTTTTTTTTTCCTTTCTTGAAAACCAGCTCCCCAGTCTTTAGGCATTTAACCAAACACCTTCACAACTGTCCGGGATGAACTATGAAGACTAAGTGGTCATTTCTTTTCTTACATGAAAGAAATGTATGCCTTAGTAATCAGACAAGTACTGTAAAAGGCTCAGTGTTTCTCAATGCAAGTAAATGTGAGTGATGCAATAACAACATCTTTATGGTATGTTTTCTTGGCCTCTGTGAAGTAATAGTTTTGGAGGGGAGACAGGGATTAGTCACCCCACAATTAGTCATTCTGCAGTGTAGTTTGATACTTGAGAGATCTGTATTTCAGAAATGCGGTTCTGCAACCATAGGACCTATTTTCAAGTACTTTCTGCTTCCTCCCTCTTTTAATTGGAAAGAGTTTGTAGAAACTAAAAACATTCCTCTGTACTTTTAATGTGCTTCTGCACTCATGTGTATCTGTTTCATCTTCATAAAAACTTTGCTTTCCCTTTCTCAGGAGCTGTGACCAAAACCACAGTTCAGGAAGCGCCTTCATTCTAGCTTGTCTAAGGGAGAGCAGATCAGCCTGGCCAGGCATCCTAATTCTAGGGCTATAAAGGGCAGAGGGGGTCACACATGTAGGTCCAATACTCCCTCACATGTGTCTCCAGTAGCCTCGAAGCCCCACAGAGACCAGTGCTCTTTAGTGCTTGGTGAGACGCAGAGGGGCTCATGGCCATTGCAGCTTGCATGCCTGGAGGGAGCTCTCTGGGGAGGGAGCTGTGAGCTGGGGAACCTGGAGACACCTCCTTCCCAAAGGCTATTTATTGCTTTGGGAATAGTAAAGGTCAAAGACAACTGAACTAGAAGTCTCCTCTTTTGTAACAGCCAGAAACTTTCCTACAGAAAATTTGTTCCCTTTAACTGGAATTCTTTTGAGTCAAAAAGACTATGCAGATGTTTTAAAGTGTTAATCATAAATATCAGGGGAGAGCAAGCTTAATGGCAGAGCTCCCAATGAGTAACGACTTAATGTTTGGCCTCAAATATTTCAGCTGGTAAGATGTTGCATACTTCACTGATCTGTGCATGGCAGCTCCGCAGTTGTCTTAACCATTTCATTTTTGGAGTGAGCAGCTGTAGTCTAGCCCGTGTGTTACAGAAAGCATGCCACGCAGCAGGGTTTACACTAAGCACACATTCATCACTGGTCCAGGCACCTAGACAGGATCTAGTCCTCTCCTTATAAAGTAGCTTGTTTCATCAAATATCCTCACCACAGCAAGAACCTGGATCGCCTTTCCAAACCACTGTCCTCCCAGCTCTATGGTATTTCTCCATTTCCAGACTCTCATCTCCTGAACGTATTCCATACATACCAAACCCTGCTTGAAATTTGGCACTGAGAGCCTTCCATAATTCTGCTTCTGTTGGTACAAATAGAGTTAATATCTTCTTGATTCAGACATGTTGTTATTATTACTTACCAGCCCAAACTCCAAATACAAAAATCAAATCTGGCAAAAGCAATACAGAGCGAGGCATGGGCCAAATTGATTTGACTTAAAACAGCATTGAAACAGATGAAATACTGTATTTCATTTGGAAAAAAACAGCAGCTGTGTCTGTACAGTAACTACTGTGCTTCTCCAAAGGGTTTTTCCCACATGCAGGGCCAAACGCAACCAAATGTAGCTTGGAGTTAGAAGGTAGAGCTCCCATGAGATTCCTGGATCAAACTGTTTGAAGATGTAAACAGGGTTACTGGATTTGAAATCAGCCAAAAGTGGTATGCATTGCATCAACTATGGGAATTCAGCATAGCATTTCTGATGATGGCAGTCAAGAACTGAGTAGAAAATCTCCAGCACAGAAGACACCAGATAAAGATAGAAAGATAGAGCCTTACTCTTCTACCATTTCCTCTTTGGCTATAAGCAGATGCCAAGGTCTGTACCCTATAGAATAGCAATCATCATAATTTGCAATGATTTAATATTAAAATGTCATCACCAAATTACAAGGAATTCTGTTTCTTCCCAGTCCACATGTGCAGTAGCTATACACAGCTGGCATCCTCCCGCAGCCCCGGCATGGTATAGGCAGCGTGTTACGATTACAGGCTAAACTGTTTTCTGGTGTACTGGAGAGCCCTGTTTGGTGCAAGCATGCTGCACTGTCATGATGTGGTTTCATTTGTGATGTGGTTTAAAAGCTAAGCTAACCTGAAACAAAACTGACTGGACCTGGCAGAATTCTGTATGTGTAACTCATCAGGGAGTTTGGTTGTGTGGTGCTGTCCCTGGAAGTCCCCCAGAGACAGTGGAATTCAGACTTCCTCTAAATGACTGCTATACAAATGCTACCAGGGTTGGAGCAAGCACTTTGTTGCCATTGTAGCAGAAGCAGAATTTGAAGTGATCATTATCTTCAGTGTGGTTTAAATCCTGATGGTTGCTCTGAGAATGGGATACCTAAAATAGCTTGTAGATCCCAAAAGTAGAGTTTTATTTCTTTTTGTTTCACTGGTGGGTTTTTTGTGCCTCAGAGGGAAGGGGAGAAGCCAGTTTTCTGATGACACTCATAGACCTTGTTTTCCTTTATTCAACAGGGTGTGCACGGTACGCCTGCGTTCCTGAAGTTGAATACTGTCATAGAGTCAAAGAAGGAGGCATATCCTTGAGGCAGCTCCAGTCCTTTTACACAGGAATGATGCGGGGGAGAAAATCAGTGCAGATGCAATTAGTGAAAATCAGAAACTGCAGTGCAGCTTCTCTTTCCGGATATGTTCGTGCAGGGCTCAGCACAAAGGAGCCTCCCCTGGGCCTTGGACTCCTTACAGTCTAACAGAAGGAAGATCACTACAAGCACCAGGTATTTCTGTTAGCGGGAAGCCTGGTAAGTGTTCTTTCTGTGCCAGCAACACCTCCTGTTGGCAGGCTTACTTGGCAGGCTCCAGGCACTGAGCAAACGTGTTCCCTGTTTTGTAAGATGCACCAAAGTGGGGGCTATCCCTGTCGTGTTTCTCAAGAGAGTCTGAGGAGCCAGTTGTGACCCTTTAATATGAAGGTATGAAGTGGCCAAAAAAATGGAACTGCCTGAAAAAGAGTTGCCCTTAGTTATGCCAAGCAATATGGAAATAATTTCAGAGTGGGTTGTGTTTCACTTTTTTTTTTATTATTTTTTCATAATCTCACTATATTTTAGGTCTGGGTTTTTCTTTACATTTGATTTTTTTTCACAACCTCACTTTAAGTTAAAAGAACGGATTCAGTACCATGCAAAGAGGGAGAGTGGGGAGCAGAAAGCAGGATGAAAAATATCTGGGAGAAGCAGCCAGTCTGAGCTGGCTGCTCAGTGGTACCGGGAGGGATCACAGTGTGATTCATGCTGGAAAGGAACTCTGGCGGTCTCTACCCCAACATCCTGCTCCCACCAGACTCAACCCTGAGATGGAGCTTATGTCCTGAGCTCAAAGCAGAGGCAAGCTACCTGTCATGAAGCTGCTTCATGCAGAATAACCCATGGCATACAAGATAAACCCACTGCTGTGCTATTGGACTTACCCTTTTCTTCCTGGGTTTTCTATGGGCTGGCATGCCATATGTTAAGAGGATTTTGTTTAGCCTACCAGTTTTCAAGTAGTGCAAGGGAATTGGATTTGTTCTCCTGCATGGAGACCAGCCAGCAACGATCTGTGCTCCCTCTCACCTCATTCATGGTCATGCCCTCTGAAGAGGACCAGGCTGATATGGTGGGGAAAGCTCCCATCAGTGCTCTTCCTTCAAGCAGAAGGAAGAGCACTGAGGGCTTCTGCAGCCAGAAACATCCTTGGTGTGCCTGGCTTATGATAACCGGCTTTTTATACTAAACCTAGCTGGTGGTAAACGTTAGCACCACACACATTTGCCTTCTATTTGTTGCTGCCTCCTCACCCTTTTAATGCATGAGTAAACAGAGCCACTTAAAACCCAGGTGACTTGCTTGAGATGGTCTGTCCCAGTGAAAATGTAGGGCCCATATCCAGCAGCTACCAGTTTGTAATCCTGCCTTCACATTGTTAGGTCATTTTCCTGTGAGCACATCCCTGCACA
This sequence comes from Pezoporus flaviventris, assembly GCF_033815535.1. Lineage (NCBI taxonomy): Eukaryota > Metazoa > Chordata > Aves > Psittaciformes > Psittacidae > Pezoporus > Pezoporus flaviventris. The sequence goes on from NW_026892555.1 coordinate 96,126,902, forward strand.
GAGCATCAGAGACTGGGACAGCCATTGAAGTTATTCTCAGGCAGTGCACAGGGTGGAGTGGTTGGTCCCACAGCATGGCATCCCTCCTCTGCCTGGCCTGGGTCTGGCTTGGCTTTCCTCTGCACAACCTGCCACAAAGCCAACAGACCACAGGAGTCACACCAGCACTGCTGCACCCAGAAATGGGTTATCACTGTGATACACTAAACTTTGCCTTAGAGTTTGTTTGGGAAGGGTGGGAAACAGCCACACAGAAAAGAGACAGAGGCAAAAAAAAACTAGAAAAATAAACTGCAGACAATATCTCATTGATACCGTGTCTGAGGCTGGCACCATAATTCAGGCAACACACAGAGGAGGGAGGAAAGCCCTGGCCCTTGGAGTAGCCCATTATTTTCACTGGTACTGCCTGAACTTCCTCACCTCTGGGCATCGCTTAAACTGGTGGGGTGCCTTTGGAAGGGCCATGAGGACATTTTTCCTTCTGCTGCTCTGCCCCCTCTCTCATTACGGCAAGACAGCACGGACACCCCCATGCCACTGCTGTGGTGCTGCTGAGGGAGGCTCAGGACCATGCTGCGAGCACATCCCTGTTCCCAGACCTTACCCAAAGGGCTGGTCCAGCAGGCGCAGCCTCAGCCGCCTGAGTGGGGCCATACACACTTGCTGGCTCCTGTGCCTGTTGAGTCACCCCACTGCCTACTTCTTTTTGTTGCTTTAGCTAAATCAGGCAATCTGCCCTGCCCTCACAGGGCTACTTGGCAGCTGCAGGGGAGCCTGGGCTGTGCCAACTGCTGAGGGGCTTTGCTCACTCTCAGGCTGGAGTTGTTGCTGGAGAGAGAACAGGCAGAGCGCACACGAGGAGAACGGCAGCCTTGTATATCTGTCATATAAAACTCAGAACCCCTAGTCTGGCTGTTTATCAATTATTAGCCTGCTGCTAAAATAAGAAAATAGATTTCATAAGTGTGTTTCTGTTCCACACACCAGACAGATAGTCTGGCTAAATGATTTATGGGTGTGACTTAGTGTGAGTTGGTGTATGTGTATATGCACATATGGTTCAAATCCTATAAAGCAGTGTCCTGCCTGTGTGTGCGTGTGTGTGTATTTAATGCTTTGTATGGTACATCATTCCTTTTTCATGTGTGTCTGTCTGGTTTTCTTGGGCAGCACCAGTTAAATTTCTTGTTCTTAATTTTTTTCATTTCACATGAACTGTGTGGTGGAAGCCAGGAGCATCTGCCAGCTCTGCAGTCCCAAAAATAAAAGTTGACACTCTTGTCCTAGAAACAGTTATCTCCTCAGTGTAGTCATGGTCAGACACACCCACACCCATCCCTTTCTTGAAACTGAGGCTGAATTTAATAATGTGCTTGGACACTTTTATTCCTGACTTAAAATGTCAAAGATTGAAAGACCTTTTTTTAAGAATGCAGAGGATTTAAGTGATCCCAGGGCACGGCTCTTACTATTCTAAGTATGCACAAAGGGGCGGACTGCTCTCCTCCACGCTGGCAACTGGGAACAGTGCTGCAGAAGCCAAGGGCAAAGGTGGAAGCAGTGGTAGGAGAGTCACCCCACCTTCTCTCCAAGTTAAAATTCCTCTATTCTCTCATTTGCAGTAAATGGGCTGGTACAATTTTCGAATTTCTTTGAATTTTTCATCTCGTTTTTTGAGCTTTGGGACCTCATCTTCTTTCCACACCCCTACTTTATCCTGCCTGCCAGAATGGCATGGGGGGGTTGTAACAGTTGTGCAGGACACAATTGTCCACTCCTAAGTTATACTTGCCCTGTGCAACACATTTTCTAGGTCACTTGGCAGAAAAGTGGCTATTCAGTGCTGCTGCCATAGGTATTTCAGAAACGGCGCTTTTAGTAAGAGGTGGCAACAGCCCATGGAAATGGGCTTTCGGATAGGAAAATATAACTTAGAAAATGAATGGACAATCTGTTTTCCCAAATCACACCCATTTCCACCTGTACAATACCTAGAGACTAAGCGAGGTTCTTTTAAAGCAACAGTAAGTCATGAATGCAAAGTGACTTTTGCCACTGCTGTTGTGAAAAGCCATGACACATCATATTCCTTCTTGGCCTGCAGAGACAAAACATAGTCTTTCTTGGCTTCCTCTCAGTTTAGGTGCAGTAGTTTCAGGCTCCCACAATATGGCAACTTTTAGGCTATGCTAAACAGCTGACTCTAATTTTTCTCTCCTCGAGTTCAAGCAATTGTAGCTAGCTGGGTATTTTTAAGTTTCTGGGGTTGTATAGTTACAGGAGTTGTATAGTTACAGGAGTTGCTCCATGTGGTCAGAGCTGTGAGTGGTTTGAAACCAAGGTCAGATGTAAGAGGGCTAACATGATGGTTGAAAAACACACCGTGTTTTTCACTGTCCAGGTGATTGCCAGCCTAATCAGACCATTTGATATAGAAGTCACTAACATTAGAGATTTGTCTAAGTACCTGAAGAGGGTCGTGTGAGCCTCTAGAGTCTTGGGGCTACCTAAGTAGTGTGGTTGGTTCATTGCCTTTGGAGAAAAGAAGGTGTGTGTTTAGGCCTTTAGGAAGAGCAATCAGTTCAGCATCAATCCCATTTTTCTTCCTCAGTGAGCATGGGAGGACAAAGCTCTAGGGCAAAAGGATGGGTTTTTTTACCCTAAAAAGCAATATTTTTGGCACTGGAGGTGCCATCGGAAGATGTGCTCTTAGCTCCTGTGCCTGTGCTCAGCCTTTGCAAAGGTAACACTAAGTGTTTTGGATTGTTACTGTTTACACGGTTTTGCAAACAGACAAGAATTGTGTTATGAATTTGTAAAACTCAAATACCAAGTTAGTCTTGGCACATTTAGAAACCTGGATAAATTAACTTTCTGAGTCATGGGAGACTTACAAATTTTGTACAAGCAGCAGCTTGGATTCAAGGCAGCCCTCCACGTAAGTGCCTGCTTTAAGGACAGGGTTTAACTGATCCACCTGAGTTGTAAGTTATCAGATCCCATACATGGATTGTGAAAATCAAGGGAGATCCAAGCTGAGATGAATACTGCAGTTTGACTATAGAACGAGTGTACTTTTAGGCATGCATCTATGCTCTGAGCTGCTATCTGAAAATGTCTTTCTTTTTCCCTCTACAGTAAACCTGGGCTTCTAACTGTAGTTCTGTGTGGCTCTCAAACAAAATGTCTGGAGGAAATAGTATGCATAGTAGGCTGAATGTGTGACTCTATTTATGACTGTATAGCACAGCATCTTGCCTATAATGGGTAATAACTGCTCATCTTCCCCATTTCTTTAAAACCCTATCCACATTTCATAGACATTAAATATTGTAGCATTTTTGAAGAGGAGTGTTTTCTTCCTCAGAACATATTTGTTTTTAAGGAAAGTGATAAACATTTTGCTGAGTCATAGAATCCTAGAATGGTTTGAGTTGGAAGGGACCTTAAAGCTCATCCAGTTCCAACCCCCTGCCATGAGCAGGGACACCTTCCACTAGAGCAGGTTGCTCAAAGCCCCATGCAACCTGGTCTTGAACACTGCCAGGGATGGGGCAGCCACAGCTTCTCTGGGCAACCTGTGCCAGGGCCTCAGCACCCTCACAGGGAAGAACATCTTCCTAATATCTAATTTAAATGTACCCTATTTGGGTTTAAAGCCATTCTCCCTTACCCTATCACTACAAGCCTTCGAAAAAAGTCCCCCCTTCCGCTTTTGTGTAGGCCACCTTTAGGTATTGGAAGGTTGCTATATATGGTCTTCCCAGAACGCATCTGTTCATCGTAGCTGGAGTATAGAGCAGATATGGTTAGGAATACTATATGAGAATTTAGAGCATGAGGATCAATAAGCAGGGTCTAAATCAAGCTTTCAGTCTCTGAGAGGTTTTCTGTAGCATTTTCCTGTGAAAGGTGTCAAATATTGCTGTCTTCATGTAACAGCCCACCCATATATTCACACAGTTAGAAGGACTATGCTCATTACATTTGAGTGCTAGCTCAACACCTAGAAGACTTCAAGTTGGTTTCCTGCACTGCAGAATCTGTCAGTTAGATTACTCTCTGCAGTGTTTCTGTCCATCAGAGGGCAACTGCATGAAACGTGTTAGAGGCTGAGCCAGGTTGTTATCTAACTTCTTAGCACAAAATGTTGAAGAGAGGGCATTAGGCATCTGAATGTGGCATTCCCCTCTCTGAGGTGCACAGCTAGGGAAGATAACCTGGTTGTGCCAGGAAGTCACAATGAAATAGGAATCAGTGATGTTATAAGCTTGAGTACTGTGGATGGAATAGGCCTAGGCTGTTACTGGACTCATATAGAGGCTTGTATAGATAACAGGACCAGTAAGCTGCGGTACCGCTTAGGTGAAGGCAGGCCTCTTGGACCAGCCATCCTCCAGTAATTAAACCTGGCTATCACCATGGGCTAGTGGGGAAAGCTGATGAGTTACAAGAAGGAGAGTCCACGCTATCAGTATAATGAATTAGCTTCCCTTCGAGAGCTGTATCAGACTCAATGAGACAAGTTCTCATTTTGTAAGTTGCGATGTTCCCCATTAACTTCAGGAAGCCTTTATCAAGGCAATCAGGGAAAGCCACAATAATCAAAGTAGAGGTAATGCATAGGGAAACCCACAATACTTGGAACACAACTTGTTTAAAAGTAACTTGAATAGCACGATGCATGACCTAACCCTTCATCTCTGTGCACTTAGGAGATTGCTGAGCTGCATGCAGGGACTAAGGCAAGAAACCGCAGTAGTGGGTGAGTGGTGCAGTGAAGAACTGCCATGAGCTGGAGCTGAGGTCTAGCCTAGAGGTGCCATAAAAGCCTACCTGCAAGAATATGGGAATTCAACAGGTATGGACTATTATGAGAGCCCAAGAGTTGATACAAAGGGTAGCCAGAGAAAAGCCAACTGCAGTGCACAATAATGTGTTTTATTAACCCTGCAAAACCGAGGAGCTGTCTAGGATAGAGACTAATTGCTGGTGTCCCCTAGCATATTATCTATTAATAACTATTTACTTACAGAGTGATATAAAGCACTCCTGTAATGACAACTGACCAGCATGGAATCAAGACACTGCTGCTGAATTGTGATAGCATCTTTTTTAAGGAGGAACTTTCCAGTTTGAAAATGTTAAAGAGGAAAGCTTTCCAGTGTGTGTACACCATATGACAAGTTGTTTCACAGCTGAGATTCGCACTGAATGTGTTTTCTGAGATGGGCAGGTACTTACCAAAGATGTAGTCTTGTGTTTGCTTCTCATGATGTCTCATGAAGTAGTTAGTGAACCTGAAATTTTAGATTCACTAATCGTGCAGTACATGGCTCTGATGATCTGAATGAAAAAGAGCATGCGTGTAAGAAACTGAAAAGCATGCGTCACATGTGCCAGTGACTGGGAGAAAAGCCACAAGTAAACGCTGAAGCCATGATGAGACAGAAAGAGAAGGAAATAGAAACCTCTCAAAAAACTGGCGGTACTTACACACTTGTTTCACAAGGCATATATGTATGAACACATATATGTGTGTGTATGTGTGTATATACCTGGCAACAAATCTTATTGTATAGGAAAGGTCTGACATGTAAACTATCAAATATCACTTCTTTTTTTTTTTTTTTTTTTCCCTAGGGAATACACCTGGAAAAAAAGGAGAAATGCAGCTTTTAAAAATTAGCAGAAGATTCTAAGGATCATTGTCCCTAGTTATTTATTTTAACAGTCTGCATCACGATGCCGTGGAGTAAGAAGGAAGGATATTTTTCTTCCCTTTTCATAACTATTTTGTACTCAGATAAATGCAGTCTGCAGCTTTAATACAAACTGATACAAGGTGAAATATAAGATGAAATACTAACAAAAGCTAATCAGACTCTTAAAGAAAAAAAATAAATATACATGGCACTTTGGATTGCTGCTTTTTATTGTTACTGCACAGAGAAATCCAGCAAAGCCTGCATTCACAATCACAATCACAATCACAGTTAATGTCTAATGCAGTTGAATGTTGTGGCCCCTGCAGTTGCACAGCACCAGGTCATCTGGGGTGCACATTCCTTGTCCCTAGCAGTTTGGGCTGCAAGGCTGCAAGATGACCTCCCTCTTGGTAATCTGTTTTTCAGCCATATTTGACATATTTTGCTTTCCAGTTTCAGTATTTTAATGAACTTTTGACTACAGAGACAATATTCATTCTAAAAAAAAAAGGAGGGGGGAAGTAATAGGGAAATCTAATCCTGGATTATCCCACCCATTCCTGAGTTCTGCGCTCAAAAGCTCAGTGGATGCTTTTTGCAAATCAAACAATTCTGAGTCATAAGAGCTCCCACTCACTCTCTTGCTGCTTTTTCTTTCTAGCATCCCTAATATAAACGACAACAAGGGAGCACCTAATTAACAGGAGAGGGTAAGAGCTGGGAGAGAACAGTGCTGGCAGTGGAACAGCATAGAGAATGAAAATGCCTTTTTCTGAAGATTTCTTGTTTGGGATGTGATGCTTGTGCATCTTAGATCAGCAGGAATCAAGACAAGAGGCTCTTAGCATCATAATGTTGTATGCTATTGCACAGAACTTCATGGGGATTTGGGGATTAAAAATCTCACACAAAATCTGTTTCTTTGGGTCTATAATGGACACAAAGAGAGTGGTTGAGAGTATCTGGGAATTGTTGCTTCCTTTCAATGGGTTGCTAGGAAGTAGGAAGAATAAAGCTTTCCCAAGTTTAAGTTAGTTTTGACCCCTTGGGGACCCAGTATGAATTTCATAAAACGAGGGAAGATTAGTTTCTGTTTCACAGAATCACAGAGTCATATAATGGTTTGAGTTTGAAGTGACCTTAAAGATCATCTAGTTTCAAGCTTTATGTCATGGCCAGGGACACCTTCCACTAGACCAGGTTGCTCAAGACAGCTGCTATGGTAGAGTCATGATTCACACAAAGAGAACGTGAAGTAAGTTGGTTATTCTTTGAGAGTTTCACAATGGCAAAGAATGGGAACCGATATACTGGCCAAGAAAACAGGCAACAATGGGTAAGAGTATAAACATGTAGCGCAGACATATAGGGGGCAGGCAGCCAACAAAGAGGAAGGAAGAAGCTAAAATAAGCCAATGAATGAACAGACAGGAAATATTTAGCAGTGAAAGAGATAATGTGTGACTTGGAGGGAAATAAGAGGAAAGAGTTACAAGGTTAAATCTATAAAATAACACAGTGGTTGTTTAGGGGATTTTTTTCTGATGTCTTGCTGCAAACAGAAAGGACAGAATAAAGAGGTACAGGGGAAGTGCTGTAAAAGTACAAGGAAACAGCCAGCAGTGGGGCACCTTGCCCCAGCAAAGACTAATCGACACCTCTTGAACTCTGGCTTATCTTGGGCAATCACTCTGCTGCTTTTTGCCTTCTCTCCCCTGGCTTGCAAAGTTCATGCCATGTTTCTGGAGTGTTTTGAGCACTTCTTTGCTGCCTCAGGTCTAAGTCCCCTCTTGCCTATACTTCTTAGAGGTCATACCCTGTGCTCCACACTCTGCTTTGGGTTCTGGTGGGGAGGGCTGCTAGAGCTGGTGAATTTGTGTTCAGGTGATGTTCACACAGAGGGGGACAGAAGCAAGCATCCCAGCCTTAGCAAAGTTGAGAGGAGGTGAAAAAGCAGATGGAACTAACCAAAGAAAAATACTGGTTGTTTCAAGCAGATCAGGCTATTAAAACTGCACTAGCAGAGTACATCCAAAACCAGTTTGGTATCTCTTCTTGGGCTGGGGAGAAGTAGTGGCAGGTCCTTGTTTCTAAGTCCCTGACATGCCTCTAGCTCTGTGCTTTCCTCCCCAGTGGATGCTATGAGCTGGTGGAACCCTCCTGTAGGCTAGATTCAGACAGATCAGAGAGGAAAAAGAATAATCTTAAAGGCCTGTTTTTACAGGTTAGTAAATAAGGTAATGAACTTTTATAGTGGAATAGAGCCACAATGCTAGACAAAATTGCATGTTATAAAACCGTTTTTTTCAGACAACCTAATAGGAGAAACAGCTGGGTCTACACAGAGCTCTATTATTTTAGTATAAGGCAATTTATGCAAATGTCTGTGTGGGGTCTCTGTCTGATTGGCCTCCCCTTTCTTTCTGCATACTTTTGAGTTCCAGATTTGAGTAGACTTGAACTCATAAATTTTTTAAACAGTTGGGATCTTCATGTTACATTTGTAGCATCCTGAAATTAAGCAAGTTCCACGTTGCTCTAGTTTGTTTGGATGTGGCTTTTTTGGACAGCTCTGAAATAACATTTTGGGGAGATACCAGAAAATCATCAGTCTGGGAAAACTACTCATCCATCAAAGAGGAACATACATTATGACTCTAAGAGCTAGGGGATGAAAATGCTCCAAAACAGCTTCCTTATTCAAAATTAGAAATAAGGAAGTGGAAAGGGAAAAATTAATGACTTTGCCTTGCTCAGCACAATACCATGATTTGAGTGCAGTGTCTGAATTTGCTCTTAGTAACCCTGAGAAATTCAGCATAATCACAGTGTAAAAGTAGTAGAATCAGAATAAGACATGTATAGCTCTCACACATGTTCACATCTCACAGATCCTTTTGCATGGGACTGGCAGTGTGCCTAGTATTAGCCAAGTAACAAAGGCAGGCACTGATTTTTCGCTCTTACCTTTTAAATGCAAGCAGCTCTTTCTAGATTCTATCTCCTAGATTAAAATGAAAACCTGGAATAAGGTGTATATGGCAATGGGAGCTTCTTCTAGTCTTATGCTTTCTGATTGCCTAGGGACAGGGCAAATCTGTGGCCTGGCTGCACAAGCTGCAGAAGGCCTGACGTCTGTCTGAGGCTGAATTTAGTTAGCCTGGGCAGTAGGAGCACTGAAGACAACCCAACAATCAAAAAATCAAGGTCAGTAGGGCTCTGTGATCCTGAGGAAGGTCCTGATGTCTTTGCCAGCATGTCTTAACTGCTGCTGTTATATTAAATTGCCAAACTATCACAGATACATCTATTCACACTGCAATCACACCTTCTTTTTGTTGTATAGACAAGGACTTGGATACTTTCTGTAAATGGTGGCAGTCTTCCAGTCAGTGATGGCGGCTGGACTCCCTGCAGTATCTACCTGCTGAGGTGTTTCCTACGACGTGCTACTTCTTTATTTACTCTTACTCCGGGCTCTTTCCCTTCAGACAGAGCTTGGCAAGCAGCCCTGTGGCCATTTTCTGCACTGAACATGTGCCAGAGGAAACCAGCTTTTATAAGGACTGGGACATTTTGACCAAAAGCAAGGTTGTGAGTCCCAGTGGGTATTCTTTTTAATGTGTTTGTTAGCACCACTGATTTTCCTATTTTTGCCGTGTGAAAGAGTTTGCTGTCCTTGACTAATGCAGCGAGTTATTATTCATAAGCTTTTCTCAGAAGTCCCTACTTTGGTATGAAGGATATCTAAATTCCCTTCATTAAACTTTCTTCTTTCCTTAGAAAGCAATATAATAAAAACTGAATGGCAGAATCTTGAATGCATGTGAAGTAATCTTTTCTCATTTGCTTGGGTTTCCAAAAGTTAATTGTTAAAAAATAGGCTTTAATAGCAAATGTGTTTTAATGACAAGATGCTTTGAAAAAACAATTCACAATTGCCAAGCTAGCTTGGTCAACACTTGCTTACATCTGGACAGTACTTCATATAGTGAGGTGCCAGCTTGAGACCTCTGGATGCTCCTCTGCAAGAAACAGTGCTAGCAATAGGTAGTTGCAACATAAGAAAAACAATGCCAGTCACTCTTTTGTTGAGTTACATATTGGTATCAAAGTTAAAAATGATTAATTTGTTAATAAATGAATAGAAGACTTGTGTTTCCACTTTCTTTTTCAAACCAAAGCTGTTCTTAAAATCTCTGAGCCCAGAGTGTGCCAGTTTCTAATTTTCATTTTCTCCATTTCATTTAAAAGATTCAGCTAGCAAACCCTTAGCACATTTAGCCATGTTTATGGACAGCAACCTTTGCTGAAGAAATAAGTGTCATGCTGTGCCTTGTGAAGTTATGATAAACATCCTGGATTTGTACACAGAAAAATGTCAAAGGTCAAATAGATTTCCTCACCAGGGAATTGTCCTGTAAAACACAATGATCCTGGTGTTTGTATGGTAACAAGGAGTTATGGACTGCAGCTGATGATGACGTGGACTGTATTGAGAGGTTTTGAAAGACACATGTACAATGTCAGATCTCTCAAAGACACGGTAGTTGATGCCTTGTCACTGTGTCTCCTAGGTTTACCCCTTCTCATGATAATGGGGTGAAAGGTGTGTGAAATGAATGTTTGCTACTGGCCTTTGTCAGAAAGCAGTAGAACAATTCAGATGGGTGACATATAATCTAAATGAGGCTCTCCTCTGCCTCACAGGATAAGAGCTACTTTCAGGAAAAAGAAACTCAACATCTAATGGTGTTATGAAGATGCCAGTGACTATAACCATTAAACAAACTAACGGCAAGTGATGGGCTATATCTGTGTGCATTCCCTTCAGTGTTTGCTTTCTTTTTGCTGACTCGATTGCCTTCAGTTAGCTGCTGCTCATACAGGGGGAACACATAAAGTGAGACCAGCTGAGTGTGCAGACAGTGCTGAGGCATTCCAGGGGAGCAGTTAACATTACTGTCTTCATAAGATTTCCAAGTTTCAGTCAGCCTGGAGTTTGCATTTATTTCAGAGATGGAGTTAGCACTGGTTGGTTAGACAATTTCATTGTCAAATTAAATGTTAGTCCAAAGCAACATTAATATTACTTAGTCCTACTGCTCTGTGCACTGTTGTGTAGCTCACAAAATCTGAGGTATGAGCTGCCTCTGCCTGTATCGGGAAAACTAATTTTTCAAACAAGACAAAAATGTTATTTACCCTATAAAAAAAAAGAAGAATATGAAGCCAGGATGTTTCTGTTTGGGTCTGCTTGCTCTTCGTGCTGTCTTTTGCGGTCCTGTAATACTTGGTCATCTGGCATTCTCATCATAGCAAGGCACATCCTCTGAATATATACCTCCTTCATGCCAAATATATATATATATATCTGCTCTGGAGCTGAAAATCAAAATTATTACATGATGCAACAAGTCAGTGTGATAAATGAGTAGAGGGAGTGGAACAGAAATGATGAGGCTAGCAGTGACAGGAAACAGAGCTATATAGATAGTGTGTAAAGTTTGTAACTTTGCAATACGTGTTAGGCTTGTTTCTCTAAGATATAAAAAGAGGGAAAAGATTGATGGTGTCAGTAGTTTCTGCTGGCCACCTGCTTCACTGTTATGTTGAAAAGATGAAAGTGCATTCCTTTTATGCATGAGGGTACATTTTATGTTTTCTGCAACAAAGCATACCATGGTGTTTTGCACAATTATATTTTCTGTTTAGTCATAAGAAAATGAATCTGAGAAAATGGAGTAGAAGTCATAGATCCCAAAGCACTATGAGCCTGCTAATTCTGTAGTTAACAAACATCTAGCATGTTGCTTCGCCTTTCCCTTATAAATATTTTCCAGAGGAGTGCTATCTCTTGACTGGACCATCTTGTGACGATTAATAGGGAATGGAGAAAACAGTGATGAGTGCTGTGTTTGGACAAAAGCCTTCCTGAACCAGTAATAAAGAAACACACAACATCCCTGCTCAGACTTTAAAGCAAACATCAGACTAAATAACCCATTTTTCAAGGGTGGGATAGTGGTGCAGCTGACAGTTATATGACAGAACATATACACAAGTACATATAATATAATCTGGGGGGGGGGGGGCACGACAGAGAAAGAAAACAAAGAAAACAGACTGCCATTTTCTCAGTGAAGTCTAACAATACATCAGAATATAATTTTGCTTACATTTGCAGGAAATAGGACTCATTCTTTCAAAAAAAAAAATAGGTCCCTGTTGTAAGGAGAGCAGGGAGAGGGAAGGAGGGATGAGGCATGACTTCCTGAGGAAGACCAACAGTACTGTGCCCCAGGCAGTGAGCTCTTTGCAGCTAATAGTTAAAATGACCTCACTTGAGTACATCTCGGACTGCCAGCAGGTACATGCAGCTCAAAGAGCACAGCTCTTTTTCCCAAAGCTAGACTAATGCTTTAGCACAGGACTATACCACGCACACATCTTTTTCATTCAAGCAGAAAGGAGGAACCATGACACAATCTGACATGCAAAATGGCCTCAGGAAATTACTGTGAAAAAACCTGAAAAGTATGACTTCAAATGTGAGAAGTTTGATCCAGTCTTAAGCCAGTTAGTGTTAGGGATTAAGGTTAGGGTTAGACACTTACAGGTATGCTTTCACATAGGATTAGGGTTAGGCTTGGGGTTAGAGTTAGGGTCATTAGGGTTAGGGTTTAGAGTTAGGGTTAGGGTCATTAAGGTTAGGGTTAGGTTTACGGTTAAGATTAGACACTCCGAGAATTGCTTTCATGTTCGTTGGAGTTAGAGTTTGGGTTTAGAGTTTAGGATTAGGGTTAGGGTTTAGGGTTTGGGTAATAAGTTTTAAGTCTTTGTGCTAGGGTTCTGGTTTAGGCTTATAGTTAACTTTAGGATTAGGTTCACAACAGGGTTAGGGTTTAGTCTTAGTGTTATAGTCATTAAGTTTCGAGACTTCTAGATTTCCTTTCATGTCAGACTACTGAAATTTCTACACCTCTCTTTTATTAGCATATGTATTTTTGTACTTTTGGAATTCTTTAAGCACTGATTACCTTTCCTTTCTAGATCTCTGTAACCTCCTTGTTCCCCTCATTATCTTCCCTCTGGTTCCAATATGGGCCATACAACCAAGGCTGAACGAGTGTTGTCTTGTCTTGTACATTTATATCCAAAGAAGAGCTGCCTGCTATACACACGAAACATGTGGTGCCTAATTCTTCCTATCAATTTTTGAGAATCTTGGAAATTTGTCAGATTTTAAGTGCTGTGGTGGCCTAGTCATTTGTTTGTGGTAGCACCTAACAGCCTCTGCATTAGGATCTTGCTGTGCAAGGCACCACACAAACGCGGATTAAGAGGAGCTGCCCGTCCTGAAAAGCCAAGGAAATCAGGCAGAGACAGATCAGGTGCATGAAGAAAAGACACAGAGGGGTAAAACAGTCACCCGCAGGCACACTGTCCCAGGGCACTAAGAAGATTAAGAGCTGGATCTTCTGATGCCAGGGCTCTACATGATGGGCTGTGCTGCAGAAGCAACAGTAATGGCCCTTTGAAGAAGAAACTTCTGAACCTCCAGATGAAAGGAACAGCTGCTTACCAGTGATGCAGGACATGGATTCAGTGTAGTGCTTTTCCTCACAATCCTCCTATTAATCTCTAATTAATCACAAGCCATTTATTTCTTGTGTGCTTGTATGGATTAAAGTCCATGCATCACAGAAATCTTTTTCTTCACCTTTTTTTTTTTTTTTTAATCTCTCTTAAGAATGAAACCTCTGTGGTAGAAACAACATCTTGTGCATAAAACAAGGCCAGTGGCTCAGAAGATGAAATGTTCACCCCTGGGATCTTCCTTTTGCACGTTGCAGCACACGTCCTCCTCGGAAGGGTTTCTCCTGGCACTCTACCTGAGGGGCTCTCCATTTCCTGACCAAACACCACATGGAAAATTAAAGTTCACAGAAAATATATATAAAATCCAACACCTCTCTATAACAAGCTATATGGAGTGGCCAGATATTAAGTCGTTAATTCTTACCACTGTTTCATACAAAGTGTATAATTACCACTATATAATACTGCACAGCACAGGATTCTTTTAATGTGTGATCAAATTGTAATTAGTTTCACTTTTTTTCCTTACCCATTATGGGTCCTCCCTCCCATTTCCTTCTGACAGTAGGTCTCTTTTCTCTTTCTCACTTGCTTTCTGTGCAGTAACACATGTGCTGCTCAGCTCTGTCCCTGAAGTGTGTACAAGATTTTCTTAAGCTTATCAGAACATGTACCTGGGACCAACTTAACTCGAAAGCACTGAAACTGTTTTTCTACATCAGAGCCCTGACCAGAGCAGCCCTCCTACCTTCAACCTAAGCACAGCCCAAACCTCCCCCTGTGGCGGAGAGAGGAATGGGCAACATGGAACAAAGTATAAAAAAAAAAAAATAAATTACTGCTTTGGTTTCTTTTTGCTGTAAAATCTATTCACCTTTATGAGCCTGTGCATCTCTACATTAGTATGTATATAAACGCATGTGTATATGCATATATAGAATCATAGAATCATTAAGATGACATAGTTTAGTGGGAGGTGTCCTGCCCATGGCAGAGGGGTTGGAACTAGATGATCTTAAGGTCCTTTCCAACCCTAACTATTCCATGATTCTATGAAAGTTGGAAAAGACCTTCAAGATCGAGTCCAATCATTAATGTTGCACTGTCATATATACATATATGAATACACCTAGATACATATAGCTTCTTAAAGGTTACTGAGCACTGAGTAAATGCTCCCTTCCTCCCACGCTGCTCTTAAAGCCATTTTTTCAGATTCCTTAGGAATCTGACCACATAACAATAAATGACACATCACTGAAGGGCATCTGGTGAATTTTCTGCCATGATGGGAGGGTCGGAGCTGGCTACCCTTTTATGCAGGGCTACTTCCAGAAAATGAAGGAAAGCAAAGGGGCTCCTGCAGAGAAGAGGAAAGAGGAACCATGAGCAGAAAGACCTTCAGTGTCTTACCACGACTAGCACGTGTCGGTGCCACTAGCTCTGGGGGAAGGAGGGACGCAAGCCCCTGGCCCCCAGAAGGAGGCAGCTGCTGCAGGCCCCAGTACCTCTGCCTTTCATTTCACTTTCTCCCAAGGCTCTCTCCAGCCTCCCTTTTTAGCGGCTTTATGTAAACTCTGGGGTCCTGCTGGATGAAAGTGCTCTCTGTTTCGCAGCGGAGCTGTGGCTTTTGGATTTTACAGCCCCAAAATTACTTCACGATGATCCAGAGCACACATCACAGCCCAGAAACCACACGGGAGCCGTGCTGGTAAAGGAAGCCGAGAGTTGCTGAAGTAGCCAGACTGAAATTTATAACCGTGACCTGGGCCTTGTCAGGCCTTTATGACACCGTGTAAAGTGAATTGCTGCTTAGTCACCAATTTGCTTGGCAAGATTGGCTGGATTAGGAAATACATAAAAGGTCAGACAGTAGGAGTTTGTCTAGACATCCTATTTTGGATTATATGCTCTACATGTTTCTGTGGCAACCCCTGCAAAACATTCATATTTTAGCAATATTTTTGAAGGCTCCTTTTCTGTAATGAGCTACTGAAGCTTTTGTGAGCAAAATTAACTTGTTTCTCTACCACCCGCAGCCCGCCAGCTGCCCAGCTACACCCTCTTAGGAAGCCAAGGGGACCCACCTTGGCCAAACTGCCAGAGTGGCTGCACTGCCAGCTTCCTCATGAAGGCAGCCAGTGGTGGACCTGCCATCGGTGAAGAAGCTGAGACAGGGACTGCATGCTTCCTGCCAGCTGCCAGACCATGCTCCATCACCCTTCACTACCTCCATGCTGATCTTTGCAGCAGCAGAGGGATGGGGGTACCCAGAAGAAACAGATCCTACTTCACATTGTTTGGTTGCAAGCAGCTCTTTGAGGTGTGTGAATAAAAGCAGCAGCACCATGGCTTGGCGCCTGCAACCAAGTCCTTCGGGAACATCCCAGGAGGGAAGATTTAGATTAGATATTAGGCAGAAGTTCTTCCCTGTGAGGGTGCTGAGGCGCTGGCACAGATTGCCCAGAGAAGCTGTGGCTGCCCCATCCCTGGCAGGGTTCAAGGCCAGGTTGGACGGGGGTTGGAGCAATCTGGTCTAGTGGAAGGTGTCCCTGCCCATGGCAGGGAGTTCTATGACTTGAGCTGGGGTACTCAGAACTTTTAACAAAACCAAATGCAAACAAGCAAGAGAGGAAAACCAGCCAGGGAAAGACAGGCTCCACAGCCACTTTTTTACTTCTCTGGCATTATTGTTATTTAGTTCTTCCCATACCTCATGCAAGTAAAAAGTCGGAATAATTTCAAATTTAGATCCCTGGGGTTCTGGAGGAGGAGGGGGGAAGAAAAAGAAAAAGTGAACTCCAGAATTTTCAATGACACTAATTGGGTTTGACTGGGTTTTACAGGTTGAATCAAATAGATGCCAATTTAAACTAAATAGAATGTAGCGAGAAAGATTTTATGAAAACCAAGGGCAGATTTATTTTGTCTACTCAAGTAAAAATTAATGAACAAATAAACACTCCGGACAGCACTTTTGACCAGGTTCAATAAATTAAGCACGTGCTTTAACTTTATGGTTCCTATCATCCGATACCTAGAAAAATGGCTTTCAGATTCATTCCTGAAAGGGCTGGTATTTATTAGGACTGGTCAGTTTTCTTTTCCTTGTAATTATCTTCTGGATAAATAATACTGTGAAAGGGGTATTGCATTGCTGACTGCTGACATAGCCAGCACCTGGAGTGGTGCTAATTCAGCGGTGCAGCAGACGTTCCTCTGAGAATATCATACACCTTCCTTGGGCAGTGCTCTTCCTCACTGCCTCCAAGCCGTTCAGAAAAGTGGGTATCATTATCCCCACTCTACAGATGAGGAACAGCTGGAGAAAAGCAGGGCTTAGAGAAGTAAGTGAACAGTTCGGAAAAGGTGTGGGCTTTTTGCAGCTTCCCTGACACTCTTGGCGTGATAGTGCTGTTTCTGTAACTGCTGGCTTTTCATATGTGTGTTGAGAAGGTGTGTAATTAGTTTACTTTGTAAATTGAACTGCAAAATACTGTACTGAGTTACAGCTGGGGTAGACTGAGCTGCTGAACTGAAGAGGATTTCTGAAGTAAGAGCAGAGCAAAGTAGCTGCTGTGCTGATACCCTTTGAATTTGAAACCTAATGCTCTGGCACTTCCCAGGCAAACTGAGTCAACATGCATTCTTAGTTGTCTCTGGCACAGGCAGAGGGATTGCACATGAACTGGGGAGTGTAGCAACACCCCCAGGGCTGAGGGTGTGAGTGCTGATGTATGTACTTGCATATATCGGATTCTGAGCTCTAAAATAATGTAGGCAGATGCATATTTCATGGCCTACCTGTTCACTATGTTTCCCAGCTGACAGCCTGAGTCAAATAATGTGAAACAGAAACACAGTGGAAATGAAGTTCCAAGTTTGACCAAGCAAACACCTCTCTATTTCTAAATTGTTTTCTGCCAGCTTCTCTTGGTCATACTTCCTTGGTGATTTACCTATAAAATGAGCTTTTATTTACTGTTTTGAAATACTGTGTTAATAAGAAGGCTATAGAACCACATCAGATATTTCTGAATTCCAGCACGAATCTGTTATCTATTATTATTACTGCACAAACAGCCCTGTTTAGGCAAAGGAGCACTGAAATACAATTTGCCAAATGAGTAACAGGTCTCTGCCCTAAGGAGCTTACAGTCTAAAGGCAATTTTGGCTAGGTTTTCAAAGGTGCTGCATACCCACAGTTTACAGTGACTTCAATGAAAACCTGTGATTACAATGACAACTTTGAATATCATGCCAAATATAAATAATTACTTTTTTTTCTTCTTTGATATCTGGAAGTCACTCATAACATTTTAATTACAAACATATTACCAAATTTTATTATTTGACTTTCTTAGTCCCATCTGCCCCTTTCAGGACTGATCTTCATCTGGTTGATAGGCATTTATTACTTCTTCCTCTACAATGTAACAGGGACCTGACTGTCCTCCTAGGGATACCTAGCCACTGCTATGCAAAATCCTACTAAATCTAGCAGCTATTGGGGTGAATTATGTTCCTATTTTTATAGGTGACTATAACTACAAGGTTGTCTGTTACTTGTAAAGAATAAACTGAGGGGACAGATTTCGCTAATTTTTACAAATATAAGGTGCAAGTAGGTGACACATTTTAGATCTGTGATAGTATGTAGAATTCTCAGGGATCAGGAGATTTTGATAGGTGCTTGTGCGAAGTGGGGAGGATATTCTTAAGTAGTTTGTTTAAAAAAGGCTTCCCAGCAAGGCAATGCCTTCAAAATGCTAGAACACTGTAATCTGTAGGAAAATACATCATTAACTGTAAACTTTAAGCATGTTGCACACAGCTCATGGTGTCTTCCACTATTTATAAAGACAGTTGAATATGCACTGTGTATTATAGATGACCTCTGATCTCCATACTACCTAATCCAAAGTGCAACACAGTGTATATTTCTGAATTGGGATAAAGAGAATTAGCGAATCATGTCTAGATTAAGAGGAAAGGGGTTTTTATTCTTGTGGGGACTTGGATGATGCTACTATCACCCTGCTATAGGACTCCATATTCTTCACACTTCTTTTACTTTAAAACTAGGCTATGAAATATCAGCATTTTTATGAAGTAGAACAGCAAGGGAGAAGATAAATCTATTGATGTGATTTAGGTACTAAACAAAGCAAAAAAGAAATGTAGAACATACGAAAGGCTTGAAAATTAAGAAGAAAATCAATTCTGTGTACACAGGGGAAAAGGTAATTTTAGTCACACCGGGCTTGTAATAAGTGCTTTTCTCTTGTGGATCTCAAAGTACCTGAGAAAATGAGTGAGTACCACAGCCTTATTTATGGATGGGGAAACTGAGGAACAGACAGAGAATTTCACATGCTCAAGGCTGACCAGTATACCAGATAGGAATAGCAACAATATTTAGTTGTGGCAGTGCTGCATTCACTAGATTGTATTAAGTACAAATGCTGATTCAACTGAAATAAATGCAAAAGCATTGTTGAATTACTGTTAATGATGGCTTGCAAACTACAAAAGAAATTAGGTTTCTCTCACTAAAAGTATGCCATGAGAACGGTCTGTTCTGTCTCACCATGACATCCACATTCGAACCTGCTGTGAGACTGTGAGGCAACAAGCTCTTTTGAAGACCTGCTCAGCCTTTCCTCCTCCACAGGTGAGAAGAGGCAACAAGATTTTGCCTCTGCTCCAAACTTTCCACCCAGGTTGCCCTAGAGTGTTTCCATTCCCTCCAGGAGAACTGATGGATTGTCCTCCTGCGAGTTTCCCCAGTGCATGGCATCTTGCCAGAGCTACGTTCTTTGGTAATCTACTCTTCACCTTCACATTGCATATACAAATTAATTAATAATGATAACTATAGTTAAGTATTATCTTGTTTTGGCAGCACTTTTCTGAAAGATAAAATGAGAAATCTATCCTTCTGTTGATGTTGCTTATCTCTCTTGCCAAGTCCTCACCTCCTTCTCTTCTCCTTTCTTGGGTCTTTTCCAATGTCTGTTTTCCCTCCACATGATTTCCCTTCTTGTTGAATATTGTACTGTATTAATACTTTTTTTTTTTCCTATTTTCCTCTGCCTTTTTCCCTCTCCCACACTCTGTTTCTGTTCTTGACCTTGATCCTTCTTCTTCTATGTCTCCCACATTCTTCCTTTTTTATCTGGTTTGTCCCAGTCTCTTCAGCCAGACACAGATCAGTCCTGTCAGGAGGTTTGGGGAGTTTCAGAGCAAGTGCACAAGCAGGAGTTGGTTAGGTCAAGTGAAGCATCTATTCAGCAGTTTCTCAACTGCTTTTCATCTACCTTCTGCTTAGTCTGAGCATATGGAAGAAGGCAAAAGCTGCCACATCTGCTAGAGATGTGCTCTGTAGTCATAAGGGATGAAGAGAGGACAGAGCTATCCAGAAACTAGAGTGCCTATGCCTTTTCACCCTGTTTGTCACAGCTGGATTTCACCTCCAGGTGAAAAAGGTTTTGGGATGAGCTAAGGCAGGGGTAACCCAACAAATATTTGTAACCCTCAGTCCAGGTGACTTCTGTGGCTAAACTTGCAACCCTCAGTCCAGGTCACTTCTGTGGCTAAACTAGAACAGCAAGGTTAACAATGTTATTTAATACAGTGAAGAAGACAAACTGATATAAAATTGCCTCTATTTAAACACAGATTTGGTGATGGTGTTCCATGCATTTAAAGACACTTGCACAGTCAGCATCTCAAAAGTATTATTTAATGAAAAATATTAATCACAGAGAAGATGCATGTCTTGTTAATTGCACAGTCTGATTCAAAGGTATTAAGTACAAAATCTGTACAACTGCCTGCCTTCATACCTAGTTGTCAGTCCATACAGAAGGGTGCACATGGCATCATTATCCTGTGACTGATGTACGAGCTATTAATTTCGCCAGCACAGGAAACAGCATTCAAGGGATATAAACACCTCAAAGTGTGCCTGTTTTTCAGGCTGAACCAATATGACCAGAGAATTCACCTGCTCAATGCCTTAAGCCCCCAGCTTGTCCTTCTGCCTGCAGAAGCGGCTGCCACAGGAAGGATGGGGAGGCAGATGGTGCTTCCCAAGCTGCTGGCCTTCCAAACACCATCCCATGCAGATGTACTTTCAGTGGGGACAGATGCTTAAATTGCCTGGGGCCCTGCCTACCCTGACTCCCATCATTGCTACTGCCAGTGGAAAAGTTGTAGACCAAAAAAAGCTTCACATAAATAGACTCTTGTTTAAAAGCTTGGTGCCTTCAGCTGTTTCTAAACGAAGCATGTCAAGGTGTAGGAGGGAAGCCCTAATGGCGTACAGGGAGCTGGGAAACACCAGCTTCCGTGAAATGCTTGTGGCCAGCTTTAAATGTTCTAAGAGGTTTTATTTTTAACTGTTTCAGTAAGTAAGAGATCTTGAGTGGTTGTTTGGAGGTTAAGTAAACAAAGTGTTGGTAATTTAATATCAGCTATGTAATTGGCCTCATCATTTTTCTCTGTCAGTTCTTCTTCAAGCCACACAAACCAAACTTTAATCATATTCTCTTCTTCAAAACAACGTGATTGCTTTTGCAGTTCTCTCCCTGACAAACTGCCAAAAGTGCATTATCATATACTCAGGATCTCACAAGACTTTTAAAAGCTGCATATCATCACAAGCTGTCTTCTTATTAAGAAATAGTGTAGTGTTTGCTCGACTGAAACAGTAGTTAGCTGTGAGGTATAAATTTCTAGATGATGACTGCAGAGTTTGGATGGTGATGTAAGCACTGCAGAGAAGGCAATAACTCTCTGAGAATGCCTGCCCAGGACTCCTCATTGCTGAGGAGCAGCTAAATATGCCATAAATTGCAGGCTGATTGGCTGGAGGAGACTTCAGCTCCTAATTATCTCCTTCTAATGCATGCACTGGAATGAGATATCTAACCAAGTTACTATGATGCACGGGCAATCCTCCAACCCACCCCAGCCACAGCTTTTTTTACATTCTGTTCTTTAATAAAAATGCTTACCGTTTTTCTTCCCTTTCTTGATTTTGCTTTTTTCCATTCTCCTCTCTAATACCCTTTTGAATGTGTCTGCCTGCTGTCTACACTGAGTCACTAAACAGATCACAGAAGTTCTCCAAAGGGAAATTGCCCATTCCCTTCATCTGATTGGTGAGGTGAAACTTTGGTCTTTGAAACTTTGTTCAAGCCAATAATACATCCGTCCCCTGACACATATACAGATTTAGTATCTGCTTCCTATTAATGTCCTGCTAAGATGTAGGGCATCTGGACTCCTGCTTCTGCTGGTACACTTCCATAGAGATGAGCTATCTGCAGTGTGCTCAAAGAATGCCTCTGCAGATAACCTTGGTGAAATAGAAACATAGTTTTATATAATTTTCTTTCTATAAAGTGGTTCATTCAGTGGAATTGTAGAGATCACTTCAGGTTTTCTGGATTTAGTGGCTACAAATCGAAGTAATTCATCTCTTAGAATTGGACAGGATACCATCTTTTATATTTATGTTACTTTCAGTAATTAAAAAAAAAATGAGAAGTTAGCTAATGCTCTCAGTAGAGCTGAAGTTTTCTTGCTTTTATATCTAAAATCTTGCCAATTAAGTTTTCTACTTAACAGTTAATCCCATTCATAACTAGGCTCAGAAAAACCCTGGTATATCTTTCGTAGTCATCACACAACCAAAGTCACAGATTGGGATCCAGAAGGTAGAAATAAACAGGCTATGTAATGAATAATCCCAGGTAATTACAGTGCAGAGAAAGGAGAAAGAGCACGGACAAGTTGTCTTTGGAATAGTGGATATCCCAACAGCTGTAAGGGTGTGGGCTGTCAGCTACGCACGCTTTGGTAGTCAGATGATGGGGAGCTATCTGCTGCTCCTGATTCCCCACTGCTGGACTCCAGACTAGGCAGATCAAAGTCAGCTGGGCATGGCACTGATTCCAGGGATGGCCTTGCAGACCACAGAGGCTAGGGTTCCACCCCAGCTCAGACACTGAGGTAGTTGTTCCAGGCTCCCCAGTTTACAATGCTGAGGTAAATCATGCTGGGCAGTTTATCCTCTTTAAGAACGTCTCTACAATTGGATAAGGGCACAGCCTAAACTGAGAAATTAAAATATGATGCCTAATATTTAGCCAGTTGAAATAAATTAGCTGAATTCTGCACTAGTTTTGAACTTTTCTTGTTTAACAGGCTTAGGAGACTAAACCGTGTTGTAGTATTGGAAGTGTTAACATCCAACCATATTTATTAACAAACTAACAGCTAAGAAAGCAAGACATCAGGCAAAGTGTCTGGAGGAAATTCATTCCTGTAATGTTCTTAAAACTATTACTGAGGTGAACAATGCCAGCTGAGAAAAGCCTCTGTTTTCTTTTGATCATAGCTGATGAGCTCCATTCACACTTATGCCTTAACATTTTTCTGTTTTGCTGTTGTTTGAAAGGGATGTATAAACCAAAGATCATTTTAGCATGCAACTGGAGCCATGGCTTCCGAGCATAAGGTGCAGTGAATGAGGACTGCGCCAGCACACCTCCTACCTCCAAGGAGCTTCATTTGCGTGAGCTGCTGCTGTTAATTTGCATGATCAAGCTCTTCATCAGTCTTCCAGTCATTTTGTTCAAGTGAGCAGGATCATTTTATTTTAGAAGAGAAAACCGCCATAATGGAAACTGCAGAAAATTACTTGGAGGGCAGGGGTTTACTATCCAAAAAGAACTTGGCTGATCTCTTCTTCTTTTTTCTTTTTATTTTTCTTTTTTTTTTAACTTAATGAGAAAGTAGAAAACGTTTTTCCTTTGAGTGCACTTCATGGTTGGCTTTCCACAGAAATTCTCTGCTGTTTCATGGATTTATCTGTGGTTTTGAATGAATGAAGGAGCAAGGGTTAAAAAAAGTGCTTGGGTTTGAGAAGGATACAAGACCAAATATTGTTAGAAAGTTTTAGCCAGATGTTTGCATTTAGTGATATTTTTGTAACGGAGTTGATGTATTTTCTTGAAAAATAGGATGTGGTTCTACTAGACACTTTACATGAAAATATTTCAAACCCATTTCACCTAAGAATTCACTGGTTATGTATACTTAATAAGCTGGGCCAGCAGAAATGACCACTGATTGATGTCAGATTGGTTTTGAGTACTAACTTTGACATGGGTAATTGGGAAGAGCTGAGTTAGTTCTCCAAGACAATCTGAAAGAACAGGTTCTGGTACTCCTGACTCTCAGTTACACACTTATTACTTGTGAGCGTAATGAGGATGGCACACATAGCGGGAGGAGAGGAGGCATTCTTGCCTCATCCCTCTTAAATCAAGAGGTAAGGTGGGAGGGATTTCAAGTTATTATCACCAAGGCATAGTTTGCTGGAAAAACATTTTTATCCATGATCTAAACTCAGAGCCAAAATTAAAAACTTCTAAAGTAAAGAACAAAAAAATCCCTTGGGATCCTATCAAACGTTTTCTTGGAACCTAGACTGCAAATTAGGCTTCTATCTTGTTCCACTAAAGGCAATGAATAATATTTAATAACCTCCTTATGTTATTGTTGGACTGCCTCTGGAGGGGTTACCTCTCTGACCGGTCACAGTGGATAATGGATGTCAGAAAAGGTGCTAGGCTATTTGTATATACCTTGGCGAAGATTTTACCATCCCCGCTCAAGAGTTATATGGGTCTTTATGAAGTGTATGATTTTACAGCTTCTTTGGAAAAATATTCATTGCTGCATTTAGGAGAGATAAATAATTTGGAAGACTGTCCATGAAGTGCACATAGGGGATAAGCCATTTAACTGGTAAAGTAGCATAATCTGGATAGATTTCTCCTAATTAAGATGGGGTTCCATGTCAGAGGGGTCAGGCACTGCCCCACCAGTAGGACTGCAAAGCCTCAACCTGCCCTTCAGCACTTCCTCTCATCTCTGTGTGCTTCACCACATCCGCTGACCATCAGTCATCCAGGAGCTGGTGGGTAGAGCCATGATCATACAGAAGAGCATTAGCTGAATGCTCAGTCCAAAACAGTTGGAAATCAGTCACTCAGCAGCTGTGCAACCAAAACTGTCAAAGATCCCTCTCTGTGACCGAATAAATAAAACTGATGTCCAGTACCCCATCTCTATGACTGAAATTGTTGCCTGTAATGTAACCAAATAAGCAAATTTCAACCTCAGTTACCCCTCTTAAATTTCACTTATATTTACAGAAAACCAAATTAAAGCTTTTCAAGTTAAAAAATCATTATAATTATCTGGCATACCCCATACTTTTCTTCTGTTTTCTGCAAATGAGCATATGCAGAGATTATTTGGATAGCCCAAATGGTGTTTCTTGTCTCACTACGGGGTTTCTGGGCAGCACATGTGAGCATACAGACCATTTGTGTTCTTTTGAACACTTTCATCTTTTGATTTAGGGCTACTTTCTGATTTATTTTTTTATCCAAAGGTGCTGAAAAGTGATAGCTAAATGTTACTGGTTTGCCCTCATGTAGAGGGGACTTCTTACTGCTGCACAATGCTGATCTGTTATGATACCTCCACAAGGCAAAAACTTTTATTTTTTATCTGAATCCTCTCAAAGTTTCTCTGCATTTCCTTGTATTATGTTTTACTTACACTGACATAAAAAATTGCCTGTTTCAGATCCCTGGGTTTTGTTTCTGATCTCCTGACTACAAGGAGAAGGAAGCACCATATCAAGCTTCTCTTCTTCCAGTGTCTCCATATATCCCCCTCTGAGAGTCACCCAGCCTTGCAGCTAACAAAAGAACTTGTCTGGGGTCACGTTTTTTTTGTCCTATTTATTCAAAGTGGAATTTACACTAGATTTTGCTGGTTTTGTTGTTTAGCAGCTGCAGCTTTCCAAAGCAGTCCTCACCACCCCACTGCAGAAGGTCACTCAGGTGCCACAGGGTCTGAAGCCAAAGTGACCGAAGTTTCTGCTTTCTGCAAGAAGTTCAGTTGATTGGTTTGGTCAGATAGCATCAGTGAGAGCTAAGCCCTTTCCCAGCAAATATTAAGGGTCCTGCAGTTACAACATTTAAACCCTTAGAAGTGCAGCTATTCATGTATCTCACAAAGCACACCTACAATTTCTTTGTTGCTCCAGGTGTCACTGGTGATCACATAGAAAGCTCCAGCTGAGCTTAGGGCTTTACAGCCTGAAACTGGCATTTTTATGCCCATCCAGACAGAATGGGTACCTGAATGAATATAGTACTTCAGGCTTTTTATCCAAGAGATAAGAGCCTTTTCCATAGATTTTTGCTTAGTGTTCACATTATCAAAGCCACCTGCATTAGGCAGGCAGCTCCTCCAAATCACACAGTCCCAGTGCCACACAGAATCATAGAATCAACTAGGCTGAAAAAGACCTTTAAGATCCTCAAGTCCAACCATTATCCTAGGACTGCCAAGACCACCACTAAACCCTGTAACTGAGGCCCAGTTTTTTAACACTTCCAGGGATGGTGATTGTACCACTTCTCTGGGAAGCCAGATCCAATGCCTGACTATCCTTTCCGTGAAGAAATTTTTCATAATATGCAGCCTAAACCTTCCTTGATGCAGCTTGAGGCTGTTTCCTCTTGTTACTTGGGAGAAGAGACCAGCCACCTCCTTGCTTCATTTTCCTTCCAGGTAATTATAGAGCACATCCACCACTGCGTCGCCTTCTACTTCCCTCCACCGCCCTACCACAACCCTCATGCTGCAGCCAGCAGGAAGCCAACAGGTCTTTCCTGACCAGCCAACCCCTCTTTGATGTCCTCTTCTCCCCACGACTGGCAACTCCATCATTCTGCTAGCCACGAGGCTCCTTCCAGCCTGCCACACACTGCTCCCTGTGTCTGCCAGCCTCCCTCACCTCCGTGAGCAGAGGAGAAAGGGAAAATAAAAGGGTGTGAACGAGTAGACAGGTAATGGCATTAGAAACTTCTTTCTGGCAGTGCCTTAAAAGCTTTGAAGAGCTTCCTGAAAATACAAGTGCTAAAACATATGGTGGGGATGTTAAACCTCAGGCTACCAAGCCACCATAGATCACCCAGGCCAGGTTATTGAGCACACATTTTTCTCTCAGCCAATCTCTTTCCCCACAGCCACTCAAAATTAGAGTGGGAACAAGCTTAACAAAGTGTTTTGGAAGTCACTGGCTGCCAGCTGTCACCTTTGCCAGGGTACCCCTGCCGCTCTCCTGTGACGTGACTAGTTATACAGGTGTTCCATCTGACCTATGTTTATTCAGTGCAGAAAAGGGCTCCAGGCTATAGCTGTAGGTGCGATATCACTTGCCACAAGAGGACATGTGGATGCCACTGGTATATGGTTTGTCCTTAAGTATCTAAGGCTAAAGCTACTTTTCCTGTGAATTGACAGCAATGGGATAAATCTTGCATATTAAATAAGACTTTGATTCTTGCAGCTGTAAAATTGCACTGCAGTTTACAGAACAAATTACTAAGAGTTGACTGTGTTATGGTGCTGCTGAGTAGCCTCACTCCAGGGCTGTGCTCATACACATGCTGAGTGAGAAAGACTGTTCCTTAGCTACAAAGCTTAAACCATCAGCAGCTGAGAAGGTAAAACAGGAAACCAAAACAAACAGCTAGGAAAGGATGAGAGAACAGAGAAAGAAAACCCAGCTGTTTACAAAAACAAAACTGTAATTCTGAAACCAGATCAGGATTTAATCTTTCTGATTTCTTGGTGGTAATAATTTAGAGACATGCACAGATGTGAAAATAGGTTCTTGCATTGTAATATCTAGGGGTCTGGTGGGGCAGCTGCAGTTCCTGATCGCGCTGTCTCTGGGATGCTTCTGGGGATGGCAAGGAGGCACCCTGGACATCACCTGATGCTGCTGCAGGAGTGGTGAGCGCAGAACACTACCTTTCATCCTTTAGGTCTAGCAAACTCACTTCACGAAGAACTTCCTTCCAAGACTGTGCCACACCTCTCCATCCAGGGAGCACCCTGATGCTGTGACCCTTGCCAAAGAGACTGCTCTTGCAACTTGGTTCAAGCACTGACCCCTCCTTTGCTGCTCTTCCTTTTCTGGTCTCTAGATAACTCTCATGGCTCAGTCTTCAGTTACACTGAGTCAGCCCTTGGCTTCCCAGGAGCGCAAAGGCGCTGTGCAGCTGAGTTTGTTATACAGCTCAGTTGACTGCACAACCTGGGAGATCTAATTCATAGTTGCTCCTTGGCTACACCCTTATGTTCAAAACACATGAATCAGGTCTTGAAAAATCATAGGACTTACTTAATGATCATGAGATTTAATAAAAACAAACACAGGTTTCTTTGTATTTGCTTTTTAAAATGATTTCATTTTTATACTTTTAGGTGGCTCTCAGATCAACGTTCAAAGCTCTTCTCCACACACAAGGGCTGCAAGCAGATGTAAATCCAGGACCTGGAGATTTAATTAAAAAGTTGAATGCTGAGAGATTTGTCATTAAATCAGAAGCACTGACAGCCTTGAAGTCACAACCATTTACATTGCTTCACACACCCTAGCTTTACAGCAGTGCTACCTAGCTCCATCTTCAATGTGATCAGAGGACCTTGAAAGCTAGGCTGGAACTGGGACCTCAGTTTGGTATCCCTATTGAAGAGTGCAACCTCACTACTCCCAGATCCCCTGAACGTGCAATGCTTCTCAGAGAAGATTTCTTTCTGGCAAGTCTGCTTTTCTGGCCCAGTATTTACTGTTTGTAATATGAAGAACCCATCTAATATCTAAAATGCCATGAACACTGGTGGTATTCTCGGAGAGCTTGTTCAAAGTGGGATAAAAGTAGAGTAAAATTAATATGATTTTGTGGCTCTCAGAGGTGGAGAAAAGCAAGGGTTGTAGTAAACTGACAGTAAAAAAAAAATCATATTTTAAAGTGAAGGTTCCCCTCTCTTTGGATGGACATCTCTACCCAGAGAAAGTGAGAGCACTGAAACTCAGTGATCTAGATCCATCACAAAAGAAAGACTGGCTGACTTGTGAATCTTACTCTTGAGGTTTTGTGGAAGTGAAAATTCATCCAGGCTTTCAAATACAGCCTAATTGTAAGGTGGAATTTATTTAAAGCAACTGAATTTGGTCAGACGAGTTTCCTGGAAATTAGAAAGGAGTTCAAACTGCACCATTGAAGCCTAATTTTAAACAGTGCAGACTCTAGCCTAGTTGATCGGCTTCTCTTCTTCCCCTTTATGCCAATTCTTTAAAGATTTGGCCCCTGGAATGACATTATTAAGGGTAGGAGAAAACTGCAAAATGCACATTTTGAACCAAGTTTGGCTTTTGGAAACCTTGATTTACTGAAATACTTAAACTCCCCTTGCTGAATATGCTTCACAAATTCAAGATTTCTGATGTCAGTCTGAGCCTGGATTTTGGTGTCACAAAAATATTAGACCTTCGCTTCATTCAGTTTTAACTATTAAAGTCTTGTGGAAAATGGGCAGAAGTTTGTGGAGTGGTGCAGAAGCTATAGGTGAAAAGATTACTTTTAAGTACAGCCCCAAAGTGGGTACAAAGACTGCAACTAATTCACATGAGGAAAGCAACCTAATTTGAAGTGTGGGGTTTGTGGCTTTCTTTTCCTGTGGTCATTTCCATAATTGCTTAGAAAAACAGATCTGATCAAGGAATGTTTTTATTTGTTTTAACTGTGTCCTAATTAATGGACATGTAATAATTCAAAACAATTACATTAAGGTAATTATGTTTTAATAAACATAAGCTTGGCACTTCAGACTGGAAATAGAACCTGTTCTCTGCGCCAGTTAGGAGCTGTGAAATGAACAGGAGGCAGGTGACTGAAGTTTGTGGGATGCATTTATTAAACCAGTAACAAATAATCTATTAATCTTTCTCTAAACACCAACAACATAAAAGGGTTCCTCACCTCAAAGTCAGTTGCACTAAATAAATCCATGCGAACAAAATGAGACGCCAGAAGTCTGCATGTCGGGATATGATTTATAGCACGAATTAGCTGCTTTTGTGTGATGAAGGGTGTAATTAAACTCTGGTGGCAGCGTGTGGCCATGGCAAATGGCTTGGCAGAGAGCTGATCTCTGGAAGCAGGCTTACGAGGAACAGGGCTTGTGTTGCTGGTGGCACCAGCAGGTCAGCAGGACAGCCTGGTCCCTGGGCAGGCTCCTTCCTACCTTTGTCAAGCTCAAAGGAAACGCGCGGGTTTACCAGGAGCAAGGCAAGCCAGAAGGTGCTGTACATGCCCAGCGAGCAAACACAATAGCCTTTGTAAAAACAGAAACGTTTCACAGGAGCCTTCTTGCTGAGACTAGAAATACTGCAGGTGAAAACTTCAAAGGGAAGTGGTCAACTAAAAAATGTCAACACTTTCTGAGTATGCTTTACGTGTGATGCTGGTGTTACCAACTGGAATGATACAGGGAAAGGCTTGTGTATTCTCCTATGGCTTCCTCTCTGTCTCAGCCCTTTAAGTGCAGCCAGGTCTCCTGGTTCTCCCTGATTTTTTTTGGCGCAGCAAAGGAGAGAAAAGCATTTTAAAAGATATAATACTGTGAATCTGTACACTACACAGAGAAATGGGAAAAGCGAGAGGCACTTGGCATAGGTGTCATTTCAGAAATTTCTTCTCATGTTCCCTTTCTGTTAGGCAGGGTTTCTAAATAGCTGAGGGTCATCTAGCAGGGCCCCACGCTGAAGCTCGCAGAGTCTGCCAGGAGCAACAGTGTGCACAGACTGCCAAGCCTTCTACGTAAAGCTATCAAACATGCTTACTTGATATCTATCTGCTCAAGTAGATTATTTCTTCATTCATTTAACACCATGCAAGGACACATTGCTACTATTGTTGTTGCTATTTTCAAGATTTTATACAGATTTCTTTTAGTTCATTAAGACACACCATCTCTATCATATGCCAGGCAAAAATAAATAGCTTAAGTTTCTTGGTAGGGAATCACAAGGTTCTCATTTACTTGAGAAAATAATGTAACAATCTAATATTTTTGGGTCTGACAAGCCAACAGAAAAATTGCTGTCTCTGTATATGCAAACAAATGCATTTTCATTGGTAGCATCATTGCAAGTGATGGAGTTAAACTTCAAATTCCCTGTGTAAATAACTCTGCTAGTTATACTGGGTTTCTGTCTTCACTTTGTTCACTTTTTCTCTAAATCCACATACTTTTGCCTATTTTATTTTCTTTTACTCTCTTTAATGCCACATAGTCTTAAATGCCTTAGTTAACAAGCTTAGCATCTTACAGGTCTCCTGTATCTATTGCCCAAAGGGGTGTTTCTGCAGATAGTAAGCTGATTTGTAATGTTCAACATTATGAATTATAACAATTTATCTAATTTATCCATGAACTGGCTTCAGTATATCAGAAAGGTTATCATCATGCTTGTTTAATGCCTATATGCTTTTGAATGCAACAGGGGTTGCTAGAAGAACAGTTGGGAACACAGCATGTCATCTACAAAGTGCAAACACTGGTTTATGTTTAAAAGGCTACTAAGCAAAGCTGGAAAGAAATATCCTGACACTACATTCCTTTGTGAAAAGTCCTTCTCCATTATTCTTATTGGCCCCTTTAGGCACTGGAAGCTGCTCTAAGCTACCCTGTAACCTTCTCTTCTCCAGGCTGAACAAGCCCAGCTCTCTCAGCCTGTCTCTATAGCAGAGGTGCTCCAGCCTTTGGAGCATCTTTGTTGCCTCCTCTGGAATTGCTCTAACCGCTTCACGTCCTTCACGTACTGGAGCCTCAGAGCTGTATGCAGGACTGCAGGGGCTGTCTCACGAGAGAGTAGAGAGGGAAAATTGTATCAGTTGGTTTCTGGGCTCAAGCACACACTGCCAGGTCATGGTGAACTTCTCATGGTCCAGCACCCCCAAGTCCTTCTCCACAGGGCTGCTCTCCCAGCAGTCTCCCCCAGCCTGTATTTGTCCTGACCCAGGTGCAGGCCCTTGCACTTAGCCTTTCTGAACTTCACAAGGATTGCAGGGGCCCACTTCTCCAGCCTGTCAAGGTCCCTCTGGATCCCATCCCTTCCCTTCATCATGTCAAATGCACCACACAGCTTGGTGCCACTATCAAACTTGCTGAGGGTGCATTTCTATGTCGTTACATACCATTTTTCTCTCTCATGTTTTTAATTTTTAATAACTCTGGTTAAGGAAGTCAGTTTGGTTTCCTGACTGCCATTTTCACAGCACCTAAAACCACAGATGATGAAGGCAAGTCAGGCTACTGAGGTAGTCACACATAATGAAAGATGGGGTACAAGCTGCATCCTTGCCTGATGCCACCTCAAGGGAGGAGATTTAGGTTAAGCTCTGAGCAGATGAGGCTGGAAGGCAGGAAGGATAAGAGCTGCAGTTAGCCCAGGAGCTATGACCAAGGCTCTCTTAATCATAGCCTCAAGTTACTAGCTGAATGGCTTCCGGTATGAGCTTCTGGTGCCTCATGCAAGGAAATGGGTTTGTTAAAAATGGTGGGTTTCAATGGGTAGCCAAACAGTTTCCAAAAGAGCTGATCTGAGAGCAAGGGCAAGAAGGGTTCATTATCAAAATTGTCTTCTGTGGTTTCCATCTCTCTTTTTTAGGTATCTTTCATCATTTACTGGTTAAGACTTAATACCTAAAAGAGAGCACAACTTGCCACTCATTGCCAGAACTCCAGAATAAACATTACTGTTGTTCTTTAACCACAGACAGCAAACCTTTCAGAGAATTTTCCCCAGCAGCCTAACCCTCACTCTCCTCTCCCCTTCATCCCTTTTTCGGCAGGGCAGTAGTAGTAGCTCATAGCCTAACACTGAGCCAGGACTGCATCTGAAGTTTGCCATAGTGATATGGAATAAAAGTCTCACTCTGGGTGGTGAGTTGTGCAGAGACTATAGTGACAAATGTAGTAACTGACCATACCAGCTTAGTGTTAGTATTGTGCTGTATCTCATATTTGGACTGGCTTCTTTTTGCTACTTTACCACTCTTGTTATTTACAGCAGGTGGACTCTGCGTTCTCCCCCTGAAATACTGACAATTAGTACAGTGCTATATACTTTGCATTTAATTGAATTCCATACACTTCTAACAAGGCTGCTGAACTCATACCACTGCAGTAACCTCCTTGATATGAAATTTCATTGGAAGAATGTTTTCTGCCTGAGAACCATTCATACATATGAACTGCTGCAACCAATTAAAACATTAAGGGACCTACAGTTGAATACATATCAGTGAAAATTTAAGAACAGAGCAGTAGTTTTCAGTCAGTTTTATGGAAAGTCAATAGGTAACCAGAGGTCCAATTACAGGAAACGTTTTTGCAGCATGAAATAAAATTATAAGAAATAGGGAAGTAAATGAGAATGTTATAGGCACCTAGCATGTTTTTGGTGCTGGCATAATGAATTAGTTAAGAAGAATCAACATTAAGTAGTAAAGTTGAAATCCGGCTGTGAGTTGCATCTCTTTAAATCCGGCATAATTTCATAGACTTCACAGAAATCACACTGGATGTAAAAGTGAGAAACATGGAAAACTCTCACTCTGACAAGCCAAAATTTATCATCTCTTTTGGCCTAATGTCCACCTCCCCCTGACTATTTAGTGCAGTTCATGGGCCGGTTCGAAAGCCAATGCCCCCAGTTAATATAGAGCAGCAAGATAAAGGGCAGCATTTTATTCCCACTCAGCTACTTCAGGGTGTCTCAGCAATGAAGCAGCTTCTTCCTTTATCTGTGTGTTTCAAAAAGAGTGAGGAGGAAAACTTCTGTTCCTCTCCTAGTTTCATTTTGGGCCATACAGTCTCCCTGGATTTAAGCTCCTGCACTTCCCTGTTTTCTTGCAGACAGCCTGCCAGCAAGCCCCATTTGCAGCACGCATGGGATGGCAGCATCATCCTCCCCCATCTACTTGCTGTTTGCCTCATCAGCACCTGCAAGTGCTGTTTGCTGTTTAGATACCAAGCTGCACATCTCTAGTGCAGCCAGGTGTGCTTGGGAAAACCTACCAAGCCATTCATTTAAATACTTGTTAAACAGGAAGCTGCTGCTGGGAAGTTGAGCGTTGTTTTATGCTTATACAAACAGTGGGAAGAGGCATGACTGTCATTTCGTGATGGAGTGGAAAATTTGAATGACTTGCATTATTCCACATGTATCCCCTTGAAAACAAACCCGAAAGGCCATTAAGGACCCTGCTCAAATCTCTAAGCTTCTGCTTTGGTAACAG
Organism: Pezoporus flaviventris; assembly: GCF_033815535.1. NCBI lineage: Eukaryota > Metazoa > Chordata > Aves > Psittaciformes > Psittacidae > Pezoporus > Pezoporus flaviventris. The sequence continues at coordinate 96,160,474 of NW_026892555.1, forward strand.
CAGCAAAAGGGTTAACTTGCACAGCTCTTTTCACTGCAGACGTAGGCGTTAAGGAAAAGTGATGCACACAAATGCTGTAGCATTGGTGTTTCCCTTGTGATTGAAGGAAAGTCGTTCTTAAGGTCAGCCATGCTTATTTTTGGCTGATGTGAAGCCCCTTTCAGCCTGAACACTCCTAAGGAGTGTACTTAAGGTTAAGAAAGTTACATATTTTGTGAGTGAAGTAAACAAGGGAAGCAAGAAATGTTGGTGTGTTGAGTGCCTCCTTTTATTAGCTGTGGAATATTAAAGCTTAAGATTTTGATTTAACCTCTGTCTCCAGCAAAGTCGGGCATCAGTATTGTCAGGGATGCCAGCGAGGTCAGCTGCAGCTGTGGTGTCTCCACAAAGTTTGAGGCATCGAGGGGGATGCCAGGTTACAGAGGCGTGGGAAGCTCAGAGACGCAGCCGAAGGGCGCGTGGGTCACAGTCATTTGGACCTTCAGATGTTCTGTGAGGGCGTCTCTTCACGCCTGTGTTTTTTTTGCCAGCTCTTTCTATTCTGCAGGAGACTCCCTTGGTGTCTTTGCTTGTGTTCTGATAGGCCGTCCATCTGCAGAAAGCACATAAACTCTGGGACGAAAACAGCCCTTTTCCCCCTCTGTCATCCAGTGATGGTGGGAAAGCCTCCACAGTGACACAGTGTCTGCTTAACCCGCTGTAGGCTTACTCCTCAACAGCGACTGTCACAGCAGTTTACATAGCTGACGGTGCCTGCCAAGCTTCACAGCATAGCCAGGAGAGCTTTCCTGAGAACGCATTTGGAAACATGTGTTAGGCTATCATGGAGACACACATTAAGGTGAAAGCAGGAGAGAGCCTTGCATTCTACCCAAGCAGCCAAAATGGTTAGCAGTTCTAGTCAGCTTCCCAGATATATCACAATATTTTTCTAGTCGTCGTCACACTCCATTCTTCATTCTCTCCTAGTTGCCTCTCTCACTTCATGTTGACAAGTGTCATGTAAACAATCTTACTATTATAGAAAAAATATATGTACATGTTTATAATGCATATATTGCATGTTTTATATGACATTTGAATTCCTATTTCTAACTTAAGCTCCACAAATTAAGAGGTAATTGATGTTCTGCTGCCAAGAAAATACTTTCAGTTCTAATCACTCCTTCCTGACTTTTTGTAATAATTTTCTTTTTGTGCTTAGGCATGCACTGGCATTACAATATTTTGGAAAAGTGCCCTCTTTCTGCAGTGTTAAAAGGCCTCTGCATTTAACATTTAATATACTCTTGTCTACTGGCATGCTAGGCTGAGCTCAGAAACGCATTAAATCACAAGAAAATATTTTTCTGGTTTTAAAATGTGGCCTGAAAAGCATGCAAAATGATTGTCTGCGCAGTGGGTAAGATGTTGCAAAAGATCATCCATGGCCAGGTAGCATCTGTGGCTGCCGGCAGCCTGCTTCCTCCCTGCAGCCCAAGCAAGCCCTTTCTCCTGCAGAGCCCACCCCGATCCCAAGATAGGCAGGTGAGGTAATGCAGCTGCTTCATGACTGTGACCCAAGAGGGTGGTGGATTGCTTTTTTTTGTGTGATTTTGCCAAAATAGAAAGTCAGAATTAGCACATACAAAACACATCTAAACAATGGAACACATACAAATTAGAGTACCCACCCACAACGCCTAATACATAACCAGTGAGTCATGCCCCGAGCCCAGTGTGAGAAATCTGTGTAGGTGGGTTTTATTTAGTTTTCTTTTTGATTGCAGTTGTGCTTCTCTCTTGCTAATAATTATTGCACTCTGAACTAATAAACAAGGATCTGAGCTTTCCAACATGTCCAAGTAGTAAATATTTCATTTGTTAACCTTAAAATTTGACCCCTGTGAAAACGCAAATGAATTACGTCTTAGGACCCTAGACCCCTTGCCACACGCTTCAGGGTTTAAAAGTGAGATACTAAACCACTGGGATGAATCCAGTTTGAGGTAGTAGTGACCAAAACAGTAGCTATTAGCAAGTTATTCAATCATTTCTGCAAAATATGAAATGAAATTATATGAAATAAAATTAAAGGAAATGAGCAGTGATAGATTCCTGCGAATGAAAGTACACATCACAAACATCACTGGCAGTACTGGCTTCTTTCTTATTAGGTTCAGCAAAGATGCCAAAGGTTTCAAAGGTGTGGAGCCTGAGCTGCCTTCTCACGCCCAGGGATGGTCCCTCCAGGTCAGGGCTGGGGCTCGCTGGCAGGGCAGCACATGGAAGCACTTGATGCCGCTCCCTCGTCTCTGATCAGCCTCTGATAAACAGGGAGAAGCCCAGTCCATGGAGACACAAACTTGGCACTTTTCCTGAGTGCTGCACTTAGGAAACCAGCATAATGAAACAGCACATAGACGTCTAAGATGTTTGTAAGTGCAATTTGACTTTTAGTGATTTCATTTTAATTATTCTGAGGAACAGATTGTTCTAAACTCCACAATAATGTGTATTTTTACATTATTTAAAACAAGTGTGCGTTTTCTAACCGGCCTCTGAGGGCCTCTAGAAGTTCCTGTGTTGTAATTGCTTCTGGGTGTCTCAATGCCACAGACATCTGAGGATTTCCAGAACATCTAAGTGGACACTGGCTGTAATTTAGTAGCCATGAGTATTGCTTGACGTCACTGTTGCAGCAGAAGTTGTAAGAAAGCAATGTAATTCTAAGGTGAGATATTTTTTTAAGTGCTCATTGTTAGCCTGACTCTGCCACCCCTACTTATTTTTGTTGCCTGCATCAATGGAAAAGTAATTACAACTTTTAGGACAGTAAGGGACTTTTGAAAATCCTGCCCTTAATTTACTGTTTCTGCAGTGCTTCCACTTCATTTTCCCCCTTTCTTCTTTACTTCTAAGTTTTCCACATCCATTCTCTCCATCTCTTCAGTACTTCAGTAGCATCCTTGCCTTTGATCTTAATGTCTTCTTTCTTACTGTCTCTCAGGGTATTCTCCCAGGGCTGTTTTCCTATTACCATAGACAAGGTGACTCGTGGTGACCCATCCTCATGTTGTGACAAGCCACAAAAATCAATACCTCCCTCAGTTGGAGCCTCCTTTCTTCCACATGCTCACTTAATCTTATGTTTCTGATCTTATTTAATTGTTCATCTGACCATTAAAAAAAAGTCATAAAAAGCAACAGATAACAAAGATTTATTTCTAAAGTAATTCTAAAAGTATTCTTGCTTTCTCAACCAGCACTTATTCCAGGAAACTTCAGTGAATGGATAGACTTGCTCAAGTCTACAGTTGCAGCAGTTCAGTATTCAATGAGGTCTGGCTAAGTTCAATATTTTCTGACCTATGGAAATGCTCATTCAGTCACACAGACAGTGTTCAGGACCCCTGCAGTTCACATTTAAGGTCTTGGTGAGAATAGCCCAGCTTATCTGCTGGTATGGCAAATGCTGAATGGTATGAATCACCGAGACCCCTGACACATTGCAAAAAGGCACATTAGAGGGAAACCTTTATTGAGTCTCTTGGATTCATGCAGCTTTCCTTCTTCCATCCTGAATAGGAACACAGCCAGGGCTGACTAGTGTTTCCACACAGAGTCTCCTTAAGTCATGGTCTAGACTCAGCAGTTTTGGAATGGACTGTAAATTATAATCTACTACCCAGCCCAAAGCAGACACCACAGCAAGGGACTTGGATGCTGGGACTTTTAGATCCCAATGAGATTTTGGTATTCCAGAAGGATTAAAATTCTTCCAAAGCGGATGTCTTGCATAGCCATAGCTCTATGCATCCTCAGACTTTTTTCAGAGCATATGAGTTCACTGGAAATCTGATAACTCCTTACAAGCTATGGAAGCTCCCTTTCATTTGGACACTTCACAGCCAGTCTAACCCGCTTTCTTCAAATAGCAAATGTATTTTCTTCACTCATTCCATTCTAAGTGTTGATTGTTTTTCAGTCTTTTCTTGGAGAGAAGTGTCTCTTGAAGGATGATAAACACTTAGCAGCTTTCTCCCAGGCAGAACTTCTGCACACTCATGCAGCTTATTTACTCATAACCTGCTACACTCTGCACATTCAAAGCTCTGTCTTCGGTAAAAGCAGAAAAATAACATCTCTGTTGTACTGCAAACTTCCTTTTTTTTTTACTACTATTATTTTCTCAGAGGGGAGAAAACACCAGTGCTGCTTGGAAATCACAGGGGTGTAGAACAAAAAACCTCATATGACTCCATATGCCAGATGTAGTCCACAAGTAGCTCCAGTATTATTAGTTGTCCTTTCAGTAACCTCTCCCTTAGGAGCATAGATGGGTGTTTGCAAGGCACCTGCTTCTCTGAGAACAGCAGGTAATTTAGCTTCCTTGGTAGTTATAAGGAGCTCCTCAGCCACTAAGTGGGGATGTATAGCCCCAGGAGTCAAACTCATCTGGAGCACAGTTCTCCTTAAAATAAGGTGATAAGTTTAATGCAGTGCTGTATTAGACATAAGAAAAAATGTACCATTTTCCCCCATATTCAATGTTTTCCAACTGACCACAGGAGCAAACGCAGGGAATAGTGCTCAATGAGATTATGAAGTGCTACTAAACTGTTCCAGTGAAGTGTTTTCCAGATGTGCTGAGCGAGACTTCCACTGCCATGATCTAAGTTCATCAAGTTGTTACGGTTCAGAAACTAAGAAACTACAAATACAGAAGTTAAAGATAGTTTTGCTGCTGATGTACAGGGAAAGTGAGTAGATCCCATCTTTGGAAACTGCGTTCTGCTTCCAGTCTGCCCAGCAACATTACTGGGGTTTGGAAGTGGTATGTCACCTGAATAACATTCTGTCTGTGTCCAGACTGCAGGGATGGAATACCTCCAGTGCTGGTGTAATGTCACACATGTGAACACTAGCGAGGCACAGAGCCCCAGGCCTGGTAGTGTGAGTTTCACTGATGTGGCACAGCTCCTCGAACAATAGCCAGCTAGAAGGAAATAAACAGTACCAAGTGCCTGCCTGGACTGAAATGTCTGAGGTGTGCAGAAAAGGACCTACATCTTTAGTAGCGTCACTAGGTGTATGTGATTGAATCCCTCTCTGTGGACAAATACAACTGGACTGTCCAAACATATTTTCAGTCTATCCTTTCCCAAAGTGTCCTCTGATCTCCTGCCTGATCTCCAAGCCTCTTGCTCTCTCCTGTAGGCTGCTCCTCATTCCTGTTCTCACCTGATATTTTAACTTTCCCAAATCCTGTTTGGAGACAGTTCTTTCCATTGTGACAACCAATGGAAGGGACCAGCACAGCTTTGTTGCCCTCTCTTCATTGATGCCACTTTTGCTCCTTCCCAGTTGTCGCCTTTGGCTATATGAATTGCTAAGACTCTGGGATGACCAAACACTTCCCACACCAGTTCACTGGCAGCTGCATGGATGTCACCCACATGTTCCAGCCATTTTAACGTTTTTCTAGAGGCAATCCTATACTCTGCCGCTGTATTCTGTTACTTTCTGTGACAGCTTGATGTCACTTGTACTTAGGTAGTTTTTTTTTAAATTGTATGAGCAACTCCAACCAAAGTAATATTACTTAAGTGAAGTAGATTTCCAGAAGATAGGAATATAAAGTCTAAAGTCAAGTAATGTTACTCTGCAGTCCACTAAAGTCAAGTAATGTTACTCTGCAGTCCATCACTGTTTAGAGCTAAGGACTTCTACGTAGCATACAGTACTACTCTGCACAATAGTACTTACTCAGTACAGTACTCCTGTGTACTCAGTAAAGTATTACTTAGTACAGTAGTTTGTGTCTCTCAGGCTTAGATTTCGCTAGTCCTGTGCAGAGGAACCCAATACTTCTCTGGTCATCTTCCTTCTTGTGTCCAACCAGGAGATGGTTATTATGAGATCTGGGAATTGTTGGGATGAGGGCGAATCTCTGTTTCACATCTGTAGGAAGACTATCCAGGCTACTGAGACAGCTAGATCTCACAGGTGGGAAGGATTGACATTTCCATCCCTAGGTCAAGAATGGGACTAAATAAGGAAAAGGCACAAACTCAGGTGGGACCACTCAGTGGAAAGGTTTGGTGTCCATTGTCAGTCAAGTTCAGACTAAAAGAAAAACCCCATAAGCTTTGTGGTCCCAAATCAACATTTCACATTGGGCTACCTCAGCCAGCTACATTTACCCCTATCATGCTTCCACTGCATCGCTGCATTAAGTGGCTTAACTTGGTTTATTTCTTGTCTCTTATGCCATCTCAGAAATTTTAGAAAATACAGTATGTTCTAGGTTTTCTACTGATAAAAAATCTTTTCTTCTGTTGCAAATTAACTAAATGTCCTCATGTCTCTCCTACAACCCAAGTTAAAATATGGAACAAATCACAGACACTTCCTGGAAATTTTAGCTCATGATTTGCTTTGAGCTGCACTTTGTTTTCCATTGGCTACTTCACTGTCATTTTTTCTTAACCATGAACCTCAGGTGGTGGTGAAACATCTTGGATAAAACATTGTGAAAGTTGCATTCTCACCTATTTAATTATTTTTTTTTAAATTTTGCTTGTTTTGATGGCTCCTGCTTTCCAAAATCACTATTCTTCAAAAAAAAGATGGAGAGAAATTACAATTTGGGTAAACACTGAGGACTGAAAGCTTTCCACTTGGACAGAGCTCCCATTCTTCACATTCAGTGAAATTTTATTTAATCATGAAATATATGTTCAGGCATGCAAAGAAATGTAAATTCTTGATTCTGCAGTTAGGGCAAAAGTCTTATTGGCCTGAGATGAATTTTAATCTAAAGAAAAGCTATAGGGTTTTATTCTGTGTGTAAAGCACATACAACAGCCCTTGCTTCCTCCTGTTTAATTAAAACTAACACAATGGTCTGAGTTCCTTTTATCTGCTCATTCCTTCACTGGAATTCAGATTTTTATATATTTTTCAATGGAAATACTTTAGACCATTCTAGGCAGACCTCCAATATTTTACTGATCCAATAAAAAGTACCTATATCAGAGATGCTCTGGCTGTTAGATCTATAACCAGGTAAAGCAGCACTGTATAGAAAAGTTGCTGAATAAAAAAGAAAGAATGGGTGGTGCCCCATTTGGCATCCATGCAGCAAGTGATGTGTGATTTATTATTAGTGAGACAAGTACAAGAGGAGATCATCATCCCAAGGAGTCTCAGACTATGGGCTCTATGACACATTTCACTTGCTTCTGCTCCCACATTCTGGAGGGGGGTGCAACCTCAAGTTCTGGAGGCATTTTGGTTGCACTATGATGAGGTGACCAAAGAGCCTCAGGAATGTGGAGCTGAGAGTTTCTTCCCGCCACAGCCCTGCTTAGAGTGTTTTTCTCTCAAAAATCAGTAACCAGCACTTCATGTTAGTGCAATTGAATGCAAGGAGAGGTAAGGAGGTGGGCTTTCTGTGCTATATTATTTCCTTCTATGCACCATATAGGAGAAATCACTCCATCCCCAGATTAGATAAATTGAGTTTATTAAAATTTCTGTTAGCATTTATGGTAAACTTCCCGCTGATTTTAATGGGACATGGATCAAGCATGAGAGTCACAAGTATCCAGAACTAGCAGTGATCTGATCTTACATTTTTGGTTTGTGCGCATGCGTGTAAATACAAGCCAGCAGAAAGAATTTTTTAGTGGCAGTAGATTAGCTCAAGCTTTACTGATAGATGAAATATAGGCATAGAATCCTGTGGCGATGAGTGTTACTGAAACCTCTAAGACAGACAGAATGACAGAGAATACAAATGTAGAAAATCAAAGTCTTGGTCTGTGCAATTACTGAATATGTGTTAAGAAGAATCAGAGAGTGCTGGAGCCCAGAGCTGGCCCAAAGCTGAGGAGCAAAAAAGCACAGAGGCATGGACAAACACCATAAATCACTTTGACAGGCCTATCATTACATCTGTAGGAAAGACCACCTAGGAGGCCAGAGGGAAGGACTCACCAAGGCTGTGTCTTATGCTGGAAAGTATTATGGTTGGAGATATGCTGCTTGCTGTAGAATTGCAGCTATTCTGAACACTAATAATACTATATCTTTGCAGTTAGTATAAAGCAGGAATTATTTCCCATGTGATAGTCAAACTATTTAATTTACTAGACAGGCCTGTCATAACCCAAGAGCAAAGAGTTATGAGGTCATTTCATTATCACTTCAGTATTAAAATATCTTGATGAGCCAGTAGAAAAATTATTAGATGTGTTTTCTCACAGCTTGAAAACATTATGTCTATTTTCTTTTCAAGGAGTTGTTATGACCTCCAGTGCAGATAAGAGTTTTCCCTGATGGGGATAAAACAACTTTGTTAAATCATGCATCTCAGCAGCATTTAAACAGGGTGTTTTGGCAGAGAGAGAAAGAGAGAGGTTCTGCCTTTTCTCCCAGTGGCAAAGAGTGTATCTGACAAAAATGTAGTCCTCCTTTCTTTTTCTTTGTGTTTCAAAAAGACATCTGTTGTCAGCTCAATTTATTTACTTTTTTCACTGGGAGGAGGAGTCATTTATTGAAAAGTTCACTTGGGAAAATTGAAACTACTGTAACTTGCTTACAAATGGTCTATTGACAACCAGCGAAGCTTAAATTTCATGAAGCATCCTAATATGCCACAGAGGACATACTAGCATTTGCAAGGATACTATCAAACATGGGCTACTGTTGGTCTTCCTTCTTGAGGTATTGGTCATGTTGGTTTCTCATAATTCTTGAAGGTAGATTAGGCCTGCTTATGGACATCTTGCCCCTCTCTACAGAGGAGAAAAAACTGCAAAATGCAGAGAAGGGAGTGTCAGTGTTAATCTGATGTTTGAAAAGTTTAATGAGATTCCTGGTGCATGGGTCATTCTTGATGCCTGTCAATAAAGTACTCTGGGCTGGGCTCTATATGGTTAAGCCAAGTGACGCTTCACATGCGTGCATAGCAAAGGATGAGGCAGAGGTGAATATTTCCAGCATCCTCGTGTGCATTACTCATCAACAGCTTGTCCTAGAGTCTCATACTAATTATGACCTGAAAGAATGGGTAAGGTGGTGTGTGCTGGCTTTTTGAAGCATCAGCCTAACTGTTTCATGGCCAGTTTTTCACTGTACTAACTTCTCCATTTCCAGATTCAAAATGGAAATGCATGTGACATAGGCACCCAGCAATTTTGCTTAGCAGTACTAAGTATGATGAGATTTTTAGGACAGTGTTTTATTGACATGGAGATACTACTTTTGTATTTCTTTCACCACAAGTATTGAGAGCTCCATTCAATACCAAACATAAGCTTTCCAGATCGTGCTGAGCCCCATGCTGCTTCAGTTCAAGTGCTAATACTGTCACACTTAGCTAATTTAAAGCTAGCTCAGGTGTTGCTGTGCTACACCAGGCATCCACAGAGAGGTTAAGTGACTGGCAGCTCTTCATGCAGGAATAGAACCACATCCTGCAGTCTATAACAATCCATTTCACATTGGTATTGCTTTTGCCACTGGCTTTTGCTAAAACTGGGACACTGGATTAGATGAAAAATCTTGTTGATAGCCTAAGAAGAAAACAATAAGACACTCTGAAGAGCTGACTTAAACAATCTCCAGTTTAAAAAGACAAATCAATATGTGAACTTCTGGTTTTGTACTTCAGTGCTTAGTATAATGTTATAATGCCGCAGATAAATGGGCAAAATGCACTAGCTAGGAGACTGTAATACCACAAAAAAGTGAAAAGGCAGTTGAGGCCTGGAGATCAGTAGACCATCATGATTTTTCTACATCTCCATCACTAATCTACTGTGTGACCCTAAACAAGCCACTTCTCTGAGCTATCTACTTGAATAAAAGAATTTATAAAAGCCTCATTTTACCCATTTAGAAAAAATCAAAAAAAGGTTGGAAGGGACTTCAAGGATCACCTGGTCCAGACTTTCGAGGCAAAGCATGACCTATACTAGATGGCTCAGCATTCTGTCGAGCTGTATCTTGAAACCATCCATTGTTGCGGAATCCACCAGTTCTCTGGGGAGATGGTTCCAATGGCTGATAGTTCTCATTGTCAAAAATTTCCTCTTGTGTCCAGTCGGAATCTCCCAGGAGTAATTTATGTCCATAACCCCTTGTCTTTTCCATGTGGCTCCTTGTAAAAAGGGAGTCTCTGTCTTCTTCGTAGTCACCCTAAAAATCCTGGAACATGGTGATAAGGTATCACTGCGCCTTCTTTTTTCAAGGCTCAACAAACCCAGTTCTCTTAACCTTTCCTCATATAGCAGGCACATTTACTACATTTGAAGGAGCTCTACAGAAAACAATGATAATTTCTTTAAAGTATTTTAAAACTGCTATCCAGTTTGCTACTGTGTAAGCTTAGTTGTGTCTGTCTCAAGCACTGAAAAGCACCATTTTTATTTGATCAAAGGTGCAAATGTGTTCTCATTATGACAATCCTTGAATTTAATCAGTTATTTTTTCCGTTTCTTGTTAGTATTCCTTTAAAGTAAATGGTAGGTTTTGTTTGTTTCATGGTTTGTATCCATTCCTCTTTATCAAAGCAACAGTCTGAGCTGGGGAAGGGCTGCTCTGACTTGGGTAACCTATAATGCATTTCCATAGCATATGATTCCTTGAATCATATTAAACCCTCCTGTTGTTCCACAGAAGTTGTACCTAAAGTCAGAGTCTGCACATGGCAACTTCCCTGTCATATGGGTGATGGATCAGTATTTCTTCTAAGTTTCACAGGTGCCAGGAAAATAGGATTTACCTGTTTGGAGTGCAATAGGATCATTTGAGGGCAATAGGATCTCCATGTCTGCCCCCCACCATCTGTAGTGATCCTCAGGGTTGAACACAACTATCTGTGCAGCAGTAGGGCCACTCCATTGACATGGGGCCTTGGACACTAAGTCAAATAGTTTCTCATTGTAGCAGCTACCTTTCTTAATCCCTTTCATAAATTCATCAGAACAAAATGGTCTTTGGCAGCTGCAAAATGGTAGTGTGGTGCCTGAGCTGTAAATTTTGAGCAAAGGAAGGCAGAGTGGTATTAGGAACTGACTGCCCATTCGCTTTAATAACAGGTAAGCAGTTGAAATATCAGTGTTTCAAAACTTACTTCAGAGAGCAGTTGTTGGAGGGGTTTCATACCCCAGAGAATATCTGTTGCCAGCCACCACTTCCTATGTGTAAAAAGTTAAGCTGAAATTGTTCACAGTTGTGGAATTGTGTGTTTGTGGCAGCAGGTAAAAGAAACAAACAAACAAACAAACAAATAAAATAAAAGGAAAATGTAGAACTGTCTCAGAGACTCCACTTTTGGCTGCAGGGGTTACCTGGGCAGGAGTCACAGAGCAGGTTGAGCAAACTGAATTCAGCATGTGCTCCTCACCACTTCACCTGCATTCAGACCATCATGCTCATCTTCTTGCTGGACCACCTCTAACATCCCAGACCTCACGATAGCACCAAACAGCAAGCTATTCTTTCCTCTTCTGTCTGTTGCAAGAAGTGTCATTCTTTTAAACAGATTAAAATTTGTTCTTCTCAAAATAATAGTGACTTGAGATTTGGGGTGGGGAGCACTGAAACTGGGAGGAGAAAGACAAAGCTAAGACCTGCTGTCTAGAAATGAATACTAGACAGTGAAGAATATCTTTAGCAAGTACCTAGCAAAGCTCCTCTTTCGCCATAAATACAAAGCATTTTATTCTATTGTAGACTAGACTTCAGTATCATAGAAAGGAAAAAAAAAAAGTTTTTTCCTCTTTTGTTCTCAGATGGTCAGTTTTATGGTATGTGTGCCACCCCAGCTTCCTGAATGTTTGACACACCACATTAACCCTATGGCTTGATTTTCAAATAGAAAGCCAAAGGGACACACAGTGATGTGGTATTTGGGCGTAGTGGGCTCTCCTGCTTAAACTGTTTGTGGCTCCAGCATCCTTGAACCACGTGGGCTTTTCCAAGCTCCTCCTAGGAGCCTTCACACCCTGTCTTCCTGGATCTGCACTCACTGCTTCTGTTCCCTTCCCTCCCTCAGGCCACTCTGTCATTTATATATGTTGTAGGGCTGGCAGCTGGAAGTGTTTATTGCTGATGTTTATCTCTGTGTACTGGTCGTTGTTCTCTCCTCATGTAATTTTATTGTTTTTCTATCTTTAATGCCTGTTATTTGTTGGCAAAGGAAAGCTACTGAAAGAGCAACAAAAAGTGCTCTAGCACAAAGAAGTGCACAATGAAAAGAGGGACTGAACGGAGCATCTTTTTTTACACTCAGCAGACAATGGCTTGCAGTCATTTAGCATGCAGCATTTTTCCGGTTGCTCCTTGTCAAAAGCACATCTCAGCAAGGAGCCTGGCAGGGATGTGGCAGCCGCTCCAGGTTGTGAGGTGACCATGGACCCTGGCAGCAGCAGCCATGGGGTCACTTAGGTGGAGCATGGTGACCAGCAGCAACACCCCCCAGCACTCCTAATGCATATTATTTAGTTAATGCTTTAACATGTGGGTTTGCTGTCTACTTTACTTGAACGTGTAAGAATGGCTCCGATTCGGAAAGCAACTCTGGACAAATTTTTCACGAGGTCTGACCTCCAGAAAGTCAACAATGCCAAAAAGGAGAAAAACGGAGGGCAAAGGACAATGCAGTGCCTGACAGAATGGGAAAATGTACTGCCACACAGTTGGGACTGGTGTTTCTGATAAGGAAGGACAGACAAAAAAAACTATGGCTCTTCATCTGAACAACTTTTGAACAGCCATAGGGTGCAATGTTTGAACCCAAACCTGATCTTCCTTGACCTTTCAAAGTAGCTGGTTTATGACCACCTCTGATGTCAAAAGCCTCATTGATGTTTTGTTCAAAACCTTTTGTTTAGTCTCATTGTTGTTGGTCACTTCAGCCATAACAGTAAATCCTGTATGCTTAACTGCAAACAGAGCTTGCAGGAAGAGTGTGAGAGCACACTGCAAGTTTGACACATAGGTGGATCAGAAGATTTTTTGCAGAAGTGGTGGAAGACAGAAAAAGAAAGAAAACGGTACTGGAAATTATTGTGCAGTGACAGACAGTGTTGAGCTACTTTGTTTAACACTGTTCATACCATGAGTTCTAGCCTGCTGCTGATGTAAACATTTGGGCATATCCTTAGGACACAAACAGAAATGGAAATCAGACAGTTTATACCAGTGAAGATGATACATTTCCAGTAAAATTCCTGGTTTTGCTTTCTGTTCATTGGAAGGCAAATTTCAGAATAAGAAGTAACCCCACAGCAGAGTGTACTGAACCTTAAGGTTATCAATAGCAGCTTATTGTCTAGAAAAGTCCTGCCCTGGCTTATGCCACAATTTCCTGCTCTTGTTAGGCTAACACTTTTACTAACTAACTTTATTATGAATCGCTGATCCAGCCAGATGCTCTTGTAGAGAATGAACCAGAAGCCCTGAAAAAGTCTATTCTCCTTTTACAATGCATTTAAGTACAGGATTGATATTGAGTGTATTAGTAATTTCATGGGTAACAGTACATCAACTTAAGAAATCTTGGCCATGATTCAGCAACATATCCCTATTCAGCAAAATATTTAAGCATGTACTTTAAATTCTATGGACTTCAACAATATTTAAGCCTGTATTTAGGAACCTAAACATTTAAATAGGTTTTTTCTTTCTTTCACAGCAGGAATTACTTACTTAGCCTTTTAGCAACTTAAGATGGAAAAGACATCGTAGTCCATCCCGAAGCATGAGAGAGATTACACAGGTAAGTGACACAGAGCTAGGATCTAAGTGAACTCACCTTCATTTCACTCCAGAGGCAGAAGTCTGAAGCATCTCTTCCTGAGTCTTCAAGTCATCTCTTCATCATCCAAACACCCCATTTATCAGAAGGCTTCATGTGTCTCCCAAGACCTTGATATAAGCAGAATTTTATTGTCAAAGCCATTTGAAGTCGAAGAGAAGCCATTTCTCACTTTTTTAATAAATAGAGATACTGTTTATATGAATAAAAGTGAAAAGCACTTTCCCTAGATACTTCTGAAGTTTCCAAAAATAGTCCTAACTCTCAGCCAAAGTTACTGTTGCTGAGCTTCCCCAGGAGAGCATCAGTACATGGTACTGCTGTGTGAAATATTCTCACTGCCAGTTAAACTGGTGAGAAATCACGTTTTGGTGGTTTTGTAATAAAACAAAATATTTTGTGGCCTGGCCCCTAATTCTTGGCTTATTCCTAAAGAAACAAAAGGCTGTTTCCATAGCTACAAAAATAGGGAAACATATCTGTAAAAAATTTAGGCTGCAGTCTAAAACTGAGAAATTTCACAATTTGCCCATAGTTAAGCAGTGATTTGATCTGCAAAGAGAGCTTTGTTATGTTTGCAGTAAAACAGTGAACTGTTTGAAAGACATGTTTTCCTCTTGGTCAGATTTGAAATGTGTATATGGGCAGTTTTCACACAAGTTACTACAGAATCACGCTCTGTCACAGGACCTAATCCTGCAACCTGTAGAGTGCTCTCAGTTCCCTGTCATATTAGAAAGAGGGGAGGTCACACAAAACCTATTTTTTTTTTTGTATCAGAAAGAGCTAGATTTTGGACTTGCTTCTGCATTCCTTACCTGCCTGAATAACCACATAGGGCAACCAGATAACAGAGTAAGAGCTGTGGTAATGGATCTTTTACTTTTGACATAGCAATAACTGAATAGGAGAGCCATTCGGACAAACACTAAGGACTAGGGGATGCAGTCAGTGATACTTGCTTATTATTTTCTTTAATGGAGAGACGATTTACAAGCTAAGCAGCCTTTAAAGCTCGGTATGTATAATGTCTAAAAATATTAAGGATATCAATATAGTAAAGCAGAAGGGGATCTGCTGAGCACCAGCCATCAATTTGTTTTGAATGGCATCACTTCTAATAGTAGGTAGTCATTGGTAAAACTAACTATGTAAGGCTTTATTTTCAAATATCCTACTTACCTACTCTCTCTAGAAAATGTAGCTTTATGAATGCACATGTGAATACATAACTGTTTGTTAAGCAGGAATTTATTCTGGTGTTTTAAAGCATGTCTTTAACATAGTGATGTGAGCTTCTGTGAGTGCTTAAGAAGCATAGAACTTATAAAATGATAGCACCTTAATGAAGCCTGAGAGCACTGCAAAGAACAGCACTGGCTACCCTTCAGGGACAGTCCATGATTATTTTTTTCACAGACATAATGGTTGCTTAGAGTAGAACAATGGCTGCATACTTCTTTTGAAAGAACATACAGCCTGGGATGATTGGAACCGTTTCTTCCAAACCATCCAAAGATCTTATGAAATAATTTCACTCTTCAATTCTGCTTAATTATAAATGGGGTTTTGTTAGAGCTGCTTCATCATAACTAGGTTCCTGTACATGCTCCAGCATGCAACTGTCACTTCACTTGTTGCTAAAGGGAAGCCCTTTTACAGAGTACAAATCTCCATTATTATCAGCTTCTGCCTTGTACAATAGCCTCAGAATTGTTTCTAACTTTATTGCTACTTCATATTCAGAACCCTCCTTCAGTAATATGCATCAGTGCATTTTCTATTAGCACTGTGGATGGTAAAATCTAGTATTATAGCCAGGGTCATTTACACAATTCATTTACTGTCAAACGTACAGATGCTTGAATGTTCAGCCATTTCTAACACCCAAGAGAAAACACTGTGTTATAACTGGACTCTACATTAACTAGCTTAGGTCCTGTTTTTCCACAGGCCAGGTTTGGAACAAGCACTCAGCACTTGTCTCTTGTGTCCCGTTGACTTGATACAGACATTTCTCATTGAGGCAGAGTAATTAGATTTGCTCTTTAGTACTTTGTAAGGTAAAACAGAGGTTCTGCTTAGATGGGTATGTCAAGCCTGCAAGTACAGTAAAGCCTGCATCTCAGGTGCTAACTGCCAGCATATTTTAATCTAGTTCAAATATTGTGGATTTATTTATAAGTGTGGTGAAGCCAGGTACATCTATACTGAGCTAATAAAAGAGAAAAGCCAGATATTCCCTCAGCTTATCTTTATCAGATTCTTAAGAAAAAAGATAGGAGCTCAAGCAGCACATCTGGCAGTTTAGTGCAGTGAATTGCTGAGCCAAGGTGGCTTTGGCAAACCGTGCCCCATTGGCCATTTTAGCTATCAGCTGAGCTGTCACTCAAATGCCTCCGCTGATGGCCATCTGGTAGCATGCCTTGAGGAGAGAGCCTGCATCCAGAGTTTTAAAGGTCAGCACCAATACCTTGAATCCTGCTGCCAGCCAACACAGCTCAGAAAGCGCTGGTGTTATGTGCTGCTCACTGAAGATCTGATTAGTATGTGACTGCTGCATTCCAGACTTGCTTCAGACTCTGAATGATCTCAAGTGATAACCTGAAGAAAAGCATATTACAGGAGGCTAATCTTGAGGTGACAAGACTGTGAAGAAGCATAGCAAGTTCCATTTAAAAGGATTTATTTTTTTTTATTACAGGTGGATCACAAATTGTGTGATGGAAATTAAAATGTGTATGCACCATTTGAACTGCATCATGTGTGAGTGACAGCTGTTGAGTGCGTTGAAGTGATTTGCTGTTAGACATTCTGGGGATGAAGCAAATAGCATTTCATTTTTCTGCAACTGCTACAAGTTTGCTTTGATGTACCTACAGTTTCTTCCCCTTCCTTTTCAACCCACTGTCAAAAGGATTCTGATTCTCACCCTGGACAACTAGTGAAATGTTCTGTTTCATCTTTCCTGTCTGCAAGACGGAGATTGTGTTTGGGTCTTGATAGCAGACTGCTGCTGTTGTTCCAGACAGTTAGTATAGACACTCAGAAAATAATACATTAAGTCCACTCAAATAGACTTATATGCTGCCCACAGCAGTAGATGAGTTGTGTATAGAAATGTGCATCTTATGTTACATGCAGATTTTTTGGAATATAATGTCCCACTAATGTTGGCTAGACTCCCCTACTCATCAAAGATCCCTGACTTTTACAAGATAAATGGGGATTTAAATTCTAGGAAGCAATTTGCTCGTTGCATGAAAATTAATGAAAATCTTGCTGCTTCAACAGTGGTAGACAGAATGGTGGAAAAAATATTTAGCTCTGGGACTAATTAATAAACCAAGGGGGTTTAATGCTTTGGTTAGAGCTGAGCCAGAGATTAATTTGGCCCACATTACACATCCTTTGTGTAACAAAGTATATAAAATCCCTTATAATACAGTGTGTTGTAGGATTCTTACACATACAAAACAGAGCTTCACCAGTTTCCAGTTGCTCAAAATTGAGCCTTTGGCAGGGATGGTGGCTGAAGTATGGTGTGTCACTTTGGCTTTGTATTGAATTTTGTCTATGGTTTTATTTTTCTCTATAACATACACTTTACAGCCATAATCTTGTACCCTTTCTAATGATGAGCAGTATCTTGTCTTATTGCTTTCAACAGAGCATCGCACACAGATATCACTTCAAGGCTGTATAGCTGACAGCATCCAGTCCTCAAGCAGGAACTCTAGTTAATCATAACTTAAATGTTTGCAGAAAAATCTGCAAAATGCCAAATTGTTGCCAAGGTTCTTTGCCTTTTTAGAAGAGAGGCGATAGGAAAGAAACATGCTTGTTTGCTCTAGAGATCCTGCCCCCCAGTGGCAACACACCCTAGCAAAAGAGAAGGAGAGGAACAGAGGCAGTGGAAGAAAAAGTCAGTTTTCACAAAAGCAAAAGATGGTGCCAAAATTAAGTGCAGCAATATAGCTGTTGCATGGCATTAGGTAAGATCCTTTGGTTATGTCTACACTCATGAAGCATGGGCCAAGGCGCACTGTGAAATTATCTGCGGCACATTGTGACACAGCACTCTCCTAGACAATTCATAGGCAAGTTTTGGGGTACAAACACAGACTAGGAATAATTTCCAGTAGGTAATTTGAAAATGGCCACCCTGTTTTGGCTGAAGTATTTCACTATCTGTATGGACACAAAATGCCAGTCGTTTTGGTGTCAGGAAATTGGCAATGGCCCATTTTATTATAATTTTTAAATAACATAGAATTACTCTATACTTGTTATTCTATGTCTATACTAATTAGGTGATAGCCTTAGAGACCAGTTTGCCTCACTTCATTCATTCCGTAGTATAAGGATAATAATGTTTGTCTACCCACCTGCTTAACAAGGATGCTGTAAGAATTTATACTCCATTAATGGTAAAGCATTGATGATTTGAAGACAGGAAGATGGGACACACATTAAATAGAACTTACTACTTTTCATCTACCTTTGGAATTGCTTATAAGTATGCTAACAGCAGCACTTTCTGTCTAGAACACAGTACTTTTTGTTTTCTGATACTGGGTGAAAGGGAAGAGCCCTGGTTAAACTCATTAGGCCCTCTAAATGAGAAGTAACGAATTTAAGAATTAGCCTTTTTACTCTGCTGCACAACTGCTACACAACTAACTCTCTCCAAAGGATATGGTATAGTAAGTTTCACTTTATGAAGGGTCTAACACATAGGCCATGTGCAGAGGGATAGGCATATGCATATTCCAATATACAGTAAGACCTGCTCATGTGAAGGTCATACAACAAATATTAGCTATACAAAATAACAAGTTGGCTATCAACTGTCCCTAGGGTCAACATTTTCCAAGACCTTATGAAATCAAGTTGGCAGGGTATGAAAGGTACATTGTTGCTCCCACACGTCTCATGCAAAACTTCAGGAAATTGCATTCATGTTTCTTACACCAACACTCACAAATGAGATTCACTTTTTCAATGCAAAGACGCTCAGAAAGACATATTAAAAACTGCTATCCTCATCCACTCTGAGATTTCACAGTATTAAATATTGTCTGGAACAGTGAAACCAAGAATATTGGAAAAACACCAGGAAGAAAAACACCAGGAAGAAGAAGAAGAGAGGGCAATTTGTCTGATGAAGATGAGAGAAATCGAAGAGGAGCAAGGCAGCAGGTCAGTCTGCATAGACAGACTCAAGAGAAAAGCTCTGGTGTTGCCTTATATCTGAGTGAGGAGGACAGGGCTTCTCAAGAAAAAGAAGGCAGGAGGAGCTCCAACAGGAGCATGGTGTGTGCCCATGCTTTGTGTGGAAGCTGGGGGGAGAAAATATGAGATGTTAACACTTCAGAAAAAGCGTCTCAATTTCCTGGCATTGTTGGAGGGCTTAAATGTGCTGTGGGCTCTGCTTTTTTTATTTCTTTCCTTTTCAACATCTTGTATCTACCTCTACTACTGCTTAAAGGAAGAGCAAGCTGAATATTTCCCCTTCCCAATGCCCGCAGATATCACAGATAGTGACAAGAAGAGTCCCTAGTGCAGAAGAGATTATGTAGAGTAGAAAAGACAGGCAGTTTGTCCTGTGTCCCTTCTTTCACCAGCTCAGGGAACTAACGCTTTCCTTAATTCAGTAATCATAACTTCACAAATCCCCTAATGTGGATGCTGTCTTGCTTATTTTTTAAACTTGTCCTTTTAATCTAACCTTTTCAGGTAACTTTGATGGTCCAGCAGATTACTTCTGTGTATTCCACCACTGGAAAGCACAGCCTGAAAATTATTAATGGTATGATCTTGTTCAGCTTTGGTGTTTTTTTACTTTTGCACTGAAGTGGACACAGAGTTCTTATATTGCAAATGATGATACTCAGATAAGGAGCAGCATCGAACCACTGAAGCAGGGAGAAGAGATTAGCTTAAACTGCACCAGCTTAGCTGGTGATGCACATACACTTACACTGCATGAATAAAAGGGGTCTCTGGCACGTGACACTAGGTTAGATATGGTTAACATATATCCAATTAAAATCACTGTCCCAGTCCAAGGGCTACTTATACATGGGAGAAGTTCAGGTCTGGAACTGTGCTTTAATGCTGAGGGTGCAGAGAGCTGCCAGAGGTAGCTGGAAAGTGCAAACCTGTTCCTCTGATGATGCTTGGAGGTCTCTGTGCACTACAGATGAAGTCCTAGCAGTCTAAACAAATACTCAAGTTCAGCTTCAGTGATAGGGTCTAACACAGAGCGCAGGCAAAATCTGTGGCTTAGAGGCCACATGAGACCATGGTACTTGTGTCACCCTTCAAAAATCTATTAACTATAAAATTTTTCATTCCATAGAAATGCTTTAGGAAACTGATTCGTCATGAAGACTCTGCCTAATGCACATAAAGTAACATGTACCTCCTGTTGCTGCTGTTGATTGATTACCTCAATCTATTGAATTGCCTGTGTCCTAACGGAGCACCCTGCTTTACCAGAGCATGAAAGCTGGGACAGCCAGGTTCAGAAATCATTGTGTGTTTTGTGACAGTGCTTTTCTTGTTTGTTTTTTTTTTAGGAGTGCTAATTTAGGAAAAAAAAAAATAAAAATTTTACTGATTCAAACACTTAGTTTCCAGTCCCAGGCAGGCACCTGGGGAACAAGCTAAAGAAACTGGTTTATAATTGTCATTTGCTGATGGCAAAGCTATGAAACAAAGTGACAGTGCTGGGTGTTCAGCCAACTGCTAGCTACAGCCATGCTGAAAAGAGGCTGAGCCACAAGAGCCAGGCTTAATTTGCACACCGAAGGAGGCCACTGAGAATGGACTGAGGGAAACTCAAGAAAAGAAAATGCTATGATTTCGTTTCACAGCCTCACTGTAAAAGCAGCTTAAGGAGTCACTGCTGAAAGTCAGCTTTGCCTGGTGAGTTTTTTCTTGTTGAACTAAGGGTGATGTAGCTCAGGGCCTGAGTGACAGGAAGAGGAAGGTTTAAAAGGTGACTCACTACCTTGTTTGGGAGCAGAGGTGAGCACTCGCTAATTATGGCAAATATGAAATTAATACCTAGACAGCCTCCTTGCTGCCTTTTAATAATAAATAGGAGTACTTCTTCTGGTAGCATAACACTGCATATTTGAATCAGCTGTCCTAAAAGGAGCTTATGCTTTTTCCCTGGCATTGGAAAGACGCTGCATAATCATCATGTAGGAATACATGCTCTGAGCTTCTGTGCTTCCTGCTTCTAACAGACACAAAAAAGAACAATCAGGGCTAATTATGACTGCTAGTAAAGAAGGGATTCATGCCTTAAGGCCTCTGAGCACTTAGCTCAAATATAATTAAAAACAAGAGTTTAAAGGAAAAGATTTTCTCCAGTAAGCAGAATAAACATAAATTTATCCTGTCCATCTAGGTAGATAAAACCTTTTCAGAGTACCTGAATATGCTTAAAGTAAATCCCTAGTAACCTACAACACCCCTAAGTACCCTTTATCTCTAGCTCCACACAGTTCATAGGGAAGAATAAAGGAATCTGGGCTGCTTGTAGGTGTATGTGGTAAAACCACATTTAAAAATCACTGGAAGTCAACTTCAGAATCACACCTTCTCATGGTGACACCATGCCAGAGCTGGTTTGTCATTCAACTCATCTGATCTTAATCACCACAGTAAGAGGTAGGTCAACAGGCAACACCACTCATTTGTCCAATATTATTTTCAGGTTTGCATGCTATGGTTCTGAACTGTGTTTGCTGGCAACACCATTAGCAGCAGCTACTTAGTGAAGCTTTCTAAGCAGTGCTGGCATTGCTGATTCATGGACAGGGTGCTGCATGCCATCATACAGGCACACTCTGTACCACCTGAGGTCTGCAATGGCAGACCCATGCACAGTGCATTGCAGCAGTCTACTTTAGAATTATGCTAGAAGTCCTGTGATGAGATGTGAAGGCCGTGTTTTTTAACAATTTCAAATTGAAAGAAGTAGTTTCTGACCATACTTGAAATTTATTCCCATATTCAACTGGTAGATAGGGGAAACAAGACAAAGAAAACTGTTTTGAATGCCAGAATCCCCCTTTCATCAAACCAGTTGCAACAGGAGGGATGCCATCACACAGGTGCCAACCTTTAGATACGTTCCTCCTTAAGCCATTCCTCAGATTCATCTAGTTGACTTCAACTGCTTAACCCCCACTGCTGGGTCTCAAGCAGGTGGCAGAACACTCCAGAGAGAAATCGATCCTATCCAGCCCAGCTAATTGATGCAGTCAGGTCATCAATATCTCATAGTCATCAAAAGCTACCTAACAGATATGGTATTACCTTTATTGAAAGTTGGGTCTCGAAGTTATCCCAGTCATTAGCTTTTCTTTGCTGGGCTTTGGTCTGAAACAAAGAAGCCCACAAGACACACTGTCTTTTGTCCAGATACTTCTGAAATTATTTACATTCTGCTTCCTGATTGTGTAAGTAATCCACAGTTACCTCCTGTGAATCTGGTCATGATTTGTACAGCAAAAATTGACAACTGGCATAGTTTAGATAATCTGACTTTCTGTCTTATCTGAAGGAAACATGGTTGGACAGAATTCAACCACCCACTGAAATCTGTATTTAAATTTCAAAAATGCTCTCTGAACACTAGAGACTTTGTAAAGATGCATAACTGTGATCTCCAATGTGTGCACCAGCACTATCAGAGCATTTGCCTACCGTAAGTAACATATTGAGGTTCTTTCCAATGTGTGGCTGAGGGTTTGGTGCAATACTGTGAATACATTTCCTAGGAAAAATCTATTTTCTGGTTCTTCCAAAGTTCTTTTCAAGAACTGTCAGAAATTCTTCAGAAAATTAGATGGTGATATTGAGAGATTGTCAAATAGCATTGTGTATGTTGTACCTACCTGTACTGGGCATAGACAAAAAGTCAATCTTCAGAGCTGTCAGAGTGACTCATCAGAACATTATTCAGAGAAAACTAACATACTGTGTGAAAAAGTTTGGAAGAAAGGCTTATGTTTCTTAAGGATAATCAGCAAATTTGCTGGCATGGTTGCATATGTTTATCTTCATCTCCTGTGACCACTGTGCACATTAAATGATGTAAAATTGCACACCCAAATAATCATCTTCATGGCTAATCTTGTCTGATGAATACAGTTTCAGACCTACCTCTTCTGCATATAAAAATGTTTCCCTTAGAATGTACCTTCCCAAACCACTTGGGCACCTCCATAGACTAACCTATGACATACAGGTCATTTGGTTACTCTTCATAAAACTTAAAAAGTATTCATGATGATAAGGGGTATCTGTGACTGATCTGCTTGTTAGATCTTTCTTTTTTTAATTAAAAACATCTCAATAAAAATGGTGTTTAAAAACCACCAGGGACTTTCCTTCTCTGAGTACTGTAGCTCCTCTTACAAAGACAGTTCAGCAACCACATTGAAGACTATTTAAAGAAAAAAAAGGAAACAGCACGTTTAAAGCAAGAGGAAAATAAGTGTGATTGATCTGAACTTCTCTTTTTTTTTAAAGTCAAAAGTTTGTCCTTCCCATATTGTTCATGAAAATGTACCTGTGTGCAAAAGTATATTATGCCAATTGGTTCTGAAAGTAGAGTTTATCTGCAAACACTTTAGGGGGAGAAGACAATGACAAATCTTCCCCACTACTCATCAGTATAGAGCTCTTGCTGATTGTCAGTGCAGTTTCCTGAGCTATCACAATTCTGCTGGTTAAAGCCATATTTCCAGAGTATCATGTATCTGTTTCTGTTCTTAATTTAGTACTGAATATTTAAAGCTAGTGGATGAGTTAAGTCTGAGAGTGCATTTTCTCCTGCTGGCATTTATGCTAGACCAGAAAAGGGGGGGGAGGGAAGCAGAAAAAAGAAACCTTAACCTTTTAGTATTTAAAAGCAGTATTTTAAAAGCAAAATTAGGGAAACACAGTTAACAGAAATAACCAGGGGAATATAACATTTAAAATGAACTAAAGGAAGCAGATTTAGTTATATCTTTCAAAGACAGTGTAAAGTCAACAGAGTTGCAGTATGTATCTCAGTATTGACTTTTTGTGGTAATATTTTTAATAGGTTTTCTTATGGCTCAGACTCTCATTTTCCCCAAAATTCACCATATGGGGAAGAGTCAGGGCACTGACAGATAAAGATTAGACCCATAAACTATTAAATTCACCTCAAACAAATTTTTTGTTGGATCCAAACTCTTGTCTGTCTAAAGATAGTTCTTGCATCCAAACACTTTCTCCCAAATCTCTCTCTTTAGTGGCATAACTTGGGCATGATACAGGTACCAAGGGGCTGGTTTCTTTTCACCTTTACTGTTGGAAATGTTCCATTTAATGCAAATTATAAACCACCGTTGGTCTAGAAATTGAAGTAGAGGAAAGAAAGCAGAGAGAGAGAAGACACCCTAACTCTCTAGCCCACTACTTGGGAAATAGAGCAGAGTTCATAGTTTAAATATCTCCTCAAATAAATACTTAATTATTGATATTAAGTGATGGGAGATGAAGAGAGAGATTTATCTCATACTACCCAGTAGCCTGGTCATTCAGGAAGTCACCTAGAACACAAAAGACCTAGTTCAACTCTCTGTTTGAAAGCAAAGATATGAAACTGTGAGAGGGAAGGTTCACATTCAGGTACCTCAGTTAGGAGGCTAAGTTAGGCTCAAAGAACTCTAAGTCGCAGCTAAATTAGAAGTACCAAGTTAGCAGATACCCTTGAGAAGCTCAGCTGTTGGCTTATTTTAAGATGGGTCTTGGTGTTTTCCTGAACTCTTAATAACTAAGAAAAGGTTACTTAGACAAAGATTTTGCTCAGTACTAAAAACCCACTTTTTAAAACACATACCTATAGAATCATAGAATTGTTAGGGTTGGAAAGGACCTTAAGATCATCTAGTTCCAACCCCCCTGCCGTGGGCAGGGACTCCTTACGCTAAATCATATCACCCAAGGCCTTGTCGAACCTGCCCTTGAACACTGCCAGGGATGAAGCCTTCACAGCCTCCCTGGGCAACCCATTCCAGTGCCTCACCACCCTAACAGGAAAGAATTTCCTCCTTATATCCAATCTAAACTTCCCCTGTTTAAGTTTTAACCCGTTACCCCTTGTCCTATCACTGCAGTCTCTAATGAAGAGTCCCTCCCCAGCATCCCTATAGCCCCCCTTCAGATACTGGAAGGCTGCTATGAGGTCTCCATGCAGCCTTCTCTTCTCCAGGCTGAACAGCCCCAACTTTCTCAGCCTGTCTTCATACGGGAGGTGCTCCAGTCCTCTGATCATCCTCGTGGGCCTTCTCTGGACTTGTTCCAAGAGTCCCATGTCCTTTTTATGTTGAGGACACCAGAACTGCACACAATACTCCAGGCGAGGGCTCACAAGAGCAGAGCAGAGGGGCAGGATCACCTCCTTTGACCTGCTGGTCACGCTCCTTTTGATGCAGCCCAGGATACGGTTGGCTTTCTGGTCTGCAAGCGCACACTGCTGGCTCATGTTCATTTTCTCATCAACCAACACCCCCAAGTCCTTTTCTGCACGGCTGCTCTGAATCTCTTCTCTGCCCAACCTGTAGCTGTGCCTGGGATTGCTCCCACCCAGGTGTAGGACCTTGCATGTGTCATGGTTAAACTTCATGAGGTTGGCATCAGCCCACCTCACAAGTGTGTCAAGGTCCCTCTGGATGGCATTCCTTCCCTTCAGTGTATCAACCGAACCACACAGCTTGGTGTCACCAGCAAACTTGCTGAGGGCACACTCAATCCCCCTGTCCATGTCAGCGATGAAGACGTTGAACAAGACCGGTCCCAACACCGATCCCTGAGGGACACCACTCGTTACTGGTCTCCAGCCGGACATTGAGCCATTGACCACAACTCTTTGTGTGCGGCCATCCAGCCAGTTCTTTATCCACCAAGTGGTCCATCCATCAGATTGATGTCGCTCCAATTTAGAGACAAGGATGTCGTGTGGGACAGTGTCGAACGCTTTGCACAAGTCCAGGTAGATGACATCAACTGCTCTACCCCTGTCCATCAGTTCTGTAGCCCCATCATAGAACCTCATGAAATACATGCACCATTAAAGATGTTTAAATAAATCGCTACTATCTGCTCTGCAAAAAATAAAGGTTCAACGGGTCAGACAATTTTCCTGCCACTGACATCTATTAATGCTGTTCTGGGTATTCCCCTGGCATGAGGAAGTAACTGTCATCTTGCTACTAAGGATGTATTCATCATACTCACTGGCCACAAGGAATGAGTGTACACCACCACTTGGGTACCTATACAAGGAATCTTTGTCTGGAACAACAGCTGGATTTCTAAATATATAAATATATATATTTACATGTGTGTATATTTTTTTCCCAATGATAACAGAGTAGTCATCCACTAGTATTAGAAGCTTGCTGAAGTACTACCAAGATATCATACTTAGCATATAAAATAGGTGTAAATAATAATTCAGCATACTGCTTGCAGATTTGAAACTGTGAATATTTATCAGGAAAGTCTGCTCACTGGTTAACTGTGCTCTGCCAAATGCTGTTAAAACATTTTTTATAATGTATGTAAGATGTAAAAGTGGGGACTGTAATGAATTTCTGTTTAGATCCCAGTACTGAAACAAATGAGAGGTACAAAAGCCTCTTACCTTTCTCATCAATATGTTTGAAATTTAAGGCTAATGTAAAGAATCAGATGGCTATTGGAAGGAGACAACAGATATACATGTTTCAGCTGATCTATGCTTACACATAAGAAGAAAGATGAGCCAATGATAGCGAAGAGAATGAAGCTATTAGTGGATTGTCAAAGGAAAGGAAGTGCTAGAGAAGAGGTTTTGGAATTAGGATACTGATAAACATAAATTCTGGCCAGAAAATGTGGAGAATGGATTTCCCAATGGAAAATTGACATCTTCCTGCAAAGGAGTGATAACTTCAAAACTGTGGTCTATAAATGCAACTGCTGTATCCCATTATAGGCCAGAAGTCCCACCTGCCTAAGCAAGTCTCCCCATTAGCCCATGCCTCCCATTGCACAGTACTGCTATCCCCAGCATGATGGGAGCTGAAACCAGCATGGGAAACCTATTCATAGAACATAACGTGGGGAAACCAAGCCAATGTATTGCATTTCCTAAGAGATAACACTATGTCACTTTCAAATGAAATACTTTGGTTTGAATATGCTGGCTGAAATGTTGCATTTTCTCATATGTTCAGGCATATTTCCATATACATTCAGACATTCTCTTTTTCAGTTAGAGCCAACATTTTCTATGGTAAGCAGATACTCTTCTCAGGTCTACACTGCACATACACAAAATAAAAACCTAAATCTTCCACTGAAAAGAGATTTGATAATTTCTAAGCAACAATCACATTTAAAAGCTATACTTCATAGCAAATTTTGAAGTACTTCTATTTTTCAAATAACTTCTGAAATTCTGGTTAAGGAGCTAGCAGGCTTCCTGAGGAGTGGGATCAATGACATTTCTTGACTTTGTAAAAAGCAGCAATCTCCACGATGGATCCTTAAGGTTAGTGAAATCAACTTTCTCTCTGATTATCTTTCTACCTGCCTGGCACTGACAGAGAGAAGACAAACCAGAACAGGGCCTCTGAAGGTCTTCAATAAATCGTGTGATTAACCCTTAGGTATCACTCTAGTTACTTTGGAACAATCTGGAAAAAATAACAGTACAGAAAAGGCAAACCTGCTTTTGTTCCATTGACTCAGGTATTTGTACATGTCACCTTAATGCTGAATATTGCAAATTTGTCATTGGATCATTTCATCTGATACTTGTTTTTCATTGTTTGGAGCTTTGAAGGTCTCAGTGAGAAAAATCTTGGTCACAGAAGTAAGTCTTGCCATTGAATCAGTACATGCTGCATGGTATGTTTTGCAAAGATGTGGCTAATGTGGGGGTGGCAGGAAGGGGAAGCAAAGCTGATATTTGTTTCTTTAATTTCTCACATGGTTCCATCAGAAAAGACATCTTGCTCTAAAGTTTCCCCTGATGCTAATCTCCTAATAGCTTGGTTTCCCTCCACCTCACTGATTCATTGGTCCAATCTTTCTTCAGATTTGAACCAAGGAGGTGGGGGTGATGTTTTCCCATCTGCAACAGAAATCCCTGTGCTTGTTCTCTGCCTTTTGCTATCAGAGGTCTATGGGTTAATACTTGATAAAGGGGAAGAGGTAGGTATTTGTCTCTTGCCTGGAGAGAAATTCTTTGCCTCTTTGCCAGGGAAAACATCTGATCCTATTGCAATGATTTTTCTTTTAATTGGAATGCAAAGATCTTATCTTTTTATTACTCCTTTATTGTTGATAACCACTCCACTTGCTCACTCTCCACAAATGTCCAGCTTATATATACAACCAGGGAAGCAGTTCATTTTTCCTCCTTTTTGGCTTTAATCATTTGCCTAACAACTGAATTGTGCCAGAGTGGTTCATATATCCCTTCCCCTGCTGCAGTCTCTTTCGCAGATGCCTGCTCTGTGTCTGTCTCTCTCTAATTTCCAGGCACAGATCAGGCCAGTGACTGCCTCTTGCTCTAATAACTGCCTGAGGTGTGGGAGACCACTTTATGGGAATTCAGTCACACAGGCCTATGCAAAAATAACAGTAAATGAGAAATTTGCAGTGAAAGGGAAACATTACATGCAAGTCATACGCCCACTACCCTCTTAATTTAGTTTCTTTGTGGCTTTGCACTGCCATACGTTCTGTAATGTCAGATCAGTGCGTGGGGAAGCGATGGCCTCGTGGATAGAGCTGAGGCGCAGGAAATCTGGGTTTTATTCTCAGTTCTGCCTGACTGCCACAGATGTATGGCTCGACCTGCCTGCTCACCAGTGCCCATGGAGAGCCTCGCCAATGGCTGCTTGCCCTGCTGCTCAGCATTGCTGCTGCCACTGAAGGATGCTTTGGGAGAGTGGCCATGGACACTTCCAGAGCCTCAGGGTTCCCACAGCAGCTCTACTGGGTGCAGAGTAGAAACCATTTGGGGCCCTCTTGGAACCAGGACAGCTATAGATGGCTTCACCCCCCCTCCTCCTAATACACATTTTCTGTCAATTCTGGAGTGTGTGTGAGCATATATTTATATACAGGCAATACCACTTGTTTTCTTGCTCTTTGGTTTCTGTTGCTCTTCAAGAGCACAATGTCCCACCACTGTAGGTCCTCAGCTGGTACCTTAAGTCCCCATGCCCTCTGTGTTTCCTGCCCTCCTCCCTTCTCTTTTTTCCTCCTTCCCGTATCCCTCTTCTCTTTACACATTTTCGGTTCTGTTTTTTACTACCTCTTCCTCTCCCCTCTTCAGCTCCAAACTGCCCCTGCCAAAGGAAACCGTTTGGAGAGAGGCACTGTGAAGTGGATGTGTGTGCACGTGGATGAACACACATGCAAAAAGGCACCTTCCAGAGGGGGATCGCTGGGACCCAGCTTGAGTAATTAAAGGCATTAAAGGCAAGAGGTAGTGTTTGGTCTGTCTCCATCGCTACTGCTCAGTGTCTGCACAATTCTGACTTGGTGACGTGGTGTCATTGGCTCATCTGTACTCCTGATAACTAAAATACAGCCCCATCCATTCCCTCTACTGGTCTGGTCTCTTTCATATTAGATACACTCCCCACAGAAATAGAATAACTAATTCTTCATGGTCTTGTAGGACAACAAGCCTTGTAGGATCTCCATCCAAACAGTGGTTTACAAGGAGGTTGTCCCATTCGCCTTCAGCCTCTACTCCCCTGTGCAGCACCCCACACAGTGGTGGGTGTTCACGCTGTGGGTCACACAGTGCAGAATGACTCCTGGCTTCTCCACTTGTACTGGAGCTGCAGCCATCCCTGCCACTAGCTGCTATGGAAATACGTATCGTCACCATCGGGAATAAAAAACTTCCTTGTGCCATGAGGCTTTTGTGAAGCTTAATTCTTTACAGGCTGTGTGACATGCTCTGCGTTGGTGCAGTTGTGAACTTGCTGTGTCTCTGTTTTGAGATACTGCATCTTAAAACATGGAAATATTAGGTGTAGCACTAAAGGATTTTTTTCAAAGGGTTACCACAATTGCAAACACACTTTATGACTATGTGCTACTGTTTTCCACGTATGAAAGAAGAAAACCCAACTTACATCATGTCTTGAAAAGAAGGGAAAAGCTTTTCTATAGTTTAGAGTGAACAGGTCAATGCTTTCAGTTCTATTTAGGCAATGTAAATGGTAGCCATACCTCATACTAAACAGGCATTTCTGTCCATTTTTCAGTTATCAGCACACCATTAGAAGAGATGGAGAGAAAGCTATGTCCTGGAAAACAAAAAAGAAAAATATTCTTTTTTTTAGACAGAAAGGAGATTTACCTGAAGCTGCCTTACAAAGAAAAATCTAAGATTTCAGAAATGTTACTGATATGGGCTGAAGTTGGAGACTGACAGTGTAAGAGTAGCTCTTCTCTCAGGCTGCTGAGTGCTCCTAGCTACGGAAAATGCATTTTTCCTCAACCAAGTCTTCCAGTGTAGGCTCCCGCTCCATAAAGGCTGGTTCTGTATCAGATCGTATCAGTCATTCCAGAAACCTTCTGAAACATAAAACTACCCTTTATTGGGAAGGGGGAAAGCAGAAGTAAGTGCTGCTCTGCTGCATTTATATGGAGCCTTTATTATACCTCGAGCAGGACTGCTGAACTGTGTGTTTTGTTTATCTGGCAGTGAACTACCGGGACTACTAAGCACATGTATATAAGCTTTAAAAAAGTAGCAACACTGACAGACAGTTGCCATCTGAAAAACCCTTTAGCTTTTGTTTATCAAACTATCTGCCTTCGGAAGCAGTCTGAGCAAATAGGTGAGTATTGCCCAAGCCCTGGCTATGCCTCTGAGAGTTTTTGCTTGATAAGAACATGAGCAGCAGAGTATCCGACATGGCAGTGCTTGGCGTTTACCTCGCTTTATTCAGAGACCTTAACACCCTTCCTTGCTCAGCCACTGGGGTGACTTGGAAGAGAAGAAACAATAGGGCTGAGAAACCCAAGGATTAAAAATCATAAAGCACGTTCCCAGGATTCAAAGAGTTACCTTAAAGATATGGATTTACAAATTAAAAGTGCCCTCATGTTTTTTAGCCGCAGAGCTCATACTTTCAACTCTTCTGTTGAATTGCGAAGTTTTTTTATTGACAAAGTCCTCATTCAGTCATACAGTAGCTGTGAAATTATGACAGTTGTCAATAGGGTATTCAGTCTCCTGAGCTCACCCGCATAGTCTTTTTGTAGATATTAAGCTGTGTAGTCAGTGCAATTCACTAGCATGGACACGTATCAGTAAGAAGTTGAGTGTATGGGTGTGTTTCAGCAGCAGTTCAAAGCAGGACGCATTGTTTAAATCCTGAATTGCCCTTGGCACTAATATAGCCCTGATGATACTTTACTATATTGCATCCTGACAAAAATGTCACGGAGCAAGCCATGCCATCAGCATTTCACTGTGAATGCCAAACCAGAAAATAGCACCTGCGATGGCAAGCCATTTGAATAAACAACCAATGGAGCCCAGGCCTGAAAGCTTTCCTCAGCTCTGCCATCACATTAACCAGCTTGGGAATGAGGTGCAGCTGGAAAGATGATCCCAGGCTCCCTGCTGCCTCCTCTTGCTGGTGCTGGTGCCCAAGCTGCAAGCCTGAAGGGGAACTAACCAGATTAAAAGCTGTTTGGTTTTGTGAGGTACATTTTCAGACAAACCAAATTCCCTGATTAGCCTTGTGAAAAGAAAATGGGATCATGAAGCTGGAGACAGGGGAGGAAGGCTGAACTAACCTTCTGGCAACTGCTCGCAGCTCTGTCGGCAGAACGGGACCACACCGGCAGGGAGTGTGCCTTAGCACGCAGCCCAAAGATGTTTTAGTTTTAGGACACCAGCTCCCTGAGTTCAAAACCCATTATAATACATTGTCTAAATAATCTTCGCAATATAAGTTGTATACTGGGGGGAGAAAAAAGAAGTCTAAATTAATTAAATGCGCAGTCAGCATAGGAACAAAGCTGAGGTGCACATCTGAAATCTGGTATTTATGGCAACACTTCACATGCAGCAACAGCATTGTTTTCTTATTGGTTCTGTGTTTTCATAATCCAGCCCTATTTGAAAGGAAACTCGTATATCTTTGTTTCTAAAATGGAAAAAAGCACTACTGGTTTTAATTTTCTGTCTAACTACACTGTCACACGCACAAGGCACGTACACATACAATTGAAACACAGGGTGAAAACGAAAATCTTGTACTGCCATCCTGTGGTCAATATTAGGAAAGCATTAGGTTGCCCGGCGCATAGGTACAGGGTTACCCTTTCAGAAATGTGGAGGCTTTGCAGCAGTTAGCAACGGCTCAAGGACCAAGAGTTACACCAGGTGTTTCCCCAGGAAGCAGAGAGCAGAACCTCAAATGCTATTATATATCATTATTCCTCCTGCAACGCAGTATCTTCTAGAGTCCTTTCTGGAAGACACATAGTCCATCCCAAGAATGTAGGCTCTTTTAAGAGAAAATATTCTCGGTGAGCAAATAGTGAATAGCATCTACAGCACAGGCAGGCCAGGTGAGGCACACACAGACAGGCTGGACGGGGGTCCTCGGGAATCACTGGGAACGTGACACATGTTCTAAAATGCAGTCTGTGAGGTACTGTGGGGGTTGACTTTGGCCTACGAAAAGTATAGAGAAGTTCACTTGTAAATAGGTCATAAATTCCTGCTCACTGGCTAAATGGATTTTTTTCCAGTGAATCACCACTAGGCTTAAAAAGAAAAAAAAAAAAAAGACAAGCCAAAAGGGCACAAAGTCAGCCAACAAGGGAAAGACAGAAAACGAGATGTCATGCAAACAGCATGCAAAATACACAGTGGAAAAATAGTATGTTTACCAGAAAGTCTTGATTGTAATTGAATTCTATGCAAGGATGGTTCTGATTTGTGCTATTACACCTGAAGCTTGGTTTTCTACTAGACTATGATTTTGCTGCTATAAAAATGTGCATTTACAACACTGAAAATTGATCACTGGATACACATTCTATACACTTGCATTTCTAAGACAGAAGCAAGTTTGTCAGACTGAGATGCATACAACACGTACGTTTGTCCAAAAAGCAGTGACGGAGTACCCCAGTATACTGTGGCGTCTTAGCTCTCACTATGTCTCCTTCAGGGGCCTATTCTTGTACCTGATTCTACATGATAGGACTATGTTAATTGAGAGAAGCTGGAATCTAGAGCAGAAAGAATGCTGCTTGAGGCTTCTTCACGGATCATTATTAAAAGCTTCCCCCCTTTGCTTTAAAACTGCCCAACAGCAGTATCAGGGTGAGTCCAAATTTTGCCCTTATGAGAACAGAATATTAAAATGGCTCTCCCCCAAAATAATCCTGAAATAATGAAAAAGAAAAATCTCAGCATCATCCATACAGGAAGTTTTCAGATAAAGTAAAAGGGTAAAAAGGATTTAGCCCCCAGTTCGTGCAGACACCCACACCGTTTCTGCATGTCTCAACGTATGATTATGGGTTTCTTAGTAATGCGTATGGAACTCCACTTTCACCAGTTCAGACGCTCACGACTAACGCCACTGCCGTAATTTATGGTTTGTAAGATCAGCTTGTGAAGCTACCATGCTTGTCTCTTATGCTAACACAGTATATGGTATGTCTTCTTTGATCATTTATGTGGTTGTACCATCTTCTCCCTTCTGCTTCAGATGTACTTGTTTTCATCACTGCTTTGAAAAAAAAATGGTGCTTGCCTCACCCTCTTCTCACCTGCTAATGACTTCTGTCTCCAGGCACATCTTTCCTCAGCAAGGCACTACACCAAATGACTTTTTTGTTATCACTTCTATCGACAGCTGTGTTCTTGATCACTTTTGATTCTGGTTATCTTCTCCACAGTGCAATGATTTTTCTCTTTGATTAAAAATCACTGCTGACAGGTTCTTCCTCTCCTCCCTGCATTCCTCCTCGGTTTTCTAGACTTTTCCTGATCTACTACAAACAGGGAATTATTACCTTAAATTCTCTTCTGAACTTTGAATCTTACTTATTACATTTTACCTGTGCAGATGAAACAACACACTTTTCATATCCCTGCTGCATGGGGTTTTCCCCATTGCTCTAAATAGGTATTTCTTTCCTGCTTAAAGAAGAGTTGTCATACTCAGTATTTTCAACATAATTTCTCCTTATGGACCATTCTGTGGCACTGCACTTGAAGGAGACTGTAGAGAAACACAAGTCCTCCCCAGCTGGGGAATGGACCAGCTGTGCCACACGGCAGGACAGCCCACAGCTCTGCTCAGCCTATCACCAAAGGGGGGTCAAGCACCCCCATTTTTTTCCTTGGACTGCAGACTCATTGCAGTGGGAAGGGAAAGGGTGAAAGGGAAATGCAAAAAAGTTTTGGTCTGTTAAAAACTTCTTTTAAAAAAAAAGTTTTGGTCTATCATAAAGAGAAAGGCAGGGTAAAATGTTCTGTCCAAATAAATTTTTCACACAGGTCTCGTAAGATGAGTGTGCGTTTCATTATGACAGGGTCTTTTGGCTGTTTGTTGGTTTCATCTCTACACATTTTCCAGTGAAGGTGAGGGGAGAATGTTTCCTCTCTGTAGATTGCTAGACAGGAAAGCTTAAATGAACTTCTGTTGCGATGGCACAGGAATCTCTGTCATCAGCTTCCCTTCTGAAATGAAAATGTTTAGACATGTTCTCCTTGTGCAGAGGAGGGAAGATGTTAAGTTGTACGCATCCCTGCTAAGGAAAGGGAGAAGTGTTGATTCATGCTTCCGAGTCATGCATTTCAAGATGTGAAGTGTGACTGTGAAAGCATCATGGGAGTAGCCCCAACAAAGTAAATAATGGTTTACTTTATGAGTAAAGACAACTACCTATAGGGTTTTCAAGGGCAGGACCAAAAGGATGTGTCTATCCTGGGCTATGTATGGGTAGCCAGCTACACACATAAAGGGGTGTGTGTGGTAACCTCTTGTGCAGCTGATCTGCCATGAGACAGTCTGTGTACTGCTATACAGAAAAATGTCGGTGCAAAAGTATGTGCACTGTTGAAAATACACCTGTGTAGATCAGTCACTGCAAAACTAACTCCACTCTTAGAGAAGGAGCTGTGGGGAAAATGGAACTAGCTTTCACAAATGAGCTAGTTTATATCCTTTTCTTTCAGGTTGCCCAAGAAAAACAAAAAACAAGAAGCTAAATTAGCCTCTGCTGTATTTCCATTGAGAAGCACAGAGCTTTGCCAAAGATATTTGCTGGGGAAAAAAAAAAACAAATCCTCTGCTAACAGAGCATGAAAACCTGATTTTCAAACACAAAGAGCCAGGTGATGTAAAAGTTGGTGACAGTGCAATTTAAGCAGACTGATAATTGATTACTGTGATGCTAAGAATTTGCATCGTCTCCTTTTGAAGGCAACTGAGAACATTTCCAATAGCCCAGTGCGAGCGGGATCAAACCCCAAATGCGCATTTTATTGTATTCCATGTGTTAAAGTCATTCCCTGAGTTGCTTCTGTAAAAGCCAGCAGAAATCCTGGCAGAAGGTCCTTGGCTGAGGAGTCAACAATTTAGAAACATTAAAGGATTGCCACAATGGAAACTACCCAAACCTCTTTCACATGGGGCACTCACATACAGCAAAAGCTGTTCTAGTTTTTGATGGCAAGTCCTGCCAGCTTTTGAGAAGGGTAAAGCTTCCCTTCCTACTGAAAACACTCAAAAAACAGGATGAGGTTATTTCCCTTCCCAAGTGAAATCTGCCCCTGGTTATCACAGTGGATCCAATGAGGTGCCTGGGCATGGAAGAGCTGTGAGAGCTTTTGAATGTCTCCATATTTTGTTTTAATATTTAAATGTGATACCGCCTTCAGGAGTTCTTGCATTGAGGAATTATATATAAACAGCTATAAACTCTCTGCCATAGGGGCTGGCCAGTCTGTGACTGCTGAACAACTTTTGCATCACTTCTGAGTAGTTCAGATACGGCTCTCATAATAACATTACATCATGTAATTGGCAACAAGCCTCTCTAGCACCAGGATGGCTGGTTCATTCAAATCCCTAGCCACAGGGGAAAGCAGAGAGTGACTCTACCCAGCCACCCTGCACCGCAGCTGCATGCTCGGGCTTCAGGCAAGAACAGGGTCTGTGGATTGCTGGTGAGCTGCTGTCACGCCCTGTCTACAAACCACCCCACAGCTCTCCTGGGAGTGGTGAGGTATATAGCACGTGCTCTGTGGCTCTTGCCCATTTGCAGATTTCTGTGAGCTGCTTGCAGATTTTGGGAGGCTGGCCACCTCGTGCTCTACAGCCTCCTGAAAATTGCTGTGGAACAGGTTTTAGCATGGATTAAGTATGCTGTGACAGGCTTACAGCATCAAAGTTGTCAGTCTTGAATAGGAAAATACTCAGCCAAGTCATCTTTCAGAGACATTAGATGACTTATACAATACAATATATATAATGCTTTTTGAAGAAGTTTAGCTAAGCATGTTTCAACCTTAAGTAAATAAAATGCAGATTATCTCCTTTATCTTCTTGGAAGTCATCTCAACTGAATGCATGTATTTTTGGAAAATCTATCACTTTCAAGACACGCTTCCCCACAAGGCTGTATCTACCACCCCAGTGCTTTCACTCAACAGTTAGATGAAGCTGATATCTACAGCATATGCTTTTGTTCATGCTACGTATTCAAATACAGAGGCGTGGTTAAATTCTGATGTCCTTTTTCAGGGGAAGACTGGGGAAAACATCTGCCTCTTGATGGAAGCCATCTGGTATAACCAGACATGAAGTTAAGCATTTTAACACAGTGTGTTCCTTAAAATTACACTTACTTAAGAGAATTACAGATCCTTCCCCTAATGTTCTCATCACACACCATCCCAGGGATTTTCTCTTGCACCCACCTAGGATTGATCGGTGCAATTATCTTGTAAAGCTTTGTCTCAGTGCAATCAAAGTAACCAGAAACAATAATAACCATTATGTAGATTTCTGTTGTTATTATCCTGGCTGAGCTTTTCATCTGCACAATTACAGGTGCAGACAAAATCACAATATAGTTTCTGTGGAAGAAGGGGCTGCAGAGGCTGAGATCAGCAGTACTGTAGAAGCTGCAGCACACCCTTGGTTTGTTCCAGAGGTAAACGTTAACTTATCAGGGTTGGTAAGGAGGTGTGATCTCTTCTTACTTCATCCCCTACTTGTAACATCACCAATTCTAGCCCCGTGTGGCCACACAGTGTCAAGACTTCAGTCACTCAATTCCTACATGCATCAAACCTGACAGTGAGGGATCAAGTATTGTATATCCTTATCCATCCAAGGAGTCTGGTAGGACAGATACGATGCTGAAATACATAAAAGCTGTGTGTTAGGCAGCTTTCAAGAAAATGGCAGGTGTTCAGAAAGCTGCACAACCTTAAATGTACATCTTTAGGTGAGGGGGATTAGCAGGCAAAAGGAAAGCAAGGTAACCCATCAGTCCAAGATATTTGTAGGGCAAAGCCACATCATTCTCATGACATGGTTCTGCTCCGCTGCCAAGACTATCATCTCTATATACAATAAAGGGGACATGCAGTACCAACAAATACAGTTTGCTTAACTGAGCTGATCTTCAAACACAGGGCGATACTATACTCAGGGAATCTGAAGAAAATTTGTAGTCTTTTCCAGTTCCCTTAAAGAGGTTATTCCCTATGGCAGAAATGGGGGGGGGGGGGGAACCACCTATATATTGCACAGATATGAAGCTGGTGCTTCATGTTAGGGTTGGAATGTCTTGTCACTAGTTATCCACTCAGTAGTCATTCGCCCAGGGATCAATACTAGGGCCAATACTGTTTAATATTGTCATTAATGACCTCGATGATGGGGCAGAGTGCACATCCAGCAAGTCTGCAGGTGATACAAAGCTGGAAGGAGTGGGTGACAGGCTAAATGGTTGTGCTGCCACCCAGAGGGTCTTTGACAGCCTGGAGAAATGGGCAGAGAGGAACCTCATGAAGTCCAAGCACAGGAAATGCTAAGTTCTGCCCTGGGGAGGAACTACCCCAGGCACCAGGTCAGGCTGGGGAGGCAAGTGTCTGGAAAGGAGCTCTGCAGTAAAGGCGCTGGAGACCCTGATGGACACCAAGCTCACCATGAACCAGCAAACGTAATCCCTGTAGCAAAGAAGGCCACAACATCCCGTGACAACACTTGCCTTGGACAAGGACTCTGGAGCAGAAAGAGAATGAGTAAATTCTCCATTCTCCTATGTAGTACCTAAATGCCTTCACTATGAAACTGAAGTACCCCCCTCATAGTTTCCTAGTCTCATTCATAACTTCCAACTTCTGTAGCAAATGAGTGGAGGACTAAATAGTCAACAGCCTCCTTTATTACATAACCATGAGGCTTCTCAGAAACTAGGTCACTTCAGTTCATTGTACAAGAAAAGGATCTAGAAAACATACATGATCATGCAATGTGTCTCTATGCCTGTGTACATGGAGATGATAAAAGATGCATGGCAGCTTTCATTCAAGAGTTTCTCTATCTCTATTAGCAACAGTGGCTGCCTCACAGTCAAATATTGTCATGAAGTTCACAGTAATGAAACATGATGGGAGATGTGCACACACCCTTACGAACACCTCAGACCTCAGCTCTGGTCAGCCCTGCGGAGATCATAGAATCAGTGCCTCACCGCCCTCACAGCAGAGAACTTCTTCCTCGTATCTAACCTGAACTTCCTCTGTTTAAGTTTGAACCCATTACCCCTTGTCCTATCACTACAGTCCCCAATGATGAGTCCCTCCCCAGCATCCTTGTAGGCCCCCTTCAGATACTGGAAGGCTGCTATGAGGTCTCCATGCAGCCTTCTCTTCTCCAGGTTGAACAGTCCCAATTCTCTTAGCCCATTTTCGTATATGGAGATAAGCAAGGACAACCCGGTTAGGCTTTGCACGCGTAGGAGTTGGTGTGCTGGGAGCTGCCCGCCTCTGAGCTCAGGTCTGCCGGCCACCCTCTGCTCCTTCTCCCTGCCCGCCCAACGCATCGTGGTGCGGAACCCAGGCACAGGCCTGAGGCCGCGGCCCCGGGTGGGGGAGGCTGTCCCTAGGCCACACAGGGGCGCTCCCATTCTCCGCCTCCCGTTCCTCTCCGGGGCAAGAGCGGAAGTTAGGCCGGAGGTTAGAGCCGAGAGCAGCGAACAGCAACACACAGCTACCACAAGGCTCCGCAGGGGCCGGACCTCAGAGCGCAGCCGCCGCCCGAGCCGCGCCGCACCTTTCCCGCTCCCAGGGTTACGAGGGAGAACTACAGCTCCCAGCGTACCCCGCGCGGCCCGCCCTTCCGGCCGGCCTCTCCCGTGCGCCACGGTGTTTCAGTGAGCGGATCCGGAAACGAGTTTCCAATATGGGAAGCTCACTCCTCCTGTCCCCATCCCCGCCGGGCTAGCTGCCTGCGCTGTACCTTTAAGACCGGCCGGACAGCCGGTGCCCGGCGCCTGCGCAGAGAGGCCGTGACCTCGCCGCCTGTCGGCGCTGCTGGTGGCTATTGGGGCGCTCCTGTGTCCCGTCCCCCCCCCCCCCCCCCCCAGTCCCCCCTGCGACGGCGCCAGACTCCGGCCCCGCAGCCGGGCCAGCGGCAGCGGGCGTCGCCATAGCGACACCACCCCCCCCCTCCCTTCGGCCGGAACGATGGAGGTGACGGCGGACAGGGGCGATGGGCCCTCTGTGGAGGGCTCGGCCGGGATGATCGCGGAGATCCGGGCGCCGGGCCCGCGGCCACTGCGGCTGCTGGAGTGGAAGGTGTCGGTGGGGGCGGCAGTGCAGATCGGGTCGGTACTGGCGCTATGCGCCCCGCTGCCGCCCGCCCCGCGTCCCGCCACCGCCGCCCCGCCGCCTGCCGCCAGCGGCGCCAGCACCCGGCCGCAGCGGGCCGGCCCCGAGCGCAAGCTGAAGGCGGAGCGGCCCGGCGTGGTGAGGGAGCTGTGTGTGCGGCCCGGACAGGTCATCGCGCCCGGGTGAGTGCGGGGCGACGGCGGCAGAGGGGAAAGGCGGCTGGCCCTGGCGGCGGTGGCGGCTAGCAGCACGGGGAGCCTGGCCCAGGACGCGGGTTTCGCGCTGCTGCTCTAGGGGACGGGCCGGTCCTTCAGGTCCGCTTCCACTTCACGGCGCTAGTGTGGATTGTAAACCCGTGCCCGCACTGCTCTATGTTTCGGCCATATAATTGCTGGCAGGGAAAGGCTCTTCCTAGGAAGCTCTGCATAGGGTAACGTGCGGGAAGCAGGCTTGCGAGGAGGAGGATGCCGGAGAGGTGCAGGAGATCGTGCTGTAGTCCCTTGTTTCAGAGCCGAGTCATTCGCTATGAGAGCTGAGCATGCCCTCGCGTGCTTCGGGGCACTGCCCTTATGGGGCAGAACTAAGGGGAAATGCTTTTTTGGGTTGGGCACTTCGCTGTTAGCTTGATGCAGAACTCAGGTAGCAAAGGGATCATTTCTTGTCCCATAGGAGGAACTTTAATGGAAATTAGCGCTGCAGCTAATTTTTTAAAATTACTAGAAATCGTACATATACTGTTGGAAGCCTAAATGCTTTTAATACTGTAGATGTTCTAATGCGTAAGGCTTCACAAATGTAAACAAAAAGGTGTAATTTGAACTTTCAGGAGAGCAAGGGATTAAATGGGTGAGATTTTCCATAGTTTAAAAGTGGTTTTGACTTGGTAAGACTGGGTGTTTGCCGACTTTTAAAGTCTTACATGGCTAATAGATAGGGCCTCTCAGATTTCTAGGTTAAATTGGAGTAATAGCTTGCTACCCTGTACTTCAAGCAGATTGTTTCTCAACAGGAAACCATTGAAACTCTCGACTTCCTCTGTTTTATGACAGCAAGTTATTTTCTTTTATTGCAGTTCTTGATTTTTGGGTGGGTGCTGCCAGACCTAAACTTTCTTGATTGAAAATCATCAGTATATACAAAACATCTGTGTATGGGGGTGCTCTCAAAGGTTTAGGAGAAAATTAGTAATATAAGGTGCTACAGAACAGGTAAAAGCTGTGTTTTGCTACCCAGAGCATTATTCTTTCTGAGTAAGACTGTGGCTTTCCTTTTGTGCTACATCAGCATGCTGCTGTTGCATCTGGTGCAACATGGCCAATCTTTTAATATCAGATTTAGAACAAAGGCACAAGAAATGCTAGGTCAGACTAAAATTTTAGAATACTATATGCATGGTGAAATTAACCTTGATAGTGCTGAGCAGAAGAGGAGATAAAGTTCTGGTGTTGTTGTCTCATTATGTCAGCTAAGCACTTAGGAGGAAAACCAAAACAATATCTTAAATGGTAAATGCAAACAATTTAAAATATGCTGGGTATGATATAGCAGTGTTTTAGGCTTAGCCTTGCTCAGTGTAAATTTAGGACTCGAATGTGCAATTTTTATACAATGCTTTTATTGGATTTGACTAGTCTTAATTCACTTGATTATAATTGGCACATCCTGGCTTTGAGACAATTAGAGAATAAATACTGTTTTTTTGCTGTTGTTCTTGGCTTCTAACCCATTTGTATCTTAGACCACTAAAAGTTAGTTCTTAAGTTATTGACTACTGCTGGATATTATGTTTCTGGAATTCAGACTTTCCAGTGTATATTTTCTGTTGCATCCTGTAATGGTGTTTACTGGGTGAATGTAAAAGTTCAAGCAAAGAGGTAGAAGCATGATCTAAGGGTAGCAGAGCCAGTCACTTAAGGGTTTGTTTTGTTTGTATGAGCATGTAATCTCTTCCCTGTGGCTTCCCATTTTGTAGAATGGAAATAATAGCATTCCATAACTGATCAGCAATATCTAAATATATCTTAAGGTTGTGCAGTATTAAAGTACACAGGTGTGATTAAGATAGGTAACATATCTGGAGATGCTGAATAAATTCCAGATTTTTATTTTTTTTTTATTCAAACTATCCATGCTTCCTTCAAAAAAAAAAGTAGGTTTGGTCAGTTTAGCCCCAAATTCTCTATAAACCAAAGATACATGCAAATATTTCTCAGGCACTTAAACAGGAGAAATACTGTTTCCATTCCAAATGTATTTCCTTTCCACTAGAACTTGAGAACACAAGCTGATTAAACCTTTTTATTTGAGAATACATAATGTGACTGGCTAAGGTTTTTTCCTATGCCAATTTAGTCATTATTTCTGAAAATAATGACGTCTTTTAGCACAAGTTTTCCCCTTTTAAGAATTTTGAGCTTTTGGACATTTTTCTTTTATATCAGGCATGAAATGAAACCTACATTATGTGAAAGTAATTTTCCACATATGTAGCACTTAATTTTCTTGTCGTTTGATTATGCAGTTTTTGGCACTGACAGTAGTGTAAATGGTCCACAGGGGAGAGGGTGGTAGGGGTGGGGGTGACAGCCCAAGGCAGGCAGGAGGT
The DNA here is from genome assembly GCF_033815535.1 of Pezoporus flaviventris. Classification (NCBI taxonomy): domain Eukaryota; kingdom Metazoa; phylum Chordata; class Aves; order Psittaciformes; family Psittacidae; genus Pezoporus; species Pezoporus flaviventris. The sequence continues at coordinate 96,202,855 of NW_026892555.1, forward strand.
GGCTTTTGCTTGGATTAGCAGAGGTAGGCTTGCATCAAATGTCAAACTAGGATTGAAGAGAGGAAGGTGTTTAACACTGTAAACATCAGGGATGACAGTAAGCAGTTAATTAAAGGTCTTTGTTGTTAATTAAGCATAATTTCTATGGGTGGCAGAAGGAACAAGCATCAAAAACTGCTGCACTGCTCTGTGTATTCTTAATGCCTGTTAACCATCAAGGTTAATCATTCTGAAGCTGCGACAGGTATGTCAGGATTCTGGGTTGAGTCAATGTTTTATTTTAGGGGAATATTAACATAAGCATTTCTAATGTGAAACAGTCATCCCTTGATGGAATATGCTACTGAGAATCTTTTCGTTGTTGTTGTTCACATTAGTAAAGTCTTCCAAAATACGTATTACCTGTACATTTAAACCACGTAACTTTGTATCTTATTATGTAGCTTCGGCAGTTAAAACTTGCATTCTTCAACAGAACATGAAGTATATGAAAGTTGTAATAAAAAATCTTGTTTAAACTTATCTGATTTCTAATGAAGCAAAACTTGTATTTATTCCTTGTATTTTGTGGAATATAGCAGGAAAAGGGTGGGAATGTGTTTTCTAAAACTAGACTTTTGTGTCATTACCTTTTTTTATCATAAACTTGATTGGATAACCAAAGGAAGATACATATTTTAAGATATATAATGTCACAGAGCCTCAGGGTCTAGTTTACCCCCCAAGATGAAGACACTTAACCCTGGACCTCAATACTTTTTGTCTTCCAGTCTTCAAGAGGAATAAAATGCTGATTAATTACTGTTTGTTTTGAAGTGATGACATTTGTAATAAACTACAGGAAAATCAACTTTCTGTTTCATTTAGACGCAAATGTTTTCATAATATCCTGTCAAATATTTAATGAGCTTTACTAGAGTCTAAGAAAAACCCCAAACCCTCATTGGCGAACAGGGTTGTTGAATAACAAATAACAATCACAGCTTAATACATCTCTCTCCTTTTAACCTTTAGATCAGTTCTTTTTTTTATCTTATTGTAAGTTTGGTATGCATCTTTCCAACCCTTTTCCTGTGTACCCTCCCCTGTCATACTACAGAAGCGTGATTTTAATGGGTCTGTCTTGTGTTCAGTCAAATTTGATATTGAAAAAGAGCCAAGTTATAAGAGAGGGTTTTCCCTCCTTCATTGCCTTCTTTTTCTCCTTTATTTCTCTGGCATCTAACAAGTTGGGAGCTTACACTATAGCTAATAGCACTGAACGGCAGAATACAAAGTCTCTTTTCTTTACATGACCATCTGTTTTTGCAAAACTTGTAGGAACTCCCTTACCTAAGAGAATCAATTAACTCTGTTAGGTTTGATTGGAAACAGGCATCATTCTTGGAAGCTGCCAGTTGTGTGGTTGTAGCAGCTTGTGTCTGTAGTTATTTTTGGTGTGGCTTCCTTAGGCCATGGCTTTTTGATTGCTTCAGGCTAATATGAGAGTTTGCTGGAAGAGATGCTCAAGCTTCTGTGTGCCTCTAGTTTACATTAAGGTGGGTGCTGGAAATCATTTAGCTAAAGATGCCTTGGTCTCTTGTCTTCTTCCTCCTTCCCCTAGGAAAAGTTTGAGGGAAGAGAGAGAAAAGACTTTTGCTTTGAATTGTCTTAGAAATTTTATCTTAAGAGGTTTATTTTTTTTCCTTTGAGAAGTCTTGGTAGTACAGCTTACATGTTGGAGCAAGTCCAGAGGAGGGCCATGAGGATGATCAGGGGGCTGGAGTGCCTCCCATATGAAGACAAGCTGAGAAAGTTGGGGCTGTTCAGCCTGGAAAAGAGAAGCCCGCATGGAGACCTCATAGCAGCCTTCCAATATGTGAAGGGGGCCTGGAGCTGTAGTGATAGGACAAGGAGTAATGGGTTTAAACTTAAACAGGGGAAGTTTAGGTTAGATATAACGAAGACTGTACTGTAAGGCTGGTGAGGTACTGGAATACGTTGCCCGAGGAAGTTGTAAATGCTCCATTCCTGGCAGCGTTGAAGGCCGGGTTGGATAGAGTCTTGGGTGACATGGCTTAGTGTGAGGTGTCCCCCCCGCCATGGCAGGGGGGGGTTGGAACTAGATGATCTCAAGGTCCTTTCCAGCCCTAACTGTTCTATGATTCTATGCCTGCCTGGACCTTTCTGATTTGATGACTGCATGTTTAGTGTTAACTCATGGGCTGACCCTAGCAGGGATGCCAGCCATTCAGATAGTCTAAGTCAGTCTTACCCAGTGGAAGACTCCCCTTAGGTAATTTGGTAACCCAACATCACTAAATAAAAATGAACTTAGGGTGATGATATTGCAAATTCTTAAATATTACTAGAAGTATATTAAAATATTTTCAGTTGGGACTTTCTAGCCTGAAGGCTTAGTAAAGTTACCAGCCTCTCATTTCGGGATCTCTTTTTGGGAATGTTAATAGATAATGCATTGCAAGTTGTCACTTTATAAAATATTTTTATGAATATCTGTTTTGTGTAATTAAAGGTTAATCTAAGGTCTTCTAGCACATGTGGATAGTTGAATTTGCAGCAGCTTCCTTTTTAAATATATAGGGAGTATATGTGACTTCCTGGAAAGAAAGGTAGTATTGTTTTACAGGTTACGGTTCAAGGATCTTGATTAAACATTTTGTCTAGGTTTTGTTTTGCTGAACCTAGACCTACGGAATTGGAAATCTTACCCTTAGACCGTAAGAGGCGGGATAGATCCTGTCACTAACAGGAGGGACTTGTCTGTCTTTGAAAGACTTTGGAAGACAGAAAAAGTTCTCCCCTTTTTTTTGTGTGTGGACAGGAAGGTGCTTCCACAAATAATGTATGCTGTGAAACTTGGGTGAGAATTTCTCATTGTGTTTTATAGAATCATGGAATTGGTTTGGATTGAGAAGGACCTTAAGGTCATCTAGTTCCAACCCCCCTGCCATGGGCAGGGACACATCACACTAGACCATGTCACCAGTGCTCAACAAATGTGTGTTTTCCCTCAGAATCTATATCCTGACCCCTAATGATGAAGTGCTGCTTATCTAAAAGAATGAACTATTGTTTCCAGTCAGTAGAAACTACTTCTGTTGCCCTCAGATGAGCCTGTTGAAAAGGAATTAGCCAGAGTGAAATACATACGCCATTTGTCAGAGCACACTTTTCTGACATTTTCCAAAACACTGGGGGGGGGGGGGGGGGGGGGGGGGCACATGAAGAGGAGCCTGTATCAATACCCATTTTCAAAACAAAAGTCAAAAGTTTTGTATTCATTCCAGTGCAATGGGATGGAAATTTTTCTTTAGTCATCTGATGGGACTGAAATTATTTTGATTTGGGGTAACTGGGCTGATGCTGGGTAATTTATATGAGATAGCATTAATCAGAACCACCTTGATCCAGGACCCTTTTATTTTGTGTGTTACTGTGGAAAAGATCACAGTAAACCACGTAGATTACAGTTTATACATCAGGTTTTTTTATAGTATCCCTTTTTTAAGGGAAGCATGGGATACACTAATAATAAATTGCCTTTCTACTATTTTTTTATTATTTTTAGAAAAACTGTAGAATAAGGCAGTGATTTAGACATTTAAAATGAATAGTGCCTGTATGTTTGTGTTGTGATTTGTAGTTTAAAAATTACATGTGAACTGCATAAATCCCCATTCACAGGAGAGATGGTTGAGCATTTCTAGCCAAGGCAGGCATCAGTAAACGAGAACTTAATTAACTTTCCAGGTAACTTCACAGCTATTTATAATACTACCTCTTTATATGCTGAGCATATAAAGCATTCTAATCTGTTGTGCTTTGGTTTTGGAATGTGTTTCTGGGCTCTCGTGATGCTGTTAGGTGTCCTGAGAGTGTATATTGTCATGTGGCTGTTGACAAATGTGAAGCTGCTGTTTCCTGGTTTGAACGCTGCTGCATAATGTATGACAGTCATGTTCCTAAGTGCTTTCAAGGGTGTTAAGAGTTACTACGTTTTCCTTCGTAAGTGTATTCGTTGGCTTAGCAACAACTCCAGAGGAAAATGTATACATAAGGAAGTGTCAAGATAAGTTTACCGCAATATCCAAAAGGAAAAGGAGGGGAAGAAGCTGTGAGACTTGAGGATTCTCAGAAATAACAAAGGGACCATGATTGCTCAAGTTCTAATGGAGAACATAATGAAATGTTTGGAGAAGGTGTAATGTTCTCTCTTAATAGATGGATCTTTCTAAGGCAGAGGAGGAAGGGTCACAAGATCCTCCCAGATTTCATATTCACAGTAAGAAGCAAAAAACGCCTATACCGCTTTGCTGCTACCTCTGTGTATGTCAGACTCTCTCAGTAATCATTCCTTTGGTGTTCTGGTTGTTTGGTGTTCGTCTGTAGACGTTTCTCTAGCTGTAGGCTTGCAGGTGCAGAAGGCAGATCAAATCTATTCAGGTAATCTTGCCTGGGGGTAGGAGGAATGCAATGGTAAATTGGTCTGAGATAAGGGGAAATTATGTGCCTTTTCCTGGAGAAGTGGGGCATTTGAGAAGGTATACACCTGAAAAGAACAAAAAGGAGTCAGAAACGGGATTACTTCAAGACTGTTGTCATCTGGCTTTGCAGCACTTCCGCTGTGACTACTGCTCTTTAGTAGCTGATGTGAAAGTTGAAGTGTGGTTTTAGAAAATTGCGGGTTTATGTTAATTGGCCTTCTGTAGATTAGAAGGATCTATTATCACCTCTCTGCCACTTCATCTTTTGCATAAATGCCAGTTAGGTTGGCAGTATTCATCATACATATGTATATTTATTCCATGGATAGATTTGGATGACTTGGATGTTTGATTTTGCTGTCAGATGACTTGCTGAACTAATGAACTCATCTTGAAGTACGTGTGCTAAAAGTTATACTTAGTGGTTTAGAAAATGGATCCTGGGATAACATAAGCTTTGTAAAAATATTTCATTTGAAAGCAGCAAGTAGATTTTTCTTAGGAGCTGTACCATGCCTCATTTTTCCCTTGCCAGCTTTTCTGTTTTGACTGGTCTCCTTTTTTTAAACCCATATTATTTATTGCTTTTACCCTGTGATTCTTATCCAAGCAGGTGCTGATGGCAGTGGATTCATGAGATACTAAGAGAGGGAAATCATAAAAAAATGAAACACCTTCTTTAGTGTAACAATGAAAATCCTGGGTATTTATATTAAAACCACAGCTATGGTTTTTAAATTTGGACATGTTCTTAAAGCTACTGTGTTTTAGCTATTTCAGAACATCTTTTATACCCTGCATAATTGTTACTTTTCTAAGATATGTGGTAGAAGGAAGCTGATGATGATGTGTTATGTTTCTAGCTGTAATTGGCATTAATCTACACTCGGTCATCATGGTTGCTTTGATGCTTGTGTGTAGAATTTGCAAATAGCCCTTAGAGATGCTGTCAGAAGTTTGACAGCCCATGGGACTTTTCCAGTCAAGTTTCTGTACTTGGTGTAAGGTTCTGATGTTAAGTGTAGTCAAGGGACATGCATTCACTTTGATTTTACTGTTACTGCTTCATGTGAGAGACATCTCTTCAGTTAAGAATATGTAACCCATGTATGAACACAAGGTATTTTCCAGTCTTTCTAGCATTAAGCTGTTATATACAGTGTCTCAGCTCTCAGAGTTGTGATGCAAGTATTTGGGAAGTGGTGTGTGACCGCTAATGCTGCGGTGTGAGACAGCTGGCAGTAGAAACGCAATTACATGAAACAGTAAAGTTAATAATTGACAGTAATGATGGGGGGGATCTGTCTGCAGAACTGCTGCTTCAGTGAGTTACTGAGATGTGACAGCCTATTCTGTTACTGTTAGAAGTTGCACTTAATAGTAAAGAAACAAGTTAGAAAGATGTGAGCTCTTAACTCTGTACTTCTAAATTAATTCTGTGTGAACTTTGAGAGTATTTTATGCAAAAGTATGGAGAAGTGCTTCTTTTTTTTTTTTTTTTTAAGGTACTTTTGAGTTCTCCTGAATAGATTTTAGCTAAAAAATGTTCTAAGCTATTCCAAATAGTACTTGAAAGACTTACTGGATTTTATGCGAAGAAGGCTGTGAAATCTCTTGGAGTTTGTTGGTTTTGGTTGGTTGGTTTGTTTGGGGTTTGTTGGTTTTTTTTGTACCTTTTTATTTTGCAGTATTAATTTCTAATATGTAAGAAGTTATCCATAGATGTGTGCATGGAGGGTTAGAAAGGGTTACCTCCTTCCTTCTAATGCCAAACTCTTCCAGAAAAAAAAGGAAATGCTTCTTAAAGACTTGCCAATCATGGAAGTAGACTTACTTCATGCTTAAGATATCTTTTGGATTATAAATAAAATCCAGAAACTCTGGGCCTAAGTTTTTCTTGGTGCTCATAACCTATGTCTAAACCTGAATGGATATCTTGCCTGGAAAGTAGAATAGAAAACCTGAAAAGTCATTTTTCTCTTCTAAAGTGTTTTGAAGTTCACTTTTTAACTCATAATTATGAACGGTTTGTTCTTAACAGGGAGGGGAAAAAAATAGCAATCTCAAGGCCCATGATTTTCTTATAGGCCTCTGGGACTCCCACGTATTTGAAATACAGACTTCTGCTTGCTTGTCCTTGAGGATAAATCAAGTGGCTTCTTTAAAGAACTGATGAGACAAGTTTCTTGCAGCATCTGGAAGAGGCTATGGGCCGTGTGTTGCCAGTAGGAGCAAGAGCCATGTGTGCTTGTCATCCTTGGTATTTTTAATCCATTATTCAAGGACTCTCTCTGCTTCTTCAAAGATAGTGATGAGGGTTAAATAAATACAACAGTTAAATATCTAAGGAATTACTTACATGGTGATTTCAAGGTGATTAAAGCTTTGAAAAATTCTTGTTACAGACTGGAGTCATACTTAACAGGGGCTGTGGCTTGATGTAGATTGGGCTTGAATGCTCTTTCTAGTGGTTGTAAATGGTTGTAAATGCTGCAGCCACATACCACAAAATGTTGTTCTAGTATAAGCTAGCAAAAATGTTGGTGTTTCACAAATTCGAGTAAATGAAATTGTAGAAGCAGGCTCTAAGTTGAATCAAACTTTATCTGTCTGCCATTGTAGTCTCATGACAGCTAAAATGTACTTTGTTCTCGTTCAGTTCCTTGATTCAGTAATAGTTGATGTTAATAACCATTGATGTGAGATGTGTTCATTTGGTAATTTCACCCCTTGATAATTTGCCAGTAACATTCCCTTCAGCATGCTGCAGGACCAGGGAGAGTGTTTGTTTACCTGTATGCCAGAATCTCATTTTGCTGCACTGAAACAGTTTCATATCTTCTAATGCTAATTGCAAGGTCGGATAGCATCAGATTTACCTGTATGCCAGAATCTCATTTTGCTGCACTGAAACAGTTTCATATCTTCTAATGCTAATTGCAAGGTCGGATAGCATCAGATTGAGGACAGTGGCTTTAAGTGATCACTGTAACAACTTGGGGTATGTGTCATCTGTCTTTACCCCTAACTGATTTGAGGAAACCCAGCAATCTCTTGGCTTTTGACAGATACCTATGGGATGCAAGTGAGTGCAGGGCAGTAGCTTTGTCTTGTAACTTTTGTCTATTTTCTCATTCACACATTTGGAAAATTGCACTGTATTTTCTATGCCAGTGCATGGTTCCTTGAAAAAGACTTTAATAAATAAAACTTAGGTCTTCATGGCAGGGAGATGTTCAAGCTAGCCTTGAACAGATAGGCAAGCTAGTTTTAGCCCTGTATGTAAAAACATTTACACTATTGATCTTTTCCCATCAGTCACCCTTGCTGGACTCTTCTATCGGCTGCTTTGATTCTAAACCTGACAGCAAACCTGGAAAGGGATGGTCAATTATTCTGCCTCCCAAGGTACTGCAGTAGTCCTTTTTGGAAATGCAAAAGGAGCAGGTTGGGCTTTCAGAGGGAGCTCTGGAGGGGATGGGGAGCAGTCCATTGCCATTCTTTGAGTGCAAGCCATTGGAGCAGTTGCCTCTGGAAGTGGAACCAAGCTGTAACAGAAGGCTGTGGTTAACTGAAGTTAGACTAGTTCTGAATAACAGAGATAACATGTTAACATGTTATGCTGGGTACCTTTAAGGTACAGGTCTTCCATGGTTTTCTTCAGTAGAGCTGTCTCATGGCCATTGTATCTGTGTGCTTCGGCTGGCCAATCCCTCACCCCTCCTCACCCCAACCATGATAAGCTAGTTTTTAAGAAGTTATTGTTTCTGTAACTCCTGCACTTGTTGCTGTCATTCTTTGTTGCAGGAAGTGTTGGGTCATGCTGAGGGGAGGAGAGGGGAGACAACAGGGGACCAAAACCCAAACAACCAAAACAACATGAAACCTGTAGGGTATTGCTTTTTGTTTGTAGCAAAGTCATTTCAGTGATTCAATTAACTGGTTGCTACAACTGAAGAGTAGCATAGATACGAGAGCTTTGTGCTGGCTTTCCCACTGCAATTAACCTACCAGGAACCACACCACGGCAGTGCTTGATACAGTTCCTGCATTTGGAGTCAGCACTAATGACCAGGCCTTCGAATTAGCACAGGCATTGACTTCCTCTGTTAATGAAAGCAAAATGTCTGTATTGAATTTCATGAAAGCTTTCCCATTTTATTTTCTTTCCCATGCTGCTGATTGAAAGCAGATATTGTTAAAAGACTTGTTTTAGAAACAGTCAAACTGTGGAAGTGCTGGGAGAACAGCAAAGGGCTTATGGTTGTCTGCATCCTGAGGCCATTATTAAATGTCTGTCCCTATCCATGATCATTGCAACAAAATCATTGGACCTAGTGTCTCTGTTTCTTATTTATAAGCACATCTGGAAAGAATGTGTATAAGATCCTAGAGTGGGTTTCTTTATTTATGTGTTCAAGTTTCATTTAAACCCCAATATATTTTCTTAACTTAAACTGTGTGAGCAGTTTGCTGTCCTCTTGCAGTCCTTTGGCTATGAGGGTGGATCCTGGTATGATCAACTCTTTTTACAGATACACCCCCCCCCCCCCCCGAAAAAAAATGTGCCTTTCACAGCTGTGTGACTCTTCCCCAGTGCCTGGCTTACTTGGCCTGTTGTGACAGTTTGTAAAACTGGGAAAAGAATTTGCATCTCTTGTGGGTGCTGGGGAGAAAAAGTAATATTGTTAATGCTGCCATCAGTAGAAAGTACTGTAATTCTTCAGATTTGGGGATATCTGTTTCTTCTCTCCAGAAATGGAAGTAGGGAGTGGCTCCGTTCTTTAAGCGGGTTTCACTTATGACCCAGAGAACAAGCAGAAACCTGAACCCCTATTTGTATATGCAGCCATTTAAAGATAGACATACACACTTTGATTCGGCTTGCTCTTGTCTGGTAATTGTCTTGGGTCTTGGCCAGTGTATTTTGAAAATCCCTTACTTCAACAGCAAAAGGAGTGTTTCCAGGTCTGAAATTCATGAAAGTAGTTTTACTTCATTTCCATGCCTGTTCTTCCAAGGTATATTTCTTTTATAGTAATTGAAGCATATATGCCATAACTTAACTGAGTAAAACATTAAAGCATGCTTAAGCCTTAGTAGAGTTCAGGCCTTCTTTCTGAAGCATTTAGTATGTGGGTTGTCTTGGCTTTTCCTTCTGAGAAGTCTGCTTAAGATCCTGAGAGTTGAACTTGGAATGTGACCAGCTTGGTTGTACAGTGATCAGAAGTTTGACAGTGCTCTAGAGGTCTTCCTCTGCCCTTTGGGTTAAGGGCATCTAAACATCAGTATAGAGAATGGTATGACAGAGCACTTGATATGCTGTATTATTTACCACCAGCAAGCATCATAAAATGGGTGTTATGGTCCTATTTAAACGTGCAGGGACAGAACTGATATTTAGCAGTGCTGTTTGGCATGTGATAAGGTAAAGAGGTGCTGTTCAGAAGCAACTTCAGAACTCTAGTTCTCTTGTAGGAATCTCTATTGAAATCAGAAGGATGAGATGATGTGTACCTACACATGAATGGAAATTCTTGCATGTCCTAATTTGAATCATACCTGAGCGAGCCCAGGAGTATACCAGCTCCTCCTACTGCATTCGTGGAATGTGAGGTTAACCTCGAATGCAACGTAGAGAATACCTGAAGGTATTTTGGCTTCTAAGCTGGCATCAAAAGACTTTTGTGCCAATTTAATTAGTTTTTGATAGTTCAGGAAAAAATTTGGTCGCTGTAAACTCTTACACACATTTCTGTAACTAATAATGTGAGTTTATTTTTTTTTTTTTTGGCCTTTTAGGTATCTGTAATTTTAGTTTCATACACTGAACACAGGTTGAAGATGAGCAGTTTTGACATGGTCCTTAGCATGAGTTGGTAGCCTAAAAAGGAGCTTAGTGATGAATCAAGGTAAAAGCAAGGCAGACATATTGCCTAAAGGGAGGGGAGAGAAGAAAAGTCAAGTGAAATAATACAAACATGGGGGGTGAGAGGAGAACTAAATAATCAAACAATGAAGTTCCAATAGCGATGGGCCACAGAACCAGCTTGTCTCTCATGCAGTTCCTGTACAAAACCAGGACTGGTGATTTATTATTTGTTTTCTGTGAAATACATACTGTGCTTAAAAGAAGGAGATCCAAAATGCTTACACAGAAAGAAGAGGTATCATTTCCAAGCAGATGATGACTGCTAGTGTGAAGGGAATAGATCTGTACTTTTGCAAGTTGCAATACTGGTAGTATGATGGCTTGTGAAGACTTTTCTTTAAATAAACCTGACCTGAATCTAGTTTTTATTTTCAAAAAGGGAAAAATCCTCAGCATGGGTATCTATCTAACTGCAGTTTTGTTAGTAGGGTTATCAGTCTTCTGGTCATTGAGAAACGGGAGACACACTGGAAGTAAGCAGATGCAGTGACATTTGGAAAGTGGATTTTCTTTTGGAATTCCCAAACGCTTAATAGCCAAATATACAAATGGAAGATTTGAGCATGCAAATCAGTTTACTCCCTGGTGCTGTCTGCTTATTGCAATACAGATTTGAAGCCAAAGAGCAAACATTGCAACCATGTTGTGAAGAGCCTGGATTATTTTATTTGTTTTTATTTAGCTGCTTGGCTTTTTATTTTTCTAAAATATTAGAGAGCTGATGCAGCTCATAGTCACAGAGTTTGAGAAATTTTGCAGTATTTCAGAATTTAGGAATATATGTGGAAATTATAGCCAAGCTATAGTCTCTCATAATGACTGTTCGAGTAATTTAGAGGAAATAAATGATGGTATTTTCAAGACTCAGAATTTCAAGAATGGAAGTTGAACAATGGAATGCTTCAGTTGGATCATTCAACTGAAAAGCAAACTTTGTTTTCTGAGCAGTTTTCAGAAGTAAACGTCACACGTACCTGCTGCACATCAAGGTCTAATTTCTGGTTTGTTTTAGCCATTGTGTGTAAGAAAGAATTAAAGTATCCTTTTGTCTGTCTTTATTTTAAAGTAACTGACAATCCAAGCCGTAAGGATTGGAAATTAAGATACTTTTGTGAAACAACTGAATCGATATATGTTTCTGCCATGACACAAAAAAGTAATAAACAAAGATGAAATCACTATAGATCTTGTCCCCCTGTGCTTGGCACTGGTGAGGTCACACCTTGGATACTGCGTGGGTCCCTCATTACAAGAAAGACATTGAGGTGCTGGAGTGTGTCCAAAGGGCCACAAAGCTAGTGTAGGGTCCAGAGAATAAGTCTTATGAGGGAACTGGGGTTGTTAAGTCTGGAGAAGACTCAGTGGGGACCATACTGCTGTTTACAGCTACTGAAAGGAGGTTATAGTGAGGTGGGGTCAGTCTCCCAACTAACAAGCAATAGGACAAGAGGTAGTGGCTTCAAGCTGCTCTAGGGGAGGTTTAGATTAGATATTAGGAAAAATTTCTTCATTGAAAGGGTTGTCAAGCACTGGAACAGGTGGCTCAGGGAAGTGGTGGAGTCACCATCCCTAGAGGTATTTAAAAGACATGTAGATGTGGTGCTTAGGGACATTGTTTAGTGGTGGGCTTGGTAGCGTTAAGTTTGCAGTTGGACTTGGTGATCTTGATGCCTTTTCCAACCTAAATGATTCTATGAATCTAAAGATTCCATATTTGATTTACATTACTGTGTAGCTCAGTAGCATATTAATGGGGAGTTTTATCTAATTGAATGTAAGCTGTTTCTTGAAAGACAGTGCTTGTTTTGTTAATATATTTAATTTCTTTGCTAAACTAAGGTTAGAAACTGACATTGATAAATGTTTCAGTGACTTTTAAAGGTGTGAAATTAAATAATTTGAATACTTAGTGTCTTTTTCCAAAAACCAGGGCAAAAGTATGTATCTGATGGGACTGGCACTCAAATAATAACCAGAAATTATTCTTTGAACTCTTTCAACATGAAATCATTAATCTGAGTGTGTGAAATCAGCCTGCAATAAGTGTAATGCCTACATCTTTTCCAGAGGTGTCTTGGTGAGACTGGAAGGATGCAGCCATCCTGTTGTTATGAAAGGCTTGTGTGCAGAATGTGGCCAGGACTTGACTCAGTAAGTATTTTCAGCTCTTTTTTTCAGCCTCTCCTAGCTTGTGATTAGAAATCCAAGCTCTTTGTTTTCTAATTTCATAGAATTGTAGAATGTTTGAGTTAGAAGGGACCATAAAGCCCCTCCAGTTCCACCCCCCTGCCATGGGCAGGAGCACATTCCACTAGAGCAGGTTGCTCAAAGCCCCATCCAACTTGGCCTTAAACACTGCCAGGGATGGCACATCCACAGCTTCTCTGGGCAACCTGTGCCAGGGCCTCACCACCCTCACAGGGAAGAGCTTCTTCCTCAGATCTAACCTAAATATCCCCTCTTTTGGTTTAAAGCCGTTCCCTCTTGTCCTTTCCCTACATGCCCTTGTAGAAAGGTCCCTCTCCAGATTTCTTCTAGGCCCCCTTTAGTTACTGGAAAGCTGCTACAAGGCTGCTGTGGTCTTTGCTTCTGTATTCTGAGTCTTAGTAGTTGTGAATCTTGAGGGTAGCTGAAGATGTAGATGCTAGTAGGGAGGAAAAAGGGTATTCAAACTGCCTAACGTAAGTAGGTGCTTAACATACAGAGTGCTCTTATAAGCAAAGTTGAGAGGGAGTTTCCTCTAAAAGTTAAATTTCAGCACAAAGCACTTCTCACATTTGATTAAAAAATCTATTGAGATTGGCTTATAAAATTGTTGATTAAAATTGAGTGGTCTGAATATATTAATTCTTGATCACATTATTAATAGTGTGATCATTTAATAAAGTGTATATCTTTACTGAAAAATTGCTGCTTGTAGGCAAGAATCTGTGTTCGTTTTGGATAAAACCAAGACATGAAGACAGAATAGGCAAGTTCTGTGCCACTGTTACAAATGTGTACCCTTTTTCCCCCCATATATGTCGCTGTAGTCACAGAGGCATTATTTAGAACTATACTTTTTAGTCATTACAGGGATTCATAACTAGAAGTATGGGTGAATAAGATGCCATGTGGATGCTTGAGTTACAATTCATGTTACAAATTTATGACTTAATAACTGCATGCTCTCTTTCTGTAGATGTTGTGGTGTAACTTGCTAACTTAGGTAGAAAATGCGAAGAGCATGCATACAGACTCATTCCCATCACAGTGTATTCTACTTTGCTTTTTATGTGCTCATAACTGAGGTTAAGAGTTGTAAGGCATGTCAGCAGTGACTTAAACCTGGGTATTCTACCTGTAGAGGTATAAATAGTTGTGAAGTAATAGTAGTTTCATCCATGTGATCTTACTTCATTTGTACTGTATCGTAATGAGAGCCAGCTTGTCTGCAGTGCTTCCAATGTAAGGCTTCAAAGCTGGTTTAGATTTTTTTTTTCTTTTTTTTTTTCAAATGTTCTCACATGAAACTAAAGGAATTTAAGCCTTAGGCCAAAAAGAAAGCAAATTCAAAAGATGGTTGTATAAACTCTGTCTTATTGCTAATACAGTCGGTAAAGAGAATTCTGCTTACACATATCAAATTACTAATTCAACAGCTTCTTTCCAGAGTGGGCTGTATAATAGACTGGATTTTAGAAATGAATGTTGTATGCTTATTTGAAGGAAATACTTTGGTTTCATTTTAATTCATAGTCATTATTAAGAACTATTTTGTGAACATTATCCGATAAACCAGCACAAGTGGACTAAATGTTGTGCAATATGTAACCCTGTTAGTGGTTTGGATATGACTTTTCATAAAAAGTTGACTGTTAAGACTGTTAAGTAGTATTTGGTAAAATAAGAAACCTAACTGAAAGTTAGGATAATAGCAAATAGGTTTTTGCCTGCCCTGAATGAATGCTTGTTTTGAGGTTTGAATACTATCACATGTAAATACTGCTATGCTGCTCTTTCATTAAAAATCTAGGTAAATTCAGGATATGCAGTGAAATCTGTTTTCTCAATTAATATTTGTCTACCTCAGCTATCTTCATTTTATACAAAGTAGCTTATACCTATGGAGGAATGTGTTAGGTCTGCTGAGCCTATGTCAGATGGCAGTTCAAAAGCATATGTATTAATTGCCTTCCTTGCCTGAAGTGAGTAAAGCCATTTCACTGCCAGCTTGTTGGGTGTTGTTTAGTGGTACATCCTTTCTGTTAACTAATTCTTATGCTTATTCAACAAATGGTCTGGAAACAGTTCATCTCTTTTAAAGGCTCATTTAAAATACCATTCATTGTTGCATATAAGAGATGTTCTGAACTCTGAAGTAAAGGATGTAACATGGTAGAATGTGCATGTAATCTTAGGACCAAAGGAAGTACCTGTCTTTTGTTTCTTGTGCTTCCAAGCCCTAAGGTACAGCAGAAGCATATCTGACTGTGATTGTGTCTGCTTCAACACAGCTAAGTAATATTTTTTTCCTCAGGTGCTTGCTTGTCATGAAGTGAAAACTGGGTGAAATTTAATTCTGGTTGTAGATCTGATATCAAATTTTGCCTTTTGTAGGACAGGTACTTGTGAGAATTAAGAGATGTGCATGTGACACACAGGACAAAACTTGTGTGATAGTATTTTTAATGTTGGTTAACCATAAATGTCTTTAAAATTAGGTACCACAGTTCCCAAGAAATTGATCTTTGTAAGCTGTAAACTAGTGATACTGATGATAGCAGTGGTGTTACTCGATAAGTTTTCAAGGAATTTCATACTTCTGTGTGTACACACACACTTTATCATAAATATATATACACACAAAAAAATGAGAATATATATACTGTATGTAATAATATTTCTCATTAAAATTAGAAATTACTATTCAGTCTATATATTAATATTAATGATATTTATCTGTATATACATGCATCTGTATGTGATTATATGAATACTAAGACTGTGTGTGGATAAAATTCACATAAAGTACAGGCACACACATGTAGTACTTCACTCTGTGCTAAAGGAAAAAGCATGTATGGGTATTTTTTGGATGTTTTTCTTGAGGCAGCATTCACGTGTAAGTAGCATAAAGAGTAATTTTGCCTGTCCTTTGCTTACATTTATTTTATAGTCTGACTTGGAGAAAAGTGGATAATTGCATGCTGAGAGATTGCAGAAAAAGAAAAAACATTTAAATTTGAGTGGTTGTTATACTTTGTAACTATTTTCTAATGCTAATCAGTACGTAGATGTCTGTTTCATCCTAGTGTCATTTTTAATGAAATAATTATATGGAAGCATAACTAATCATGATGATTTTTGAAAGGTTTTTATGGTGAACTGCTTTGATCTCTATCCATTTATCCATTTGGTTTAGTGACTTACATTAGCAAGAATTTGAAAGAAGAGTATATTAGTCAAAGTAGTTTTTTGGTGGAGACTAGTTTGATACTCCAGATTTTAGTGTTCATTTTTCACTAAGCTATTACTCTCTCTTTTGGTGCTTCTTTTCCCTGCATGATTAGGATACAAAACAAGAATGGAAAACAGAATGTGCCATTATCAACAGCAACTGTGTCTATGGTTCACAGTGTTCCAGAGCTGAAAGTTAGCTCTGAGGTAAGTATCATCATGCTTTCTTGATTCATACCTTTCACTATAGCTCTCCAGTTGAGAAGCTTCATTATCGGAATGTCTTCAATGTTCTGTATACTTCATACAGAAAGTTTGGCTTCCTTCTGAAGAGGAATTTGGTGTTAAGCATCAGTAGCTCAGGGGTTTTGTGTGTTTACCGTAATTCAGATCGGTTATTATCAGGTTTATAGTGTTCTTTTAGAGCTTTGCACTGAAAAGATGACACTTTTGTGACAGCAGCCTGAGAATTACTACTTTGATGTTTTTGTCTCTAAGAATGAGCAGTTTGTGGCAAGTTTTGTTTCCACTAGCTGAAAGGTGTTGGGAGCTGGCAGTGTGTTTAAAACAGCTTTACCCTTCACCTTGAAATTGGTCCCACTAGATACAGAAAAGCTAGTTTGTTACCAATGTACCTGCATGTTAAATATTTTTTTTAACTGTTCAATTCAGCTGAGTCATCAAAATATGCTTGTTCAACCCTCAGTTTCTTTAGAGGCAAAGACATGTTTATTTTGAAGATAAACATTCTATTTATCTTCTTTACCAGCTTGATTATTTTTTTTTCTAAACTCTTTGAAGAGCACCAATAAGAAGAAATGCGAAGATAGAAGCATTAGAAGTGTCCCCATCCAGAGGAGTGTTTCAAAGGGCAGTTTGCATTTGACCCCTGCTTCTTCATAACACTCCACTTAACTTTATCCACAGACAGCTAAACTTAAAAGCAGCTTACTATCAGACGTGGTTAAGGCAAACAGAGCTTCATGTGGTACTTCTAAGGTTTGGAAACATGCAGAAGCGGAGTAAACTTCAACTCAGATTTAACAGAGTATAAAGTCTTTGACAGCAGTGCCCACACGGAACTATGTAATCTAATTATGTATGTCTGAAAGTATTTATTCTTTAATCTTGAATTGTCATTTATTTTAATTTTTG
The DNA here is from genome assembly GCF_033815535.1 of Pezoporus flaviventris. NCBI lineage: Eukaryota > Metazoa > Chordata > Aves > Psittaciformes > Psittacidae > Pezoporus > Pezoporus flaviventris. The sequence continues at coordinate 96,219,868 of NW_026892555.1, forward strand.
TCATTAGCAGTTTAGTTTTATACTTAGCCTAGCGTTGTCAGCTGTAGTGTACCCAGTTGATACAAAATTGCAAGTTTTCAGACCAGCTGATAAACTTGTCCTTTGTGTACCCCAAAGCTATTACTGTTTCCTCTCAAGGCTCCTGGCCTTGAAGTAATTCAGTGGTTATTTATTAACCTTGAAAGTCCTTGAGTTTATCAATTTTAAGAGTTACTAGTGTCACAAAGATCTGACAGTAGACTATGGGAATTTATTTTTTTTTTTTCTGTGGAATAAATGCTGGCAAGGCTGCCATCACTACAGTTATGTTGAAGCATTGTTTCTAATGCAGTTAGTTTGTATGAGACCTTCTTAATTTTACAGTGCACAAAAGGCAATAAATCTAATTTATTTCTTCTAAGCTTAGTTATGAATGTTTTGTTACAGCAAGCTGAGCAGCTAGGAAGAGAAGATCAACAGCGACTACATCGAAATCGAAAACTGGTGCTCATGGTAGATTTGGATCAGACATTGATCCATACTACAGAGCAGCACTGCCAGCAAATGTCTAATAAGGTAAGTATTTGGTGTTAACTTTCAAACCAAAGTAACAACAGGAATATTTCTAACAGTATTTAAATGATGGTTTCATGATTAGGTAAAATTGTAGTTGAAGACTAACAGAAAATGAGAAATAAGTCCTCTGAAATGTATTCCTTTTTTCTGTGCATTTAAACTGACGGTATGTTTTCTTCCAAACTTTGAGAAGTTTCAGGTAGCTATTTTTAATGTCTGCTTTCCCTCCTCTGCAGTTCACAAGCTGAGTACTCAGTAATGAGACCTTTTTTTTTTCCCCTCCATGTCTGAGGTGGATATAGTGAATTACTGTTTGAAGTCCCTCTTTGGATAAGCCTGTGTGTTACTACATCTGTCATTCCTTGACTATGTCTAGAGATTTTTTTCTTTAATTTTGTTTTTCTGGGGTGAGAGACGAATTCAGGTGTTGCTATTTATATTTAATTCTTCCTGAAACATTCGTCATTGCACTGATGGGGACTATTGGCTTGTAACATTTCCAGCTTGGAAACTTAAAAAAAACTAAAATAATTTTAAAAAAGCATGTTAGAATGTATCTACAGTGTCTTGTAAAGGAGGATGCAAATTCAAACTTGTCATGCAAACTACAGCTGCATGATTGCTCTTTTTTTAACTCTTGGCATTTGCGCATGTCCAGTAAGTTCAACATGCATTAACTCCTGCTAGGAAAAAGCAAGCTGTAAATGTACTTTGTAATTGAGAGGAAAAGGGAGAGTGAATGTTCAGCTTAAAGATCGAAAGAACTTGTCTATTTGAAAGGCTTTGCCTTCATCTATATAAATAAATGGTTTAAACAAAAACATTTTTAAAAGATTGTGAGATTTTTATCTGGGATCTTTATCAGCAAAATTCCTTCCTGGTTTGCTATCTGATGGTGTATTTCCGTAGACATAATGCTTTTTCATCCAACAAAGTCTTTCTCTGAGCCCAGTATGTACTAAAACTAATCTGAGTGAAGTTCACTGAATGATATTGATTGGATTGGGATCCTGAACTTTCTGAGAAATTTCTCAGGTTGCTTTGTTCAGATTGGTTTGCCATAAGATTTGAATGGAAGCTACCTTGATCATAAACTTTTTCAAATGCAGGAAGGTACACTGGAAACTTTTGTGTTGGACTGGCTGGTACAGAGCAAAAACATGCTTTGGATTTTATTCATCCACATAGTCTTTGTGGCTAAAACTTGCTTTAGCCTAGTCAGACCAAATAAAAGTAGTGAAAGTGATGGAAGAGGGAATAGCACTTCTGGAATGCTGACGTTTTTGTTTGTTATCGTGATAATATGAAACATGCTTTTTCTTCTAGGGAATATTTCATTTCCAGTTAGGTCGAGGTGAGCCTATGTTGCATACTCGTTTGCGTCCTCATTGTAAGGAATTCCTGGAAAAAATTGCCAAGCTGTATGAATTACATGTTTTTACTTTTGGCAGCAGACTGTATGCACATACAATTGCAGGTGAGTAGCATGTTACACTTAACAATATTTACGCTATCAGGCTTTATATTTATATAGCTAGTTTTCTTTCTGTGGTTGTTTTCAGGTATTTGTTCTTTGTTTTGTGCAAAAAACACTTCCTAGATATTTCAGTAAACAGGTTTCTGGGTTCACTTACAAGGCAGTGGCTGTATGGCCTGTAATTTTAGAAATAATCCTTTTCTTCCTTTCAGACATGCTTTTTTTGCTTCCCTGATGGTTAGAGAATTAGACTGTGGCATGACAACTAGTGCCTTCCTATTTAATTAAGAAATCACGTTGATGGACTCTAAAAATGATCTGCAAATCACTTGTCTTAAGATCTAAAGTAATTCCATAAAAATCAACAACATGAAATTCTCTCTTCCTGTGGGGATCATACCCGCACGTACATTCACCCACATACACCCTGCTGTTCCCATTCACCAAAGGAAGTTTGGCTGCTAAAAATCTATTTACAGAAGTTCTGTTTGTGTTCTGGAGCTGAGATGTGCTTATTTGAGGAAAAACACAGATCTAGCAATATTTTCACATATTTTTCCTCAAGAACGTAGAATTGTTTTCTCCTAGTAACTGAAAACTTACATTTAAATTATAGCATTAGTAGTCTGTGGTGTGGGTCACTGAGTGAAATGCTTACCTCCTTCCAGCAACTGTAAAAGAAACCTACCCTCTTGTGAAAACATGAGTCAAATTCATGTTAGGAGGGTTACCCTGGGTTTAAACTGTAAAATTTGCTTTCAGTGCCTTGACAGAATAGCATTTTTTGTGTAGACTTTCCTGTATGAAGTCTGTCAGACTAAGACAGTATAACTCACATTGTTTTAGCTTGTGACTTTGTATGTCAGACTGTCCTGGCTGCTATTCTGTGTCTCCTAGCTTTTTTGTCTTTCATACCTGCTTTTTTTGTCAGGTTGCCCCAAGTGTGTTGAGCAATGCTATCCCAGTGATCCCACTTCTTGGCAAGAAAGGAACATTCCAGAGTAGTTAGCTAACTATCCTAGTTAGCACTAGAGCAGTTTAGAAAAGAATTGTGTAAGTAGAGAATTCTTCATGCTTGTTAAACAAGCCACAGAAGATGCTTATAATTACAGAAATCTCAAATCAGGAAGTGATACCTGCTTGTGGTCTCCAGCTGATTTTCCTTGAAAGTTCAGGAAGGCATATCCTGTCCTGCCCATCCAAGTGAACATTTCTACATTACTTACTATTTTTTGACCAAGAAGAAGAATCTTCTTAAAGCTTTGTCAGTCTCACTGTTGGATTATATGTTGTATACAGCTAATGCGTTAACACTTTTGTACCTTGCTTCCTCCTTGGTGTGGTTATTTCTTGTGTAGCAAAAGGGGAATGTTTTTTTTATATGCTAGGTCTAAGTAACTGGTAAAGGAAAGTAGGTGGGCAAGATTCCTTACTTGGATCTGTGTGCCAAAAATCTGCATGTGGCTTAAGGTTAGAAGGTGTATACCCAGTGATGTAAGGAAGACATATAGCAAATAAGCTTCAGAGCCAGGGAGAAGAGTGAGTCACAGATGTAGTTAACTCATGATATGTATGTGCTTCCCGACTGATTGGTCATCTCTCAATGTATGACTTGGTCATGTGCTTACTTTGAGCTAAAATTTTTATTACCCTGTAGTCCCTGTGCTGGCACAGGCTGGTACTTATAATGTGATAAGCCTATTTGTCAGCATCATACTTGCGCTGTTCCATCTGTTCCACAGAGGAAATAGCCGCCAAATGAGCAAACTAGGGTATTACTGCTTCCTGACATCCCCAGACTTTCAGATTTTTGCCTGAAACTGTCTGACTTCATTAAAAGTGTTCAAACTCCAAGTGGATAGTTTCAGCTGAAATATGTTGCTATGGAGAAATGGTCGATACAGCCTTTGGTCCATGTACTTGCCTGTGTAACCTAGATGCACGGAGAAATGTATAGCTAATACATACAGAGAACACTTGATGGCAGTATTGGTTAAATTATCTCTCACAGCTGTCAGTTTGATATTTTACTGTTATCCCTCTGTTATGTAAAGGAAGGACTTGTAATGAATCTTTTCTCATAAGGAAAAAGGGTTTTGTTGTTAGGTCCTCTATATGCATCCTAGATTTCTTTGTGAAATCAGGTTCTCCATATAGGACCTATAGGACTCTGTAGTTCTCCATTTCTTAGTGAAATCTAGACACTGAGCTGCTACTTGCATGTTCTGGAAGGCTTTTTCCTCATTTGCGAATAGATGACAGAGGTCCTTTTCTCTCATCCCAGCAGACTCAGCTGCTAAGTGGCATTACCTGCTATTTGTAAACACCATTTATATCTGCCTGAAGCAGTTTATCCTAAACCCTTTCTTAATTTGACATATTTGCAAAGTGGTATCTTGTAGTACGGTTATGAAGATGAATTTTACATTTTTATCTAGAGCCTCGTGTAGTATTTATCTTATAAATAATTACTTTGACCAATTGATATTTTTTTTTTCCCTACTCTGCATCAGAGAAGTCCAGTGTATTTAATACTGAATTTGGCTTAAATGGTGTTGTAAAAGTCAATGCAGCTGTGAATTTTGAGTTCAAAGGCCACTAGGCAAGGATAATGCAGTATGAAATCACTCCTAAGATTCCTAGTGGATTTTAGGAAGTAGAACTGATTTGAGGACATTCATACATATGGTTTATTACAGCAAGTGTATCAAGAAATAACTGACGAGAGTGTGTGTGTGTGTAATCACCAGTGTCTGAAGGTCTCTAATGCAACTGAAAGATTGACTGAACAGCTCTTTCCAGGTTCTAAAGTAGGACCTGAAGTAGAATTGGAGATGACTTTCAGTTTTAAATTTATTTTTAAAAGGACTTCTTCAAATTCATGTTGGATCCTACTGTTACATCACCCCACTGGGAATTGCTGTTTAACTCTGTAAGATCTGAGACTTCCCCAGTATAATTTATTTACTTTTGAACATTGCATCTTGTGATGTTGTTGGTCTTTTTTACTTAACCTTAGAAGTCTTACAAAGGTTTGCTTTTGTAACAGCCTACATAAGGTCAGGTAACACAGTTAGGTACGCTTGTATGTGCAAAGACCCAGTCTGAGATACTGGAAAACAAACTGGAGAGGAATAGTCTCTGGTAGGTGAGTCAACTGAATAGTCCCTCATAATATGGCTGTCAAAGGATAATGATAGTGACTTCAGTTTGTTCAAAAAACTGCTTAGAGGTGTACTTAGCACATTGTCTAATTCATGGAACTAAATGGAGACTCAGTTTTGATTTGAAACCACAAGTCTGTCTTCAATCATTTTGACTTCTTATAAAGGTTTTTTTTTAAACATGCTTACAAAATGAGAAATTCATCAACGTTTATCCTTTTGCTGGTATGTTACCTGCAAACTGATACTTCTCCATTAAAAAAAAATCTGTTAAGAAAATTTATTACTAACAATCAACAAACAGTGAAAAGTGACTGATCAGATTTCAAGGCATGGTGGTGGAAATGGGTAGAAATAAATAAATGAAACAAGAGTACATGTTGGGAACACTTTCACTGTTGCTGTATACTTAATGAGCATATTAAAAAACACAGATGTTCTTATCCCTCCAAAGTCATAGAAAATGACAACAAAATGCCCCCACAAAAAAACAGCATCATCAAAACAGGTGCCTTTTTTGGTGTATCTGTATGGAATTTTATTAAAGAAAAAGCCACCAGTGCTTTGGAAGGTATCATCGATTTGAAACCTGTGGCTTCATTATTAAAGGTTAATATCCGAACAGTGTGCTATGGTAAATTCTAAGTGTTTTAATATGTAGGTTGTGAAAATATTTTTATTTTGAAGGTAGTAGATTTTTTCATTATGTTTCCCAGTTCTTGTTACTGAAAGCAGCATAATAATGATTTTAATTTTTTAATAAAAGTTTAATCTTAGGCCTTACTTAGTTTTATCTTGGAGGTTATATCTGCATCTACTTATTTTTAATGTAAAGTTTTTATTTCTTCAGGTGTATGTTCTATTTGCAGTCATAAACAAATTAAAACTTAATGTTTTAAGTAACAGTATGTTATGTAGCCACTAGTTGTCTTGCTTGCTCTTGTATAGAGCAAAATCATAGAATAGTTTGGGCTGTAAGGGACCTTCAGAGGCCATCTAGGCCAATCCCCCTGCAATGAGCAGGGACATCTTCAACTAGATCAGATCCTCTGTTTCCAATGATATTCCAGTTATGTCTTCTGGTGTCACTGAATCGCTAAATAGGTTAGTGAATAGCCAATATAGCCTCTTCAAAATTTAAAGATGATATTAACATACTATTGAAGAAAATAAATTATGTATACTAAATGCAATGTTATCTGTCATTACCCTGCCATGTGAATACATCAGGGTTATGTCTGTTGTATTGATTCAGTTGGCCAGGCAACATCCAAGAGAAATCAAAGAGTTTAAGACATGGTCTTTAAATGACCAGTGCTGTTTTCCATATTGTTATTCAAGTAGCTTAGCTTTGAAAGACCCTTCTCTCTTAAGATGAGCTTTTATCTGTGTGGGTACATCTGTTGTGAGCTGTATCATAAGTGCAATTTTAGTGAATTATCAAGGAGGAAAAAAGTGTTTAAATTAGATCTTTACCAAGAATTATTGAAAAGTTCCAGAACATTATCTCGTCTCTAATACTTGGCAGTCAGGGTTTCTGTGCTTGGGCTTTCTTAGTTCAGCTTCACTTTCTTGCAGTTTTAGCTAGACAAGACTGCAAATGAAAGCCTCATTGTGGTTTTACCATCTAATAGTGCACATCTGTCCAATTTGATGTAGAGTGTTCCTGTGTATTCAGATAATAGAATACAGAAGAAGAGAATTTGGTTGGGGAGAGCAGCAACTTATATGACAGCTTATGTAGTTTGTCAAAATATCTGTATGTATGGCAATAAATCTTTGTAGCTAATTCTCTCAATTCATTATGCCTAGGTACTGCAAGGGTCTCACTACAGGGGATGATTCTACGAGTTTGCAGCAATTCTTAAGCATAGCCGGGTGAGTTAAGGTTGAACCTCTGTCCTTAACTCGAAATTTTCTTGCTTTTATGGGTTTTAAGTTACTCCAATTACACATTAACTACATAGAGGATCAACTTTTCAGTTGCTGATTTTTATTCGACTTTTTTATACTCTCTTTTTGAAGACCCAGCTTAAACATACTCATGAGAGCTGGACTTCTAAAAGGAGTTGACCATGTGTTCTGTGCAAATCTCAAAGCTCCTCCTTGAAAGAAAATTGAAGTTGGTCCTTAAAATCTATAGTCACTTTGAACTTTGGTTCTGGCTGTTAAGATGGCCACCATTTAAGGTAAAATAAAAAACCTTTAAAAAGTTGCCCCAGATAAGTATTGACTGCCCTGTATTACTCAGAAAATGAGAAGTTAATGCTAAATTTAACACAAATTCAGTAAACTGAGAAATTCAGGTTAGCATGTAAGATGTCAGTTTCTTTCTGAGCCATTATGTGACTGTGATCTGCTCATGAGGTTGAACTTCATTATTGGATGCTAGGTTCAGAAGCATGTGCATGTGTGTTTGTACACCCAAGTCACCATTTTCCTAAATAATGGCATTTTATTTTAAGATCAGATAGCACAGCTTCTTTTGGTTTGTTTTTGATTTCTTTTTTCCTGAGCGTAGTCAGAACAGTGACTGCAACTAGGTCTAAATATTTCGAGGAATCCCAGGATATATTCATTATGTGTAAATATATTTAAGTAGTTTTTAGAGGTACAACTTAAAACCTACAAATGCAAGAGCTCCGGCTGAAACTGTCCCTTAACTTGCCCATTGTGCTTAAGTATTGCAGCACATTGCCGACTCTTGTGAGACTTCTCCGCAGTCCCTAGGCATAATGAGCTAAGGCGAGCATTTAGCTTTAACGAATCACCTGTAGAGAGATAAATGTAAGTTGCAAGAGTCATGTGTATCTATCATCTGCTGTATCTCTTCCAGCCTGATTTATGTGGCTGTCACAAATTTAGTTCTTTTCATTTCAATTTTGGTGCTATGTTGAAGGAAAATGAGATGGGACTTGTAAAATTAATGCCATTGCATTAGTTACAAATACTTGATCCACTGTGCTTACCTTTTCCCCCATATAATACCTCATACCTTAAAACTGTCTGTTAGTTAAACTGCTGGTGCATAGATTAAAAATAACTGAATTATATAGAATGTAAGCAAGGAACAAACATCTTGAACATTAACTTCTTAATTTCTTCTTTCAAAAGGATTTTTGGACCCCGAAAAGAAGCTGTTTTCCCATCGAATATTATCAAGGGATGAATGTATTGATCCGTTTTCAAAAACTGGGAATCTTAGGTATGTATATGGGTCTTACACATTAAACAAAATAAGACAACAGAATATGCTAAATATAATAAAAATTACTCCCTCTGCACTTAACATGTTTATAGTCCTCCTTTATCTGCTTCTTAAATATCAACATGGTCTCCATAAAACCGAGATGTTGGGTATTGCAGCATTTAATCTAGTTATTGTGTTTTGTGGTAGTATAACAGTAAGAATGTGAAGCAATGGAATCATGTTTTCACTTACACTTTTCTTGTAATAACTTAACCTTGTTTCCATTTTATTATTCCAGGCTTCAGGCTTGTGGTCTTGTATGATGACTTGTATGTTGCATGGGGTTTTGGGTTGGTTTTTGGGGGTATTTTTTTTTTTTTTTTTTCAGTTAAACTAAAGTTCTCAGTTTGAGATTAATACTTATTTCGGTATCTAATATTCTGGCTTTCAAATCTGCTGTATATCTAGCAGCTTCTGTGGTCCAGCGTTTCTTGAAATTAGGCCATCTAGAGCCTTAAATTAATATTGTAGTCTAAATTCAGGTTCTGATGTTTTTCAGGGTATAAAATCAAGGGTGTGGTTTTTTTTTTCATGTAAGGCAAATATATTTAGGATTTTGTAAACCTAGATCAAAAATTATTCCCACCTGACCATAGCAAATGAGAAGTTTGGGTTTTTTTTGGTTGTAGGCTTTTTGTTTTGGTTTTTTTTGAGTTGGGTCATCCTCCCCCCCGCCCCGCTGTTTTCATATGCATGTGTGTATCAAGTGCTGTACCTCTTCCTCCTCAGTGATGTAAGTATTAGTACTTTTTGCTTCCATTGTTCTGGATTGAGTGAGTCAGCTCTTTGAAAAGCTGTTCATGTGTCTTTCCTATTTATATATAGTGTATTGACTATGTATGTCATTGGCTTTGGGGCTCTTTGTTGACCTAAACTGTAAGACTGGCTGAAACGTTGTAATGCAGAGGTTTGTTTCCTCCTGCTTCTAACCTCTGGAATAGAGATATAAAAACAGCTGTTTCTTTTATTTTTTTTTATTGACTTTAAATTAGCAGGTTGATACATATATCATGTCCTGCAAACTTGCTTGTAGCAAACCAGAATGTCAACAGAAACTGCTTTCATTGATAGTATTAATTTCTAAAATTAAATTAATTTTATAAACTGTTTCATCTTTTAGAGATCTCTTCCCATGTGGCGATTCAATGGTTTGCATCATTGATGATAGAGAGGATGTTTGGAAGTTTGCACCCAATTTGATAACTGTGAAGAAATACGTATACTTTCAGGGTATAGGAGATATTAATGCGCCTCCTGGACCAAGAGAAATTCAAATGAAGAAGAAAGGTAATTTATATAATTTTTAAACTACTTTCACAAGTTTTTCCAATTTTCAGATGTGTTTGATAGCTGTTGCAACCCTATATTATTGTAGTTGACTATTGTAGTTACTCCTGCAGCACAAGTGCAAGTAACTTAGTAAAACTGGACTGTTCTTGTTCATAGCTTTCCTTTTGATGGGTAACCACAGCAAAAGTGGAGTACTGGTAGATAACGTTTTGGCTGTTATGGCTGGAGTGCTGGTATGGCGATACAACGAATCATTCAAAAAAACAGAGAGGAAAGCAATTTCTCTCCTCTGTGTAAAATAAGGCACAGAGAAAAATAAATCTTTACTCCTCTCTGTAGGTTTCTTCTCTTCAGTCCCCTTTCCTGCCCCACTTTGGAGGAATAGTTAATAAACTCTGGTCTCAACATACTGCTGAGAATGAATATTTTGTTCCTACTTAACCTCCCTGCCTAAATCATGCTGCAGTAGTTTCATTGTCCTGAGGTGTAATCGTGAAACTCGCGCTAAAAAATAAATCCTTTCATGTTTGCATAGTTAACAAATAGTCACTGATGGCCTGTGTGATTTTTAAAGAAGAAAAAAGAGCTGCTTACACAGCGTCTTTAGAAAAGTAAAGTTTGTTAGGTTTGCCAGTTCTAGTTCTCTCTAGTAATCATTGACACGTAAAGTATCTTAACTTCTGAAAAGCCTGTCACTTGCTAACATAGTGATTGCATATGTAAATTGTGTGTTTAAGGAAAAAAAAATTCACTTCTGATTAAACTAAAAAAAAATAAAAAAAGAAAATATATACAGATTTTATTTCTTTCTTTCTTATGTTTTAGTAAACTACTCTACAAAACCAGAGGCATTGGATTCAGGAGTGACATCAGGAAAAGATGCTGAAGAAACAAAGAGTGTTATATGTGTAGAAGAGCAAAGCAATGGTCTCAAGAAAACTACAAAGGATGCTTGCACTGCAAATGGAGGTACTTCTGTAAGCAGTGAAACATTGGACTGGGATATGAACCCTCGTGATAAAGTCATTGCCCAGGATACCTTAAATGATAGCACTGATCAGAAAGTAGACAGTGAGATCACTCATGATTTGACAAATACAATAGAATCTCAGATTTCTTCAGAACAAGGTGACAGAACAGTGACAGAGAAGCAGCAAACCCAAGACAACACAACAAATGACTTGGACTTTGAACTGTCTAGTGACAGTGAAAGTGATGGTGGATTGGATACCAAAAAGTCATCCACTTCTGTATCAGATAGTGAGAATGAGGAAAAGAGAAGCTGGAAGAAATCCAAACAACCTTTGCAGGATGAAAATTTGCAGAAAGGGAGTTGCATTGATGTGAGTGAAAAAAAAGATGGTCTGGTGAACCATTCTGGGGATGCACAATCTCTGCCAAGTGAAAATATTCATGACAAAACTGATCTTGAAGCGCAAGAAGAAAGTGAACAGGAAAGTCTTTGTGATTTAGGAAATGGGTGTGCAGACAAGAAAGAAGCTGAAACAGAGTCTCAGAATAGTGAACAATCTGGAATTACAATGGGTGAGTCCTTAGATCAGAGTATGGAGGAAGAAGACGAGGAGGATGATACAGATGATGATGACCATTTAATATACCTTGAAGAGATCCTTGTGCGGGTTCACACTGATTATTACACAAAGTATGATAAATACCTGAAAAAAGAGATTGAGGAAATTCCAGATATCAGAAAAATAGTACCAGAACTGAAAAGTAAAGTGCTGGCAGATGTAACCATAATATTTAGCGGACTCTACCCAACAAACTTTCCCATTGAGAAAACACGGGAACACTATCATGCCACAGCACTTGGAGCTAAAATTGTGAAGAATCTAGTACTGAGTGCTGATGATCCTGACAAAGCAACACATCTCATTGCAGCAAGGACAGGTAAGCACATGAGACAAGTTTTCTATCAGCTTTTTTTCCTGTTTCAGCTCATTTATGCCTCGAGTTGTTTTTCTGTAGCCTACAGGCTTAAATATAACTGCGATTAGAATTTAAATTAAAGGAAAGGCTCTTCTTAAAAAAGGTTAGGAGCCTTTTTTTAAAAGGCATTTTGCTGCTTTTTGATCAAGTGTGGCTTTTAATTGTTAAAAAGAGGACCTGCTAAATAACCTCTGATGTAACATGTCTTATTTCTCAATTAAGAGTTGGTGGTACTGAATCTTTTGACTGTTAAAGATGTTGAATATAAACTTTAACATTCATTTCAGAGAAAAGTTTATTGTGGTCTTGCTATGAAGTTACAGCAATACTTGCTTTCTTGGTTTCTCAGATTTCAGCTGTCATGGTTTAGTTTCACTCTGTAAGAAATACAAACAAATTGTCTTGTGACTGGAATCTGGTGATAGCCTGTCACTGCTCCGCATGTAGCCTATATGTGCTTGTCATGGAGAGACAATATAATGTTTTTCCAATTTCAAATCTTAAAACACTTAACTTCAAAGCTCCTTTGTCTAACTTGCACTAGGTGGCTTCTGAATGCGGTTGTACAGAAGATGCAGCTGTTATGTGATGTTGTAAAATTGATAGAATAAATGTAAATGAGACCCTTCCAAACATAAACATTTCTCTGGATGAAAAATGTTGAATAATGTTATGCTAAGGTACATGGCATGTGATAATGAGAAGCAGTTGACACTTCTTTGGGTTTTTTTTTTGCTTGTTTTTAGAATGTACAGTTTGGGGGGGGTGGTATATACTTATATACATATGCACATTCTTGTGTTCTACTTTTATAAGCAAATTCTTCACTACCTGCACATTCTTAGTGAATCATCCACTAATGTAAATCTTAATATGGAAAAGTACTTTAGATTTAGATTGCATTATATTAATGTGCTTTTAAGGTATTTGAATTGAGTTTATTAATATATTTTAAGTTAACTTTGTGTTATTTAGAAAAATATATTGATGTCCGGATGGGTCATATTTTCCAGACTTTTTGTCAATTTAGACTCTTCTTCGAAATAGTAATGTAAAGTTGGTGTTGCACTTCATACTTAAAATATATTCAAATATTGCCTGCTAACTAAGACAAGAAATCACAAGAAGAGTACTATTCCTGAATTGCCGGGGTGAAAAACCTTTGTTGTCAGTATGCAGAAGCTGCCCCCTTCTTTTAGTAAGAAAAGAATTGCACTAATTCGGAAAGAGGAACGTGGCAGTCTTTTCTGCTGATGGAGCAAGACTGCTGTCATCTTTTCACCATCACTTAATAATTATTTCTGTAACACTGGCAGTGAAATAAGGGAAATTAGAGTGGGGAAAAAAAAAATTCTCCAATAAGCCTTTTTTTTTTTTTTTTTTTTGTAAGATTCTTGTGGATTGCTTGTGGATTTGTGATGGCTTTTTGTCTTTTTCAACTGAAGACTATTTTTCTCATGTCTGGTTAAATGGGGGTAGTCATGCTGCATCATCCTAATTTCATGAGGGAAACTGAAGTTTAATCAGATTTTTAAGGTTGCAGATTGTGTCTGGTCACAACCGGTTTCATGATAATTTAGCTGTCAATGTGATATTTATTTTTTTTTATACTGATTAGGGTGTGGGTAGGCAGCAAATTCTGTAAATCTGTATTACTGCTGATAAACTATAAATACTGCATCTGTTGCTCTGTGGCAAACATCTGAAGCACTGCTTGATGACTAGTTGTTGTCACACTTTTGTTTCCCACTTTGATTTTTATCCAGAATCAAATCCTTAGACCAAAGTTGTTCAGCTTTTTCTTTTTTCTCCTCTTAATGTGTTTTTGAAAAGGTCATTTTAAAATGTACCTGTCAGTTCAGTGTTTGTGGGTGATCCCACTAACTGCAGACTCTTCACTCAGACAACAAGCAACTTACATGTTTACTTTGCATTAGCTGGGCAGTAGTAAGTGACATATACTTAATCTGCAGCAGTAGGTACTGTTAGCTTTTGAATTTTTAAGACGGGAAGGATTTGTCAAGAAATAAGAAGGGAAGAAGTCATTGTGAAATGGAGTATCCCATAGGTCTTGGAGGGATGGGTTTTCCCTCTGCAAAGTGACCATGTGGTAGCTTGATGTATGGAATGAACAGCTAACAAATACCATTTTAGGTTGTATTTGCAGCATTCTTGCTAGCCTATTGCAGTAAATAGTTAGATTTCTTTTATTCTTGTCTGTTTCTCTGCAGGTAGGCAGCTTGTTTCTTTGCAGACACAGGTACTCTGAATTCTGAAAATAAATAAATCCTTTCTCTTGGATTAGTAGGATTTTTTTTACATTATTTAGGGAGGAAAATACTATCTACCTGAATTACTGTAAAGCAGTTGGATCTTTGTTTTGTTTAATCAGATTTTCATAAATCTGAGTGACTGAGAAAAGGCTGCTCTGTTGTCCTTTCAGCTTACCTATGGGCTGCATAACTCTTCAGTTTTTGAAACATCTGTGGTTTGCTTTAAGCAACAGTAAACTGCTCTGGATGATTTACTATAGCTGTGTACACACTTAACCAGTTACTACACTTTAAACCTTGTTATGTACCTTCCTGAACAGATGAAAGATACTGTAGTTGATTTTTGTATCGAATTTTTGCTAGTGGGGCAGCTAAAGGTGACCAAGTCACATAAAAATTATTCTAGTAGGAATGGAAATTTGTTAGTTTAAGCCCTGAATTTTTCTTTTCTTTTTCAAAAATATATTTACTTCTGTGTCTTTTCCTATACTTTGAAAACAATATGGAAATAACTTCCTTACTTTTGTCAACTTAACAAAACTTGACATAGGCTTAATATCTTTAAATATCAGGTTGCTTAAAATACCAGTTGTACTATGAACTATGGCTTCTTTTATTCATTCTCATCTACCAACTTAAAAATGCTTACTCTTTAGTCTCTGAGGCACAGAGAGAGCAGAAAGCCACCAGCTGAAGTCTTGTTAGCCTGTCCTATGACTTGGTGTGCCATCTTCACATCAAAGAGCTATGATGTGTCCACAGTCTTGCTCCGAAGAATATTTTCACGGGACATGTCTTTGGAGCAGTGCATAGCTGCTTTTGTTTGTTTGGTTTTTTGTTTGTTTTTAAAAAAAAAAACAACTTGGGCACTGACAGTATAAGCCTGTTGCTTTTGCTGGTAAAGCACAATGCGATGTTAAAGCTGAGCTCTAGACATAGCCTCCATACAGCACATCTGGCACAGTTTTGTTATCATTTAATTCTTGTAGGACAAAATACTGAAGTCTGTATAACTTCTCTTAGGTTAATGCTGGAGAAGAGCTTCAGGATATCATCACAAATCAAGATTTTATACGTAAAGATGGTCCGTATAGAAACTTTTTAATGAACAGATATTTCCAAGCAGTGTTTGGCAACCTGATTACAAACTGCTGTAAGGATATGTTGACTTTAGTCTGTTGGAATCGGGAGACAGTTTTGAGAGTGATTCTGGTGGTCACTCATATTGCCTACTTTAGTTCATCCTGGTGCAGCCTGGAGTACACACGGTGGGCTCCTCATGGGTGATACTGAATTAGAAGGCAGAGTCAGCTGAGCCCTCACAGGCATTTGGCCCATAGGTCTGGACAAAGCTAATCCAGAGCAAAACTCCCTGAAATGCACATGGGGTGGGTATTCTCCTCCAGCACCCTTTTGCCCTGCAGATCTCCACATTGGGCTGCGCTACTTGATATAATGAACGTACCCAAATACGCATATAACATTTCTTTTTAGTCTTTGTAAGTATACAGTTTGTCTCATTTATCTATGTTGCTGAAATGCCTAGTGTGCTCCAAACTTTGGATAAGACAAAATTAACTGTTGTAATGAAACTAAGTGTCTTGGGGAACAGCTCCTGGTGTTTATTGTTACGTGATTGATTTCAGTCACTTTTTGTAGTAGCAAATTGCCAAGATTAATAGGAAGCTTTTTTGTTGTTTTCAACCTTTTTCTTGCAAGTTCAAAAGTAGAACTGATGAGTGCCTTCCCCAGGTTTAAAAATAACCTTTCCCAAAATTACATATTTCAGGCTGTATCCATCAGAGGGTAGAGGTGATTAATTTGGACTCTAGCTGCTTCATGTGAAAAGGCTTGTGTGCCTTTTTAACTTTTTATAACAATTTTAGACTAAAATTTGATGTAGAGAAAGGTGATTAGAAAGGAATAATGGGGGGGGGGGGGGAAGCAGTGCAGAAAAATTGTTTGTTTCAAAGGGATTTTCAGCCTAATTGGATGATTCAGATGTTCCTAACTGTACCAAAGTATTTATTGCTTGGATGGATTAAAATCCTTTCTGCAGTTTCTTCTTCATAAGCATTCTTCCAAAAATTTACACTGAGGAAAGGGGGACTAGAAGGTAAGGATATTAAGTATTGCAGTACTGTTTCTCCTACCCAGTTAAATTTGGCGTTTCACCAAATCTAAGAACATCATATGTGTGAGATCTTGATGTGTGGCCTTCTTATGATGGGGCTATGGAGTTGCTGCATAAGGGAAGTGTGACAGACATCGTCTATGTGGACAAAGCATTTGACACTGTCCCACATGACATCCTTGTCTCTAAGATGGAGAGGCTCAGTGGATAAGGAATTGGCTGCAACTGAGAGTTCCAGTCAATGGCTTAATGGCTGGAGGGAAGGGATGCCACTCAGAGGAATCCTGACAGTCTCTAGAGGTGGGCCAGCGCAAACCTCATCAAGTTTGCACTTTACAAGGACAAGTGGAAGCTCCTGCAGCTGGGTCAGGGCAATCCCAAGCACAAATACCATGAGCAATGAGTGGATGTGGATGGAGAGCAGGCCTGAGGAAAAGGACTCAGAGTTATTGATTGCTGAGAAGCTTCGCATGGATTATCTTTAAGGTCCCTTCCAACTGTAACCGTTCTAGTGTATATCTGGTATGAAACAGATGTGCATGAATGCAGAATGTGTATATGCGTGGAATGGGCAGCAAGGTGAAGCACCTGATAAATCATCAATGCAGAAACATAATTTTTAAAAAATAGTTGAAGGAAGCCATCTCCTCACATAGCTTCCCAAATTTAATATGAGGTGAAGGTGCAGTTTTATGGTTTTGTTCAGGTTTCCTGATAAAGTCCAGAAGGAGCAACAATTTCTTTAGTTGTGTGAATGGATGTACTGCAGTGTCAGATGAGCTTTTCCTCAGGGTATTATAAGCACAGTCAGTCAGTCCAGTAGCACCACTATCTCTGGTTAACTGTTCTGTATGCTTACTAGTGAAATCACACCCTGTTATATGTTGTACTCAGTCAGCTCAAGAGTTATGTGCTGGACAGTATTGCTAGCCATATCTGATATTTGATTCACTATCTAACACAGGGTACAGGTGCCTAAACTTCTACTGGAGTTCTTGCTCTTCATGTCTTCCCCCACCCCCCCGAAACTCCTATGCTTATGAACCTGACTTCAGCATCCTTTTTATGACAGCTTTCTTCCTACCTCTTTGTTCTTATGTCATCTTTGCTTTTCTCCTTTATTCTCAAAAGAAACCATTTTGCAAGTTAAGTCTTTCACTTTTTTTAGTCCTTCCCCCCCCAAGATCTCTGAATCTGATCGTTGTTCAGAACCTTTGCTTTCTTCCCTCTGCAACATATCCTGTTTATAAATTAAACAGTTTTATACTGTTTCTAACTGCAGGTATTTCCACATTTCCTACTGAGGTAATATAAGTACTAATAATGCCTCCCATGGAAACTCCCTCTGGCACTGTAAGCTGGCCCATTTCCAGCAGCTGTTGTGTAAAAGTACTCTGGGTTGCTGATTATGTTTGTAACAGATTAATTGTAAAACACATTTCTTGTCAAAGGATGAATGATCTAGGTGCACTGACTTCCCTTAGTGTTTTGCTTTTTAGCCCGTTAAAACCTCTTGTACTGCAAAGGTGTGCTAGGATGATCACAGATGGGGCTGTTAAATTGTTTTTGTTGAGTTTTGTTCTTTTTTGGTTTTGTTCTTTCTTTGTGGCAGATTTTGAAATATGGCATTTCTAAACAATTTGTGGTCTGGAAAAAGGCTTTATCTTTAAACACTCTGTGTTTATCCTGGATTCTAAAATAAATGCCTTTTTTACTAGTGTGGAGAAAAGCTTTGCATTTACTGTACAGCTCTTATATCCTGAACTGTGGAATTGCTTGCATTTGATGCTGAAAATAGAAGAAATATATTTGTGCACAGAACACTATTTTTATGAATCTAAATGTAAGAAACATATATTTGTATCTAAAGTTACAGGAGTAGGACTACCTTTTCTCTATTTTGTTAGATTTGGGGAAAGAAAAGAGCAGGAAAACAGAAGCTTTCAGCACTTTGTGCAGAATTTATGGGCTTCAGTAGGAGTGAATAGTGTTTGAAGTTACATATACTTGCTTCACCTTCAGTTCTGCTCTTAATCTAGGGAAAAGGGCTAAGTTTTAATTGAACTTCTGCCTTTTCACGTTTTTAAACAAAAAATGTAGTACATTTAAAGTGTATTTAAATGTCTTTGCACCAAGACAGGATATGAACAAGTAATTGGGTTTAAACTGTAAATAAGATGAAATGCTATAGAGATGTGACAAAAGGGAAGAGTAATGACTTTCATTTCTAGCCTTGCCAGTATGTGTGTAAAAATCTGATGTGTGTGTCAAACCTAGATATATCAGGTCAGAATCCTTGGAGTTTTTCTCTATTGCATATATATTTAGTGATTTATTGGCAGATTATACAATTCTTTGTAGTCTCAAAGGTGTCCAGTCCCTCCATAGATCTCTTTGATAAATGCTGAAACAAGTACCACAATTGATGAAATTACTTTTTCCAATCAAATAAATACATTCTTGAAACATTTGGACAGTCAGCTGTTTCTGGGAACTGACTACACTTCAAGGTTAATTTTTGCCTTTATTTG
Organism: Pezoporus flaviventris; assembly: GCF_033815535.1. Taxonomy (NCBI): domain Eukaryota; kingdom Metazoa; phylum Chordata; class Aves; order Psittaciformes; family Psittacidae; genus Pezoporus; species Pezoporus flaviventris. Next base: position 96,238,492 of record NW_026892555.1, read on the forward strand.
CTTCTTTCTAGTTGCTATAAATCTTTGCCACGAAGCATCAAAAAGAGTAACTGAAGAGTTTCTCTCTTGTTCTGGCTTCTCCAGAGGGAATTTGAGGACACTTGTTACTTGCACACTACATTGTTGATAGTTTCATGTGGATTTTGTGCTAGCTGCCATGTTTTACTTCACTTCTGTTGTTCTACTTTCTGCCCAATACTGGCAAAAGGGGTTGGCTGTTAATTCTAGTGTACTTTGGTGCCAGTGCTTTGGGAAGTTGCAAATAGCTTCATCCAGCTTGAGACTGAGATTCTTGCATCTTATTTAGAGTCTCACTTTTATCACTTGTGATTGTTTTGTTGGACTGAGGAGGAGCAGTTGTTTGATCACAAAATATTCTTAAACCAGTGGGTACTTAAAACTATCTTCTGTGTTTCTGGGAACACTGTAATGTTATGTTTCGTAATAGGCACAGAAAAAGTACGGCAAGCTCAGGACTGCAAGGACCTACACGTTGTAAACCCCGATTGGCTGTGGAGCTGCTTGGAGCGCTGGGACAAGGTTGAGGAACAGCTCTTTCCCTTGAAGGATGATTACATGAAAACACACAGGTAAGTGGGAACTTTGGGGAGTAGGGCCCCTGAAAATAGTTTATTTATACAGTGATGCTCATTTGTTAATGTAGCTTTAAAATTGGTTTCTGATAAATTCACAGTGGTGTGCCGTGCCTAGAGATTTAATGAAAGAACCCTCCATTTTTATCCACTTCTGTGCTGCTAAAACGGAAGACCATTAAAGGATCAGGAGGCAGTTCAGCAGCTAGAAGAATCAGGAGAAACCTGTGATGCCAATAGTTTTTTTAACAGTTGTCCTTGTTAGCTATTTTCGGCTGGAGCAGTTGACCTTGTCAGTTTATCCACAAACTAACATAGGGGAAATGTACACATTTTCACAGCATGGTAATTTTGTAAAGTATGGCAATTTTTTTTCTGAGCGGTGACGTGGAAGGCAGTAACAGAAAAATACAATAGAAAAACCCAAGAGGGGCTGGAAGACATGAAGATAGAAGCAGAAACTAGAAGAAAGAAAATAATAATCAGTGCATTAGGATGATGGCAAATAGAAGGGACAGCCAAGAACTTGTCTGTTAACGCAGAGAAAGTCAGAAGGCTAGTAAGAACAGTCCCCTTCAGGAAAGTTCCATGGCTACAGTAACTCATGACAAGATACTGTAGAGCCAGCTTCTGCTTCTTGACTTGTTGCCTGGTTAGATAGACTGACATTAATATTAATAGTGTCTCGCAAGCCTAACAGAGGACCTTCCCTTCTATGTTCAGGCAGGAAGGGGAATAGCATATTGGACTTTCTGTATCAAATCAATACTGGTGTGGTTAACTGAGTAGGCTAGAGATTTGTGTTCTGCTTTGAAGACACTAGGCATTTGAGGCAGAATGTGCATGTAAGTCCTCATACATACTGAAGACACCAAAAGTAAAAACATCTGAAAGTGAGGTCACTTATGAAATAGGACACTAGATGGAGAGCCAGGATTCAAAAAACTTAGGAGTGCGAGGTAGCCTACTTGTGGCTCGATGAGGTTATTTTGTTTTTTAAAAGTGTTATCAGATCTTTTTTTTAAATCAAACTTTGAAATATTTGTGTGGTATGTTTGTCTCAGAGGCCAGGCACTTAAAGTTCTTAATACAAATCTAGGTAGTGACTTTATTAACCCAACACTGTGCAACTTATCTGGAAAAGATTTTTTTTCTCCCTAGTGGGGCTGCTTAAAATAGTAATTATGGGTCCAAAGCACTTCTGAACTAGGGAAGGGATGAACTCTAGGAAAATATTTGCATATAAAATGAGCTTAAGAATATTAAAAAAAAATCAAGTAAACTTGGAATTAGTTGACCGTAAGTATTGACTCTACAAGACAACTTCAGAAATGTCTGAGAGAGCGTATGGTAAAATCTCCAGTTCTGTAGCACTTCCAGTATTTGTCAAAATGTAATTGTATTTTTTAATATAGAATCAGTTTCATGGTGCATAATATGCTGGTTTGTTTGATATTTTTATTATTATTTTAATTTTTCAATTTACATCATTTTTGGTTTGCGGCACTTCATCATTGTAATTGGATAGTATGCCCTAATTGTGATTCCTGCAGACTGATCTCTAAATGTTCTTGCTGACACTTCTAAAATTATGTTTTAAAATGCAGCAGGGTGATCATAGGCGGCTTAGTATTTTAATAAATGAGTTTGGGTGACTTGCAAATTCATACTGTGTGTTTGTTTTCTCTTGGAGCAAATTTGGAGAGCAAATACAAAGGTCTGATACAATAGCAGGTTTTTCTCTGTGTGCAGATTATCATGATACTCTAGTTGTGCAGTTGTTACTATCGGGAAGCACTGTCAGTAACTTTATATGTTAAGACAACTTTTAAGACACAATTAATAATCTTTTAATCATGTGATTATGACATTGTCTGTCTTTGCATTTTTCTCTTTGTAAATTCAGTGAGACTTTAATGGGGTGGAGGAGAAGAAATGTTTCTTCAGGAATCTCCCAAACCTTTCCTTTCATCCCCCTCCCCCCTCGCTTTCTCCTTTAGGGAAAAAGAAATGCTTATTTTTTCACATTCTTGTTAGATAGCTCATTTAAATTTCTAAAACAATTTTTTTCTGAACTTCTTCCAACAGAGAGAATAGCCCTGCTACATTTCCTGATACACACAGCACATTTCAGACTGCTTTGTTTCACCCAACACCCATCCATCCAAAGTCTCAACCTGGTCCTGAAGTGCGGCTTTATGATCCCAACACTGGAAAGTTAATCAGGAAAGGTGCTCAGACCTGTGGCCAGCCAATGTACATCCAGTCTCCAGCTCCTCCCATCACCTTACCAGTCCATGGCGAATGCTCATCCTTCAGGTACCTAAAGCATAGCTAAAAGTCACTTCAACTATATTTTCAGATGTGTAGTAAATATAACTTGTGTTGTCTTTGCCTTCAATTGAATTGTCAACTTTCCTTTAGTTACTTTATTTGTTTCCTCAAAAGCCAAGGAAATGAGAGAAAGTGAAGGGTCAGCTGAAGTGAAATCAGGATACTAGAATTCCAGATGCCTTTTGTGCCTCACCGAAGAGCGTCTAGAAACCTCAAAACAAATAAATGCAGCATGTAATTTGTGCACTCTGAAGAATGTTAGAATAACTCATTTCTGAGGCAAGGCAGCCTAATGTTTTTTAATGAGTCTTAGAATACTGGATTGGGATTCTTTTTTTGTGTCTATATCTGATAGCATTTGGCTTTTGTTTATAAAATCTTCCTCTTCACCTAATTCCTTCAGGTGGGGCATCAGCTTTGTGTTTTGTTTCGAGAATTATCAGAGAGCGATGTAGCTGAGTGTTATTAAGTAAGGCCAAAAGACTCTACACTAGATCAAACTTGATCTAAGATCACTAAATCAAGACACAAAAGCAGGAGGAGGTGGCCTCCTTTCTGAAGTAGTACAGAGCATCTGGACTTTGTCAAAATTTGTGGGTTTGGTAAAGCAACAGTGACAACACTTGTCTCTTAAGGCTGCGTAAAATAATTTAAATTCATCCCTAGGTATCCACATAAAAGATCTAACTTTCTGGAATGCAAACAAGTTTAGCAAGTCTTGTTGACTCCAATGGTAAAGAAGTATCTAGTTGAAGGCAAAGCTTTTATATGTCTAAATGTGATCAAAATTCCTTTGTACAGTGTGATCAGAGTGTAGCAGTTGTTACAAAGCAGTATATAACAACTACAAAAATACAAAGCACAATTACAAATGTACTGTTTTCTACCTTTCTTCTCCCTCTCCCACCACTTTTGTAGTGTATCACTTGTAAAGGCTTTGTATATTAGTGTATCTTATGTTTCCACTCTTACTGTTGCTAAATTATTTCAAGCTATTTTTTTTTCAGTTGACATCTTTTTGTAGGCTTTTTTTTTTTTTTGCATTTCAGCTTCTTTGCTTCTGTCAACACAGATTTGGTTTTTGTCTCTCTTGTTTATGAAGACATGTTGTTTTCAGTTCCTTTTTAACTGTGTCTCTTAAAGTCTGTATTTTGCTTTACAACACGTTAAATAGACAGGAAGACCTTAAATAATCAAGATGCAGCATGTATCCAGAGAGGAGCTGAACAGCTTTTGATTTTGTTAGTTATGGTGGAAGGGCATTTGTCTAGAAATAGAGCTGGGAAGGTTGTATGTGTATATATGACACTTCTATGATGCTTCAATACAATGGTTTATGTTAATATTAATGTGTTACTCAACGCTTTAAAAAGAATAGGTTTTGATATGTGTTCTGCCTTTGTTAACAACTTATGTAGAGTTTTATCCACACTAAAGCCTTTCTTTTTCTTTTTTTTCTTTTTTATCACTTAAGCTGCTTTTCTTTACTGTAAATGCTCAGGGTTGAAATGCCTTAATCTAAGTGAATCCAATTACTTAGTGCTGCAACTTCACCCCATAACTGAGCAGCTGTAATAAGATATTAATATAAGATATATGCTGGGAAATAGTATTTTTATCATCATTTCGTGTTGATTCGGTTCTAGTGGTAACATTAGTGACCTGTAAACACTGATCTCTTAATTGGAGCATGTCTGTATTCATCGAAGTAGTTCTTCTGTCTCCAGTTAAGTTGGTGAGGAGTGTCTTGTCAAAGTCTAGGAGGAAAGAAGCAGCGATCAAATCCCACTTTCAGTAGTTTTAATGGATAGGAAGTATAGTGCAGGCAGAGCATGAGGGCTGTAGTAAGTAACAAAGCTGAATAGCAACAGCTTTGCTGTGCTTTGAGCAAGAACTGAGGCAGAAGTACTGTAATGTTGCCTTGCTTTGTCTTAATGCATAGATCAATTATATTAATTCAAAAAACCACACACAACAAACTTTTAGAAAAGAAGAACCTTCACATCCAATTTAAAAACTGATGTGATACTTGACTTTAGAGAAAATTACCTTAGTGCAGCAGTTTCTTGATAGAGAATAGATACAATATATTTTGTGTCCTGAGAGACTTCATGTGCTTATATGTTCACCCTCTTACAAAAGATGAGAGTATCTGTAACTAAGCATTGAATTTAAGCAAAGCTAGATAAAGCTGTTAACACGCACAGCTGTTCCTGTTGTGGGTGGATGTAATCAAAGCCTCCAATAATCTCCTTTGATAGTTTCTAAAAACTTCATCTGCTGCTGAATTACAGACAGCAGGCAAAAAAATTGCACTGCTGCAAGAGGAAACCCTTGGGGAGATGGTAGCTGCATGTGGCATAGCAATGATACTTGGTCTTGTACAGTAAGAACAGACAGCTTGTTGTGCTTAGAAGATAACCTCTTTCAAGACAGGTTATCGAAAAAGGCTTCAAGATGTCCGAGTACCATTTCCTAAGAACTACTTCAGTTTTCACTTTGTTTCAGGTTCAACATTTTAAGCTCCTTTCTGGAGTTCAACTTGAAACATAATTTAAAATAGGATATGATTAGTTTAAATATCTACATGCAATTTGTCACTAGCGAATTACAGATGGTTCAGTTAATTTTGTTGGCGTTCTGTGTGACAGGCATAGATCTTGCTATTGTGCCTCAGCTCTGTGAGGCTTGAACACTTGTTCTTTGTTCCATGCATGGCTGCTGCAGCTTGCATGTAAAGGTACCAAAGAGTTTGGGTTGTACAGGAAGGGAAGGGAATGCCGTGCTGCTCTGTGGCTGCTAGCAACCAGCAAGAGCTGTTCCCTATCTGAGAACAGGAAGGATTCCACTTTAAATGTAACCCGTGTGTCAGAGCTTTGACACACTGTATGTATCTCAACAGTTTGTATTTTCATATGAGAACAGTATTCTACAGGCATTACAGTAAGTGCTGAAGTTGTAACAAGGTGTGAGATGTGTAACGTAGTGTTGTCCAAAAAAAAAAAAGTTAAGAGTGGTACTCTGGTTTTAAATAATGCTAAGATGCATTAAATGTTTGGTTTGAAAAGATGTGTAAAGCAGAGTTTGGTGGCTGAAGCAATTCTTTAAGATTCATATAAATTAATCTCACATATAAAATTTGTTTCTTAATTTACATGCTCATTGTTACAACTTTTCCTATTTAATGTTCATAGTCTTTGTGAGAACAAAACTACGAAATACCAAATTGAAATAATGAATGGAATTTAAATATTTTTCACTATCATTTTCATTATAATACTGGTTTAGCTTTTGCCCTGATGTTGTCTCAATGAAAGTGTTAAGATGCTTCTTGCTTGCACAAATGTTGAACCCACCCTGTACATGCATGTCCTTGTGCGTGTAAGACCAGTAAGTGCCAACTAACCTGTGCAGGGATGAATATGGTGGGTTTTTTGAAAAAGTACTTACGAGTCTCACCTGATTAGAAATAAATGTAAATTCCTGCATTTGTATGTCTTTAAGTCTTTAAAGTTTAATCAACTTAACAAGCAGCTGAAAATGTAAAGCCAGAAAAATGTCTCTGATAAAATAAAAGTGTTTCTTGCAAAACTTCAAGAAGTCCTTGTTTTATATTGCTTTTTGGAATGATTTGGTGAGAAGTTCCCCATGTGTCATATCTTACAGCAGTTGGAAAAATACTGGAAAATATCTGACACAAGCCTTTAGAAACTAGTCATGCAGTTATTTTACAGTTAATACTTGTGTATAATGGATCTCAGATTTTATTCTGCAAAAGGAGTTCTTTGATGTGTCTTATGGTGATGTGTTCTTAAAAAAATAGCTAGATTTATTTCTAGCCTAAGAAAATCTGCTTGGCTGCCTGCTATGTGTAACTTATGTATAATTCTTGGCATGGTCAAGCTTGTTGTGTTTTTAATGCAGTTGTGTGAGGTGCTGGGACCATTTTGTAGTTCTGTGTTTTACTAAGGATGTGAATAGCATCACCACCTTTCTCTTGGTTAAAGGGCACCTTTTAAAAAGGTATAGAAATCATATTTTAAAAGAGCCTTTTGAAAAATATGGTGTTTTTTTTCCTCTTTCACCTATGAAAATTATTGTCTGAGAGCAGTTTAATAACAAAAGAAAACATTGTGGTCTTGTAGAGTAGAAGACATGGGGGGGGGGGTGGAGAAGGGAGGGAGGGAAAAACAACCAACGAAACCTTTACTGTGAAGTAAAACTACAGTTTGGTTAGTTCATTTCCATAACAACCAAATCATTGTTTTGGCTTCACAGGAAATTTCACTGTTCAGAAATAAATGAGACTGTGAAAGGGGCACATGTCTGCTGTGGCGCTGAGCTGATATGGGTCTTCTGCAGCAGATAATGCAGTGCTGGATAGCACAGCAATGACTTGGTTCTCTTTCCCCTACACCCCCGATTCAGAAAAATGAATTCACATCTCCTGCATCTATCCATGGGATCTGAGATGAGATGTGTATTTAGGAAATATGAACCCTCAAAATTAACTTGACAGCTTTCTGTGGCTTTCAGTTTTTATCCATTCTGGGATTGAAGTACTGATGTAGAAAAAAGTCTTGATATTTAAATAACCTTTTTTAAGAAGCTGTCAAGTTCATGAGAGGAGAAACGATTTTGTAAAACCTTAGCTATTACTGTATTTATGTAACTTGATGGCTTTCTTGGGTGGGGATGCTGATCTAAACCTATTTCTTGAAAATTCAGGCTTGACAAGAAGCAGCTGTCCTGTGCTGTTGCCACCACTGAGATAGCTTGATGGCATCTCACCTGGTAGTTAAAACTTGAAACAGTTTGTGATTTAAATCACAATCACTTTTATACTTCCTTGTGGTAACCGTTACACACATAATCATATGGCTAGTGTAAGTAATTTGTGACCTGTTAGCTTTATAACCTGAGATATTTGAATCCTGGGTGGTGTTGAGCTGCTGTAATATGTTCATGAAGGTTAATGTGACAGCCCAATATTCATAGTTAAACTTGTATTGTGTAGCAGTTTTAGTTTCTCCCAGTCTTTTGTAGTCGAGCAATATTCACAGAAAAAAATTTACCCCAAAAAACCATAGAAGTCTTCTTATGTTGTTCTAGATGTAGTCTACCTTTTTATTACTATTGTAAAGAAGTACCCATGAAATTATAATTATTTTATCAATTGTTATGAACATTCTGATATTCCTTTTTGTATCTGTGTTGTGTTTCAATACAATAACTAACAAGGTAATAAAAGGCAGACTAAAAGAAAATACTACCATATTTGGATACTCTGGCCAAAAAGAAATATGGTCTGCTTTGCATCTCATCCAGGCTTAGCATCTAGGAAATGTCTGAAGATTGAGGCTGCAGAAAGGGGCTTTTCAATTGCAAACTTTGTCTGTAAGGTTGAGAAGCAGAAAGGTATACTTTGCTGCTCAAGAACACAAGCATAACATAGATACGTTAGAATGTAAGAATTGTTTCCTGAATATGTGTCAAATGACAGATGAACTCCACTTGAGTACAAACCTTGAAATACTTTAAGGGCAATGCATTTGCAGCTACTGAAGCTCTTGCTTCAAGAAAGGTTTGATGGTTACTTACAAGAACAGTCGGAAGGCAGGATAGTATCTTGTCAAAGGTTAGAATAAGAACCTGAGCCATCAGACTGAAACTAAGAGCAATCATTGGGAGACTTCATCTTCTGTTGGTGAACACGGAACCCTATTAAGCAAAGACATGGATATTCAGCAGTCATAAGTTGTTTGTAGGATTTTATTTCTAGACAAGCTGTCAATCAAGTGAATCTTTCTCATGTGGGACCCCTGAAATTTTTCAGAGTTGTTCAGCCACATCAGCAGCAGATGTTTGAAGAAGACCTACCAACAAGTGAAAATGAAGAACAGCCTGGTCCATCTAAGCGAAAACGCCAGCCAAGTATGTCTGAGACAATGCCCCTCTACACCTTATGTAAAGAGGATTTAGAGAGTATGGATAAAGAGGTGAGCTTAACTAATTCTGACAGGTTTCTAACATAATTGCTAGTTATAACATGGTTGCTAGTTATGCATTACAGTTGAACTTACATTTAAATTATGCATGTATGTGAACTGACCTTGCATGCTACTACAGTAGCTTCAAATAAAAGCCACAGGAGAATAAGAGGTACAGTTCAGGCTAAAATGCAGTTACGTCCTGCAAACAAACTTGAATCAGGAATGGGAGTACTCTTGTATGTAAGAAGGCCTTTAAAGTAGAACTTCATTGAGGCGTAGCTTTGTCATGCAAAGCATGTTATCACGTTTGCTGTCTGCTTTGCTTTGTCAAATGTCACTTTAAACTTTTTTTTTTCTTTAAGTAAAGCTTCAAATCTGGACAAAATCAGTGTTGGCATGGGAGAAGAGAGGTCTGTGGATTTAATAGGCACAGGATGTAGAGAAGATCAGAGAGCCGAAGGGGAGCATGGGCCTCATTATCCATGGACATGTTAATTGCAGTGCTGTTAAATCAGCTGTCATAGTTCTGCAGGTGAAAGGAGCTTTCTGTTACAGAGCAAATTCTACTTTTTCACACAAAACATTATTTGAAATTCATTGTGAACCACTAGCAGCTGCTTATTTATTCACTTATCCTTGTGTGCTCTTTTTTCAAATGAGCACCTATATTACATAATATTAAATGATACACAGGGAAAAATACCTGTCTTTGTACACCATGTTGCATGAATTCATTTCATTGTGTTTGACTTTATTATGAAATCTAGTGACTCTGGAGTTTGAATTCATCTTTGAGCTTAGATCATTCACTGGGTTGGAGACAGGGGTGTGTAACTTGTCAGCTTCTGGCAGTAAGCTGGTTCTAGTCATAACAGGCCTCAAGAGTTATCTTGTTATCTTCAGAAAATACATTGAAAGTGTGAGAAGGAAACTGCACATTTCACCAAAGAAAGAGTTTATGTATACAGCATAGTGTAATTTTGAGATGTGCACTTGCTGGAGAGATCCTGGAAAGACTTTGAGCTGTTATTCCAGGGAAAAATCCAGTAACTTTCAATAACTACGATGAGCTACTCTGAATATCATATGAGTTGCAAGCTTTTAAATTTACCTGGTAACTGTCAGAGTCTACAGATTTGGAAGAAAAAGCAAAAGAAGTAAAAAGTAGTTTACTCACTTGATCTCAGACTTTCACGAGAAGTACTGTTTGTTCTTGTCATGATGTCAGTCCCTAAATCCATCTGTCTGTTCCTCCTGTTATCAGCGGTACTTAAAGCAACTTTGTCATTGTGGGTTGTTTTTATGTTTTTGTGTACTAACATTTTTCTAATGGCATGCTTTACGAAAACATTAATGAATTGCTGTTGCAGTGTGTGCACTGTGCGAAAAGAATATGTGCATGTCTTCCAGAATTACTGCATAAAATATTCATTGTTCTGTTTTTAAAGATAGTATTTACGGACCTTGTTAACAATCTGGCACTCTTAATTTTGTGATCTCTGTGCTGCTACAGTTAGACAAAAAAAAAAACAACCACCCAACTTACAAATATAAGCATCTTAAATTGCAATGGTTTGTTTTTAAATTATGCTTTTACTTAAGGTGCATATTATTTTTGGAAGCTAGACTATGTGAACTTCAGAACAAATGAAGCCCAAATTCCAGTGGATATTTTTTTGCATAGTTGACTTAGCGTTGGTTCCAGGAGTATGATTTGAGGTTATACTTGCTGCCAAGAGGTTTCCCTTCCACCAGTCTCTATTCCCACCTCTCTTTATTAAATTTACATTTCTCTGGTCCTTGGGCAGCTGAACTAGTAGGAACTCTTCACTTGGGTTTTTTTTGGGGGGTGTGGGAGGTATATTTTGGATTTGTTTGGTGGGGAGGTGGGGTGGAAGTTTCTGGTACTTCAGCTCACCAACATGGTTTGATCAAGCATCAAACATTAGCACTGAGACACAGAGGAAGCACAAAGGGCATGTATTGTGGAGGCTGAACTGAACATGGTAGTGCCAGTAGGTTATCTTCTGGGAATTGACTATAGAGACAGCCAAGAAAGACTGTTTTTGTCTAGTTTGGACTGCTAGCATAACCTTGGTAAAGGTAAAGGTAGTGTACTCATGTACAAGAAAGGTAAGTAGTAAAATGGGATTTGATGGTGTTGTAAGAGAGTACACTTACAAAATAGGGGGGGGGGGGCAACATGTAGTGATGTCCTGCTCCTATGAACGCTAGTGCCAAGATTGTTGGGGTCAGGAGAACACAGTCCAAGAATCACAAAATCATAGAATAGTTAGAGTTGGAAAGGCCCTTAAGATCATCTAGTTCCAACCCCTCCCCTAGGGTAGGGACACCTCACCCTAGAGGGTAAAAGCAAGTTACAGCGTGACTTCACTGCAGTGTAAGCCAACTGCTGTATTCCTGCCACTGAGCCACTGTTGATAATCATGCGACCATACAGCAAGCCACTTCAGGGAGCTGGCTTGGTCAGAAAAGATCACTTTCCATGTTAATCTTCATCATTACCAGCTTTCTGGAATAACTCGCCGTTGCTGCTGCATGAGTGCTAATGTTGGGAAAAGGCAAAAGACTGGGAGAGGTGCAATGAGCAGTGAAGGCAGAAATGCAGCCTTCTAGCTTTAAAACTGCAACATCAGTATTTTTTTCTGAATTCCCTGGCAAATTCAGATAAGGATTTTTGCTAGATCAAAAGAAGTCTTAATAGCTTTAGGCACTGGGTGTTTGGGTTATTTTTTGTGGGGTTTTCTTTTTCTCTTTTTTTTTATTTAATGAAATAGGAAATGCATGCACTTGTATATACTGTTTCTGTGGACATAAGCAGTAAGTAATTCCTTTGTGCTTAGCATCTAAAGGAAATCTTGCTTTTTCTTTTCAAAAATCTGTGAAGAGGCCACACAGCCCCAGGCAATACTGAATTTTAATGTAGTTTATACATGGGAGAGTTGTGTTATAAGAATCAAGATGGAAGCTAGTAAAGCGACTTTATTATTTATTCCCAAATAAATCTCTTTCCATCCTTAACCTATTTAAACTTCTCTTTGCTGCTTTTTCTAGTAAAAAAAGCAGAACCTGTTCCAGTATTCCATGGGGCAGAACTGCCATGGATAGGTGTGTTGCTAAAATTTGGTATTACATGTATGTTTATCTTTCGTTATTTTAGCCACAGTTGTGCTATGGATACCAAGTAAGTCAAAGGAAATGAATAGCATCCAAGTTTACTGAAGTTTAAGGTCACTTAGCCTTTTGTATTTTTTCAGTGCCAAAGATTTGGGAGACCAGGTTCAATGGTAGTTACTCTTCCCTCTGACATGAGAGACTCCCTTAAACTTTAGAAAGAAGAGTATTCAATACAAGAGTATTCAATGTGATAAGATTGCCATTCATTGGGCAATTGTCAAATTGGGTAAGTGCATAAGAAACAGATCTCTGGCTGGGCAATAGCTGAGAGAACATTTTCCCCTTTCTTTTGTGCCAGCTAAACACAGATGCTTTGCAACTGGTTGCTGTAGTTTACTGACAGAAAACCAGAAGGTGAAATCCAGGCTTCAGGTGACTATTCATTTCCAGAAAAAAGATTTGTTAGCTAAAAGAAGTTGTGCAAAGGAAGGTAATGTCATACAAATCATGTAGGCATACACCTGCCTTCCTATTCATAATTGATGATCTCAACACAGGATGATGTGTAGTTCTCCTTCCCAGGGGTTACTCATGGATCATCTTGCAAGGATCTTTTTTCAGAATTCATTGAGAACTGTTCCTGTAAACTTGTAGCATATTGATTCCTGTTTTCACTGAAACAATTATATGTTTAAAGAAGGCCAGCAAAAATGACCTGTGACCAGTATTTAATAAATTATGTTAGCCTTGCTGATTTAGAAATGTATCTGCTTTATTGAACTTATTGTTAATTCCTTTTTATTAAGGATGGCTTCCTTCTGAATGTGTATTCCTAAATGATATTTGGAGAGAAGCTTATGTAACTGGGCTAGTATCACGTACTGCACCTAGTCAGATTTATCTAACCTTTAGACTGTCATGTCCTATGTGCTATTAGGAAGCTGTGTTTGTTTTTATGTACTAATTGCTTCCTGATAGACTTGACTTTGCTTTTCTGTCAAACTTATTCTTTCTTTGTAGATCTTTTATAGGCCTAGAAGGCAATTTTTAGCCCCATACATTGTGCTAACTTCTTTTTAAAATGTTTAACTGAATCATCTTTATATAGTCTTAAAGATTTTTCCCTTTGTAATTAGTGCCCTTTCATAATTAAGTTGACATCCTTGTGTATGATAACTTGTGCCTGAGATAAGTAAGCAAGGTCAAGACTTTCATCTTCTATTCTTTTTGGCTACAAATTATTCTCTTGTCCCTTTAAGAGCTGTGGCTGGCAGTACAGTTCCTTTATTTTATTCTTTAGGTGCTGTCTAGCTTGCCAGTCTGTAAATTCCAGAAATCCGTAGAAAGATTCCAAGATACTCCCTTATTGAATGCAAGTGACACAGGAAAAACATGTGACCCTTCTGTGAACTGTGAGCTTGTGCTGAGCTGAAGATCCTGTTCTCTCTTGCTCATACCTAGACTGCTGCCATATCTGTGGTAAACTGGAATTAGAAGGCAGCCAATAGGTACTCATATCTGTTGCTGTCAGCACTTGAAGGACTGGTCTTAAGCAGGTACCTGATATGGACTTCACTTATGGGAAGTTCCAAAAGGAGCTTCCAGTAACGCAGTAAGATTTCAGAAAGGCTTGAGTAAGTTCAGCAAAGCAGAAAGACTTCTAATTGCATCTTGAAGTGCCTTCTCATCCAAGATGGCCTGGGATTACTAATGTTCTGGAACAGCTGTGCACATGTAGTCTACTGGTTAAATGTTTGTTATGCTTTTGTGTTTATTACCATGTTCTTGTCAGTGCAGTATCTGTATCTTGTCAAGTGTTGTCATCATCTGTGCCATCTAAGGTAAAATGTTTTGCTGGTTTAAATTCCTCTCAGTTTGGGACTTAAGAGGGGGGAAGAGAGGGAGGGAGTGAATCTGATAGCAGTCAGACCTCCAGCTTTCTCATCTCTCACTTCAGTTAGTGGAGCTGCAAAGATTCCTACCATCTGGTTGGATATGTACTTAGCAGCTGCAGAATGACCACATTGCAAAGGTATGTTCTGTGCATCAGTGCTTTTGAGTATACAGATTTTTTCTTGAGTGGGAATGGCCTAATGAACTACTTTTGCATCAAAATGATTCTGTTCGTTTGGTACATATTCTGTACATTGTTTTTCTTTCAACTTGGAATTTATATGCTTTATATAAAGACTGAAATGACAACATATTCTGCTCTTACATAAGGCCATTTTGTCACTCTGCATTTTGCTTTCATCTAGCAGATTTATGCCTTACTTTATTTTGTATTTTAAGTTAGTGGCTATACCATGCAGTGAATTAAGAGGCAGTGGTTTTCTCCTTCGATTTAGTGAAAGCTATTATCTCAGCAAGTGGTTAGGCTCTTGGTTAGTTTAAAAATACTAATTTAATGCATAAGATGTGGTATCTAGCACAAAATAATAGCTCCCTGGGGCACACTTGGGCACTGCATGGCACATTAACAGTTCTTTGAATTTCCACAACTGGGTTTCTTGTGCAGAATTTCTTGTGTGACAACTTACCATGTAGCCTGCCGTAAATTGTACAAATGCTGAATTTGGTCAACAGTCTTATAAATTGTAGCCTTTTTTGAAGTTAATGGCCTGTGCGTGCACTTACTGTTGTCAGCAATAGTCATCCAGGCACCTTTGCCCTTCGAAGTTATGAGGTTTGCTTTACAGTTATTAGACTGTTTGCAGTCAAGCTGAACTTTGAAAAGAAAACTTTTTGAGGTACCTGTTAGCGAAAGCATACGTACTGTGCTGTCTCTATTTCCTTACCTACAGCCCTCTTGTCAGCTTCCTACGCGTACTGGTTTCCACATCCCCTCTGGCCCTGTGCTCTCCTGCACAAAAGAGTAGGTAGCATTAAAGCTGGAAAAACTCCAATTTGTTATCCCTGTCAGCTTTACATTTTCACCATGGAGCACTTACTACCAAATGGCTTAATCCAGGTGTTGCTTGCTTTCTTTCACTTGGAGAACAGTTTTCTGGAAAGAAATGCCTGTGGTGCTAAGAATCAGGGTGCTTCTTCATGGAGCACTTGCTGTGGTGTGGTGCCTGGCCAGTGCAGCAAAGTAACAAAATGTTACTTTGTTTTGTAATAAGCATAGCTTAAAGTTGAATTAATTAAACATTAAACTACTCTAATATTAAGGGAAATATTTCACCCATATTTAATAAGAGTATTGAAGAAAACTGAATAAAGTTGTCCAGTGTAGAATTAGCCTCTCAGTACAGTGGGATGGGGAGAGGAAAGATGAGCACTTAAATGAAGCTGGGTATCAGTTGTTTGTTTCTGCCTTTCTTTGCTTTGCTTTCAAGAATTCATTTTCCACTAAAAAATGGGAACAGCTCTAAAAAGTATCAATGCATTCCTATTTATTTTAATTACAGAAAATATATATTAAAAAAAAATCAGTATTGGTTATGTTTAAACTGTGTATTTTCCTTCTCTCCCACCCCCTCCTTTTTTTTTTCCTGCTATTTTTTGTTAAGAGGGCATCATGGTCCAAGCTTGCCCATGCAGCTATTTTAAGTGTTTGGAAAGAGGATTTTTTTTATGTAATACCATGTTTTGCAAGGAAACAACTGATTACTAAAATAGGAAAAGGTTTTTCATCTAGTTTGATATTATCTCAAGTAAACAATCAGCTTTTGGACCGCTTCTGGTTTTCTATGCAGGTTATTTAGAAAGCATTATTGAAGTGCAATTTCCAGTGTACCTGGTCATCTTACTTTTATTTTAGATCTATTTTTATCAATTTAAATGCCATGAGGAAACATGGGAAATGTATTGAAACCTTTTGGCATTCAGAGATGGTACATCTTGCAGATAAAAATGGAAACTACCTATATATGTAAGGATTAGTTTGATGGCACTCATGACAGGTTGTTAATTAAAAGGTGATATTACTATATAGAATCTTGTGCAAAAATTAATGTGATCTTTCAGATTCTTGGCTGGTCAGGCTATTAGAAGAAAAGGAAACATATGAGAAAGACTGACTCACTTTTATTATGCACAGGCATTTTAACAGATAATTTAATCCTGAGATAAGTACAAATGGTTGTGCTGCAATAGATATTATTAATGGGCTGACTGAACGGTCATCAACTACAAGTAGCCTTGCTTACTTGAGAGCTGGCTTCTTTGAGGAATCTGACAAAACTTACAGTAATGAGATTGCCTTGACTGACTTTTGTCCAAATTTCTCTGTTTATTCTGTTGATAATCCTTCAAAGAATGTTTTGATTTACTTGTCAACAAAGATGCTTTTGCTGTCTTGCATGTTCTTTGTACTTTCCTGTTGTGATCAACAGTTGATTCAGTTTCTCTGCCGTTCTTCTGAAGGTGTTCTCAAAATTGTTTCATTGTAAGTAATCTTGGTATTTAGAAAAGAAGCTTCTTTTTACACATTGCTATCATTCTGCTAAGCAGAATGAGTAAAAAATTATGCAAATAAGATTAAATCTAAGCTCTGTGTTTGTTGTTGCAGATAAAGAAATCTTTGGATTTTATGCCTGGTAATGTAGAAAATGCGTTATTCTAATGTTATTCCATATGAAATGTAAAGTAGGTCTATGAAGCTTCCCCTTCTAGAATGTATGTACAAGATATAAGAAAAGTTACTCTGTATGAAAGAAGGCTTTTCCATACATTGTTCAGTTTTTGTAGTAACAATGATAATATGTATCTGCAGCCTTCTTTGCTTGGCCTTAGAAAAGAGAAGCTGTAAGCCTTTTTCACCTGTTTGCTTGCTCACTGAAAACAGGGCAAAACTTTTTTAAATAGAGTTCAATAACCTTATATAAACATACATGTCTACCTCCATATGCTAAATCAAAAGCTGTCAACACCAGTCAGCCACTGTTAAAAATGAGTTGTCTGAGCCATGTTAAACAAATTTGCAAGCTGATCCCTGACCTAATTCTGAGCAGCTGCATATAGGGCCTGCTTGAGCTTCATCACAAGTCTTAACATATTCTTACATTTAAATTCAAGCTGATATTCTCCATGAGTGGTATTTAAAAGTATCTGCTCAAGTCCTGGTCTGTCTGAGCTGTTTCTTCATAACTTTTGTTGTTGCTGTTGTTCTTATCAAGGTGTCCTGATACTTGTATTTCAACACAAAAATAAATATAGCTATGCAATATAGCATAATATATGTTAAGTGCAATGGAGAATCTTTACTAACCCATAACACTAGTCTGCTAGAAGTCTTGTGTTTGGAATTCAGGTGGTACAAAAATGCAAGTCTATTTTAGTGACATAAAGGCCAGGTTATTTCTAAATCAGCACTGAATGACGTTTTGTGCCATTACTCTCTAGCTATCCTTGATCAGCTATCATAAGGTGACTTATTTTTAAATTTAAGTTTTGTGTAATTTCAGTGGGTCACTTCTAAGACGTCTTTGAGATAAAATATCTCGGCTTTGGTAGTCTTCATTGTTGTGAGGTGCCAGCTTCGGAGATAGTGGCACTGCGTATGGCCACTCAGCTCTGCCTTTCTGCAATAGTCTTGCAGCTGCAAGTGTTGAGCTCCCCTGTCAGCCTTATCAGAATATTTCCATTCCATGGGCAACTTCAACAGAGATAATGAAAAGCTGCAGAACAAGAGCCCCTTACTGATGTAAAAAATTCCCTGCTGCAGTGCAGTCAGAAAATTAATAATTAACCAAATGGTCATGTTGCTACCACTTTTTCATGTCTACACTAATGCTATTAATTTGGGATTTTAAAAGAACGCCAGTGTTACTCTGTACTGTTACAGGTTTTGTATACGAGTTTGCACCTCCTCTTTGCGTATAACAAACATGATGATGCTGCTTTCTTGGAGATGAACACAGACAGCTGCCTATCTCACATATTTTAGTGCTCCAACGTCAAACTTGCTTCACCAAAGAGGTATTGAGAACTGGATATAGCTGGCATATCATGACACCGAGGTCATATCAGAACCTTAATGTTGAGCTTGACCACTCTAGATGCAGGGGTTACTTTTCACTGGTTTGGATTGTGGTTTGGGGGTTTTGTTTTTTTGGTTGTTTGGTGGTTTTTTGTTTGGGGGGGTGGGGTGGGGGGGTGTAGTTTTGGGGTTTTGTTTTTTTGTTTTTCTTTGGGTTTTTTGTTTGGTTTTTTGTTTGTTTTTTCTTTTCTGCCTTGATTACTCTGTGCCTAATTTTGGCTATTGAGTGGGGATAGCTGTGCAGGACACTTCCACATACACAGTACTCATATTTCTTTACCACTTCATTTAAAAGCTGCATGTTTGATCGTACAGAGTCTGTTTGCAGTCCCATTGCTCAGTTCAAGACTGACCTGTTTTCACTGTCATCTTTAAGTTTCTAGTAAAGCCAATTCAGAAAGTTTTTCCAAATATTCATTATGTGAGGTGGCTTTGTTAGCTTGAGCACACTGATAAATGTCTCTTGGCCCTTGTGATAATGAGACCAAGCTAATCAGGCTTACTGAAGTTCATTGGTCACCAGGCAATGCTTCACAAAGCCGGTTGATGTCTGGCAATGCTAATGCTAAACTAAGGTTAAAATTAGTAAGTTGTGGCAGATCTAAGCTGGCTGTGCTTATAGCTAGTCTGGATCAGGGTGGGTTTACTAGCTTGTTCACAGATGTGTGAAGAAGTCTGTACTGGATGCAGTGTATTTGTGTTTTACATAGCGGTGGTTTTGATCTAGTAAGTTGTACTGTATCGCAGTATGCAATTGTTCCTTTGCAGCTGTGATACCTGCAGAAAACCTGCACTTGCAGATAAATGCAAGCAGGTTTTTGCCTGTCTTGTTTTCACCTTAGGATTTTCAGTTTCATTTGGTAGACTGTGACTTACGAAGAGCTTCATATGATGCTGAACAAGAAGTTCAGCAACCAGCTGTTGAAATGGGAAAAAACTTCTTTCTCTGAAATACAGGTCTGTAGTGGTGAATGTTTGTTTAGTCTCTCTAAGTGAAAGGTATGCTTTCAGTTAACCTGGGGATGGTAAAAGTTAGTGCTGTGCAAATAGAGTTGTTAACTGGCAACAAGGATTCATTGTGATAAAGCTTTGAAACAATTGAGAGGTAAAAAATATGGTCTGTTGTGTGCATATTGTGTGTACAAGGAACTTCTATGCTTGTATGTATCTTCTAAGGATTATTTGGGTTCTCTTCTCTATTGGAGTAAAGCCTGTAGTTGCCTTTGAGGATGACTTGAAAGAGAATATGTAGGTTATGGCTTGGTACATTTTTCATAAAAGCTGAGGTTTTCTGTTTAGAAATGCTTGCTGTAAAAACCTGTAACTATATATATACACACATACATATGTGAAAAGGATTATTATAAATCTCTTCCAGCAGTTCAGCAGGTGTTAACCGATAAAATAGTGAGCATATGGAGAGAAACATCCTCATTTTAAAACCAGTTGGACAGACAGCAAGTTGGATTGGTGGGGGAAACCTGCTTTTACCTGTTCAAAGCTGTGTGTCAAGAAACGTTGTATCAACTGGGCAAGAGCCAGAGTGAGTTCTAGCAGTAGATTATACTTCATCCTAGTCTTTGTTATCTATAAATCTGATTGCTTTTTAGGTCTGGGCAATCAGTATCTTACCCTCTACAAAAGGCTCATGAAAGTAAATACCATAATTGATGTGTTCAATGCCTGTTCATTTTTGGTTTGTGTCTCGCAAGAGGAGATGCTTTCAAGAAGGCATTCAAACATATTTTGATTATCAAAAGTTGTTGCAAAATGAAGCTGACGTCCAAAGAAAACGCGCTCTGAGGGAATGATTGGAAGCAATAAAAGTATATGAAGTGTTTTATTTTATGCAAAGTTATTTGTACCCAAATTTCTATTCTGTTTTTATAACATGATAGAAAACCAGATTAGGAACTCAGAAATTACATAATCCCATAATACTAATGCACTGATATTCTGCTACCCTCAGCACTTCATTAGCATCTTGTTACAGATGTCTCCCCGTAGCAGTGAAATGTGTCAGAAAAGATCACTCAGAGCCTAGGCACTGTGCCCTCTCAAACTGCCATGTGTCATTTTTACTAGTATGTTGGGATTTCTAACTTAATATGTCAGTGGTATTTTGTGATAGTATTTAAACACCTTTTGCAAGTGGGTTTTTTTGGTGTTTTTTTTGTTGTTGTTTGTTTGGTTTTTTTGGGGGGGTGTTGTTGGTTTGTTGGTTTTGGTTGGTTTTTTTTTTTAGCAAATTAGTAGCCAGACTGACAGTTCTTAGGACACTTGCATAATTGTAAAGTAAAGCTACTTCTTGCTGCGTATCAGCAATATATACTTTGTTTAAAATGGAAAGCACGGCTTTGAGAACAAGAAGTATCATGATGAAGTTTTGTTTTAAAACAAGGGTAATCAGCACTATGGTAACTCTTAGAACTTTTTAACCTATTGCTATAAAGGCTTACAAGGTGGAACCTGTACTGATAGATGTTTGCAGCAGGCTGAAATCCTGACTGAAGTGACCAGCTGTGTTACTTTTTTTGTTTAACAGGTATAGATATTTCTAGTCTTTCCTGTGCCTTTTTGTTAGCTAGGGATTGATGGTAGTCTTTGTTCATTTTGCACACCTGAAAGATTTTCTATGGATTAATTTATTAAAGAAGGTCTGTTTGTATAAGAACTTGCTCCTTTCCCTTCCCTTTATGAGTTTGTGTACATTAGTATTCTATCTGTACAGCATCAACAGATTCTCTAGGTTTTCCAATCTCCAGATATTTAGATAATGCTTATTTCTACAGAAAGAATGTAACAGAATTTGAGTACAGCAGACTATTTATTATATGTGGATTCGCGCGTTAGCTTATTCATTTAAGATGGCGGTTTGCCTTAGGTGAAATCAGGACACTTAGTAAAATGTGGCACTTAAACTTACATCTTGAGTTTCTGTTCTGTTGCAGGATTTGGGGATTTCTTTTGTAAGACTTGCAAGCATGAAAAAACCTGAAAGATACCCCAGTGACACAAATTTTACTATCTGTAAGAGAATCTGATGCTAGTGCCAGTAAGCAGTAATAGTAGGTTTAGTTCATTAGTTTATGAAATTCTGTATTGGCCATGAAAGAGCAGATGATAATACCTTTGGCAATACTTTTAACGTAACTTTCCTAAGTCATTGGTCTGTTTCATGTTGCAGGCATCCATTATTCAGATTGTGGCTGCACATACCATAGAGATGCTTAAGTGTATTCCCAGCAGTTTGTTCCTGCTGTCATATGCTGTTGTGGGATGGGTGCTTGTGTAGGCATAAAATGAAGTGGGATGGGGAACCCAGGTTAAAAAGTTAGTTAAAAGCATTTAGTCTGTTGCTGTTACAGAGATGTTGCATTTCGAGCAGTGACACCTTTGTTGCATGTAGATCGATCAAACCTTGTAGTTAAATTTAAGCCTATCACTTATTTGCTGAAGGTATAGTCGCTCCTATTTCTGCTTGATGCTAGGTACTGTTATGCAGTGAAGGGAAAAAAGCTTAGGCTAAATCTAACTAAATTCCTTTTCCCTTTTGGTGCTTGTTTTTTGTCCTGTAACTTCAGTGTTCTTATTGTGGTTTTCTGAGAAGCAGTAAATTAGAAGTTTTGAATTTGTGAAAATAAAGACAAACTCCAGCTTTCACCCATTTTTTTTTTTTTATTCCTTTTAGTTCATAGTCTTGATCTTTTTATTTCCATTGTCATTAAAGTATCAGCTCTCGGAGATCAGAAATGAATGTTTTGTTAAGTTTAATGGTTGATTGTCTGTCCTAATCAAAAAAAATTCGTGCAGTACTGAAACACGGTCCTGCTTAGAAACCCCCGAAGATCCAGACTAGTGTTTTTCCTTTAAAGAGAGGCAGACCCTTCCCAAAGGTGGGCAGGGACAGGTCAGGAAGCAAGGCACAAATTGCAACATAGGTTATTTTGGCTGCATGTGGGGAAAAACCTTTTCATCTTCTGGCTAATTAAATTTCAGAACAGATTTCCCAGAGTGGTCATGGATTTCCCTATTTGGAGATACTGAGAGCTTCTGGACAAAGGTCTGAGTAACTTGATACAGCTGGAGTGGCTACAACCAGGGAGCTGGACCAGGAGACCTTCAGAAGTCCCTTCCAATTTAAATTATTCTGTATTTACAGACTAACAAACTCTTGGATGTTCAGTCAGGTCATGGAATGTGTTTTGTTTTGTTTTTAACCAGGTGAAGTAGGAAAAGCAAGAGTAACATTCTGCTTAATGAAAATGCTGAACAGTCAGATGGTTTCTGTTTCCTGCAAGCTTGCACGTATTGAGCATGTTTACTAGTCAAATCCTGTGATTTTTCAGAGGGAAACCAGTACTGAAGAATAGCCAGTTCAAGACTGACTATATAAATGTGTACCGTTTTTTTCTGACCAGCTTTGGTTTCACCAACTGTTTCAGCAGAACTCCTTTTAATTTAAATGTAGTGATCCAAAACATGAAAGTCAATCTCCAAATGAATGATACATGAAATAAATCTCATAAAAGCTTCTAAGGTTTGGTTCTATTCCTTCAACAGTTTACAGCAATATTTTTTTTAATCTATCAAAGTAGATATAATAGCACTGCCAGACTTGATATTCTAATGTGAAGCATGTCTTTATCCAAAACAAGATGGTACAAAGAGCTTTCAGTGTATGGAGATTTAAACAGAGGAAAAAAATACATTTTATTTTTTTAATAGTGGACAAAACTTACCTCACCTGGAGTATTGTGTACAGTTCTGTTGTCCTCAGCATAAAAAGGACATGGAACTGTTGGAACAAGTCCAGAGAAGGGCCAAGAGGATGATCAGGGGACTGGAGCACCTCCCATATGAAGACAGGCTGAGGAAGTTGGGGCTGTTCAGCCTGGAGAAGGCTGCGTGGAGACCTCATAGCAGCCTTCCAGTATCTGAAGGGGGCCTGTAAGTACGCTGGGGAGGGACTCTTCATTAGGGACTGTAGTGATAGGACAAGGGGTAATGGGTTAAAACTTAAACAGGGGTAGTTTAGATTGGATGTAAGGAAGAAATTCTTTCCTGTTAGGGTGGTGAGGCACTGGAATGGGTTGTCCAAGGAAGTTGTGGATGCTCCATCCCTAGCAGTGTTCAAGGCCAGGTTGGACAGATCCTTGGGTGACATGGTTTAGTGTGAGGTGTCCCTGCCCATGTCAGGGGGGTTGGAACTAGATGATCTAAAGGTCCTTTCCAACCCTAACCATTCTGTGATTCTATAATTCTGATTTTAGATTCACCACCTGTTCCAAAGAGCCAATGGTAATTGTGAAAGAGAACAGGAAAATCTGCATTTGAAGTGCTTTGCGATGAAGGGGTGTTGAAGCATGTGCCTGAATGCATTATGTGACTCTAAAAATCAAGTTAGGAATTTGAAAGGAGAAAATGCTCTAATGACAAGGAAAGAAAATAGATTAAACAGAATGTGAAAGGCAAGTTCTTCTGAGGTTACTCGAAAGAATTGGGACTGAGTTATATCACACGTTCTCCCTTATATTTCATGTACTAAGGGTTGACTTCAGACAGTTTAACCTTCCAGTGGCATCTTTGTAGGAGAAAATGTTTTGTTTCAAAATGACTTAAATTTAGCCCAAATCTCTTAATACAGACTTTGTGTGTTGTGGGAAAGTTCAGTTGTTCACAAGCATTATATCATAATGTCACCCCTAAAGCAAGTCATGAGTGGTAAGGTCTTGCTCTTCAGATGATTGTTCCTAAACATTTAAGTGGTAAAAATATACATAAAAAGCTATTCATGTCATTGAGGCCAAAAAAACTAAATGAAAATTTTCATGCAGAGAGGAAAAAAATAAAAGTTAAAATTATTAGATTTTCCGTATTAGAAAAAGTTTTCCTGAGGTCAAACTAAGTGGATTATTTTCTGTCCAGTAAAAAAAAATGGCCTTATGCTGCAGCCCATAGCTGCTTATCAATATGAAAGTTAAAAGAAATTGATATTGTTAGTTCATTTCAGCCAGACTTAATAATGGACTCAGAGACAGAAGAAGTGTGGAAACTGGCTCAATATGGGGCTTATCTTCTATTTAAGGTCTTTCAGCTGAGCTATTAAAGTGCTGCAGAGTACATCCAAATAGTATTGTCAGTGAGGTTTCAACTGATCACTCCTAACATGCCTTCTGCTGTCACCCAGCTAAGCTTGAAGAGGAGGAAAGCGCCTTACTCAACTCTGTCTTGCCACATCTGCATTTGTTTAATGGTATTTAGCTGTTAATGACTGGATATAGCATGGGAAATAAGCAGGAGGAGTTGGAAACCTGTGTTAAGTCAGGAGATTATGATCTGGTGGCAATTACAGAGACGTGGTGGGACAGCTCACATGACTGGAATATAGTCATGGAAGGCTATGTCCTTTTCAGGAAAGACAGGCCAGCCAGGCGGGGTGGTGGGGTTGCTCTTTATGTGCGGGAGGAACTACAGTGCGCCGAGTTCTGTCCAGGGACAGATGATGAGCGAGTTGAGAGTCTGTGGGTGAGAATTAAGGGGCAGGCTGGCAGGGGGGATACTGTTGTAGGTGTCTGTTACAGACCACCGGATCAGGGTGAGGAAGTTGACGAGGCCTTCTACAGGCAGCTGAGAGCGGCCTCACAGTCACAGGCCGTGGTCGTCGTGGGGGATTTTAACTTCCCTGATGTTTGCTGGAAGGACCACTCGGCAACCCAGCCGCAGTCCAGGAGGTTCCTCCAGTGTATGAATGATAGCTTCCTCCTGCAAATGGTGGATGAGCCGACCAGGAGAGGAGCGCTGCTGGATCTCATCCTCACTAACAAGGAGGATCTGGTCGAAGCAGTAAGGGTTGAGGGCTGCCTTGGTTGCAGCGACCACGAGATGGTGGAGTTCAGGATCTTGTGTGGCAGGACTAGTAGAATACCAAGTAGAATTGCAACCCTGGACTTTAGCAGGGCAAACTTTGGCCTTTTCAAGCAATTGCTAGGGGAAATCCCATGGGCAGGGCTGCTTGAAGGTAAAGGGGCCCAAGATAGTTGGTTGACATTCAAGGACTGCTTTTTCCGTGCTCAAGATCGGAGCATCCCGACACGTAGGAAGTCAAGGAAGAGGGCCAAGAGACCTGCGTGGCTAAATAGGGAATTGCTGGGTATGCTCAAGTGGAAGAGGAGAGTTTACAGGTCATGGAAGGAGGGGCTGGCCACTTGGGAGGAATATAAGGCTGCTGCTAGAGGATGTAGGAAGGCAGCTAGGAGGACTAAGGCATCCTTAGAATTAAACCTGGCAAGAAGGGTCAAGGACAGCAAAAAGAGCTTTTTTAAATACATGGCAGACAAAACTAACACCAGAGGCAATGTAGGCCCACTGATGAACGGGATGGGTGCCCTGGTGACAGAAGATACAGAGATGGCAGAGTTACTGAATGCCTTCTTTGTCTCTGTCTACTCTGCTGCGGGCAGTCCTGAAGAGCCCTGTACCCCTGAGACCTTAGATGAAGTCAGGTCGACGGAGCGGTTTGCCTTAGTCGATGAGGAATGGGTTAGAGACCAGTTGAGCAATCTGGACATCGATAAATCCATGGGTCCAGATGGGATGCACCCGCGGGTGCTGAGGGAACTGGCGGAAGTCATTGCTAGACCACTCTCCATCATCTTTACCAAGTCTTGGGAAACGGGAGAGGTGCCTGAGGACTGGAGGAAAGCAAATGTCACTCCAGTCTTCAAAAAGGGCAAGAAGGAGGACCCGGGTAACTACAGACCGGTCAGCCTCACCTCCATCCCTGGGAAAGTGATGGAACACCTTATCCTTGGTACCATCTTAAGGCATATCAAGGATAAGAAGGTTATGAGGGGCAGTCAACATGGCTTCACCAGGGGGAAATCATGTTTGACCAATCTCTTAGCCGTTTATGAGGAAATAACACGGTGGATGGATGATGGCAGAGCGGTGGATGTGGTCTACCTTGACTTCAGCAAAGCATTTGACACAGTCTCCCACAGCATCCTCACGGCTAAAATGAGGAAGTGTGGACTGGATGATCAGGTAGTGAGGTGGACTGTGAACTGGCTGAAGGAGAGAAGCCAGAGAGTTGTAGTCTATGGGGCTGAGTCTAGTTGGAGGCCTGTAACTAGTGGAGTGCCTCAAGGGTCAGTACTGGGACCAGTATTATTTAATATATTCATCAATGATTTAGATGAGGGAATTGAGTGTACTATCAGCAAGTTTGCTGATGACACTAAGCTGGGAGGAGTGGCTGATACGCCAGAAGGCTGTGCTGCCATCCAGCGAGACCTGGATAGGCTGGAGAGTTGGGCAGGGAGTAACTTGATGAAATATAACAAGAGAAAGTGTAGAGTCCTGCATCTGGGCAGGAACAACCCCAGGTTCCAGTATAGGTTGGGGAACGACCTGTTAGAGAGCAGTGTAGGGGAGAGGGACCTGGGGGTCCTAGTGGACAACAGGATGACCATGAGCCAACACTGTGCCCTTGTGGCTAAGAAGGCCAATGGCATCCTGGGGTGTATTAGAAGGGCGGTGGTTAGTAGGTCGAGAGAGGTCCTCCTTCCCCTCTACTCTGCCCTGGTGAGACCGCATCTGGAGTATTGTGTCCAGTTCTGGGCCCCTCAGTTCAAGAAGGATAGGGAGCTGCTGGAGAGAGTCCAGCGCAGGGCAACAAGGATGATTAAGGGAGTGGAACATCTCCCTTATGGGGAAAGACTGAGGGAGCTGGGTCTCTATAGTTTGGAGAAGAGGAGACTGAGGGGTGACCTTATCAGTGTCTATAAATATATAAAGGGGGAGTGTCACGAGGACGGAGCCAGGCTCTACTCAGTGGCAAACAATGATAGGACAAGGGGTAATGGGTACAAACTGGAACACAAGAGGTTCCACTTAAACTTGAGAAGAAACTTCTTCTCAGTGAGGGTGACGGAACACTGGAACAGGCTGCCCAGGGAGGTTGTGGAGTCTCCTTCCCTGGAGACATTCAAAACCCGCCTGGACGCATTCCTGTGTAACATTATCTAGGTGTTCCTGCTCCGGCAGGGGGATTGGACTAGATGATCTTTCGAGGTCCCTTCCAATCTCTAACATACTGTGATACTGTGATACTGTGATATGATTTGAGGAGCTTTAGGAAAGAGGGGACATGCATTTGTGAATGTGCTGTAATAACAATTTGTCAGGCAATTGTATGGCATGTCAGTGTCAGCAACTAGACAGCCTTGCTTGAACCTCTTGAAGAGCTCCCTATTTTAAAAGAGTTCTCATTCTTATTTTCTTTGAGTGTGGTACTTTGCCAGTGAAATATTCTCAGTGATCCATATTGCCATGTGAATGTGTATCTTGCTTGAGTGTTCAGAAGCATTGCTTCCAAACTGCATTAACCTTTCAGCTGGCATTGAATCTTCCAGGGCTGCATCACTGTGGTCTATTGTGTGACCTCTTATAAGCTGAGTTAATGGAATATAACTAACTGCACCTTCTTTTACAGTTATTAGTACTACATTAATTGCTTCTAACTACTTAATAATGTGGAGTTAGTAAACTTTTTACAGTAATATTTCCATTTCCTTTGCTACTGACAGAACAGTTTTGTTTTCATACATCTGTGTTGGAAGTTTGGAAAGTTCAGTGCACAATCCCAGGAAGATGGAGGCACCGTTCTCACTTACTAGATTTTCAATCTAATATTACCATTCACTGCTAATTTCACAGACTCAGAAGTGCTTTCTAATTTGTAATTTTCAATGTTGCTTTTCCCATCTACTCTTTCTTTGGCTTCTCTTTTTTCTGAAGTGTTAAAGTTCCTGAAATAGCCTGCTGATTTCTGTTAACATTTCATGTAAAATAAGCTCTGCTGATCTACTGAAAAGCAGAAGGGAATGTTGGAAGTGGAAGCAGGGATAAAGATTATAGGATCAAATGGACAATTATGGGAGATTGTAAAAGCAAGCTCTCTGTCCTCTATGGAAACTTCTCATATTCTACAAACAGCATGACACTGGTTCTGCTGGAGAAACCATGATTTACATGGCAAAGCAACTTTTGGCAGTGTTCCTAATGCAGTGCAAAACAATTAGGATGTTAGCAGCATTTGGAAGGTGCCTGCATTTCAGGGACAGCTTTCTAATGCAGATAGGGCTTAAGATACTTAAGTCATTGAAGACTGTCGTATGTTTTCTGCTTGTTTATACACTTGATAATATTTAAAATACATGCAGTATATTTACAGCCTTCATCAGTTTACATTATATAGTTTTGAAGTAACCTGAAGTAACCAAAACACTATCAAAAAGCTAAAAAACTTCTTTTTCAATACCAGTAATGAATCTTCATGTAAGTCATGCAAGTGTGTAGGAGATCAGTCCCAAAATATGCTTTGGTAAAAAGAGAAAATGTCAAGCAAAACCAGCCCCAAACACTGAACTGTTCTGGTTCTTAGGAACAGTTGGGAGCACACTGGGATTTTGAGATGTATTTAAGTATATTCAAAAAAGGTGTGGGGTGCTTTTCACAATTAATTTTTCAAGATGAGCAGCCTATTACGTTTCAAGTAGTTGTACACATACAGTTTGATATAAGTGTTGAAAGATTTCTGCACTGATTGTTTACAGTTTCGGAATATCATCCTGACCAGAAGCACAGGGAGTCAGACTTACCTACCTGGAAGAACACTAAAATAAATACAGTGCAGATAAAGCTAGGGAAATTTGATTTGACAGGTGAAATATTTATTGACCTTTTTTAGTCTGGTATTTATTTTCAGAGCATGCAATTAGTTTACCCACTAACTAGATGGAGTTGATGGTGTGCTAGCTTTTATGTTTAATAACTACTTAGAGGGCATCATGGTGCCAAACATGGCAGCATTTTAAAGTATTTCTAAAAAGTATGCTGAGATAATATCATGTTTCAGAGAGAGATACCTCCAATTACTGGTGTACTTGGACATCTTAGAATCATAGAATAGTTAGGGTTGGAAAGGACCTTAAGATCATCTAGTTCCAACCCCCCTGACATGGGCAGGGACACCTCACAATAAGCCATGTCACACAAAGCTCTGTCCAACCTGGCCTTGAACACGACCAGGGATGGAGCATTCACAACTTCCCTTGGCAACCCATTCCAGTGCCTCACCACCCTAACAGTAGAGAACTTCTTCCTTTATATCCAGTCTAAACTTCCCCTGTTTTTCTTAACCCGTTACCCCTTGTCCTATTACTACAGACCCTAATGAATAGTTCCCAATACCTGGGAACACTAGACTGAAAATCTCATTGCTCTTTGGTCTTTGTCTGCATGAGTGTATGCTGTGTTCCTTCTAAATAAGAAATAAAATAGCATTGTCAGCTGAGGATGTTTTCTGGCTTTTATAATCAGGTGTTTAAAAGAATTGTCAGACTTTTCGTTCTCTTGCTAAATGGAACAACTTGGCATCTGCAAAGGATGAATCATTCTTTTTCAATGTTAATCATTCTTGATGTGTTATAAAACTCTTTCAAGTATTTTAAAGATAGCTGCTATGGTAGTGTTCAAGGAGTAAACATCCCCTCACTGTATCTTATCACTAAGATTTTGGCATTTTCTTCTGAAATGTTGTGTTCCATTTGTATTAATCATATAAAATCTAATGTTACAAGCAGAAGCTGTAGTTGGTACAGCAGTGGCCTTGGTCTGAATCAGATTGAAAGTTTCCTCTGTTCTTTAAATTTTTTTATTTCTTTAAAGTTAGTGATTTGACTAGATAGGTAGTTGCTGCTTAAATATTAATGCACTTTTTTTTTTTACTTATTTGTTGAAGAGAAGGGCTTAAATCTCAATGCCTCAATAAAAATGTTGTTCGGTTTTCCATTTCATTTGAGAAATCTGACAGATGAAAGTGGGTAATCTTTATATTTTTCAGCACAATTTGCAATAGTTTTAGTCAAGTTAGGTAAAAATCTGTATTTTGGTGCCTGTCTAGTTAAAGTGATTTGTAAGGACCATCCCGCATTAATTTGCTTTATATGTAATGGTTTTTAAAATTTGCTGCATATTTGTATGACTTGTAGGTATACTTTAAATACCCTTCCACAGAATTGGGGCATGTATGTGTGCAGCTAATTGAGTAATTCTGATGTTAAATGGCATTCCAGACCTCAAAAGAGTAATGTCATCTTTATGCAGAATGAAAGAAAAAGACATGGCAATAACTAGGCTGCTAGTCTGTCAAAACTGTTCACACAAAGTAGATTTTAAAACACTAAAAGTTCAGTTTTTGAGGCGTCTGTAATACTGAATGTCTATCAATCTAACTTTGTCCTTTAAAAATGCTAACATATTTTGTAATGAAAGCATAGTTTTAAACATATGACTATCTGGAAAAGTGTTGCTTTTGGAGTGAAGGAATGTAATTTTAAATATAAGACTTGCTGGAAAGGTGTTGTTAGAGTTGTAGATTTGTGCTTCCATTTGACTGTCAATTGGTGGCTATGTTGGCTACAGTAAGTATCTTCTAATAAAGCTATACAGGCTTAAGGTTTCCTGCCATCCCATCCCAGACTATCAAACACTTGAGACTTTATATGTATTCTATACACACCAAAAAAATCCCTACCCTGTGTACTTTCTGCACTTTCACCAGGTTCACTATTGGCTTATTTCTATCAGTCTTATCAGTCTTTTCCAACCCTGGATTGTATGCCGTGATTCTTATTTTCCATGCATATGACAACTTCTCATCATGGAAAAAGTATTTTTGGACTAATATAGTTTGACTTGACAGCAGTTCCTGCAGTTTCTACTTGAAACTATCATCTGTGTTTAGACGGACCAAGCTGGTATGTGGTTCCTTTTTTGTTATGGTTTCTTTACAGCTTTCATAGTGAAAGAGCTGAAATATTATCACTATTTCAGGTAGTAAAAATGTACCAAGACAAGGGCCAATGGAAAGACAACTTAAATTGTACATCTAAGAAGCCTGCAAGTTATTTATCACTTTGTACAGAAGTCATTCCATTCAAGGATAAAACTGGATTTTTAAATTTTTTTCAGTTTTAAAGCTTGAGTTGTGGAACTCTGAAACAATTACATATTTAAAGAAATTGCTTTCCACAAGTCTACTTTGTAACAAAATGTCCTTGCTTTCCCTTACACTGAAAAGTCTCCTCAAAACTATTATTTTAGGTTGTTTTGAAGTACTACTTACCTTTTTTTCTTTTCCCATTATTATTCCTTCTGCATCATTTCTCTTTTGCAATAATACAGATTGGCAGAATCCTCAGTGCAAAGCAGCACAAGATAAGAAAAATTATTTGCTACTACCCTCAAACAGGAATAGCTGAGTGAGGCTTATAGTAAGGTAATAAATACTCCAAATGCATCTGTTTAGCAGAAGACTGAAGACAAATGCCAGATACTTCATCCTTCTGAAGTCAACAGAGAGTGGTAGGAGTCATCAGTGTGCTTGGTGACATCGCCCTATGGAGCACCTTCATCATCTTGGGTCATACGTCTTTTCTCTGCTTTTCTCACCTTTTATCCTACCTGCTGGGTGTAGGACATTAGAAAAAGAAATTAAATAGGTCTTTATCTGTTACCAAACTTCTGTATTTTCTATTTCTTCTCCCTCCTTGCTTGCAAACTCTCTCTTGAGTTCCCTTTCTCTGAAAAAGCTATTGTGTTTATCATATTTCCAGTAGAGTCCTAGCGGGATATAGATCTTTTCTATAGATGCATTTGGTTGATAAACAGATGGCATCTTTGACTTTCCTTCAGTGCACATAAAGGTACACAGAGAAATTAGAAGTGTATTTATGAAGGATCAGGTATCAGTGATTTTCTTACAGCTTTCTTCTAGCTTTTGGGATTGTCAATTTAAATCCGTGGATAAGCAGTATAAAATCTTTTGATCCATGTTTGTATACAGAGCTTTACTTCTTAATAAAGCAGGTGTGGCATTAGTGAGAACAGAGTATTTGGAAAGCATGTTTTAACTTATGGTGAAATAAGCTCCTTTAGGAAAAAAAAATCTTAAATATCGGGAGAGAATACATATGCAGCTTCTTTTTATGTCCTCTGCCATTCACAAAAATGGAGAGACTGTGGGATCTTCACCTGTGTGTTCTCATGTTCTCATCTTTTTCTGAAGGTTGAATGCTGACTCAAAGAGAATATAACCTTTTGAAGCTCAGCAGGGTAACTCATGAGTATGATTTGCTTTTAATGGTGGTTCCAGACCTGTCAGAGCAAATTAAGATGTTCTTAGAGGAGTATCAAATCCCATGCTAACTTTCATGAACAAAGGTCAAACAATTATTTAATTAAATGTGTAAACATTTTGATAGATTTGCCTATATTAAAGTTAGCATAAGCAGAAAATCTGGTGAGAATAGGGTTCTGTACGTTCCATTCCTTTTCATAGTGTATTATTTAGGAATACATTTCTTTACAGGTATTTCTTGATACATAACACTTTAAATATAAGAATACTTACTAGCAAGATATTTTAAGATGCCTTGTCCAACTGAATCTGTATGTTATAGTAGTATAAAATATGTATAGTGTATGTTATGCATTACAATAGTATAAACAATCTATTGCTATTTCCCATGCTGGGGAATGGTTAGACTTGATGATCTTAAAGGTTTTTTCCTACCTCGTTGGTTCTGTGATTCTGCGATTCCTTTAATTTCATAAGACAGCACTTTTATCATACACAGTTTCTTGCTTACAGCTGTTTCTGCTTGTATAATAAAGTGCAAACACCTTCAAATGTGACTGTATCATGTATGTGAGAGCATTTATATCTTTCTTAACCTAAACATAGGCTAAATGTATTTAATTTGAATGGAATGTTTTAGAGATGTTACAGAAACTACATTGAAGACAAAGGGTTTAATTTGAATTTTCAAAGAGGTGGTTAAGGGAAATTAAAATATATTATTAGTGATTATTTCAGAGCATTTTGATACAGAATAATCTGTTAGAGGGTACACTGACTCTCTGCTCTTTGGCAGGTGGATGACATCTTAGGAGAAGGCAGCGATGAAAGTGATAGTGAAAAAAAAAAGCCAGAAAAGAAAGGTGAAAAGCCTCAGATTAGTTCAACAGAAACTCTAGGAATGAAAACGGATCAGAGACCTGGATCATCGTCATCGTCATCAAGTGAAAGAAGCTTAACATGCAGTGTACCCAGGTATGAGTTTTTCAAACGGAAAAAGAAGCGTTAACGATGTTTCAGTGTGTGTGTGTGCACTCTTCAGCATGGGTTTGACAATGAAATATTTGTGTCCTTCTTAACCTCTGCATGTTGGTAACTGGTTTATTTTGGGGTGGTTTGTAACTCTGAAATTGTCATGCTTACTTGCCCCTGTAGTGGTTTGGGATTGATTTAAAGAAATGATCACAGTAAAGGTGTGTTGACAACTAGGATATTGCCTGTTTTGAAAGAACTGTAGATCACTGATCTGTGTTTATTTTAAAGAAGCATTGATCCTGAGTTAGATAGAGGACAATGTCCTCTGCAGTGTTACTTTAAGTAAAACAAAGCATGTTTTGGAAAGCTATGCTTTTTTTCATCTTGGGTTTGTTTTTTTTTTTGAGATACTTTTATATGTGCCATTCATCAAAATCAGGTTGTTGAGATCATTGTCTGCTTAGAAAGTAATTTAAATTTGCTGGTCTCTTCTGCATAAATTATTTTAGTATTCCAGCATTTACTGTTGAATGATGACTATCAAGTAATTTGCTAGTAAACTAGGACTTGATAAAATAAGTACTTATTTTAAATATGTTAAGGAATGGTTCTCAGTCTGCAGCCGCTTAATGTTTAAGTCCAACAATGTTTAGAGAACAACATAAGATGAAGATTATAGCACTTTTAATTTAGAACTGTTGTAATATCATCATCCTGTACCACAAAGTGCTAAAAATTGCAAACATGACTCAAATGTGAATTGTAGTTTCTTTCTGCTCTCATAAAGGATTCTGTTTTCAGTCATAAGAATTTAAGCTCTAATATTTTTCTTTCAATGGAGAATAATATAAGTAGTAGGACTTAAGTGGCTTATTTACATTTACATTATTTTAATTTTTATGAGCTTTGGTTTAGTGCACAAAGAATGTATGAGAAAAAATGCAAAAACCACCACAGAATATGATATATAAATATTCACAAGGAGATTCTGATTGGGGTAGTAATGTTGCTGTGTGTCAGGAGTTTACTGGAGGAAGAACTACATGGAAAGCTTGCACAGGCCTTTTAGTTTATCATGGGTATTTATCTTCAGAAAAATGCCAGTCTAAAAGGTATGAGACTTTGTCTCAAATAGTAGAAGAGAAATTCCCTCCTAAATGAAGTTTGGAAGAGGAAAGACAAGCCAGTAATGAATATTTTTAGAATACCATTTGAAGTAGCAAGGCATAGTGGTGGCATGTCACTGATAATTCATTCTAATACTGTGATATTTTTGTGTGTGTATAGAAAATGCACCAAATTCTGACAAAGAAAAGACAAAAGGAATAATTGTAAGGAATGTTGCTTAGGGCTATTGCTCCATACTATTTCCTGTGTATGGTTTACAAAGAGAACGTACATTTGTAATTAATATTTTGCTCTGTATAGGAAAATTCATAAATAAGTTTGGGAGTACTTACACACTCAGAAGCTATGTAGAAGTAATAGTGTTACTGCTAGAATAAAGGCTTTGAGCAGCAGCTGAACTAACTTTTCTATTTTTGGCCTTTCTGCTTCGTAAAAGTTTCCCTGTCAGTCTGTTAAATTGCATCCAGGCTTGAACCTGAATGGAGTGCTGAAAAATACTCAAAAAGTGCTGGTAAAGGTGCTGACCCAGTGTCTGCTAGGCAGGAAATTCTCCTTGATAGAAAGGAGCCTCTGCCTGTCATCTTAATGCCATTTTAAGTTTGAAGTTTTAAATTTATGTTTTCCTGGTCAGTCAGTGTCGTATGTGCTAAACAGATATTGTACCAAAGGTTCAGTGTAAAAACAGTCACTAAATAGCGGGGTTAAAATCTCCAGGAATTTGGTCTACTTCAACACAAATACTAACTACAGTCTCTGCGGGCCACATTTCTGAAAGCTAAGTGCTATACAAGCATGTACATCCCAACAAGACCTTGAAGTATCTGTTCTGAAAATTGGATTCTTGAAGTGCTAGGAGTGTAACACAGATGAAGTTATATTTGATAGTTTTCAGTTATTTCTGCTCTGTCGTATAACATGAACTCACAAATTAACACGAATACCATCACCTCTTGCCACATTAAGAAAGCAGAGGCTTTGTCTTCTAAAGGTCAGTCCCAGTTATTCAGTATGTAAATCCACCATGGACTAGCTGTTTAAATCGTTATTTTGTAACTTGTTATGATCACCTTTATGTCCGTATTTTAGTTATTAAACTTTCCAGAAAACAAAAATGAACAAGAGAAAGGCAGTCTAAATATGATCCAGTACTCTGTTGTTACGGCTCAGCAGAGATGAGGTCTGCAGAGACTAGGTTTCTGTTAAGCAGTGCTAGGAAGGAAAGTGGCAAATATGAAACAGGTTGATGCAGTGTTTAATGAAGTCTTCAAGTGGATTCTTTTTAGTCCCAAAAAGTTACAGCTAAAAAGAATGGTGGTTACTTGAAATATGCTCATAAACAGACACTTCTGTCTGTATTTATTATTAAGGTTAGACTTCACATACATCGGACAGGTGTGATCATGTATTCACTGAGGACCTGTATGGGTTTTTCATTTGATTTTCATAGGTTTTGTTCAGGTTCCCAGTGCACTTTGTTGTTTGTGGGGCTATTTTTAAATAAGCTTATTTCTGAATGCTCTTAATTCACAGTGCCAAGGCCAGCGCTTTTAGTGTTTAGTTCTGGTCTTGATAATTTCAACTTGTGTAAATCTGATGTAAGGGCTAATGGCTGCTCTGCTGAGAATTTCTTTCCTTTGGAACGGAATTTCAGTACTTGTGTTAAAACATGTCTTTCAGTGTAAGAAGGAAGTATTCTCCTCTGAATTACTAGTGAGAAGAAATCTAATAACTAGAAGTGATACCTATTAGCAAAAGCTTTTGCTTGCAGGATTCAAGTTTCCTTCTCAAAAGTATAGCTCAGTGAAATATTTTGTGTGGCAAAATTTCTTACTGATAATTTCTGCATCAGTCCTGAGCAGATCATATTTTTGACTGATGGAGAAATCACAGTTTTAAGAACAAATGGGTAAATTGCAAAAGATATCTTTATGCTTGGAGTTCAGCATAATTTCAGAACATCTGAAATACCTTCTACTTTTGTACATTCCCATGGTGAGTTTCTGTTATATATATATATATCTATCTTACTAAATTCAGGAAAAGAAGCACTACAAGTTACGTTGCTACAGAGTACTGTTGATCTGAAGTCTTTCAGAGAGCCTCCAGTCTTTGAAACTCTACATTAATAGATCTTTGAACTCTGAACTAAAGCACATTAATTTACTTATTTTGGGCTGTCTGATCAGAAAGAGTCTGCATAGTAAAGCTGTCCTTTGAGTTCTTCAGGTTTTTTCTGACTATTCTGTATTGTTTTAAAAATAAGAATAGTGGTTTAATTTAAAGTACAGCTGTATTACAGGATTCATGATATACGGTAAAACTTCAGCAATATATAGAAAAGGCTTGCTAGTTCATATCAAGGAAGACTGAGCTCAGAATCTCAGAAATCTCTCCATTGTCTTTTCTGTAGCCATTTTTAATAGACTTTTAAAAGGAGCACTAATATTTCAATCCTTTTAAGTGTTTTCTCTTCTTTAAAATATAATAGCACTTCAACAGGCACTCTGCTAGAAGACAGAAGTTATAGTTTTGCTTTCTTTCTCACTGTCAGAAAAGACTGCTGCAAACTCGTGTGCAAAATTTTGTTGCTGACACCTTTTATCCTAATTGAAACAGTATATTCACTGTCACTATAGCTTTCTTCCAGTTCCCAGTATTGAGACACTCTGATTTGAGAATCTTGGGACCTAAGTTCTTACAGCTCAGTGCTTCCCATGCTGTCAGCCTTGCATTTGTTATTCACACTGATCTGGAATTTTTTAAAAAACAATTTCAGTGACAACCTATTCAAAACATATTAAGGAACTAACTGGCTGTCATGGTTTAACAGCAGCTGGCAAGTAAGTACCATGCAGCCACTTACTTCACTCTCACCACCCCCAGTAGTTGTGTTTCCCCCCACTCCCTGCAAACACACATAGTGTGATGGGGAGGAGAATGAGAATAAAGGTAAAACCCATGGGTTGAGATAAGAACAGATTAATAATAAAATAATAATAATGATGAAGAGGAAAATAAGGGGGAGGTGAGGAGAGAGAGGACCTAACAGTGATGCACAGTACAATTGCTCACCACCCACTGACCAATACCCAGCCCAACCCAAGCAGTGGGTCCCTTCCAGGTGACTCCCCACAAGTTTATATACTGGGCATGATGTGTTGTGGTATTGAATACCCCTTTGGCTAGTTTGGGTCAGGTGTCCTATCTCTGGTCCCTCCTGGCCTCACCGGGAGAGCATGAGAGAGCATGAGAGACAGTCAGGATAGGTGCTACTGAGCAACACTAAAACATCAGTGTGTTATCAGCATTATTAGCATTGTTCTCAGCCTAAAGCCAGGACACAGCACTGAGCCAGCTACTAGGAAAAGAATTAACTATCCCAGCTGAAACCAGGATACTGGTATATGTTCAAAGTCTTGTTGAAGGTACCTTTAACAGCCAACAGCACATCTCAAATATGGCTGCTAAAATAATTGTAGAAATTCAAGTATTTTGTCCAAGAATGGTGCTCCTCTGTTTTCTTATCCAGGCAACTCTTTGCATTGTTTCACAAGTAAAGTCTTAGTGTTATTACACTGTATAGTATTCCAGAATTCCCCTCTAAATGATGCAAGTATACTGTTGCTTTGATCTTTACAAAGCTGAAGATCTACGCTTGGAAATATTGGTGTTTTAAAGTCATCTTTTCGTGCCTGCTGGATCACTTGCTGCATCTACAGAGCTTACTTAGCATAGAATGTGGCTTGGGTTGGAAAGGATCTGAAGATCATATAGTTCCAACCTCACTGCCATAGGCAGGGATACCTCACCCTAGACCCTGTCACCCAAGGCTCTGTCCAACCTGGCCTTGGACACTGACAGAGATGAAGCATTTACCACTTCTTTGGGTGACTCATTCCAGTGTCTCACCACCCTCACAGTAAAAAACTTCTTCCTTACATCTAATCTAACCTTCCTCTGTTTAAGTTTAAACCCATTACCTCCTGTCCTATTACTACAGTCCCTGATGAAGAGTCCCTCTCCAGCATCCTTGTAGGCCTCCTTCAGATACTGAAAGGCTGCTGTGAGGTCTCCATGCAGCCTTCTGTTCGCCAGGCTAAACAGCCCAACTTTCTCAGCCTGTGTTCATGCTCCAGCCCCCTGATCATCCTCGTGGCTCTCCTCTGGACTTGTTCCTACAGTTCCATGTCCTTTTTATGTTGAGGACACCAGAACTGTACACAGTACTCCAACTGGGGTCTCACAAGAGCAGCGTGTAAAGGGGCAGGATCACCTCCTTTGACCTGCTGGTCACGCTTCTTTTGATGCAGCCCCTGGAAATTCCTGTTCTTATGGTGAAGCAAGCAAAGGAAACTCAGTATAGGTAATGCAGTGGCTCTAATTTTATAGATTGTTACACTTTGGAAATTTCAAGTGGTTGGGAAAAGTTTGTTCCATAGAACAGCCAACATTTGGCTCTGTAATTTTATTACTATGGGTAATCTGATTTCTTACAAATTCAGTCTAATCCAACATTCTAAATTCAACATCTGGGAGAAGAAAGCATGCTTCAGGTAATAAGAGAATGTGGTTAATACTTGTTTTATAGAAGAGAAAATTCTGATTCAGATTTTCTCAAGGTCACCACAAGGTTTCTTGGGCTTAAAACTTAGCTGATATGGGTAGGTCAACATGTGAACTATCTAGCATGTTTCAAGTCTGTACAGTACTCTTGTGGAAAGTTTTAAGTGGCTATTCAGGAGTGGTATTTTGAGACATTAAGAACTGAAACTTCCACCGACTTCCTTTTCCCCATGCTGTCAACCGAATTCAACTTTCAAAATGGAAATTTTTTAATCTGTTTTCTGGTGGTACAATTTTTTCCTGATATAATGATAGTTCTCATAGTTACAACAAGGTAAGGAGTGTATTTAAATGACTGACTTCCCTTGCATTTCTAATGGTTTGGAAGTAAACAGCCTCTTTTCTTAGAGTACACATGAGCAATTAAAAAAATTACTGCAGGTTCAGTTAGTTTTTTTCCAGAAGCAATGGTGAAACACTCCAGACTGAAATCCAGGATCAGCTTCCAAAGACAAACACTTCTGTTGGCAGCACATCTTGCTGTTTTCATATGAGCCGGCTGTTCTGCAGAATTTTAATGTTACTTCTGTTTGGAAGTGATTTCAATGAAGACTCTAAGAAGGAAGAGGGCTCTGGGCGTGCAAAGCATAGTTTGCTTCTGTAGTTAAATACAATTATTGAATGAGTGTCCTCTGTAAACATTAAAGAGAAGTTTCCATTTAGGAATGTTTTTACTTGAAAGCTCTTGTTATCCAAAATTTCTGCATGGGGGGGGGGGGGGGGGGGGGAATGATACCGAGCCAATAACAGCTTTTTGAAGCCATTTTAATGAAATAAATTTTTCCCTCTAAAAATGACTTTTCTTTTTCTTGAGTTTGGTTGGTTGTGTTTTTCAGATGTTTCTAGTAGCAAGTGTTCTATCCTCAGTTGAAGCAACAACTCGCTATTTGACAGCTAGAAAATTTAAATCCTGGTTCCAGAGGGTTGAATCAATGGAAACAAAACAAAGAATGCCGGAAGACATTTCTCTTCATCAGGGACTGTGGTGATAGCACAAGGACTAATGGGTTAAAACTTAAGTAGGAGAGATTGAGGTTGCATATAAGGAAGAAGTTGTTTGCTGTGAGGGTGGTGAAGCCCCTGAAACAGGTTGCCCAAGGAAGTTGTGAATGCTCCATCCCTGGCAGTGTTCAAGGCCAGGTTGGACAGAGACTTGGATGACAATGTTTAGTGTGAGGTGTCCCTGCTCATGGCATGGGGGTTGGAACTTGATGATCTTAAGGTGCTTTCCAACCTAAACTGTTCAACTATTTATAGATTACATGAAATAAAAAAAAATTTAAAAAAACACACAGGAAATGTTTGATCACTGATATGATGGGATTTTTTCGTAGCACAGAAATACTTTTGAGTTTATGTATACATTTTCTCGTAAAGAAAGCTTGATACTGACGTATCTATACTGTCTCTATTTCCCTCTTCTCCCCACTTACACTGTTTGACAAATGTGTTGGAATCGGAGTATATTCTCAGAATATTTCTAATTACCTTTATTTAGGATTGTAATGAAATAGTTATGGATATACAACTAACTGCTGATGTTTGTGCTGTTGTCTTCACACGACTAGAATATATTTTTAGAAGAGGTGAGCAGCAAAGAGTTACTACATACTTATTAAACTGCAGCCTGGTAAAGATTATTTTTCAGGTGGGGCAAATATCTGAACTATTTATCCAACCCAAACTTTCTGCTGTTGTACCAACTAGAAATCACACTGCTGTAGCACTTACAAGCTTCTTAAATTCAAAGTTCTTCTGGACTTACTTAGCTTAAAAGGGCTAAAAATGAAACTTGGCGGAACAGAGGCTTTGACAGGTGATAATTTATGATAGAAGGCGTTTGTCTTTGCACATATGGTCTTCAGGTAAACATTTTGATAGGTGGGATTGGTAGCATTAATTTGCCTGACACTTCCCTCTTGCATAACTCCATTTTACTGGCTTGTAGCTTTGCCAGACAAATTTCTAGAGCTAAAATACTCTCAGACTTGCTCTGTGCTTCACACTGCATTGCTTTTGGAAAAACTAAGTAAAAAAAAAATTCAGCCATTTAAGATGGGGGGATAAGGGAGAACACACTAGCTTTCCAGTATTGGAAAGAAAACCTGTCTGTGGCTTGGCAGCCCTCGATTTTTGGAGTGCTGGATCTCAGGTGACAGGGTCTTTATTTTCAAGGATGCAACTTCAGACCCTCTTGAAAATTGTCCGAATATGCAAAGTTCCAGGTATGGGTGTTTCTCCAAGCAGTTTGTTAGGCACGTTAGCCTATGCTTATTCACATGTTACGTGATTAATAAAGTATTTTATACCAAGTATTTCCTGCTGGAAAAGCTTAAAGTACTGTAATCGAGAATACTTATGATTCTAAAGGTAAAGACATATCCTAAAACACAGGAGTCCTTCAGCTCTAATCTTTGTCTGATTCAGTTAGGGTCTGATTAGTGACCATTTTCAAAGGTTTATTACAGTTGCTTTAGGCAACTTAAATGCATCCAATCAACATTTAACCACATTTTTTAAGTAGCAAGAACTTTATTTCTTTTGATAGTTGATAGTTTTGTTTTAAATGTACTGCTAAAGTTGATTCTCAGCTTTTTATCTTTTATGTGTGTCTCACATTTCCCGGTAAATCTGACCTCTCCAAACTTACTCCAGTCATTCTATGCCTTCTCTCTCTGCGGAGAAAAATAATCTGGGGAGATATTTAGTTTTACCAATTTTGA
Source organism: Pezoporus flaviventris (assembly GCF_033815535.1). Classification (NCBI taxonomy): domain Eukaryota; kingdom Metazoa; phylum Chordata; class Aves; order Psittaciformes; family Psittacidae; genus Pezoporus; species Pezoporus flaviventris. The sequence goes on from NW_026892555.1 coordinate 96,280,191, forward strand.
GTGTCTGCGCCTAGTAAGATAAATCTCACCCTGTCATACTTTTCTCTGTCTTAAGGCACAGAAATTTGGGTTTGAGACCAAACTGTGCAAAGGAAAGCTATACTTGCAAAATGTAGTTGTAGCCTGTGTTTTTTTTCCTTTTGAGTAGCTTTTGTTTCATGAAAAGTAAATTTGATTGAAGTGAAATACTTTCCAAGCTCTTAAGTGATTCCTTCCCTGTAGAAATCTCTATTGTAAAGCTTCTGTATATACTGGTAGGTTATTCTTCCATTGAATTTCGTTCTTGGGCTTCGACGAGGTTTGTCTCACTCAGTGAAGAGGGTTAATGGTATAAAAAAATCCCACTAACTTCTTAGGTCTCTGTGCCCTCCCTCCTTGTCAGACAGTATTCAGCCACTGGCTATTTTTAGAGTATTGTTCACTTCTGCTTACAGTCTGCTTTTGTTCTGGAGCCTTTCTCTTACCTGGGCAGAAGTACTGCTTTCTTTTGAAGGAGTACAAGGAACATACAGATCTGATAAAAGTCAGCGAGGGATTCTCTCTTTATGTCTACATTTCAGGTGACTTAGGGAACTAAACACGTATTTCTCTGCCTGGTTTATAGACACACACACACCCCTTCCATGAAAATGTTGAAGGACTTTATGGCTTTACATTCACATTATTTTTCTATTTGAAAAATATACATGCTAAGAAATTCAGAAGTTTTCTGACTTGGCCAAAATAGATGCATACACAAATTACTTTGAAAATACCTTTTTGATAAAGGTTTAAGGTGTTAAAGCTACATGCTATTTCAAAGCTACTTTGCTGAATGTCTGAAGATTTAGAGAAGTCACAGGATGGGTTGGATTGGAAGGGACCTTACAGACCATCCAGTTCCAACTCCCTGCCATAGGCAGGGACACCTTCCACTAGACCAAGTTGCTCCAAGCCCCGTCCAACCTGGCCTTGAACACTGCCAGGGATAGGGTAGCCACAGCTTCTCTGGGCAACCTGTGCCAGTGCCTCACCACCCTCACAGGGAAGAATTTTTTCACTTTAATGTTGACTCATGTAGCTTTTTTGTACACAATACTTGAAATAATAGTATTTGCAAAATAGCAAAAATATTCTACTCATTTACTGTGATTCAGTTACGTCTTGTAGCTAACTTGTTAACTTGTTTTTTCTTTTTGGGTTGAAAAAGGTATGTGTTAGTTTTATTGGTGTCATTGGTGTGCCAGTAGCAAGTGAAGGTGCAGAGGAGTGGGTTTGTACACCGTTGTAAACCCAAAGGTGGACAGAAAGATGCTGAAAGTTATTAGTAGGTAAAATGTGATCTAAGGAACATAAATATTGTGTGGTGCTATTTTCAACATGCTATATTTGATAGTATAAAAAAAAAAATCAGGCTTGTCTGACTCAATTGATTGTTTAAGGAATATTACATTTCTATTTAAAAAAGAAGGGAGGGAGCGAATGACCTTAAAATAATTAATTTCCATAATTAATGAAAGAGTGTCTAGGAGATCTGCCACAAGAGGGTAACAGCATTAGAAAGGAAAGTTGGCACTCAACATTTCTTTTTAGGAAGACTTAATGCACTGATCTAATACAACTAAAAAAAACCTCAAAATTATCATCTCAGTGAAAAATATTTTTCCTCTTCATTTGCTATTATCTGCTATCTGATTGAGGGAGCTGCTCCCCAGGGTGATATTTGAGATAACGCCATACCAATTTACTTGGGTTTTAAGGAGAAGTTATCTTTCTATTATATCTTAAACCTTCAGAGCTGGTTTGTGTGCCCTTCACTTTTAGCTTTTGTGTTCAGTTTTCTGCTGCTGCTGTGGTGTAAAAAAGATTTTCTTCTATTCCTAATTTGAAGGAATTAAGCTTTATGATTTCAGGTAGAAAAATTCATGTGGACAAGTCTGAAAACTCATAAAATATAGTTGGAACTACTCTAGCTGTTCAGGAAATTAAATTAGACAAGGTATGAAATAAACGCATATATTATTTCTCCCAAATTTCTTCAAAAAATAAGTCATAGAAGAAACTATAGCACATGAGGTCATAAATGTTTGAAAGAAGTTGTGAGAAATGAAAAACCTGCTTAAGTGAGTCCAGAGAAGGACCACAGAGATGGTCTGAGGGCTGCAGCACCTCTCCTGTGAAGAAAGGCTGAGAGAGTTGGGCTTGTTCAGTGTGGAGAAGGCTCTGGGGGGACCTTAAAGCAGCTTTCAGGGCCTAAAAGGGCTGACAAGAAAGCTGGAGGGGGGCTTTTGACAAGGGCAGGTAGGGACAGGACAAGGGGAACGGCTTTAAACTGACAGAGGGGAGATTGAGATGAGATCTGAGGAAGAAGTTCTTCCCTGTGAGGATGGTGAGGCCCTGGCACAGGTTGCCCAGAGAAGCTGTGGCTGCCCCATCCCTGGCAGTGTTCAAGGCCAGGTTGGATGGGGCTTGGAGCAACCTGGTCTAGTGAAAGGTGTCCCTGCCCATGGCAGGGAGTTGGAACTGGATGGGCTTTAAGGTCCCTTCCAACATAAGTCATTTTGTGATTCTATAAGAAGCAGTCTCTGTATGTAGTAGGTACCAAGATATCATCAGACAAGCAGAGAGTACTTAGAGGTTGTGTCTATGTTAGTGTTTTAGCCAACTTCAGGAGGGTGCCTTTGAAGTAATGCTTTGGTGTGCATCCCAGAGGGGTCTAGAGGTCAATCTAAGCTTGCCTCCTGTGCTCCAGCCACTAATACACCTTCAATTTACAGGATGAGCTTAGAGCTCATCCGAAGTAAAACTCTATTTCTGTCTTTAACACGCTGTATGGATCATGTGCATGAATGCCAAATGTATTTTCACGGTACATACAGTGTCAACAGGGCAACTGTAAATAAGTCATCTGAAAAATTGTTAAATTTTTTGTATACTTCCAGGGTTGCTTTCCTTTTCTTTATCACTATTGATGGTCTCTTGTATCTAGACAGTGACTGTAATTTTGTATTATTTTTTCTCGATTGTTTAAATGTTGGGACATTGCATTACACTGTTTTATTTTAAACTTTCAAGTGGTAAATTGCTTAAACCACAAGAGTGGCACCGATGCATGGCAAAATCAGCTACATAACCAAATGAATGCATGGCTTAGTTTTTTATAAAAGCACTCAATTAAGTAGATGAGACATTCATATCTTCAAGCTTGTAAATGAATTTAATGGTCTAGATTTTCAAGCTGTTACTAAAAATATACCTACTATGACTTCAGTTAAGTTGGAGATTAAATTACGATTGTGTTTCCAGCTGCTGATTAGTCTTGTTGGTACACAGCGTGCATGTGGATGTCGAGAAAAATACTTGAGAAAATAAACCTGAATATCAGTAAGTTGGGGAAAGAAGTGGTTGCAGTTTATGCTGGGGGGGGGGTATTCCCCTGAGACGTTTTCTCTGCAGTTTTACAGTTGGCTTTACTCCTATAATGTTTTCTGGAAGAATCTACTATCATCCAATTATGCTGAAAAAATACTTATATTAGAGTGCCTTCTCTTGGCTATGTGTATGAATTGTATTTACAATTGTCAGGAAGACTTAAAGGTAAAAAGCTGCAATAATTAAAAGATAGCTTTCCCATAAACCAGGTTCTTCTTTAAGATGCTTTCCAAGGAAAGCAAGCGCCAGAATTTTGATGTACTCAGCAGAAAATAGAAATCAAATTCCTGTTGTCTGTTAGATGGGCTTCTAAGCAGGTGATAGCATTGCTCCAGATAAGGAGTATCTGTCACAAAAAGTAGACTTATAGTGATTTTTTTTGTACTTTTGAACTGGCAGAAGATCCTAAAATTTGGGTAAAGCATGAAAATGGACATGACTCTGAGATGGCAAAGAAATTGAGAATCAGTACTTTGCTCATTTATTCAAATAAATGTCTTGCACTCTACTTGTTACCAGACATCATTTGTATCAGAAACCAGCCAAGCTTTGTCTTGAGATGAGAAAAAAAGACTACTATAACATGGCATGTTCCTATAGTTATGCTTTTATTTTGAAGTTTAATTTTGGACAAAACAGTTGTCTGTAATGTGTGCAAACATGTTTTCATACACACTCAGGGAAGAAGCTAACAGGCAGTTTGTACTATTTTCAGCTCTAGATATGTGAGCTGCTGCTGCATTGAGAAAATCAGAAAGCTCGATGTGTACCGATTCATTTATTCACTTTGTAGAGTCATAGTCATGAATTACCATAATCTCAGTGTTTTCAGTGGTTGGGTGTTCTCGCTTGAAATTGTGTTTTATTCACAGAAACGTAGGCACAAAACTTAGATATTTGCTGGAGAACTCCAAATGAACAAAGGGAATGTTTCACTTGGAAAGCAAGCTCCTTGGATTCTACAGGATTTTGTTTTGGAAATCTTGAGTAGCTCCTGAGAAAAGTTTTTTGTTTGCAGAACTTTGCGAGGAACCCCCCTCCCAAATTCAGAATGAGGACAGATAAGTCTCTGTAACCTTTTCCAGCCACTGGAAGCCATTTGTGTTTTCCAGGGTTTTTTTCATGGTCTTCTGGTATCATGAATTGTCAGGTGAGAAGGGAATAAGATTTTAAGCAGGTTTGCAAAGATCTGTTAATGTCTTGTCTTTATAATGTATAGCCCAGGTCTGTTTAGCTGTGGTCCTTTTTTTCTGTGAGAACTGATGCATGCCTGTAAAACGCTAGAGACTGTGGGATGATTGATTACAAATGGCATATCCACATCTGGGAAGTATGTAATGGATGGTTTTGAGGGGTAGAGGATTTGAGTCAGTAGAGGATGAAAATGATGGAGAAAGTAGATATTGTTACAGTAAGTCACCTAGCTATCTGCTCATCTCTGTGCTGTTGTGGTGCAGGCAGGACCAGCATGCTTTTTTGCAAAAGACTTGGGATATTTCCAAAAGATTTGTCCTTTTGGTGGAGGACAGGGAGAACAGGCAAGGGCAAGGGAATACCAGAAGCGAGTGTTGTCTCCTCGAAGTCTGCTGGCTGGGTGTCAAGGTCCTCAGCACTGCAAGCATCTCCCATAACAGGGGAGTTGAAATGATTCTGTTATCTCTGCAGGTCTAACCTAGCATTTATTCAGCATCAGGCCCTTCACTTGATCATAAAGTTTCTGATGTTTCATGACTGAGAAGCATCCAATACTTATGTGTAAGACAGGAGTTCTCCAAAGGGATAGAGGGGCAAGGTAGTAGTGCTGCATCTCTAAGGATGAAGCCTCAACAACCTCTCTGGATAACCTGCTTAGTCACTATCACAGCAAGAAAGTGTTTCCTGATGTTAGGATGGCACATCCTGTGTTTCAGCTTGTGCCTTTTGCCTCTTGTCCAGTCACTGGGCACCACTGAAAAGAGCCTAGCTCCATCTTCACTACTCTATCCCTTCAGGAATTTGTACATATTGAGAGCCATACCACACCTCAGCTGAAGCTGAGGTAGTACGTTATGAATTCAGGTCTAACTCCTCCAGCTGGGCAGCCATTTTTTGGATAGCTAATAAACCCCCCAGAACTGAGGTGGCTCCATGCAGTACAAGTAAGGCGTTTCCAGAGCGCTATCTGTGTGAAGGGTTTGGTTTTGAGGTTGGATTTTTTTCCCTTTATTCCACTGTTGTTTTCACCCATCAGAGAACATTCTCTGGAGCTGCACTACAGAAATCTTAGGTCTTGCACTGCCCTGGCTTCTGTCACTGGATCTAAATATTGCTTGATGTCTCTTGTACTGTGCCCCCACTGCACCTTTTAATACCTGTTTTACTTTTCTATTGCCAAAGGTAGCCCAGCTTATCCTCTGATTCTGATCTTTGTATATATTGTTGAAAGGAAGGGGAGGGAAGTGGCCCTCAGTACATGGAGTATGACCGTCCCTGTTTTGTTTAGCTGTAAATCTAAGGAGTATTGCAGTCAAATATGTTCTTTAGGGGGATAGTTTTCTGTAAAAATATTTGATCAATAGCAGCCAGTTATTAAAAGCTGTTCCAAATAAAAATACTTTTCTCTAGATACTATTGACATACTGTATTAAATTATGGAAGAAAGGAGGGGAAATGGCATGTTCTCCTCAGTAAAAAGGCTTGTGTTCCAAAAGAGGTCAACAACAGAGACACAAACACTTGCAAGCCTTGAAAATTTTCCTTTACCAATTAAAATTTATTTGATATTTGATGTCACCTTCTGCAGACTTTTTGCATTGCTAGAATTTTAATGCTAAAAAAAAAACCTCAAATCTGTACCAACTCCTGTGTTTATGAAGTTCTCCTTCCAGCTCCTCATATGATTTAACCTTCTTCACTGTTCTTAAAGGAATATATATATATGAGCTTTAAGCTGATGCTTTATTTCCAGAAGCTGAAGGCACAAGTATTATTTGTAAGATGAATAGTAGAGCGTAATGCCTATGACATCCATACTGCTTATCAAGGAAAACACAGCAAAATCGAATCTTGCAGACAACAGAGAGGAAAATATGCCCTTGTAAATCAAAATCGTGTACTTTGGGTATAAAGCACCACATACCTTGCATGCCAAAGTCATCACTGGAGTTTCTTCCTGCTGTGGTGCGCCCATTCTGTGAGTGATATGGCCCTTTTGGTGATAATGGGATGACTGCATCTTCTGTTAGATATGCCTTTCAGTGACTCCCAAGCTGGAGGAAGAGAAGTTTCTGAATGATTCTCTTAATGTCTTGAGAGTTCAAATGCAGTAGTGCCCATCTTAGATATTCTTTGTCAGTCTTGTTAGTAGTATTTTAAAGCCTTGTAATTGGTCAGACTTTCTGTTATCTGAAGCCACTGTTCTAGATGAAAATGCTATAGCATCTTCCTAAAAAAAAAAAAAATTGAATGACTAATTCCCATGGGCTGGCTGAGGCTTTTATACTCCCAGTTATTCTTGATCCCTTCAGTGTCATCCATGAAAGGACAAGGGGAGATTCAGGCTGGATGTGAGGAAAAAACTTTTTACAGTGAGGGTGGTAAAATACTGGAACAGGTTGCCCAGGGAGGTGGTAGATCCTCTGTCCCTGGAGACATTTAAGGCCAGTCTGGCTGGAGCTCTGGGCAACCTGACCTAGTTGAAGATGTCCCTGCTCATTGCAGGGGCGTTGGACTGGGTGACCTTTAAAGTTCGTTCCAACCCAAACTATTATGTGATTCTATGATTTGTCATCTTCTGTATTTCCTTAGGCTTCAGAAAGTTGTCACCTGTTTCGACTACATGAGAAGTAGTTTTAAGATTTTTGAAAGGGGTGGAAAATTGGTAAACTCTTCCCAAAACCCAGGTATGAGTTCTGAGGGATAAACCTGGGTCTAATGGAAGAATCTGTGCTGCTCAACAGAGGCAGCTCTGAAGTTTTGCTCTGAAGCCCCGTCAGTGAATTTTGTAGGAAATTGTGTGTTCTTATTAAAATATATTTCATATGCTTTTCTGGAAGGTAATCTATATTCTATGTGTGTCTTGTCTATGCTTAAGAAGAAATTGATGAATAGATTTAAGAAAGGTGTGTTGCAAGATTAAGCAAGATTTGTGATTGCAGTTTCATTTGGAAAGCATGCATTACGTTAGTTTTCTTCTAGCATGATTCTTGGTGGTGATATTTTTCTTATATGTGGTAAATTAAGAAATTAAATAACAGTGTTGACAGCCATTAACCTTAGGTTTCTTTACAGCTTGTATTATAAATTTATAGTAAGATTCTGTGAGGGAAATAAAAACTGTAAGGAATTCTTCATGGTTTCCTTATTGTCCTGGATTTATGACTGCTACTGCTAAACCCAGGACACTTATGAACTAGTTAGGGAAGATTACCTTTTCCTATTGCAAATTTGTGCCTATGAAGTATTATAAATCATGTTTCAGATGGAGGTACTTAGCATGTGTTTGACAAATGGGAGAAATGTGTAGAATTCACTAATCTTCAAAAGCAAAGTAGCAAAAAGAACACTGGTTACTAGAGAGGAAGCTATATGGAGAGCTACACATCAATTCAAAAGATACTTTTTTTTTTTTTTCCCCCTTAAAGTATCTCAGGTTTTTCCAACCCCAGTTTTCAGGGAAGAAATACAATGTTTATAAATGAAAATAGGAAGACAACATCACAGGTGTAAAGGTCTAACTCATGCAGAGCTAGATGCTACTCATATTCGTACATTTATTTTCTCCTTCACATAAGTGTACTTTTAATCCTATGGAAAGCAGGAAACTGTCTTAAGTATACCTAGAAATTATGTTACCCAAGGAATAGTGGAAATGGTGCATGTGCATGACTAGCCTCTAACATGTCACTATGCTGCAATGCAGGAGAAGGATGTAAGCACACAGTTAACTAGTTCTTAGAGTCATACAAACCTTAGAATGGCATAGTTATTTTCTCAACTCCTCTTTTGTTTTTAAAAGTAAATAAATAATCTTTTTAGCCTTGCTGTTATGTTACATGCATAATAGTAACCTAAGAATAAAGGCATGGAAAACATGCAGTATTTAAAGTACTAGGCTAGCTCTGAAAGTACTTCAGTATAAACGAGGATGAAAAGCAGCTGCTTTTGCCATCAACATTTTGCAGTAACAAAGTTTTGGAGGAGACTAAAGATTCTGACAAATCGGTTGTTGTAGGTAGAAATTTAGGGCAAGTAACAAGCTTCATCATAGTCTTCTGGCATAAGTTACTGCTCCATAGTGAAAATTATTGCATGGAATATAGATTACTCCAGAGCTGGTCTTTAACGCCTGACACTCAAACTTCTGATTTTGAAACCTCAAGTTCAACAAAGATGTATTTAAATTGGACTTTTGTATCGGAAAAACATGGAAAAATCTTTACTAAACTTTTCAAACATAATTCTCTGAAATACTAATTTTCCAGTTACTACAGTAGGCTTACAATTCATGTCAAAATGGAGAAACATTTTTTATTTTTATAGGTATCTGTATCTCTATATCTCTTCTTGCTGTATTTTTGCATGAAATTCTATGGGTGTCTTTTTTTTTCAGTCTGTTTGTCAGAGATGTATCCTGAATTTTTCTTTCTCCTTGATGAAATAGCTTTTCTGTGTCAAAATCACTAATGTGCAAAGGAGAATGAGATTTCACTGCACAGAGGGATAATGAAATATTCAACTGGTTTCATCCCCATTTACAGCAAAATCAAAGCTCTCAAAATTACTGGAAGATTAGTAAAGTAAAAACAGGTCTAACTTAAGTCTGTTGGATGTTCAGAGATGCATAAACCTGTAGGGAAGCAAGCATATGCTTACTCAATTGTTGAAAAGGAAGGTCCTTATTCTAAGAATCTGGGCACATGTATGTCGTTGATACATGTAGCACAAACGATAGATGCAAAGTCTGCTTCAGAAGAAATCACAGAAGGACACTGTTCACTTCATAGGTGTTGCTTATAGATTCTGAAATACTTTGAGCTGCTAACTGATGAGTTATTGCAAAGGCCTAATACAATATCTGTTTATTAGAGGAACATGTGTTTTGGAAAGCCTCAGATCATTAACTGTGTAAGGAAAAAAATGTCACAGGAGAGCACAGCAAGAATGTAAACTTTCACACTTTTAGACTACTACCTAGAGCTAAAATTAAGCAAGGTGCCTGTTCACATTTAGATCACGAGACTGAAATGGTCTTGTGTTTCTCTGTTTCCTACAAGGAGTAAGTGCACAGCTTGTGCCTGTTTGCTGGAAGTGTCAAGATGCTAAGTTTCCATTGCAGCTTGTTTTGCCCTTTTTTTGCCAACCGTGCTTTTTTTTTTTCCTTCTAAAATAGAGATTCTTATCCTCATAGAGGCTTTTAGGAAATGAGCTGTACAGTCTAAATGTCCTGTGGCCGAACCAAGCAAACCTTGGTGCAGAATTAATGCAGAAAGCAGCTGGCTTCATTATACTGCAGACTGCCCCAGAGCCTAAGTTAACCTGAAGGCAGCTCTCTCTTAAGAAAGCTACACTTTAGTGGAGCTGAGCCATTCCTACAGTCATAAATGATCAATGGCACTTTTCCTAAGAGAGCTGGCTCTTCTGTAGCATGCAGGCTTAATGCTTACTTGCTCTCCAGAGGCTGCTTGTGGTCTGTTCGCTGGAGTAGCAAAGTGGAGCACATGTGAGTGTGCTGCTGACTGTTGTTAAAAGGTCCTTATAAGTATTATCACTAATATGTGAGGTGGGTTTTTTTTGTAAATCTTACATGGCAGGTGCCATAGTTGAAGTTCAAGGAAGCTTACTGGGATTTGGTGGTTTCCTCTGGGGTGGTGGCTCTCTTGTACGTGTTCCTAAACAACTTGACTAAATCGTTTCTCAGCAACATTCATATCTACGAAACATTAGGGTGGGGGTTTTTTGGGGGGAGGGTTTGTTTTTTTTTGTTTTGGGTTTTTCTTTCCAAAGTCACTCTCCATACGGAAATGATGTTGCTTTTTTCCCAAGTTTCTTTAGCATTTTGTAGTATAAGTGAGGTAATCTGCACTTTAACTATCAACTAAATCTAATAAACTTTACATTAAGAATAACAAGTTGTTATAGTTCTAGAAATACTTTTTTTTTTTCATTGTTCACTAAATAGCTGAACAGTGGTACTTTGAACTTGTGTGAGGTATTTTAACATGATTCTGTGGTATCTTTGCATATCCCTCCACAATATGGAGGATTCAAATCATTACAAATTGTTATAAGGCATGTAAACTGCTAAGATTGCTTTTCTCACAATGTGGTAGTTTACAATACCTGTGTCTGTGTTAGACCACATCAGATGGGAAGTTTGAAAATGCTTTGAAATACAGTCTGATTAGGGTGAGCATCTGCCTTCAGCTTCTTTCACTGCTTGATGTGAAAATACCTAGAAGCTATTTAGACGCAATATTATCCAGTCCCAGGTGTGTCTGTGTGTGCAGTTGATGTAACTGGAATTGCACATGATATTGAAATTATACCTATCAATGAACATAGTAATTATGCAGTTGAGATCAGGAAGAGAAATGTCTTTGAAAAAGGGAAAAATAACATGAACTTCTCTTACACTGTTTTCAGTAACAGATTTGAAATTAAAATTAAAAATTAAGCTGTCAATACCATTTTTTCTTAATGAGTTTTTCTGCATCAGTACTTTGTGTCTTAACCATGTAAGTCTACATGATGCTTAAGTTCTAACAGTTCTCATACTTTGGGCGAAGGTTAGAGAGGCAATTAAATGTCTGTGTGTTACTAGAATTAGGAAAGTTCTGGTAAAATATATCTTTATTTTCTCTATGTACTTTAACACTAAATAGGCTTCACTTGCACTTTCCATAGGACATGCTGGTATCTGCAAAATGAACTAACTGAATGCTACTTTTTTTTCTAGATTATACAGGAGAAAAAGTTTGGAACTTTAATGTAGGGCAACAGTCATTTTTTACCTTGTTTTCCTTATCTCCTGAAATGTGTAAATGCTAAGATATATACAGGAATTGCTGTTATTCTTACATTCCTCTTTTCTAATTCTGTAATGATTTAGTGAATCTGTGTATAAGTTAGAGTTCTGGGTGAAGTAATGAAACAGATTTCTCAGTAATGTGTCAATATATTTGAAGTCTGTCTGCAGTCATTGTCTTTTATCACTGCAGAGCCATTAACTAATAGCTTCCATCCCAGGACAATGGAGTGAGTAGAGCCTGAGGGAAAATAATTTGCTATAATAAATCTGCAGAAGCATCAGTCTACAACAACTGGATTTCATAGAAGCAGACTATAGAAACCAAGTATTTGTTACTATAATTTGTGAAAGAATAAGGCTGGAAAGTAATGAGTAGCAGTCACGTAATCAGAGGGAGAGAAAAGAGATGTGCTTTCTAGCAGAGAATGCTTGTTTAACTATGAGACCAGCTGAAGAAGAAAATGCAAAGCCTTAAAAAACAACACTTCAGTTTGGTAAAGAGTCCTTGTACAGCACGGAGGATCTTGGCACCCTTCAAGGACCCCATCTTTAAGCCTAAGGAGTGATCTAGATTAGTGAGAGGAAGAAATTACCTGAACCTGTTTGTCTTTTTGTTTAGCTCTGATTTCTTGTGCTTCTGCAATAAAGATGAGTTCGTCTTGGAATCAAGAACAAGTGTTTTGTTTGCTTTAATTAGTATATCACTGTTAAGTGAACTGTAAAATTAGTAGTGCTGAGGTCAGAGTTGGATGAGAGTATACATGAGCTACAGGGTCAGAAGACCCCTGGGCAAGTCCTAGGAGTCTAAAGCAGAGGTACCCGAGATGAAAAAGGAGGAGAACCAGTGCTAACAAGATCCCAGCCGAACCCAAACCCAGGGAGATGGGAGCTGGCTGTTGCTCCCATCTGAGGAGCTGCCAAACAAGGAGAACTCTTGATATGTAATGCCTTGAGATTGCTGGCTGTGGGGCTGTTCAAAGCAACTGATAGGAGTGCAGTGTTTTCAGAACAGCTCACAAAGGGCAGTTATCTTGCTCTGTAGCCCAGCTGAGAGAGGTGTTTTTTGTGTGAAACATTATATTTAGATATGAAACATTATATTTAGGTATTACCTAGATACAAAAAATGCCAAGAGTACATTATCTTATCTTGCTCTGTAGCCCAGCTGAGAGAGGTGGTTTTTGTGTGAAACATTATATTTAGATATGAAACATTATATTTAGGTATTACCTAGATCCAAAAAATGCCAAGAGTACAATTTAAGTTTTGAGAAATTAAGACTGAAGGAAACTAGGGTAATAGGAAACGAGTTGGAAGTTCTTGACTTGATCTCCTTAAGGGCCACCTTGTAGAATCAGCAGCTCCAGCTTGGCTTTTGTGATTGCCAGAGTGCCAGACTTAGAAACCTGAGTGGATTTTGAAAACCTAAGTTTTAGTGTTCACTCACAAGAGGAGGAGTAGGAAAAGTATTTCACTGTGTCTTTGAGTTCAGAGCACCTGTGCCACACACAGAGGACAGTTCCTTCCTCTGATGAGATCTAGAGATAAGAAACTCTTAAGTGTCAGATTGTTTTGGAGTTGTTCCTGTTTCTCCAAAGGAGCGATTAACAGTATCAGGCTCCAGTATCCTGCTCCCACTCGCGTAAGTGGTACAGTTCCCCCAGCACTGGATGAATATTTAAGAACTTATTACCGCCACTACCCCATTTCAGTAGTCCATGTTGGTTTGGTTCCATCTGTGTCTTTGAAGGAATAGAGACAGGGAAGGAAGATACAAAGTAGAAGTTCAGGGTGAGGAAAACTAGTAACATGGTGCTTCAGTTTACATACCAGTGGGAAAGCTGCCTTAAAGACTGATGAATAGCCTAGGGTTGGCCCTCAGGTAATTTAGGCAGCTTTTTTTCCTTTAGTCAGGCTGAATGCATCAGTGCAATTTATAACTACTAAACAATTCATGCTTTTCCTTAATAAGATATATGGATATCTAAATATCTCTTGAGAGTAAGAAAATCAAGAACTACATTAGCAACTGTTAGCGAAGGTTTTTAATCCTTCATTCTGTGCCACTACTGAGACCTAGGATGTTAACAGGAATGCTATAAGGCAGTTTTGTTCTGATCAGGAAAAATAGCTGATATATTACAACAACTAGTTTCCCTAATGAATTCTGAAAGTATTTAAATTTCACATAACAGCTAATGTGCATTAATCTTGACCCCTTGCAAGTCTGTAATGGCGGCTAAACAGCAGCGTATTTCAAAACTAAATGGCCTGCTTGAAGCATATGCCAAGATGCTGGTAGAAGAGGAGCAGTGCTACTTCTTAATGGTGGGGGGAGGTATAACAGGAGTTAAAATGGGTAGATCTTCCCATTTGTGAGTAGTTTGTAAATCGTTAGAGCTCCTACTGGGTCTTTCCCCCTAGGGAAAAACAAGATGAGGTTTTGTGGAAAACTTGAACTTACTTCAGAAGTCTGTTGTATCAACCTGATTGTGGAGAATTGTCCCTGTATTGTTATCAGCCAAGCATGGGAAAACCAGAATATGGATGTTTTCATTTCCTCACTCCACAGTAGATGCTGCAGCAGCAAAAGTGTTCTTTGTGGTGTGGCTCAAGCATATTGTCACCCTGGTGTGCAGAAGGGGTCCCTGTTCTCTAAAGGGAACACCTCTGATTCAGAGCCTCATTATGCTGTTTCTCAGACTACCACTGTGGCTTGAGTGTGCCTTTAGCTATCCCTGGAAGTACTTACTGGAAAACTAAATTGAATATATTACAGTATTTATTTTGCCAGTTACAGTGATATAATCCATCAGACAAACCAGATCATGTTAAATGCTCATACAAAATATATTCCTACTTGGCAGAGGACCTGAAGAGCTTGTAGGCACAATCAACAAATATAAGAGACGGATCTCTCAGCTGATGTTGCTGTTCACTTCAGACTGCTGTGTCTGGAATAGTAATACCTGAAAATCTGACAAGAAGGTTTTCAGTATTTAAGGTATTAACGAGGGTGGGTAAACCACACCTGAGCTTGGGGGACTAGACTGCCTGCAAAGTCCTGGTATGGAGGGGCCAGGCTTCCTTCTGCCATGGCTGCACACATGCACTATCCCTTCCAACGAGGGTAACCTGGTTGTGCAAGCTAGAAAAGAGCAGGGAATATATCTAAGTCCCTGCTTCAGACAGTTCAGCTGTGGAGAAAGCCTGCAAAGTGATTTTATTCCAGAGGTCATGCAGGAGGAAGTGTGTGGTGTTTCTTCCAGTCAGACCCCTACCTAGCATGTCGGACCTTGCTCCTGTCCCTGCACCAGTGTGGCTATCTCATTCTCAGCAACTAGAAAGAGAACAGTTTGTTGCAGTCTTAATTTTTGTTAAATGTTTGAAGCACTAGGACTCTCAGTAGTCATTTGGGGCCCTGAGAAACACATTTTCACATGTATCTCTTGTGTGAATCCAAATATCTACGTAACTTGAGAGTCATACTTTATATGAGCCCATGGCTGGTACCACTACATGTTCCTAGCAGTAGCACAGTATCACCCACGCCCTCACAATAGCTATGATGCCCCAACACCTGCATAATAAGGTAATACTCATTAAAAGAGGACTAGAAAGACAGTGGGCAGCTTCCTTTGCTAGAGGATTTACGTGGTTTACCACACGGTTAGGCAGGCAGCAGAGCCAATAAACCAAGTACTCACTTGGTTAAATCCAAGTTAAATCGTAGAATCCTAGAATGATTTGGGTTGGAAAGGACCTTAGAGATGACCTAGTTCCAGCCCCTTGCTGTGGTGAGGAACACTTTCCAGTATACCAGGTTGCTCAAAGGCCCATCCAACCTGGCCTTGTTTGGGAATGTTTTTTTTGTGGCAGGAGATAGTATATTTCATGAAAGAATATACCTGCATGGAAAGAATATTCATATTTTACCTGCTTGAAGAACAACATTTTAAAGGGATTTTAAGTCTTTTCTTGTGCTCCTGTGGAGATGGAGTGTTATCCATACAGAGTTGGTAATGTATTTTGTGTTATTTCTGATATTTTATGATGAAACAGAGATGTTCTTAGTTAACATTCTTGTGAGGAAAGCCATTATTCAGTGAATGAACATCCTAGCAGGATGTTGGGTTTAGCTATTTGAATTTTAATCTCAAAAATTCATTGAAAACAATGACTAATAGAAGAGTTAGTGAAATCAGAGTTAAAAGCTTCGACAAAATCATCTTAGCTTTCAAAGTAATTCAGTGACATATTTATTAACGTACATATTAAGATAATCTGTATCTAATTTAAAAGTCACCACATAAGTAAGAGAATACAAATTCCTACTTCCAGCCTCCTTGCTTAGCACAGTCAGCATGTTATGAGCTAAATTGTATCTTTAGTCATTAAGATGCCCAATGACGCATCTTGAACGTTCTCAGCGTTTGAGTGATGGTGGCGAAACTGACCAGGATGACAGAGTAGGTGAATTTCAAATATTACTTTGCAGCACTGGGTCTTTAAACCATAGCTGTACTCTACTATGGTGGCACTGGGGTACTGCCACCTGGGAGAAAAATGAAGGTAGTTTGACTTTCCTCAGAGAAATCAGATGCTGTTTCTTTTCCAACTCCTTATTTTGATGTAATTTATAGTTTTCTAAATTGCCTATCTTACGTTTTTGCCAGCTTTGGACATTAATTTTATTCTTGCGTTCCTCCATTTTTAAAGCAATAGCTTGTATTTAGATCTCTAGTGAGAACATTATTCTTCATCGCTGAGAATACGCAGTGCTTCCTATAACAGAATTTAATGTGACTGGTACCATTTTCAAAAGACTTTTTTCAAACCAAATCCAGGTAGAATTGCTTTACTGTAGCCATTAGGCACTGGTGAAGGAAGTCTTGAAGCTTCCTTAGCTCACTGCTGATCCTTGATATCTCCTATTATGACCTCGCAGAGCTACCCAGAATCTCTACAGAACTATAAATCTATACCATCTGACATCTGTTGTCAGAATGGGTAATATTTGTAAACTAGAAGAAGCTGGAGAGAGAACTCAGTTCAAACAAAAGAAGCTTGGTATAGCTTTAAAAATACTGGTATGTTGATGGACATGTATTTTTTGTCTGAATATTGGCTTGTTCCCGTGTTGGGAGGTTATTCAAAGGCAGTCATTTAGAAAGGGGATGAGATTGTTCAGGAAAGGTAAATAGATCTGGTGTCTCTGTTTACAATAAGATTAAGAGATGATATGCCTCTGTGCGTTTTCCATTATGCGAGTGCCAGGTTAACAGTCTGGCATTCTACATAGTGAAAAGGATGTTTAATTTTCTGCTGTCTTCTACAAGTCCTTTATTACATGATCTAAAACTACAACTGTCACATTTGCCTTTTGAAGAAATAGTCAATGTTGCATGTTGTAAATGTCTTATTATAACAACTACTGGGATTATTTTTAAGCAACTTAAAGTTAATAAAATAACAAGTAATAGTTTAGACGCATAGTTTGTTTGTCTGATTTAAGTATATGAGCAAAATTGTAGATTCAACTTTTCAGTTTTACATTATCCGGTTTATTTGTTCTCTGTACCTAATTAGTTCAATGCAGAGAAAATTAGTTCAGTGTGCAGGCTTTTGTTTTAAAGCTTTATTGCTACACTGTTTTTTAAATATTCCAAGCAAATGTTTAATTGTTATGACATAACCATTTTCAATGAGTTGGAGTGGTTTGTTTTTTTTTGTTGCTAAACTTCCCTGTTGGTCTAAATGCCAGGAAAACACAGACTTGCCAAATGGATGATTTTAGCAGAATCTACAAAATACCACTTTTGACACAATAGAGTGATTTCTGAATTTATTTTAAAATTTATATTCCTTCCTGACTTTAAAAACTTTCTTTCAACTTAGGTATATGTTGAGTGCTTGCTTCAGAGAACTATAAAGCTGTTGTCAAAATAGTTTTGCAAGTTGCCAGTATAGTTTCTCACCATCAGAATAGTGTGCAGGTTTGCTACCTCTTAAAGCAAGGCACTGAAGCTGTACAGAATTTAATTAGATCTCACTTTAGCATTGTGTTAGTTAAAATACATTTTGGAGCTGTCAGTTGGAGTTGGTAGATTTCTGCAGAGATGTTATGGTGAAGAGCATTAAAAGCATGCTGCTCATCCAACTGCAGGGTCTCTTTCTGCACGCCATGGCTGTGCAGTAAACATTCTCTTTGCATTTTTCTGCATGTTAGATTTCTGGATCATCCTGTAATCCCGCAGACAACCTTGGATGAGTTCTTGAGGAAGTATGTGAGGTGGCTGGCATTTGTTCCTGCTACACTAAATATTGTCCTGTTTGTCATAGCACGAGTGTAAAGTAAAAGCTCAGACTGCAGCTTGCCAATATGGGGCTACAGTGTATTGCTCTTAAGGCTGTGTGCTTGGCAGTGTGCTATGCCAGGGAGGACAGAAAATTCAGTGTTACTGCACAGATGTTTGAGACAAATTGCCAGAGGGTAGACACCTGAGATTTACAAGCTTGCAATGGACAATTGCTCACTGTTGTATCAAACGTACATGAAAGATATTGTCATGTATCCTTTGCTAAGAAACTGCATAACTTGGAACATCTCCCTGAAAATTGAATCATTTTGTCTGCCCTATGTAATGTATTAATGCTCGCAACACTTATTTAAGTCTGTGTGTTCGCAGGTCTCGCATCCTTTAACCTTGTTAGTCAAGTACTGGGCTGGCATCTTTAAAATTGGTTGAGGAATAGTTTTCCTGCTTTACTGGCCCTAATTCATAATAACTGAAGCGTATTTCCACAGAAGTAGTTCATCTAAATAAATTGTTCTCAGTCAGATTCCAGTGCAAGGAAGTCAAATTCTTGTTGCATTACCAAACTCAGAATCAGCCTTTCTCCATTATGGAAGGAATTTACAGAAAGCTGTGGGCCAGGTGTGTGTGGAAATTGGGACAGACCTTCCATGTCAGACTTCAGAGGTGTGCCTGGGGCCGCGTAGGGATTCTCATAGGGTTGTAATGCTGTTGGAAGGCAGCAAGCTGTTTCAAAATCCCCTTTTCAAACCATTGCCTTCCAGAGTGCTTGCGGCTGCTATTTGAGTATTCTCATTAGAGAGTAACTTGACTGTATTTGGTACGAAATTTAAGTCCTGATTTATGATGTAAGCTGATTTCTTATAAAAGACTAAACACATTTAGTCTGCAGACTCTACTTCATTACTGTACCAATTTTAGGAGCTATTGAAAAAAAATCAGGTCAGTTTGCAATAATTTTGGAGTTTACTCCTTAACGGAATAGGGATGGCGATTGTGGGTATGTGGAGTTTAAAGTATGCATGAACATTTATTTACAAAATTGCTATAGTTTTGTTTTTCAAGTTAAAGTTTGGAAAAGATTTAGGTTTGCTTTATTTAAAACAAGGGTTATGTTGCCCTTTGTTTATTAGATGTTTCTATTTTAATGTAGCACTGTATTTCTTAGAAGGGTGCCATTGGGATGCAAAACAGACCAGAGACAATCTGCTTTTCAATTAATAGGAAAAAAATGGAGTTTCCAACATCATTTATTTTCAGCTAACTATAAATCAAGGCCTTAAGATAATAGAAGCAACTAATACTGGACTTCTTTTTAAACTGATTTGTTCCCTATGGCTCTTTCAGTGAACTAGATTTGAATTCAAATTATAAGAATGAAGTTTTCATTCAACCTTTAGTTATATTTGCAATTATATTTTAGTGGCAGATCAAGAGCTAAACAGATTTTATTCTCAGTTTTTCCTGTGCTATTTTTCACATGTATACACTGTGGTCTATTGCAAGTTTGTAATGTCTTCTCTTCCTGTCTCTTTATTTGGAGTACCTCTAAGTATATTTCACATTAACACTCTGTAGATTAAATTTTCCTAAAAATAACTTTTATACGTGTAGAACTGCAATTGGGTTTTTTTTACTATCACGTTGAATTCAACGTGTAGTTTAGTCAAATATCATAATAATTCATGTAAATACATGTTTTTTAAAAATGTAGTTATATTTTTAAAAGATTTCTCCATCACATGAACTGGTAGGCCTCCTAGTATTGGGTATTACAAAGGAAGAATATTAATGCAGTGGCAAACCTGAATTGTAAAAGTTTTTTCTCAGAGTCGTCAGATACTTGAAGTTCTAAACTCAGTCTTTTGCCAAGTTTAATTGTTCATTTGTGAGGTTAAAGATATTCAGTTGTTACCCATATGTTTGGGTTTTAATAGCAGTCAAGCAAAATTCCTTTTAAAAAACGCAAATCAGGCTAATGGAAGCCTGCAACATATTGCTGAGTCATTTTCTGTAAATATTAAGGTAGAATCCTGTATGTGCTTACCTTTTACACTCGAAAGTGTTATGCACTATGGCTCTCAAACTGGAAATGACAAAGAGTGGACACAAAATAATGAGGAAAATACACATTTCAAGTTGTCTGTTAATAGATATGCTGTCATGGGTATATACTGCTTTTCTCTGAAGACAGAAATTATTAGTGAAATGTTAATCTCTCTTTTCTGAATTTCCAAAGAAAAAGTGCAGCACTATGTTAATGTTTTTCTCCATACTTCTGTCAGGGTTAGCTTTCCATCAGATTTCATAATACTCGTTGAAATGTTTTTGGAATAGCTACAAAGTTGCAGCTTACAGTACACAAATAGTGAAAGGTGTTTATATCTTAATAAGAACAATATTCACATTCCCAAGAGACTTTTTGTGTCTTCTAGCAGAAGACTAATAGTTAGCTGTGTTTTCCTTTTCGGTTTTGATGGGTTTTTTCTTCCTCATGAGTGAGGAAGTTTTCATAGGTAGATTGAATAGAGCTGTCATTCTAGCCTTGATGAAAGAACAAGAATTGACAAAATAGATGACATTCAGTCTTTTGCATTTCCAAAGGTACTGTTTAATACAATTGAATGAGGGATGAAAATACATCAGGACTGTCCCTTAAAGTTTTCTGGAAGGTTTTTTTGTAGGCTGGTGCTCCATTCTTTAATTAACTAGTTATTCTGACTATTTCAGGTCCTTGTATTTTTTTGTTGATTGTTCCCACTGAAATATAGTTGCTATTGAGTAGATTTAAACTTTAAAAGTGGCTTTGTTGCATAAATTAGGAATTTTCTGGTCTTTGCCTTCATTATCTTGTAAATGAAACTGTTCCTTACTTTTAAGAAATTATCAGCTAGCAGTGAGGTACTGTTTCTCCACAGACCTTTTTTCAGTGGGATCTTTGCTGTTGATTTAGGTCCCGGCAAGGTCATGGTATCTGGGCTGGTTCTAAAAACCTGCTTGTCCTGCCATGTTCTTTAATCATTATCTGCAGTTGTATGTGATTCATATGTGTAAATTATAACTGTCAGACTGTCAATTTTATTTTTTCAGTTGGTAGATACGTCAGTTTCAATAGATGCAATGTTACAAACTGATGAATACAAATGTTTTCAGCCGTGAGCATTGTGCTATAGATGCCCTCCTTGTCTGTCCTTATTTCTCAGCAGTACATGTATACTACTTAGCTACTACTTGTTAAATATGCACAACTTTTCTTTTGCTGAGTAAGGGTCTTTCAACTTTCTTTAATTCCCAATTAGCTTTTCTCTAGCTAATAGCCTCATTAATGCCTAAAACAGTGCTGTATCTCTGAAGGCTGAAATCATCATGAAGTGAAACATCATGCATGTGTATAGCTTTTAGTGGAAGTGTGCCAGGATTTCTTCCAACTGGGCATTTTTAGTCTTGAGTGTTTCCTTCCCCGAATTGCATGCTAATGTAGGCTGCTAGGAAATCGGCGTTATGCCTGAGAAACTGCTTTTGATTGTTTATTAGGCTGCATTTA
Organism: Pezoporus flaviventris; assembly: GCF_033815535.1. Lineage (NCBI taxonomy): Eukaryota > Metazoa > Chordata > Aves > Psittaciformes > Psittacidae > Pezoporus > Pezoporus flaviventris. The sequence goes on from NW_026892555.1 coordinate 96,301,471, forward strand.
GTGCCATGTAACTCCCTCAGCAGGCCACATTTGAGTTCCAATAGCAAAATACTCAGGAAATGCGTTCATCTCATCCCATTACTCCTTGTTAGGGATTTAGACCCCAGATTGAATCCCAGGGCTTCAGCCTTACCTCCTGGAGTGTTACATCTACCACCCTATACGGAACGCAAAAGCCCACCTAACGTATTGTGAGGCAGCACTAAGCAGCAGCAGCAGTATATCTTTTCGTCCCACTGGTGCAGCAGAAAGGAAAACAATGGAATACAGTACTGCTTGCTTCCCATTTTGATTCGGTCTCCAGTCCTGACTTTGCACCCCACCTTGTCCATCTCCCTGAAAAGCTGAGATAGAAGAGGGTCAGGTGTCACTGAAGCAACCAACAAATCAAGCAGTCAATTAATATTTCTGGGAAAATGGCAGTAAGAATGTCTGTATAAATAAAAATAGCTTTGTATTTCAATGTTGCTTACAGGCTCTCAAGTTTGACTATTTTTTTTTACTTATTTCTTTCGGATATACTTAGTTCAAGTCAGTATTTATAGCAAAGGTCTTTCTTACTATATGCTACTTCTCTTCACTCTCAGAAGTTAAATGGAACCATTGTTAAGTTACTACTTTTTGCTACAAGATAAAAGATCAGTTCATTAATTTTTCATAGTAGCAAATAGATGCATCCTCTTCTTAATGAAACCCCACGTACCAATGAAAAGGACAGTTACTTAAGAGATACCCCCTTTGCATGTATTTTTCTGCTTGAAATTTGATCAAATGATCAGGGAAAGATTTTGAAGGTGTTTCTACAACTCATTATGAATTCTGTGCAATGCAAAGTCTCAACTTTATTTTTGTCTCGGAAGTACATGTCTGATATAAAATTCCCTTTTGGCAAGGAAAAGAGATTTTAGCATTCCACAAATCCAGATTCTTTTCCTTATGGCTATGTCCCAGTTGAAGCATTAGATTTTCCTTGGAGATCTTTCACAACCAGGAGCATGATTCTTTCAGCAGGGTATGGTGCACATGAGCTTCCTGTTGAAACTGGTTAATACTCTGGAGATGCTAAGAAATGTGTTGTGCAACCACACATGTGGCTGTAATCCAAATGTGTTGTAATCCAAAGAGACATAAAATGGGAAGAATGAGACCCCTGTGTTTGGAAACATGAAAGTATAAATCTGGTGTAGTGAGATTTGGTTAATCATTTTGGTTTTATTTTTATAAAAGAGCAGGAACTTGACTATTTCAGAATTGTATTTTGATAATCTCTTGTTCACACGATGGATTTCTTTGTTCTTTTGGGATGCAAGAGGAAAATTAATCAATTCATTATTTTCAGCCTTAAACTTTGTTTTCAGTCTTTGTTCAGAAGAATGGAAGAAACAAAATTAACAGTACTGTGTTCTTTGCACCTACAGCTGACAGTAAATAAAAGCAATGTAAAAAATCATGTGTGAACTAGCTACTGTTTGTTCATTTAAAAGCAAATGCTGTACTTTTTATCTTGACCTGAAAAAAAGTCGAGTCCTTTAATACCATTTTTTTTTTCATGTCATACAACGAGATAGCTCAATTCATGGATGTCATCTCTGTCTACCATTCCAGGGGTCACAAGCGCAAACTGGAAGAAGATGATGCTGCCAGTGAATCCAGTAAAGAATCCAGCAATGAAGATGAGGAAGGAAGCAGTTCTGAAGCAGATGAAATGGCAGCAGCACTCGAAGCTGAATTGAATGACTTCATGTGATATTCATGCAGAAGATGGAATCTGTAATTATATTTTACTTCTCATAAATGGATCGGACTTCAGATGAGTCTCTTACGTCAGTACTCAGTGTTTTTCCAAAATGTGTATGTATATTTTGCAAAGCAGCACAAGAGGTGACATATTATTTTACAAAATCAGAAATAGATGTTTTTAAGGTGTTTTATTAAAGGAAAATATACTTTTTTAAACAAAAAAAGTATTAAATGGGACTTGGTGTGCTATGCCAAAGACATGTTAGGAGCTCTGCAAAACCTTCATATACAGGACAGTGGTACAAAGATTCATGATTAAACATACAACAGCTTTTCAAGAGTATTCCAGTCTGCAGTTTATGGGTAATGGTCTTCAAAAATAAAAAGGAAGGAGGAGATAAAGGAGTTGAAATTGTCTGGGTAGTTCAGCAGGAACCTGATGAACTGGTCATCCTTTTCCACAAATAAATGCTATCAAGTGTAAAGGATTTTTAAAATAAAAAAAAAAAAAAAGAACAATTTATATTTGTATAGAAACAGGTAATGTGATATGCAAGCTTGGTGAACTCTGCACTTGACCCCATCTGTCATTTGCTTCAAGGAGAATACATAATGATCAAAACTCATGTTTTCAAGTTACTTTGTGGAATAGTTGGGTTCTTTAGAGACATCATTTAGATTTTTAACTTTTCTTCTCTGTAACCAGAAATTTAGCACAGCATACTGTGTGATCCTGTATTGCCATAACAAACATTCACCCATTTGTGTTGTCTTGGAAAGAACGAGTGCTACTTCAGTCTAGGTAGGATTTAATTTCTTTGACAAGAGATCTGATGTAAAGTTTTTGTATATTCTATTTCATATTTGACCCACAAAACAGATTTTCTTTCATTTAATAAAAATTCATTTTGTATGCTTTGTTTCCCTTTCCTGTTCATTTTCTTCCATCAAATACAACTCATCTTTCCATAGTAGCTTTTTTTTACTCTGATGAAAATAATGAAAAACATTGAAGGCAAGAGCAAATTCATAGATCCTGGCAAGTAACTGAGACAGAGAATAGAAACACTGGCTCAGAAGATTCCCTTTTTTTTGGTACATGAACTCTTACATTCTGACATATTCTCGGGTCTCTTTGACTGGCCTCTGAAGGTATTGTAAGAAGTACTGCCCTGATATTGAATTTCTGAGTCTAGAGCCATGGTTTATTCCCAACTGCTAGCAACTGGAGAGATAAATCCTTTTAAAACTTAAAACACATTTGCAAAAGAAGACTCATAAATTCAGACATCGTGGTTAAAAGGAAGTACTTTCTGGTGCAGAAGTACTTAATTTTGCCACTTGGTGATAAAACGGAGAGAATATTTGAATAGAATCTCAGCCAGTTTTCAAAAAAGAGCCTAGTTTTCAAAGCTTCATAATGGCAATAAAAGGAAGGCTGAGAAAATAGGAGAATCTTTTCAGGTTAATATGGCTTTTCCACTTCAGAATGCAACGTCAGCATCCACAAGACACAAATAGTTTTTTCTGTGGAAAAATGTTAAACTTCTTGGACTTTTACACAGGTACCCTATAGCTGAAGTCTACAGTGACCTGCCTGCTGTAGCTGTCCATGAAAACGATCAGGATGTCTCTGAGTGAGTTGCATTGTGTAACTGAAGAAAAAGACTAATGCTTGTAAAAGGGGAAGTCAAAATACTTTTTTCAGCAACTTAAATGCAGCCTTCCCGGCTATCAGAGATGACTTCTTGCGATTAAATATTAAATATGTTATGGGTACCTTTTGTGTCTTCTTAAATTAAGCCCAGTTGAAATAATTTGAAATAATATCAACTTTTTGGATTGCTGTGATGCTGCAAATGACTTCACAGGTTTCAGCAGAGGCTTGTTCCGATTGATGATCTCTTCCAGTCATGCAGCTCTGTGGCAGCAATCAAACTCTGAATGTAAACACAGCCAGCAAGCAAACCTGAGGAGGTTGCTGTTAGCTCAGCAATGTGGCGCCTTGGTTCAAGCTGCTTGTTGGATGCCATGTCCCTGGCATGGCAGCTGTCTCACAGTGCTCGTGGAGTGATTTCATACACATAACATCGGACAAGCTTTTTAGTGTGAAAGGCTGTATCCTCTTCCCAGTTTTCTTTTATGGCTGATGCTTTTGATTCAACTGGTGGGGTGTGTGTGTGTCTGGGAAGAGCCCTGAAAGCAATCAGTACTTCACTAAACCAAATATCATCCAAACTCTGTGTAAACACAGAGCAAGAGCTCTCCACCAGACTGCAAGCTGCATCTATCTAGGGGTCCATTGCCAGTGAAGACTCATCTGCCTCTATGGGAGCTGCAAAACCTGCAATTGGTACTGCAGACAGAAGCCCCAGGATCAGGCAGCATGCTGACAGGGTTAAAGCCAAACAGTTCTCTAACAACCAGAATGACACTGAAAATTCTTAACTTTGACACTGATTACTCAGATATCTCTTAACAACTCCTGCTCTTAAATCCTAACAGTGGGGGGACCTAGTATGGGGTGGGGGTTCAGAGGCATCAATCCATTGCTCAGTGCCAGAGCGATCCAGAAATCTGCTTTCTGTCTAGAAGTAGGCTCCTACTCATTCAGGTGGCTGAATGTAGTAAACTGGTCCCCAGCCTCTCTCTGCACCGGCAAGGTGGAGACATGGAAACTGAAAATTTGATAGATGGTAAGTTAAATGCCTTGGCTAACCTGCCAGCAAGAAGTGTTTTGATGTATGAAGTTATCACTCACTCCCACTTTTTTTAAGATGCAGGAACATCCTAGAAAAGGCAGAAAATGTGTTTTGTGAAATGGCTTTTAACTCCTTATTAAATAACCCGCATCTCTTGACTAGTTGTTTTATCCTACCTTCTTGACCTACTTCCGTAGGTTAGATAGCTAGCAAGGGTGTGCTGCCAGGAAGGGCTCTCTTAAAGCAGAATCAAAGACCGGATTCCCGCTGAGACTGTTGAACTTGGGCAGTGCCGGTTTCTGAAGATGTACTAGGCATGGGAATGAGCAGAGAAGGGGCATAAAGTGAACCATGTTTCATTAAGCTTTCTGAGCATGTACTATCACTGCTGTTCAGGAAAGACAGCTCCTAAGGTCTGACTGTGGTTTAAGAGCAGTCATTTCAATTTGAAGACCAGCAGCTTTACGTCTTCTATCTCAACTTGCCCTCAGCAGTTCTTAACAGAATGGGAATACATCACAGCTCTTTGTAGGGGGTGCAGCGGGACCCATGACAGAAGCAAAAATCATCAGGTAGTGACTAAGCTTTTCTCTTTGTGTATGTGCTGGGGAGGGCTGAAGACAGGGGAACTGTGTCACTTAGTGCTGAGATGGAGTGAAAAACTCCAAGCGTGCAAATGCTTTCACTGTTGGGTTATGTGCATATGTGGAGTGGGCCCTCGCGTCTTCTCAGTGTTAGATAGTAACATCCATTGCGGAGGATGGAAAGCCTCAAGTTTCCTTCTTGGCACTACTGCTTGCAGAATAGGTTACTGTCTTACAAGCGTGAAAATCCACGCACACAAACCTGGAGCTGTACCTTAATGTTTCTCAGCTCTGACTAATTTTACTACAGTAAAGATTGCAGTAGATGACAAGTTGGAGAATGGATATATAGTGGTCCTCTTAACAAAGTGGATTTCTTCATGTAGCATGAGAAGTTTCCCATAAATTATTAAATCAGGCTTTGCCAAAAGGAAAACATTTGTGAATAATTTTTAATTAAAAACTGAAAGTGCACATAAATCCTAAGTTCTTAAAACCTTTTTTTAAGTAGAAATGTTCCCTGGTATCCTTTTCCTTGTTGAATTCAAGTTTATGTACACTCTGTGGGTCACTCCACACCTCATCTTGGCTTGTCTCCTTCTGTTCTTCAGTGAACCCTAGCCATCGCGTGCCCAATTCCATCACCATCACTGTGTTTATTCAGTAGGTCCCAGTTCTCACTACCTGCACACAAGTGGGTTGTAATTTTTTTTTTCCTATCCAACTAATGCAGCCTTCTGTTGTCACTTCAGAAGTGTTTGAAGCCCAGCACCTGGCACAACCCCGTCTTCCCTCCCTCTCTGAGGAACAGGAGGCAGCAGGATCTGATCCCTCCAGGCAGCATCACCTACCATGGGCTGGTTTGCTGCAGCTGCATACCCAAGGCTCTTCAAGACCAGGTTGGATGTGTCTCTGAGCAACCTGATCTAGCTGAGAAGTGCATATTTTTGCCATACCTGTGGGATGAAAAGCTATGTTAACAGCTTGCTATGTGCTGCTCTCTTCCCCTGACCACAGTGAATCTGTGAGTCACTGTGTCTTGCCAGGGCACTGGGAAGGGGAGTGGAGCCAGACCTTCCTCCTGAATCACCACTGCTCTTCTCCTAAGTCAAACTCTCGCCAGAGTTGGCAGACAGTAACTATTGCAAAGCCATATAGGTTTAACAGGTGATGATAAAACGTCCATCCTTCTCTAGATTTGCTGTGGGACATGAGTAATGCAGAATTTTCTTCTCTGCCCCTTCCACATCTGCCACAAGAAGTCTTGAAAAAGCAAATCACGGGAACCATAAGGGAGAGAAACCCTGGTCAAGCACTCTCAAAAGGGCTGCATCCTCCTCCCTTCCACTTCTCTACAGGAGACCAACACCTCTTAATCCCTAAGAATGTTTGCCTGCCTTGCCTGTCAGATTTTGGCTGTTGTTGTTGCTCTTTTACAACAGTCAAGCTGTTCTCACCAAAGCACAACCTACCATTGCTATTGACCAACTGTCAACAGCAAAGCCCATAGGCAACAGCCTCCTCCTCATCATGCTGCCTTCAGACCAAGCGTGATGAGGAGGTGCTTTTTGGCAGGGAGTACAGCAGGAAGACAGAAAAGCTTTTTGTCTTTTCAGACCCACCACTATGGATATGTATGACCCTTTCAGGACACAAGTATTAAATGTGTCACTTACTGCCAATATAAAGGGTCCTTGAGAAGTTCTGTTTTAATTAAGTGGATGTGTTTGGTCCTTGGAGAGCTCAACATGTACTTGCGTGAATAAATGTTTTAATAATTCAACTTGGTTTCTCCTAATCTCATAGCTGCATCCCACAGGAAAGCTTTCTTTTCGTTGACACTGAATACAAAATGAAGAACGCTCCATTTAATTTCTTTATTTTTTACTTTCTGTCCTTGTATCGAAGTTTTCAGCCAGCCTCTGAGACCACAGGGCAGCCCCACTGCAGGACCAACACACACAGCAGCCTTGTGCCAACTCCACAGGATCCAGCCATCAGCTGGCATCCTCCTTGGTCCTAACTCCAGGGCCTGCCCAAGGAAGCAGTGCCACCTCTGAGCGCATCTCAGAGCAATAGCCGTGTGTCTTCCGGTATCCATCTGCTTCACTGACCATCACCTTTCCCTCACAGGGGGAAATTGCATTTCAGCTTGCCTGCATGAAACACATCTTCCCCCGCAGGTGGCTCCTCCTGTGAGTAATTCAAACCACTTTTCAGCACTTTTTGGATTTGCACTGTGCTTTAAATCTCTTCCTTTTTAAAATGCAGAAAGCAGCTAAGGAGCTGAAAGCAGGCCCCAGGTGGGCTGTGGGACAGAAAAGAAAAGAAACTCAACAGCCTAAAAGTTGTGATTTGCCAGAATAACTCATCTCTCGTGACAGAGTCTCTGCTTGGTGTGTGTTTAAGATGAACATACAGATCAGGCGTTTCTCCAGCTCACAGTACAATCTACGATTCCTGATGGGCCTGAGATGTGCATTGGATTTAGCACTGCAGTTTTATGATGCGGGTGTTACCCTGTAAGGTTGTGACCTGAAACAGCCTGTCTGCGCAAACGGTGTTTCATTGGTGAAATATGGAACACACACCCACTCCTACATGCCGTCGGTACCCACACACGTCATGCCACTCATGTTGTCGCGGTGCTTTTAGGGTCAAGAGAGGAGAAGAAATCTGGCACTAACAGATTGAATCTGGTGATTAAAGATTGGACACTGAGTCCTTACATGAGAGGGTCATTGGTCTACAAGGGGAAGAAGGGTGATAAAACAGCAGTTCATCAGGTTTAAATTGTCCTCTATAGCATGTGCCTAGGGCACCTTGCAGCTCAGTGGGACTGTAACAGCCACCCAACATCTATTACTGTCCTTGTAGCTTGAACCTGAAGTGTCCTGAAGTGCACAGGCCATGAAGCAGGGGCTCCTCATTTGCTTCATTACAAGGAAGGTAGCTCTGCTCATCTGCGTGCCCTCCGCAGGCCAGTGGGTGCAAACTGTTGCATGAAAGGGGTTAATTTTGGCTACAGCCTTAAGTAACTTTTATTTTAATTGACTGCACTTGACATCCCTGAGGCCAAGGCACTAACAGGCACAGTGGAAGTGCTAAGGAATAAGTCCCTGAGTAATTTGTGGTTTATCCCCAGCTTATATCATTTACCTCATTTTGGTACTGCCTGCAGCCTTCAGCTGCTCTTTGTTTGCTTAGAGTTAATAGATTTATGCCTCAGTGCCACGTCCCTCTCTCAGCTAAACTAACTCTGCGTAGGCACACAAAATAACTTCCCCGTGTCCTCTGCTGGTGGGTTAGAGCGGAGACAACCTGAGCACTCCGTAACTGGGATACGGCAGCTGCAGCAACCCCTGGTCACAGTGCTTTGGTGGGATGCAGCACATGCCGTGACACGAGTGACAACACAGAAGCAGTAGTACTGCTTTCAAAGAGCAAACACCAAAAATGCTGCCTATGCAGGAGAGAGCTGGGTTGCAGCTGAACTATACCTCAGCTACCTTGGGCTGCAACTACCCTGGAGCAACCCTGGAGCAGAGATGTGCAAACAGCCCCTGTGCTCTGGGCTCTGTCAGGGTTTGAGTGAAGGCAGGTTGTCGCTGTCAGTATGAACTGCATGCTTCATCACCCTGCACCCTCATCTGGAATCCAGGTCTTGGTATTAGTAGCACAAAATGCGTTGCTGTTTTTAGATCCCACCCATTGCTTGTTGTCTTTGTGCATGCCCCTAGTGCTGCAAAGGGCTGCAGAACACCACTGGGATCCCAAAGGGGCAGCTCCTGCCTGGTGGAAACTGCCATTACTCCCTTGATGTGAACCCTGAAGCCCACCAAGAGCTTGTGGTGCTCTCTGGCATCACAGAGGTGCTCTCTGGCATCACAGAGGTGCTCTCTGGCATCTCTAAAGGCTGTCAAGGACCACTTTCTGAATGACAAATATGATTAAGAACCAATTCATGATCCTCCTCTGGGTCATTGTGGAAGCATGTGGTATTTGGAAACCTGGAGAGCACAAAGGAGAAAATGCCTTCATTGCTTAGAGTTTCCTGATGTGATATTGAAGGCTCAGTGCTTGTAGCTCTTGTGTTACGACGTTTGCTTGGCGTTCTTGGAAGATATTTAGCTAATCAGTATAATTTAATACATTTGTATGTGTAAATATAGCTGCACAACTCCTACAATATGCTTTTGCTACAAAGCTGGCAGTTACCAACCCTCTTTCCATTTAAAACTGTGGTTTCTGGACTTTGCTAACTGCACGGATTTCAGTTTGCTGGGGAAATCTGCACTTTAAGAAAATGTGATTTTTTTTCATACTTCTTCAGGTCGTGAAGCAAAGTTTGAAAGTGTGTCTTGGCTGCACTATTGGAAAGCACAGCACCAGTGAGCATTCCTGGTGGGTTTTAAGCTAAGCTCAGGGCTTTGTGAGGGTTTACGTACAATTCTGAATGTGAGGGGCTATGAATAATAACAGTGGGATTGAGGCAACGGGTGTAAACAATGTGAGATCTTCCCACTGGGTTGAAATCAAACTTCTTCCAAGTCTTTTGTAAAATTTTGACACAGCTCAAAGAAATGTTTTCTGAGCAGCGCGTGGGCTGCAATATTGGGAACGGGTTCTTCCAGTGTTAACGAGCAAGCATCCTGCCTCAGAAATTATATCCAAGCATTTTCAGAGCAGGGTATCTTATAAATATATTCTTTATGTTCTGATATGTGAGGTGGGCCACTGGAGGATGCATCTGTTTTCCAGCAGAGATGATCCGAACAATATGGTTTGAAGAGAGGAGTTTGAGCTCAAAAATAAAGCCTCACTATGGAGTATCCTACAAAGCAAGAAAGCCAGACACTGATTCAGAGATATCTGGGACAAGACGCATGCAAACCACCCCAGATACTAATGACTTCACTGTAGTAGCATGACTATGAGTCAAAACTTACAAGCATCCTTCATGTTTCAGACCGGTTTTGTCCCCATAAAGACAACCTGACATGCAGGCATCGAGTGAAATTTGTCTAGGGCTATTAGCTGAATTTTTGCTTGCTGTTCACTATCCACTACTCAGGTATTTTGGAACAAATGTTTTAAAATATTTTCAATATCCCATCTTGAAATTGTCAATATGCAGTTCTTCATCGCTGCTTTCAAGAGCTGGGCTTGTTCAGCCTGGAGGAGGGCTCTGGGAAGTCCTTATAGCAGCCTTCCAGTACCTAAAGGGGCCTACAAGAAAGATGGGGCCAAACTTTTTAGCAGGGCCTGTTGCAACAGGACAAGGGGTAATTGTTTTAAACTAAAAGAGGGGAGAGTCAGACTAGATTTAACAAATAAACTTTTTATAATGAGGATGGTGAGATGCTGGCACAGGTTGGCCAGAGAGGTGGCAGATGTTCCATCCCGGGAAACATCCAAGGTCAGGTCGGACAGGGCTCTGAGCAACATGGTCTAGTTGAAGATGTCCTTGCTCATTGCAGGGGGGTTGGGCTAAATTCTATTCTATGATTCTGCGAAATCTATCAAGGCCCTGAAGCCGAGCTGCGGCACCAAGTTGATTTGAAGCCTGAATTTTGAAAATATAAAAATAGGCTTTTAGCAGCCTGCCTGACAGAGGCAGAGATGTTGTGTGGGCAAACTGTTCCAGAAGATGGCTGTGCAATGGTTATTAAGAGCTGCACTTCCATAATAACAGTACTGGGAGGTTTCCTTAGTAAAGAATGATAAGCAAGTTCCGACTTCTTCCTCACTGAGACCTGGAGGCAGCACTGTGTTTGGTTAGCTCTGGTGCATTATCCTCTAATAGCTAAGCAATATATTTCACTTGAAGGATGAATAATAGAATGTTTTCTCTCCCCACACCTCCCCACCACCACTTTACTTTCCGAATAGCATCTTCCATTGTTGGTTATTGTCATTATAAACTAATTTCCCCAACCACTGCTTTAACAATCATTTCCTGACTTCTAGGCATTAAGCAAAGATTGCCGCAGCATAAGTGGGTTAATTTAGAGACTGACTTTGAACAGCATAATTGATTTGAATTTTATTCTGTTTTCTCTAGCCACTTCTCTCACTAAAAATCACAACGTGGCAAGATCTGTGGGCACAGGCATGGGCTCAAGTCTTCTGTAGGCAAAGTCCTTGTGGATGGGAGCCCTCCCCTTTCTGTGTGTGTACCTTCAACCATGCACTATGCACATGGAGGTAATCCTTCCAGGGAGGGATCCCCACTGGGCTTTATGCCCCTTCCTTTCGCCACCCTTTGCAGGGCTTCTGGTGGCGCAGAAATCATGAACTGACTCACTTCTCAGCCATCACTGCAGGGGTTGGATATTACAACTGTTAGTGTTCATGATGGGAGGAAGGCCAGAGAGCTGAAAATAAACATGCTAGTATTTAACTGCTGATAAATACCACCATGTGTCTGTGTGACTTGCAAGCTGTGGGACCAAGGTGACAACTGACCCAGGGCAGCAGCCCACACAGCTCTGACATCCATCATGCTGCCTGAAGAGTTTTGTTCTCTGGCACTGTGACATTGGGCATGGGTACTGCTACACCTAGGAGGCTGCCTGCCTGCCTCTCTGTCCCCACAAGGAGCCTGCTTCAGGGATGCTCTGCAAAGGCTCGGCCCTAACATCACAGTGGCATTTCCAGACATTTAGCTGTGTTACTCCAGTACCCAGCACAGGAAATGTTGCATTTTGCCATGATTTTTAACTGGGTTTTGATTCCCGTTGTCTCCAAGACACAGGTGTGGAGCAGGGAATGCCTTTCAGACACTGCTGCAGGACCTGCGGGTGCCTCGTCCCATTAGGTTTCTGAAGCACATGCTCACCAGGAATCCCCGAAACAAGCTTCCTAGTTCACTCCCAAAGCTGTCTTTTTCTGCGTACATAGAATCATAGAATAGTTAGGGTTGGAAAGGACCTTAAGATCATCTAGTTCCAACCCCCATGCCATGGGCAGGGACACCTCACACTAAACCATGTCACCCAAGGCTCTGTCCAACCTGGCCTTGAACACCACCAGGGATGGAGCATTCACAACTTCCCTGGGCAACCCATTCCAGTGCCTCACCACCCTTACAGTAAAGAATTTCCTGCTTATACTCAATCTAAACTTCCCCTGTTTAAGTTTGAACCCGTTACCCCTTGCCCTATCACTATAGTCTGCTCTTGAGTTTTGTTAGCATATTCACTGTTGTTAAAGAACAAAAAGCTTTGGAATTTTAATTACAATGTGGAATACAGGCTGAGGTTACAAGAAAGCTGGAGAGGACTTTTGACAAGGGCGGGTAGGGGCAGGACAAGGGGAATGGCTTTAAACTGACAGAGGGGAGATTGAGATGAGATCTGAGGAAGAAGTTCTTCCCTGTGAGGGTGGTGAGGCCCTGGCACAGGTTGCCCAGAGAAGCTGTGGCTGCCCCATCCCTGGCAGTGTTCAAGGCCAGGTTGGACAGGCCTTTGAACAACCTGATGTAGTGGAAGGTGCTCCTGCCCATGGCAGGGGGCTGGAACTGGATGAGCTTTAAGGTCCCTTCCAACCCAAACCAGTCTGGGATTTTTCGAAAAATAATGAAAATACCAGCTGAGCAGCATGGCTGCAGCCCATCCTCCTACATAGCTCTGAGCTCCTAGTGCCATTTCAGCTCCTCTCAGCTGACTGCAAAGGTTTGCAAAGGTGCTCAGCATGTGCCCTTCCTGCTGTGAGAAGGGGTTGTCTGGGACATTCGGGCACTAGTTACCTCAAACACAGACCTGCTCAGTGCTAGTTAGGGTCCTAGCATGAGACACTCAGGCTCATAAATATTAGCTGGCATGACTTTCACACAATGGACCTTTTGAATTCCCACCAAGCCCAACGCTGCCATCCCACTAATTTCAGCAAAGCCAGGATGTCCCTGCCATGTCTTTGGATAGTTAAACACCAGCACTTGCAGTCTGACAAGCTTTGCACCCACCACAAGAAGCTGACAGCTTGCAAGAGATTCTGTCCCAGCCTTGGTCCTGGTCCTGGCAGCATTCACATTGCAGCTCTGGGTGCTGCTTGTACAACAAAGTGCAGTGGTGGCAAGCATGAGCTGCACCAAAGCCATAACACTGCTGTGGGATTACCTGCACCAGCAGACATGTACTCACAAACCTACGCACACTCACAGACATCCTTCTATGTGCTTGGCTTTCATATTCACGCATGGCAGTGTGCTGCTGTGATTGCAGAGAAGGAAAGGAATGGGATACAGCTGTGTCACCACTTCCCACCCTAGTGCCAAGAAATAGCAGCACTAGAAAAGCTGTTGGTACTTAGGGCTTCACACCCTTGTCCTTCCTACTTATTTGACAAAAGAGAATAATGTTGCCCAACATAATGCTATAAAATCTGGGCCTCCCAGCAACCTGGAGCCCCATTTCTAAAGACATCACAGACACTAAGGATGGAGACAAGTCATCCCCATCACCCAGCGATGCAGTGCATTCCCTTGAAAAGTCAGCTGCTCTTCAGCTGTCAGCTCCTGCTGCAGTCACCAGCCTCAGGGTGCATGCACCCTGCCTGCCCTGCTGCCTGCACATGCCACAAGACAGAAAAACACTTGCCCTTTTGCTTTTCCATATGAAACTGCAATTTTCCATACCACCTCCAATTGCAGGTGGAGTTCACGTCCACATGAACACTAGGATCCTTGCAGACATGTCCATAAAAGCATGTTTGCTACAAGGCACATAATAGTTTTACCCACTCCTCCTACTCAGTATTCTCTTGTAATAAATTCCTTAATGGTTTGTTGAGTTAGTGGAAAGAATCCAAAATAACAACATTAGCCATTTCCTTAATGTTTTGCCGGAGTAGGCACCAGCAAACTGATGTCCAGGAAACTTTTCTTCCTGATACCTGAATGACAGCTTATAGGGGTCAGCCTTGCCAGCTTTTGCTAACCTTGCTGCTTGTATTCCTCAAGAATGTCACAGCCACAAATACTTCAGTCTTTTGTGGCTCTTCATCTCTCAGGCTTTGGTAGGAGATGCACCTCTATGGCTGCCTTTAATCACTTGCCTTTTGGGTTTTGCTCCCAGCTTTACAGCTTCTCCCTGGTAACATAAAGCCAAGAAGAGAAAGGGGGACTCCAGAAGTAATACTGCTGGGCTCATACAGCACCCCTACCATAACTCCTCTTCAATGTGGCTCAGCCACATTTGTGCCAGCCATTTGCCACTGCAGAGCTGGAAAGGGGTTGATGTAAATCACTTGAGAAGATGCTTCTCTTTCCCTTGCTGAATAAGTTGTTGTTTCAAGCATCCAGCCTAACCTCAGCTCTTGTGTTTTAGAATCTCCCTATGTAGCAGACCTGCTGCAGCACTGCCCTCCAGGTGGCCCTGCTGACATCCAAGCCCTGCATTGCATTGGGCCACATCTCAACTGTGTGTGGCATCACCTCAGCTGGGCACAGGCACCTAACAGTAGGTCAAGTGGCTTGTAGCCATCACAGTGCCTTTCCCAGTGCCTGGAAAACTTTATTCTTCTCCAGTGTACTCCTCTCCAGTCTCCACTCTCCCAGTTAGTCATACTCCCCTTCTCACATGCACGCCCTTTCCATGCAGATATTACAATTATGCAGGATGTAACGCATTGGAAGATTTCTTTTCCCTCCTCCACAAATATCTAAACTTATCCCTAACTACCTACCTAATCTGTCTATCAGATCCAAATGTCCCCAGCATTTGGGGGTGTTTGGGCTTGGGATTCTGATTCAGGCTTCTCTACAGAAAACATTGAAAGGTCACTGTATTTTACTTCATCCAGCAAATGAAGCTGAAAGCCGTTCAGTGCTACTATATGAATATACTGCCTAAAACCAATATCTACCTGCAAACAGTGTGACTAATTTGGGTCTGAAAGAGTTTTGTGTAAGTATTGTTTTACTTTTAATGTTCTCTTTACTTTCCATCACTTCTTTAAATCCCACCGAAAGCAAACTTTCTCGCAAATTGATGTCTTGCTATTTTCACTCAATGATTTTGACTCTCTAATGGCGGCAGGGGAATATGCCAGTAGATTAAACTGTCCAATCAATTGCCCTCCTGCCTGTATTATGTGCGTTATTTCCCACCGTACATGTTCAGCATTGCACTCTATGATCATTAACACAGTGGGTGCTGTTAGACAATGAAAGCCAGCAGCATGCTAATAAAAGGTTTAATGAATAACATGATATCCTTACCAACAGCTACAGAAAAGTTGGTTCAGGGAAACAGGAACTGTGTGTTGGGGCACATTGTACATGAAATAGGGTTATTTGTGCTAATAAGCGAATACTCCTTTATCACAAGGCTGGTGCTGAAATGCTGGCCTGGAGAGAAAACTGAGTTTGAGGGAAATATCCCCTTGGATCAGAGGTGGACTGAGCAGATATTACCTCCCAGCAACTCGTTTTCTATGCTATGCAGCTTAACTGCTCAGCAGGGCATTAATGCCAAGAAATTTAACAAGCATTTTTCCAGTTTCAGCACTGCCAGGTTGCTGAGCCACAGTGTCACTCTTTGGTCCCTAAATTTGCCGTTCAAATCTTCCCCACTGTTTTCCTCTGCTTTATGAAACAGGACAGAGTGCTGCCCTTCTTCCCAAAGAGAAGGCCAGCCTCCCAGCTGCCCAGTCAGGGCTTCTCATTCCCAACTGACACCCTTTCCCACTGATGCTGTGGTACTTGCCAGGCTGAGAAATCCTGTGAGCATCTGCTGGGCAGTCTGGTTTTGGCACAGATGGATTTGCCAAATAATAAACAGTGCCATTCATCCAGCATAGGCTCGTTGTGTGACCAAGAAACACTTCAATCGAGGAAGGCAAAGACTGACTTGTGGTGGGATGGAGGTTAATTCATGCCTTAAAGAGTCTCACAGATCAAGAAGAGGTTAGCCAGCTGTGGGCAGGGCAGGGGCATAGGGGCAGCACCAACCAGGGTTTCCACATCCAGCTGACTTGGTACTGACTTGTGGCATCACCCCTCTGGCAAGAACTGAGAGGCTTAGGGAGAGCAGGGGAACATCAGTAACTTTGAGCTGTGCAACTGAATCTGCCCACTCCTGGATGTCTTCTCTTATGCATTTTTTCTCAGGTTTGGAATGGGCCAAGTGAAGTTTCTTTCGTTATGCCTCCTGTACAAACTGACAGGATGTACTGCTAGGAAAGGGAAGGTTGACATCCAGTCTGAACTTCTCCTTTCTTAGTTTCACCTATTTACTTATGTTTGCTTTTAATCTGCTAGTTAAGTCCCTTTATCTACATTGTTTATGGTTTTATATATTTCAAGACTGTTCCTTTGTTCCTAAGCTGTACTTGTCTCTCAATCTAACTAATACGTCTTGAAGTCTTTTCATTCTTCCTTGCAAATCAGACTTTGGACCTTGATGAATCTGTTTACTGCGCTGATCTGAATTCTCTAACATTCATCCGATCTTCTTCATCTCATAAAGAAATGAACAGGCTATTCGGGGTGTGACTGTGAAAAGATTGTATCTATATATTCCAGCCTTATTTTATGTTGCTCTGGCTATTTTACCTTGCTATGCTGCATTGCAAATACAGTCCCCTAAGATTCTTTTCGTGTCATTTCTTTGCAGGTTTATCTGATTGTGCATGTCTTAGATTGTTCTTTCTCCTCATGAATTATAATAGCTTTTCATTTTGATTGGGTTTTATTCCATGAATGCTATCTAATTTTCCCACGTTCTCTCTGTGTTTTTTAACTGGGTGAGCTCTTTCCTACATTTTAATGTCTTTCTTGCATTAGTAATTTCCCTCAATTTAATGTATCTGTGACTTCCATTAATATCTTCTTTATCCTCTATTTTAGATAATTAGTAAAAGCATAAAAGAAGAGATGCACTTTATTTAACAAATGTCTCTGCTAGTGTCCCTGCTGACCTGTAAGTCATTACTTCAACCATTTGTTTACAATGTTTAATTTTAATGGTAAGGACATTATCATTTCTCTAACCACAGCAAATGATGTTGAGATGAAGATTCAATGGGCACTCTCATAACAGGAGGAGGAGGTCATATGAGATGACCATTGCAGTCATCTTTTGTCTGCAGAGTCAGTATTATATTACGTTGTTTTGCCACAGCTGTTTGGTTTGTAATTTTGCTGTTATCTATTAACCTATCCAAATCTGGCCCAATATTGAGACACCCTTTGAGATACCCAAAGCTGACCACAGCCTCTCCATGCCTTTGCACTGGCTGGATCAACTCTTGTTTAAGGGCTGCCTGAGCTTCTGGCTGCAAATCTAATCTTGCCCTGATGTGCTGATGCTTTGCTCTAAGTGTTTCTACTCCATAGTGCTGCTCTGATTCCTGGCTGACCCCTTGTCTCTGCTCTGGCTGACAGATGAGCCTTGCTCTCAGCTCCCAGCTCCCACTTGCCTTCCTACAAGCCCTCCACAGCTCCCTAAATCCTCACCCCGGTCACATCTCCGCACCCTGCTCTGATGGCAAGTGCCTCTTCAAAGCCCAAGCGCAGCAGGCACTGGGCAGACCTGCACACCAAGACATCAGTCTGTGCTGGGTCCTGCCCGCAGCTCAATGAGCAGCCCAGGTCTGCTCATCCCAGCACACTGTACCCCGAGATGACTCAAACATTGCTTGGGAAACAAAACAATATCGTAAGTTGAAGCACTAGCTGGAAAACCAGCCACACTGCACACAGACCTGCCTAAACCTCTGCTGAAGCTTCACCCCCAGCTCTGCACAGCTTAACGATTGGTTTGATTGGAAGCCTATATCCATCTGCCTCTGAGGTGCCATCTCGCCCATCTAGAAGCTGCCTTGAGAATGCAAGTGCTCTCCTTCACACACAGTGTTGTTTTTTTTTTTTGTTGCTCACATACTCTCCTTTTAGAGAATAATAAAATATTTAAGTTACAAGAAAGAAAAGAAATGGAAACACATTCACTAAAACTCCAAGGGCTGGCATGCTTTGTCTTGTAAGTTGGCATTTCTCTGCTTACCTCTACTGTGGCAGCTCTGGTAGTATGCAGCAGCTTCATCTTTTCTCTTTCAAATCCGAAATCCTTTTCTGGATGCAGGATGCAGCTACCAGCTAATATTCACTTGGATGGCATTCTCTGACAGCTGGCTGCGAGGGTCTACAAAAGCCAAGTCAGAAACACACAGGACCTCAGCTTGTGCTTTAAAATACAATGGATGTGCAAGTGCTCTGATGACATAGAGACAGGGAAAGGAAAGTAACAATCACAGAAGGTGATTTAGAAAACTTTTTAGAAGCAGTCAGTAACTGCTTTGCACTGTCCCCCTCTACACACAAAAAATTGGTGGTAGGTCCATCATTCCTGCTTCCCAGCGCTCCTACATTAACTCTTTAAGACCAGCAGTGAGCAGCTTTGGAAGTTAACATTGTCAATTTGCAGTATCAGCTGCCCCGGCAGTCCAATAACTACGATGGTGGTAACTGAACCAGAAGACCCAAGAGGGTTTCAGAAACAGGCAAGGACATTGGCTCTTAGCAGGTTTCTGACTCCTATTGTAGAACATCTTTGTTGCCCACAGAAGAGCTCTACAACTGAGCAGTGACCTAATTATTAAATGCTGCTCTTGAAGACCCTGTTTGCTGTTTAATGTCTTTTTGGTGAATTCTGCCTTAAAAGCATTTTCTTTCCATGTTCTTGAATTTTCTTAACTTTGTGCTTATGCCAACAGCCTTCAGGCTTTGTCTATACTGAGTCTGGAAATCTTTCTTCCTCCTCTCCCCAAGCCAACCACGTTCAAACACAGCACTTGCGGAGATGTGCTAATGTGTTTTCCCAGGCCTCTTCAGACATGATTTAAAAGCTGGTAGTTAAAACCATAATGTAAAAAAATGCATTTGCAAACGATACATTTTTCTCCCACTTACATTTTTTTAAGCGGAACTATCTAATTTTCTCTGAGAAACTGAGCCAGAGCTCATTTTACTTTATGCATATCCTTGGTTATGGCTGAGTTACAATTTAATTGCACTGTTTTTTTTTTTCAGTTCCCCACTGCTTAAAGGTCTGTCTGTGATGGCTCTTCTTCAGACTTTACCTGGATCACCTAATGTCCTCTCCACCTGAGGATCAGTAATGTCAGTAATGAGTTATGCATAATGAAACTGCAAGTAGTTTAGGCTCCGTGTGGAAGACGGTGCTTTCCATGTAAAAATAAAATATTTTCCTGATTTTTCACTGGCAGTCCAAGTTTTTCTGTAATATCCATTTCTTCGGACATTTTGTTCTTTCTTTTACTTAACTCTTTCAAACCACACATTTTTCTGTCTGTAACTTTAGTTTCCTATTCAACTAATATCTTGATATTCAGTCTTCTGCAGAAGAACTCTATTTTATGGTCAATTTTGCAATTTTTGGAGTTGAAATAATCTGTTCTGCCTTGCTCCACTAAAAGCTTGGCACGCACTTAACTCCATCCTTCCATTCTGCACTTTTACATGTGCCAATACTATTTTTCCTCAGGATTAAGCTCCTCCTCTCATGCACTCTTCCAGTCACTGTTAGGCCTACCGCTTGCCAGCTTCCTGATAAATTGTGCTGAGGGGTCAAGCAAAGTGGTTACGTAATAGCATTTGTTTTGGTGATTTTTATTGTTTTCATAGCTGCCTTTAGCCTCTGGACATGGACCGCTGATTTCTTTCATATCCAGCCATCTGATTCAATGTGCTGGTGATTCCCTAGTGCTTTATTATGGCTAATCCAATGCATTGAATATAATTTAGGCTATGCTGGATCTTGACACAGTATCTATTAGAGCACAAGCATCTTGTGTCAACGTAGGCAAATCATTTACAATGGAGAAAATAACACACTTATATATTTAGGTGTCTAAATCCTGGCATAAAATCCATCAGCTTTAATCCTTAACTCAACCCTCACTGAAACTCTGCAAGGAGCAGGGCTGAAGATAACTTCCAGGGTCTGTGGTGAAAAGTTAAGCTGCAAATGTTGTTCTAACACTTTTTCTGAGACTAGTTTGATTCAGGTTCTTGAATATGTTCAGCCTGGAATAGAATAGGTTGAACTTGCATATTAAACACTTTCTAACACGAAGTGGAACAGTTTGGAGTAAGTGCCATCTGTACAGCCTAGCCTGGGAAGTGGTGAAGAACTATCTATCATCTTCTTTCAGACCCTGCTTCTGTAAACTTGTTAATCAGTTGCCTGACTCAACGTGAATTTCTCAGGGTGACCTTATTAGGCACATGTTTTCACTGTCCCTTTTAAGGTGGCTACATGCCATGTGTGCGAGCACATATTTCTTATTTGGCAGCTAATGGCCCATAATTCGTATGCAAGAAAGAGCTTCTACAAAATATTTGCGGATAAAAATAATTTTCTTGCATGCTGTAATAAACTGCATGGGTTGGTATCACAAATAGCATAGCACCTTAAATATAAGCTTTTCACACAGGTATCTTTTGCTTGATAATGGTTGAGACGATGTTATTCTGAGGAAAAACCATTTGGTTGGTTTAGTTTACTGAGATGATTTGCTTCCTGCATATGAACATGTTCATGCTCTTGGGCAATTGCTGTATTATTATTAATTGGATTTAGTAGGATAGAAAAAGCATTTGAATGGATGTTGCTTATATGTGCAGAACATATAACACTCTTGAGCCCTATCATGCTGCATTTTTTAAATGGATATCCCATCTGAATGGTTTCTTTTTCCCACTGACAAGTCATTCACTGTAGTAGTGCCAGGTTCTGTCCAGTGATGGGGCTCCAGTACATGATGTTCCTTTGATTTAGCAAGGTGGTTTCTCCCTAGAGCTTTGTGTCAGGGAGTAGATTTAACAGCTGGCAGACTGACTGTGGCACGAATTCCCAGCCATACAACTGGGAATCTCAACGCCAGCTGTAGAAGACCTTCTTTTCCCTCACAATAACATCGCAGGCAGAATGACCTGTAAATGAATTGAGGGGAGGGGTGAGGGGAGGATGGAACTGGTCATGTGGAGTTGATTAACTTGGTGTTTGAAAGGTATGAAGAGTACAGAGAAATAGGAAGGCTTTAGCAGCAAGGGGAGTAGCACAATGAGAAACACACACGGAACTGATATAATTCCTAGGTGTAAGCTCAGAAAAACCTTGACTTCAATGGGATTATAGCAGAGCACATTTTTTTTCTCAGAAATAGGAAATTAAATGAGGGATATCATCTTTGGTAACATAATAAATGAATAAAAAAAGTAAACATATTTCTCTGAAATAGAAATTATAATTAACTGTGGCTTTTCTTCTTTGAATAAGACTAGGGAAGACAGATAGGAGGAAAAATTGTAGCTCTAGAAGGCAACCATGTTGAGGTGGTCACCTGATAGCCAACTGAAGGCCAACTTCTGAAGCTACTTCCAGCCCTTTCACACAAGGTCTGAACCTCAGGTCTTCATAGAAACTTCCTCAGCACCTCCACCTTCCCTGGCAGCTCTAGGATTCTACAGGCCATAAGATGAGCAAAGGGAGTCTTTTTGTCTGGGCTGAACTGGGGTAGCTTTTTTTTTCATAGTAAAACTTAAATATCTTGTTTTCTCAGTATTTCAGCTCCGAAGTTAGTGGGTACCGAGGTTAAAATACAGTTGTTTGTTATTAAAAAAGAAACAAAAAACAAAAAAACAAACCAAACCAAGAACAGTTTGCAAAAAGGAAACTGGGAAGGAAAAAAAAAAAAGAGAGAGATTGATTTAATTCAGCTACAATCTGCTTTGCTTGCAGTTTAGGAGCCCCATGGAGAATCAGATAAGGGTGTCTGACCAGTACTGCCTTGAGAAAATAACAGAATTATTGTTCATTCTTTTTTTTTTATTATTGTTCCTGTTATCCAGAAAATGTTACATCAATACTTTCTGCAGAAAAGCTAATGAAAAATGCACTCAGGGAGTGGTCACAGAAATTACAAATACTTGGATGATGGATGAAGAAAGAAAAACACTCTCCTTTTCCTTCTGTATTGACTTCCCTAGCAACATAGAATAATGTTTCAGTACTTTTGATGGCTTTTTTGTTCTACACTGGGACAAGACTAACACTGTCCCAAAATCACCAGGAACAGGAGTTTCACCCCAGTGGAGCATGTACCCCACCAACTAGGCACTAATTCTCTATAGGGCTTTGATCTGAGCAATCTAATCACCTAGTTTCATGTGTATGTGGGAGTGAAGCCTGCTTAGACTTCCTAGTCAGAGTCTTTGTAAACAAGGACATCCTTCTCATGCTCAATTTTCATGTAGTTTTGGCAATGTA
Source organism: Pezoporus flaviventris (assembly GCF_033815535.1). Lineage (NCBI taxonomy): Eukaryota > Metazoa > Chordata > Aves > Psittaciformes > Psittacidae > Pezoporus > Pezoporus flaviventris. Next base: position 96,323,791 of record NW_026892555.1, read on the forward strand.
CTGGGTGTTTAATCCATTTTAATTTCTGCGGCTTTGAAAGGGTGTTCTGCAGGGTGTGCTGTAAGGAAGCAATAGCTTCCATTTTAGTGAAATGGTGAAATAAGATTTAATAGCAAATTAATCATAATAAAGATAAATCTTGTGGTGATTCACGCAAAGAGCCAACAATTAAAAGCAAAAGTGCAAAGGTAGTTGGTGACATTTAATCTGTCACCTTGGTTTTACTGAAGACAGATAGCTAGAAGAAGGAGATGTCCTTCTATAGGATGACCTTCTTCAGCCAAGCAAACTCCCTGTTTTTACACTGTACCCAGAGCTGTCTCAGTAGGAACTCACTCGAATGTTTCAGGCATGCTCTTGGGCTCTAAATGAGATGGGCTTCCCCACTAAACAAACAAAACCAACCAAACAAACCTCCCAAGATGTTTGTGAACAGTCCAGCAAAGATGCCTTCTCAATGTGTACCATCAAACAAAAAGGCTCATGCGATGCATCTTTCTAAATAACAAAGGCTCAAAAACCAGTGTGAAAAGGATTGTTGTATTCTGTTTAAATTAATAAAACAGCAGGTCCAAAGTACCTGAAAGAGAGCAATGGATAATGAGTGAAATCTGCCTGCAGTAACTGAGCTCAAGACTGCCCCAGCACATAGCACTGTTTGATAGGGCTGCTGTAAATGCCGTTGGTCAGGTTATAACTTGTAAAAATTAGTCAATTTTGCACTCCCCAGCAGCTTCATCTCCATCACGACTATTATATGACAATAAGCATTTCACAAAGCAGCGGCTTCATCTTCTAGCTCAGGTTAAGGAAGGGCAGCCGGACAGCTCCAAACAGCTTAGGACATACTTTTTCCCCAGCTACCTTCCTCTGAAACTGGCAGCACTTCAGACAACAAGCAGAAGGCATCCAAGATGTCTGCTGCTCCTTGACAAACTGCCCCCCTTCCTCTCTTGCTTGCTCATCTTTTTTTGCTCCGCAGCAGTACCCTACTGTGGAAGTGCAGAGGTTTCCTTCATCACAATGAGGCCGAAGAAGCCAAAGGCAAATGGCTTTTTTGTGACACCGCTGGTGCTTCTGAGCAATCACCTCAATCCTATGAATTCTGAAAATCCCTTTTTTTTTTTTTTTTGTTTTTGCCAAAAATACCACTGGCAACTCTGGGCATTCATTATGTGGTAATGCAATAACTCAATTTCCCTGACAATTGTTTGTTTGCTTGTTTTCAGCAGCTCCTTTGCTCTTGAGCAGTAAATGGGATAAGCAGTGTAGGTAGGACATCAGTCTTGTTCTCATCAAGACTAAACAGTGTGAAAAAAAAGCCCCAGTTATCACACAAATCTGCTTAAATAATTCTGCAGGTACCATCACTGAAATTACTCATGTTCTTCACTGCAGTGGCTTTGTTCTGCTTCCTGCTATAGCTCAGCCACAGACATTTGCAAAAAAAAAGAGAACAAAACCAAGCATCATTCAACTTAACAACTGATGTAACATACATCAGACCTTCTTTCACAAGTCTTAGCAGCATCCTATTTGTTCTATTTGTTTTTTAAAGACACGCTGCTAATCTAAGCCATGCTGGAATTCATGGGGCAACCATATTCCCTCCCTCTTCTCCAAACCACCTTCCTCTGGATATCACCATCTGCACCACCATCCACAAATCCTAGCTCTCCCTTTGTTTTAAATCCATAACTGACAGGGTTCACAGATGACACAATGTGCATCTTGCTGCCCTAGCCTTCCCTTTCTGACAGCCATTCCCACCTCTCTCATGCTATTGTCATATGTAGGAATAGGCTGATAATCCAGATGAATAACTTACGAACACCCCACCAGTGTTCAAAAGCCACCTGAGTCCTAAATGCAACTGTGTCTTAGGTGAATATTTGAGGTTTGTGTACAGCTACTTGGGACCTACATCTGGCCATCTGTTTTCCACTCAGTCTTAATTGCTATGTAAAGAGCAAAAGCACACTTGCTGAACCTCACAGTTTTCTCTATTTTATGTTGCAAGCTGGTGGAACAGTAGGACTGTTGCTTTCTTATGAAGAAGATGCCAAACATACCAGCAACATGACATTAATTGCAACATGAGCAAACCATTTACCTGATTCTCTTCTTTTTGGTCGTAAGTGCACTCAAAGCCAGAAGCTGATACAGAAATGTACATAGCTAAAAAATGCAGCACTGAAGCAAAAAATAGCACATCCCTTCCCAAATCCTGAAATTTGTTTCAAAAGTTCTGCATTAACTTTAGCAGGCACAAGGAAGTTGAAAATGTTATTGGTAATATAAAGTCTTTTTAAAGGCCTGGTTAAATTCATTAAGCCCACTGACCTCTTGCTTAGTGAATTCTATGGGCCGCATGCTCATTACATATAGAAGTCCAGCATTTCCGATGCTATTTAACTTACTGTTTCTCATGGCAAACAGGCTGAGGGAAGAAGAGCTTCAGGGCCAGCTCTCGATGCAGTCTTTATAATGTGGTTTTCATAACAGAGCACTGTGCATGTTCTGAAGAAAGTCTCTTACTTCTGCATCAAGTGCTGTGGCAGTCTGAATGGTGCCACAGGCATCATGATGAAGAGTGCTTTTCTGCATCTGTTCTTCCATAAAATGGGAAGTACCAACCTCTGCTAACTCAGGGAGTCCCCCAGCCATCCTGTAGCAGGTCTCCAGGCCAGTGGTCACCCCAGACTCACAGTGCCCCTAGGCTGGCATCAGACTGGCTCTTCCATGGAAGCCATGCTCTGCTTGGGTTCGTCTACAGTAGCATTACAGTTCAGAATAGGACCGTGCTTCTGAAAATAGTTTCTTGATTCTCCCCATTTACTGTGCTTGGGTTCACACTGCCTAACACAAGGTTATTCTGCAGGAGCTAAACTGAATGATCTGCTTCAGCTGCTAATGGGCATTGGGTCCCTGGGAGCACATTATAGCTACTCTGAAATAAAAACTCCTGAAACACATGGAGTGCAGATGTTGGGCTCTCAGCACCATTTTGGTCCTAATGTAGACGCAGCCTTCATTCGCTGTTTGCACTCTCATGCATTTTGTACCCAAAGTGCCGCAATGTGTGCAAAGCAACCTGAATAATACATAAATTCTACCTAACTGGATGCATGTCTATAGTGTGAAGTTAGTGAGTAGGACTGTAAACTAGCCATATACTAACTCTTTCAGTAGACCACTCCTAGTGGCAGTTTACTCTTCCCCAAAAAATAGTATATTCTCCTTCAATGAAAACTAAAAACCTACTTTACAGCACATTCAATTTCCTATGCTTACAAGCTTCCAGATGACAGGAATGCTGAACGATTAAATATTAATCTGGATCAACTTTCAGAGAGGTTTTGTTAAACTGTTTCAAATTTCGGTGTATTGACATTTAGAATTAAAGGGGATGTACTTTCTTTTTCTTTTTTAAAAAATAAACTGCAATTTACCATGAAAACCTGAGCTCTGAATCAGAGTCAACAGAGGAACTCTGCTTGGTTAAATGGTCCATTTAAAAAAATCCAAAACTGGTCAATTTGAATTATTTTTTTTTTCTGAGAACCACAATGTGCATGATCACAGAGATCATACTGATATTGTTCTTCTCTCATTGTCCCTGATTTTCAGCCAAATGGCTGAGGAAAACCCTACAGACCGCAAAGCCTGTAATGCAGCAAATATAATGCATTTAGGTGCGAGGCTGAATTTACACAATGAATTGTATTTAAGAAGCATTAACCCTTGAGGTTGAAATTTTGCCCAAAGCTGAACAGGATCAAGCTTAACACTGTTGGATTCTTTTTCCATCTGCCTGGCTGCCTGACCATGTCTTCATTCAGTAAGCATAGTTTCATCTCAGAGCCTTGGGTGCTTATGTTTGCTTTGAGAAACAAAACCTGATTTCCAAATAGCCTGCAGTTTATGCTCTGTATTTCTTTCCATTTATAGAATGCTTTATGCCTTAGCATTTTGAGCGGATAAATTCCGACACTAGCAAAATACCTTTTCAGCCTGAGCATGGCTGCTGGGATTTGTTATGCCAACACGGAGGCGGACATATGTTGATTTTTACATCCAAACCTTTGTATACAAGCAATTTCTGAACATGTGGTCTACAATCAGGACAGTATAGCTGCCTGGGTGTGAGGTACACTGCCAGCCACCTGAGTTTGGCAGCTTGGTCAGATCAGGGACAGTTTAATATGTAGGTTTGCATCTGCTTTCAAAAAAGTAGTTGAGATCTAACTATATATGTTGTTCTCATAAGATTCCTGTTTCGATAAAAGCTGTTAACATGTATACCTGGGTCTCATTTTCAAATCAAAGAGCCAAGTGGCTAATAGTTTCTTCCTTGACAGAGCACCCCCAATGACACTGGAGATAAACAAAACGAGAAGAAAATATACACCTTTGTACATAACAAGCTTAATGAGGTTTGTTTTTCAGGGTAGATTTGCATACACTACCTTAAAATTGAGCTTAGCTTTAATTGGAAGGTGGCCTGTATGCTGTCGGTTACGACTGTGCTCCTGCAACTGGATACAACAGCTTATAGAGACCCAAATTCATTGCTCTGACTCTCAGCAAAGCTGCAGTAACATAACCTGACATCTAATAAAACAGCTGTAACTCACAGCAATATTATTTCCACACAAAAAAGGATATGGAGTGTTTATAAACCACAGTAGCTCTATGATGTCTTCTGTGACTTTCTTAATACCCTTTGTTTATTTAACTTTTGTGATTTTCCAACCTGGGTCATTTTCCTGAAAAAAAAATTGAAAAATTTGCTTTAGTATAAAAAGTACATCCTGCTTGCAACAAGTACATAATTCATATCTATAGTTTGCAGAAAACCCTAAACTTTCCTTCTCATAAAACAGAAGATAAATACAAAGAAAATGTTATATTTACGTCATATATATACATGACCACTGTTACAATAGATCATTAATATTTTGCACATGACCGCTTTACTCACAAAGAATTTGAAGGGAAACCCACTGTATTTTCTCCACTGCTGTCACTGATACAACTATATTATTCTTCCCCACTGCATTGCTACCTGCAGTACCATTTCTCATGTCTGAGAACTTTGTTCGCATCAGCTGTCCTGAATGGAATGAGTTGCAGTCACACAAATAGAAGTTCAGCTTAATTATTTTCCTGTTACCAAAAAAAATAAATAAATAAATAAATAAAAAACTCACTCTTACCTGAAGTGAGCAATGCTTCATTTCGCTTACTTGGTTTTCCCCCATCCTTTTCCCTCCCTACAGCTACAAAAATAATTATCTCCATGACAGGTACCAAAATTTTGGTACCTGCTTCTCTCCCCCTTCAAAAGCACACTCAGCAATACTTTGTGACAATTGATCAAAAATATTACAATGATAGTTTTCAACACAGTCTTCACAGAGACTTTCATTTACCTACCTCTGGGATTTCTGTCTGCTGTGAGAGCTGAGGAGTGGGAGTCAAGCTTCTAGGGGCTTCCTGTTATTCCCAAGTTTCTATACCCATCTCCACAGTCTACACACACCCCAGGCGTCCAAAATTGATGGGGTCCATCACCTTCCCTCGCTTTTTGTGATTCCGCTTTTTTTTGCATAGGAACAACACATAAACCTCAGGTTCTGCCTGATGCCACGGTTTCTAGGCATGTCCTCTGCAAAGGCTTCCAGTTTACCAATTGGTTCCTTCCAGACACAAAAAAGACAACTTTTTACACCAGTTTACAGCTAAAACAGCCTGGCTGACTGAGGCACCGAGGTGAAACTACAAAATTACAGCTTTAATACAGGTACTTACTGCCTAGAATCATGTCCTATTTCTTTGGTCACCAGTGCAGTAATTTCTGGATTAGATGATACAAATCCTAAACCAAAATCATCATGGCAGTAATAACAACTGAGATGATAAAATAATCCAAAGAAATCAACAAAAAAAGCAATGCTAAGAGTCATCTTGTCATGAGACTGGAGGAAAAGGTAACCTTTTCGTCTTCACAGCTCTGGGATAACAATCCAGCTTTTTTTCAGGTTTCAGATAAAAAACCTTTAAGCATTGTATTTAAAGTGCTTTTAAGTTTACTACTCAAAAAATAAATAGATTTCAGAAATTTTAAACTCAATGAAAAAGTTAAACTGAAGTGCCCCAGCTTCTGTGTTTGCCCAGTCACTGCCATTGCAGTTGCCATCTGTGGAACAGAAGCAATGGCAACACTGGTGGGATGGACCAGGAAGAAATGGGGAAACACACCTGCAAAACATTTAATTGTAATCCCTTTGACATAATTGGGACTTCAAGTGCTGATTTCATTTGGAGTTGGACCTGGTTCAACTAGAAACTGGACGTTTTAAACTAAATGATCAATGAGGCTATACCCACACTCCCCTATAAAAAAAGCTCCTTGCAGAAAACCATAGAAATGTCTTAATTGCAGTAGGAAGGCTTGACTGTAAATCAAACTCAATTGCATTTAGTCCAAGCAAGCCTCGAACAAGAGTGAGAAGGAACAGTAGCTATCCCACTCTTCTACAGGCATGGGCATGAAACAAAGCTGCCATTTTACCTTCTGTGAACCTTTTGGTTCTTTTCCTTTTGGAAAGGAGCCTATAGCCTCACTGCTGCAGCTCTGGGTGCTGTGTGAGGCAGGGAATGGCACACAAGAGGTTTCCTACAAGAAACATGAGCACAAAGCAGCACAAAAGCAACATTACTGGATGACGAAGGCTGGAGCTAGAGACCCAGCTTTCTGCCAAGACTGTACATATACGATCACATCCAAAACAGGTAGCTGCTTCATGCAACCTTTTTTCCATCTGTTTGAAAAGGCAGAATTGTATTATTTTGAGGGTAAGTAAGTGCCATGGACACCATAAATGGCATTCTGCTATTGATCTTCACTATCACGCTTCACTATCATGAGAATTATTGCATCTAGTAAAGAATTTGCAACTTGGTGGAATTTTGAGGGAAAAATATTATTTAATTCTTTGGACATATTTGAAAGTGGAATTGCACCTGTACAATCATGCTCACTATTCACTTCTGGGGACATACAAACAACCACATACAAGCAGGGCTTGATTCAGGGCAAGCTGAAAGGTAACCTCTGAAGATAATAGTACCACATCAGATTGTGCACAGAACTGGACTCTTAATGTCCACAGGCTTGTCAAATTACTGGTTATGAAATAAAAGGTAAAACAAATGAATACCTTGGCGTATTTTAAGTCAAAACATTTTGACAAAATGCAAGCTATACACTAGTGAAGCTAAATGGATAAACAGAATAGACACAGAAAAGAAAATGCATGAAAATCTCATGCCAATGGAAACACATCCCAGGCTGTCAAGCAGCAAACAATTTAAAATATTGCCATATGAGAAAGGCAAATGGTTTCAAACAGTTCTTTAGTATTGCTAAAAACAAGCTCAGATATTGCAATGACTGTCTCACTTCAAAACTCTAGTGGGAGAGTTGAGGGGAGTGTGAATCACGCTTGGAGAGCATGCAAGAAGCAGAGCCAAGATGGAGCTGAGAAGGACATAAGCAAGGTTGAATGTGTGGCCCTGTTTGTTTGTCTTTACATAGTGCAAGAACAGTACAAAATTAGAAGGTGACATATTTAAATTAACAATTACTTCTTCAATGTTACCTTGAAAATCAAATAGCCCAAGAGCAATGAACTTGATACATGCTGTAGTGAATGTAAGCAATAATAGTAAAAGTGTATGTACACACAAAGAGTTTCTAACATCTACAGATAGTAACAACAAAACTATATGCTGCTTTCTTTGAGACATGCAGAGCTGGCTCCTTGCAGAGACAATGGGCTGCCTGGTATTGGCAGCTTTTATCAGATTTGATGTGATGTACTCTTGCAGCTGATCCACCAACTGAGAAAAGACACTAATAAATACATACATAATCTAAGAAGCAACAATCAAGAGATGCCAGAACCAGCCAGAAGTTTCCCCAAAGGGGAGGTGTGGGGGGGATGATGTTAACTGGCATGAATGCCAGAAAACACAATAAATAAATTAAAAGATGTAAAAACTGACAAAAACCTGGACCCAGACTAGCCACAGAGACATTTTGGAGAAACTGGCAAGAGATACAGGAGGCATCTCAGGAAATGTATTTCAGCCCTTGTAAGTAAGTTGCAACTTGGTGTAGTACCGAGGGTGGTGGTGGTGGTGGTGATGTGTACAAAGCCAACACCATTATTAAACCCACAAAAGTTAGAACCGTGATGTTTCCTGTTTGCACTGTGCAGCGGCATCCTGCGGCGCTGTACATGCGGGCAGACACCGAACACACGCTATTATCAAAAGACTTTTACATTTTCCCAAGCGCCTGCTCGCAGATGGGAGACAGACAGGGAAATGGCTGTGCACGAACGTCTGTGAACGTCGCTCCCCACTTTCGCTCCCGAGGGGTCCTGCAGGTGCGTGTGTGCCCCTGCACACGCAAACCCCACTAGCGCCTGGACCAGGGTCCGTCCACAATCCCCATCTCTCTAAAGCGGTGGGGGTTGCTGGGCTATCCTTCTCAACGCGACTCCCCGTCGGGCTCCCGGGACGCGGTCGGGCAGCAGCTGCACTGGAGTCAGGCATGAGCTCGGTAAAACAGCTCTCCCCTGTTCCACAAGCACTGGGAGCTCGCTGACAGCACTCACCTGCCGGAATCAGGCTGCGTCTGCTGCACCGAGCTTGCGAAAGCAGCGCGAAGAAGTAAACTTACCTGACACCAGCAGCGCGACTGGGATAAGTCCATCGACAGGGAGAGCGCATTCGCTGTTTGAAAGTGCGTTTAAATTAAGGCTCGGGTTTAGTTTTTGTGCAACTCAACGCCAGCTGCTTGCGGCCGGGAGCTTACTGGCGCAGGGCCGCTAGCGTGAGCGTTCCTCTGAAGAGGGGATGAGATTAAATATCTTAATAACCATATTAACGCTGTTACATCCTGGCCGCTTTGCAGCGGGGCGCACCCTGGCGAGGATGACGGCCCGCGGGGCGGATGGGGGCCAGCGCTGCCCCTGCCGCTCCCCCCGCCCGGCAGCGGCGGCGCGGGAGCTCTCCCCAGGGATGGGTGGGTGGGGGGGTGCCCCCGGCGGCAGGCGGCGCTCCGCGGCCGGCACTGGGTGCTGCGGCGGCGGGGCCGCGGCGATCTGCGGCGATCCCGGTGGAGCTGGGGAGCTGGGAGCGGGGTGCAGCGCCGGGATGGAGCGGAGAGCAGCCGGCTCCTTCCCCGATCCCGGCGGGAAGGAGGCAGTGCCTGAGGTGAGAGGGGGCCGCGGGGCGGGTCGGGGGCACCTGGTGGCGAGGGGCTGTGTCGCCCTCCCGGTTCTGTGCGGCGCCAACTTTGCTGTTCGCAGGCAGCAGCGGCCGCGAACTTGCCGGGTCCCCTCCCTGCCCCGAGCCGCGCGCGGAGCGAGGGGCGCAGAGAGCTCCCCGACGAGCCGCGGCCGCCCCGCCCCGTCCGTCCCGGTCCCTCCCGCAGGGGCTCGGCAGGACTCCGCTCCCAGTCTGCCCCCGGCCCTGGCGGCGCAGCCCGCGGGTAGGCGTCAGCCCTGGGTGGCGCGGTGGCCCCTGCCGAGGCTCCGGGCCAGCCCTGCCCGGGCACGACGTCCGGCGCCCGTCCTCCCGCACCCACCCCGCGAACGGCGGCAGAAGGTAACGGGTCTGGCGGCGGTAGCGGGGGGGGGTCGGTAGCGCTCGGGGCTGTGAGAGGGCACAGCGTCTGCTTGTGCCTTAACTGCCTGAGAATACTTTTCTGCTTGCTTGCTGGCTTGGGTTTTTGGGGTGGCGTTTCGTTTTAGTCACAGAAGCAGGGTGCGTTGAGCTGTCAGTGAAATGGCGATGGTGTGCCGGGGCACGTAACTTCACAGGAGCCCCAAATCCTTTATTTTTTCGCTTAGACAGAGCTCCCCCTGGGTTCCCGGGTCTTTCGCGAGGTTTACACAAAATTAAGTCTTCAGTCAGGTTACAACATCTGTGAAATAATACGTGTAGCTAACGTGATTATGAATTTCGGTTTAAACTGTAAGCAAAATGTGTTCTGAATATGCATGTCAGTCATAGTTAATGTTTGCTAAATATGTTACTAAAAATTTGAATGCATATTCTCAGTAAGATCAGGCCATAAATTGTGAAGGAATATCAAGGGTCTGTCTCTATTCAGAACCACACCATTCGGTTTTTAACATACTAGGTTCAGCGCTGGCCCTGAAAACAGGGGTTAAGATGTATCCAAGGAAGAAGGTTCTTGCCTGTAGGACCCTTGACGAGCCACTTCCAGTGGAATCTGAGTTGCGAGCTCTCCTGTTTATGCAGTGCTTCTGCTGGAGTTACTTTTGCAAGAACTTCTTACTGCATCTTTCTTTCCCGCGGGGGGAAGATTGGCTGGGTCTGTACCAGTAGCAAACCTCCACCTGAGTGCTCGTTTTTAGTTCAGCCTCCAGCACCAAAGCTATTTGAGAAGGAAAGGTGTCTTTTTGAGTCTGCTTATTTCCTGCCCCTCCACTGCCCCGGCTATTTCCATGGTTCTTAAATGACTTGACGATGACCTTGAGAGGAAGAAGTTAGCTTTGCTCAGAGGACTTCAGGCTTCTTTTATTTGCTCTTCTTAAAGCTTCCTTAAAACCAACAAGCAGAGCGTTTGGAGGGAAACCTGCGCCCCGTCACTTTCCTTACCTTAACTAAAAGCTGATAGATGTTCCCACTTGTTTTGGAAAGGTTTGTAGCCAAGCACGAAAGATCGGATTTGACACTGCTAAAGTAAAACATGAGGTAAGGCAAAGGAGGGCAGTCCTTTTTCATACATCACTCCTCATGTGGAAAAATTGGGTTAAAAACTATGTGAACTTTCTTCTTTTTTTCCCCATGACACTTTTATTTTGGTGGGTTATTCGGTGTGTCTGTTTCTGTGAAAACTCAAGACTTTTGCCTTTTAAAAAATATTAGCAATATTACCATATATTTTCAGGCTGCACTCACTAGGAGATTAACAGCACTTGGCCTTGTGCCTCTGGTCTTGTGCCTAATAATACATTGTGGGAGCACTGCATTAACCGTCAGTAAATGTCTGTCATCTCTTTGGGCTTAATTACGGAATGGTTTTAAAACAGCACGCAAAGGAAAGTTTCAGCTCATCTTTTAGATGTCATGCAGCCCTGTGTATGAATAATTCTCATAGTGCCTGGATCTGTTGGCAGTGGCCCCATTAAGGGAAAAAAGCCCTGCTTTGTTTATGTGGCTTTTGAAGCCCTAAAATTTTGGGGCTCATTTTTTTATTTCCCTTTAGCAGCTCTGTGTTGATAAAATAGACGAGAAGAATTGCATTTCTTTGCTGAGCAGGATGCTTAGGCAGGATGGTCTTCGGATGCTCCTCGTCTTTCTCTTTGTTGTTGTGTTTGATTCTGGGAGAAATCCTTTTTAATGCCTGACTATGATTTCAGGGCAGCCTAAGAAATTGCTCACAGGCAATTGTGCCTTGCACTGAACCCAGTGTTGTCGGCAGTCAGACAGGATCAGTAATCAAGCTGGTGTTGGATGGATTGTGAGACATCATGGAAACATTTGTACTTCTCTAGTACAAGACCTGTCTAATTAGACAGCCGAGAGCCAAAAAAGCTGATCAGAGTGGACAGTGCTATAGCTAACCTGTGCTAACGTTGTGCAATGTTGGTACCAAGTAGGAGTGCTCAGATGGTGAATTATTCCACAGTATTGTCTTTTGAATGCTCAGCATAGCTTTTAGCTTGTGAACTTGCATGTAGACAGCTATTTAATTGCTTCTTTTGAGCAATTGTTGGAAAAACCAATCTGGATGTTATATCACTGTGTCCTCAGATTGTTTGCAAGGAAAAGAGGCAGCATTTTAAGACTGAGCTGATGATAAAAGTAAATGTTCAATTTGAACAGTAATAAGGGAAGAAAGAGAAAACTGGAGGCAGTGAAAATTCTTAAACATTTTTTAAAGGTTTAAGTGACTGAGGAACCTTTCTCCTATTTTAAAAATGACATAGGCAGTCAAAGGCCAGAGTGCTAAATCTGTGATATTGATGGGTCTCACAGGTGGCTCAGAAACCTTGTCAGATATGTGTGATAAGGACTGAGGTTGTTTCTTTGCAAGTTTTCTGTAGCTCTACTAAAAAATGAAGAAGCCGTTATCAGCTCTGGCCATGTACCTCTTTGAACATTCAGGGTGCCTTGCATTGAGTAGCTTATTTGCTTAATTAAGCCATCAGTTTTGAGTTATGTGACTTGCATGTTTCCCTACTTAAATTAATGTCTTCATCAGATTGATAATTACACCTTTTATAATCAATGGACCTTAATGCTTTGTTTGCATCAGACCTTTTTAAGTACCTATTAATTAAGCCTGACAACTTGGAGTTACTTTGTACTGCTTCCCCAGTGTAGTCTTACTCTGTTTCACAGCTGAACCTACATCCCATTTCAGGAGGCAGTTTAGCCATAAAGGGAAGTGATACCCTGTTGCTTCTGTTTTCTTGAGTAGTGTCTTGCTTGTGGAAGACCTTTTCCTTACTCCTTGCTTTGTTTCTTTTTCAATGGGTCTGAGATATCAAGGCAAATTAAGGTTCTGCAGGTTAAATGGTGAGCAGAATTAAAAAATATTATTTTGGAAGACTCTGGCGCTGGTCATATTGGCTGACGCAAGCCAACTGGCTTTCCGCTGACTTCCCATGAGAGAAGGGCTGGAGTCCCTCTGCCCTTCTGCCCTTACCAACTCAAAAATCATCTGTGATTTCTTAATAAAAGCTGATGTGCTCTAGGCTGTGTGCTTTACATTTTAAATCCTTCAGTGCTTTCTGGAGCATTATTCTTATTAAATATTTACAATCTCTTTATGGTTTGTTTGTTGTTTTTTTTTCCCTGGAAAAAGATGAGAAATATACAGTCTCCCAGCTTCTTAACTGGAACTGGCATCTTTGATAATCATTCAGGCTGTACCAGCATATTTGCTGTCTCATAATCATTTGGTGATAAAATCTAAAATTTTAAAGCAAATCAGAGGTTTGTGGTATTTTTTTCGAAATTACAGAAAACTGAAAGAACAGTTTAAATTACTGAATCAAGTCCCTTTAATGTGTTCCTAGTCCTGAGTAAAAAAGATCTCAAATGATCTCTTTCTCATTGTCTTTCAGGATTCTAAATAACTACATTAAAAATAAAGATAAGTAAGACTGTTAACTGTGATGCCAGCTATTGGTAAAAGTAAACGTAAATTCACTGTACTTGCAGAATATCTACCAGATAATGGTTCTCCATGCTCTGTGCTATTTGGTTAACTAGTGTCTTTTGTTTTACGAGCTCTCTTGGTAGCACTCGTGAAGTTTGTTGAAAACAAGGGATCCAACTAAAGCATGTAAAATTAGAGTTCTGCACAACTGGCAGCAGGCAAATCAATATTAGACAAATGGGAAGGAACATGAGCATTTAAAAGGAAAAATGTACTCAAGATTCTAGGAATATTAAGGCATCAAGATGAAACAACAATAATGTATTAAAAACATATCCTTTCAGTGTTGTTCCAAAAGGTGAAGAATTACACGTGCTGGTAATTATGGAAATTATTCTTGTCTTCTCTTTCAGAGCTTTGTGTTTCTTGAAGAGACAAATAGTGTTTAGACCGAACACAAGAAGCACTTTATAAATATCAGTTGTATGGGGTTTTTTGACAATTGAGTTAGAACTGTTTGTCTCAGCCTTCTATAAATGGCTCCATTAGCAAAATAAAAAGGCTGATACCTACTGAGCAGGGAATAATGAGAAAGATTCAGCATTTCCTGTGTGTAGGGTTGTCTTGTGCCAGGGTGCCCACTGCTCACCCTCAAGTGAATAGGAGCTCCATGGGAACAGCTGTGAGAGTGTTGGTGATACCCTTCTCCATCTGAACTCCATCACTCCCCAGGTGGGAATGGGTGCTGGCACGTGATAGAACCATAGAATCATTGAGGTTGGAAAAGACTGTTAAGATCATTGACTCCATCTGTTAACCTAATACTACCAAGTCCACCACTAAGTTGGCTTTGCTTGGTACACATGGGATTTGAAAAAATCCCAGGTGTTGCCCTGGGAACTTCAGAGAGGAATGATAAACCTGTTTGTTTTCTGAGAAGAGACATTCTGCATATGAATGCTCCATCCCTGGCAGTGTTCAAGGCCAGGTTGGACCAGGCCTTGGGTGATATGATTTAGCGTAAGGTGTCCCTGCCCACGGCAGGGGGGTTGGAACTAGATGATTTTAAGGTCCTTTCCAACCCTAACGATTCTATGATTCTATGGTTCTATATGTGTAGCTCTTGCCATCACGTGGATTTATTTTTTAAATGTTTCTAGTCAGACTCACTGGAATGAGCTGAAAATGATGTTTCTCAGATGTACTGTAAAGCAGGCATCATGTGTTGGCTGTGAAGCAAATTCCTCACACATGTTGTTATTTTATGCATATTTACCCCACTGTCTGAATTACAAGGTATCTGTAATTTTAAAATGTTTAAGGAGAGACTTGACAGATGAAGGAAAAAGGAGAATTAAGCCAGCCAGATTTAGGATAAACCACCCTTCACAGATTTGGCACTGCTGTGATAATATTTTCTCATGCCAGGTCTTGTACACCTGAAAAATACACCTTCAAAACTTCTTCAGGTCTAGGTCATTTCTGACACTTTGGGATTTTATCTATCCAGGGTGTTGAATGGAACTGGATTCTGAATGGGAAGCTCATTTTCATCTACTTTTTTGTTTCTCCAGTTAGAATTGGACCACAGCTATTGATTTTAAATCTTTGTTACATCCAAACAGCTTTGAATCAAAGAAAATACTGCTTTGTTACTCATTCGACTAAAAGCATGTATCCCTTAGGGCAGATCTACTTACTGTGGTGACTTTGAAGGTGTAAAAATTTGCATCACCTCACAATCTCTCCCTTTTGCCTCCTCCTCCCTCTCGGTCCTTACCTTCCCATGGAGTTCAGCAGTACATGGATCACGAGCCCTGGTTTCCATGACTTATACTGCTGCTGGTTCAGGTGAGTTTGGAATTACTGGGCTGTTACTGGCCTGAGATGGAATGATTTCATTCACAGCTACACCCAAATTTAATTACAGCTGAAACGTCACTGAATTGACTGAGCAACAATATAAGAATACCGTATTCAGCATCAACACCAATGGGAATGTGCTGGTTTAACCACACAGGTGAAGAGATTACTGAAGGAAGTGATACGATTCCCATTAGTGGGTTGAGGTCATGAGTGTTGTGAAGCAATGTCAGCCAGGAGACCAGCTCACTGCCTGAAATTGGTCAGCACACCGATGGACAGGTTTTTCTGCTTGTAGAAAAATGTTCTTGGGGCTTTTTTTTATATTTCTAAAAAGAGGAACACCCTTCTTTGGAAATGAGGAGACAATTGCTAGAGAAACACTGTCATTGAACGTTCAAAGTAATAGGATAAAGGATAGACTGAGCTTGAGGGAAGATTAAGGGGTTTTGAATTCTTCATAGTGAAGTGCAAGAATCGTAAGTACTCCATGCTGAACAGATTGTGATGGGCAGCAGGAGAACCAGTTGTTTTCCTTCAGATTATCAGTGCAATTTGTTCAACTGGTAAAGCCAGGAAGCCAGAGCCTCCATGGAGACTCTGCAATCACTATATAAATTCATTCAACGAAACTCTGAGTGAAAACCAAGTCTCTTTAGTTTGAAGCTTTTCAAATATTATTCCAAGGCTAAAGCCTGTATGGTTTAGGATTTTACTTTATTCTGACCTGCCAAAATGAAATTTTACTTGGTTCTCAAGAATGAATTCTTTCGCTCACAAACTGGCTTTGATGATGTTACTGAGTTAAGGGGGAAGTAGTTTAAAAAGCAGATGTTTCCCAGGATGTAGAGCAGGTCCTCAGAAATTTTACTTACTAATTCTGACTTAAGAAATTGTCCTGGGTTCAGCAGTAGCAGTCATTTTTCTCCTTCTTAGTAGCTGGTGCAGTGCTGTGTTTTTGACTTTCAGCCTGGGAGCAGCACTGATAACACCATTTTTTTTTTGTTACTGCTCGAATGTTTAGTCTGACCAAGGACTTTCTGATTCTCATGCTCTGCCAGGGAGGAGGGGAAGCTGGGAGGAAGCAGAGACAGGAAACCTGACCCAAACTGACCAAAGAGGTATTCCATACCGCAGCACAGCATGCCCAGGATGTAGAACTGGGGCAGTTACCCGGAAGGGACAGAACACTGCTGGGTAGGGCTGGGTATTATTGATCAGCGGGTGGTATTGTATTCTCTTCCCTTGTTATTTCCCTTATCATTGTTATTATTGGTGGTAGCAGTAGTGATTTGTGTTATACCTTAGTTACTGGACTGTTCTTATCTCAACCCGTGGGAGTTACATCCCTTTCGATTCTCCTCCCCATCCCTCTGGGAGTGGGGTGGGGGGGGCGAACGAAGGGGGGAGAGAGAGAGAGACTGTGTGGCTGATTTGTGGCTGACTGTGTTTAAGCCACAACAGAAATGATTGCTTTTTCAGAGATCACTTTAATGTGCTTCTAGTTAATGAAGATTATGATAGACCATCAAGATTGAGGCCATCTTTTCTTATTTCATGCTTCCTTTCCTCTTTTAATTTTTTACTTGTGGTAAATATGCAATTATTTTTTGATGGCAGGGACTTGCTATGTGTCTCCATGGACAGGCTGGTACCACTTTGTTATCATTACTGGACCTTTTACCATCTTTCCATGCTGCAAGACATTACTGGTCAGCTGAGCAGTTAAATTTGTTTTATAATAATGCACACTGACCTAGTTCTGAGCTTACCCACATGCTCAGAATAATGACTAGTCTTACATGCCAGACCTAAGCAATCAGTGAAGCTGCAGGAAACTTGTTTGTGGTTTCTATTGATGTGTTTGGGTATGCTTACTTTGAATTATATCATTTATACAATGTCTTTCAATATCTAGAAGCACACAGTAAAATCTTGACCCTGTTACATTTAATTATGGAGACAGTTCCTGTGACATTATATGAAGTCTTAGTTTCCAGCCAAGTTTTATGTATCTTTTCCAGCTTGTCATTCTGCTGAAGTTGCGTTTGCTGATTAATGGGAAGTCATGGTACCACATCAGAACCTTAGGGACTCTTCAGCTTACAAGAGGGCAGGAGCGTCTCCAGTCATACCAGTTCTAGTCCAGATACAGTCAGTTTGCTATATAGTTTCCATGCCTAGAATACTTCTCTTGTCTTGTTCTTGTCTCTCATGTTTTTCAAGGTCATTTATTCAGGTTTGCCTTTGAGCTGCAGTTCTTAATGTTACTAGATGTCCGCAAAGTCATCAGAAGTGTTTCAGGAAGAAATCTTCTGAATATGACTCTAAAACCTGTGAAAACCTTTGAAAATATGTATGGGTTAGAGAAGCTAATCAGGGTTACATATGAGACACATTTTGCCATACGTTTTGCTGTAGAAAGTCTTTTTGTGGCTAGTTGAATTAGTCTTGAAGGAGGTATAAGGCTCCTTTTTATACCTACTGATTTAGAAACAAAAGGTTAGGTCCTTTGAGGCTTGGAAATGCACAGTATGCACAACCTTTTCTTTACTTGCCGAGAGTAGAAGCAGCGTATCCTCTGTGCTTTTGAGAGTTCCAGCATTTGATAATTGTAGATTGTGAATCTCCCCTTTTGTGTGTATATTCTTCAATGTAAATGTCACTAAAATATTTCTTGGTTTAGTATTAAATTTAGTGTTTCCCTAAAACCCTTCTTCTAAGTGCAGCCTCTCCTGGTGGTTTTATGAGGCTTCATGCTGTGAAGGCTTCCTCTGGATGCAGAAGGACTTGAATTTGTTCTGTAGACTGCTGTTAGGAGCTCACAATGGGAGCAATGCCTGGCTAGATGGAAGGGAAATGTTCTTCTTGGCTGTGCTGAGGTAAATCAAAGGAGCCTGCCCAGATTCACCTCTGGGTGAATTCACATCTCAGTCCTAGATATTTATTCTTGTATTTCTTTGTACTTGTACTATGGTCTGGAGTTAAAACCAGAAAAAACAACAGAGTCGTGGGCTGATAATGTACTGCCCTTGGGCTAAGCAAGAATAAAACTTCCGATTTTCTTTCTTTTCTAACTTTAAATAAAAATTTGTGAAAGAGCTCACATTCAGTGCCTAAGCCTGCCAGACTTCACACTTCATGAGTAATTCTTATTCACACAAACAATCCTACTGATTGTATTGGTGTCCTGAAGCTGATGGGCTCATGTAATTAAGGGGTTTCAGGAATGGATCCTTATAGGGCATTTAAAAACCTTTTATTTATCAAATCTTATACATTCTAATTACTAGTTCAGTTAGTATACTTAGTCATGTTATTAAGTGTGTTGAATCATTTTTAATAACTGTTGTGTTTCTCTGTGAGCTCTGATTGTGACTGGCAAATACGTGTTCAAATGCTGTAAATGTGTATGTGCATGCTTCTCAGAAATACGCTTTTTTGTTTCATATTAAATATGGCTCCATATGCAACAATTTACTACAGTTTTAAATGCTGGATTTTTTTTTCCTTTTTTTTTTTCTTATATTATCTAGAATTAATTTATTCCTCAAATGAAGGGATCCATCTTTAACTTAAGTGAGAAAACCAGTGCTTATAAAAAGTATTCTAGGGAGCATATAGCTGTATGCATGTATCAGTCTGAAAAACCAAAGTCAGGTGGGAATTCGTCATGTATAATGGCGGCAGCCTGATTCTCCAGCAGCTGAAACCTCTGGAGTCAGCATTTCCCTGGGCTTTTCTTGCCTCCTTCTTGGTTGAGAAGATTTTTCAGGCATGATCTAAAGATCAAAGAGAGCTGGTGACATGATTTTCTCCCCCCTGCTTTTTGCTTCCTTGGCATCCTTTGTTCTGATTATTCATGCTTAAATATCTTTGCAAAAAGGACAGTGTCTGTTTGTTCTTCTTTTACTCCTGGAAATACGGGTAAATTAACCAGTTATAATCTAAGGGTATTGTTTATTGCACAAGGCAATAATAATAAGGCAACAATAGCATAAGGAGTGAGATAAGCAGTAGGCTCAATGGTGGCATGTGCATTTGGTGAGCTGTGCAGGTTAATACCTGTTTAAACTCCGTTAGCATCACCCTGGAAGAAAGAAAGAAGCCAGTTACCACCATCTTGGCCTTCATGGTGTTAGCCTTAGCTTAGACAGGGTAGATTTCGTCTCTGTTTCCAGTACTCTTCACCACCATCACTTCAGAGATCTCTACAGGGTCCTGGTGTTGTACACTGCAATCCTTGCCTTAAACTTTGCCACAAGAGCTGTATGAGGCCCATAATGACCTATTTAACAGGATTTTGATAGTGCTTTCCTTCTCAATAACCTAGTTATTGCCTGTGTACCTTTCTTAGTTCAACCAACCTCAATTGCAGGCAGAACTGTGGAGGAGACAAAGAACGGATCTCAGGGGTATTCACAAAAATAATTTGCAATCCTGACAGAGAGCTGTACTTTCTTAATTATCTTTTTCCATGGATTTCGAGAACCTGCTGGAATATGCCAGTTTATACCACTCTTGGCATTCTCAAAAGTGGACCATTATTAGAAAGAAAAAAGAATACGTAATTGTACTACAGAAAGATCCTACTCTACAATTTTTAAGTTATTCTATGCATCACTGGAGGTTTCAGTGCAAAATCATGAAGCAAGAGACACAGCTGCAGTTATATTAAATAGCATAGAAAGGTACAAAAGAAATCAGACCCTTTATTTTCAGAATGTAAATGAAAATGCAGTGTTTGGGTTAGGAGCAAACTGTTCCGAAGAGCAGAATACGTCATGATTGTGCATTATGAGGTCCTTTGAACCTTCCAGTGAATTGTCTTGTGTTAGCTACTGATTTTTCCATCCTATTTCCATTTATGAAAGCTAGTAGAGGTGGCCTGACTTTGAGCTAGTCATTACTGGAATTTCAGCTGACCATTATATGTGCTCAAATAGTCATAATGTAAGTCTAATTATCCACTTTCACTTAAAATAAGTTAGTTTAAAATTGCACAGAGTGGTAATTTGTCTTTAGGTGGTACTAGGTCAAGGTAGAACAGCAGCATTCAGGCTGCTCATCCACACATCTGGCATTATTTTCTGTCTTCTGGTGTCATGAGCATGAGTTTTGTCTCTATTCATTTTGTGCATCCACTTACGCATTCACAGGGATAACAGATATCTCAAAGAAACACCTAAAGTGGCTTCACAGTCATCAGCTGCATATCCATAGGGCTGTCTCTGAAAAAAAGGGACAGGTCTTTACAAGTAGGCCTAGCAATGCCTGACTTCAGGTTTCTGAATAAACTCCTAAGCCCCAGGTTTGGTTTCCATGCTGCCCACACCATACATGTGCACTGCAGGTGAGCCCTGGAATGGATCTGTTCTGCAGTGCCCTCCCATCCTGCTCCCTGTTTGCTCAACTTCAGAGTTGTGAAGCATAACCCAAAGCTTTTCTGCATCCTCCACAGCTGAGTTTCCATTCTCTGGAAACCAGAGTACTAGAAAGTCTGGGAATAGGCAGCAAAATAGGCATCTAATAGGATCAAGATACAGCCAGGATTTGTACCTGTATGCAGACGGCAGAAAGTGCTCCAGACTCAACATTGTTATTGTCATTTGGGTGGGTTTTTTTTTCTCCACAGGAGTGTTTCTGAACTGCTGCCGCATAGCCAAGGCTGAGTGAAAGCTGTGAGCAGGTACCTCACTGAGTCCCATTAAAATGGGATGGTCTTCAGGGGTAGTTGCCTTCAGTCCTTTGAAAGGACAGAGCTGAGCCTGCTGTTTTCTTTGGGGGGGGTACCCTTGAGCTGGAGCCATGTGACTGGGAACTGAGTTCCCCTCTAGAGTGAAAACAACTGATTCTGAACATCTGGGGCAGTGCTCTGACTTTAGCTGGGTATTCCCTTCAACTCCCATGCTGAAGCTGTGCCTCTCATGCCAGAAAATCTTGGGGCTGGATTGAGAAGGCAGAGGTGAGAGGGAGCGTGATACTGTGCCCTGTATTGGTGGTGGTATGTGGCTTGCTTCTCACAGAGTGAGGATGAAAGATAATGAATGAAGGTGATAATGAAATGGGTATCCCTCTGCCACTTTGTAATTTCAGCTGAGCCAACTGATAAGTGTTGGAGTGCCAGGAAACACGTGGGTTTCCAGGGATCCAAGGATGGGTTTAAAAACATTTTTACGTTGCTTATTCACCCATGTTACATTTCTGTTACACCAGTGGGCTCTCAACAGCACAGTAATAAGTATGATATTAGTACAGTTAGGGTTAGGTTTTTGTAATTATGTAAAAGCAATTTAATTTATCAGGTTTTATTTCCCACCTGTATTTTTTGCTGTGTGTTCTGGGATGCCTTAAAGTGTCTTTGAAACAATGTGGTAGCAGTAGAGGTTGTTAAAACTGTAGCCCTGAAGGAAATTAAATGTTTTTAACAGAAAATGAGACAAAACACATTAATGAAGTGTGTGTTTGTGTGTCAGACTGGGTGCTTTCTTTCTTGCAGTTGCATGCACTGACTGATACGGTTCTGCCTGCTGCCAGAGCCTGCCTTTCCCTGGAGGGACAGCATCTCTGCTTCTTGGGGGAAGAGAGGGAAGATGTATGAGACCTGATCTCCAAATTCCATCCTTTTTTTAGTTTTCCTGAGTGGAGTGGCAGGCATGGGTGCATGAGAGAGAGTGGCAAGTCCTTGGGGCTCTGTGGAGCCAAGACGTGTCTGAAAGAATGCCAAAGTCCCTTTGGGTGGGAGAATAAGGCAGGCAGCCAGGTGGGTGGTGTTAGGACTGCTTTCTGTGACCTGTCATGGATGAGGTGGCAGAAACAAAGGCTTAGGTGAGGTTGCAAGAGCGAGGTCTTGGCTGGAGCTTCCATTTCAAAGCTTTTTGCACCTTTGATGGTCTGGGAATGTAGTGGTTGGTTGCCTGAATGGTTAAAGAAGATAGGGACCAAGCTATAGGAGCTTTGAATATTATTGCCCTAGAGAGTCCTGGCTCCCTGTGGTCACTGATGTTCTAGAACACTTTGAAGAGTCTGCCTCTGTACAGAGGGTACTGCTCAGCCTTGATGATGTATAGTGAAGCTGTTGTTTTGTTATAACGTGTTACAAGGACAGATTTAGGCTGGGCCTAGCAGAGCTTTAGCTCTTCTCCCACTGCCTGTGGCTTCCCTCCATCTCCTCAACCCCATATGCTACTCAAAGCATATGACAGCATCAGAAAAGCAAAATGACAGCATCAGACATGGAGCAAGAGACTGTCACTTCTCCCTATCAACCACTTTGTGTCTATGACTCAGCCTGCCACGGACTCTGAAAGGAGTCTGTGTCTCCATTGCATTATGTGGTGCAGTGTGTGTGGTGCAATGCATTTAGGGTGCCTAAAGCAATGAAAACATGTTTCAGCACCCCAGGGTGAGGTTAGAAGGCATTAGCCTGCAACTAGATACCAGTTGTAAAGTACACACAGTTTTGGGGAAGACTGAGCTAGTGGACTGAAGTACACAGAACTGATTTCCTGCAGAGAGGATGCAGATGAAGGAGGAGTAGACAGCAGCATATGGCAGTTCAGCTCTGAAAAGGCACTGTGCAAAATGGCACCTCCTTATTTAGCGGATCGGCTTCCTCTGTGGGTGCCCTAACTTCATTTTGTAGAAGACCTAATTCTCTCTTTTGATAACTGAATGGATTTGGTCTGGAAATAGAGAATCTCATGGTTCCTCTAACTGAAACTTTTCCAAAGTGGAAAGACACTGTCAATTTAAAGGCAAATAACATACATTGGAAGAGAAGTTTAGGAGGCAGCATACCAAGACTTTAGGCCAAACCCCAAGAAAACGTTTGGAAAGCATTTCAGAAGTAATAAAATGCAGAAGAAAGAATCTTTGGGATGTATATGGGCGTAAGTCCGTTAAATTTCATCCACTCCTGAGCTGGGCAAAATCGAAGGAAAATCTTTGCTTAACTGTGGACGCATCTTGGAAACATCTGCATGCTGATTCTTTGGATAACCTCTTTCCTGCTTTTGAAAGATCATCAGGCTCAGGGGGGGAAGTGCAGGAAGGAGGAGACTGGGGCTTAGTAGAAAGGGAAAAGAAGTTGGGTTTGGTCTGGCAAATTGTTTATTTTATTTTCATTTGAGGCTACATTAAGCTTGATCTCATGCTCTGAGTCACCTTGAAGAAGTCATGAAGCACTGCCATGAGATGGTGAGCAAATGGTAGTATGCCACTGACATTGATTGAAGTGATTGGGGTAGAGCCAGAAGGCCAGATACAACAGAAATACCAGATTTTGTTTTTTTATATACTTGGCCCTTTTATGGCCCCACATGATTGTTTCTCATGTTTATGAAATGAGACATACTAATTCTCAGAGCAAAAATGAGAGCAGGAGGTGTACTGAGTATTTGTTTAAAATTTGACTTTCCAGCATGTTGGTAGTCTGATATGAAAGTTGATAGCCTCGTCCTCCTGAGGAAAAAAAAAGAAAATAGATATCAAAATAACCTGTATCCATCTACCTAATGGAAAGCGGTCAGGTGGTGTGACTTCCCTCAGAATAGCTGGAGTATTGTAAAAGTGGTGAGAACCAATCCTTAGAAATGTTTGTTTATTCATTGGCTGGAAAAGGGAAGGAAATATATATTTTTCTAGGAAACACTTCTGGTTTTATGATTTGTATAGCATGCTCTAGTTACGCTAGGCATTGAATGGCAGATGAAATAAGACTAGTCAAGGCTAACTAGAGAGGTGTGCTCAAAATTTGTCATTATCTCATGTCAGGGTTATAGACTGACCTTGCATCATCTTACACCAGTATTGAATTTCAGCAGACCAAATTTTGACAGCTTTTAGAAATGCCAAGGGTAATCAAATGAGATAAAACTGTGGAGGGAGAAGAAGCTGAGGGAAGATGAAAAGTGCTGACAGTTAACTTAGTAAACTGTAAGCCTAAGGGTTACACATGCCATCTATCAGTAAGAAAGAAGTCTAATAAATGGAAAGGAAATTTGATACCAGTCTTTTTCCTCGAAGGTAAGTGATTATATGAGGAAAAGGGGTGTACAAAAGGTTAACTGTAACTGTTGGAGATACTTACTGGAAGTTTCAAGCAATACAATTTGCAGAATTAGAGAAGAGAGGATGTAAAATAATATTTATTAGAGCATTAAATAACTCATAGGAAAAGGTTTTAAGAACAATAGGAGTGTAAGCCAGTAAAACAGAATGACTGAAATAAATTGTGCATCAACCAATTTTACCAGTTTGCTTCTTCTGTTTGTAGGAGCTTTTTCACATTCTGAATAGTTTTATAGACATTTATAATAGTCTCTGACCAGATTTATTTTCATTGAATCAAGTGTGATTCTTTTCATGCAGATGTATAAAGGGATACTATAGCAATAATTTGCAAAATTTAAATTTAGAATGTGTAACTTAATATGCCATATCCTTTAGATTAAATAAACAAATCTTCATCAGGCTTCTGGTTTGTATGTTTCCGATCATTCAGATATGAAAAATCTATATTTGAGCATATGCAGCTGCACTTGAAAAGGCTTTGGAATAACTGTGTAGTTAATTAGCTGATACAATTATGTGGACATATTTTGTGCTTACAAATAAGGAGGTGCTGAAAGTGTAACCTTTAATATAATTTATTTTTGTCACTGTTTTGATAATTTAAAAAGCTATTAGTCATTGCTTATGGAAAGTGTCAGGAAAATGTCATTTGTTGCCCATCTATTCCCTGTGTGGTAATAGTAACTCACCAGCCCTGTTGCATTAGAGCTTGCTGCAGGAAGTGAGGATGGGGAGCAGATGACATCAGTGAATAGAGCAGTATGTGAAAAGGCGGTATGAATCTCAGCTTCTGAACTAAGTACCAAATAAATGTTTCTCAGATGAAAAGGTGATTTAAGTATTGTTTCAAAAATCAATTTGAAGGCCTGTGGGGATGAGGTTTGAAAGTAGGTCTTAGGTAAATAAATGACAAATACTGTTTCCAAAACCCAGCTTCAGTAGTCCATATTCAGCCAACTCTTGACTAGATTTGATGGCTAGAAATAACTGGGATGAAGTTCTGAACTGGGTAATAGTTGTAGGTTAATTTTTTAGAATATATGACCACATGATAGGTGATTTATAGATGCTCTACTGCATAATGTAATTATGCATGTCTCTGGGAAAAAAAAAATGAACCTGGTAATAAGGAACTGGAACTGATGCATGGTGAGTGGATACTGTGAGACATTTATTTGTCCATAAAAAGTATGTTGCTCTAGTGGAGAATAACTTGGAGAGAGAGTAAAGAAACTACTTAAAAGGATAAGGTATTTGCCAGATAGTAAGTAAGAAAAGATATCACAAGCTATTTATTCCTTTGCCTTTTCATTATTAGGAAAGTAGCAGAAAGGATGCTAATAGATGAAGTTGTTTATTCATGCTTTATTAAAAGCAAAGCTCAAGATCTGATTGAGGGTAGCAAGCCTTAAACACTGGTAAGGGTGTAAGAGCAGATGTTCGTAAGAGAAGTGCTCAGTAATGACTATGACACATCCAGGAGGATTTGGAGTGAAAATATCTGTAGTATCTATGAAATTCCTCCCCACCGTCTGCCTGGGACAGTTTGTCTGGGGATAGCAGAGCTCGCACTGTTCCTGTCTTTATCATCTGAAATAAAGTTCAGGAGTGTGAGATGGTGTGGAAATGAGGACACACATTGTCTTCTATCTCACCTTGTCCCCATCTTGTCCCTACAATTTTGGACTCAGTGTTCTAATTTTCAGTGATTTCTAATTCTTTGCTTTCTCTTTTTCCTCTCATTTGGTGGAACCACACAGGATTCAGTAGGTCTGCTGGAGCCAAGGAAGTGCTGGTCCTCTGTGTGCAAAACAATGGTCAGTCTGAAAATCTTTACAGGTTTATATGCCAAGAATGAGGATGTTCTATGTTGTTCTGCATCCAGAATTAAAACAAGTCTTCTTAATTAAAGGGAGGTATCCTGTCCATATTGAAAGGCTGCATCTGCAGTTCGGGCATTTTTATTAGCTATGTATTTACAACATTTTATGACAGCGTAACAAACACACAATATCCAGGCACTCTGAAATAGCTACCATTTACTGTTCATATGCTCCCTGTACATACCTTATGAAAAGTAGCTTGCTTTACTGTCATGGGCTAATGAATTCAATGACCCTGGCTTTCCTTTCACTGTAACAAATTCCCAGTTGTCTTAAGGCAGTGGGAATGCAGAGTATACATAAAACAGAGGCAAAAGGCATGAGATTCTAGCATATGTATTACTAAAAGAGATATCTAGGTGATTAGCGTTACTTATTTTTTATTGCTGGGCTTTGATTTCATATAAATATAATAAGTGGTAGGAGTTCTAGGGTTTGGAAGAAGCTGGTGGTTTTGTGTTGTGATTCCTGACAATGCAGTTTTATTTAAAGTCTTTCTGTCCCACTTTACCAGTCTGGGATCAGGAGTGCTATTTACTATTTTTAGACGACAACGTTTATCCAGCAGCAGAAGAGATACCACGGTCTGACATTGTTTGACCCTTTCACTGGCTTCTCTTTTGCTATTTGGCAGTCCTGTGTGTGTATGTGCCTTAAAAGTGACACATGAATATTCTGGAAAGAAAACCACAGCCCTTTTGTTACATGAGGAGCGTCGGTTTTTCCATAATGCCATTGTGTGACCAAGGTATCTCCCTTCCAAAAATAAGGAATAATGTGCTCTGTTTTTCAACTTAGATACACATTCATAGTTATAAGTATGCACATATATATTTCCAGCTGGTTCCCATCACATCTGTGTGACCAGACACCTGATCAAGCTATAGACTTCAAAAAGTTGCACAACAGGCTGGGTACATGCAAAACCAGTATCTGCAGTGATCACACTTAACTTGAGAATTAAGGAGTTATGCTTCATAATACAAATTGGTGAATATGTTCAGCTTGAAGAAGAAGCATCTAGTAATAAATATAGCTGCCTAATGTGAATCTTATCTAAAGCTTCTTCCAGAATAGTGCTTAACTTTAATTACAGAACATTTCAGGTTTACATGCGCCTCAACATGGTAAGAAAACCATTGATTTTTTTTTTAACAGAGCTTCTGCTTTTCCAGTATCTTATCTCCATGGAGAGATCGGTTGATGTGCAGTGCTGACTTTGGATGTAAGAGTGCCATACTTTAAAAAGTTATGAATATGGAGGATTTTTTTTGCTGCCAAGAAATTAAAAATAAATCCCCAAAGTCTCTGTGTGAAGAAATTTTTAAAGGACCTAAAGGACCCTACTTACCTAGGACAGTTTTGGTTGCTGAAAGATGGGCATCCAGTGTTCTTTTGGATGTACTAGCGCATCTTGTTTGGCATCTGGCTGTAACCATTGTGTCACATCTGCCTTCCTCAGGTATCTCAGGGTGTCTCAGATTGCACTAAGTGCCTCCATGCCAGCACCAGATTCAAGCTCCTAATTTGTACTGGAAGCCAGTGAGAGCGGATGACTGATTTGACCCTTGGTGCTTCCTGGCCCTGGACTCCTGTGGGCTGTGCTTGGAGACCCACAACCATTCCATGTCTCTGATTTCATGTCTGCCACTTCCCTGCTTGTTCAGGGGAATACACATATATGTGTATTTATACATATATATATACACACACATGTGTATACGTATGGGATATTTATAGAAGGGGGGGGAACACAAAATTTTGTAAGGTAATGTTTCCACATATATAATGAAGCATGGGCTTAGTACCAGCTATGCATTTACTTGGTAATGGTTTTCTTAGCTGATATCGCAGACTAGGGTCCTGATTATGAGAGAGGCAGAAAGCTTCTTACAAGCTGCTTGGCACTTGCTAACTTACACGAAAAGTGCAGAGATTCAGCATATGCTTGGGTTAGGCTCTAAAATAATGAAGTATCTGCTTTATAGCATATATGTCTCTGTTCAAAGCCTTTTATCCTTCACTCATCTTCCTTCACAGTGTTTCAGTAAATCACATATTTCTTTTTGATTTATTAGCTGTTGTAAGCATAAAACCACCAAGTGATACTAGTTCATTGTATTTTATCTGAAAACAGTGCAATTTAAATTTCTTAGCTGACCACAAGAGGTTTAGCTAAGTGCTTTCTCTTTCCCACTCTCTTTTTATAAACCCATCTGTGTTTGCTCTTGTCTCATTTATTTCACACTTTACTTCCCCCCTAGAATGTGAAGCTCTCCTTTACAACCACAAAAACATCCCTATAATGACTACAGAGACACAGAAACGTATATTATGAGCTGGACTCACTTTACAGCATTGGTAGGATCTTTCCAGAGGTCCCCTGTGCTTCAGCCCCTCAAAAGCCTGAGGATTGACCTCTCTAGGAGCCAACTTCCATTGCCTCTTCAATTCCTGCTGATTCAGGAATTGAAGCTAGGGCTTGTAGGGTATGATGATACGCTTCAGCACAGGGTTTCTGAGACCAAATGTGGCTGCAAGTTCCTGTCAGGGTGTAGAAGTATTCTACAACCAAATGCTTATTTCAGGTAGTTAGTTGTATGGGAATGAGTTTGGAGAGCAAAGGGAAGGGAACTGAATGAACTGGAGAGCAGCTGTTTGATCAGAGCTTAAGCTAAAATGGTTCTGTGTCAGAGCGAGCTACTGAGCCTGAATGAATTAAATAAAATGAGGTCATTTAAAGTGTAAAATAAATAATACAAAAAGAATTATGCAGTACAAATCAGATTACATGCTTTCCTTTCAAGAGTCCTCATTAAGTTGCTGTTAGCTACTTATTTACTGATCTTTATTCAGATTTTTAGATGCTGATATCTATGTTTACTTTTTACTTGATGAGCAAGCAAATGGGATACGAATTCATATTTTATGAGATGTTATTTATTGAAATTTTTCAGGAGGAGAGAGAAGGAAAGGGGTGCACGTTTCTTCAATGGCTCTTTTGTGTTAACAGTAGAGGTTGGCAGTTCAGCAAGAAAATAATAATTAAATAATGAAGTTTTGTTTGGAAGTAATGCCCTGGGATAAGTAAAGTTGATTAAAAAAATGAAAAAAGTAAAAAAACAAGTAGCTAAATCTGGGGTGTTCTGTTGTATCAAGGTTCTGTTGTGTTGGTACAAATATCACAGAGCTGTTGAGCACATAAGCCGTGTGCTTTAGAAACACTTCTGTTCAGTGCTGTTACTATGGAGTGAGAGGAAAGAGTTTTTGTAGAGACCAGGCTCCAGATTCTGTAGTGGATAAGATACACCAAATATTTACCAAAGTACAGACTTGAAACTGAGCTGGATTCTACCTTTTTGTTAGTTGTTATGAAACTCCATTATCTTTCTTATTTAACCAAACATAAAGCTTTTCTTACCTAAGTGTGCTGGTAATGAAGTGCTCCTGCAAACGTGACCTGCTGAATTAGACCAGCTTATACAACTGCAGAGCACCTTCTCAGGAGCCGGCTTTGGCAGTCAGGAAGCATAGTGTGAAAGAAAAAGAGGTGCAAAATCATTCCTACACTTGGCAGTCTCCAGCTTATTTGAGAGCTTGTTGGAACTTCTGGCATCACAAGAAAATTAGAGCAGCTTTCCATTGCTGAAAGTGAAATAGTCATGCATATCCTCTTAGCTGTATAATGAACTGGCTAGCTACTGTGCTGGCCTGTCAGGTAAGAGGAGGAATGAAGAAGCAGCAAGCATCCTGGAGCTGCAGAGCAGGAGGTGTTTAACAATGCCCTTGGGTTAATTGCCTCCTAATTTTCCATTTTTAACTCATAAGCACCACAGACAGCGCAGCTCATGGAGCTGCCTTCACAGAAGGGAAAGGCTGAGTGGCAGGGAACTGAAGTACCTTGAAATTCCTGGCCATCTTTCCGATGGTAATAAGATTTAAAGTATGACAACATACGGGGAGCAACCAACAGCCTCCGTGTGTGCCAGAGATACTGGGATCTGGCAGAGTGGTTTATTGTTTGTAGCACTTGCAGAATAATGTATGCGTTATGAGTAACAACACGTCCTTTTGCTGCATGAAAATTAGTGCTCAGGCACAAACCACTGTCAGTGGTAGTGATGCTGTAAAATGAATTCCATAGCTATTTTATCCTGATGTTTCTGTGTATCTACCGGTATTGTAAGCAGAACAATGGTGAGCAATCCCGCAGAAGCTGAAAAAGCTCTGAATAGAAGAGAGCTTTCTCATGGAGAGCATGAACCGCTCATTTGCTAGCCCAATTGCAAAAACAATTAGCAAACAAATAACTGTCCTGAGCATCTCTTAAAGGCCTGTATTGTTTTCTTGATGTTATTTTCTTGCCCATGTTCATTGCCCCAAGAACTCACCTCATTCAGTGGTTCATATTAACCTACTGGGTCAAAACCCTCTGGAACAGAAGGGGCTGTTGTTGAAATTGAGCTTCCTACATTTCTGTCACTGAAGCAGGCCTTTGGAAATAGTATATCAGAGTGTGTGTTCTTGACCTCTGGTCTAACAATGCTCTCCAGCAAGATACCAGTGAAGAGTTTTCGTCTATTACATGATTAATTAGCCTGTCAACCTGTCTGTAGTATCTGTTCCAGTGTGTTGAAAACAGAAGTGATCTTTGAAGGATCCAGCATGATGAAGATACTACACATAACTGGATAGGTCATATTTTACTTGATTTTAAAGACATCCTCTTCACAGTGAATCCATTCATTCCCATTGCATTGCATAGGTAAGTCTCTTGAAAGTACAAATTCATAGAGAACAAGGTCTAAAAAATGCTGACACCCTTGCTCTTTGAGCTCTGTGAAATGACCGAAATAATTGCATTAGAGAAAGTGCAAAGTTTTCTAATACTTATGATTCATTATTAAACATTAAAATTGAATGCTGTAACATTATCAGATGATTCTTTAAGTGAGCAAGTCTGTTTAGTGAATTTAAGCATTTCTCTACTGAGTACAGCAATGGCAATTCAGTGTAGAGGGAAGTGGGTTGCTGGTGAGAGAAACTACAGAGATGCCCTAGACTGTTTAAGGCCATTTTCATCCTCTTCAGTAGCTGGGCAGCAATGGGGAATGCATCTATAACCCCAGACTGTGAAAGGCTTCTGCTATCACCTGTTTGAGGGGAAAAAATCCAAACAATCTCATGCTTTTCTGTGAGCCAAAAGCATCAATGCTCCCACCCATAAGCTCTGGCTTTGTCATGTCAGTTTTTGTTGGGAAAGCTGATGCCACCACAGGCATCTGTCTAGGAAGAATTCAGAATGGAAAATGTCATGAAACTGACATTTTGAAACAGAATTTTATGTTAGAGTTAATATAAACACAAGGGGTGTTTTGCTAGTTATAGTATTAATTTTCATGTTTAATTCAGCAAAAAAAAAAAAAAAGGTTTTAATGTACTTTAAGCTGCTGCAATATTTCCCATTCATCATGCTGGAAAACTGCAAAATGTAGGTGTTTCTGGGTAGACTGTGTAGAATAGAAGTGAAGGGCTCTGGGAGCTTCCTGCTTCAGGCAGGGAAGCTTGTTTGTTGTGGAAATACAACTTGTGTACGGGGTGAGATCTGGAGCAGCTCCTCATTTTAAAACATATCTGGAGATTTCTGCCCATAGAGGGTAGGACAGGCGATGCTCACTGCATCAAGCAGTAGTTATGAGCCATTTGTCCTTATTCCCAGTGCTCGGTGTGTGGTATCATGCCATGGAGTTAAGTACCCCATCTGTTTAAAGGTCACCTCATCCAAGGGCTCTGGAACTGTAGCCTTATTTATCTTATGCTAAAATATGTGTGTGTTCCTGTGAGTATGGGAAGGGTTATTGGAACAAACAAGGCAGAACTGGCAACGAGCTCTGGAGACAGAGGAGTCTAATCCCAGGTTTTTTGATGTTGACAAGGTACAGACATTGAGTGGTAGGATGGCATCTAATTCCAGTCTTCATTTATTGCTACTCTTTCTTGGAAGGGGGAGGAGGTATAATCTGCACACAGCAGAAAATACAGACAATACTCATATTCTCACAAGTCCCTTGAGAATGATTGATGGGAAAGAAGTGTGAGAAGGAGGGAAAGGGGTAAGAGGTTGATACAGTGTAGAGGATAAATAGAGATAGGATGAAGAGGAAGACAGTAGAAAAACTGAGAAATTTTCATTCTGATCAGGGACATAAGACAGGGTCAGCACATTAGGGCAAGTGGCAGAACTAAATTCTCAGCTCCAGGTTCTCCTCCTTGCGGACTGATATCTGGCAGGACCTGTCCACCCGAAGCTGTTTGAATTCTCTTCCAGCTCCCAGACAGCATAGAATTTCAAGCATACATACTTTCTGGAGAGTTTATCCGCTCCTTTCTCCTTTCTTCCCTTTTCCCTTTTTAAAAAAAAAGTGTTCTAATGTTCCCTGCTCTTTCAGCCAGGATTTGGAGGAGGGAAGGGAGTAGCAATTTCATAGCATTTTGTCCTTCTACCTAAGCACATTTGGGTCTGAAAGATTTCCTCCAGTCCCGACTTCATCCCAGCCCTAACGTGAGTGGGCTGTATAGGGAACGGAAACACAGCATTTTGGAGGCACGCATCCAAACATGCAATGCAGAGACTGGAGCTAGTGCTGTAGACCAAGCATGCATGATGTCTATATCAGAGGTGCTGGAGTGCTGGCACAGAAGAGCGGATGAAGCGTCCCTGGGGTCTGTGTCTGTCAGATAGATGTGATTGTTTCTGTAGTGAGTTGTCATTCAGCAAAACTGAGCACTGAGGTGAATGGGCTGCTTCAGTAGGACCCCAGTGGCAGATATGTAAAATGTCAGGTACCTTTCCCAAAGCTCCAGGATATCTTTTTTTCTCCCTCATTTCTGCTTTCACTTCCCCTCTGACAGAGCCTACTTCTTCTCTTGAACCTGACAGCTATAGCTGGAAGAATGAAAGCTATTTTAGTGGTAGCTTTTGGTCCACATCCATTCCTAAAGTTGAATGATTTCTGCTGCAGGACTAAATCTCTTGATTCTTGGAGCAAGGTGATCTTTAAAGGTCCTTTCCAACCCTAAACATTCTGTGATTTACCACAGTCCTCTTTGTGATGTCCATAAGTTGTCTTTACTTGGGCTTGAATGAAAAGCTGAGGCTAATAGGACAACTTATGAGTGGGATTCGTATGTTGTATAGCTGTAAGCATTCAATTTTGGAGTCAGAATTAAAAACGCAGGCCAAGCTATAGAGGCAGTGGCTGATCAGTGGCTTCCCCAAAATCAAGATTCTGAACATGTAAGCTGAGAGTCTGTTTTTCACTGACTACATACAAACTGATCACTCTAATACTAGGCTACTGAAATAACATGTCTGAAATCAGGTGGTTTGTATCCATCCATGTGACAGCGGAAGCCGTTTGTATATTGTAATGTTTTGTTGTCAAAATGAAGACTTGTCATAGTCACCTTTGGTTTTGTTTTACTTTCTCTGTTTCTTTTCCATCTCACCTGTGCTGGAATCATACATGATATTTCTCTTCCATCCCACTCTTTTCACTGTCCTTTCTCTAACCTGTGCTCTGTTTTGTCTGTGCTCCTCTGCCTTCATAGTGGTAAGGGAAATGGGAGCGAGGACTGCAGTCTCTTTGCCTCATGAATCTCCATTTCTCTTCCCTCCTCTCTGTATTGGAGGGGTACTCGATAGAACAGAATAGACTAGACTAGACTAGACTAGAATGAATAGACCTTGAGAGGATTTTCATGGGATAGGTTCAGTTTGAAAGCTGTGTGTCTTTCCCATCTTGCCCATTTTTTGTCTGTGCTGTTTTGATACCCTGCTCAGATAGCTGAGTTTTAAGAAGTCACAATATCTTAAAATTTGAAGTGCTTTTACAGTGTATTTCAGCGAAGGGAACTCACTGTATTCAAAGCAATAATAAAACTGGCAGAGCCTCCAAAGATCAGGCAGCAAAGCTTTTCCCTACAGAATTATTATTACTTACAATCAAAACAGAGCATCACCTTCAAACCATGTTTTGTTTAACTGTATTAACCCTCATATGTTTGTATAATGTGCTTTCATCCTCAGTGCATAGGCCCTGTCTATCTGAACAGAGATACCAGATGTGCACAAAGAGAGTGGTGGGATGAAGTGAACAGACTTTAGACCGGGAGCTACACTTTAACCAGAGTCTGAGGAAATTAGATTGCATGTGGAGATTTGTTTGATCCAGTTCCAGTTAACTGCAACCGTGGGTTAAGTATGCAGTCTTAAGAGTCTAAAATTAAAAAGTATTCTCTGCAGTGATGTTAATAATTAACTAAAATCATGTTGAATTCAAAGGTAGACTTGTGTTGAAACAGAGATGGGAATATTTTTGAGGTCAGTACACAATTGACATATGAAACACATGAGCAAGAACATCAGCTGAGAAAAAACAATGGAGATGCATAAAATCCAGTGTTAGCTAATTAAAGCTAACACAAGGAGCAGGATGCATCTGTCTACAATTTATCTTCTCTGCAGATGATTTCATGTAGAACTTAAAAAGCCTAGATCTACATCTAAAAACAATGAGCACTTGATAAAAGCATTTATTCATAGAATCACAGAACCATAGAATCATTTAGGTTTGAAAAGACCTTTAAGATCATCAAGTCCAATGGTAAACCTCACACTGCCAAATCTACCACTAAACCATGTCCCTAAGTACATCTCCAGAGATGGTGACTCAGCCACTTCCCAGAGCAGCCTGTTCAAATGCTTGACAGCCCTTTCAGTGAAGAAACTTTTCCTAATACGCAGTCTAAGCCTGCTTTGGCACAACTTGACGCTATTTCCTCTCACCCTGTCATACTTTTAAATGTTTATCTAACCAGCATTCATGCCAACTTGTGAATGGCCCTGAAAGAGACATCAGGTATGGTAAGGATGGTACACCCATCCATTTTTTATTAGGAAAAATGCCGCAGAAGATCATCATGAACCTCTGAATGTGAAACTGGGCCAAGAGAGGCATCACACAGTCAAACCTTTGTATTTCCAGTCAGAAATCTAGTTGCTACGTTTGGTACTAAATCAGGAATGTTAATCATCTGGGTGGGAAGCTGCTAAGTATAGAATCGCAAAAATCAGTAGGATAGATCAGAAATAAAAGATACTGGTATCAGTTTTAGAGAGCGAGCAAAGCTCATGCTAAAAACTGCTTTTTCCCCTGCAGTGGTCTGCGGATCCACTGGAACACCTGAATGATAATTCTGTGATCTGCAAATACACAGTAACTAGTTTGCCTTTTCACGCTTCCAGGATTTTGGCAACAAAAATGCGACAATCTGTTTAATTTCCTGGGTGAAAGGAATAAACAATGCTGTTATCCTACACACTGTCTGACACACACACTGACAAAAGTCTGTCACTTTTGCATCTGACAGTGCCGTTCACATTGTACATTAGGCCAGCTGAGGGCACGTAATCATGACTGGAGTATATATTTTTCAAAACTGGATTTTGGTGACTGTTATTTTGAAATGCAGCAGTCTAATGGCAGGACAAGAAACAGATTGGCAATTAACACCATCCTAAGTTTGGTACCACGTATGAGTCTCTTAGACTGGTCGATTAAATGGGATACTAAAATGATTAATTGTTAAGTCTCCTAAAATAAATTTGTGTATGATTCATGGAAGTATAGAAACTTCCCCATCAAGTGGCTGCCAGCTGGGGTCAAAGGTGCCCTGTTAGCAGGGTTCAATCACTGACCAAGCATGTGCAGACAGAATACATTTTAGTTTTAAGCTTTTGAGACTATATACTTTATCCACAGTTGCAGTTAACAGGAACTGGATCAAACAAATCTCCACATGGAATATCAACTCAGACTCTAGTTAAAGTATAGCTCCATGTCTGAACTTTAGCCTATCCCTCACTTTGCGCATATCTGGTGTTCAGATAGTCAGGAACTATGAACTGAGCATGAAAGAATATTTTAGAAACTTGTTTTCTTGTAACCAAATGAGGGTTAATACACATAAACAAATAGTGCATGGTTTGAACATGATACTCTGTCTTTACTGTAAGTAATGATAATTCCATAGGGAAAAGTTTTTCTGCCTAATCCTTGTAGAATCTGCCTAAGCTTTGCAGGTTCTGGAGGTTTTTTATTGCTCAGGATACAGATAGTTCTCTTTAGTGAAATACACTGTGAAAGCACTCTTTATTTTTGGACATTTGTGAAGTCTGGAAGCTTGCTAGCCTGAACAGAATTCCATAATTAGGGGAAGAATGCAAAAGCAAGCAGTACTTCCTCTCCCTGTACTTTATCTAGCATGATTGCCTTTGCCTGCTGTGCAACTGAAGTGTGCAAGTAGCTTCATAGAAACGATAGTTCAATTCTGTTTAGGGTACCAAGATAAACAGGCACTGAAAGCTTATGGAAGTGCAGAAAAAGTTTGGTTTGTGCTATGAAGATACAGGTAAGGATCCCATAGTTTCAGGTAGTTAGTTGGACCAAATCTCTTCTTTCTTAAAGATATCTCAGAGTTAATGCTTTCACTATATAGCTCTGGCAAGTGCAGTAGCACTAGATAACTCATAACCTGCCTAATGGAGACAAATAGCTATGGACACATGTCAGAATAATTAGTGTTGAGTAAAGTAATTTGATTTGTTCATTTAACAAATTGAATCATTTCAGCTAACTACACAGCATGGTACAAATGTGATGAGGGATGTTCAGAGAAGAAAACTATTCCTTTTTTCCTTCACTATATTAATTTAACTGTGAGGGAAAATGTATGCTCACAGTATGCAAACAATGTCCAGCTTCACATTCCGGATTTTGCAACCTCTGTTATGGCTTGACTCTTCCCGGGATTCTTGGACTGGTGCAGCATCCTCCTTGTAGCTCCAAACTACTCTCCAGAGAAGCCTGTCTTAACTATTCTGCTCCACCAGTACATGAGAAGCCTGCCTTTCTCTGCTAGATGGGAACATCTCAGCTAGGTGTGTAAGGTTACATCCCTGCCTCCTGTAACTCTGATGAAGAAATGGACAAAATGAAGGATTATTGAAAATTCTAGTACCTTTTCAACTTCTTGGACTATTTTCTAAGCAGGAATGATGGTGGCTTAACAGGTTAGAGGTATTAAATTTTACTGAGAATAAATACAGAAATACATAACATTCAACTTTTGGGGGTTATATAAAATATACTCTGTGTGAAATCAACGTAACTCCCCTTTGTCCTTTGCAGTGTATCTTTTTATAGGTTATAGGAGTTTTACTCTGTTCTGACTTTCTTGAACGTTTTGAGAGTGAAGCTGGCAACATACATAGCAAACAGGTTGTATGTACATGTCTTCGCAATTGTCAAAATCTAGACTGTTTTCAAAATTGCTTTCAGCACTGACTGTTTACGAAAGCTTGCAGAAGAATGGTTTGATGCTTCTAGTTTAATTAATGTTACGTAATCTCACTTTCAATCTGTTCTACTTGGACATGTGTTGAGTAGTTCCCTTAGCAAGAGGTTGCCAAAGGAAGTGTAATGCAGCCTTTAAAGCTAGGAGTGCTTTGTCCACATTGAAAATCATCAAGCCGTGCAAAGATACCTATGTTGGGTCTAAATGTGTTAATTTGAGGACAAGAAGCAGTAGAGTTGGATATTGTTGTGCCCTAACTGGACTAGCACAGCCTGCACTGATGAGGCCGCACCTGGAATCCTGTGTTCAGTCTGGGGCCACTCACCTCAAGGGAAATACTGAGTTGCTGAGGCTTGTTAAAAGAAAGGCAATGAAGCTGGTGAAGGGTCTGGAGCACAAATCTTGTGAGAAGTGGCTGAGGGAACTGGAGTTGTTTAGTCTGGAGAAGGCTCAGGGGGACCTTATTGCTCTCTACAACTACCTGAGAGGAGGTTGTACTGAGGCAGGAGTCAGTTTCTTTTCCCAAGTAACAGCTATGATGAAAGAAACATTCTCAAGTTGCTTCAGGGATGTTTAGATTGGGCATTAGGAAGCAAGCACTGAACAGGCTGCCCAGGGAACTGTTTAGGTCACCATCCCTGGAAGTACTTAAAAGACATAGATGCGTCGAAGTGGTTTTGTGGTTGACTTGGCAGTGTTTGTGGTTGGACTCGATTTTCTTACAGGTCTTTTCCAACCTAAATGATTCTATGATCATGAGTACATAGGAAACCATATTCATGTTCAGTGTAGACAATCTCAGAAGCTAATTCCCACAAATCAGGCGAAGAGATTTTTGGTTGGTTGTTGGTTGGGTTTTTAATTTGTGTGTTAGTTGCACCCCATCTGTATCTGTTCTGTATTTTATAAGCCTTGTGGGCAGGTGCTCTCTCTTCGTGTTTCCACAGTGCCTGGCAGTGACTCATAACTGGAGTCCAGGTTCCACCAAAGTGCAGTAAGTACAAGAGTAACTTGGATCTCCTGTGAACTACTTTGTCCAAAGTGTTAGCTGTAATAGCATCAAATGTATGGTCAATTCCATGTAAACTTTACTATTAAAATAATTGTGTGTGTTGTGAATAATAAATCATGTTACAGTAAGAAGTTGGATTGGATTGCTTTCATCCTAGGTAACGATGTCAGGTTCCAGCATGTCTTTTTTTACTGGAAATGGCTGAGCACTGCAGGATGGATTTGGTGACTCAACTCTCATTGGACTCGAGACAAAACATCTTGTGCTCACCCTAATCTATGTTTCATGTCTGTGGCTTTAAATTATGACACAATAACCTGTTCTCTGTCAAAGTCTGTTTAATTTCTCAAGGAAAATCTTAAAACATTAATTACTAAAAAGCCTCATGGCTTCCTCTTGCAACTGTAGTACAACTGTACTAAACTGACCACCCTCATAATATCAGTTTCTTCAGTGCAGCTGCATGCAGATCTCTGAATTCTTCCTTTCTGCTCCCCTGGCTGCATGCATTAACATACTGGTACTTCAGAGGCACCTAATGATGATGATTTCCCAGAAAAGGTACAAGCACTTTGCCCAATTTAAAGCTCTTCTCACTGGGTTGACCAGCCTCTTTTGCCCCATTTTTCTTTCTTATTCAAGCAACTTGAGACCAGAGGAGCCACATGCAAACCCATATGTGACTTAGGTACAGCAATACTGATAAAAAAGGATGCTGAAGAATATTTGTGTGAAGAACAGTGATAGAAGCAGGCAAGGTGAAAAGTCAGTAAATAGAGAAATAGCCCCCTCTCCACTGAGAAAATATTTCAACAAAAAAGGAGAATATGAAGAGATGCATGCTTCTGACATTTATTTAATCTTTAAAATCTTTGATAGAAATACCTGTAAAGCTCTCAGTTATCAGCTATTGACAGAATTTGGCTGAACTTGTGTGTGTGTGTATACACACACATATGCATACATAGATGGCCAAAGAAAGTACTTATTAGTGAATAAAAAATATTTGACTCTACTTAAAAAAGAATCCACAAGATGTATGACTCACCCTGTGTGTGATTATCAAACTGAAACATTTATACAGCATTTCTCCCACAGCTTTTTAAAATTATGAACAACGAATATAGAGTTAAATTCTGTTCTGTATCATGGGCAGCTTATTACAGCCTGTGTTTTAATAGTTCTTCTTGCACCCGTGTGTCAGATTAAATGGTAGAAATGCCAACTGGATGATAGCGTAGTATCATTTCTGGAAGTATTGGCTTTTAAAGTTAATCTTCAATGGGATGCTTTACTGTAGGAATCTGCATACATTAGATAACCTTGGCATGCAGAGAGTATTTTAAGACCCACATAATTTTGAAACACCCTTTAATGTTCATGGAAGGTCATGATACATTCCATACACATAAGATCAGAAATCAGACCTTCCAGGCTTATTTTACTTCTTGGGTTAGATGCCAAATTGGGAGCCCACAGCAACGTATTCGGGTTTTCTGTAAGGCAGTTAAAGTGACAAAACAAGCTTTTCCATGCTCCTCCACAAGCATCTGAGCCCTGGTCCAGGGCAACCACCTCACCGTCTTCACGTGCTTACTTTTAAGCTGAGATTTCCAAAACAAGTGCTGCCAATTAATAATGTATACTATTGTGGATTTGGGGATCTTGAAGTGTGAGGTTAGAAAATTCACTTTAGTAACTGAACTCCAGCATCTGGTGCTACCAGTACTGTCCACAATCAACCTGTTAAACCACAGGCAATACTATCTATACCTACTTCTGTTATCAATTTCTATTTATCCACTGATTTATCCACAAAAAAAAAATTAATAGATGCTTCCTTAAGCTTTAAGTTTAATCAACATAAATTTTATATCCTCAAAAGACTAATCCTCTGTAATTCAGAAATTTTGTAATAACATGCTTACATATTTTCACTTCGAGTTAGCTGCTTCTTAGAAGAAGGAAGAAGTGCATGTAAGACTAGATTCAAAGTAGTTCCATGAAATGTATCTGTGCCCTTTATGCGACAGCCTGCTACACCAGGGAGAGGAAAAAAGCAAATCCTAGCCTTGATGTCAAAACAATGTAAACTACTTCTTGTATGTTGACTTGTGTAACAAGTGAGGCATGAAAACAAAGCACAGTGCCCTGAGTGGTGACGGTGAATATTTTATCTTACCAGCAAAAAGCAACAAGAGGCTAAATCCTTAAAGCATATGCCATGCTGACAATGCGCTCTCATTGTGACAGTAATGGTATTTGCAGTCCCAGCTGCACTCAAGCCTGTGCTGTAAAACCACCCATTTCTCAGAATGCATGTTGCTGCCTTTTACCCTTTATTGGCCCTTAGCCAGATGAAGGAGCTGTTCTCTGTTGTTCCTGTTGCCCTGTATAAGCAGATGTTTAAACAATTTTTTTGCCCAAAGTGAAATTGGAGAGATTTTGGCATCGTTAGTTCTGAAATTTTCACAGTGCCAAAAAGTATCTTTAGGTGACTTTAGGCCTTTTGTATGTAAGCCAGCCTTTCTCTGACTTTTTACAAATATCCACCTTGAATGCCTTTCTAAAATTCAGTGGCTGGATCATCGCAGAAATGTTGAAGCAGGAGTACCGCTTGCTGTTGCTGTGATTCAGTTGTTTGAGTGTGGTTGGTAAGAATATTTAGAGGGTGACTTTGGTCTGGGAGTAGCAGGTACTCACTATTTTCTGTTGGGGATTTTTTTTACTAAGTCTAATGAGTTAAGAGTTAATGAGTTGATTAGGGACAAGGGAAGATGCTGCTCTGGGAGTGCATTTGAATGTGTGTGCTCTCTGTTTTTACCTAGAACGCGCTTGTTCAGTGTTCTCTCCAGGCTGAGTCATGAGATTCAAAGGGAATTGGAGAATGTTGCTTATAAATTATGAGTAACCTCATGGTTACCGTCCTGTCATGAATAACATCAGACTACCCTTCACAACTCATCTTTTTCTCCTGACTTTGTCAACTTGTAAGGTTTCTATATCCCTGGCAGTGTTCAAGGCCAGGTTGGATGGAGTCTTGGGTGACATGGTTTAGTGCAAGGTGTCCCTGCCCATGGCAGGGGGTTTGGAACTAGATGATCTTAAGGTCCTTTCTAACCCTAACTATTCTGTGATTCTATATCCCCTGCATAAGATTGTTCCCCATACTGCATTGATTCTCAGTCCAGGTCTTTTGTGTGGAGTCCCAACAGTCCTACACCAGTTTCTTGTTTCCTACTTCATATTTGGGTAATTCAGGAAGTTTTGAGTGATTTGCTAAAGCGATTACATGGTAACATTTCAAGACATCCTAGTACTGCTTTAGAGAGACAGTTTTGGGGAACCTGGGTGGAGAGCTCTCAAGAGGGTGAGGAAGCAATGTGTCAGGTGAAAAAACGTGTTCATGGTTTGTGGTGTGGTAAAGGAGGAGTAAGCAGAATGCACAAATTAAATACTGAAATTATGCATAATTTGTATAATTGCTGCTAAATGTGACTGAGTTCTGCGTTATCCAGAAGTAAGAGCAACAAGCGGATCACTTCCAGCTCCGCTTCATTCTTAGGTTCAGTTTTCCATTTCAGAGCTACTGACAGGCTGCTGGGCACCCTGTCCACTTCCCATAGTCAAAACTGCAGAAGAGCCTCCAGCAGCTCCAGGATCCCAGGCAAGATCTGTGTCTCCACTCAAACCCAAGATGCACACCTCCCTGCAGGAGCTGTCATTAGCCTGAATGGCAGTCACCCCAGCAGGAGAATGAAAGCTTTTCTACCTTTTAGAAGTGGGGCTGCTCAGGTAGATATGCCCAACATAGTTTTAATCCAATTAGTTGAGGTACCAGTGGCAAATGAATCTTGGTAGCACACACTTTATGCTCAAGCACCCAAACCTGCTTAGGTGCTAGCTGCAGGCAGAATTCTTAGCTCCCACATATTCATTGCTAGCAGTACCTAAGCTTGGTGAATTTAAATTGGGAATTACCAGTATTACTGCAGTCACATTTCTGACTGTACTGTAGGTATCCTTTTTATCCACACACTGTAAGCAGCATGATAGAAATACTATGTAGATTTAATAGAAACATTACATAGATGGGTCAAAAAACATTACGTAGATGGGTCAAAATAATAATTAAAAAAAAAATTGCAAATAAGTTTCTTTATTAACTTGCCAAAATGTAAATTACCATGTATCCAAAAGACCAGTTTTCCCTTCCAGTATCCACTGATGTCCTGGATATAGCTCTAGAAAAGAAATTTCTGAATATGGTTTTGTTTCCATTCATTCACTGGCTAAACCCTGTAGAAGTATCAGTGTGGCTTCTGACCCAGTTGCTTCTGACCCTAAGTTTAAGCTCTTTTCCCAAGCAACTATCAAGCAAAGATAGTCTTAAAATAATGGGGGGGGGGGAGGGGGAACAGTGCCATGGAGAAAAATTTAGTGGGATTGAGAGTACAGGATAGTTTTTCATCTAGCAATGTCCTAAGTTTATTGTAACTTTAAACTTCTGTTTTACAGATTGACTCTCCAGTCAAGCTCCACATGTGTTTCTTAAAGTAGCCTCGATCTCCCTATGGACTGAACAGAAGTATCACGAAATGGCATTGCTTGCTAGGAATGCAGAGCCTGAGTTCAGCTCCTACTCCTTCAATAACTTGGAAAACCTGTGTGAAGTCCAAACCAAGAAAGGATTCTTCTACACAAAAGCCAAACTTCTGCACCCAGGGGAAGACCTGTGCTATTTAGCCCGCCTGGATGACCAGACAAGGTTTGTGATCATCAACGTAGGTGGTATTAAATACAAAGTTCCATGGACCACCTTGGAGAACTGCCCCTTGACCAGGCTTGGGAAGCTAAAATCTTGCAACAATTATGATGAGATCATGAACATCTGTGATGATTATGATGTTAGCTGCAATGAATTCTTTTTTGACCGTAATCCTAGTGCCTTCAGGACAATCATGACTTTCCTGACAGCTGGGAAGCTGAGGCTTCTCAGGGAGATGTGTGCTCTTTCTTTTCAGGAGGAGCTTGTGTACTGGGGGATAGAAGAGGACCACCTGGAGTGGTGCTGTAAAAAGAGACTGCGACAGAAAGAGGAGGAGGCAGCTGAGGCCAGACTGTATGAAGGGGAGCTGGTGTTTAGTGAAACTACGCAATGTGCCTTCCAGGACAATAGCCGATTGAGTTTGTGCATGCGAAAGCTCAGGGATATGGTGGAGAACCCCCACTCAGGGATCCCAGGAAAGATCTTTGCTTGTATTTCAATCTCTTTTGTTGCCATCACTGCAGTCAGCCTCTGCATCAGCACCATGCCAGATGTCAGAGAAGAAGAAGATCGGGTGAGTTCAGCTTTTCTCAGAGTAAAGTGTGTTTTGCATTATTATCTCCTCAGGGAAGGTGGTGGGCACAATCACTCCAGCAATCATGCAGGTATTGCGTTCAGTATTTATGATGTGGAGGCCTGGCCAGGGTAGAGCACAGAAAGCATTCTGCCACTTAATATTGATCGGGCCAAACTCCACTTTGCCAACACAGCTTTGCCAGTCACAGCAGCAGACAGCTTTACCCAACAGATTTGTTTTCTGACATCTCTAACCAGATCACAAACTAGCTGCTGTGGATATAAAAATCAGCTTTGCTTGATGCTTTGTTATGTTAAGAGCTAACAAATAGTTTTCCTTAAAAGTTACTTGAACATACCACTTTGAATGAACTCTCAGTACTCCACTGTAAAAAACACATCTAAAATATTTTGATGCTATAGGTGAGGTAAAGGGCAGGGAAGCTGAGGCAGCAATTTAACAGCAGAAACAAGGCAAATGTCCCAATTTCAGACGTGCTTAGTATTCTCGAGTGTAAGCTATGGATGCTTCATGCCCTTGAAAATAAAGTCTTATGGATATTTTGTTTATTCTTCAGTTCAACAAATTTCCTAAGGGTTTAGTCCCTTATTTGTGCAAGCAGTTCAGTTCCCTAGGATTAGCTGTATGTAGGCCAAAGAGAGCTCCTCTGGAGATAGATAGATGACATTCACATTCTCAGTAAATATGTGCTGAAATGCAATCTATCTGAGGGGTTTGGAGGATGAGGACTTTTCAGAGTTTATGGCTTCTTTAGTTTTACTCAGTTCCAAGCTTGATACTAAATGTTTGGGTTTATTTCCCAGCCCCATGACCATTAAATGTGATTGTGAACTTCAGCTACTTCACCCCATCAAGTTCTGCCTCACAGCTGAAGGCTAAGCTCTCCTGAAAGCAAGAATCCTCTTGTGTGCTGTCACCAGGTCCTGAGTGGCTCATCGCTCACTGCCACTAGCAGAAAAGAGAATGACAGGAAGCATTTACTGTTTTGTAGCATTGAAAGTAAAAAACCTGCTGATGGAAAATTAGTCCATAAGCTCCAGAGAGCCCCCTGCGTTTGACTGAGTACCTCAGGTGCAGTTAAACCCACCCTTTGCTTGCGATGTGTTCTTAGGTTAGATGTCAACTGAGTTGGTTGATCTGGAGTAAGAGTCA
Organism: Pezoporus flaviventris; assembly: GCF_033815535.1. Classification (NCBI taxonomy): domain Eukaryota; kingdom Metazoa; phylum Chordata; class Aves; order Psittaciformes; family Psittacidae; genus Pezoporus; species Pezoporus flaviventris. Next base: position 96,368,776 of record NW_026892555.1, read on the forward strand.
TTCAGTAGAGGCCAGGAAAGAAAAGGCAAAACGTTTGGTATGTTGTTTGATATTTGGTTTATTATAAGATCTTTGTTTTAAAGGCTTTTATGATCTAAAATTTGAGGATAGTAGTGTTGCGTACTAGGTAAAACGACATTGTCCCAATAATTTTTTTTTTAATATTTATTCCAAAACACACATCTTTTACTGTAATTAACCATCAGTGCTCCATTATTCTGGACTTTAAAGTACAAGGGATATTTTGCAGTTCAAAACTGAGATGTATTTAGTGTTTAGATGTTCCTGGGTTTAAGTACGAGCTGAACAATTGCCTTCAGAATTACCAGAGTTTAGGTACCTTATGTTTTTACTAATGATCTGAACATAAATAGGAAGTCACAATAGTAGGCTTATATTTGTTAGGTAGAACAGGGTAATAATGAGAGTAGAGCAAGCATATGAGAGAAGCCTGGATTTCTTGGTAAGCTGGGGCAATTAAAAGGAGCACATTTTCATAGTCAAATGCAGAATTGTACAATAAAGGTGAATGCAGACTTGCTCTTGCAAAAGTAGAGCGTGTAATTCCCCAAACAGGAATCTAAATATGATTTAGGGTACAAGCAACTGAATGTGATTTCCTATTGCAGCGTAAGGTCAGAAGGGTTAATGTGATCCTTGAACATCTAAGCTGGGGAATAGCGATTAGAAGCTGGAAGATGATTTTGTGCCTGTATGCGGCATTGGTGAGACTGACACAAGAATACTGCAGTCAGTTCTCACACTGCTTTGAAAAACTGGAGTGAGTGAAAAAACCTATAAATATTAGAGACCTGGAGAAAGTGCCATATAATAAGAAACTTGAGCATTTCCGTTTATTTAGATTGTTGAAAGGAAGGTGACTAGATTAAGCAAATAAGTGCTCTTTATGGGAGGAGGAGAAAGGTCTAAAGGACCTTTAAATTAGGAAGAGGATGCATGGTTAAAAGCTGAATCCTGATAAATTTGCATGGGAAACTATATGCCAATATTTAATATCATGGTGATTAATTACTGGGCAGTCTAGGAAGAGAATTAGCGGAATTTGGGTTTTTTGGTGTTTCCAGTTCAAGGCTCAGTGCCCTTCTGGAAGGTAGCATTCAGCTAAACATACTCTACTTCAATCAAAAGTAAATTACTGATTTCAGTTCATGTTACAAAGGTGAAATGCTTGGAATACAGAGGAGTTAAAAATAAATCATATTTTTCTGTGCCCTTATATTCTAAAGGCACAGAACTCCTGCAAATAGGTTTTGTTCTGCCCTTTACACAGGGAAGGTCTGTGGACAGAGCAGAAGTGGTTACTTTGAGACAAACGTGGTTCTTCGGCTCAGAGGACAGGTGAATAATCACTTTTCACATAGCTGAATTCATCCCCACTTCTCCTCCCTGGCCACTGAATTAATGCAATTAATTGGAGTTGTAATTAGCCATGCCCAGAGTCATACGCAGTGACTGATTTTGGTCCTGCACAAATGGATGTAAATACCCATGTAGATCTTTTCAGCCTCAATAAGGCTAGACATGGAGTAAGGCATATGCCCACATAGAATTGCTTGTAGTATCAGAGACCTAGGCTGCAAACTCTTTGAGTATCATCCGTACATGTCTCATCAGGCCAAAGCAGCTCATCAAATAACAGGTGTGGAGAGAAGAGAATGAATTTAAAGTGATGTTAATCATCCTGAGTTGTATCTTAGTACCTAGTTTAAAATTTGTTTCCAGAGATAGCCCTTTGGTCTGGTTTTGCAGTCTCCTAACAAGCTGAAAATGTATGTGCATCCCTCTTGGCTAAGGAACAAATAAACAGTAAATACTATTTCAAGGATGCGCTGTACTTGGTGTGTAATAATCAATATCAATAATAAATTTTTCATTTCAAAATTTTCAGAAAGGGAGATTTCTATGCAAGATCTAGATTTAATGATAAAAAGTCCCCTCTTCAGACAAAATACTGCTGAGACAAAATCATAGCAAGAGCCTGCAGGCACTGAGCTCTTTCAAGACCACCACAAAAATGATCGCCAAGACATAAAAATAGTCAGAGGCATAGAGTATCCTTAAGGCATTTCAGGCGTATGATGCCCCCCTTCAAGTGGGCTTCCCAACTCTCTAAACAAATGGCAGGCATCAAGTAACTTAAGGAAAGCAGCTAGAACATCACAGGAGTCTTAAACCAGTTGGGGATACATTACAGCAAGAGCTTTAACAATGCAGTAAGAGCTGAGCAACCAAAAGACATGGAGAGATTCAACTGAAAGCCAGATGGTCATCATACTAGACTCTTCATTGTTTTCTTGGTGAAAACGAATGTTGACCATTTCTATCCAAAGAAGAAATCTTTCTTTTGTTAGACTTTCTCACCACAGAAGAAATGTGGTGAACTTTGATTAACATCAAGCATTTTGTCCTGGCTCACAGAAGTGTTTATAGGCCTGAGTTCCACTGAGCTCAATCATTTGTAGCACCACAGTGTAAAGCAGGAGGAGATCAGAGTGTACTTCCTTCTTCACTGTGCTTTCTAACGGACTGGGAAAAGCTAGTCTAATTAAAGGTACTGTGATAGGAAGTTACAGTTCAATAACCTTCAGCTGAAGAATGTTATACCAAAAAGAGTCATAAATAATGAAGTTAAGGATAGCTCATAAAGAAACTTGAAACTATTTAACATTCTAAGCTTAATTTATACACTGTGCTTCAACTTTCGTATCAGTGAGGATGGGGAATAGATGAATTGTGAATGGGAGTTTTAAGCAATCTTGTGACTAAAGATCTCATTTCACAAAGGTACACACAAAAGTAATTTCAGACAAGGTTAAGAGAGTCATATATGATTCTCAACATCTTTTCATAGATCAGCTGTTGGTGTAAGGGCTGGATGAGCAATGAGGTTGGTTGAAAACTGGCTGAACAATGAGGCACAGAGGATGGTGATCAGTGACACAAAGTCTAGTTGGAGGCCAGTGAATAGTGGTGTACCCCGGGGTCCATACTGAGTCCGTTCCTGTTCAACATCTTCATTAGTGATTTGGTTAGGTTTGTAATCTAAAAAGGAAGCTAAATATGCAGAAGTATAAGTATTCAGGGACTCAGTATGTCAGAGCATTTTGTCGAATTAATGATACCTCTTGCAATTTGAGGTACTTCTGAGTGGGGCAACGTGTTATTTTAACATTAAACTGCTTACTTATTTCAATGAAAAGTAATGTAAAGGAGTAAAGCTGTTGTTACTGATGCTTTCTCTACTAAGATAGCACTCTAAGAGTTTAGAATGAAGCTTTTCATTACGGAAAAGCTCATCTTTAGCACTTTCTCTCCTTTGTGACTGTTCATCTGGTTTTCTGCATGTAATACTGAGACGTTCTTAATTTCAATTTAGAGCCACATGTTCATGATGTATAGATGGTTTGTTTTCATGAATGGAAGTCTTAATAAAATTGCAGCTTGTGTTTTTCCTTTATTTGTGGAATAAACTGTTCTAGAAATTACAACACAGTCAACCATGTATTTGAAAAAGTCTCCCTGATGGTATTACAGACAACTATTTTTAGTATATAAGCACCAAGGGTGACTTTTTATAAAAGGCATCTTGGGGAATAGCACTAATTTTCCTGGGGATCATCTGAGAATTTGTTATACCATTCTCTCAGTTCTACTATTTAAATGTAAAACCCATGAGCTGTAACAATATCACCAGTTATGCCATTTGATCCAATCTACTGATGTACTCAACCTCTGTGTTGTTAGTTTGCAGTTTGTGCTTGCTCCATGCAGTTCAGGCCACAGGAAAAGACCAAATAACTCAGTAACAATTGTCACCTGCCTTTTCTACAATGTTGTGCACAAAGAAGTTCCTGTACCCACGTGAGATTCATGTTCCCTTTCACATTCACATGCCCTTGCTTAAGGGATGTAGGACTCACAGCGCTGCAGAGCTGTATTTTAACTAAAAGTAAGGTGTTTCTCTTTTTTTTGTCTCTTTTTTTTTTCTTTCTTTCATAAGCTTAAAGTAGGTTTTCTGCTCAGATGGTATTTAAATCAAAATAGTAACACACAGTCCAAATTACAAGTTTTGAGAGCATCCTTTACCCACAGCTTTAGTCATCAGCAATAAGTAAAAGTCTGCTTTGTTAATAATGTGCTTAATCTGCCTCATGTAGTTTCATCACTTGTACTCTGTAGTCCTGCACGTAGATCACAAATGCTGTTCAGGTACATAGGCACATTAATGCCTCAGGCTGTGAGCTAGGTTTCTAAGCAAAGAATTTTTTTTTCTTTCTATAAGCAAGACCAACTTAGTTTATACAAGATGCTATTGCTGCATGATATCCTTAGAGTCAAAAACTAAGGAGTGACTACAAAGTCTTGCAGTGCAAGTCTGAGTCATCATAGTGTGGTCTCCCCGCTCCTGTCTGATGGTCAGAGAATATAGACATATCTAATTGTTCTGTCATGACAGCTTCTTCAAGAGAAGATAAAGGAAACATGGTCCAGTGAGAAAATCTTTCTCTGTTCTATCAGGAGGAATGTTTCTTTCACTAAAAGTTGCCTATAGACTGGGAGGTAGGCATTTGACACTGTGGAACTGTTTGCACAAATCCCCACAGTGAGCTTGCAGACTTTCTGTTCAATTCCCCACCTCAGCAAAGTCACTGGCTGAGATGTTCATACCTGGCTTTTACCAATGCTGGGTCTCACTGCAGCATCTTTTCACAAGTTGCTTTTATCAAGTAAACACAGAAATCCGTCTGGGACCAGGCGCTGCCCTGGAAGATTTTGAGGACAGTAGGTTACAGCTGGGAACCACCTGAAGCTCTCAGTAGTGTTTTAGGCTTAGAAGTCAAAAAATGGAGAGTATTTCTCTGTGCTGTTAGCTTGAGGATGAGGCAAGAGTTGAATAAGCTAAGATTCCTGTTGACTTTTTAATAACTTTATGCTGTACTAATAAACTCTTCCAGTCTACAGGATATCTTCTTATGAATAAGTAGTCGGGTCAGGTCTTCTTTTAAATATTGTATAAATATGCTGCAATATAACATTAGTGATAAATAATTAAACAGCTAAGACTCTTTGAAAGTATTGGTAACTTTGTCACGTTGTTAAGTGGTTTATGTTTGGTGCAATGTGGCTTACCCACACATATGCTCCATATGCTCACCCACACAAAATATGCTCCATATTTAATTTCTTTTAATGCTTCTCTGGTTCCACCACCATAACTATATCTATATCTACCAGTGCGTTTATTCTCCTGACTTCCAGGTAAATCATCCAGGGAGGCTCTGAAGCAATCTCATGATAACAGTTGCTTGACCTCCAGTCATGTTTTTAAAATCCCTACAGCTATTCAGTATAGCATGCTCTGTAATGTCCTGAGGGTACAACACAGCTTCTTTACTCCATAGATTGCTCCACTGCCTTTTGCAACAGAGCTTGTGCTCCATGATCTTATTGAGTAATGTCCTTTGTGTTCTTTAAGTGTTCTGAAAGAGTGAAATCTTTCATATATCTGTATATGTATTATATTTTTAATGTAATCTGGAAATTTCGTCTCGGAGCTCCAGGATATGTTGCTGTGAATTCTGGAGGTTTGGAATGAAAGAAAGCAACCAGATTTATGTTTGGCTAGACCTCATATAGCTAGGCTGAGTTAATGAGCTGATTCCAGTGTACAGCACTTACTTAGAAAAATTGCATTAAATCATTCAACATCATAAATGATTACATTTTCATTGCTTAAGATGTGCCCATTGAGATGAAATACAGAAGTTTTTGAAATTGGGGACTTCTTGCAGTGTCGATGGAGACATTTAGATTAAAGACAAATTAAGTTAGAAGAGTGATGATAAAAAAAAAAGTTTAAGTATTTTTTGCAATAAATTTAAACAAAGGCCTAAGGAAGGACCAGGAGAAAACTGTGAGGTTGTTGGATTTTCTAAAGGTAAGCATGATACTAGTTCCAACTAAAACCATGAAGAAGATGGTACTGAGTACAATCGGCAGCATGTTTGAGGACAACGGCGTAATTAATTCTAGTCTACATAGAGCACCACTCATTGCTCAAACTTAGTATGATTTTTATGAGGTTATGAATTTTCAAAAAAAAACCAAACCAAACCAAACAAAAACCCTTCTGATACAGGTACTTCTGTGAGGCACTGAATTGGTGCCACTCAACATCCTTCCTTAACAGAAATGGCATTTTTCAAAAACTTAATTCTCTTGTTGAATGTTTACAAAATTTCTCTTAAATCTTTGAGTAGCAGAAAACTAATATGAGAAATCATCATCCACTGACAGCATATGCTCTCGTGTTGGCCAGAGCTACTGAGGTGTTTTGCTGGTGATTTGGCAGAAAATAAGAAACAATTGCAAATTAAATCTAAAGGTAGCATAGAAATGACACACTAGTCAGGGACTGGAAGTATCTGGCACACAGTTATCCTGCCCCTCTACTATGCTCTCGTGAGACCTCACCTGGAGTACTGTGTGCAGTTCTGGTGTCCTCAACATAAAAAGGACACGGGACTGTTGGAACAAGTCCAGAGAAGGGCCACGAGGATGATCGGATGATCAGGGGACTGGAGCACCTCCTGTATGAAGACAGGCTGAGGAAGTTGGGGCTGTTCAGCATGGAGAAGAGAAGGCTGCGTGGAGACCTCATAGCAGCCTTCCAGTATCTGAAGGGGGGCTATAGGGATGCTGGGGAGGGACTCTTCATTAGGGACTGTAGTGATAGGACAAGGCGTAACAGGTTCAAACTTAAACAGGGCAAGTTTAGGTTGGATATAAGGAGGAAGTTCTTTCCTGTTAGGGTGGTGAGGCACTGGAATGGGTTGCCCAAGGAAGCTGTGAATGCTCCATCCCTGGCAGTGTTCAAGACCAGGTTGGACAGAGCCTTGGGTGGCATGGTTTAGTGTGAGGTGTCCCTGCCCATGGCAGGGGGGTTGGAACTAGATGATCTTAAGGTCCTTTCCAACCCTAACTATTCTATGATTCTAGGTTTCTATGATTTGAACATGGGGAGGCAACTGCATGTTCATCAGCAGAGGGTGCAACCTGTAAGTTTAGAGAGCATAGAGAACCAAAGACAAAAGACACTTTTGGGAAAATGGCCATTTAGAGACACTGGTGAACAACTGGGGTACACGATTTCCCATCTGATATGTTAGTTAAGAGGCAAACCATGAGACTTGACATACTGTGTCCAAACTCTTATCCAGTAAGTGGGTACACTGACAAAAAAAAGGTAAAAAGAATTATTTTAAATCTGAAAAATCTGCTTCATAGTGAGACACTAGAGATGTTTTTAATGCAGTGAACAGCAGAATAAGAGAATGTCTCTGGACAACAGTGAACAATAACTGGAACTTGGAGTTAAACCAATGCTCTAAATAGTGTATTACAGTGGGTAAATAACAATAGAAATCCTTTTTCTTAAGATGCTTGAGTACATCTCATACAGTTTTTAAATACATTTTGTCAGTCCTTCTAAACATTGTATCTCAGCTCAGTTGAAACTATGTGCGTCATTCGCGAACCACTTGGTGAGATCCTCTGCTCTGCAGAGGATTATTAGTTCAAGATGCCCTCTCCTAGCCTTACAGGTCAGTGAGTAATTGCCATCCTGTCCCCAGCTCAGTCATGCAGGAGTGCTGTTCCCCTGTGCAGGAGGTGCCAGCAAGGATGCGGTATGTCTGGGGCTTTCTTGGCCCTCATGTATATTCAGACCTGAAGTCATCAGTAAGATGGAATGGGCAGTGGCAGTTCATAATTGTGATTAAAGGCAAGGGCAGCCAGAAAACCTCAGAAGCCTGGAAGCTCTCTGATGAGGAGTCATATGGCATCAATCTGACCCCGTGAAGGCACAGATACTGACCACAGTATCTTGTCCAGCACTGACTGTGTTTGCAAGGGATGCACAGGGGCTGAGACATGTTACTGATGGGGCTTAGTCCCAGTATTAGCTGCTGTTCAGACTTGAGCTTGTGCGTCACTCATGAGCTGGATGCCACAGCTGGAACAGGCTGCTCACCAGGGTACATGCCAGCCCAGCCCTCTGGACATTCACTGGCAGGGCCCTTGTACCCTCACCTTCCCATGCAGGCATACACATATACATTCCCTTTCTCTCTGCTCCAGTTCCTTTTCTAAGCGGGGATACAAATAGGAAATAGTGAGAATAGTGTGAACGTCCTGGCCAACCAATACATCCTGAGCTGTGCTGGAAACCTGGCACACACTGCACTGCGTAGAGATGGCAAAAAAAAAAACAGAAATTGCAGCACCCTCCTGAAAGGTCCGCGAGTGTCTGTGGGCAGAAGCTGTGGATATTTTCTCTCCATTCACAGCTATTTGCCTTTGTACCCAAGAGAAATATTGGCTAATGCAAGGTAAGTCATGCAGTTCTTACATTCTGCACTGCTGTCACAGAAAACACTGTTAGCTGTTGCCTTGAGCAGAAAGAGAGACTATGAGTGCCGGCTTTCATGGTGGTCAGATCCACCTTGCAAAAATTCATCCACTTTGGAAGTGCAGGAGTACAGCTGACAGCATTTCAGTGCAAGGGCAATGCGGTAGCAGACTGCCAGCTGTGACTGAGCCACTACCAGCAGAAGAACAAATCTACCCACAGGCAACATCGGCAAATCCTTCACTTGCTTTCAGATAATAGGATAAAGGGAAAGAGAAGGGGACAAAAACAGGTCTGCAAAAAAGACGTAAGAGGCAAAGAGTAAGCTTGACTCTGGCCTCCTTTCCCCCAAGAGAAAAAACAGACACCCTCAAATTTTGTATCAGATTACAGTGTCGCCGGAACCAGTAAAACTAATGTGGGTCAGTAAAATAGAATCTGCAATGAGTGGGAGGGAGGAGAATAGTTCCTAAAACTGGGATTGAAAGAAGGGAAAAATGGGGGGAAATAAGAGGAGAAATGTTTTTAAAATGCTGTTGAAAATCAGCTGTTCTATTCATGCGATTAGAAAGCAAGAAGAAGAAAGAACAAGACTGAGATTTCTTTCTAGTGTGGGACAGGCTTGACAACGAAGAAAAGAGGATGCTGTGTTTAGGAAGACCACAGTTCTACACTGTATATCTGCATGTATCTGTGAGCACAGCTAGGTGCCACCACAGCGTCATCTTTTCCCAGGTGGCAGGTAGGTGTAAAAGTGTTGGGAATGCCACTGCTTCAACACAGCCCTCTCTTGGGCTGGTCCTTTCGGAGGAGCATGTTGTCATTCCTGGGTAGCTGTTGGAACTGCACCTTAAGTGCCCTTCACGAGGACTCAGCCCTGCTCTGGTTCTGCAGTGTTTTGATTTATGTTGCCACATATGGAAGATAACCCCCATCTTTATTTTTGCAGCCCTGCAGCGATTATGAGAAGCAGGTGCGCTCTAAGTGACAAGTGCCTTTGGTTTTTCAAGCAAGAGCTGAGACTTCCTTCTCTCCAGAGCACTAGCATAATAAACACAAGCTAGGTTTATCCTCCAGAAATCAGGAGATGCGCTATTTAGAAGGTAACTGGGCTTCTTCACATAAAAGCTCAGGATCAAGCATTTGCTTAGATTTACAGAGAACAGCTTTTTTAAAAAAGCATTGTAGTTTCCAAACTTTGGGGGATATGATACCTCTGTCAGAGCTAGAAAAGAGAGTGGGCTGAGAAGGAAGATTTCTAGTTCATGTAAATCAAGGGGAGAGGGATGCTTGGCAGCGAGGAGGCTTCTGGTGCTTAATGAGAATCCTGGAGGTTTTTTTACTTTTAATTTGTATGAAAAAGTGGGCCAAAACTGAGAAAAACATTCTGGAAATAGAAAAGTCCAAGGTAGTTTTTGCTCAGAAACACTAAGAACATCAGTGTTTCTAAAGTGAAGCTGTTCTTTGGAGGATACCATTGCTTGGTGAAACGATCATTCTTTTTTCTGCATTACTGCCCCTGTCTATGGCAGTGACTGTGATAAATAAATCCCCTGTGCTGAGCATCCCCTTGGATTAGGCTGTGCAGGTTGTGCCCTGTCCAAGCCCAGCAGGCTGTGTGAGAGCCACGGACACACCTAAAAGGTTGTGTGACCCATGGGTGTTTCTCATAGACGGGGTCTGCTGCAGGGCAGAGCTGCCAGAAGCAAGCACTACATGGGCAGTGGCCTGTGAAATTCTGCCTCAACTGCCATGGGAGTTGATGAGTTTCAAGTACAATACCTTGCTCCCATGGAGTGTGTCTTCTTGTGTCGTTGTTTTTCTTCAATTTCCAAATGTCACCGGGGGGTTCTAAAATCACCAAAGCAGACCCCAGGTACAAAACCAGTGTTTTGACTGAGAACATTTTTTCAAACAAATGGCAGTAAATCTATTCTTATTCATATTGGTTGTAATTCTCTAAATAATAATAATAGTTGCTTAATGTCTTACACACATGCACAGATGAAAGCCATGGACAAGCCAGGCAGGGATCTCAGATGCCCCAAGGCTCAGCTCCAGCAGCCTCAAGCACATCATTTTGTTTGCTAGTTGAACACTGTGGGCAGGTGGGACTTGAAGGGGTCCTCTGAGGTTAAGTGCAGTCCCCTGTTGTCCTGGGTACATCACACCTCCATTTCCAGAAACTAAGAAGCTTCATCTTAAAAGGTCTTCCCTGTTCTTGCAGGGTGGCTTTTGTTGATTCTCATGTATCTTCTGGAGTCCAGATTCTGAAAGCAGGTGTAGCTATTTCTTCTCCTGCCAACACCATCCTTTTGCTTAGTGACGGGTTCTCTTTGCAACCAGCTAGTGCAAACTGAGCATGTTGGGTCTCTCTCCTTCTCACTCCTACCTCACGAGCTGATTGCCATTACTTAGCTGATGGTATTGAATTTCCCAGCCACTCCTGAACAAAGTCAGCTGTTGTACCATAACCAGACAGTGAGTTATCCTATTTCACTCTGCACTGGAGAGGATTAAGGAATGCTTATATGTCCCATTCTGTGGGCTGAGCTGTGGATTGTAAAGAGACAGGTAGTTGATGGAGGTAGCAGTAATTTCAGCTATCAGTCATCCAGATAGACCTGAATGAGAACATTTGACGGTGCCATTAAACAGTGCTTTTCATCCCCTTGATATGTTTATAGACAGCAAACATGTCTCTTTTCTGCCTTCATTTGATAACAGTAAACAAGTCAAATGCATTTAATTGTCTGTTTTTAAGATAGGTTTTCCATTCCACTAGCCATTCAAGTAAGCTTGGGTTACTCTCCCAACTCATTCCAATTTCAATCATCTTTGTTTGACATGGGTGGGTTTTGAACAAATGGAATCCTTCACTTACATATTTGGAACTATCGGGGAGTTCCGTATACAAATGTTGGTTGGTCTGTGTGCGTGTATGTATTTGGTAAGCAAGAAGATTGGTGTCAAGGCTTGTTTCAAGGGTGAAAACTGCAGGTTGCGAGGAGCTATGTATACTCATTGTAGTGAAGCAGATTACAAACCAAAGACATATATACAATGTGAAGGGAATACTAGCCCATGAGGAGGTCACTAGGCAGTGAGAATGGAGCAGAGTCTTAAAAAGTATCCTCAAAGAAAGTGTTATCCAGGGTACATCACTCCTCAAGTTACAGTACAGCCCCTCTGTCCTGGTGTGTGGTGTGATCAGACCGGTAGATAGAGCAGCCGGCTGCTGGAGCACATACTGTTCCTTCAAGTGGCTCCCAGCCACAGTCTCTGAGGAGTTTTAAGATGTTGGATGTCCTTACATCCCCCCAGCCTCTCTGGGTGAGGTACTGAGCTGTTCCTGGTAGGCACCTGAAAATCAGGCAACTTGATTTTGTTCTGTTTCATACGTATTTATTGTATGCTTTATTCTTAATCTGTTTCTTGCTTCTTGCAGAGTTTAGCTTTTGGTTGCTTTCCATAAAGTAGAGGCAGTTAACATTCATTTCCCTCTAACAAATACTGTTGCTTTTGGAGAAGTGTGTGCTGAAAGTGGATGTAGGTTTGAGAAAAGCTGTGTGAGAAGCAGATGTTAATGAGAGGATATTTTGTGCATCTGTAGTGCTACTTACCTGCTTTCCATTCTTCCTAGCAACTCTACTCGGGTAAAAAGAAGCAGAGCAGTGAACTAAAGCATGTATCTGCATATGGCAGGGACAGTAAGTGAAGGAGGCGGGGAAATGGAGGGCAGCCTTAGTATCACAACAGTCTTGCCTGGTAGGTAGGTAATCGAATTTCCTGTCTGTGTCTTTCTCCATAATTCAGATGTATATACCAAATCCATGCGATCAGAGTACAGCTGTTAAGACATCTACAGCATTCGCAGGGGAAAGGTGGCAGTTAAACAGGTCCCAAGGCTCAGTATTTGTGCCTGAGAAAACTATGTCCTTACCTATAGCATCTAATTTTGGCCATGCAGTTTGGGACTGAGGTGGTGCAAAGCAGCAGGCTGCTTGTGGATTGGGCAGTAACTCAAGGAAACAGCCTGTTCCCTCTGTGGCCTCCTGGATCATGAGTGCCATCTGTGTCTGCCACCTCTTTAGTCTGCAAGGGTGGTTATAGGCTATCACAGTGCATTTATCACAGGCTAAACTCCTGTTTGCATTCCATGTTTATTTGCGGCTTCATTGGCAGAACAGACATGAGAGGCTGAGAGGTTTTGAAAAGAGGTGATTTGGGACTTTGCTGTCTTGTGATCAAAGGAAATCCAGAGAGATGTCTAAAGTAAATATTGCTACTGCCCACCTCCTTGTCTTTTCTATTCTATGAAGACAAGTTGGACAGGAACAATTGTACAAGAGCTGCTCGTCTTGTGTCCGTAACATGACTGCAAGCTGTTTGTGACAACCCTCCCCGCTGAAGGCAAGGTTACCTTCTGTAGTAGCTGGGCTGAAGATGAAGCATGAACCAAGTTCTAGTTACAGATCAGTGTTTACAGCAAGAAGCAGAGAGCTCTTTCATGGCCCCTCGGTGACTTTAAAAACAGAAACCCTTACTTTGAATTCACAGCCAGCCAGCTTTGAGGACAGACTGTGCAGTAGCTGAATCATCTCTGCTGAGGAGCACAAGCAACAATCAGAGCAGGCTTGCTGTGAGTTCAGCCTGACCCTAGCTTTAACAGCAGATGGACTGAATTACAATCACCAAGTCTGTAGGTGGTCAGTGGTGAGGGGAGCATGCCTGAGTCTGAGGGCAGGGTGAGATGCTGCCCTTCCAACAGTAGGTCACATCACAAGAGTCACGCAGACATCCCTGCTGTGAAAATTAGCTGGATGCTTTCATCAGAAAATGGATTTTCATCAGAAAGCACTGGTATGAGCAGAATCTTCAGGGTTTGTTGGGGAGGCATGTTTCTGGGAATGCCACTGTTTTCCTGCAGTTTTTCTCAGGGAAGGCTTCTTGGTAGCTGGGACAAGAGACGGCTGGGAGCCAGCACCCAATACTTTAAGCAAGGATCTGGGTCTCTCCCAAGCTGGGCAAGTGCTCCAAGTGTTGGGCTGTTGGATAATAGAAAGGGGGGGAGAGAGGGGTGTGCTGTCCTCTGGCTCTCCCTGCAGACGTTCATTGAAACAGGTGGCTCAGCCTCACATGCAAATCCGAGGGGAACACCATGAGTGCTGAGCTTGCTCTCTGCAGCTCTATGCACAGGCTGTGGGCAGATCTTGTGTAGCAGGTTCAGGGACTTTATCTCCAGGTCCCTTAACACTGATTTCTGATGCTGTACTTGAAATTCTTGATTACATCAGAATTTTGCGTTACACATTGTTGTTAAAAAAGAAAAACAACAAATTGAGCTGATGTGCATGGAGAAATACTTGAAATATATGATCCAAAAGGTTCAAATAACAAGGGGCAAGTGGAAGAGAGCAAAAACACCATTGTAGAAATGTCATGATTTTAAAGATTATCTAAATATGTTCATATGAAATGCCTCTCATGTTTGGTTTTGTAGGGGTTGTTTTCTTAACATACACGTTTGATGGGGGGGGGGGGATTTTTGCTATTAGGGATAAGTGGGCAGCATTGAAACTTCTTCCTTGAAAGTGCTGTGGAGATGCTGACCATGAAAAATAATGTGTGTGCAAAGCAACACAAGAACTGGGATGGTTAGAGGTGATCTGGCTTTTGACATCTTCTAATGCCAGAGGTGGCTGATGCTGTCAGAGCCTGCAAGAATCTAGAGGAAAATCAGAATTCCTTCTCAGGAGGCCAAAGGAAGGGTCAAGAAGTCACACAACACAGTGGAGAATTTTTCTTAGGCACAGTCCAGGCAAGTATGAGTGAAAGGGACCCTGCAAGGCAGGCCAAAATGTTTCTGAAAGGTTCCTGCAGTTTTTAGGCTGACCATAGGGAGCAATGAGCACAGCTGAATTTGAGCTCAAGTGATTACCAGCTTTTCTTTTGTAATTTTCCTGTTGCCAAAGGAGCCTCTGGCAAAGAAAACATTTCTCCAGAAGGAAGATATACTGCAGTTGGCTTTCTGACAGCAAATTTCTCCAGATCCTAGTGAAGGAGACTCACTTTAATTTGACTGCATAGAGCTACTCACTGAGACCTTCCTTCTTTTCTTGCGCCCTGAGTTAACATTAGTAAATGCCCTCAACATCTTCTGCAAGTGCAGATATTTCACCATCTCAAGTAATTTCTGCACAAGAAAAAAAATCCTACGTGCTGTTTGAAAAAAACCCACATGTACACATATAAATAAACATGTACATCTTGTAAAGAACTGTTGTTTCCATTTATCTTTATTACACCACTGCTTTTTGTAATCAAAAGCCAAATGCATTGTTTATTTAATGCCATGGTTACATAGAAGCATAGAATCAAGGTTGAAAAAGACCTTGAAGATCATCAAGTCTAACCTTTGCCCCAGGACTGCCAAGTCCACCACTAAACCCTGTCACTGAGGGCATCTACATGGGTTTTGAACACTTCCATTAAAAAAAAAGTTAGTCTTGTAACATTAGATAAGCGCAATGGGGATGTCCTTTCTGTTTGCCGTTCCTGCTATTTCTTGTTTAGACCTCTAAAAGAGAAAAAGAAGTCAAATTGTTTTGAATGCTAAAAAAGAGTTTTCCTGTGGCCCAGTTTTATAAAGCTAGACATGAAAATATAATCATAAAAATGTATCCATTAGATTACAAGATGAAGAAATCTGGTTAGTTAGAGAGCTAGCTATTTTGCTTACAAAAAAGTAAAAACCAGTATGTAGTTATTAATGTACATGTTTTATGGCCATGAGCTGGTGTAGCTTGATCTTGTTTGTGAAAATAGCAATTTGATACAGACCTATTTTGCACAGGACGCTATCCTATTTTGTTAGGACTTGGTTTTTGGTTTTTTTTCTTACTCCAATGGCTGATTAATTCCTGATTGCTTTTTTCCATCTGTGTGTGTGTCTTTTTGCACATTTTTGTTTTGTTTTCTTGAATGGAAAAAAGAAACAGCCAAGACCCTAAGCAGAGTCACAGCATCCGGTTGGACTCAAAAACGTAGCTAAAAGTTTTAGAAAGCAAAAAGCCTGCCTTTTTGTTTGTTTGTTTTTTCACAATGCTGTAATGAAGGGGAAAAAGCTGCAAGGAAAAGCAGCTGCAGCTCAGGGAACCAAAGAGCATGAAATGTGTTTTTGCTGTTACTGTTTTGATTTCATGCGAGGATAATAATAGGTCATACCTAGATGATATTGAAACATGGTCCAGGGGAGAGCAAGACGTTTAATTAGTGAAGAAAAAAAAAAGGCTTCTAGCAGGTTAACTGACACACAGGTCTCTTTTTCTGAAAGCCTGTTCGTACCCTGTTATTCTCAGGACAGCCTTCGGACTGCGCCTGGCTTGTTTAGATTGCAATAGGTTAATAACAACACTGCGGAAGACTAGCACTTTGCTGTAGGTAATTATACATTAGCTGAAAGAGGGGATTGTTTCATCCCACTAAAATGAACTCTGTGTGGCAGAGCATTATTACTTGGCTCTACTGAAAGTAAACATTTCGGCATTCACAGGGTTAGCTGTCAGCTGTGCATAGTGGGAAGAGCAGAGAAAAGCCAGAGCCCAGCATCAGCTCTGGATTGGAGTATATGTCAGCTCTTCATTAGAGTGATGGGCAGCTTGGGTATGCTGCATTGGATGACCCACGCTGCAGATCCCGCCAAGCCCCCCGTGCTCAACTGAGCAAAGGTTGCCAGGATGCTCCTGCACTTGCATTTTTGAGATAGTTCTGCAGGAAGCTTGGAGACATAAATAGCAAAGCTGTAGGTTTGCGAACCTACACAGGATAAACATATCAGAGTGTGGGAGGGCACATCAGAGTCTTCTGAAAGTCATCTCCACTGGTCGTCACTTAATGAGCAACATTTTTTCACTCCTGTTTGCTCCCACACCGAAACTCATACACAGAAGGACTTTGAAGAGTTTCCTTTCCTTATGCACAAAATAGAAAGCACTGGACGAATTAGGTGCCAAATTAGCTATCAAATGCCTTTATGTCTTTGTAGGTCTATTCCAAAGCTAAATTCTACATAGGCTTCTCCGACTTTCCTTAAACTTTAGTGGCATGAAAATCAGATACACGCACATCAGAATCCAGAACGCTTCCTGACAGGTTTCTTAAGGTGAACTACATCCTAGTTTCCATACATGGTGGTGCAAGTAGTGATGCAGCTTTCAGAGAAAGCAAATTTGCACATTGGGGTTTCTTCCTTCTTGCCATAGTGGCTGCTTTGCTCAAGCCATAGCTATTCTTCTATGGATCATATTCCTAACATCTCAGGCTGATCTTTTTGTGATATAAATGGGTCATGGGGAAGGACAGTATCAGGAGCTGCAAATCACCTGCAGCCATTGCCCTTACACGTGAGATAAGCATGTCCTGATGAGAGATTCCCAGACAGCAGGGCTCTGGGACAAAATTGGTGGATGGCTGGTTTCTTGGTAATAAGATGAGAAGTTACAGTGGTGCAGGCAGAGTCCTTCCACTGACTTTGACTTTGTGAGCTTTGGCTCTGGCCCACAGAGACAGATTTGTGCAGTGGTGTGAAAGCATCTTGGTTCTGTATCTGATGGGAGTGCCTGACAGCTTAAGTATGCTGTGATAGGAGCAAAGCCCCTATAAACAAAATGTTTTGTCCTATGAATGATGATTGTGACAAAAATACTTTTTATGACCAAATTAGTTTGGTGAGGCAGAAATAAATTAAGCTCCTTCTAGTTTTCACACCTATCAAAATTAGAAAGCTAAAGACAGTCTATCTGAGCTACAGTAAGCTCAGTAAGACAAGATTATCCTTCCTCCCTGCAATATGCTTTAAATCTTGACAGCAGTTTCAATAGAACAAGTAATTTTTCTCTCCCTATCAGCATGACCCTTTGGGAAACAGTGGGAGGTACATCATATGCCAATTGAAAGTGGAATACTAAAAATATCTATAAATAAAAGGCACTACAACCTTCCTTCTTGTTTAATACAAGGACCAGCTTTCTTCTGTTTTTTGTATTGACATAGCTGTAGTCATTGTCTCAGTCTTTTAGTAAGCATGAAATGGGGAGGGTGCCTCTGCATTTTGGGCATATTGAGATATCACAAGGTGGTACATTCAATGTGATGACATGGTGTTGGTGCCAACAGTGCAGCAGCCCTTGGAACATGTATTCAGTCACTCCCCATCATTCTGGGGAGTGCTGTAGTTAGCGGAGACAGCAAAACTCTCATCACTCTTTTGCTGTTTTCTTTCAAAACAGGGAAAAACCTGTTCATAAACGCTTAGAGCGGGATGAAGTCAGGATGTGGTGCTGTGCAGTAAACATTTCCTCAGCTCTGCCTAGCAGAAGGCACCTGTGGTGAGCATGTGGGCAGAACCATTTATATTTATGCCAGTTTCTCCAGTGGTGAAATGGGGACCAGCTTGACACAGGCTCACCACACTTGAGTGATATTTTATTACCATAATTTAGCACAGGAGAGCAAAATGAGGTTTTACATTGGTACCTAATGCCTGTTGCATCCAGTGGGAGTCACTCACCCCTCTAGCATGGATGGCCTCCTACATGCTTACAAGAGCTTTCACGAACTGTTCAAACTGGCTCACTGAATAAATATACACTTCCTTTAAACAAATATACCCTTGCCTCCCACTTCAAGCCCCCAGAGCATTAACGCTTTTATATGAGCATTTAGAGAGGAAACAGCACTAGCCCTATAATTGTCCACATCAAAATCTGTTTATTTAGAGAAGCTTATTATTATTCAGCTGGAGTTTGCAGAGAATTGCCATAGTATTCATGCTGTTGAATTAACAGTCAAAGAGCAGCCATCACCATCATTATTGTTTATTGCTGTTCCAGTGCACCAAGGCTAGCTCATTTATAGGCATTGTAACTAAAGAATCGTGAGTTCTCTCTTTATTTTCCACTAAGTGAGCCTGCAGGGAAGAGCAGCTCTTCCAGTGTCTCAGAAAGCTAGGGTAGGGCATCATGGTCATTAGTTGTTACAGGTGAGGTAATTTAAAAAGCTTACCTCTCCCGACCCTCCCTCTATTCTTGAGGTACTTTTTCTTTTAGAAATACCCCCATTTATCAATACTTTAGCTAAGCTTTTGACTACAGGGCTAGTGTGTTAATAAATGTTCCCTGGAATGTAAAAAATACTCTGTGTTCTGTGAATATTAGATTACTCCAAGCGCATGACATAAAATGCCTTAGGTGTTTATGAGCTGGTTTTAAGCCATTTATTGATCAGGAAGGGAGGGAGGGATCACCCATTTATTAAAATCTGTGAATCCTGTACTAATTATTTCTAAAGGGTGTTAAAGGCTTGGTTAAAAATGAGGTGAGAGCCACTGGCCTTTCAGCAGTGTGCTGTCTGGCACAGCTGATATCACACCATACTCTTGGCAGCCTTGGATACTCCTGAGTGTTGTTGACGTGTCCTGCAGCCAAACATGTAGCTGGTAGCTCTGGTTTTAGTTACCCATTCCAGCTGCTCTCAGCAACAATGATTTACTTTGGTACCTTACAATTTATTTCACATGGTGCTTTCCTTTAGGAACTGCCACTCTGTTTCTTTAGATTGCTCTGTGGCTAAATCATTTTATCCCCCCTTTTCTGTGTTTCCCGTTCCTCTTCTCCCCAGGGTGAATGCTCACAGAAGTGCTATGACATCTTTGTGCTGGAGACAGTGTGCGTGGCGTGGTTTTCATTTGAGTTCCTGCTGCGATCCATCCAGGCAGAGAACAAGTGTGCTTTTCTGAAAACCCCACTCAACATCATCGACATCCTGGCCATCTTGCCCTTCTACATCTCTCTCATTGTGGATACAGTCTCCACAAAAAACAGCAGCAAGCCCAGTGGGGGAGCTGGGAACAAGTACCTGGAAAGAGTGGGCTTGGTGCTGCGCTTCCTGCGGGCTCTGCGCATCCTGTACGTGATGAGGTTGGCACGGCACTCGCTGGGGCTGCAGACACTGGGGCTCACTGTGCGCCGGTGCACCAGGGAGTTCGGGCTGCTCCTGCTCTTCCTTTGCGTCGCCATGGCCCTCTTCTCGCCGCTGGTGTACTTGGCTGAGAGTGAACTGGGAGCCAAGCAAGAATTCACAAGCGTCCCCACCAGTTACTGGTGGGCTGTGATCTCCATGACCACGGTTGGCTATGGGGACATGGTGCCTCGTAGCATCCCCGGACAGGTGGTAGCCCTGAGCAGTATCTTGAGTGGGATTTTGCTGATGGCTTTCCCAGTCACGTCCATCTTTCATACCTTTTCCCGTTCCTACATTGAGCTGAAGGAACAGCAGCAACGAGCAGCAAGCAGGCAGATGCGCCAGCTAGAAGAGAACACTGAACTCCTACGTGGTAACAGTGCACAGGAGCTTGGTGTCACATTTCCACCAACTGATGCTGGGCAGGAGGGTCAGCCCGCAGGGGACCAGGAAGCCAAGAGAAGTTGCTGACTGAACAGCTTGAAGATATATGTTGGCAGCACAAGAAGCAGTGGACAAGGAGGGTCAGTTCTACAAGAAAAACCTCCTGAACTGCATAAATGAAATGAAGGCAGACACACACACAGAAGGTTGTCTCTAAAGACCAACTTTGGATCTTAAGGGCCCTCTGAAAAGCAGCCCTGAATCCCAACCAAGTACAGCTCTGCTCCATTGCTTTCCATAGGGCTTTTCTTTTCTATTGAACAAGTGGTTTCAGCAAGCCCCAAGGAGCAGCCATTGAACGTAGCCAGCCAGGAGAATGTCCTGTGAAGCAGAGCCTGTGCCATGTGCCATTCGGTAGATCAGCCAGCGTGACACCTCCTCCCTGCTCAGTGACACTCCACATGCAAGAGGGTTATGCCCCGTGCAAAGCAGGTTTGTTTCGGCAGCTCCGCCAAGGAGCACAAACCTCAGACAAACCAAGGTGTGAAGCCAGAGAAGGGCAGAAACATCCCTTCAGCTTTCCCAGGGGCTTGGTTTCGTCTGTTTTACGGATCAGGCAGCGCAGCCTTGGCCACCAGCTGGCAGCTGTGACTTGTGTGCTAGCACAGTATGCATTATTTAGTAAATACGCTTATTTACCACCCTAAGCTTTGTATCTTAGCCCCATAGCAGAAATCTACATAGACAATCTTCCAGACTATGGTACTGAATGTCAACGTGGGTTTTTTTCCCTTTGCTAACAGCTGAATATAACAAATATCTTTACAAATCATGCCATCTCTCCACTTCCGTTAACTGTTTCCACCTCTCACGTATAAAAACGATGCGTTTAACAGACAACTAAACCTGAACTACATGCAGCCCAAGCAGGGAAGGGTAGCCAATGTTAAACCAGCAGTGAGTCCAAGCTCTGCATACTCTTCCTCTGTGGTGATGGCTGCGCTGACTGCAGTCATGTACAAGCAGGAGTAGTCCAAACCCAGTGAAGTTAAAGAGATGCCTTCAGTGGGTTCTGGTCCGAGCTGCAGGGTAGCAGCTGTGCTCTGTGTTAGGAGTAGTCTCTTTTTTTTTTTTTCCCTACTAAGAAAAAGACAAACCTGTCATCTAAAAATTAGAATTATTGTTCTGGCTTTTCTTCCTAATTCTCCAAAGATTTAAGTCAATTTAAAGGGAAAATGAATCATGGGGGCATCAGCATGCTTCTTTACTGATGCCAGCCCCTTGAGCTCTCCTGATGGAGCTGTGGAGCTGGTACAAGTCAGCATGATGTCTGGATCTTTCACTGCTCCTACAGGTGGGATAGGATCAGAGGATGGAGAGAAATGGAACACAACTGCCTCTTGCACCTACACCACCATTTATATTAAAGCCATGCAGTGTCACCCGCCATAACCTCCTCCTGCCAGGAAGAAAAAAAAGTTGATGTACTGAAGATGGGATTTGTCTGGGTTTTTTTCCTCAGCATATGTTGTAAGACCAATCCCACATTAGCAAACTCCTGTATTAAGCCATTCCTTATAGGAATGGAGCAAGGGAAAATAAAAGGTTACATTTATTTTAATAAAAATTAGAAGCTTTGCTGCTGAACATGCGCCTCTTATGATTTGGTTGTGGAGGGGGGGAGGTGGTGTTTTGCCTGCTGATGTGAAGCCACGTATGCCAGTGCTGCAGCCAGAGTCCCACGGAACCAGCTCTCTCTGGCCCACAGCAGCTCTGACATTGCTCCTTTGCAAGCACATCCCTGAGCAGCGCAAGGGTGTCACCAGGCCAGGTTATACAGCTCCATGGTAAGTGCTGCAAGAGATGGAAGCAGCAAAACTGAGCCCCCCTATCCTACAGGCTACATGTGGATCTCCAAAGCCCCAGCTGTGTTGCATGACAAGCAAACTGAATGCAGCTGCATGCACCAGGGCTCTGCCCATCCATCGTTCACAGCCCACCAGCACTGGGAGCACATTTGCTCCTTGTGACAGGCAAGGAGGGCCAAGGGCTGGTGGATGGTGCCTGGGCTGACTCAGACTCTTGGCAAAGCAATACCAGCACTGGGTTGCTGTGACTCATGAGCGATTTTAACTTTATTATTCTTTTAATCCTGATGCAGGCACTTCTTGTATTAAGGCTTATTAAGGTTTGGCATCAGGGATACAGCTTTGCAGCTGGCTAAATGCAAACCAGCAAAATTAGTAGCGTGGGGGGGTAAAGTGTGGCATGGAGCAGGAGCACGCTTTATGGTAGCGCTTGTGTGCTCAGTAGGACCCAACAGATTCACCAGGCAAACCCTCAAGTTTACCTTTCATGGTCCTTTGGTTCAGGAACATGAGGTTTAGTGCTTCATCTCTGGTGTGAAAGCAGTGATCGTGGCTGCTGTGCACAGAGGGTGCAGAATACATCTCCTGAAGGTGGAGAGGCCCATGAGTGGCCAACAGCATTAGCCTTCTCTTAGAAGACCCATGTTGGGGTAGACATCCTTGTAGAATAAAGAGTTTCACACTTCCCATGCTAGCAAATAATCATGAATGAATGCTGCTTTTGGCACTGCAGCAGAAAAAAACAGCACCAGGACAGCTAACTGGAGCTTAGCAGCTGTGTAGAAAAACAGACTGATGACACACACCACATTACTGCTTGTGCTCCATCAAGTTGCTATTGTTGTACAATAGTGAGTTCTTTATATTTTTTCAAAAGGCACATAATAAATTCCAGCACGCAGAGTTTTATTAAAGTGACAAAACCCACTCATTATTGTCTTGACTAACATTATGTCTGTTAGTCAAGGCCTGGCTTTTAATAAAGTTTCATTTTAGCTATTGAGATGACAGATGAGGAAACAAATACAAACCAGGAACCTTTAAATGACTTATTTCTGGAAGCTGTATAAAGTTGTGAGGCACACATTGCCAGACATAAAAGATATCCAAAGGAGAGCGAGTTTCACCCAGTGTAGCTGTTGTTACGGGTGATGCTTATTACTTCTGATCAGCCACTGAAAAAGTGTTGGTTTTGTTATTGTTGTTTCTTTTGACACAGCACACACAACATCTGCAACTATAGTAAATGCTACACTTCTGTCTGCATGCCTGCCGGTGCCAGCAGGTATACCTGTTTCCCTGAAACACAGTCTAGTGTTTCATGGTTGTAGCACACTGGTTTTGACCCAAGGGAAAAGAAATTCCTCTCTCCTACTGGACAGAGACTCAGTGCGTGTGAGCAAAGCTGCCTCTTCTACACGGTCATCTCGGTGGCAGCCCCCACGGGCCTGGACATACAAATTCTGGCAGTTGGCAACAATAATCACCTGAAAACCTGAGCTGTGTTTGAGAGCTAAGGATGTGGTAACTGGTACAGGGACAGAGTTAGAGGGAATGGCACAAAGTCAAACACAAACCGTGCTCATACAGCACATGTGCACAGCCACCTCCCACCTCACAGCAGCCTCAATTAAGAAAAAGCACGTAAAAAACACATGACCCTGCTATCATCCCCTCAGCAGTAAGCCAGGCAGAGGTCACTGCTTCATGCCGATGAGGTCAGAAAAGGCATGATCTATGGCAGCCTCAAAGCAGATGCTTCATGGGGGCAAATTATCCTTGGCTTTCAGAGGGTCTGGCACCTAAAAAGCTACAGCCTTAGGAGAGTTTGAAACCTTGGAGCAGAAAAGACACAGATGGAGGGGCTGATGGGTAGAGAAATACAGTTCTGCTGACCTCTCTGAGGCTGAACAAAGCCCCTCAGTCTCCCAGCATAGCTAAGCCAGCACCTGCAAAGCCAAAGCCAAATCCACGTAAACTGGGACAGAGGGGGCAAGATGGGGTATGAAGTCCTAAGCTGTTGTTTGCTGACTGCCTTGGCTTGTTTTTATGTCCTGAATCAACAGCAAGAGAGATCAAGACTCCTCCTGGCACAGCAGTTGGCCATGACATAACAGTTTCCACATCTTCCGTGCAGAGGCTATGAAGAGCAAGTCCCTCAGCTGTGTCCCATCTTTGATCTTCTTACACAGTTTGCATGATATCATAGAATCATAGAATAATTAGGGTTGGAAAGGACCTTAAGATCATTTAGTTCCAACCCCCCTGCCGTGGGCAGGGACACCTCACGCTAAATCATATCACCCAAGGCCTCGTCCAACCTGGCCTTGAACACTGCCAGGGATGGAGCATTCACAACCTCCCTGGGCAACCCATTCCAGTGCCTCACCACCCTAACAGGAAAGAATTTCCTTCTTATATCCAATCTAAACTTCCCCTGTTTAAGTTTTAACCCGTTACCCCTTGTCCTATCACTATAGGAATTTCCTTCTTTTTAAAGCTACATAATAATCTGTTAGCAATTTCTTTTACTGTGAGCATCACAAGCATAAAAAAGTGGTTGCAAAGGTAAGTTTAGCCCAGGGTGTATGAAAGAGCAGGGAACAGAAAACCAAAATCCCTGCATCACGACCTCAGGACAATGTATGCCTTGTGCCTACTCACCTGTCAGGAGGAAAAAGCACACTAATTATTCCTACAGAAAATGCTCTAGATAAGAAGAGTTAAGAAGCATGCATCTTATAGCTGAACAAAACAAAGCAACACTGCAATTTATATATAATAGGTAATTTTTATTAAAAAAAAACAAACAAAAAAAACCATTGTAACTGACAGAGGAAAGAAACTCCATGAAATGTGCCATACATTCAAAGAGATGTATTTAAAGTAATTGATTTCTTATTCTCTGAGGTGATCATTGATACAGATACTTCCTGACAATTAAAGAACAAAACCAAAGTTCTGTAACCTTCTGCCCTAAATTATCTTGCAAGATGAAGAGTTCCTGGCCAAGAGTCCTACCTTGCTAAATGCCACATACAGAAGATGAATTTAGAGATAGTTCCACTGGCTTCTCTTCCAGCATTTGCAGCTGTGGTGTCAATGAGACTGGTCTGCAGAGCTCGCTGGTTTGGGTACTGATGACAGACTGAAGAAACTGCCCCGGAAAGAGTCCCAAAAGGAAAAAACAACAGTTGTCTTATCCTCAGTAATACCTGTAGTTCAAAGCCAAAGAGGTGGCCAAAAGTGTGCACTCCCAGGTGAACGTATAACATACAGAAGTATACTTCCCAAGAGCCATTTATTTCTTATATCCCCGTTTCACAGAATATTAGAAAAAGACCACCATATACAAAATTCTTACAAGTTATTAAAAAAACCCTTCAGACCATTAAAACACACAAGAAAATATTTGTTTGCATACAGTAGAAATACAATCCTCATTAAAGCAGCATACCAGAGAAGCCAGTTGTTAAGTAAATTTTCAATTAAAAAAGACAAAAGCCCAGATGTTCCTGTAACACAACCAGAACATTGGAGAAAAGAGAGGAACAAAACATTCATAGTCTGCCATTCCGGGTATATCATCTTCGTAAGGTCACTTCAGGCCTAAAAGAATATGGTATTGAACAAAGAGCATGGAGACAGCGCCTGGGCAGAGCATTCTGTGCCCTACCCTCAGAACAGCAGCTCTCCTCGGCTATGCTTTACTGATGTAGCCTCCTAATGCCTTCCCTCCAGAGGACAGTTTGCCACCAATGAAGACAGTCCAGACTCAAATCATGAGGCTCCCAAATAAAACAGGGTGGCGAAGTATCTGATTTACACACTGAAATTATTAAAACCTCAGACTTGCTGCCATCAGTAAGAAAACATGAGCTCGTGGGATAATCTTGGAGAAAAAGTGATTCTCAAAAAGCTGTCCCTGCTCTACCACCTTGCTTGTGGTCAGACAGGGAGGGAGCCTCCAGAAGAACACAGCACATGCACAGCTATTCCTGGGACAGCATCTTGCCTATGGCTGCCTCATACCAACCACAGTGGTTTCATGACAGCAACTTGCAGACGCCCAGGGTCTTGGCAACAGCCCCCTGCAGGTCCACACCTCCTGCAGCTGCTATACACATGCAGATAGTTCTCAGGAAGGACATGGTGACCTACACTGGCAAACAGCCATTATAGGCAACATCTACATTTATAAATAAACTCGCTGCTCTTTCAGCTTCTTCAGTCCCTCTGTTGAAGTACAGACTGCTGATTCTTCTAAAAGCCTAGAAGATCTTAAGCAACAGAAAAATAAAAACACGGACTCCTTCCTTGGGTCAAAATACAAGAAACACCCCAAAACATCAACTGGTTCTTGTTTGGCATTAAACAAAACATAAACATAAATCTCAACCTTAACAAATTAAGCTGTCAGATGCTAGTCCTACTCCATAGGATGCAGCTTTTTCTCTTCTCAAAACTTTATCACTTCCCCTTCTGAGGCACTGGAAGTGGAGTTGCTTCTACTTTTGTGGCTCAGTCACCACACAGAAATACTTGCCTGGCAATACTGGCAACATCCATGGCCCCTTGGTTTGTGAAAGACGTCCTACAGCCCAGCAGTGTCCTGTGCACAGCTGCAGGAGCAGTGCTTGCCCCTTGAGGGCAGAGAGAACTGTTCCCAAACCTCATCCTTTCAAAGCATGACTACTTAAGTTACCTGCAGTATCCTGTTAGCTCCTCCTTTTGGCTTACTGCTTGACTGGCTGTGCCTGCTCTCAACACGGCTTCAGCATCTTCCATACTCGGACCCTCTTCATCATCTCCTTGATGTGTCCACCTGCCACACTGATCCCGCAGTGGAGGTGAACACCAGCCATTCACTCTTCAGCACACTGATGCTTTCCACTGAGTATGACAGGTTCATTTCTGGCTGCCCACCTCTTTGCAGGGCCTCCTGCCCTCACCTTCTCTGCTCACCAGACACCCTTCATAAAGAAAAGTGAAAGTTCCTGCATTTGCTCTTCAATACTTCTTCCTACATCATGGAGATGGTGAATGCTAGCATATGCCACAAACTTCCTGCCAATATACAGACTTTATATTATATAAATAGGTAAAAGTTTCCGACAAAATATCCTATAATTTCTGTGATGTAACATTTTTAAATAGCATTAAAAACACAAACCATCCAGCCCTTGTGATTAAATATACAAACATTTGTGAATTGATAAGGCTCATAGGTACATATGCAAAAATAAAGTGCCCCTCCCCCACCAAGAAACAGCTCTGTACAGCTATGTTTGAAACAGAACAAGTTATTTAAAATAAAACCTTACAAGCTGGAAGTGCAGCCAGACTTTCAATTCTTGTTCTCATTTCTGCTTTCAACTCGGCAACAGAGGAGTATTTACAAGCGAAAGAGGAGCTGCCATGGCTGACTCCACAGTGCCATTGACCTGCAACCTGTCCAGCTAAGTGCCTCACAGGGCCTTGGTGCTGGCTGGGTGAGCAGTGTGGGGCACGGGCTTCTGATGAGGGTAGTAGCTGTACAAGTAAACCTGTAACAGGATAGCAATGTCCACAAAAACCTGCAGAAGTCCACAGATGGAGAACTGGAAAGGGGCTTGATTCAAGATGAAGTAAACAGTCTTGAATGTGTCCCCGCTGGTCCACATCAGCACCATCTTGACACTAGAAGACAGAAAAGAAAGAGTATTTATTGAGAAGAACTTGGCTTGTGATTATACCTGCCATGCCACAGTATGCTACCTACTTCAGCAAGGGTTTATACTCAACAGTGGGTTGGGACACCCCTTGACAAGGACAGTGTACCTAGCCAAGACATGCAGCACTGTACTTGGAAGGGAAGATCAAATTCTCTACCCCACATATTGCAGCACTCTTACCTCAACAATTACAGCTCCAAATGCCTGTGGCTATGAAGGTAGCCAGCATTTTAAAATATCCCGTTGGGATATTTGACTCAGTGGTGCTCTGTAAACATGACTGCCACATGCTGACAGCACTGACCATAAATCAAAGTAACACAGTGCATGGAAAACAAAGGCAATTCATTCCAGCAGTTACTTCTTGTCCATGCAATTTTGCACTCCTACAAGGTGGAATAACATGTAGAGTGCTCTCTCATGCATGCACACTTTTTTAGCATCTGCTGAAACAAACACTTCTGATGAGGTACAAGAAACCATTTCTTGCTGCAAAAAATGCAAAACCAAAAGAAGTCCAGAAAGACAGATTGTCCAATAATACAGAAAGAGGGAAAACAACATGCCTGCAGCTGTTACTGGAAGGATGAGCATCACTAGGGATTTTTATCAAGGACACCGATCAAAAGCAATGCTTAGGCTTCCTTTTAATAGCCATCCTTGCTTTCATCTAGCTGCACTGCTGAGCCATCCCCTGTCCTGCAGTCCAGCTCCTGCTCCCCCACATCAGAAGAAACTCTGGGGAACAGAAGAAAGCTCTTCAAATAGACCAGTTTTTTTTCAGTGCCCTCAACAAAATGTGAACAGCCAGATCCTGAGGACTGTTTCTGAGCTTCATGCACTTTAACAGGAGTGCTTTTTAAGCAGCTGGATAAGCAGCAGCGGACAAAAGCTTTGTAGTTCACAGTATGAGCATTGCGCATGATTTGTCATAATTATGAGCAATTACGTTTTGCCAGCATTGACTCCAATTCATCAAACACAGTCAGGCCCTTGCAGCAGGGTAGGACTTAATGTTCGTTTCTCAAACATTCAGGCAGGGAGCTAGCACAATTTGTATTTTGGATACAAGTACACTATGCTATTACAAGCCAAATGCTGCAGCCCACTCTCTCCCTATAAAGAAAAGGTGGCCAAGTGCATCAGTTTATATTGCCCCATCACACTAGGGAAACGCAAGCCTTTTTTGTAACTCATGTGATGTCACTGAGTGCAAACAGGTCTTCAATCACAGAATCATAGAATAGTTAGGACTGGAAGGGACCTCAAGATCATCCAGTTCCAACCCCCTCTCAGGGACCTTTCAAAGTGAGTCCACTCCCACTGTGTGGAAGTGCAAGCAAGGACATGGGGTCGAGTAAGCAGTCATTCCCCATCCAAGGTCATTCTAAAAATGTAAATAAATAATCAGAGAAGGAAAACAACTGCTAAATCTGCAACTGCCAGTTGTGCTCTGTGCACAAAAAGCCTGCACCACCTGCCTTGTGCATGTTCCCAGTCACACCGAGTACCTTACACCACACTTATGGGAGGTTTGCCGATGCAAGCAGTGGTGGGGATTGTTTGGGATTTTAATTAGGAAAGGTGATAAACTCTGAGGGTCATAAAACTGGCACCTTGCTTGCAGGCAGCCAACATTCCTCCTCCTCTGAGTTTAAGCTTATCCATGTTTGCTAGGCAACTGATCACAATTTGTCAATCTCTGCTAGCATGGTTGAGGGACCCTCACTAAAAGCGCATGCTAAACCTGGCAGGTCAAACTAACTGCTCGATGTTGACAGAAAAACTATTCAGGGATGCCAGGAAATATCTGGATTAAGAATTTAATGTGCAAAAGATATTTGTCACATATTCCCCATGGAGAAAGTTAAGTGGGTTTTAAAAGTAACCCCAGGGTACAGTGTAGATGTGGAGAAGATACAAGCTGTCAGAAGATGCACAGCCTACAAAAGAGTTTACTCCTCCAAAGAAATAATAAACACTGGGGATTGCAGTTCTGCAGCACCGTAGAAGCCAAGCACTAGAAGCACACCTCTTCCTGTGAGACATGCTGTGCTGAG
Organism: Pezoporus flaviventris; assembly: GCF_033815535.1. Lineage (NCBI taxonomy): Eukaryota > Metazoa > Chordata > Aves > Psittaciformes > Psittacidae > Pezoporus > Pezoporus flaviventris. The sequence goes on from NW_026892555.1 coordinate 96,398,255, forward strand.
TTTGTCAAAGCAATTCTGGACTTTGCTAGGAAGCCACTTGTGAACTCAACAGCCTCCAACACCAACTGGGTAACTTGGTGCATGCTCCAGTAGCCTTGGCATGTTCCAGAGCCCTGCTATTCAGTTCACACGCACATCAGACATTCAAGGAAATCAGCATCATGATGGGGGTTCTCACTAGGACATGACAATGCTCTATACATGGGAAAACCTCAACTTGGCAAAAATGACTTAAAAAAATGTAACTGGTAGTGTAAACAGCTAATACCACTGGTCTGTCACTGAATCAAAAAAACATACATCCTTTGCTGCCCTATGGAGGAGACATTTACTCACACTCTCCACTCCCCCACCAGGCTATTTACAGTAGGAGTCAATTCTGGAAAAGTTACAGATCTTGAATATCCTTTCAATGCCCTTGAAAGAAAGCATCCTGCTCCTTTTGCTGGGAACCAGCTTGTTGCTGCATATGCTCTCTATGTTTTGCCTATGGTGTGACCACCCCGAGAACACCCAATCTCATCCGACCTTGGAAGCTAAGCAGGGTCTGGCTCAGGTCTTCTCTAAGATTAAGCAACTATTTAAGAATACTACCAAAAGATCTTCCCAGAGGCTGGACAGTCATGAGTGGCACAATGTATGGGATCATACGGGCAAGCGTTTAAACCAGTTAGCACCTCCGGTGCTTTGGAATTTCACTCCTGAACAAATGCGGAATCCAGAAAAATTAGCAGAACACTTAGACGAGGTGGGCTGCCATCCTGGCAATACCAGAGACGGATTAACTCGCTGCAACGTGCTGGGGCTTGGCCAACCTATCTTGGGCAGAGAGCTGCCTCTTACCTGCCCTGGAGGAGAAAAGAGGACCAGTGTCTGTGAAGAAAGTAAGGGGTTTATTGCTCAAAAGAAATAGGAGTTTTCAGTTGGCTGTGGGAAAGGAAGAGGAAAAAGAGAAGAGCACACCTGAGCCATTCATCCACTGCTCTGCTGTAACCTCCATTTGCTGAATGAAGCTCCAGTTCCTGTAAGATGTGTGAAGCTCATATTTAACAAGCTACCAACACACCACAGGGGGAAATCCTCTAGTCTCAGCTTTCTTCCCCTGCAGGACTCTGCATGCTGCATGATGGTAAATCTGTGGGATCACAGCAACAGCATGAATCTTCCAAGGAGCTACCTGACTCAGCAGCAGCTTCAGTGCAGGCTGCCACCGGCAATGAACAAGCCCTCTGCATGGCTCTGCTCCTTTGCAGTGCCATGCACCAGGTGCCATGAGCTGGCAGATTGCAGCCTATTGGCATTTATCTGGCCCTTAGCTTTACAGTGCAAGAGAAACTGCTGCGCTGTTAACGTAGATGAGGCTTTGCTGCAGGAGACAGTCAGGACCGACCACCAACACTGTCTGAGACCGGAGAGCACAGCACAAACAGCAGCCTCATGCTGTATCTTCCTGACATCTGCAAAGCCATGTGAGCGCAGCTGTTCTGCACAGCACTGGCTACACAGCAAAGCGGGAGTTGGGAGTAAATAAATGGGTGTCTTTCCTGAAATAGCCCAAAAATAAGCTGGGGTGACATGAAGATGCTCACCCTGCTGACATGAAGGATACAGTCTAGCAGGACAGCTCAACTGTTCTTAGCACAAATAAGTGAGCAGGTTAGGGGTGAGCAGTGCCACAATGCAGTCTGGGGACACGGAAATAAACAAATGGCAGCATTTGATTGTGTGACTACAGAGATGCCAACTGGAGGGACAGGAGGCAGGAACTGTGCTGAAATAGCTGGTATTGCCAGAGGCTGAAGCAGACTTTCAGTAAAAATAGCACTTCCCAGTAATTTAAATCAGTACTGCAGTATCCAATGACAACAGATCTCCTAAAAGCAAGTGCCTTCCTTACAGCTGAGCTTGTTACAAGGAGCTGCTAATGTAGTAACAGTCAGTATCAGGTCTGTGTCAATTGCAATTGACCACAAAGAGGAAAAGCTGGCATTTTTCAATTGCTCATAAAATCTGAAAGAACACTTATTTATTCTGCTGTTGGAATTAATTCTCAGAAAGACACCATCACTTCTGATCAGATGCTAGATTAGGGATGGATTGCTGAAGGCTTTTTTTTAATATGGCAATATAAAAATGCCCTACAGTACTGCTGTTCTCCACCGCAGACAGCAGATGCCACACAGACGCTGTACCAAGCTTCATTTGCTAAATAAATAAATGGCATGCTAGAAAACAGCATTCACTTTTCTCATGGAACAACCTGTTTCATTCAGGTCCCTTACATATTGTGTATTAATTATGAAGTGACGGCAACTAGAGGCAGAAAACACTTATGAGTACACCGTATCTGCAGTTAGCCAATGAAGCATAATTTTTCAGGAGAATACTCCTGAAATTATTCAGATGCAGAGAGAGCTTGTAAGGTGCATTCCAAAGAGCTTTGTTGCTTCTCCTTGAGAAGCTAACAGAGACTGAGTAATTTACAGAACAATGAGATTAGCTAGGTATTTAGTCTCAATTCCCTTATCCAGGACTAATAAGCTCAAATCAAAGCCTTTCGGCATCTTCATTCTTTCTGCTCAAAACCTGCCTGCAACAGTATCAAGTCTCTGGTTTTCCTTTGGAGTCTGCACACACTCTGCTCAGCATTAGTCACTTTTTGGTCATTACACCTTTCAAGAAATCTGGAGAGAGATTTTTTACAAGGGTATGTACAAGGGTAGTGAGGCACTGGCACAGGTTGCTCAGAGAAGCTGTGGCTGCCCCGTCCCTGGAAGTGTTGAAGGCCAGGTTGGATGGGGCTTTCAGCAACCTGGTCTAGTGGAAGGTGGCCCTGTCCATGGCAGGGGGCTGCAACTAGCTGAGCTTTAAAAGTCCCTTGCAGCCCAAACCAGTCTGTGATTCTGTGACTCTTCTTCCTTCATCTGAAAGAGCAAAAACTGCCAAAAAAAGGATCTTGTTAAAAAATATAAGCCATGAAGCCCTGTCTTCCACCTCCCTGGTAAACTGGTCTGTCTGAAGACTAGTTGCAATCATCCATCCAAATAACTTACAAACAGTAGCACATTAGCAGAGCTGCAAAGCAGCAGTCTGCAGAACACAGGCTGGTACTTAGCACAAAACCCACACAAGAAAGATATGGCAGTACTCGCTTCCCGTTTGCACTGTAGATTTTCTCACATCAATGTTATGACTCTGCATGTTTGTAGCTTAACACACAAACCCAAAAATACCCTGCAAGCTGGAAGACACAAAGAGGATCAGACATGAGACAGTGACTTCCGCTGAGAAATTCTGTAGTGGTTTGACCAAACACTGCAGCAGAAATAGCAACAGGAGGCTTGTGTTGCCCTGGTGTAATTATATCCTGCTACAGTCACACACTTGTTTCTAATTGTGCTCAGACAGTCAATGAACTCAAAAATCCGGTTATTTTCAATAAAAGAAAAATGAGTATAATTTATTGACCTTTATCTACTTTGAATGCTGCTCTTTTAGGGGGATGTTTTTTCTCTCTCTTTCTATCCCAGGCAACTGTAACTAAAAGGAAGAGAATTAGCCTGGGCTCTTTTTGTTCAAGAATCGGTGGAAGTTGACCACAAATTTCCCAGCGTCATGGCCATGACATGGGAAATGCCAGGCTCAAAAATCTGAGCTTTTAGACTGCTGTAGTTTCAGACATTTCTTCATATATATACTATCACTTGACTTTCATATATGTTTAAAAACTGGTGACAGTTCTTTAGATGACTGGGGATATAAAAGTAGAATAAAATTATTTAAGGGCTGACAAGTTAATATTTCCTCCAGCAATAAGGTACACATCGAAACAGCCTGTCAATGAGTATTTTGAACATTGCATTTGGTTTTGGGAAGCAAGCAAGATGGTACAGAAGGTGCAACCTTTTAAGCTGTTGCCTCCCACAAGCCATTTGTATGGTTATGCCTGGAAGAGAAAGCAGATTCAGTTATAACATCCTGACTCTGGAAAACTTTCAGCTCCCATTTGCAGCTCCAAAATAGTCTCCTTAGAGAAGACAGCAAGCATCTGTAACACTGCACTTCGATCACAGGCTGGCCTGCCTTCAACAGTGAAACACAGACCAGAAAACACGAAATCCAAATGCCATGGTATTTTTGATACTGCACAAAAGAAACAAAAATTAATAAATAGAGCATTTGTTCATAACAAAAAGCCATATGGCCTAACAAAAAAGGAGTTCTGCTGATGCTAACCTATTTGTTTTGCCTGCCAAAAATTACTGAAAAGGAAAAGAGAAGAAAACATTGGGATCGGATATCCAAAGTGTCCAAAGTTTGAAAATGTGGAAACTAAATGTGCACACCTTAAGATGTGTCCTTCCGTGTGAGCAAGCATAGATCTTGTTTTTAAATACTGCACAGCCAGCTGGAATCCAAGCATGAAACTGTCCACCAGTCCTACGTGCTCTGCCTTGGTAAGAGTGCCTTACCTCACTCCTCAACAATTCCTCTGAGGCTGGAGCAACACTAACCATCTCCAGATGGAGTCATTTGTTCAGCCCTGCAATGCTAGCAGGAGTTAAGAGGAGCATGTGGCAAGAGAGATCCAGCATTTATTTTGGATCTCTGGAAATGAGCTAAAGCAGTTGAGTTAAAGCCACAACCATGACCAATGGATACCACAGAGGGCTGCAGTACAAGAGCAAACTGTCTGAAAGCTCTTGTGAAAGACTGTACACATCCCTGAGGAAAGATAAAATGGATGACTTCACTCTGGAACACCATCAGGCAAACAATCCCAGAAAGATGCAGTCTGAAGTGATTGCTGATGGGTTCTTTTTCAACATATGCATTTTATGCAGACTCACAAATAAAACGAAGGTTCATGGAAAATTATGGTAAGCAGGTATTTGTCAATTACTTTTCAGCATAAACTTCTGTTTTCTAAATTCCATAAAGCTGCAGGGTGTGAGGCATTTTGACCCTGCTTAGCACATCCACCCAAAAGCCCGTATGTGTTAGAACACGTCTGTCAAAGGACAATCAAGGAGAAACTACAAAGACACAGAACACGGGTCTGGTGTTGGTGGATAGTCCAGGATCACTCGTATGGCCTCTGGCTATTTCAAGCAGCTATGCCTAAAGTTTAGTCTGTACATGTCCACTAACTGGTAACCCTTAACAGCTACAAAATATTTCTAGTGTTCCGCAGCTTGTGCTTCAGAAAGAGGGGCGGCAGGTCTTAACAGCCTCAAACACCCTAAGTGTTTGCACAGCAGGTGGGAAAACAAATCTCTCTGTGGATCAGAGGAAATACTTGAACCACAATTCACACTAGTGCACTTCCTGCCAGGAGACACAAATGGACACTGGCCAGACTGCAAAGGTCAGGTCTGCTCAGACACGTGGTACAAACATGTCCGAGACAGGCTCTGCTGCTGCTGCAGGCAGATTTGGAAGCTTCAAGACCTGCTGCCATGAGATGGAGCATCTCTCCTCAAGTAGCAGCAAATCACGCCTTACACTGCTCAGAGTAATACAGTCAGCTGCCAATGCACACGGTAGTGCCACCTTAACATAAATGGTGCAGAGCATGCCTAAATTACACCACCCTTCAGCATCCCATGAAGTTGTTTTTGAATACCTGTCACTCCTTCCCTGTCTCTCACCTCTCGCTCAAGGCATTACAATTAATGGCACTGTAGACACAGCTAATGACACCACTGCTATGCCCCACAGGGCCAGTGCTAAGAGATGGCAAAATTACGTCCCTGTGTTAGCACCACTCAGTGTATTGCTGTCTCTAGCTCTAAGTAACTTGAGACACATACGATTTGAAAAGTAATAAAAAGACAGGAGGGAACAAAGCTTTGCTTCGGCACAGCTTCAGCTGTGTATCCCAAGGCTCGAATCATAACTCTTAAATCTTCCTTTCTTCCTGTCCTAGGCAACAAAGAAATCATCAGACTCTTCCTCCAATTTAACTTGAGGTAATTTGAACACATTTTTCCCTCTTCTTCATATGGGAACTGGTACTTACTCTGAATGTGCTTTTAGTATTAAAATTCAGTAACTGCAATTGTCACTTTAGTCAACATACATAAGGTAACAGTTCTAGCTCTAATGCCCTCCTTATTGTGGATGACGAGTGTTCAGTAATTGTCTCCAATGCCAGCGCCATGAGGACAAAATCTAATGATATTACAGTCATTACTTTTTATGAATTAATCACATCCTTCAGCTAGCAAAATCCTTCTCACATTCTAAGAAAACACAGAAGGACTGAAAACCCAAATCACACTAGTGAGAGTGATCGCTCAGGGACAAAGTCCTACCTTGCAATCAGTTTACTGCCCAGAAGTAAAGTTAAGATGTTTGCAAGAAACACAGCTCGCACTCTTCTCAAAACCACTTCACCGTTACAAGGAAATAATGTCTTGCAGCTCTGTATAAGGGTATGTCAGCAGCTAAGTCTTCATACAAAATGCCGGTTTTCCCCTTTCCTTCCACATGCATATGCGTGCACAGAGGTACTTGTCCTGGGTTCAGCAGTAGTAGTCATGTTTGTTTTTTTTTCCTTTGTGCTAGCTGGTGCAGTGCTGTGTTTTGACTTCCAACCTGAGAACAGTGTTGGTGAAGTCAATGTTTTCAGTTGTTGCTAAGTGATGTTTACCCTGACCAAGGACTTTGTGAGGCTCATGCTCTGCCAGGGAGGAGGGGAAGCCGGGAGGAAGCAGAGACGGGGTGCCTGACTCGGGCTAGCCAGGGAGGTATTCCATACCACAGCACGTCATGGCCGGGGTGGGGGGTGACTGGGAGTTACCCGGAAGGACACAGGGCTTCCGGGTGGAACTCGTCTTCTTGGCCGGTGGTATCGTATTCTCTTCCCTTGTTATTTTCCCTTATCACTGTTGTAGTTGATAATTGCGGTGGTGATTTGTGTACATTGGTTGCTGGACTGTTCTTGTCTCAACCCGTGGGAGTTGCACTCTTTCGATCCTCCTCCCCGTTCCTCCGGGAGTGGGGGAGAACCCCGGTGGGGGGGGGGGGACACGGACCTCGATTGTTGTCAGCTCGGCACCACTCACTGGGAGTGAGTGAACAAGTTACCTGACTGGGTTTAAACCACGACAGTACTGAAGTTCAAGGCAACAGTGATGGACCATATGCCTGTGTGCAGGAAGGTTGTACTTTGCCAGGAGGTGCCATCACAATCCAACACTTTCTGAGCCACTTTCCATGTGCAGCATCACCACTGACTTACACTGGCTGCTGAGCCCTGCTTAGGTTTAAAGCCCTAGTGCTTTAAAGCCCTGCTGTGGACAGAACTGAATGCTGAAGGGAGGAAATAAAAGCATCACAATCACATCCCACAGATAATAGCATGAAGCAAATCTTAAAATTTCGGCCCAGACTTTCTGGAGGTCAAATATCCCCTAGGTATTTTCATTCCCAAACCCTTGTTTCTGCCCCTGTGCACACTATGAATCCTGCTTTAGGAAATTCTCTAATACAAGATTTAGTATCTGAAGGGACAGGGCTTCTATCATTACCCTGAAAAACCTTACCTGACAATGCCAGGACATCTTGCTTGGCATGTAATTATGTGGACATACAACATTCCCTGCCATCCTCCCTGGCACAATCCTACCTTTGAGCCTTGCTAAAACAGCTTTTTCTGACACCACGCTTTGTTTCTTCTTACATCCCACTCAAGAATGCTACAAGCACTCCCTGTCTCAGTTTTCAGGTAAATCATCCATCCTGTCAGTCACTGCACTTCCAAATTTTCTCTGTTTGCTTGCCTCTCTGTGTCTGAAGAGCCGGGGACCAAATGCACCACTGCAGGTCAAATTCTAACAGAAAAAAAACCTCATCTTTCTGGACCACCCTGCAAAGTAATTTCCTGGCCTAAGTTTCACCAGTTTCTTGCTGTTCTAGCTCATTTATTAACCCCCTACATTACTCACCACTCTGCTCACTTACAGATCTTCATCACGGTCAGTATTACCATTATGGATATTTGCATCCTTGCATCTCAATCTACATTTCTCCAAACCCAAGTCTCATTTTACTTCCATTCTATATTCCTAATCTCACTCAGCCCTACTGCATTGAGGGAGCATCCTGGGTTTAGCAGTAGCAGTCAATTTTTCTCCTTCTTGGTAGCTGGTGCAGTGTTGTGTTTTGACTTTCAGCCTGGGAACAGCGCTGATAATACCGATGTTTTCAGTTGTTGCTAAGCAATGTTTAGCCTGACCAAGGACTTTCTGAGTCTCATGCTCTGCCAGGGAGGAGGGGAAGCCGTGAGGAAGCAGAGACAGGACACCGGACCCGAACTAGCCAAAGAGATATTCCATACCACAGCATGGCATCATGCCCAGGGGGGTAACTGGGAGTTACCCGGAAGGACATGGGGTTGTCTGGGCGGACTTGTTTTCGGCGGGTGGTATTGTATTCTCTTCCCTTGTTATTTTCTCTTATCATTATTATCATTGGTGGTAGCAGTAGTGGTTTGTGTTATACCTTAGTTACTGGACTGTTCTTATCTCAACCCATGGGAGTTACATTCTTTTAATTCTCCTCCCCATCCCTCCAGGAGCGGGGAAGGGAGGGGGGAAGGAGGGAGGAAAAGGGAGGGAAGGAGTGAAAGAGCTGTCTGGCTGGGTTTAAACCACGACAGGAGACAATTCTGCAAACACGTAAGTAGATAACTTATTCCACTTACACAACCGACTGTGGTGAGTTCTGTCAAAATAATACCGGCATTGGAATTGAGGCACTTCTGTTCCTAAATTTGTTAGGTAACAGAGGAAAAAGGGCATCCTTAGAAAACTTAAGTCTCTCAGGTGCCTCAGTTCTGAACTTTAGCATCTTGGCAAGACCTGACCTTAATCATGCAAAATACCTTGCATGACACTTCCTTGCCAGCAGAAAACAGAGTGCCCAAATTTAATGGAATGTGTTTTTTTCTAGCAGAAGTACATTTTCTCTTGTATTCCAAATTTTCAGGGCACAGTGAAAAGCACCAACTGAAGAAAGCACTCACTAAATATGCCAACAGTGTTTTATTCCCATTACTGTAAAGAAGCCTTGAACTATTTGTAAAAGATGAATGCTTTTGCTTTGAAGTCAACTGCTTTGAATTTACCTTTTTAACTGACAGGCTGAGGTGCCAGGGGAAGAGAAATGAGAAAGAGGTTCAATATGAACAAGAGCTTTAGCAGTCCACATTGTGCTGCACTCTGGATGATACTTAAGGGAAGTGGATACTGCTGCTCACCCTGTCAGAAGTAATGGAAGGGTAAGGGAAAGAAAATCTCCATCACCAGTTTTTTTCACCTGCCTCTTCCTTCAGTTCCTGGAATTCTCAGATGTCTTGAGCGCACAGGACACAAAGAACTGCCTTTGGAGCCTCATACTGTGGTGCTACGGGCCTTGACAGAACAGTTCTGGGGAGGCACAGCAGGCAAGCACAGAGGTGAACACAGCACTGACCCCAGCACAGCAACCCACAGGCCGTATGCCCACAGGGACTCAAGCAAAAGTGCAGGTCCTTGAACCTGAAGCATTGATCACAGGTCTGCTGTGATTGAAAAGAGGGTGTGGGAGAGGAGCAGAGAATCCGTTTGCTTCCTGGGATCAGAACAAAATGTTTTCAATCTATTTGTTCACATGCTGACAGGACTCTGCCTGAGTGCACTAAAGAAAGACCAAGCCTCTTTACTTTCCTGACTTAGTAACACTTCAAAGGGAGAAGAAACTAGCAATCTTCTGAGGACTAGAGATGACTTTCGAAACTCTTAACTTTAAAACAGCCAGATTAAGGAAGGGAATCTGATGTTCTGGTGTTTATTAGAACCACAAATGAAAAAGGGTAGCGAGAAGAGAAGCTGTAAGTGATATGCCTTACAGTTGTACAAAAAAAATGGTCCATCCAGTCATGAAAATTGTTTACTGACTACTCCTCAAACTGTTGCAAACATGGATATGTATGCAAAGTCCAGAAATTAGAAACCCCAGACTATTTTATATAAAGGCAACCATTTAGGACAATAGTAACCAGCTGATCAGTGACACAGTAATTAAACAAGAAATGTCACCAAAGCAAAACAATAGAACAAGTAAAACTTCCCCAGAAAATTGTATGAATGCTGTCTGGAGCCTCAGAAGCAATGACAACAACTTTTGCAAACCCACAGAGAAAGCTAAAGATCTGAGCAGAAAAAGCACTTAGGAAGATGAATACGATCACATAACTACAATAAATGGTAAGAATAGTTTAAAATGGGCAATTTGTAAGCACACTGACAACTCTGATTAACTTAGTGCAGTAGAAAAGGCAGTGAAAATAAGGAATAGCCTATACAACACAAAGTACAAACCACTTTTAAGTAGTGCTAATAATTTTGCATTTAGCAATGTATTTCTGGTTCACACTTAAGACCTTGATTACTCCATTTGCGAGGATCCCAGATTTACCTATTAGTTCCCAATTATTCTCTTGAAATCTACTTTCTCTTTTAGAACTCAGTCGCTTATGATTGTCTATACAATGCTTTCTGTAATGAAAAACCTGCTTCTCAATTTATGGGTCAGATGATTTGAATCCATAAAGCTATTCTTATTTAATTAACCCAGTGGCCCCTACTTCCTGTACCCCTCTTCAACCTCCTCTCTCTTGACTATTTAGTATATAAAGCAACTACTATTTTAAGAATAAGAGTAGACATGCTTATATGAGGATTTGGAGTCTACAATCTCAAAGCCTCAGAGAAAGAGTTTTCTCTCTTCAGCAGCTTCATTGCTGTTAGTGCCAGACTGGACACAATGCACTCCAAACTCAGGTCACCACTGTACTGGCCAGTGTTTGCCTTATGTGTATGGCACACTGAGAAGAGGAAAACTCTCATGTATGCATCCATTATCCCTACTTCTATTTCTTTGATTTTGCTCTCATCCATGCAGTTTCTCTCAGTGAGAAACAGAAGCTGGGGATGGGCGGAATCAATAGTGGTATTGCCTGCATTATCTTCTTTTAACTTTTCTTCTTTTGACACTTTTTAAGTCCTTTTCAGTTAATTTCTCTTACTCCTTCACTGAACCTCCCCAAAGAAGCACAGATATGTAATGAAGCTGCTGTAATAGATGTCAACTGCATCTAACATCTCTCTTCTATGGAACTAAATTTATTTTTAGTTAAGAAGCTAATGCATTACTAGTGCCTGGGCAGAAACACGCACAACTGATGCTACTCCTCTCTGGATTAGGGTTTTGTTTCCTTTTAAACAGCAGAACTACAAAGCAAGTAACTCACTATTCAAAAATTCCCCCAGGCAAAAAAAATCCCAAGAAACCACAGCAGTGGCACCTTTACAGCACTTGCCTAATCTCCTTAAATCTAAATAGAGGGGGTGGCCACACATTGGTTAGCCAGCCCTGAATAAAGCCCGACATCACAGCACCTGGCTAATTCAATACAGGCAAAAATACCTAGCAGCTCACATTAATCTCCCCAGAGTTTGAATAAAGAAAGGATTGGTCTCTGGGAAAAACATTGTCCTCGAAAGTCAAACGCTTGTCTTAAAAAAACTGTATGAAGAGCTGCATAGCAAGCAAAAAGCTATAAAGCAGTACCAAATAAAAGCACCCCACAACAAAATTTTATCTTCCCAAGACATACCATCTTCTCCTATTTTTAGTATTATCTATAGTGAAAATGAGGAAATAATATCTCAGGATACACATTTAATATAATTTCTCTTTCATATCTCTTTACACTGCACTTATTTCACTGGATACTTTCAGATAAATGCCTGCTCGTAACTGGCTCACAGCTGCAGCACACGTCATAAAACACTTTGAGTGGAAAAGCATTCTTAAAATTTGCAGCTCCTGGCTCCGGCAGCTCCTGAGATGATAAATGCTGATTATTTCTCCTTCGGCAACTTGTGGTTTTTAAAACAGGATAATCACTGTGACCAGTACAGTACTGCCACAGGAGGGACTAACTATTTTCTTTATTTCATTGCACAATGATCTGATTGAATGCAATGAGGTTTTCCTCATTCAGCCTTTTTAGGCCAGATTTATCAAGACAGGTTCACACATAAGCAGAGTAACTGATTGTGCTAGTTGTATCTAGGTGGTGAAGTTTTGTGCCTTTGATCCAGTGTCAACCAAATGTGACAGCCAAAGATATGCAGAAAGGAGGGTCCTTTCAAGCAGACTGAAAACTGGCCACAGACTAGAAGAGAGACAAGGGGATGACACAGCCCTTCCCTGGTGTCGTGGCTTAAACCCTAGCCAGACAGCTTGTTCACTCACTCCCAGTGAGTGGTGTCGGGCTGGAAGCAATCGAGGCCCCCCCCACCCCAGGGCTCTCCCCTTCCCCCTTCCCGGAGGGATGGGGAGGAGGACTGAAAGAGTGTAACTCCCACAGGTTGAGACAAGAACAGTCCAGCAACCAGTGTACAACACAAATCACCACCGCTACTATCAACGACAACAATGATAAGAGAAAATAACAAGGGAAGAGAATACAATACCACCCGCCGAAAACAAGTCCGACCCAGAAACCTGTGTCCTTCCGGGTAACTCCCAGTTACCCCCCACCCCAGGCATGCCATGTTGTGGTATGGAATACCTCTGGCTAGCTTGGGTCAGGTGTCCTGTCTCTGCTTCCTCCTGGCTTCCCCTCCTCCCTGGCAGAGCATGAGCCTCACAAAGTCCTTGGTCAGGGTAAACATTACTTAGCAACAACTGAAAACATCGGTGTTATCAGCACTGTTCCCAGGCTGAAAGTCAAAACACAGCGCTGCACCAGCTACCAAGAAGGAGAAAAACTGACTGCTACTGCTAAACCCAGGTCACCTGGCTCTGTCCCTCCAACCCCTCAGCTGCGCAAGCAGTCCTGAGCCAGGCATAGCATGTGCTAACCTGTACCCAAGCGTGCAGTCAGTAAAGAGACAACAGCACACACCAGGAGCTCAACAACCCCTGCAAGACTACCTTGCTTATTGGGCCCATACTTCCAAGCTAACCATTGATGGCCACACTGGGGTATCACCTGGAATGTGTGCTTCTGAGTGTTCAAGACACTCAGCTCAGCTCAGTCCTAATGCTAAAATTCTTTCTCGCACCTGGGGAGATTCTGCTAACCAGCGGCTCTGAAGTCCAAGCACTGACAGAAAAGAAACTGTAGCCCATGAATTTGCAGTCAAAAAGGTTCACTGCCAAGTGATTTTTATGAGCTTTTGTGAAAAACTTCCATCAAATCATAGCATGGTTTGGGTTGGAAGGGAACTTAAAGATCACCCAGTTCCAAACCCTGCCACTGGGCAGGGACACCTTCCACTAGGCCAGGTTGCTCCAAGCCCTGTCCAACCTGGCATTAAACACTTCCAGGGATGGAGCATACACAACTTCCCAGGGCAACCTGTGCCAGTGCCTCATCACTCTCACAGTAAAGGCTTTCTTCTTTATAGCTAACCTAAATCTCCCCTGTTTAAGTTTAAACCCATTACCCCTTGTCCTATCACTACAGTCTCTAATGAAGAGTCCCTCTCCAGCATACTTGTAGGCCCCCTTCAGATACTGGCAGGCTGCTATGAGGCCTCCACACAGCCTTCTCTTCTCCAGGCTGAACAGCCCCAATTCTCTTAGCCCATCTCAGCCTCATCCTGACTCACTCTGTACCAAAGGGGCTCCCAAGCAGAAAATGCCTTAAGCATCAAAGCAAATTTCTGTACATTCCCTCAACAACATTTCAAGCTAGAAAAGAACTTCAAGTAGCTAGTATAAGCACCTCCAAGCCAAACAAGTAGAAGGAACAAATACAACAAAGAACATGGTTTGGGGTTGGTGGAGAGTGGTTATTTGTTTTGACCACATTAAAAATCATCCCAGCAAGTTTAAAAGCAGCAAAACAGAAGTCATTTCAAAACAATGAAAGAGAAGACAGCGTCACAAATGATTACAGCACTCCGTGAACTCAATTTGCTGCTCTACTGTTCCTACAGACCAGTGCACTGATGCACCGAAGTGAACATTTTGTCTCTTAAAAACCTTTACAAGTTGCCTTTGCGATTTGGAAATCTCAGTGTCATTGCTGAGATATCCAGTATACAGTATGAAAAGATAATCTAGTTTAATACCCCAAGAGTGGGTGCAAGATTAGTTTTCTGTCCAACACTTGTTTACCAATGGTTTCCTAGTCGTGACTGTAAATGCCTCCTTTGAGCTTTTTTAAATGTCAGTTACAAGCAAAAAAGTTACACAAAAATAAATACTGATGTCATTTGCTACATACATAATAATGTATTACAAAAAAGTGATAAGCTAATATGTGAGTTACACTGGCAGAGTTATTTGCTGCAGGCTCAAAAAATTTTCCTCTTCATTACTTTTGCTATGCAAGATCTCTTTAGTCCATTTCTAATTATCAGTGTTGCACAGCTTGAGTTGAACTTTTATATGCTGCTAACAGCAACAGCAGTAGTTTTAAACGTTTATTGCACTAAAACGTATTTCACCTTGGAACTGTTCAGCTGGACTCAGACAACAGGTCAGACCTCAGAGGTGTAATGGAGCTCCCACTGCCTTCAGCAGTGCTGCACCAGCTACTGACAGAATCTACTCCAACAGCTGCTGTATTTTCAAGTAAAATTTAGGAAAATGAAACTGCTCTTCCTAGAAAAGCTTTCCCAAACTACACTAAGATTTACCTACACACACAAGGACACACTTACTTGTTTTACATAAGACAGACACCATACCTCATTCCTTCCGTAGACCTATTCTGGTAGTTACGGTAGAGCTGAGGAACACCTAACATAGCTTCAGTGAACACTGCAAGGAAGCCCAGCGTTTCCACAAAGAGAGATGAGTCAAGCCAGAGGTAAGTGATGTAACCGGTCACACCGGTGAAGGTCAGGACACACTGCACGTAGTCTGTAAACTTGCTCCAATGCCAGAAATAGTTCAAGTCAAAATCTGCAACAGAATAGGAACGGAAGAAGAATAAAATATGTTTTCCCAACCAGACTTCAAGTTAATCAGAGTGGAAATGAGAGCTGGGAAGCATGAGGGAGCCACTGTCAGTATCTGGAGGCAGGGAAAGATAGAAAATAAGAGGAAGGACTGAAAAAAAAAACCCAAAACAAAACAACAAAACAAATCAAACTCAAAACCAACAGGAAAAATAAGAGTCTTGATTTGGAAAGCATTTTTTGGGGAGTGTTCAATAAAGAAACAATAAAACAAAGACTTACAAAATACCAAATATTTACAAAGATGACAAAGAGCAAGCATTGACCCTCAAGTACCAAACATGAAGAATTATGAATCTGACTCTAGCAGAGCTAGCATAGGAAGTGTTTCACAAAAAATTCTGAAACACTAAGTCCATGCCCCAAGTACATCAATGCAAGTGCTCTCTCTCTTAGGTCATTATCTCTGTCTTCACATTGCCTCAATCCAAGCTGCTTAGAAGGTCACCTGAAGACCACAGCTCTGTTCCCTGGTGAAATGCAGCTGCTTGCCGTGGTACAGTTTTACTGAGGTAGGTGCAAGACTGACAAAAATTCTCCTGCAACAAGGCCTCTCACAGATATCACCACTTTTCACCCCAAGGGCAAAACAGACTTCACTCCTGCCTTTGGCAGTCCCCATGAATGCAGGGTGCACACCCAGTTCTACATCTATCAGAACAAAACGCTGTATCACGGAACACAACATCCTCTCTTGAGAGGAAAGTACAAACCAGCCATGACATTTGCTTAGTACGTTAACAGAATTCCACTGAAGGTATGTAGCTGTTGTATCGATGAATAATCAAATATACAAGACCCTTATCATCAACTGTATAGCAAAATAACAACAATTTTGAATAAGAACTCTGAAATAACTGTTCATTAGTAGGTGTTCATGTCTTCCTACCTTAAAAGCAAAGTTAAAACACCTACCTTAGGCCAACTTGATTCTGTTAATTGTCAAGACAATGAACAGGGTTATTATAACCAGCCCAAATGTGTGCAACACAGCAGCACATCACTAGAAGATTTCTGTCGCTGCCTCCTGAGCAGAAGTACAGGATGCTACACTGTTAACTCAGGCAAGGAAGACACTGACCTTCACTGAAAACAGGAACAACAAATTCAGTGAAATGGGAATATAGGCACTTAGCTGCCTGAGGATACACAGGCATACACACCAAATACTAATGTAATTTTCTGCATCTTTTCACACTTTCATATCATTATCAGTCTGACCCTCAGATGCTCTTATTAACTAGTCTCCCCTTTTTAGTACTCTGCAAGCCCTCAAACCCTACTGTCTGCATCCAGCTGAATCATGGTACTTTGCCACACAAAGAGGAAAGCAAAACAGGACAGGAGCCATGCCCAACCTGCAGCATTGTCAGCCATCTCCTTGAACTGAATTAAATAATCTGTGGCAAAACCACTGTCAATTTAACATTGACTTTCAGTATTTTATGGCAGTGTCACCTGGGACTCAAGAATTCAGGGACACAAGACTAAATAAAAGGTAGACCCAGTGCTGGCACAGCTCACACAGCACATGAGCATCATGCAGTTCTGGAGCTTTGCGAAGGCTTCCCTGTTTGGAGATGAAGGAAGAACAAAACAGAATGAAGCAACAAAAGGAGGGCACAACACAACCACAATGGCAGGAAAAGACTATCCATTTCAATTTATGTCTATTGCATTTTCTGCAGGGGAGCAGAGTCAATGAGAACCTCTGACAAAGTAGAAGGAATAACGGACACCCAAACTCCCATTTTTTTCACTTTGCCTGATCTACATCTGCATAACATGAAATCGCAGAGGCATAACAAAGTAAACTCACACTTATTTTGACAGCTTCATGAGCAATACCAAGCAAATGGTTTCACCCAACACAATAAGTGTGGCACTACACAACTCTTATATTTGCAAGAAAAGCTTCCAAATGTAAATGTCCCTGAAAAAGCGAGAGAGGCATTTGGGCTCACAATGCGGATGGAATAATGAACAGCAGAAGAGAAGGGGACAAAGATAGTGAGGTTTTAGACCATTTAAAAAAAGCAACCTCCATTCTGGAACAGAGGAGGTACTGATGGCTTTTGATCAAGATGTAACTACTGCTTTTACCAGATTACTTTTTCAAACCTTCTGAGATGTTCTCAGGCAGCCTTTAGTTTCTTCACAGACATTTCTTCACAGACATCTAAAGCACTGGTCAGAGCACTTGCATTCAAATATACAGGGTAGAAAACTTGCATTTAGTTTCTAGCATGGGTCATTCAATTTTAATACAGTGTCAGGGCTGACCTGCATAGACTGTGTTTTTCCTGCATTCTCCAGGTGCTAAAAGATCTTTTTCAAAAAACCCACCTCTGTATACCAAATCCTTATTTCCCCAATATCATTTTTTAATAGAAATGAAAGAACTAAATCTACATGAGGGTGTGGAAGTTTTGGAAGTTCATGGAACAAAACCAGTCAATGTTCACACAACTACTGTGAGACCAGCTACAAAATCCATGGACCTACACAAACACTTAAACATGCAATTATCTCCTCCTACACCAGCTGTTTATGTGCATATTCAGCGCTGATGCACTGAAGTCCATTTCCATTCACGTAAGTACTAATGTCCCTGAACCTAGTATTAGGCAGCCAAGAAATCTCGTAATGATGATAATTTACTCATCATCTTTTGTTGAGTACTGAAAAATACTGAAAATTTTCAGTATTATTTCTATTATAATAACATACATAGATGAGAAAACTATCATGTGAAACAAGACCTCAGCTGAAGCAGGAGAGTTAATTATTAAGACAGGAAAGAGACTAATTCTCTTTTGCTCAAAACTATCATGGTGCATATAGTTTTCATTTCACTATACTAGGTTATGAGTAAGTTCTAGTTTCTGCTATAAATTTTGAAGAGAGGGAGAAGAAGATGAGAAAGACAAAATGAGATAAGAACAGTCATAACCTTACAGAAAAACATCTGTTTATCTTAAAACATACCAATACATAATCACCAACTGCTCTACTTAACAGATGTATTTTCCAAATGAAGAAGTCTATTTTAGGACACTCCACATTACCAAATTCTGCATTACCAACTACTTCCAGGACAAAGGAAAAGAATGACTGAACTTAAAAAAAAAAAAAAAAGGGGGAAGAAGTATAAAATGACCTTTCATACAGGTCATACTTTCTCTGGCCCTAATTTTAACTGTTTTGACTGATTTGCCACGATTGCTTCTTTTTAACCAAGGCTGAAGCTTATCTTCTCTGACAAGTGGTTTCAGAAATTCAAAGGGAAAAAAATATCACATACCCATCACTTGAAGGTTTGGAAACAAACTGTGACTCATTTTTCCAAGTGGCTCCCTTCTCAGGGAGGTGCAAACATACCAGTCCTGTAACAAGAGCTGCACACTTTCAAAGAAAAAAATGTTGATTGTGCTGAGTACTGCGATAGGTGTATACAAAAAAAGGCTTTTAAATGCTTAAAACCAAACGGGAACAGTTCCTTAAAAATTAAATAAAATCAGAAAGGAGAAATAAAACCAGGAGGAGTTTTAAAAACAGAACAAAATCTACATGTGTGTGCAGACAAGTCCTGTCCTCCTCCAATACAGAGCAATCTGCAGCAGAGCTGAGAGGCAGATGTAGCCGCAGCTGTCCCAGGAAGATAATTAGAGGACACCAACCAGTGCTTTGGGCCATATCATTTGAGGTACAGAACTGAACAAAGTTATAAATATTATTACAATCATTATTCACGTTGGAATAAAATTACAAATAATAGAGACAATATTGGGATTTTTGCCCTCCTTCCCCAGCAAACACTGTCCCCTTTCTTTAAAAGGACAAACAAGAAATACCACTACACCACAACTTATTTCTATCAAACGTCATAAAATCTGTCAAATTTAAATCCGGATGCATGATCTTTCTAGTCCCTGAAGTAGGAAGGCGCTGCTTGCACAGCTCACTCCATTCACTAGCTCCCCATCCTGCCCAGAAAGAAATTTATGACATGAGTCTCTATTCAGTTGATGCAGTTCAGACGGTATCTCCCAGTCACTAACATCCTGGACTGATCTGAATTGGCATTACTGCAGTGAAAGGTACTTTATCTTATTACCCATGCCTGAGCTCTTTAATCCACTCAGTGAATTACATTTTAAACATGCTAATCCAGTGATAGATGAGATATTTATGTTTGAAAATCCCATTGATGCTGGGGGAAGGAGTAGCTCAGTAGGTTCATTGTGCAATGACTGGAGAAAAGTCTACACAGCTTGAGGGTGAAGAAAGATGAGATTAGAAGACCTCCTCTGGGAGGCACATTGCATGTCAGCTATGAAAAATGTAAAGCAGGCAGAGACAGCACTGCAAATAACCATGGTTAGCACTAGTCAAGCCAAAATGTAAGTAGTACACTGAAGATTATGGTGTGGGATATATGCCAAATGACACAAAGAAGAATCCACAGTATCAACTTTCATTTGAGGATGACACAAGAGTCCAAACAGTTACATTATTTTTAGTCAAGAAGCATTATATACTAAGTCAGCTACCATGCTAGTTCCTTTCAGGAAAGTGAAGCAAAGACTTTGACATCCTAAAAATTATTGACTGTAGCTCTCAATTTCTCTTGCTAGTTGCCTCTTATTTTGTGCCTTGACCTTTCTAATTCTGTACCTACATCTTTGTGCTACATTCACTTACACTTGTCTTTAGTCATTTGACTCAATTCCCATTTTCCATTTGGTTTCTCTTGCATTCAAGGTCAATGAAGAGCTTCCAATTTACATTCGATCTTTTCAAGGTGGGAGAGTCTGCATTTAGCCCTTTGTATAGCTTCACCAAGGAAATTCTTATGAAGGCAGATGGATTTATTTTACTGTGCTCCCTCCTGTTCCTTATAAATACCATCAGTTCATAGCCATGCACCCAAACTGCCTCCCATAATCAAACCCTTGGCCTCCTGTATGAAAAACACTGCTCACTATCTCATTCTAAGAGCATGCTAGACAGTCTCTACTCCTGAGTGCCTTTCTAAACAGATTACTGGGTAGTTAATCCCACTCCCCCACCCCATTAAAGCTAAATCTTGTGCTCTGGGAGACTGCAGTGCTCTTCACAGAACCTCCAATCCCATGGTCTAACTCTGCACGCCTGACCTGGCCTCCTGTCACAGCCTATTTCTGGACATGATCAAAGGAGTCCAGCCTGAGCAATCAGATGTCCAACACCTTTCTTAGCAACACTGGAATCCAAAACCTGAGTGCTTAGATGCTGAGAAAGAGCCTGATAATGGTAATTCAGCCAACCTGGAACAGTTACAAAATGCAGTCATGGCTAGGAATTATTTCAGGTTATTATCCATGGTGGTTTTACTGTAAAATGCACACACATTTTAAGGATGCAGGAGCTGGAACCTACAGATCTCTGTCCTGCCTGTGAGTTAACCACTTGGCTACTGTGCAGCAGGCTCCCCCTCACTTGCTCTTTTGCTTGTCTCAAGAAGCTTGTGGTCTCTGCGGTAAAAGGGGTTCAGCTCTGAGCAGCAGGCAAATACTATGCCCCTCTTTATCCCAGCCTGGCAATATGGGCAAATCTTTGGACAGTTCAAAGATGCAGACTTGTATCACCAGGCTGACAAGAGAAATTGGCTCAGATATTTCACACATCAAATGTTCTAAGCTACAAACAGGCACTGCACTCGGCAGTACCATCTTTGTAGAAGTAAATTTTGCCACATCCTCTGAAAAGGACTTGGGAGGCACCTGCCACAGGGGACAAGGCCTGGGCAGTAGATTCTGAAAAGGAGACTTTTACACTTGCAGTAACCTCCAGCTGTGCCCACAGGCATTACCTGTCTCCCTGGAAATCCTGATTACAGATGCCTTGTCTCAAACCAGAAGCAGGATTACAGAGAAGCCTGCTGGCTAGCATTCCCCACCTTGCTCATTCTGAGAAGCTCTCAGCAGCAGGTCAGTTTCTCCAATCCTCTGTTCTGAAATTCCTCTGTTTCCCACAGGACATCCAGGAAATAACTGGGCTAACAAGAGCAGGAAAGCTCAGTATGACTGTTACCAGGCAATCAGTAACTTCTCTCACTCTCACCAACTACATAACCAGTTAGGCACTTTATTCTTTCCTTCCTTCCAGAAAGAAGGAAGCAACATGAGAGATAAGCAATGAGAATTGATACATTTAGATTTTCTTTCTTCCGTTTTTTAAGAAGTGATAGAAACCTGCAAAATGCTGTCTGAAGCCAGCATTTCTTTTATACTCATTGGGACTGGAAATGGACTTGTTATGTTTCACTTGTGGTACAAAAGAGAAGAAATGAGAGCTTAGCACCAAAAACTTTTGGCTCTTATACAAACCACTTGTCCTGGGTTCAGCAGTAGCAGTCATGTTTGGTTTTTTTTTCCTTTGTGCTAGCTGGTGCAGTGCTGTGTTTTGACTTCCAGCCTGAGAACAGTGTTGGTGAAGTCAATGTTTTCGGTTGTTGCTAAGTGATGTTTACCCTGACCAAGGACTCTGTGAGGCTCATGCTCTGCCAGGGAGGAGGGGAAGCCGGGAGGAAGCAGAGATGGGGCGCCTGACTCGGGCTAGCCAGGGAGGTATTCCATACCACAGCACGTCATGGCCGGGGTGGGGGGTGACTGGGAGTTACCCGGAAGGACACGGGCTTCCAGGTGGAACTCGTCTTCTTGGCCGGTGGTACCGTATTCTCTTCCCTTGTTATTTTCCCTTATCATTGTTGTAGTTGATAGTAACGGTGGTGATTTGTGTACATCGGTTGCTGGACTGTTCTTGTCTCAACCCGTGGGAGTTGCACTCTTTCGATCCTCCTCCCTGTTCCTCTGGGAGTGGGGGAGAACCCCGGGGGGGGGGGGACACGGACCTCGATTGTTGTCAGCTCGGCACCACTCACTGGGAGTGAGTGAACAAGTTACCTGACTGGGTTTAAACCACGACACCACTCTATGGGGAAAAAAATAAAATAATAAAAGGAATTCACCATCTCTATAGAGATGCTGGTATCATCATTCTCCGTCTCCATTCCTTCAGGCCTGTAACACAGGAATTTCTGCATCTCTGTGAACTGTTAAGTATCTGCACAGCGCTGTCACCATAGTACCTCAGCACCTCCTTTACCTTACAACATTCCCATCTACAGGTTATTGTCATCTGGTCTGCACATTGGGTAGCACCCAAACACTGTCACTTCTTCCTTTCCAGCATGTCTAATATGGGAGCAAAATATTCCAGAGGGTCTTGAACCTTCTGAAAGGTATTTCATTTGTTCAGCTTATACTAAACAAATTACTGTCATTCAATGGAATCCATTTTTGACACCGTTTAGGCCATATAGTGCCTTCCCTTGGCTATATCTAGACTGATGTCAAGAGTTTCAATAGAGCAAATCATCTTAGTATTTGACTCTCCTAAAAGCTCTAGTACAAATCCTTTAGTTAACAAAAGGTAACCACTTAGACTTTCATTTGAGAGGGAGAAAATGTCAAATCTTAATTGCAGAGAAAAAGGCCTGACTCAAATAAACCTTGAAGATTCATGCAAAGAACCTCCATTTCTAAAACCTCACTGGAATTTCTGGTACTTGGTGAAGGACTGTTGAACAGCTGAGATTAGAAGCTCAAGTCTGATGAAATCTCCTCCACGTCAACATAATCCCTGTCTCCCTCAGCTGTCTCCTTTAGTTTGAAGGCAAGCACTTGCCTTCAATTTCTTTGTCTCGCTTTATGTGGTGTCACCAGCTTCTAAAATCATTTATGCTGGGTCTCTGTTTTGTCACATCAGGCTCATGTTTCTTCCTCACCAACAGGGTTATTACCTGCTCTTTTTCCTCTTTCTCAAAAAAATTATACATAAGTGGCCCGAAATTTTTCCAGCACTGTCCTCCCCCACCAAGGCTTCTCACTCATGTTCCATAATGTCCCCCACCACAATATACCTCCAAACATCAGCAACTGCTCTGCCCTCCCATCTACCTCCTCACAAAAGGGAATTAGTAATTGCACTGTTAAGATTGACTCACGTTGATTGCAACTACCTAAAAAAAAAAAAAAAAAAAAAAAACACACACAAATGCCCTGGTATATATAAAAAAGTCAAAGAATCCATACTCTATTTCATAACACCCTGCCTTTCCCATTAATTTGTTACTGTCCTGATTTTATGGCCTTTGCTTTAAGGGAAACTTTTGAATACCACTTAGCACAGCAGTCTTGACCAGAGATAATTAGCAATAGCAACTATACCGACCATTTTGTGAACCTTAAAAAACAGCAATTAAAAAGTTACACTTAGTCTGAAAGTTTTATCCCTGCTGCTAACAACACACAGGACAAGGAAGGATGGAAACCTGAAACAAAATATTCATACCCTGGGCACCTCCTGTGCAGCTGACAGCCTTTGCCAAGCTATTCACGGTGTAATTTGCTTTGTACCCAGCTTCAGTGTACAGGAGTCTCTCAGTAAAGAGAAAAACAAACAAAACAAAACCACATTTTAGAGAAAAATGCAGTCACACAGACATGTAAAATTCACTTGACCTTTAACTCATCATTGTCTTCCAAAAGGATGCAGAATTGTTTATATCACTTGTGCTGCACTATTATCAGCCCTGTCAAAATGTTAATTTGTGTGTTTATCTATACATCTAAATATGCTTGCATACACATATATACCTCTTCCTCACAGTACAATTACTAATGTTATAATCATTAAAAAGAAAGCAAAATTATAAAAGCAAGCAGAGGAGAACAAAGATTTTGTTCTAATACAGAAGAAGTTTTCACAAGTATGGTATTTGTGAATAAGGCTCCAACTGCTGGGCTCAGAGATTGCTGGTGAATGCCGTCTGAGCTGGGAAATCCACACAGAGTAGTACAGCTCAGCCCAGCCATCTCTGCACACTGCTGCAGAGCAAATGTAACCAATTCTGGGCGAGCCAGAAACAAATTCCTTCCCTGGTCCCCCTGAAAAAGCCTTTTTAAGTGTACTCTGGACTAGTCTCTTCCAAAGAAAATGCATTTTTTGGAGTCCTCTACATGGCATATGCTTTCAAGACTATCTTGCAGGGGGTACGCTTGCAACCCCCTACCTATTTACTTTGTGCAACATATGCACCAAACTCTGTTTTCTTCCCGAGTCTAGCTTAGAGAAAACACTACATATGTACTCCTAGGGCAGGCCAGTAAGATTAGAAGAAAAAAAGACAGAAAACCACCACCACAGATACATACTAGTACTGCTACTAGGGCAGGGCACTTAAGCCTAGATATATCTAGGTCAATATAATTACAGGACTGTGTTTCCTCTGTGAAGACTGGCCTCCTCAGTAACATCACTACTGAAGTTATCTACTGTGCTAATGCTGCTTTTGCCTGTTCAGTATGGAAGAAGTCTCTCCCCTTTCTGTTCCAATGTATTGACTGTTCTTAGTCACTGTCTCCATGAGACTATCCCAACAGATTGCAAAAGCAGCTAATAGCCAACTTACAAAATGACTGATGAGGAACTGCAGATCATGGGGCTAGGAAAGCCACAGGAAGGAGGTAGCTGTGGCCCAAAGGAACTGGTGCTATGGAAGCTATGTATCTGGAAGGTGGAGTGAAAGCAGCATAAACAACTTCAGAAACCATGTGAAACAGAGCGAGAGCATGGACTTCAGGAGAAAGTCCTCCACTCAAGGTGCAGCATATGAGTGAAATGGGAAGTACAGGCAGTGCCACAGCAGAGTTTGATGACTATGGACAGTCAATGCTTTTACGACAAACACTCCTGATTCTGCTCACCTCCTATACCAAGAGTGTCAAAAAACCCAAAGCAAGTCAAGCTAAAGAAATAAATCCCCCCCAACCATCTACCTGCAAGAGGCGGCAGATTAGAGACAAGTTCACTCTTCTTTTGGCTAAATAACACGTTCCTATGCTAACTATAGAAAGACACTTCTTTTTCTGACAGTAATTTAAGCAGGGATGATGATAAAGACACAGCAAGAAAAATGTGTAGTACCAAGTTACTATTTTTACATCGTTTTAACAATATCTTACACTATCCTCAGCATGGTTTATCTAAGTTATCACCCACAGCCCTACCAAGCAGCACACAAAGGCCTCCAGACAAAAGACTAAAATGGAATAAGTTAAGCACTGAAGTGCAGGCAGCCTTGGCTCCAAATTCTTGTAGTTAAGAGTTACAAACTCTCTATTAAAACAGGTTAATTTATTTTGAATAGTACTTAAGTATTCTTTGAAATTAAGGTCTCAGAAGATCTTAAGACTAATAGAAACAACGTGTACTTATCATACTCCTCATTCAAAGACTGTAATTAAAGAGATGAATAAAAGTTCTTCTGAATATTACAAAACCAAGCTGTGGATTAGCCCAGATGCAGGCTGCCTCTGATACCACCATGCCAGGGATTACAATACCACGTTTCAGGTGCAAAACAGCAAGTTACTCCCAGAAACTTCGTAAGTAACTACCAGGTAATGATTCCCCCTTCTCCCCTCTTTCGAATTGCAGATTCCAGGGGAAAACACTGAATAGCTAGTAACTTGCCTAAAGACACATGACCTCTTTTTCAGCCTTCTGAGAGCTTGACACTCCTGAGACCCTATCTCCTCTATTGTGAAGACACCACAAAAAGAAAGTATTTATGAGACTTAATTTTTTTTTTTAGTTACTCAAATTATGCACACATACATGCACGTGTAGGTATGTTTACAACACAAAGCTGAACATTCTTCCTAGAAATATAAACTCCTCTACTCATTTAGGATTTTTGGGGAAGTTTAATCTTTGTTTACTGGGAACCCACCACCAGCCAAGACAAATTCTAGCCCCCAGACGGGCTGCACTAATTTGACATCCAAACAGAATAATGCCTTGTGCAGCTGCCTCCTTTGCTAAAATCATGTTATATTGTCTGCTAAACACCTCTTGGCAATTGCCTCAGTTAACCTCAGAATGACCCATTTTAGTATTGGTAGTTCAATGCTTCAAAATCACCATAAGCATGCAGGAAATTCTAGGAAGCTTTCCACTCTTTTTTCTCACTTCCTCTCTCCTCTGCCCAGTCTTTACTAAACACACGAAAATGTCAAACATGCTTTAATTATCTGAACTGCATTACAAAGATGCTAATATCTCAAAATGACTGTACAATCTACTCCATTTCATAGTGTTTCCTTTCAAATATCTATTGTAGTTAAGAATAATAGGGTAGGCTGATGAACAAGAATCCTTTTTTTAAAAAAAATAATTAGTATTCCTGGACTTTTGTTCTATGCTGGAACAAAAGTAAGACTTTAGAAAATCTGGGGAAGGATAAAGACAGAGGCAAACATACAGACAGGATTTGGGAAATAAGTTCAAATTTTTAACACCTCTGATTTGAACTAGGACCTTCCACCTAGCTTTTTCCATGTCCTAGGTCAGCACCCAATCATGAGGCTATGGCACAATCAGGTCAGGAAGGTTTCCTCTCAGCATAAATGCTACCTGTCCTGGTTTGGCTGAGATAGAGTTAATTTTCTTCCTAGAAGCTGGTGCACTACTGTGTTTTGGCTTTAGTCTGAGAACAATGCTGATAACACACCAGTGTTTGTTGTTACCAAATAGTGCTTACTCTAAGTCAAGGACTTTTCAGTCTCTCATGCTCTGCCAGGGAGGAGCACAAGAAACCAGGAGGAAGCCGATACAGGACACCTGAACCAAACTAGCCAAAGGGGTATTCCATACAACAGCACGTCATACCCAGTATCTGAACTGGGGGGAGTCACCTGGAAGGGACCAACAGCTGCTCTAGGTGGTGAGCAATTGTGCTGTGCATCACTGACCGTCTTTTTTGGTTTTGAGTTTTCTCTCTTTTTATCATCTCCCTTTATTACTAGTAGTAGTATTAGTATTATGTTCTACTTTATTTCAACTATGAAACTGTTCCTATCTCAACCATGGGGTTCACTCTTTTTTCCCCCCAATTCTCCCCCTCCCACCAAGGGGCAGGGGAAATGAGTGAGCAGGTGTGGGGGGCTTAGTTGTCAGCTGGGGTTAAACTGCAACACAAACAAACAACTTTGACCAAACAAATTCATTGAAATAATTTATGTGTGTGTTTGTGAAGATGTGACCATTCACCAGTGACAACCCTCACCCCAACAATCAATTCACACATTTCAAGCCAGCAGTAGCAGAAAAATCTCAATCTACCACTTCTCATTTGCTAACATTAACATCATTTAATGGATGTATATGGAGACCAAACAGGAGGAATTTCTCACACAAATTACTTTATAGCATTAGCAGGAAGAATTTATAAGGAGAGAGACCAGTACAGAGTTCGGGTGTTTGCAGACTGCCTTACTGATTACAGCACTTGTAACTGGAAGAGCCAAACAAGACAGAGCTACCCTGACACAGATTTCTACTTCAGCTTCCCAGCTGCTTAGTTTGACCACAGATAAATCCCTGCTTTGACACAATCGGTGGTTGTTATGCAAGATGCACTATAAATCCCTGTTTTGACACGATCAGTGGCTGTTATGCAAGATGCACTTCTGAATATCACAGTTTCTGAAGGTTTTGTGTCTGCAGTTTAATGCTCCACAGTCGATGTATCTTCCTCGATGTGGAAAGAAGGGTAATGGTAGTAAATTTAAATAAGTTGCTCTGTCATGAAGAGTTTGGTGTAGATGCAGGTGTGCATTCACAAAGTGTTCACATTTCCCAGCAGAAGTTTAAGCCCCTCTCATTCCTTTCAAGCCACAGCAGGACAACTGTTCAGCTCCCTGAAGCTTTTCTCATTGTGAAGTCACCAGAATTTCCACCACCATCCTGCCTTTTTTTTTGTTTGTTTGTTTTTAAAGATTTTATACACACAAAAAAAAAAGAACAAGCCTGGATTTTAACCCAGATCTGTTCACTTATTTGGTTCAAAACATAATCTCACAAACCGCTCTGTCAGTAAAAAGGATTAGGAATATCTTGGCATCGCTGCCAAACATAGAATCATAGAATATTTAGGGTCGGAAAGGACCTTAAGATCATCAAGTTCCAACCCCCCCTGCCATGGGCAGGAACACCTAACACTAAACCATGCCACCCAAGGCTCTGTCCAACCTGACCTTGAACACCACCAGGGATGAAGCACCCAGCCACTGCTGGAGACAAAAGACTTTGGCTGTTATGGCCTTTATAAATATAACTACTTTTAAAAAGGACAACAAAAAAACTCCACACCAAAACAGGCAGAAGACAGCGCAGTGGCAGTGCTCACCAGTGAGATGATTCTACCACCACAGGGTACAGTCCTTTTTACCTGGCTGAGTGATACAGGGCTTTGCCCTCCACTGCTGTATCCTTTACACATCCCATACACAGGAATGCAGGGGACACAGACAATGATGACAGGTGAACCACAAAGAAAAAAAAAAAAGAGCTGCAAACAATAGTCCCATCCACAAGTTCCTCATTAAATTTGTGTGTTCTTCTGTGAAGAAACAGTTTCTTCAAAGACTGAGCAGTTCTTTAAATCTACTATACACAGAGATTTAATGAGAAACTTTTAGATAAAAATATTTTAAGCCATCTCAATATTAAGTTTGCTCTGTTCGCTGAGCGCACAGTTACTTTTTCTACTACAACCTCCTCGCAACAAGGGGTGAAGAAAAGCGTGAGGGAGTAAATAGCATCTCTGAGGACACTGAGGACATGGTAAAAAATTAATTTAAGGCAAAAGACATTTTCTGAAATAACTGCTCCCAAGTTTTACATGAAAAGGGGTGAAAAGACAGGGAAAGGCAGCAGTGTAAAACCTTAATGTAAGCAAGAAGTCATTCCAAGTTTTTGGTGGCTTGTACAAAGGGACAAAAAAAATGTGGGCAAAAGGAAGCTGAGAATTTCAAGACCAGCAACTGTTTCTTTTCAAAGGCTGCTTCTTTCAAAGGAGATAAGGACATGGGAAAAAAGTTACCTAGCAACAACTGCACAGTTTGTGACAGTTACAAAGTCACAGTTACTAAAAGGTCACTTTAAGTAAGGAGGGGATGGCAAAATTTTTATAATCACAAATATGAAGGTAGTCTTTAAATTTTAAAGATAACTATGCACACATTCACACACAAAAAATGCAGCAAGCTTGCAAAGGCTACTGAAGTGTGTATAGAAACCAAAGCAGCCTATGTATTTTAGAAACAGCAGTATTGGTACTGATTTTGATGGGGGAAAAAAATCCCAAAACTCACACAACTTAAGCAAAGAAACAGCAACGTTCTGAATATTTAAAATGTTGCCTCTCCCAAGTTCTCACCAGGCTTTTGAGTTGCAATGGGTAAAGTAAAAAATGAAAGCTTTAAGCAGCTATTAAAAATGAAAAATGTTTCCATGAAATACTTCGGATCTGTCTCCCGTTGACTATGTCTCCACGGAATCGTTCAAAATGAACAAGACCCATTTCTTTAAATGCACAATACAAGTAAAAATAAATCTGCCAGAACTGAATTCTGGGGTTTGGATTTTTATCGTTACCCATGGGAGGGAACATAGGATCCTGATGCAGTAAATGTAATGCATACTGATCATGGAGCAGAGCAAAGAGAAAGTAGGGCACATAATAAATGCATATGAAAGGAGACATTCATATCTTCAGGAATAGTGGTGGTATAGCTCCCTCCACAAGGAAGAAAATATGCTGATTACTAGCAATCTGTGTGTCTGGATGGAGACCAAGTACATCTGGACCCTCACCATAAATTCATGATTCACTGAAAAATTACAACTTTTCTGCTGTTAATCCAAGAGAGTAAAGGAAGCACCTTCACATGAACAGCAAAGTTATATCCTCTTTTCCCCAACCTTGCTCAGTATCATGTCATCTCCTCATATAGACAGACATCACATATAATTCTTTTAGTAACAAGATAACACAAAAATTTGAAGTTGAAAATATTTATTCTGAAAAAGAAATCGAAATTTTAAAATGTGCTTAGGCATGCTCCTCATGAGGCCTATGTTTGCCACTCTATTAATAATCATTTAAATCACTGAGCATCTACTGCAGTTTTAATGAGTCAAATACTGAATCTAAAGAATTCAGGCTGATGCACTAGAACCAGATCTTAGACAGCTTTATCTGCTTCTGCAAGAATAATTTTTTCACTTTTTCAGTTTAGCTTAATAAAAGTATCTCATTTATTCAAACAGTAAGAAACTGACTGGGAAGCAATTAATACTTGCTCTGTTCTGTGTCTTTGAATGGTGACTGAAAGTATAAAAGGATGAGATGACCACAGAACAAAAAAATAAAATCAGTGAATGAATTTTGCTAAAAATCTATCTAAAAATAATGTCTACTTCGTTGAGGTTTTTTTTAAGCACATTTCCACAAAATGATCCTTCAATACAAAACACTGCATTTAGGTTTTTTTTAAAGTTGCTCCACAGTTCTGTTCTAAATCAATTTTCAACCAAAACAACCTTCCTCATCCCAGCTTCACTGAACTAGTCTTCAGAAGTCAAAGGGAGATGGTTTAGGCCTTAAAGCAGGAATAACTGTTTGTGCGATAAGACTCTGAAGTGAATTCAGGAACTGATACGGCTTTCAAAAAAATCCTTCCACCTTAATCCTGTCTCTTCCTTGACACAATCTCCTATACAACCCTCCAGCAGTCCAGGCTGTGATCTCAAATGTGGCTGTAAGCTAAGCAGTGCTCAACACTGCACTGTCACACCACCAAATGTCTAAATATTTTGTCACAATATCTAATGTAATCACCTCTTCTGAAATATTCATTTAGGGTGCATGAAATAGTAAAAAGTATCAAGCCAAGGAGATGGGAGAATAAGATGATGTACTGCCTGACTTCGAAAGACTGCCATGTCTCAGGATGAGACAGAGGATGGGCACAGGAAAAAGATACTTAAAACACAGAGTTCAAAAGAAAGAAATTTCTTATACTGTCAACAGTACAACAGAGCAGGAGTGTTTAGTTAATAACTTCTATACATACTCAAGTCTGTGCTACTGCAGCATTCCCATCAAACAGCCTCCACACGAAATGCCAATGTCTGTGCCATTTTCCATAATGAAGCCCATCTCCTCAACACACAGGAACAGAACCAACAAATAATTCACTAAAAAAAAAAAAAAATAATCTTCTCTTCAGCATTTGTAAGTCATTCTTTGGGCACCTGTTAACCACCAAACATCAGAAGTGACAATCTGGCATTCACACCAGAGGGGTGTTTGGTTTTTGTTCTTCAGCATGCCTTGGGCCTGCAGGTTCATAAAATAATACCAAAAATAAATAAACATGAATAAAAGTAACTGTGAACTTACTGCCGCCAAAGAAAATTAGTAAGTGAAGCCTAGCGAGGCAGAGGCGCTTTCCATGATGCACTGCTGAATCCAAGACCACAGGTGGCAGTATTCATCTCAGGGATTCAGGTCCTTCTCAGACAATGGAGACAGATCCATCTGC
Source organism: Pezoporus flaviventris (assembly GCF_033815535.1). NCBI lineage: Eukaryota > Metazoa > Chordata > Aves > Psittaciformes > Psittacidae > Pezoporus > Pezoporus flaviventris. The sequence goes on from NW_026892555.1 coordinate 96,429,786, forward strand.
CTTCAGCTTCTGTGGATAACTCGGGAAGTCTTGGGTAGAACAAGACAGGAGGCCTTTTTCTTTCATGGGAACACTGAGATTTCAGCTGTTTCTCCATTCAAAGTCAGAAGGAAATCATAGTCTCCCAGCTATGTACATTCAAAGAGGGAACATGAGTACTTAAATAGCATAAGGGCTAGTATGCTTCCTTCAGGCTCCCACCGGGGCCCCTCTCTCCTGCCTGTATCTGGCTTCCCAGGGGACCGTCAGAGCCGCTTTGCTCAGACTAATACACTCGAAGTTATCTGTGCAAGCCGGAACCTCCACCTCAGTCTCTCGCATCCCATGTGAGCGCCATGATACCAGCTTATAGCCTGTACAAGTGGAGTGTTTCAGCTCCAGTCTTGACAAGGCTAGAAGCATTCAGGGACAGAGGCAGGCACAAACTAAATGGGGGTGAGGGCAAAACTGCACCAATTGCATGCATCCTTTTTGTGATTACAACAGGGAGTCAAGAACATACAGGAAAGCAGGAGCACCTCAGTCCCCCTGCAGAGATTCATCCTCAGCAATCCCACGCAATACAGACACGGAGAACCTAGGTTCCACTGCTGAGTGTTCCTGCCTCAGAGCTGGAATATAAAATGGAATTTCCTGTTTCATCTCACAAAAGTGAACAGCCCAGGAAGACTGGCTAACTGGAATGTAGCAAAGGTCTTTCTTCTTTCTCACTTGAAACCTCATACACACACACACAGTATACACAGTATGCTAGAGATTGGAAGGGACCTCAAAAGATCATCTAGTCCAATCCCCCTGCCAGAGCAGGAACACCTAGATAATGTTACACAGGAATGTGTCCAGGCGAGTTTTGAATGTCTCCAGGGAAGCAGACTCCACAACCTCCCTGGGCAGCCTGTTCCAGTGTTCTGTCACCCTCACTGAGAAGAAGTTTCTTCTCAAGTTTAAGTGGAACCTCTTGTGTTCCAGTTTGTACCCATTACCCCTTGTCAGAGTTTGAAACCCCTTTTCCAATAGTTGTATCTTTGTGCATCACTATTTGCAAAGTAAGAGTAGAGTGGGGGAAGGATGGCAATCTTTCAGTAAAATAAAGCTAACCCTAATTGTTTTCAGCCAAGAAAATGGTCAGGTAGTGCATTACAGCTTAAAAACACAACACTTGCATTCAAATAGAAAAGGGGTTTTTTTCCTTTCATACAACAGTGAAAATGGCAAAGCACCTATGCTTCAGTGGTAAGTGCCTTTCAATGTGCAGCATAAGGAAACATCTTGTTAACATGTCATTGTTTATAAATAAGAGCTTTCAAAGCATAGATTTATTAAATATATTCCCTATTTCTCACTTAATAGAAAGTATCAACTTCATATTCCCAGTGCACTTTAAGTAAAAGGCAGCTAATAAAATATACAGGATAAAATGTAATGAAAAATTAAATCAGGCTGAGTGTAACAATCAGATTCTACCTTGAGCATCACCTCCACAAACAGTTCATAAGCACATTATGCCAGCTCAGACAGCCTACTGTAACCCCAGCCCCTTGTAACACCATTTTAATTGGGACCAAGTGAAAGCTGTCACCCAGCTCAGCACTTCAAAGTATTAGACTCTGGGTGATCTCATTGTCCATTTCTCCCACTCCATATACTGCAGTGGGTATGGTTATTTCAGTAGGCTTATTTCCAACAGACTAAATCTGTAAACAGAAGCTGAAGTCCTGAGCAAATGAGGCCCACAGGGCTTCAACACATGAAATGAACTTTCTAGGGTGACAACATATCTGTCTTTCGCTTGGAGCCCCTGTTCAAGAATGAACAGCAGAAACTGAGTGCAGTCTATGCCCTCATCTTCTTCCAGTCCAGGACATAACTCTTGATATGTTGACTCTGCTGATGTGTTCATGTGTTAAACTGTTGATTCTATGCCACTTGCATAAATGTAAAGATAACATTATTTTCAAATATATGAAATCTACAAAACGTGGATGTGCCAGGATCTATAACAAGATCCTAAAAACATGATGCAGTCAGGATTCTTTTCCCTAGCAAGCTGTCTAGACAATCCATTATGTCTGAGCACACAGCACTGGGCAACAGCAATTCTTTAATCACACATCATGTCATTCAGTGTTACAAACCACTTAGGGAAAAGAAAAAGATCTATCAACCTATCAATGCATCTGTACTAACAACTAAAATCACCTCAGCTTAGAAGTTTATTCTGAAGTCTGCTGAGTTACCCTTTAAATGTTTCATTATTTACACCTTTTGCACTGAACTGGCAACTTGGCCATCATCTTGAAAAATCATCATTTGTCTTCTAACTTGTTTTGCTTACAGAAACTGAAAGGCATCAGACAAGCAGCAAAGCAGGATGTCACTATGAAAGTCAGACAAACAATTCTCAACATAGCTTTAAACTTACCTATTGCCTTCCTGCATTAGCAATGATTTACTGTGCTTTCATTGGTAAGGTCTGCCCTCTACAGTTCCTAAACCCAACTAGCAAAGCTGAGGGAGTGAAGCAGTACCCACAGAACAGGAAGGTGTGTCTGAGAGCACCTAAATTGATAGATTTATGCAAGTCATGGGATATAGATGGGAAGCATCTGAGGGTTTTGAGGGTGCAGGCTGATGCCTTTGCAAGGCTGCTCTATCATCTCTGAAAGGTCATGGTGACTGGGAGAGGTTCTCTATGACTGGGGGCAAGGAAAGTAAAAAAAAAATTAAAAAATCACACCTATCTTCAAGGAGGAAGAAGCAGGGAACCACAAGCCAGCCAGCCTACCCTCATCTATAGGATGATTATGGAACAAGTCCTCGTGGCAGTCACTTCAAAGCACATGAAGGACAAGAAGGTGACTAGGAACAGACAGCATAGATTTACCAAGGGCGAACCATACCTTATGCAACCTGACTGCCTTCTATTATGAAAAGACTGGCTTTAAAGGCAAGAGGAGAGCAGTATATGTTGTTTACAGCACCTTTAGCAAGGCTGTTGAGTCTCCTACAGTATCTTCATTAGCAACAACTTCAATTGTTGTTTTGAATCTTCAAAACACCAACTGGTAAGTGGTCAATAAAAAGGGTAGAAAATTGTCTGGATCATCAGGCTTAAAGAATTTTCCCTCCCAAAGGAAAACCATACGATTTATGACCAGTCAGAAGACAGCCCACAAAATATCACAGCACTGTTCACTACTAGGGCAAGACTCCAACATCTTTTAACAACCTGGACAATGGCAAGTTCATGAAATTCAGGTGAGTGCATCACAGACTGAGGGACAACATTACTATTCAAATGGCTATTAGTCTGGAGATACAGGCTGACAGTAATACCATGAAGTTCAGGGTTACTGCACAGCTGGGAAGGAGTAACAGTACAGCTGCTAGGGGCTGACTCGCTAGCAAGCAGCTTTGTAGACTAGTGGAGGGTAGCCTAGCAGACAATTTAAGAAGAATTAAGCAGTGTGTCCTTGTTGCAAAGGCAGCTGATCACTTACTGGGCTGTACAGTTAAGCAAGTGCATGGCTAACAGACAGAGGGAAGTCTTTATTCCTTTCTATTCACTACCAGCAAGACTGTACCTGGATGGAGTTCCCAAGTACAAGAAAGGCATACCTACTGGAATGAGCCCAGTGGTGGGTCATCAAGATGATCAAAAGGCTGAGGTACATGGTATACATGAAGAACAAAGTTTGTTCAGCTTTAAGAAGAGAGGCTTCTTGCTGCTATCTGAGAGTGTACCTCTGGACATAAAACTTGCCTGTGCAAGGCCCTGAGCAACCTCATCCCTGCTTCTAAGGGACCACATAACTCCTTCCAAACCAAATTATTCTACGACCTAGTTTAAAGAACAAATCTTACTATTCAGATCTAGATGTGACCAAGTATACAATGGCATGTGACAAGCTAAAGAAGTCTGAAACTTCAAAAGCTTCTCACACCTGCTAAAGTGAAGCAGCACCTCTGTGCATAGGTGTTCCCTGCAGGAATAGGCAGACAAACTGGCTGTATTTGAACATTCAGATGTTTCATCACTAATGTCATTAAAGCATCTAGTTAGTCTGGCTCCAACCACGAAGGAAAATTTTATTTCAAAAACTCTGTTTTTTCACAATTTCTCCAGTTACCACCGCAGCCCTGACAACAAGATCAGTCTGATCTCCCAGGTTCCAAGCACTGCTCAGCAGGCAAGGTTTGGAAACCCAAGAGCACCCTCGTGTGGCTAGATGTTGCTATGAGCTCCCCTTCCTCCAGTTAAATTACACGCAGCACAAGCAAAATCCGCATTTTATTCCCAGGTTTACTTCCCCACCACACCACCATCAAGAAGCGGTATTTGTGCCAGAAGTACTGCCACCACACAGTTCTTCCAACGGACCCTACTTAAGCCGTCTTCTTTCCACAGGACTACAGCTTGGTGACAGGCCTCACAGAGGCTGCTAAAAGGGCACCACAGCAATCAGAGCCAGAGAGAAACCAGAGCAGTACATTCCAGAAACAGCGCTGAGCTTTGCCTTCTGATACCTCTTGGTAATACTGCTCATGCCAAGCTGGAGAGCCACCTTCACCATCACCCTCTTTTCTCCCAGTGCTAAGACAGTTTTTCCTCAATTTAAGAAAAAAAGGAATATAAGTTCCTGCTAGCAGATAAGGGTTTTTTCTTTTCCCTGACCACTTCAGTTTTGTGGGGGTTTTTTGGTGGGTTTTTTTTTAAGAGAGACTGAATGAACAGCAGCTGTACTTCTCTTTCCCAGCTCCCCCAACCATTGCAGCATGCACTTCATGCTGCACGGAAAACAAAAGGCCTCACCACTGTACAAGCCTCGCTCACTCCACCTAACCTGCACCCATGCCCTGCCTGTCCATCCCCTTTTTCCTTTTAGCCAGTAGGCTTTCAGAATAGGCATGGGCCCTTTACAGGTGTCCTGGGTTCCCAGGACAACAGGCTACATTCAACTTGGCAGATCACTGAAGTAAATAAAAAGAATGGCTTGCTCCCATTTTCATGCTGAAGCCATTCAAAAGCAGTAGCAAGGCTGATACAAAAGGAGGGTCCAGCAGGCCCTTAACTCAGGTCTGAACAAACTGTTCTACCACCAAATAGCATCTTACTGAAGCCATTATGACTCAGTAAAGATTTTACAAGTCTCTGTCTAGCTGTTTTCCCCACCACCCATAAGCTGCTAAAAGGTAGCTAAATAACAATTATAAAATGTGGTAGCCTCAAAAATATAACACCATCCTCCAGGTCCCCTGCCCTGATCACTACTAAACCCATGTAACACCTTCTAAAAGGGATAGAGATGCTTATGGTCTGACTACCACCAATGACAGGAACCAAATGAAATAATGTGAGATGCAAAACATTGCAAAGATAATACAACTAACAAAATTAAGAACACAGTGTATTCTTCATTAGCTAACATATATATATATATATATATATATATCTCCTACACCAGAAGTAGAAGTAAAAGAAACAAAAGGATGGTATTTTCAAATTGCATGTGGGGGTCTCATAGAACACCAGAGGGAATATTTTATTTACAGTCCCCCAGTAGCTCAGATCAGAAGAGCCCTCTGCAGGACATTAAGTCCAGTCTTCTGTTCAAAGCTAACCTGTTAAAATTTAAAAACAGAGCACATTTCACTTTACCAAGAGGTACTTTGGGTCTCTCAGATTAAGAACGGGTAGATTTTTAAACTACAATGATGAACCAGTTTGACTACAAGTTACTGTATGCATTACAATAACAAGCAAAGCAAAATGTCATTGCCCACATGAGGCACGAGAAAAGGATAATCCCTCCAGCTATTAAGGCTTTAGAGGTTTCAGTTTAAGAACCGAAAGAAGCTGCAGGTGGCAGCTCCAATTTCTCTAACCTTTTGAAAAAAACAATTTACAATGACCTTCCAATGCAGCCCTTAAAGTCCAAGAATGTTACTTACATTTATCACTGAATGTAAAATATTCACAATAAATACTCTTTAATAAATTCACTCCGTATTTCATCCATGTTTTTGTGGTTGTTCTTGCATCCTGCCTATCCCGGCTCACTTACTGAACAAGTGATCACAAAAAATATGAGCAGCAAGCTTAGAAGGAGAAAGAGGGGATGTTTGGAGTTAGGAAGTTTGTCTCTGCAAGTAACTATTAACCAAGTAACAGTTGCTTCCCAAGTAACTGTTACCCTGCTTTCCTGGAGATGACTGTACACCTATCAGCCAATGGAAGTAGTGAATGAATTCCAAAGAAAATAAGCTTCACCTGTGCACACAGCTCTTGCTTTACCTGTTAAACTATCTTTATCTCAAAAAGCAAGTTTTCTCACTTTTACCCTTATGATTCTCCCCTCCCACGGTGGGGGAGTGAGTGAGCTAGCAGCTATGTGGGGCTCAGCTGCTTAGCAACAGCCCACAACACAGGGACAGGCATGTTACTCCCTGTAGCTTTACTACAACTACTGACATTATGTCCATAGCTCATTAATGCAGCAATACACCTGAAATCATCTTAAGACTTGGAAGCTATTGCCTCATACTTACTCATACAGGTAATGTCAATCTCCTCCCTTTCTATTGCCAAGTTCAACCATGTCTCCCAGGAGAAAAAAACAGCTGGTGATCACCTTTATTCTCAGGCATCCCACCATTTTCCTCTAGCATTTAAATGTGCTATATGCCATGCATTTCCAAAGCAACCTGCCCACCTAGATCCCTCACCACAGCATCTGTCAGCCTGTGGACAGATTTATTTATTGCAAATCCCCTTCTCCCCTCCTGGATCTCCCACACAGGCATGTGGGCCAGTGTTCTCCAACACAGGAAATCAAATTAAAAGAAAAGCCAATATTGCACTGTGGTGAGAAATGTACTTTCACACAGAGCTCTATGTTCTACCCTGTAACAAGCACACAGGCATGCAGCAAACATACCATACTCATGCCACCAGCTCACCGTGGAGAGGGGGGGGTGTTTCTGGTCTCTCATGTCAAGGAAACTGCAAACTACCAGTCAGAGGTCATAGGTGCACGGAGGCCTCAACAATCATAAATTACTGTTTGGTTCCTCCCTTACCTGCTGCCTTTTCTAAAAGCAAAATATCTCTCCGAAATATAGAATTTAAGTAGATAAATTTAAATTTAAACTAATAAGAAACAAAAATTATGTATTTAAAAAAACAAAAAGATATTATAGCTTTCAACTTAATTATTCACTTACAACGAACTGAAAAATGCCACTTCATCTTTAGAATCCCCATTTCTTATTTTCTTTTGTCTCCTGAAAAGATCCAAATATTCATGCAGAGAAAGATGAGGGAAAATAACTGCCCCCACCATACACAGAACTACAACCAAAGTGCCAATGTAGCCAGGTACCATTTCCTCTGGCAAAGCAGACCAGAGTTCCTCAACAACTAGAACCCCATTAATACCAAAAAAAAATCCATCCTTTTGGCATCCTAGCCACACAGACACCATTATAACCCAACTCTCCTGGATACCCTCCCCTGAAGATCAACAAAGGCACTCTTGCATATAATGCATATAATCCTGGAAAGAAGGGATCTAAATCCCTTCAAGTCTGTGTGCAGTTACGCACACACAGTGGTGGTGTGCATCCTAGCAACAGGTATGATTTCGTTACGTATTCAACTACACAGCAGCTGTACAGGGAACTCAGCTATTAGAAAGTGTAGTGTAAAAGTCACATAATTTCAATGAAACCAAAGCGCTACCCACAACTGCCTAAGGGAAACTGGTTCTGCACTCTGCTCAGGTCGTCAGCACGAGGACAGAGAAGCACATTGTGCGTATTACTGACAGAGCACCCACAGAAAATCACAGAGCATACCTGCACCCTTGCAAGCCAGACACCCTGCTGGACTCAAAGGGAGCCAGAGCACCAATTAAATAAAGTTCACAACCTTCATGGCCCATGTAGGTGAGGCACTCAGGCACATGGTTTAGTGGTAGACTTGGCTGGCAATGTTAGATTTACAGCTGGACTCAAAGATTTTTTCCAACCTAAATGATTCTAGGATTCCATGCAACGTGTTAGTGCTGTTCTAGAGTATGCCAACAATGTATCACAAACCAACTGACACCCCCAGTTAAGTAAAGACTGCAGACAAAGGAAGAGCTGAAAGTGTGAGTTATTCACAAGCCTGTCACACTGCCCATGGAAACCATGTAGCAATGACTGTACCTGCTTAGTTCACATTATCTTCATTATTTTGCAGATACTAACAGAATGGTTTATGTTGGAAAGGGTCTTAAAGCTCATCCAGTTCCAACCCCCTGCCATGGGCAGGGACACCTTCCACCAGACCAGGTTGCTCCAAGCTGCGTCCAACCTGGCCTTGAACACTGCCAGGGATGGGGCAGCCACAGCTTCTCTGGGCAACCTGTGCCAGGGCCTCACCACCCTCACAGGGAAGAACTTCTTCCTAATATCTCATCTAAACCTACCCTCTGTCATCACAAAGCCATTATCTCTAGTCTACCTAGATCTAGCAGAAGTGTCCTTCAAGATGTTTAAACATCAATTCAGAAAAAAAAAAATTAAAAAAAAAAAAAAGTCCCATTCACTTTGAGGCTTGCCTGCCACACCACTGAGACCAGTCCAAACTTCAAAAGATACAGCCTCTTGGGAACAATGCCTTGTTTAGTGGTTTTGTTACTTCTGCCCCAACAAACTCCAACACACACATAGCTCAAAATACATACAGGAAACTTGTATTTTTAGTGTAATAGATTAAGACATTTATCCACATTTATTCTAAACATGACGAATTTATTCTAAACATGACGAACATGACGAATGCAGCTTTGCTCAGTCTCTGCAGCAGCCATCAAATGCTAGCAGGTACTAAGTAGAACTAGATACTTCCATTACAAAAAGGGAATAAAGTATTATCCCTTCAGAACTGGAGCTACTTAATTCTTTTTGATTCCTTCCTTTCCCCAGAAAAAGGGGAATAATTTTATTTCTGTATGAAATCAGGAAACCCTACACTCTGGGGCCTACAACACTGTAAGTTATTTTACTTAGGTCAGTGAAATTGCAGCTCAGTGAAACTGCAGCAACCTTCCCTCACTCAGCTCTCCCCTTCCCCCCACTCTCAACTCCCTTCAGCACTGACTGCTAGAAAGTCAGTTTTCAGAGTCATGTGCCAGATAAAGGCTTTTTCAGATAACATGTGGATAAAGCAGTGGCATTAAGTGGCTTGCTGGATTCCTGACGAGGAAACGTACCTAAAAGCAATTCCAGACAGCACTGCAGGAGCTCAGTTACTATTAGTAGAGAGGCATCAAACAAATGCCTCAGTATGCATCTAACAAGTTGAAAATTCATAGACTGACTAGTACGCCTTCAGATGAATAGTTCTACAACAAAAGAGTGTTCATGGATAGTCAATCTTCAATTACAAACACAATATACAGTGGTTTTACTATGTAATCGGAAAAAAAAACCCAACCCAAAACAAAAAAAAAAAATCATAATATAATGGTTTCTGAAGCCTCAAAAAATACTGAAGAACATTTTACACCACTGAAATAAACAGGTGAACTGAAAAAGCTGATTTATTCTTCTAGGGAAAAAAAAAAAGTTTAATCAAAACTCATTAAAAGACATTATGAGAATGCACTGTCAGGTGGAAATATGGCAAATACTCCCCTTACCTAATCTCTATGTGATCTTCCCCAGAGCTGTAAGAAAACACTGCACTGCAGGACATAGCTCAGTGAAGCCCTCTGTAAACTGAAGTATGACTTCAGCTGCGACGTAAAGCATCATGCATCCTACTCTTTACACAACCAGGATATACATACATTATGTTGTATGTACAAGATAACCAAACACCTCAAAACATTTCCTATTTGTTTACACCCATAAGAATTACCACATTTCAACATACTTGCGCAACCCAGTCTTTAAAATCCTGTGCAGTAGCGCAAGACTGACCTGTTTTTCTTAGTGATAACTCAATTCATCCCATTTTGCCAAGCAATTCCAAAATGAACTTGAAGTAGTATTTATTAACCAAATATTTCAAACTTAAAACAGTTGGATTAAAAGGTAAGGTGCTTTTTTTCTACAAGCCTCAACTTTTTAACCTATAAACTACCAAGCACATCACTTTTTAACAAAAAAAAAAAAAAAAGACAAAAATATCTGAAACTAGTAAAAGATCACATCAGTTACTTATTTCTGTTTGATTTTAACTACTTGAAGCCTTTTTAAATAACCCACTCAATCATAACTAGGAGCACAGACAACTCTTTCTAGGTCTCACACTATAAATAAAGCATTAATGAATACTAGTGAAAGACAACAGGAATATTGGCACAAGGAACACAGGACCGTTTAAAGGTTACATTCCATCGGTTAGTGTTGCAAGCCAGTGAGAATGACTACAAATTAGAATTAAAGACAAACAGAAAAACAAAACAGTTTGATACCAAGTCCAGGGGGAAAAAAAAAATTGGTTTGAAAACACAAAAGGAAAAGGTGCTTTGCAAAATTCTGTCATTGGACCCAAAAAGGTAAATTTCCCAAAGTGTGTATTTTGCCCCTAAATCTGAAAGGGGAGACTCAGAAGATGAATCATTAAAAGGGAGTTTAACCTTAGCAGGAATGGCCATATGCCTTCAAGAAAGCACTCAGGTCAATATTACTCTTCAGTAGTCTCCTCAGAGCTAACTCCAGTCTAATTAACTGTGTGTGTTGACAAATACAGAAGTGAAGGCTCTCCTTCGGCACCAGTAATATTCTTCTTTACCTTCTATTTTTTCAGTTGACCCCTTGCTAACTCGAGTATTGCAACACAGCATAACTTAGTATAAATGTGAGATTCTGACTCAGTTCAATTAAAATCTGTCCAGAAGTTTACTTTGGGAACTTTTGTGTCTCTAGTCAACATAACTTCCCTAGCGCTAAGCCTCAACTAATTTAAAACAGAATTACCATGACTTGAATAAACTGTCTTTCCAAACTACTGAGTTGAAAATACTGCCAAGCTGGTTTGCACCTAATATTTCCTCTTCTTTAAGCAAATTAAAAAGCATAGATTCCAACTTTGAAACAGAAGATTGGAAGATTTCACTTTAAGTGTTACTAATTCCCAAGTACCAATGTTGAGGCTGCTCTAATGAAAGAGGAATAAGCCAGAAAATTTCACAAGGATGCAGCTGATTTGCCTGAACATGAAGCATTGTGGGAAATTTCTTTAGTAGCATTCTGAACAACACTAAAAGATACTCCTGTATTTTCATAGTTTCCTTCAGACTCAGATCTGGAAGAGGAGAAATGTGAGTCCAAAGAGACAGATCCCTGTATCATGTAGTATTTTGCTTGTCTAGCTCAGGGAAGGAAAAAGGAAGGTATCATTGACACAAAACATGGTGAATTCCACTGTCTTCAGAAAAATGGTTTCCGAAATAAGAGCTGAAAGCATCTTTTCCTCTATGAAGAAAGTTAAAAAGTGGAGAAGGGAAAATTTAAAAACAAAACAACAACAATCAAAAAAAACCCACCAGTTTTAGTATGTCAAGAAAAGCTAATGCAAACATTCTTTATGGAAATGACCATGCAATCATTTAAAAAAATGTTTACAAAAAGTAGCAAAGCATGAAATATGTAGTCAAGGCGACAACTTCATGCAGAATGGGTTTGTCCAGTACATACCCAGATAGGATCTCTTGGGAGGTGCTTTGATTTCTTCATCCTTACTATCTGCAGCTACATAAAAAACAGTAGAGGGGGAAAAATTAAAAAAAAAAAAAAGAAAATAAAAAAGAAAAAGGAAGGAAAGACAAACAGACTTGTATGATTAAATACAACAGTGGGTCTTTAGTTATAGTTTAGTCAGTTAGTACATTTTGCTTATAAAAAAGTTATAGCCAAAACAAAACATGCCAGAAATCTTAGTTCCCATGCCTTCTATAAAACTCCCACCCCATGATGTTGAGATAGGGTCAAGCGGTAGGAAGTTCCAAAACAGTCTCAATGCACAACCCAATAGCAATGTACCTGTGGGAGAAAATGAAGGCTTAAAACAGTGAAACAGACAGCTTAGCTTTTTCTTTATCTATGTTTCACAACCAGAGAAAACAAGCTGTTATCTCAGCAACACTGAATGTGTAGATATATATGTATAATCAGCTAGCCAATACAGTTGCCTTGCCTCCCATGCAAAACGCTGCTCTAAAAGTTTCAGAAAACCTGCACTTTAGTCAATCATATGAAAGACAAAGAAGACACCAATCTGCATGCTAAATTCTTTCACTCTAGCCTTCTTCCACCAGCTGAAAACCACATACTACGCAAGTGTGCTTTCCAGTATCAAAAACAGAGCTCTTCAAGGGATCAAAGTACTATAATAAGACACAAGTTATAAAGCCGATTAAGACAACCAGCAGTTGGAAGAAAAACTGGATGAGTGACCAGAGGAAATCGTCTTCATGTAAAAACACAAGAGCCCATGTTCTACACGGGGAGCCTGGGCTGTATATAAGAAGAGACACCCAAAAGCCCATTTTTAACAAATGCTGTCCACTGGTTTTCAGTATAGTTTATACATTCAGGGAGCTAGAAATCTGTCACAATGTCTTGGGCCTGAAATGAAACTGATTCTTTGCTGGAGAGGTGCAGAAGCCTTATCTGGGGAAAGAAAAAGAGGGTCTTGCAGAGAGTGTCTGTCCCTCCAAGAATATGAAATGACTGCTCTGGCCTGCCAATGTTTTCAAGAGTGACCAGATGTTTTTAATTATCTTTATCTTTGAGCACCTTGCTTCAGCTTCCTCTTGATTCTCGAGTCAAGACATAGGACATGCACATTTTGCTTTCAATATTTAGCTCTCTAGCATGGTAGCATCATCATGCCCCAGAAATACTACAATGCTTTGAACAAAACCAACTACAACAAAAGAAACTGCCACTGAACCTTACCTTTCTGTACTGAGCCAACAACATAGGGTATATACAGCTGCACAGACACCAATTTAAAAGTGGGCAATGAATAATGAGACCTGTTGTGATAACAATAATGGCACCAGGACATTTGCATTAAAGCAGTCAAGATGCAATTAAAGTGATGTTAAATAAAAGATAAAAGATGAGGAAGTATTTTTTCATGCCTGCTGATTTAATCTGCAGACTTCTTCATACAGTTTTCTAAGTATTCATATGCAGGAGAAAGAACTGTACTATGATTGGAGGTTTTAAAATAAAATTAGAATACTTTGTTGTTTTCTTGCTTGGCTTAGTTTGGTTTTTGTCATGTCATGTGTTGTGTCCTCCCCCCAGTTCAGAACTGTTAAAAACAAACTACACAGTCCAAGCTTAACAAAACAGTTTCATACATAAAGAGGACTTACTCTGCCTTCAATCAGCACATAATAAAGTTTACGTATCCAGAACAAAAAGTCAGTGTAGCACAAGATGGGCTCTGCCACTTTCAACTTGCTTTCACTGCCAGACTAAAAAAAAAGGGAGGGGGGAAGGAGGAGAGAGAATCTCATAACTGAGAGCCACTGAGAGAAAAAAATAAAAGATTATGTGAGTTTTCCTAACAAGTTCTCTATGTAGAGCTTGTAAGAAATAATCAAACATTACTGGGTAAGATTCTCAGGAGACTCTATTTTTCATGCTATGCTAGTTACGCTATAAAAGAAAGTACAAACATTTTGACTGAATGGCTTTATGTGAATGTTCTGAATTGCTATTGATATGTATTTTAATCCATTAACAGCACAAAACAGGCTAGAGAACACAGGATTAGGAAAGACTGCTCCTTAATGCTTCAAGAAGTTTTAAGTAGGTTCCTTCTGAACTAGTTATTACTAAAGGGACCTTAGCTGTGAGAATAATAAAAACAGGAGAAAAAAGGCAATTCCCACATAATTCAAAACACACTGGTAGACATATACTAACAGAGTAGAGGGGAAACATCACATTTAATAGTAATGCAAGAAACCAGCAAGCCCCCTTCCACTGAAATATTCTACTCACTTTCTAAATATTTTGGATTATTTTGAAGAAACATTCAGAGGTAGGATAGAAATTAAAGAAGAAAAATGTTTAAACTGAAGACTAGCCATGTGAGAAATAATAAACTATATTACATACAGAAATAGTGCACCTTCCCCTCAGAATTCTGCAAGGTTAATCAAAAACACTGACCTCAAACATAACTTCTCACTACCCCAACAAGCTATGAGGAAAGAAAGTTAAGTACACAGACTTATCAACTTGCATAGATCACCATAAAAATCGGGAGATAAGATTAGTATAGGATTAGAAACATCGATCTCACTCCTACTCATATTGTGCTTAAAATACAAACCTATCTGTCTTAAAAAAGAGCTTTGTACGCATTGATATACTTATTCTGAGCCATCGTGCTACAGCTGGCCTTTAGTAAAAAGAAAAAAAAAATAACAATCACAAGTAAGAAGACTTTAGTTGTTCTCAAAGTTTGTGGGAGGAGGCAAGCATTTCAATAAAAACAAATAATAAAGGTCCCTAAGTAAGTAAAATCAGTCTCTCTAATTAAACATATAAACTGAGTTTCAGGAAAAAGAAAGGGGTCAAATGACTTAATGCAACCTTGAGAACTTTCCATTACCTGGTAACAAAAAGACTGATTATCCTTTAAGGAGACTGTATGTCTTTCAGGGAGAGTTATTTAAATAGGGCTACATACTAAACTGAATAGCCTCCCTTTCTGTTCAAAGGTTACCAAACGAGCCTGCAAGACTGTGTGTGTAAATGTGCACGAGGATCATATCCCCTCAGAAAAGGCAAACAGAGAAACCTTTCTGCCCCTTCAGAAAATGCTAGCGTAGAGAGCAAAGGAGGGAGAAAGCATACATGCCCCTCCCAAATGCCTTCTGGATTTTAACTACTGCTAAGTCTAGCTGGAAGTCATTCATCCTGGCAGACCAAGAACCATTGTGAATGCCACAGCTTGTGTCTGGGAGCTGGAGTCCAGCTCCCATTCCACATGAATTCACTTACCTGAAAAGTTTCACAATACAAAATGAGCAGGAATTAAAGTCGCTTCCCTAGCTATTACATAAATTACCCTACTGCAGAGCCAGTAGCTACTGCCTTCTAATGATGGCTGTGCATATCTGGAACTGGATCAGACCCTCAATTATTAGGGAGTGAGGGAAGAGAACAGATGGAGAGAATAAATTATCCATTCCTATTGGCAAAACAACTGACAAAAAGCTGACAGCATTAATTCTCTTCTTGTTGTTAATAAGCTGTAACTTAAAATGTTAAGTCAAAGTCAACAAGGAGAAACACAAAAACTACTCCTCTTGCATTTTTTATCTGGGAAAAGGAAAAAAAGCAGAGAGTTTCCACAAAGCTTGAACATCAAACAAGGAATTCTACTCTGGCCCCGACTGGAATTATCAATGCCTAAAAATTAACAAATAACCAAAATTAAAAAACCACATGAAAATTCCCGTAAATCCCCAAACTAATCCCACACTAAAGCCCAAAGAAACAGTATACAAAAAGACAGTTTGGCAATCATGATATGACAGCACCTCCTATTTTGGAAGCAAATAACTCTGTAAGTAAAAATTAAATTATGTACAAAAGCAAGTATTTGCATGCAAAATAAAATTTCAGGTAATAGTGTATGATCATACCCAAGAACTTAGTACAAAGTACAGGTGAAGAAAATAACTTCCTATTCTGGCCAAGATCTTAAAAAAAAAACACAAAACAAAACAAACAAAAACCCAAAACACAAAAAATAACAAAAAAAAAAATCCAGGCTACCACAATGGCATAACAGCCAGCTCTATATTCAGGACATGGTGTGAAATATTAAGGAGAACTCTGATTTCTAGACTGAGCCAAGACCCATCTGAGATAAAATTACAGCTTTACATATTTATCCCTCAAAAAGCAGTTTCAAAAAAGAAGTTCAGGAAGTGCTACACCAAATTATCAAGAGAGGAGACTGGACTGCAATTCGGAGAGAATTTTTATCCAAAGTAACAGTGCACCATGCTTTCAAAAGCATTTATCCTGCAAAAAGACAGTTCCCGTCACTAACCTGCAAAAGAGCGGCGTTTTATGTTTAGCTCATTGGACACGCGTACTTCAGTGCACAGTTTCAGCATCAGTAACATAGTAATGATCATTATAATGCTTTGCCACAACAGAGGGGATTCAAAATGCCTTCCAAACCTGAAAAAAATAAGAAGGAAAAGAAAATATATAAAACGTCTCAAAAATGACAAGTGTTGTACTCAGTTAGTTTCATTCTTTGACCCTAAGCACCTGAAAAAGGAAATCCTAACAGTAACAGGTATGAAAGGTTGAGGAAGAGAAAGTTACCAACCAAATCTAGATGCACATACAGTAAGTAGCTCAGGGTCATACTCCCCTTGACAGGACTATCTGAGAACTTTATTACAACATCTCTGCGGACTGATCCCAGAAATTCTGAAACCAGAAGCTTAAGTCTTTATTTCCAAAGCTAGCAGCAAACCTATTATTTTGAAAGGAGAATCAGATTCATTGATTGGTCAAGACAGTACAGAGAGACCAGTTATGTCGCATTAATACCAGTTACGTCCTCTCCACATACACACTCTGTATATTTCACAAGGACTTCTATGCAAAACTTACCTTTGTTAATTTTTCATTTTAAGATGAAGTCATAAAAACAATAGCACTTGCCCTATAAAGAAATAAATACTCACAGCTATTAGCTTGCTAGGTTTAATATAAAATATTCCTACAGAGTGGAAAGATCAGGTCTGGACCACAGCTGGGGGAAGCCTAAAGTATGTGGGAACTGAAGATACATCATTTGTTCTCTCGTGCCCTCCCCCAATGCAATTTCTGCTTGCTCACAGAGGATGCTTATAATGTGAGCAGGTGGGAATTACTGAGCCCTTCTTGCACATAAAACAGGAACGTGAACTTGGTTTGTGGCCAATCTTGATTGAAGAGCTTACCCTTATGTGATTGCACAAGGTTCTGTCACAAGAAAATAAGACTCTTCAGTGAAGACCAGTGATGCTCTGAGCTCCTCTTTCTGCATTACTTGAAAGCTCAGCAATCTGCACCAGACACATCCAGTATGCGCATTAAAGGTAAAGGATGGAAGTATTTCATGTGCAGTCCTCAAAGTGTACTAGATTTGCAATAGGAAGGCTGCATGCATATCATGGTGAGCTGCTTCTCTGTGATCATCAGTTCAGCCAGATTTTACACCTTGAAGACAGAGAAGGCAGCGTGGAGACCTCATAGCAGCCTTCCAGTACCTGAAGGGGGCCTACAGGGATGCTGGGGAGGGACTCTTCATTAGAGACTGTAGTGAAAGGACAAGGGGTAACGGGTTAAAACTTAAACAGGGGAAGTTTAGATTGGATATAAGGAGGAAACTCTTTCCTGTTAGGGTGGTGAGGCACTGGAATAGGTTGCCCAGGGAGGTTGTGAATGCTCCATCCTTGGCGGTGTTCAAGACCAGGCTGGATGAGTCCTTCGGTGATACAATTTAGCATAAGGTGTCCCAGCCCACAGCAGAGGGGTTGGAACTAGATGATCTTAAGGTGCTTTCCAACCCTAATTATTCTATGATTCTTTGTTGAGGAAGGGATTTGCTGAAAACGCATCGCTATGCTCCCCAACTCCTTCAGCCTACATCGTGAGGCACAGGCTTTCTAAACTTCGTCACAGCACTGTTATCAAGGCCATTCTCCGACTACACCATGCTGCTTCGCAGGCATGGCAACCACTGCCGTCCTCTTGACAGTTCCTGGTTTATAGCACCCTGGCAAAATATAATTTCTTGAGCTTGGCTACTTTCATGGTAGAGCTACACAGCAGTAAAAACCAATTAGGTTCACCATTGCATTCTCACACAATACTGCATTTTCACTATAGCCATTTCACCAGAGAGATTTCTTGTTGAGTCAACTACTAAGGAAAATAGGAGAGAGACTGGAAAGCCCCTGACTAGCTTCCTTGGAAATCCTCCTGTGCAGAACATGCAAGCAGCCCACAACAGTGAAAAGAGTCAAGTATTTCCTTCCTAATGGGATACAGCTAAGGAAAAGTATGACACCTTCAGCCTCCACACCACTGTCAAAGGCACAACCAGAACCTACAGGAAGAATAGCAGTTCCATGTACTGTAGTCCCTCCTTCTTTCTACCATCAATGGATTTGTTGTAGGCCACATGAGACCTACTAAAAAAAGCAGAAGACTCTATGAAGAAGAGAATAAAGAGCATGACTGCTGCATGTAATCAGAGGCAGAGCTCACTCTGGATAAGGCTTTCACTCTACTAGGAAAATGCAGGGGAGAAGAATGAAAATTTGGCCTAGGCTAGCCTATGCCCATGATCCCAAAGCTCATTCAGCCCGCGTTGCTGACTGTGGCCAGCTTTCCCTGAACTACTGGAATTCACTTTTCCTATATTTGTCTTTTATTCAGGGAATAAGGAAAACAAATGTGGGAAAGACTTACCCAGAACTACAGAGCACTTAAAACTGTTTACATCAGGTTCAGAAAAAACATCTCCAATTACAAATACATTTGCATGTAAAAAGATAGTCATGTATATAAGATGTGCTGAGCTAACAGCACAGTAAGCTAGAAGCTGTTATGATGGTAAATCCAGCCACAGGTCACTGCAAGGTTAATTTCTCCCTGCTGATGAGATTACTTGCAATTCAGTAATGGGTGCCTCACAAAAGTATTGCTTGCAGTATTAAAAGCCACCCACTACAAACACACCTAAGTATGGCCACCTGCTGTCTGATCATAACAATTTGCCATCACCACAGCCTTACCAGAAACAAGACTGGAAGTATTGCTGCAGATTGTCTTAAAAACTGAAAAGTTAAAAAAAAAATAAATAAAAAAACAGTGAAACAAAATTCACAACACATGAGAGGTAAACTGTTAATCTCAAAATCCTTATAGGGACTTCAAACAATGCACAACACCTAAATATTTTTACAACCCTCCAGCCAAAGACAATAAAGATTACACAACAAAACATACTCACATGAAATACACCTCCCCAGAACCGAGTCTTGCAGGTAACAAGACCCTCTAAGCTAGGTCACGTCTACAGGAAATCAAACAGCTGCCATAGAAACCAACAGGCAGAGAGCAAACAGATGACCTGTGCAACAAGACTGAGACGAATACCAGCATCAAGAACTACAGTCGCATTCTTGAAGCTTTAAAAGTAAAGCCAGTACACTCATTTTGCTCAGGATCATGGCCAACAAACACCACTCCAAGCTGCTTACTCTACTTTGCATTGATATTAGGGCCTGTCAAAGCAACACTAATCCAGTTTAAGACTCCTCAAGCCATCCTGAGCTAGGAGCACTCTAAGATGCAAGCCCTGCAGGAAGAGCATGCTGTTCCACGTTCTGTTTAGCTTCTGCCTTGCAGATGTTTCTCCTATCTTTGCCTAAGCAGGAGCCGGGAGAGTAGGAACTTTAAAGTACATTATAAAATATGGAAGAGCCTTAGGATATTAGAACAGGCTTGTGGAAAAGAACTCTGAAGTCCTGGAATGAGGGGCTCACCATCATTATTCCACATTTTCACCCACAACTACCATAAAGAAGTTCACTTAAAATGAACAGTGACATATGGAGTATTCAGCGAACTCAGACTTCGTATGTCTGACTACAAAGAGACAAAGAGTTTTTTTCACTGTTTATTTAATACTGTAAAAACAAAAAGAACTCTAATGTGCAAATAATGGAGGGGATTTATATTTTATTAGTATTTCAGCAGCCTTAAAATGACTAATGCACATTCAGGGTGATAAACAGAAGTAAACATTCAAGTCAGAGCAGAGACTAACTCGTCATTGAGAAAACTACATCATTTCATCAGTATGATTCAATCCCATTGCAGTAACCCTGCTATTCCAGTGCTGGGCCTCCTCAAAATAGCAAATGACAATTGTGCAAAAGAAGCCCAATCTAGACTGAACATGAAAGGATTGCTCATCTGAGACACCTCTGGAAAGAAACTGACTGCTGTTGGTGCAACTTCATCACCATCTCCCTCACCTACACTCCTGGATGTCAGAGAGACCATTCCACTCACTGCAAAAGTGGAAACCTCTGAAGTTACTATAGGCCTCACTGACCTAGGTCAACTTTTCCAGCTCTTTGGGAAGTTACAGATTCTAAGGCAACATAGAATGCATGCGGGATACTGCACACACCACCAGGGCCATGACATAATAGCCCAAGGTAGCAGCATGGCAGCTGTCTTGAAAGACAGCCCATTAAAATTACAGAACTTAATCAGCAAGAAGAACAAGGAACAAACTAGTTTTACAACAGGATCTCATGATACGAGTTTCTACTTGACACATAAACAGCCAGGACTTTATGGAGCATCCAAAACAAGCTTCTCACTTGGCATACAAAATCCTACTTTACAGCTTTACAAAAGAGCAGTGTATTTTATCCTTGTTCACTGGCATTTATAAAAAGGAGGAGGAATTGCATAACACTTTTGCTCTCAATATCTGAGCAAGATTCCACCAACAGACCATATGTAATCTAATCTTTCAAAGTTGTAGTCATTCTGTCAGCTTGGTTTATAGCATCATCCCACCTTCCTCACATGGTGAAAGCTGGAAAGATCTATTTTAGTGACAGGAGTCTTAAAAGCAAAAGTTTCTCCTTCCCACAGGAAGTTCTAAAAACAGATACCACTGGCCCATTCTCTGAAGCCAAAGAAACACCTGACAGCAAGGACCTGATCCCCAGGTAGGACTGCAGGTTTTACAGAAAAATAAATACGTAGGTATCTACCCCAGACAACAGCAAATCTATCATTTTCCTATAAATTAACTTCAGCTGCATACTTGTCTCAGTAAACTTCTACTCAGAACAAGAAGCTTATTCCACTGCCTCTGGCACCGAGAGCTCTGAGTTCTACTAACATTTCAGTTTTCATAGCCCATTTTGTTTCAGGTGAACTGAAGTGTAACGGGTAGAGGGTTACCTTTGTCCAAAAATAATACACTCCATAGTTTGTATCTTTTCCCTGACAGTCAGAACTTGTTTCCAGTTTGTCTTAAGCCAACTGTTTTATGAGAACAACTGCAAAATTGCACCACTTTATTTTCTGTTGTTTGGATTTCTATGACATTGCTGTATGAGGTTTAGGCCCGCAGAATTGCATCTCAAAAACTTTGGAAAGAATATTCCTGGAAAATATACAAACCGTATTATACTACTACATAAAACATTTTATGGACTGCAAAACTGAAAAAAACCTCTGGGAACTGAAGAGAGTCTAAATACTTTTGGCTGAACTTAACTCAAGTTACAAGTAAAAATGCCTACTGCTGACTTCTAAGAAATCTGCAGTTCCCTTTCCTCTAGGTATTCTGATTTTAATATTAAAAGACATCACAATTTATCTCACCATAAGCTCCGTATTAAAAATATAAGGGAGAGGGAGAACTCACAAGTAAGTTTTTCTGCATCCTCCACCCCCAACTGATTACAACTCTCACCCGCCTTCTTGTTCCTGTTCTCAACCATGACAATGCAAAGCTAGTCAGCTGTCAGACTGCAGGCCACATGAACCAAGAAGGTATGTCTGTCTTGATCACAGCTGAGTTCAAATGCCACAGTAGGCTTTGAAGCCAGCCCACAGCTTCAAAACAGCCTAGGACAGCTTATCCAAGGTGATCAACCACCTCAAAAGCCACCTCATCATTAAGACTGTATCCAAGTATCCCTTGGATATTTTAGTAACCAGTCTTAAACAAGAAATCAGAGCAGACTCTAGCAAGTACAGTAAGACACTGCCTAACAAAAATGGTAACGAAGTGTTCTATTAAAAATGCAGAAAGGAAACAATTTATATCAGATTTTCCAGGGCATGCCAGACATCTTCATATGTATCAGAACTACGAAAGTGTTGAGCTCTGCACTGCCTCTTTTGCTTTACCCACAGCAAACCTTCTCTAGGCTCACCAACCCAGAAACTGAAATGAGTGGAGAGCAAGAAACAATGACCTATGGGGTCTGGAGAAGACAGACAGGAGAAGCAGTACTGACAGGGGCAGGACTAGGACAAAGAATCAGATAATACCAACCATAACTCATGACAAGCAGCTACACTGGCACCCCAAAATAAATGCTGCTTTGAAGTGTTACATAAAAATATAACAATAAATTATTACTAAAAAATGAAGTTAATGTAATATCAAGTCTACTCATAGCACAAAATCTACTTTTCACACTGCTAAGTGGAAACCTCATTGTGTGATGCTGTGAACACAGTCTACTTTTTAAACTAGGTTTTTTCCAGACTCCTCTTTAAAAGGACCAAAGACTTCACACACAGGCAACACACTGAGCTACAAGTTTGCAGTCAAGCTTCTACTTTCTTTTTTCTAAACAAAAGTCTTGTATGCATAAACAAAGCAAAGTGGAATCATGCCCATTGCTATCCATATGCAGTTTCCATTCTTGCAGACCAGTGCTCTCCCACTACTTTTCCACAAAATTCTGGCATATAACTCACTGTTGGAACACAGAAACACACATTAGCGAAAGCAGAAATCTCTCTTCAAGGATGATACTTTTGAGACATTGTGTAACAGAGGAGCATGAAAAAATTATTTAATAGATAACGTGTCACTGTCATTGCCAGTAAACAGAAGTTCTTTGAGCACACCCTGAAACTAAGGCATTAGGTGGAAGACAAGGAGCAGAGGCATTGCACTGAATCCTCTTGACTTTAAAAGATGGCTTACCATTGCAGACAAATTAATTGGAAGAAGAAAATTTGTGAAAACAGGTAATGAAACAGGACTGTTATCCTTGATCTCTTGTTTATTTGGTTACTGTCACAGCGCAATACACCAGCTGCAACATTACTGACACATAAAACATGCCAAGAAGATTAGATAGCAAATACTCTATTTGGAGGGGAGATGAAAGGTCAAACTTCACTCAGTGCAAAACAGGACATTAAAATAAAAAAATACCACCCCCCACCCCCCCCGAGATAACTATGGACAGGTGTAGTAACATATGGAATCTGACAATTCACAAATAGGAAATGAGGGAATTACCCCCATAACTGAGGTGAACAAAGTACAATAGGGCCATTTGGGAAAGCTAGGCCTGCGTCTGTTAGGAGTGACAGAGATACAGCAAGACTGGCACTACTCAGGAATGAAAACCATGGCATAAAAGGCAGCAACTGTCTGTTCCTGTTGCCTATGGATCTGAAATACTAACATTCCACAAGAATTTATGAGATTCATGGAAAATCTGGAAGTAACAACAGAAACAAATTACAGAAATGTCTCTGAAGTAAAAAAAAAAAAAAAAAAAAGACAAAACCAAACCATTACCAAAAAAAAAAAAAAAAAAAAGCACCAAGCTATAGGAAATAATTAAGGCCTGAAAAAGAACACTATTAGAACATGAAAGTTTTTAAAGCCTGCCACTTTAAGTACTTATTTTTGGATCAGGGTGGAGGGAAGTCTGGGGGGATGAATCTGGCATAATTCATACACTTAATAACCAGGGATAATGAAGAGAAACAAACCAATTGAAAACAGCAGCTATATTTCAGTAAAGTTTTCAGATGACAGACTTTGATTAAGGTCTGGACTGGTTTGCTAAATGAAAGGAGAAGTAGTGTTATCAACTGGTACTTCAGAAGTCAGACTGCAGAAAAATTGTACACAAACAAAATTACCTGTAGGACTCTTCTGTTCCAGCACAAGAATGGATCATATTATTTAATAAACAATCATTAAAAGTAAAAACTTCCAATTTCTTCCACTGAATATTACATAGACAATTAAAATCATTCTGCTGTTTTTGTCAAATTATCTAAAGTGCTGTGCCCCGGATGTCATCAGCCATAGGTGACATTAAACAGCGAACACAAAAATTGAACTGCCAATATGCTCATGAATGCATTCTAATCATGTTCACAGAAATCAGAGGCTCTTGCTCTGCTATTTTCCCTTAATCATCCATACGCCCAAGGATAGCACCCACCCTTAGCTGATGTTTTCATGACTTACTGGTGTTTATAGGGATGCCTAATCTTTTTAAGTAAAGAAACAAACTATTCTCTCTCAAGGAACACTGAATTATCATTATACAAGTCTTAGATCTTCCAGTTCAATAGAACTAGAAAGAGACAATTCATTGTAAGTACAGAAATAAAAGTTCTGCAGGCCCCTACCTGCAACATTTCACCATTGAAACGGCTGTATCACAAGCCAGCAGCACACCTTCCACACTACCCCTCTGTGCACATGCTGCATCAACCCATTCTATCCCATCACCGAGCTCCAAGATGACCAGACCCTACAGAGAGTATGCCTCAGAGAGTGATACTATTATGTGGCTTAAATACTCACACTAAACACACCAAAAAAAAAACAAAACAAAACACATAATCCTATCAATATAACTCAGTTCTATTGCAAAAAAAATGACAAATCTTTTAACGTTAACATAAATTTTAACTTTTCATTACTCATAGTATTTATTCTTTTGCTCATCTCTTAATTACATACACTTAAAGTTAATTCAAATTAAAGACCTTTCAGTTCTTCAACAGTCCAATCCTCATTTCGGAGATGTAGTCGCCCGGGTTACCTAGAAACCATCAGCAGCTCTGTTCAGATACAAATCATTTGTATATTTCAACTACCTCCAGTGAAACAGAAAATAGACAATATCTGTTCCTCAAATTGTTAAGTCGGGCTTTTTGCTTCTCCTCCCCAGGCCAGTTCCCCTACTTCCCTTCTGCTCTCTGCTTTCTCCAACAGCTGCTTCATACACTTCTCCCCAGGAAAACATAAATTCAATACAACAAGGAGCTCTGATCTAGCTATGACTCCTCAGTTTGACTGCCAGTGGTGGAGATCCCCTGTTCTCTCCCCTCCAGCACAGGACTTATATGTTACATTTTGCTGCAGAAGAATCCAGGAAGCAACTTATACTTAAGGAATCAGAGGAGCTTTAAAAAGAAAGTGGAAACCAACAAAATGACATAGCCTGTACCTATCAGTTCTCTGTGGACTACAACACAGTATTTTGTAGTCAAAAAAGTCTTAGAGTAACTGTCCTTAGTTGCAGTAATTTCCCAGACCATTTTATCTCTTTTTTCAAGTACATTCCCAGTGTTGTAGCATCTATACTATGAGAAGTAATAAGGAATATAAGTTAATAAAATTAATTCATGGAAGTCATGCCCCCAATAATATTTTCTTTGCCCAGCAGCACAAGACCTAAATACGGAAGCAAACTTGCTTTTAAATATTGAAAATGGTTTTAAAAACAAAAAGGATTACTCTGAAAGATAGCCCACTTTTTGCCTGCTTATCAAATAATGGATATTTCCTTTTGTAGTTACGCAAGGAGATTTAGAAGTGAACCCCCTCTGAAGCCAGGTGGCATCAGGGAAAATGCAAGGACATATGGCAAATATCACAGTGACGTTAATACCAACTAGATGCTACAACAAATGTGCAGGACCAGGGTCCTCATTCTGAGAAGAGAGCAGGAAAGGCAAAGGAAATATCAAATACAGTCAGCAAGGAAAAAAAAAAAAAAACTGATTAAGAATAATCTTCTTTATCAACAAATTAAAAAGTTACATCTTGCAATCAAAGCACTAATAATCAAATCTGGCAAGGGTAACAGACAGGACTCTTAAGACCAGGTTATTTTATCCAACACAGATTCATCCACTTATGTATGGACAGACAGTATTTTGATCTTCAAGAGCGCTGTCAAAGCACGTAAACCACATAATTTCCCCAAATACTGCAATTCAAAGCATTGTAACTAGCAAGCAAGAACCTTTAGGACCAACAGACAGACACACACAAAACCAACTTACCAAAAAAGTATCCGCAAAATGTTTGCGACCAGTAGCACTAGGCAGACGTAGGTGGAGAAACCCTCAACGTTCTGTGTCCGGCGGATGTCTCTGTACTGGGGAATGTAGGGCACCACGCCGCCGAACACCATGGCCCCCGCAGCACCCCACGACACCAGCTGCTGCATTGGGACCAGCAGCCACTCCAAGCCACCCGCCTCCATGGCGGGAGGAAGCGGGGAGGCTGCCCCGGGTGGTGTCACGCTGAAGGCTCGCCTCCCGCTGCAGTTCTCCGGCGGAGGTCGGCTTTAGCCACGGGCGGGCTCCCGGGCGGGATGCGGCACCATGTCTGCGCCCTCTCTCGCAGGGCCGGCACCTGGGGAAAGGAACGGGGCGTGAGCCTGGCTCGACCGCGGGGCTGCTCCAGCCGCTCCCCGCCAACAGCACGGCACTACCGCACCCCGACCACCGCCCTGCCACGGGCGGGCCGGGGACACCTCTGCTCTGTCGCCCAACCTGCCGAGACGCTCCCGCCCTCACCCGAGCTCCCCACAGGGGAACCCCGGCTCTGCTACGGCTCGGGCGCGACAGCCGCCCCCGCCGCTGAGGCGACCTCCGCCAACGGCCGGGTTGAGGTGGGCACGGACACACGCCCCGTCCGCCGACGCGCACACACGCCCGCCCCTAACCGGCTGCCAGGCGTTTCTCTGAGGGGGCCTCCCTCACCCGCCCGCCGGGGGCTCCCCGCCGCGCCCCGCTCAACCGGAGCCACTCGAACGCACACGCCCGCCCACTCGCTCGGCACTGCCGCGCCCGCCTCCCCACCTGCTCCGGCCACCGCCATGCCCCCTCCGCCCACCACCGGTCCTCAACTAGGGCCGACGGACCGGCGGCGGCGGGCCCCGGGCGGTCCGTGACGCCACAATGACCAGCCATGCCATCCGCCAATGAGTGACGGGGCCGCCCCGTCGATTCGGCGCGCGCGCGCGACGCTGCCGGTGGCTGCGGGCGCGGGATGTGGGGCTAGCGGAGCCCTGGTGACCGGGCACGGTGCCGGCCCCGCCGCCGCTACCCGGGCCATGACTGCTCGGCCGCCGTCACCGGTGCGTCTGTCGCGGGCACGCACCGGACAGCGAGCCGGTTGCCCCGGGATGGCGGAGGACGTACCTGGGGAGCCTTCCTTCCGCACCCTGTTCTTAAACGCTGTCCCAGACCTCGCTCCCCTGTCTCTGACTTGTTCCTTTTGCTTGAAAGTTACGGGAAACTCTGTCACGCCTCATGGAAATCACTTCTCAGTGGCTCTCAAAATTGCAGCCGCTCCTTAACTGTATCCAACAGCTGCAATTGACACATCTTCCTGAACAGAGAGGGGTTATTTCCCTGCAATGGTACAGATAAGGGTGGCAGGGGGCGGGAAATCTCGCATTTTCCACCCAAACTGATCAGCAAGTCTTTACTGCTGTTGGCACTGGGCCTGCAGAGTATCACAGAGTGGTTTGTGTTGGAAGGGACCTTAAAGCTCATCCAGTTCCAACCCCCTGCCATGGGCAGGGACACCTTCCACCAGACTGGGTTGCTCCAAGCCGCCGTCCAGTCTGGTCTTGAACACTGCCAGGGATGGGGCAGGCACGGCTTCTCTGGGCAACCTGTACCAGGGCCTCACCACCCTCACAGGGAAGAACTTCTTCCTCAGACCTCATCTCAATCTCCCCTCTGTCAGTTTAAAGCCATTCTCCCTTGTCCTGTCCCTACCTGCCCCTGTCAAAAGTCCCTCTCCAGCTTTCCTGTTGGCCCCTTTAGGCGCTGGAAGCTGCTCTGAGGTCTCCCCAGAGCTTCTCCCAGCTCTCTCAGCCTGTCCCATATGGAGGTGCTCCAGCCCGAGGAGCATCCCTGCAGCCCTCCTTTAGGCTCTGCTTGAGCAGAAGTTTAAGTGCTGCATCACAGATACGACAAAGAAGTAGACAGCATGGATGCTGCATCCTCAAAGGGCTGCTTGAGGTGGTGGCAAGCTTCAATGACACTAGATAGTTCATCTGTTCAACCTTACAAGTGGCTGCACAACAGTCTTCAAATATTGTTCTTTGGACTCCCTGTAACACTTTGATGTATGTGTATATGCTCCTGCTGCTCATGCAACAGGTGAGAAATGAGGTGGGGTTTCCTGCAACTGAATGGTGTATTATTTTGTGTGGCATATCAGCAACTGTAAACATTTGTTTTGAGTCTTGAATGGAAAGGAGCTGAATTAAAAACAGAAATCAGTATTTGTTTCAGGGCTTCCAAAGCCTTTTACTTCTGCATAGCAGCATCTCACTCAGCCGCAATCATTTCTGCCACCTGGCAAGTTTTTATTGTGTACATGCAGCAGAAGAACCTGCACATTACTGCAGAGTGTATTTTTCAAAGACCAATTTTGGGGTACTATCACACAAATATCCAAAACACCCTCCTACACCAATGAGGTGGCCATTGATAACATTAGGACTCATCTTTCCCACAGGGAAGCAGTAGCTCCACTTTGTTTCACAGACCTGAAGGTTTGTTAAAAATACACAGTGGAAGTCTTTAATTCTGATTTTTGGCTGAGGAGCCTGAAGTTCTTGATTTCAGAGCATCTGGCTCATTTAGAGAGAGTATAACAATCAAAGTATGTATAAACTGCATCATTTAAAACATTTTATTATTTAATGGCTCATATTCCAGATATCACTTGTGCATTGTTATAATCACATAGTTATGTCAACTTCTTATCCAAAACTTCTTGAGAGCTCTTGCCACATTATTTTTCTTTAAACACATAGGTCTAAACAAGCCTCAGGCTGAAAATAAGTGTACCGCCGATTAGGAAGCCAACTTTCGTTCCTGTAAATCTAAATGTTTTGAGAAAACATTGAGAAATCATCTTGAGAAAATAGAGATTTTAAAGTAATGGCTACCTACATAGAAGAAACTGCCCAGGCTGACACCAGTTCTCCAGGTTAGCTTCCAGAATAATTCCAGGATACTTCTAAGTCTATGTGATAACAATTTTCATACAATATTAAGATTCTAAAGTACTCAGCTGGAAACAGACAACTGCCTTTCATTGGGTTGTTCACTCTGACTTGAAATTGTGAGGGTAAAGATGCTGAACTACAGCAGCGCAGCACGTTACTGTGTGAATGTAGTTCAGCTTTAGTCAGTGAAAAATGTCCATTGATGTAAGATAAACTGACTAGTGATACCAGACACTTGGTGGGGGAGGAATGACAGGTTGGCTTGAACTCCTCCAGCTGAGCAACTGCACAAAAGCTTGTGTCAGCATTAGGGAGGGACCTTTTGGGTCTCAGAATACTCTAAGCAGCCCGGGGCCAATTTCTTTGGCATCGATGACATCCTAAAGTGTTCACTGATTTCAGCAGAATATATAACCAAGCACACAGAATATCCAACTGTAACAGACCCAGCAAAACTCTAGTAGGAGGGTCCCCTGGAGAAAATTTATCTAAAGTTTAAGCTGTAACAGGTGGCTGAACAGAGTCTTGACTCATGCAGGAAAACTTCTGCAGGTCTGAGTGCAGCCAGATAAGAATGCTTCGCCTTGTGAAGCTTGACATCAAACTAATTTTCAATGTACTTAGTAACTGAGAGGGAGCTCAGAAGGACCACTTCCTCGGTGCAAAATCAGACCTACCATAGAAGCAGTACTGCTTCACTGCCAGACAGTAATCCTTTGGTTCCGAGTGAGAAAATGAACAGGTGCATTTATTTTTCCACATGGACTGGCAAAATTCCCCTTTACAAAAAAAACCAAAAATCTCCATTTGTGTCATGGTGTGCCTCCTCACAAGCCATAACCACCAGTGCAGCTTGTGATGGCTGCATCCAGCTTACTCTGGACTTGGGGACGGACAGCAACATGGTAGCCAAGGACTGCCTGGAATGGTGACCAGAGGTCTTGCTGGTATGCAGATATGGCTGTAAGTCAAACATCATACTTTATAAATAGTGGACAGACAAGGGCCTGTGGAGCTCTCCTGCACAGCAGTGGGCTCCACGCCAGGATCTCCCCTGGAGTAGGGACACATCTCAAGGTTACTCCTCAAGGTTGAGAGGTTCCTTGGCTCAACAGATTCTTGGTAAGTGATTAACAGCATGCTAAACTTTGAAATCATAGCTAAGTGATACAAAGGGTTGATTGCACATATATACCCTTCAGATATAAACCTGAGAGTAAGTCTGGAAGTAGGTGCACTTAGACTCCTCTCTGAGGAGTTTAGAAAGCAAAGGAGTCTTTTCTGACCTTCATGACCCAATGCAAGAGCCTCCCTGACAGTTTTGTGTGACCCTGTCCTCTATTCAGTAAATAATCAAGTGTACCTTGCCACTGAATCTTGTGAAACCACACTCACCATTTAACTTTGTTAACTCACTGGTTTATATCAATAAAGTACATTGATGCTTCTCTCTTATGAGTGAAGCGCATGACTTCATTTGCAACAATTTGGTATAATTTAACTACCTGTTCAGAAAACAGAAGCAGATGGTACGTTTCACACCAGGTCTTTGAAGACTAATATTGATCTTTTCATGACAGCTGCTGTAAGAGAACTGAAATGGAGTATGTGAGCAGCTCTAGCCACATAGTTCCAAACTAGGTCCTAGCAGTTAACATTTTGGTGACAGCATAGTCCTTAAACCTCCAAGAACTTTGATGTATTAAGAAATCTGGTAAGATAATACCAGTTAAGAAATGTTCCTATGTTATCTTTGTATACAATTTAAGCAAGCTGAAAGGGGTGAGCGGATATGGCATGTTTACAAATGCATTTTATGTATATAAATATTTAATGTATATATATATAAATATATATATAAGGTTTTGTTTTGCAGTTAAGTCCACTGAATTAGAAGAGCAAGCAGAGGCCATATTCCTAGTAGAAGAACACTAGGTTAAACAGGACACAGGAATCAACCACCCAAGTTTTAACACTGAAGCCTTAGCTGCCTCTTTGCAGCAGGAGGAGGGCTGTTGGTACTTCACTTGTAGCAAAAATAGGAGATTGCTGAATGTCTTCTAACCAGTCTGTTGTCCTGTCAATTGATTTTGAAAGATGAGTATTAAAATTATTTTATATTCTATATACCAGAAATTCTGTTGCACTGAAGCAAGCATAGGAAGAATTCCCTGCAAGATGTAGGCTAAAGACATTTCAGATAACCTTTAAGTCACTCCTTGAACGCATTGTATCATAAATGTTGTCATAAGGATCATGTGAATTCCTAAGTAGCCAAATTCCCTTCAAATATCACATTATATCTCACTGTACAACTACAAACCTAGTAAAATCAAAAAGAAGTCTTCACCATGCTGCTCATGGAAAAAGTAAATGGGTCTTAAGTACCTTGAAATTGGCTATTCCTACCAAGATGTATTATCACTAAATCATCATCCTCTTCTCTCCACTTTTGATTTTCTAAAGCAACCCTACTACACTGGTGAGCCCCTGTCTTTGCAACTAATGGACAAAATCAAGCTCAGGAGGTATTGTTCTGTGGGTGACGGGATAGAAAATGGATCCAGGTGTTATCGCCTTGGTCCCTCTTAAGCCTTGGTGAAGAAAACACCAGGTATTAATGCCCTGATCGGGCCTAAGCCTTGGGAACTGTAAAGAGAACAATGAAGGGTAAAGATCGGTTAGCAAAACAAAGCAGGCAGTTTGCAAGATAAAGCAGGATGTGCATCTCAAAGACAGACCAAACAATGTGAATATTTGTAACCCTTAGTAGTTTTGCTAAATCGGGATGATAAGGGAGTAAAAGAGTGGAAAGTTACTGCTTAGCACTTAGTAGACTATAAAAGGGATGGGACAAGAAATAAAGGTCTTCAAATTTCACCAGAACTGGAGTCCGTCTTTGATACACCATATTGTTCTATCGCACATAGTTGATTCTACAATCTTCACCAGTTTATCTTCAGCACTGGTCTTAATAAACAGAGCAGTGAGTATGGAGCATGCAATGGAACTCCCTCTCCACTTCCAAGGGGGACCTCTGACAAACGTGCCCAGTCTCCAAGCTTATCTCTTAGCTCTGCACCAGGGACTGGGAACCAGGATCATGCAGGCTGAGCTGCTTAGACTGCTTTCTGTACCTAGGCTGCTACCATCTCCAAAGACAAATGAAGAAAAAGTCCCAAATGAAACATGACAGTGAAGCACAAAACCTGAGAGCTGGCAGAGATACGTGAACCATTCTTCATTACAGCTTTGAAAAACAAACAAGGTTCAGGTGAGTGGAGAAATAAATAACGACATTATCACACAAGACAAGAAGTTGAACTGGAACTGCTTAACCAACACCCTGTTCTTCTGTCAAACAGGTCCAGCTGACTACAACTGTTTATCTCCCATATGCTCTTCATATGCCATATTGCATTGCCGCAGGGTCACCTCAGCAAGCTGGTTCCAGCAGAGGAGCCTGCAGGCAGCTGATGCTCAGCACCAGCCATCTGCACATCCCTGCCCATGTCTAACATTGCAGGCAAAAGTTCTCCTGTCAACAACCTTAAGGAGCTGTTTTCTCATAAGAAAATATATATTAGTTCGAAGGACCAGAAATGAGAAACATCTCCAGAGATGGGATCTGCACAGTGTGCCATGGGAAAATTCATTCAGGTTCTATCCAGTGCTGAACCAATGCATGATGCCCATCATTGTGGCATAAGGTTTACTCACCATCTACATTCTTTTTATTTTATTTTATTAAAAAGGCTGTTAAGTATACCTGCACCATAGAATCATAGAACGGTTAGGGTTGGAAACAACCTTAAGATCATCTAGTTCCAACTCCCCTGCCATGGGCAGGGATGCCTCACCATAGACCATGTTGCCCAAGGCTATGTCCAGGTATCTTCCTCTCTCCCACACTTCACTCCTCCCTGGGTCAACATATTCACTAATTACAGGATCACTGCATTCAGCAAGAAGCTGCTGATACTGGGAAGTAAGATGAAAAAGAGGGACTGTCTTAGGCTGACCCCAAACAACACTGAAGCCCTCACCTAGTCACTCACTCACATCCCCCCCAGCAGTATTGAGGGAGAGAATCAGGAGGGTGAAACAGGGAAAAAACCCAAACTCTTGGGTTGAGATAAAGTCAGGTTAATAAGGGAAGAAACACAACACAAATGAGTGAGGCAAAGGCAATCACTCACCACCTCCTACCAGCAGACCAATGCAGAGCCAATCTCCAAGCAACAGCTATTTTGGAAGAAACTACACTACCCTGCAGCCCATTTTTATTGCTAAGTGTGATGTAGCATGGTCTGGCATGTCCCTTTGGTTAGTTGGGGTCAGTTATCCTGGCTGTTTCCCCTCTCACCCCCTTGCCCATTCTTAGCCTATTTGCTTCTCTGTTTTGAGAAACAGAGCTGGCCTTGATGCTGTGCAAACACTGTTCAGCGATAGCTCGAACACTGGTGCACCATCATGTCACAAATCAAACACAGCACCATACAGGCTGCTATGGAGAGAGTTAACTCCATCACGGCCAGACCCAGCACAGGGAGGGGA
Organism: Pezoporus flaviventris; assembly: GCF_033815535.1. Taxonomy (NCBI): domain Eukaryota; kingdom Metazoa; phylum Chordata; class Aves; order Psittaciformes; family Psittacidae; genus Pezoporus; species Pezoporus flaviventris. The sequence continues at coordinate 96,463,244 of NW_026892555.1, forward strand.
AATGTAATTTGGGAAATCTTTAAACTGGCTTTATCTCTGAAGCACAAGTGAGGGTGCAAGTGCAACGTCTTAAGTCTCACCAGAACTATCCCTAGCCTTCCTGATTCATTTTGTCTCCCTCTTGATGAAGCTGTGGGGTGGCTTGGAAGCAGAGAAAACAAAAATGACAAAGAAACTATAGCTTCAGCATGATTCAGAATACTACCATGTGATCTGAGGTCAGCAGCCTTACAGCACCCAAACTAGTCTTTCTTTCTCTGTTCCAGGATAAGGCCAAAGTGTGTCAGGTGACATTTACACACTGGTTTGCTTCTGTTAAGCTCAGCATCTGTGGTACCCTTAAGAACAACTTCTATGCATCAGAACGGAACAAAAACAAATTTACGCTGCCCTTACCAGGAGCCAAAGGGGAGGGAAGGGGAAACAAAGCCCAACTTTATTGCATGAGTAACACTCGAGTCCAAGATAGTAATCTAGATGAGACAGACACAAACATTGCAGTCTGATTTTTCTGAAACCCTAAGGAGCTGCAGTTACAGGTCCTTTTTGACTAATGGAACATTGATCCCAGAGAAGAGCTGAACATACTCACATGTCCTCTGAGCCACTTGAGCAAGCACCAAAAGTGCTTTAAACACATCCCCTTCTGATCTGGAGTCCCACTAGCCCTTGTCACTGAAGCCCTTCCTCTGCCTGTGGAGGCCCAAATCTCCACTGCTCTTCTGCCCAGGTGACACTTGTGCCAGCTTATTGCTGGCAGCATCCCTTGGCACTCTCCAGTCCCTCTATGTCCTTGTCATTTCAAATGCCTTTTGCCAGGCACACTTGGAATATGCACCCACAAGACTCCTGCTGGCAAACACCACATTTAGTACTAAACAGAGTAGGGGTGGGAGGGCCTCCTACAGCAGCCAAGCTGCATAGAATACCTGTCATACTCTCAGCACCCACCCTCTGCCACAAATGTCTCGCAGAAGAAAGCAACTGAATCAGGCAGACCACTGTCAGCAAAGGTTTCAGTCTTAAAAGCGTATTTGCAAAGGATCTCTGTTTCAGACAAAAAAGCACAAGATTTTTCTCCCAACAAAAATAGCTGAAGAATCAGATTTCCACATCCTTGGGGTTTGTATTAGTGTCATTGCTCACTGATTCAGACCTTGCTATTAAGGGTATATATTGTTTATCCTACACGTGACGTTCCCAAGAGTTGTTTCCCGTATTTGCCCAAATCCACCCATGTTTCCTGCAACCACAGTAAGTGGTAAGTTGGTAATTCAAAGTGAATTTAAAATGTACCTGAAACACTCTGCTTGTCTTCTCTGGGATAAATTATCTCTGAAGCATGAACATAGTGCAGTTTGCTCACAGAAAACTTTCGCCACGGTTCTTTACAGCTTCTGAAAAGCAAAACATGCATCTTCAAAGGAAGAACTCCTTTGCCCAGCTTCTAGCACAGGCTCTTTCACCAAATTTTGTAGAAAATCACTCTCTCCATCACACGCCCTGCCACAAGCCACATTTAATCTCTCTGTACAAAACACATTCTGCTCTGGACAATGAGGCACCTGGAAGAGAGCAACACAAAGCTGTAGGACCTAAACACACGGGGTTGGATCACTGTCCTTGTGCTGCCCTGTCTTGCCCTCACAGGAGAGGCAGGCAGAGCCTTGCCTCTTACACGCTGTGATTTCTTCAAGAAAGCTCCACTGTGCACATATGGCACTGAGCATAAAGAGTAAGACTGCAGGGTGATTTGAATGCAGCCTCTAGATCCAGTGTCAGGCATGCCACCAGTGAGCTACAAGGATGGAGAAACAGACCCTGTTCCCTTTTCCACTGGTGACACACACCTCCAGCTCCCTCCTGTAGCCCTTTAGGAGGGGAACTCCTCCAACTCCATTGCCCAAAGGCTGTAAGGAGCAAGGCTGGGGCAGAAAGCAGCATGGGAAGTAGCACCTCTTACCAGCCATGCCTGGGAAACAGATTTCTGGATTGCCATATAATAATTCCATCAACAGCAGGTAGAGAGGTGATTTCACACAGCCACAATTTACACACAACTCTTCAGAGAGCAAAAGGAAGCCATCACACCACCCTTTGTAGTCAAAGCCGTTCTGCTCCTCCTACATTTTATCCTCAATGCAGAACACTAAAGGGAAAACTATACCCTGTTTTCTGTTACAGGTACTTAGTGATAACATGATATCCGTGGTACACCCAAGGAACTTCTGATAAGGAATATCCTTAACCCTGTCAGTTTTATTTATGGAGAAACTTGCAGAAAGAGGCTGACAGAACAAGTTTCATAATATGAGAATTGGTGAGCAACAGTCCCAGAAAGCAGCTCATTCACTGAACGCAGAGCACCTTGATCAGGGATCAGGTTTCCTGACCGCTGGAATTACCCTTTTCTCTTCAAAGATACAGAGCCTGAAATCTGAACCATGCACAAACACCCAAGCTTTTAATATTCACCTCAAATGACTTGTCTTTCAAAGAAGCACTAGGGTGTTCAGGCACCATTGACCCGAACGCCCTTTCCCCATGCCTGAAGCATTTGCATTCCTTTCACCACATCTTTCTAACCTCTTAAGTAACAGCAACTTGTTACTTCTACTGATGTTACCAGATGAAAGAAAAACGATGTCTTCACCAGTGAGTATTCCAGTGGAACAAGCTTTCAGTGAACTACACTATGCTGAGTCAAGAGAAACAGGTAAATGTTCATAGTTTGCTTGCAAGAGCCATCAGCACCATTTGGGATTCCAGCATATAAAAGCTGATGACTTGGCAAAGCCAGAGGCTTTTTCTGCACATTGTGTCCCTCTGAACAATGACTGCAAAGTGACACAGGAGAAGCTTCTTAAGAGAGAGGGAAAGACCAAGCACAGCATGACTCAAAGACCCAACCCTACAATCTGGTAGCAGAAATACCATGCCTGTGGTGCAAGAACAAGCTTGTACTTAGCCCTTTTTTTCTTTAGAGAAACCTTCTACAATTGACATGGCCCAGGAATACTTGCCTTCTTGTCTCCTTCCATGACTGTATTTCCTGTTTCCTTTCCTGCCACACATGTAATATTAGGGTGTTTCTTCCCCCCCCCGCCGATGTCCTCTCTGTGTCCTCACATCCATTCCAAAGCAGGCCAGAGCTTGGAGTACATGACAAAAGGATTCCTGTCCCCTGCTTTATAAAATCTTACTTGTCAGCAAAGAGAAGAGGGAAGAGACTTTATGTAACATCCAAACAGTAAGAGCAATGCATTTCTGCAAACCAATTCTTTTACCACTCCACACCGCAGGCTTTTACAGCATGGCATTGGATAGTAGTGTCATTGAACTTGGAGCTTAGGACTATAAATATTTAAACATACTTTTACTTCCTGTCCTCCTTCCAGCATTGGAGGGACTGGAATTTCCCTAGGAAAGAGCAAGAGAAACACACTTTGGGTATCATTTCAGCATAAAAGCACAATGTAAAGATTTTACAGCACAGTCCCATGATTGTGAAACAGGATGGAAACAGATGGCTCCCCAGCCTCTAGGTCACCCTACTTCTTATTTTTACTTCATGTGCTTCATAACAAGAGGACATATGTAAATTGAACGTTTCTAAAGTCTAGGCTTTTTACTGGAAGAAACTAGCATCGGCCATGTTTTGCCATGGAAAATTAATTTATATTGTCAAATCTTTGCTTTTGTTCCCCAAGACCTGTTTTGGTATTAATTGCCAACATGAACTCCTTGGTACCTTTTTAGTAAATGAAGTATTCCTTACTTTTTGCAGTAAATACTTTCATGAGCACCAGTAAGACTGGTTGTTTACTGGTTCTCAGGTAAACCTCTGCTTTTGAAACAACAACAAAAGCTTTCTTTGTTGGCTTTCCTTAGTGCGTGGATGCATGCCTAACATGGATTAATGCTTTTAAAATATGGTGCACCTTCCCAGATTTCAGACCCTGGAAATGCAGGTAACAGCTCAACACTGAAAAACAGAGCCCTCTGAGGAGGGGGAAATAGGATGGCAGCAGAGAGCACTGGTTCTATTTTAAATGAATTAAGTGTTAAGCAAAGTCTTTTTGCTCTTTTCTATTCTTACATTTTCTGAACTTTGGAACTTTTCCATTACAGTTTTTTTGGTTTACAGACACTTCATTTTTATTCCATAAATCCAACTGCAGACCATTTGCCCAATTCTGCTCAAGATTTGAACTCGGAGGACCATTCAAATCAGCTGTGGAGTCCACAGAGTAAAAGAACCAGAGCTCTGGAGGGGGAAATGCATGGTGAAATATTGACTTCAGTCTCCTTCACTCTTTTAATTATCTTTATTCCATTGCTGGGCTGGCTGGATACCATGTTATTTTGCTCCGACCCCCCTGACCTGCCTCACAAACAAGGGGAGCTATTTACAAAAAACCTTTACCAAGTAATGTTTGTTTTCAGTTGAACCCTAACCTAGGCACTGATAAAATGTGGTGCTACAAAGTTTTAGTGCAATTCTTGCAAACTCGTTGGCTATGTAATGCTTGCTCCTCCACATTTGCAGCTGTTTCTTCACCCCTGCAAGGTCTTCACTGCAAATAGGACTCTATGACTTTGTTCGAGATATCTGGACACAAGCAGACAGGTTACCAGCAGTAAAAATAGAAAAATAGTACAATTTTACTATCTAGCCCTAAGGGAAATGAGATTAGCAATGAATAAACAGATAAGAAGCAACAACTGTTACTTCTTATTTATGCCACAGAACAAAATAAGCTACGTCATTGAAGCTATGTGGCTACATACTAATGCAAAACATATCCTTATGCCTATTATTGTTCAAATTGTTTTATCTAGAAGCTTTCTAGAGCAGTAACACTGCTGGAGCACTCAAGCTGTACAAAACTTGCTTGAGTTTTCTTTCTACAGTAAGAAAGATAAAGAGGAAAATCTGCAAGACTGGGAACATAAGGATGCAGAAAGGAGAAGCCAGGCAGCAATGCAGAAGTTGGCTTTGATGCCAAATATCACCATAGAGATTAACATGCCTTCCCAAATGAGGTGGGGAAGGTCAAGAAAGAAGATAATTAAGTTTTTTAAGAAGGATTCTAAGTGGTAGGCTTATAGGAGATAATCTTCCAGTATTTGAGGTCATTTCTAACTCAGAAACTTTGCGGATGAAAGCATTGTTACATGTTTGGTGTATCTATAAAGTAATAGGCTAAGGAAAGCTATTGCCCAACAGTAATACTCTCCTAACCATATAGCCCAGTACATTAAAAACATCTCCATTTTACATTAGGCAACAATTGCGGCACTTGGCACACCTGTGTACACAACAAAACACCTCTGCAGTAGATGCGCCAGGAGCCTTTTATGCTGTGAAGCTGCGAGGGATGACCTACATGCAAGCACGACTGCAAGAGGCACCGCCCAATTTATGCTGATAACCTTCGGTCTTGTCTCTTCAGACATCCTGGTGCAAGGAACTTCCAACACGCACGGTGTTTTTACCACTCTGTGCTGCAAAACTAATTACATGTTAAAAAGGAAACAAACCTTAAAACAAAACCAAAACACCAAACTTAAACTTTGCTGGTAGACAAGCATTTTTCTTCACTTCAGCCCCATGAAATCGTAAGATCTCTGAAGATCAAACCCCAACATCCTTATTTAGTTATTACCCTGTAGAACTACGATTTCTTTGGGAATAAAGGAACAGGGCTTAATCGTTCATCCTCTTCCCTCGCTGCCTTTCCTGCCGGCGGCTCCAGGCGGGGCACTCACCTGCCCGCCCCGCCGCAGCCAGGGAGGCGGACGGTGGATCGCAGCTCGGAGCCGGAGCCGATGGCGGCCGCCGACCCGCCGGGCGCCGGAGACCTCTCGCAGCTGGTGAGCCCGGCTGCGCGGAGCGGGGGCCGGGTTTGGGGCCCCGTTTGCTGCGGGGTTCCGCCTGCGTGGGCGTCTGCCCGGCACCGGGGCCGCCTCGCCTGCGAGTCCTCCCAGACAGGCGAGCGGAGAAGGGCAGGAAGCCGGCGGAGAGGGGCGGGAGGACACGCATCTAGCGGCAGGCACCCCGGGGCCCCTGCATTCTGTGTTTCTCTGGTTTTCACCCGCAGGCGGAAAACCTGCTGAATCAGCTGCAGGAGAATTTCCAGGCTCTGACTGAAAAGATAACGCTGAGAAATATCCTCTTTCGGGCCGGGTTACTTAGCCCCACGGGACGGGTTTCACGCTCCTACGGCTGCGGCTGCCCCGCTGAACCGGGCCCGGTACTCTGCCTGCGCGCTGATGTGAAGAGGAGCTTTGCCTTTTAATGTCTGGGCGATTTTTTTTTCCCCCTAGCCATCAAATTAAAACGTAATAATTGATGTTGCTAAGCGCTGTGATGTAAAGACAGACGAATTGCCCCCAAAGCCCGTTTTTACCCCTTTACTCTTAGTAAACCCTAAAGACCTCCTGAGCACAGGAAGATGAGCCCTGAAAAGGAGAAAATCATACCTGAAGGTGCTCTGAGCTTGCTCATTAGATGTACTTGCAGAAACCACCTCTGCTTTCTGAAATGGAGAATTTATTACATTTTCCATTTTTCCTGAAACTCGACCTCTCAGGAAGTGGCTGCTTTAGTGCAAGAAAATAATTATGTTTTATATGATCAGAATATCTAGTGGAAGGTGGATTGGAACTGGATTGTCTTTAAGGTCCTTTCCAACCCAAACCATTCCATGATTTATGAATATGAGCATAATGTTTTATGTAATCAGAATACAAGCAGCACTCATACTCTGTGTAGGCTGGCTGCATGGAATCACCTAAAACAGTTCTTCATAAAGAAAGCAATCTCTTACACAGAAAATACTCCAGCTTGCTCATGGGGATACAGGAAGGCATTTGAAAAGAAGAGGAACATAAATGCATATCTCTTATCTGTTGTAAGAGGAAGTGGGCATACAACCTTGTCCATGCTTCATCTTGCATTAAATGTAAGAGGCTGAAGTATGTGGAAGAAAGCTGCTTGTTTTTCTCACAGAAGAAAAAAAAAAACCCCACCTTACTCTAGATTTATAAAAAGTTATCTTTAACATTTTACTGGAAGAAATGGGTGAGCGCATTGATGACCTTGAGAAGCACGTTGCTGACCTGATGACAGAGGCTGGGATAGAAAACACCGATGAAAAAGTAAGAGTAATGAAACTTATTTTTTACTGTGTTTTAGATATTTCCACTTAGTTCTGAACTATGGGCAGCTCCTAGCATGAAAATACTCTTTATTAATCGTACTTTGTATTTACTTGGATTTTAAAGGATACTGCAATTAAAAAAAAAAAAACAAAAACAAAAAACCCCACAAAACCCAAAATTATAAGTATTTTGGATTTCTTTTTGCCAAGAGCAAAGAATGCTACCAAGTTTTCAAAAGCAAAACTAGCTTGCTGCGTCTCTTCCAGCTGAGTGCCATATACATGGGGTAGTGCATACTAATCCCAAATATAAAACTGAGGCTGTACATCTGGAATAAAATGTGTGTGGCTTAAAGCGCTCCTGCCCGCCATTCCTAGCCCTCAAGTAAGCTAACCTAGCTGACTGAGGATTCTCACTGGTATAAATTTATGTACCTCTGCTTTTAAACCCACTTCAGCTTTCCAGCATTGCTCAGAGACCACCACTTAAATACATTCACCCCAAACACAGCAGTAGTTTGTTCTTGCAGCAGTAAGACGGGGGGTGGAAGAAGCAAGGATAAATTCAGTGGTATTGCCAGATAGTCCGTAATACAAGTTCAGGATTGCGTGCTGGATTTTATATCACTGTCTGCTGCAAATACCACCCCCACTCACTCCCTTATAATGCCCTGGTGTGCTTAGTATTTACAAGACAGTATTGCTTCCATGTTCTGTGGGTGCCAGTAAGGTCACCTTCCTGTTGCGGCATGCTTTCCTGATTCAAACTTGACACATCAGTTACTCTTTGTCATTTAGAGACTGCTTACCCAGCCAAAGACAAGAATGTAAATTTACTGAAGTAATTTAAGCATCTGTTTGTTCTGATGCTTTTTTGTGTGTGTTACGAAATAATTTTTAGAAATACAGAAAGCCAATCCATGAAGATGTATTTAACTGTACAGAGATCTTCCTATTTTTATGCTGAATCACATTCATGATTAAATCACTAACCTACTTACTGTTTCTTTGCAGCAATGAAATGGGATGCGATCAAGAAAGACAAAGGGAGAACAGCACTGCACTGGATTGGGGAGTTCACAATGGGTGTTGCTAGACATGAAAAATGTTAATGAAAACATGCTTGCATCATGTCATGATAGTTATCTCTTAAAAAAAACCCCACCAAACCTACTGTCCTGTAGAAAGCTTGGTTTATTCATCTAAATGGGATGCTGTATTTCCTGTCATAGAGAACAGCTAGTTTCAGAGAAAGCAAAACCACTATTTTGGATAGAAAACTATATCCTATATAGTGAACTTGTCCAGTCACTAACTTCTCCAATGTATGAAAATGTATTTCATTTATTTCTATAATATTAAAATTTCCTTATTTTTTGTTGCCTTTTTAAGTGTTCTCAGAATAACAAGATGCTTCTATGACAAAACTTTTCTCATTGCATGTGCCATTTTGACGTTTCTTTAAATGTTTTACACTACAAAATGTACCTTATTTGATGTTACTACAATGGTGTCTTTGCAAAACTTCAAAGGCATATAGCCTGTTCTGCACTAGAAGATACGGCAGTATTTCCACAGATTAGTTGTACAGCTGTTTTCACAAGCTCACTCAAAGCTGTGCACACCTGTGCAGATAACATCATCCAGGTATGTATATTATGCCAATTTAATTTATTTAACATTGGACATTTTGATGAAATGCCTATTTTAAAGGCTTTGACATAGATAAGGAATTCTAGTTACCAAATGTGTCCTGAACAAGACATGGCAGAATCAAAGAAAATAGGAAATCTACACTATCTTTAAGGTTCTTGCACACCAAAACATTGGCACTTTTTGCAGGAAAGCTTTTGTTTGAAACTTAATGGGAACCTCTTACAACAAATTTAGAAACTGAAAAAAAGTAGAACAAAAATTTGAAGAAATTAGAATAGAAATTGAAGAAAATAAAAATATATTACCTCAACAAATAAAGGATGTTTTTTAAACCTTCAGCAGGTGTTACTATAAAGAGTCTTCATTAATATAGAGAACTCATTTTCATTGGTGCTTTAATCAGTGTAGACTGGCTAGCAATGTCAAACTGGGGAGGAGGAGGGGAAGGATTAAATTCTTGAGGACAGGCTGAAGGAATGGGCCAACAGGAACCTCATGAAGTTCAAAGGCAAGTACCAAGCCTCACCTCCAGGACAGGGTAAACTTATGCTGCAGAACAGTTGTAAGAGGCTGGCTGTCAGGAAAGGAGTCTGGCAGACAAGCTGAACACGAATCAGCAGAATGCCTTGGGCTGCAGCCACATGCTGGTCAGCATCAGCAAAAGTAGAGCCAGCAGGACATTCCCCTCTGTTCAACTCCTGTGAGACCATACCCAGAATACTGTGTTAAGTTTGGGGGCTCCCCAGTTCAAGAAATATATTGTTATGGGGGAATTTAAACAGACAGCCACCAAGATATGGTGAAGTACAAAGCATACAAGGGTTTGAGAAAATGCCAGTAGTTCAGCCTTACAAAAAGACTGTAGCTTCCTGCTGGCAACAACTACCCTATGGTAGAGCACAGAGAACAGTTAAGGCTCTCGTTGGAGGTGTTTTATGTAAGAGAGTTACAGACACAAGCTGGAATGCAGAAAATTCCAGCTAGATGCATGGGATACTTTTTTCCAAGTACGAAGGTGCTCCAGCAGCAGAACAGGCTTTTCAGAAAGACTGAGGAATCTCCATCCTTACAGATATTCAACACTGGACATAGTCCCAGGCAATCTGATCATGTGTGATTTACTTTGACTGGGAGGTGGATGGCCCCTTCCAACATAAATGATTTCATAATTAATAGCAACTATAAATCAGATTAACTTAAACAGAAACTGGGAACCTGTACTTTACTGCCTCAGCTTAGTCTAAATCCTCTAAAAAATGAACTTTACAGTAAAAAAAAAAAAAAAAAAAGCATATTTGAGTTTGTCTTGTGACCTGTGCTTTTGGTCCAGTTTCTATCTCTTTTCTGCATACTCTGGCTTGTTTTTTTCTTCATCCCACAAATATGCATGTATCAGTTAGAAAAGCAACACTGGCTCCATTACGACAAAAACTAAAGTGGTCAAAAATGGACATTTTAAAATACATGCCACAGTGTAATCAAATCCAAGTCTCATGAGTATATATGCATTTTAGTACACCATCAGTCAAACCAGAGGTCAAATGAGAGAAAGCACATCTCATCCTTACTTCACCTGTTGACTATGCAGCCAGCTCCAGAACTGTGATTACCCTTTGGCACTGCAGAATCTACTAAGTACTTCAAAATTACTACCATATGCATAATTATCATGAAGAATCATATCCATCACCACAAATCAATTTAGTTGATTGGGGCGCATGCGTGCACACAAAGTCATGGAAGATGTTTTCTTTGAGTTTTTTTTTCCTCTGAGCTAAATATTAATAAATGCATCTTAGTGGTTTAGTCTATTTTTAGTGGATACAGAAGACCAAGATACTATGCAAGAACATTCCAACAGAAGTGATGGGCTTTTATCTTCAACATTACGACTTTGCATCCAATTGAATTTGTTTTCTTTCTCAAATTTAATTATCTAAAGAAAATTAAGGTGAATAAGTGGAATTCACTTTATTTTATAAAAAGTTGTAGTATAGTTTTACTATCTATTTATGTACAAAAGAAAACAAAACCAGTTGAAATGATTTTCTGCAAACAAGCTTTTTGTCTTACATAATGCCAGAAGGACACCACAGAGTATAGTCTTTAAAAATTCAAAAAAAACCACCAACAACCCAAAATTAATCTACAGCAAGTACTACTGCAGTCAGTTCCAGGCTTTGCATCTTCTTCTTTTCCAAATGAAATTCAAACCTTTTAAATAATTCAAAATATACTAAAAGTTGAAGGAGTTGTTAGGTTTGCTTTTTTTTTAATATATATATATATGTACACACATACACAAGAATAAACTTAACTGGATGTAGGGTTTAAAAAAAGGCAACCCTAAAGAAAAATCAGTATCTGTATTTAGTAGAATAATCTTTTGGCGATACCACCAAACCTCGACCTTTGCGGGCTCCTCTATAAACAGTTTCTATAATGTCAATCATCTCTTGCTTATCTTCCATTGCCCAGTTGATCTTGTTGTTATTACCTGTACCTAAATCAATCATGATGTGTTTGTTCCTTTAGAGGAAGGAAAAAAAAAAAAAAAGCAAGTTAATATTGTATTATAATTCGGACAGAAACTTCCTATCATCCCCAAGAACATTTTGTAGAATTCAAATGAAGCCCTTATAATATAAATGAGCTTGCAAAATCATCTCAAAGAAAGAGCAACCACTCCTGTCACTCAAACTGACTATTTCTGAAGCTAGAATAATGACTGCAAACATGCCCCCAAGATTGCTACCCAGTGCAATTATGCTTTTGCATATTCCTCATTGCCTGTATTTATTACTCACTACTGTATAACATCAAAGAGAGTTTTACACTTGTCAGGTGCACATTATGGCTCATCAATGTAGATACTTTAGCTCCAAAATCAACTTAATGCTTTGGGTGTATCTTTAAAGCAAGTTTAACAAGCTTGACTGCCACATTACTGCAGTATTCTACACAGGGAGCTCAAAACAATGGATAACAAAACCAGCTTTCACTATCAGTAATTTGTACTCTACCATTAAAACACTGTTACTAAGCTAACTGAAAAACAAGCCATTTTCCTATTTAATTGGATTACTATCTTTGTAGAGCAATGAAAATATAAACATCAGTATACTAATATGCATTTAAAAATTATTTACTGCAAAACTGAATTTGACACACCAAAAATTTAACTGCTAGAACCATCAAGTACCTGAAGAAAAACATGACGGTACAGGGATCGTACAACTCGTACATCTTGTTGAAATCTGGTACTTCAGTGATATCCACAAGATAAATAACAGCAAAGTTTTTTACCTAAACAGAAGACAGGAAATATTGAAGTATTATATAACCAAGCTTTTGATTATTTGTACTACCAATTAAAAGACAAACTTTCATTATTGCACCTTATTTTCCCAAAATATTAAGTTATAAAATCACAGTAAACAAGTCTTGCCATTACTTTGAACCACAGCCACCAATTAACATAAAAAAATATTCTTAAATACAGCCAAGATGTTCATTTCACATCCAGCATTAACTGAAAAGATACTATGCTAAATCAGTATCCAGAGAAACAAATGCCCTTTTATATATAACTGAGACCTTGCAGTGATAGGCACAGCTCTAAACAAGTAGAATAACTGCTTTGTGCAAGCCAAGCTGGCACATGTTGCCTCTGTCCTCAACTGCTTATAGACTTCACAAACTTAATGATCTAAAATGCCCTAGAGTGCCCGCCTTCGAGCACTTTTTCCCTCTAAACCATCTGATTTGTTTAACAAGTCTCTTAGAGTGAAAATAAAACTGATAAATTTAATAATAAAGCCTAATAGCTTTTCTGAGGTGTAAAGCTAGAAACAGAGCTTAAAAATGTAATTGATAATGAATAAAAGATCTTGATGAGAAGCTATTCTCTGGGCAATTCTGGTAAAACAGGCTTTCACTTTGCAGAGTTACTGAGTAAACATAGAAGAATCCCTCCCCTTTAATGTCATAGTTAAAGTCTTCATTCGAAAACCAAAACCATGTCACATTTTTGTTTCCTAAATGTAGCATACTTGACATGAAGTGGAAGTAGGAGAAGTTTTAGTTTCTAAACTTAGCTCATACATGTACAGGCATCTAAAATTGCACAAGCATTTAACTGCAAGGTGTATTACCAAATGCTCATGCATTATACCATCAACGCACAACATTGTTTACCCTGTCCAAACGCAATTTCAGTCCTTTCCACCTCAATACACAAAATTACCATCCTGAAATTAACACGTTGTCTAAGATTTACGACAAACTTACTGTTCGTCACAGTACTTCCTACTTGTTAATTATGCTATCAAATGTCCGGAAATGCTTTGTTGAGTTTAACTTCTGCTTATGCAAAGATGTCTTATTTTAGTCCACAAAACAGGATTAGGCTGCACCAGAAAAATATTATATATGGTGTACCCTATACATAAACATCCTATCAGGCACTTTAATTGCGAAAGTATGGAGATGTTTAGTTACAAAAAAACCCAAACAAACAAACCACCCAGAAGCATCAGTAAATAACTTTTTATGGACTTCTGCTTCAAGAGAGTTGGTACATTATAAAAAATCATCACACTTCAGTAAGTATTACTAGCAAGGAAAAGAAAATTTCTTCTGATGTGGAACAGCATTAAAATAGTTCTTTTATGCTTTTTCTGTGCTTTTATGGAGCCAGTTAAACCCTAGACTCTGTCAATCCAATGAAAACATCCCATTTAAGCCATGTTTCAACACAGGCAAGAGGAAAAGCCTTGAAAATCTGATTTAGTCATAATATCAACACCCTCTGAAGTGATCATTTGTGCCCATTAAAGTTTTATATGAAAGATTTCTAAGAAATGTAATGGAATGCTCAGAGTTAACAATTTAGCTGAGAAGCGACTGAAGTTACTCCCTGGTTAGCCTTAGGAGGCAAAAGACAACTGTGCATGGGTTGTTTGCTGTTGTTCTGGGGGATTTTTTTAAAGCCAAAACCTGAAGAGCCATTTTCATTTCCTCCTATCACTTTTTAACTCCATGCGGCTGGCATTTTCAGCAACAGTAGCCCAGCTCTGCCATGTAGGGAAATTTCTACAACACATTCGGCAATTCTGGCAAACTACACAATCTTTGAACAATTATTTAATTTGGAGATCAGAAAATAATTTTAAGTTAAACTAAGCATTAATACAACATTCTTAGGACCTGCTCTGTTCACTGAAAGATTAGTCCAAGGTGATTATATGTTGCACCGGAAGGCCACTACAAAAGCACTGCTAAACTGAAAGATTACTTCCACATAGCACTGGAACAACAAAACTTTAAAAGTTAATTTTACATTATTATACATTTAATTTAGTTGAGCTGTTTCAGAATCAGAAATGCTTGTCATTGGCAATGAACAGTAACAGCCCAAGAACTTAAAAAAGAGAACTAGACTATTCAAGTCTAAGATACTACATGAGTTACTCAAAAGGACTGGATCCCTCAAATCACCTTTGCACAGCACATACACAAGTTACCACCAAGTATCTCAGACATTAACTGAATCTTCTTTCTCTCCTACCTCCTTTTATAGGAGAGAAACTGATGACAGTTGCCTACTCAAAAAGCTTGTATGAAATCTAAAGCAGACCTCAAAGCTTGATACAGACTCTCAAATTTAAATTTGGAACTTTTACAATTGGCTCTGTTCTTTCCCCCTTGCTGGCTTAATTTCCTATCTGACAAGCTTAACCACAAGGATGTGCTTTGTTGAGTTTGGACACTGGCTGCCAAGGTTGCTTGTGATATGGGTCTGGCCGTGCAACACTTCAATATATGCAGCCGCAGGAGGCTGGGATTAAGGCCTAAGAATAAACTAGATAAAAACATGGATAAGAGGCTAAATACGGAAAGGTGACGCAGAAGTGCTGCAGTGAACCTAATATCTACTTGTCTAGACATCACCACGCCAGACAGGGTAGACTTGTCACCAAGAGGTACTTTATTTCAGCAGAAGACAAGCCCTGCAGAACTACTCAAATGTGTCTTTGCATAGTACTGACTAGTTCTACAGCCTGAAGACACACTTACTGTCTCAGACACATTAGAGCCAAGATACAGAAGTACTGAGCCAGCTTCACAGCAGTATAGAGCAATATCCCAGATGGCTTCATACGCAGACAGCTCTGATTCACAAGGCTTTACTTTAGGCTTCATTTTAAGCAAAAGCAATTTTAAGTATTTATGGATTCAGGCTTGTATGTATGTTGGATCTATATGTGAACTAATAAGTCTGTAAAGTCAAACCAAAGCTTAACCTCTCCCCATCCTTTGGGACGTGAATCTACTTCCCAGACAGAGTTGTCAGTTCAAAAAACTACATTCTTACACAGAAAAAGCTTGCTATCGTTTCAAGGCAGTGGCTGCTAAGAGGTTCTCTTTCTGAGTTATAACTATGGATATACTATGGAGGCCTCAGAACAAGAATTAAATACAACTTGGAGCAAGCAAACCGCTCTAAATAAAAGCAGTTGCAGTTGTAGCAACTGGGACTATATTAACATTGTTAAAATAAACCAAAAATTTACTGCCCAGAAAATATGCAACAAATCTTGTGGCATTTTAGAAGTCGAATACATTATAACACAAACTCATTCTGAAAGTACTTAACCTTGTAAAATACAGTGTATCTATAGGATTCTTAACATCAGATACAGATTCTTCAGTCTGATCTTGATACAAGACCACACACTTAGCTGGTAAATAGGAAACAGATGTAGAAAAAAAAATCATACGACAGATTAACTAAATCTCACTTTTCCTCCAAAGTTTTCCCTCCTGACTTTCTTCATTAGGAATGCCATTCAAAAAAGAACTCATGCATTCCTATAACATGAGATTACTACAGCAATATCTGATCAATGACTAGGAAGAATGGTAACAATCATGAAGTTTCCTTAAATTTCTGTTAGGGGTAAGTAATACTTTGCTGTTGTTGTTAAGATTTGGCTCCTATTAGAAGCAAATCTCACAAGCATAACATTACCTTATGGTCCAAAGTGTATACAGCAAATACCTATGCAAATCTGAGACAAGAGTCTATTTTCTCATCTTGCTAACCAGTTTTCAGACAATGTTTTTTATGTTTATATGTCTTTATGGACAAGCAAATCGGGGGGGGGGGGGGGAAGGTACAGGAACTGAGATTAGCCTTTGCAACAAAACATTCAAGTTGAAGGCGTCTAGCAGACTTGCATTACTGAACTGAAAGAGGCTGCAAACACAGTACAAACTTGAGAGTCTGTACTGTACATATTTATTTGATTTTTTTTCTTGCTAATTTTGCTGTAAGTTTAGGTGACAAATTTCCTGGGGAAAAGAGAAAGACATTATACTGCTGAGAAAAATGCTTACAGCTAATAATTTTGAAAACTACAGACATAAGCAAATGGATCAACTTTAATTATAAGCACCAGTAATTCTAATACCAATATGCTTTTTTTTATAGCTTCCTCCTCCCCGCCCCCCCCTTCTTTTCTTCTCTCACTTTTTGTTCATGTAACCTTAGCAGAAAGGCAGAGGCACAACTAATGTCTGAGCAAAAGCCACAGCTATTCACACTTCTGATTATAGTTAAATAAAAGCAGAACATTTGAACAATCCTCCCTAAACCCATACTGACCTATCTGTTAAAGTAAGCTGGTTTCACAAGAGGTTATCCGATTTACAGTATTCAGTCCTAGATAAATCATGGGTTTAAAATATTTCCTAAAAAAAGTGGTATTAAAGTAATTTCGCAGCCAAAGCCCTGTGTTTCAGGGGATGAGGTTTTATAATTGTGAGCCTTCCTTTAAAAAAAAAAAAAAAAAGGGTATGTTTTTAAAAAAGGTGTTCAGAGGAATTTTCTGAAACTTAATTCCTAGCTTTTTGGTTGCAACCCTGACAAAGCAAAAATCTAACATCTTACAATTGTCATTTGTTTTGACACTGAGTGAAACCTAGCTTCTTTTTCATTTAACACAGGAGGTGGAACAGAACATTCAACTCTAAGTGGAGCACATTTCAGTGAAAATAAACCTCTTTGTATTTTCATAGATTGTTCTAGTTTCCTTTCTCCAAAGAGGATTCAGACTGAAAAGTTACCATTTTTCTACTGTAAAGTACAGATAAATATTACTGCTACCCAAAA
The DNA here is from genome assembly GCF_033815535.1 of Pezoporus flaviventris. NCBI lineage: Eukaryota > Metazoa > Chordata > Aves > Psittaciformes > Psittacidae > Pezoporus > Pezoporus flaviventris. The sequence goes on from NW_026892555.1 coordinate 96,480,242, forward strand.
ATACACTGCAGATTGAAAGAATATTGCACCATGGTAACAAATGTAAAATATGGCTACATTTTCTTCAAATGTAGCATGCAGTTACAGCATGTTAACGTTCTGTAATATTCTCTAGCATAAACACCTGTACAATTGGAACTTTTACTCACTCTTTAAAACAGCAGAGATCCAAACATGGCTTGTAAGCAAGAAGATGAGGAAGGATCTCCCCCTTTAATTTGCCATTTCTGCAGAGGGAGATTTTTAGATAAGAAGTTATATTGTTCTTTCTTCCCCCAGTCACCCCTAACTGCCAATATGTCTGCTGTATCTTGCCAAAAGATACTTACAGTACCTGAGCATAAGACACTCCCAACACGTTAAACACAAAACAACTAAACCAAATCATGTCACAACTCCTTACTGTAATCTATCTTAACAGTTAGCTATAGGTTTAGATCTTTCATTGTAGGGGGCTTCGAGACAGATGTTCATTTACTTAAAAACAGCACTAAACCAGAAAGGGGTACACCACAAAAAGAACTCGATATCAAGTTATGCAGTATGTGCACAATTTTACATGAAGATAGTCAACTCCTTTTCCTACCCAAGTTACTGGCTTTTTCCCATCATTTTCTATGTGATCTAGTTAAAGAACAGCTATGAATTTCCTACATCTATTACTATGCAAAACCTTTACCAAATACATGAAAAGGCAAACTATAGCTAATTCTGCATGTTAATAGTTCAAGTTTTCCTTCAAGATCTATCTTCCCTATGTGAGTGATCAGCTTTCAGCAGGCTTTTGGTTTCCGTCTGAGAACAGCTTCAGAGCTTGGCTCCTAAAATTTAATTCAGCCCATACAACTCAATGGAATGCCATCTGTCTCCATGAATACTATCACTGACAGATTAATCAACATCTTCCTGTGCATTTTAGGATGTCACAATTTTTAAGAGTCAAAATGAAAGTAACTTTTCAAGTTGTTTAAATGGAAATCAGAAGCTACTATGCATTCTCATTGTAAAGTGAAAGTGCTGCATTATCTAGAACCACAGCAGTTCTGCTATCAAACACTTGTTTCTGCCTGAATGCTGACGTTCATTAAATGATGGATTATTAACGGGCAATTTTAATTTCAGAATTTGCAACACTCATTTCCCCACATTAAATACTACAAACACCAGGGTAGTCAATGACTTTAGGAGTCGCTCACAAATCAATCAAGCAGCTTTCTCGGTGCCTCCTAAAGCTGGAATACCTTTCCAGAAACCGAGTTATAACCTGCCTCAGGCTTTGTATAAACCCTTTGAAACAGCGCAGAAAACAATCGCCTGACATTACAGCCCCAGTTTACCTTCTCAGCAATACTGTACAAGACTTCATCCATCTTCATGCAGGTCGGGTCCCAGTCATGCCCAAAGCGGATGACCACGACTCGGTCCTCTTCCGAGAGGATGGCCTGGTCCACCTGCCAGCCATTGTGCAAGTGCGGCAACATGTACGACATCCTGCAGGGCGGCTGGCGAGCCTGCGGGACAACAGCGACCGTCCGGGAGCTGACAGACCGGCCTGCCTTCGCACGGTACCCCCGCCACACTCCCACAGGCCTAACCCTCCATTCAGCGGCACAGCAGTGCTGCCATCCCACTGGGCCCCTGAGATGCGCCGGCGGCCATCGGCGCCAGGGCCGGGTCCCCTCACCCCCATCCCTGCCCGCGCCCCCGCCCCACTCAGCCGCACGCCGTACGCGCCGCACCCCTCGGGCTTCCTTCTCTCGGTGAAACGGGAGGACGGAGCCACAGCGTGAGAGGAAGCGGAAATAACCGCATGGCTTTCCCGCCGCCGGGCACGCTGGGAAAGGCGCTTTCGGGCCGGGGTTTTCGTCAGTGGGCGGGGCAGAGCGCGCCGAAGGGGCGGGGGGGCGCCGCTTGGACCGCACCACGCCAAGTGTGATGGAGGGCTCGGAGGGGTGGTGGGACGGCTGCGACCACTAAATAGGGAGTGCTTGAACACACTGGGTAAATGTTTCAGTTGAAGTCATCGGCAGCGAAACCTGGGCATTTCAGCGTTAGGTTACAGAACTGAGCTGCCTGTTAAGATTGCGCATCCCAGGCCGATCTTGCTTTCTGGAGGGCTTGTATGTTATTCTGGTGCTGTTATTCTTTACTGTGAGGGTGCTGAGGCGCTGGCACAGGTTGCCCCGAGGAGCTGTGGCTGCCCCATCCCTGGCAGTGTTCAAGGCCAGGTTGGACGGGGCTTGGAGCAACCTGGTCTATTGTGAGGTGTCCCTGCCCATGGCAGGGGGTAGAATAACTTAACGTCCTTTCCAACCCAAACCTTTCTGTGAGTCTACAATTCTAATCTACACCATGCATTCCTTTAAAAGGTTAGATTGCAGAATAATATGTGAAACGCATATTTGTCACTATAAAAAATCCACACAAACTTGAGCTACGGCTTGGGGAACAGTCCTAGGACAATTTGTACCAAATTACTTGGCCCTAGAACTGCGGAGCTCTGCAAACGCTATTAAACCCTCGGTTTGTGAGCCCTCTTTCTAGACAACTCAGTGCCGACAGCATGAGAGGAGAAGGCAGGTCGTCTCGTCTTGTTACAGACAGAAGCACTTTGACCCCAGCTGCCCCCATAGAAGCAGCCGCTGATCCCCTACCCAGACCGAAGACCTACCGGGGCTGCGGGGGCAGGGCGGATGTGCCCCGTTGGGATCCGGAACTGTGAGCTGCCAGCTCCGCCCGCTGCACTTCAGTCGAGCTGCGACGGGAACACCGGAAAGTAAGTAAGAAACAAGCCCCAGTTAATTCTGCGGTGGTTACTTAAGTAATTCACTTTCTTCTACAGAGAAATTAGTGGGATGGATTTATTCTGGGTAGCGTATGCTATTGGCTGCAACTTGAAACAGCTAGGGAAAATTACATAGGTTTATTTCATACAATCATAGAATCACAGAGTGGTTTGGGTTGGAAGGGGCCCTAAAGCTTATCCAGCTCCAACCCCCTGCCACAGGCAGGGACACCTTCCACCAGACCAGGTTGCTCCAAGCCCCGTCCAGCCTGGTCTTGAACACTGCCAGGGATGGGGCAGCCACAGCTCCTCTGGGCAACCTGTGCCAGGGCCTCATCACCCTCACAGGAAGGAACTTCCTCAGATCTCATCTCAGTTTCCCCTCTGTCATCTTAAAGCTGTTACCCCCTGTCCTGTCACTCTTACAGCAAAATCATTTTGCTATGATTTGGCTAACTCCAAAGTGATACAGCAAGTAAGTGGTGAGTCACACTCAACAAAAGAAGTAAGGCCACTTCAAGTTAATACTCAAATGCAGTCCTTTATATTTGTTACTTGTCTCAATCTGAGTCATATTTTCAAAGTTTTCTCTGCCATGCAAGCACCGGAATTTAGTACACGTACATTATATCAGCGTTACATGTGATTATAGATGTACGCATACATGGAAGTATATAATCTTACGTAAATAGAAACTGTGAGGAGCAACAGCTTTAAAGAAGAGAGTTAGCAATATTGCAGATGATACTAGTCCAAAACCCAAATTGTCATATCCTTAACAGGTGTTACATTTAGCACACTGGACAAGACATCCAATAACTGAGTAATAATGCTCAGAAGCAAAGCGTTCAGTCTGTTAAAACCAATTCCCTTGATGTTTGGCCAGTCAAATTTGGCTTGTAAATGTATTCATCCAGCTATTGCTTCTCATGGACATCGCTGTCACAGGAGAAGTCCTGTGGATTACAAACAGAGGTACAAGACATACTCCTGTAGTGCTGGAGGACGAACAATAAGTGCTTCTCACACCAAGGTTGGTATCTGGAGAGCCCCCTTACCTCTAAAAGGTTCCTTTAAATGTTTTTAGTTTACTGCTATCAATATTTTTAAGATTGTACCTGGACTAGCAGAACCCTGGTTCTTGAACCAAAGCTGTAGTCTGTTAGTGACTCATGTGAGCATCAAACATGGCTGAAATTGTGGTGAACTAGCATGTCTGCACTAATGAAAGATCAATTACGCTCAGCTAGCCTGTTTCTAATGCACCAGCTGGTTTGTTTAAGGCTAAACCAGCTCTTCCTGCTGAGACAAGGGGGGGGCACAAAATTACAAAATGGAATATATAAACCTTTAGAATCAGTTTTAAGTAATGTTAAGTTTGATGGCTTTGTAACAGTAGCAATGGAAAATTACTGAGGTGCATGATACGTAGAAAAAAAATAGAGTACAGCTAGAGAACATACTGAGAATTCTTGTACAAGATAAATCGTTATAGTTGATGTAGTTTTAAGAAAAACAGTCTAGAAGAACAGTATGCAAGGATAAGGAGTATCTGGGAATGGCAGGTGTCCAGGATGGGTTATGGTTAAACTATCTGATAAGTAGGAGGACAGGAGGATTATTATGTCTGTGGTGGTAACAAACCAATTAAGCTGGTATAAGCATCTACTGCGCATGCTTCAAAGGCTGCCAGAAGTGATGAAGATTGTTGGAAGAAGTAAACGACCCTCAGAGACCACCACGACAATTCTGTACGCATGCGGGGAGCTTTCTGGAAAATAATGTAATCCATACGTAACCTCATGAATATGTATGTATGCCCAGTGGCTGTAAGGGCGGCTTGCATGGCAATACAGAGACACACGTTAGGAGGAGCTATCCCCCGTGTCTCCCGGCGCCACAATAAAGAATACCTGCTTGTCAGATTGAAAACTTCGTTGGCAAGTTTGTTCCTGTAGTTTTCTCCGAATCACTGCGCTGCACTGTGGCTTCCTCATGGATCACCTGTCTGCTTGTGAAGTTTAGGAAGTGCTTCTAAAATTAATGTAGATCTGACTCTGACCTTCGTAAGTGATGTAGTGTAATGGAGGAGAGAGTGGTGATGAAAGCAAATGGTGTAATACAGTGCTGCCTTACAGCATAAGGTTTAGTTGATGTCCAGTCTAAGTAACTTGCTGCAGGAGCATCAGGTTGTGATTATCAAGAATCTGGACAACACTCACAGTATGACATCAGATCTTGTCTTTTATTCTGTGTGTAATTCACTCTGTAATACAAATCTAGTTTATCCTTCTAAGGTCATGTTGTGTAATACTGTAAAAGATAACACAGATTACAGCTGGGGAAATGTGCACAATTTTCACAAGCATATGTGGGTTCAGCATACTTCAGTTGGCAAGAAATAGATATATTTAAGAACACGGTATTCCTTTGCAATATGCTTGCGCTATTCATCTCATTGCTTTCTTTGCTGCTGTTCAGAACCAGTGTTACCAGAGACACTGCTCATGGTGAACTGCAGACCTGTCCTAACGTGGAGGCTCTTTCTAGCCCATGTATGGCAGCAGATGGGAACTGAGGCAGAAATGCAGGTCAGGGCCAGGATAAAGAAGCGGTGTTGCTGATGTTGAGGTTGTAAGCATTTAACAGCTGCAGTTGGGATAAGCCTGAGTTTGCTCAGGAAAAGGGAAAATACAATTTGTCAGAAACTTTCAATATGCATTGATACTCTTTGTTACAGGTTTGAATTCTGGTTACTTAGTGAAGGCTTGTGTAAGAGGACTTAAGCAGCAGAATATCTCTGCCCAACATTGTGTGCCCAGATTAAATCAGCACACTTGTGAGAAGTAATTCTGATTCTGTTAGAGCAACATCAGGTGTCCTGGACCCAAGTCTAGAACACAGTATGTGATAAAGACCTAAAGTGATTGGAGCACTGCAAACAGAATTGTAAGAAACTAAGTACAGCTGTGTTTAAGGCATGCAGCAAATCTTCAGCTACCATTTTTTGTAGCTGTAAGGGCTACCTCTAATTGGGCATACGGCTATCTGTGGAGCTCCTATCTTATTGCAGCATACAATACATTTGCAGAGTATTGCAGAGAGGACTAGGCTCAAAACCATCCAGCAGGAGCAAAGGTCTAAACAACTCTGTAGGGGAAAAGTTCTAGTATTGATATCGGAATAGACTCCACAACTTGTTAAAGTTGTAAAGTAAGTATGCCTTTATTCAGCTGAAGATGCACGGGGGATTACTCCTCCAAAGGCATGCGTGCCTCAGTGTTGTTTTCCTCTACATTTATCCTCTAAAGTTCTACATATGCATTAGGTTACACAATATGCCTATACATATTTCTGTCCTATTCCCGCTTCGTATTATAATGAGCTCAAAGGTCTTCTGCTCATGCGCAGTGCCTCCTGGGGGTCGTGGGCAGGGGTCTTCAGATGAAGTAAACGAGTCTTCCTCTGACCTGAACTTTTCACCCTTGGTCCTCTCACATGCTCCTTAGGAGCCTGGATGAGTCTGGTCTCTGTCCAAATGGTTTTTGCTGAAACTTAAGTAACTGTTTTCCTTATTAGGAGGTTATGTTCTGGTACTGCCTGGTAAAGCACGATAGGTATTTGCTGAGCGATACATCTGTTAAGCAAGCTATGTAACTTAAGCAATACTCCCTTGTACAACCCCCCCTGTACAATTTACCTAACCCCCTTGTACAACCCCCCTGTACAATAGTCCACATCAGTATGAACAACTCTATTGTCAGTGGTACTTACCATGTGTTCTTCCCCACTGGTTCAGCATGGAGGCATGGGTATGCTAAATTTTGCAAGAGGTAAGTTCAGGTACAGATCTAGATGTTTAAAGCATTGAAGGGCAAGCAGCGTGGTAGCTGGCTCTTCATCATGCAAATTTCTTAGGTTTAACCCATTCCTGACAGATGTTTGTCAGACCCATCTGAGCCTCAGTGCCTCCCTACGCTATCTGCAGCTTCACCAAGTATCATCAATAGGCAAGAAACTTTGAGTAGCTTTCTATCAGCCTTTGTTTCATACCACTGCTTATAGAAATGAATTTGTGGATAAGGCTGAGAAGCTACTATATTTATGTAAGATCAACATTGATTCAGGACTAAAATGAAACTGTTTGAGAAGAACACCTTGTAGGACTGAGTTTAGATTGAAGGGGTGGATATTCCTTGGTGTTATATTCTAAATCAGCAGTTAGTGAAAACACTGGGAAGTTGTCTAATGTACCACTAGTACCAAGGGACTGTGGATTTATTCTGTTCATTAAAGCCAATATTGAATTCCATCAGTTTCCTGTCTTACAGATGTGAATTTAGATTATCACTACAGCATCACTCCTTTAAGGGTGTTCTCCTAAACACAGGAATATTTCTTCTATTCCTCTGTTGCAGGTCATGGCAGAAGACTTGCCGGGCGTTTTGATTCTGGATATAGGGGGAACTCATGGTGTGCTAGAAAATCTTGCAGTGCTTTTGAAGAAACACTTTCACCTTATCACCATGAAGGAGTTTCTTGAAAACAAAAAGGAAATGGGCAAAAAAATCCAGTCTGTTTTTGTGTTTGAGTGCAGGCCAACTATTGACCAGGAGCTTCTAGAAAGCCTGCCTAATTTAAAAGTAATTGGAAACTCTGGGGTTGGAGTCGATCATTTAGACTTGAAAATGATTTCTAACTTTGGCGTAAAAGTGACCAACACCCCACATGCTGTGGCGGACCCAACAGCAGACATGGCAATGGCTTTGATGCTGGCCTCTGCCAGAAGAGTAGTAGAAGGTAATATTTTACGTTTTCATGGATCTTAGTTACTTCTTTGGCATATCTCACTTTCACTGAAACAGATGATCTGCCTGAATCAGTATTTGGGGTGCTTTTACGAGGAAAAAATATTCTGAGGACTCCATTTTCAGAGGGTTTGCTTTTTCTGTGTCCCACTTCTTTTTTTAAGGCGATGGTGACAAGAGTAAATAAATTATGCACTTTAAAGTCACTTGTGATACCCTGTTTGGAATAATGTCTGAGGCTTGATTCTCCTCTGGGTGTTTACTGGGTGGGTTCCTTATAACAGTAAAAACTGAATACAGAGCCCCAAATCAAATGTCACTGCTTCTCCATTTCCTGCTGGAACAAGTGTTAGACGTTACAGGGAGGTACAAAGCATTAATGGCCATGTCCCCAACTCTAGAGCAGTAATTAGTATAACTGTTCATTTTTTTCCTGCTTCTGTGAAGAGTTTTTCTAAACCTATGGGTTGTATTTCCAGGAGAGCACCATCACTATTATTGAAAGCACTCATAATCCTTTTGACAAAGTTGTTCCAAACTGTACCACCGACATTAGTTTGTGTCCTCAAAGATAGGTCCTTTCCCCACATGCCTTTGCTATGCAATGTGTTTCAGGGAAAGGAAGGTGTCAGTAGAGGCTATCACAAGAAGCTGCTTCTGTCTTCAGGGACTCAGTCGTTCTGTCACTGCTGCTTCCCCCCCCCCCCCCCCCCCCCCCACCCCGAGCATGAAGTAACACCTCTTCCTTGTGATGTTTTCTCATTATTGCATCTTTCTGGACCTCAAGTTCTGTATAGAAAAGCTTATTGAGATCCCTGGCTAAGCTGGAATTTGCAGTCTTCACATCTGTTCAAACAAATAGGGCTGCTTTGGGTTGTGGTACAGGAGAGAATTGGTGAAATTTACCAAAGCCAAAAAAACACCCCAATGAAGTCAATGCTTGCAGAGTGCTAAGTGTCAAAGAAGGTATTTCTGAATTTCCAAGAAAATACTCCAGCCACAGAAGAGCTCCTCCTAGCACAGTACTCATCACAGCATCTCTCCTGTGTTACTGACTCTAGCCCTGGCTGCAGGGAATGGCACCATCCAGGCCTTTCTATAAACTGGTCAGAATTAGCAAGGATTTTTTGTAAGGGGTGTCCCACAGCCCCACTGCTGTGATGGTGAGAAACTTTGTCTTTCTTTCAAGCCTACATTTATGTTCAGTTTGTACCCATTTAGCATGTATTTACATTCAGGCTGCCAGATTGCGATTTCTCCAGACACGAAGTGTTTTGCTGTTGACTGGCTGGGTGTGGAAGTAACCAGAGCAACGCTTGGGATCATCGGGATGGGCAGCATTGGGTACAAAGTGGCTCAGAGAGCTAGAGCCTTCAACATGAAGATCCTGTATCATAATAGGAACCGGAGGTAAAATCATGTGGTTTCTGCACATAATTAGGCTGTAACAGAAGCCACAGCTCTGCTCTGTGTCCCTGGTCTTCCTAGACACTTGTGATAGTTGTAAGCAGCATGAGGATTACCCGCATGCCACCACTTCCTCACTTTGGCTCCTTACTGCTTCCCTTGCTTGGGAAGTAGCTCCCTTTGCCTCCTGCACTGACTCTTCCCTGGTTAGCTAACGGCAGTTTGGAGCAAGGGAAGTGTAACCCTTCTGGAGATGTCCAAGCAAACCAGACCTTATGCCCTCATTGTGTCTCCTGTCCTGCTGGACTCTAGGATTCTGACAAGATCCCTGGCACACCCAGCCAGTCACCCACTCCTCAGCCCAGTCAGATCACTCATCAGAACAAATTGGCATAGATGCATGAGAAGAGCGGGTTCTGACTGCATCCCCAACCTCCTATGCCTGATACTGCCTACATACTTTGCACATTCATTACTCCTTCAGTGTCCCACCACTCCTTTTGCCTCTTTTTAACCCACATCCTTCCCACCTCCTTCCACCATCTATACCTTTCAATATCTTTTTCTTACCTTGGCCTAAACCCTCTTGTTCTCTATGCTGTTCTTTATTTCTCCTAGGGTTGATTGATTGTTAAAGCCAGTTAGAAGTACTTGTGTCAATTTGGGTGTGTGTGCATTTTTCCATCAGGAGAAAGGAAGAGGAAGAGGTAGTTGGTGCCCACTACTGTGAGAAGATGGAAGACTTGCTGCAGCAATCTGACTTTGTTATGTTGGTTGTGAACCTGACTCCTGAGACTCACAAACTAATTGGGAAAAAGGAGCTGGGGCTGATGAAACCCACAGCTACACTAATAAACATCAGCAGAGGTAGGACAATCTAAAAGCACTGTTTGTGTCTGCACAGTTAAGGTTGTGTTTTTTCTGATTATATTGACATTCCCCCCTCCAACCTCAGTCTGTGGTATCTCTGTATTGTTTGAGTCATGAAGTAACTGGCAGTCTACAGATCAGATGCCAAGTGTTCAAAGGTCCTATAGAATTTATGAATACTCAGTAGCTGTTATCTTAGCCTTATACTAAACACAGTATTTTTTTCATTGAAAATAACTGAAAGGTTTATCATCACTGATGATGAATGGGATACAAGGAAAAACATAATTTTCATTTGACACAGCTATGAAGAAAAGAAACCTCACATGTGATTACAGATCTGTTGGCACTGAACAAGCATATGAGAGAGATTATAGTTTCAGTAAAGAAAGCAGAGAGAAAAGAGTGGAAAGCTTGTCTGTAATACAGGAAGTCAGTGTCTAAATGAGAAAAACACTGAAAGTGGTCACATCCCAGGAAAATCCTTATTAAGTGGACCATAATCATAGAATAATGGAATGGTTAGGGTTGGAAAGGACCTTAAGATCATCTAGTTCCAACCCCCCTGCCACAGGCAGGGATACCTCACACTAGACCATGTTGCCCAAGGCTCTGTCCAACCTGGCCTTTAGCACTGCCAGGGATGGAGAAGACCACTTCTTTGTGCAGCCTGTTCCAGTGCCTCACCACCCTCACAGTAAAGAACTTCTTCCTTATATCTAACCGGATAATCCTTCTCTAATTAAAGATTAATAAATCTGTTCTTTGTGGTTAATGGTTATTAGAAAAACATGCGTTCTAACAAGACAAAATTCTGTCATTTTTCTCACTAGACTGTTGAGATCTTTCTCCTCTTCCAGGTAAATACATGCTCATTAACTCATCATACTAGCAAGATTTCATTACAATACAGGTGCAGTTATTGATCAAGATGCGTTGGTAGAAGCTCTCCAGAAGAAGATTATTAGGGCTGCTGCTCTGGACGTGACACACCCTGAGCCTCTGCCAAGGTAAATAAACCTGTTTTCAATTCTATTAATCTGAAATGTTTTAAACTGTGTACCAGAGCGTGCCAGATCTTGACCTCTGTGGGGAGTCTCTCTCACCGGTTTAGGGCAAAACCTCAGCCTGTCTTACTGTTATAGATGGCAAACTATTCACCTTTCCCCCATCTGTCAGTTCTTTGCTAGCTTAACTGACAGGCAAGGCAACAAAACCAATAGAAAGGTAGAAGAAATGGGTAGGCAAGCTTCCCAAGCTTTATGGGGTTCTTTTATGAGGGCTTGTGGCCCTTTTATGTCAACATGCCATTGCTGTTTCCTGATGTTCTGTTCTTAACAGCTAGCATGGGATAGCTGCAGAGTAAATTCCCTATGTAACGCATTCTGTTGTTTCTGTTTCTTGCAGAGATCATCCATTATTAAAATTAAATAACGTCATCATAACCCCTCACATTGGAACCGCAACAGTCCAAGCTATCCATATGATGGCAGAAGAAGCAATAGCAAATATGCTGGCTGTTCTCAATGGCCAACCCATTCCAAGTGAAGTGTTTCCCAAATGATCTGTGCCAGATGATATTGCTAAATCTCATACGTATGGGAAAGCACTGTATCTTACAGTACCACTTTTAAATTACTGCAAAGCTGTCGTCTCACTAGACTTGATCTGTACTGTTATTTACAGTTCTGAAAAATAAAGTGGAAGTAATAAAAGGGATTTGTTTGAAGATTTTAAACTGAGCAGTTATGCACTTTGATGTCTTCAGTTTGTTACTTCAGTGAATACCTGTGTTCTAGTACTTGCAGCTACATGATGATAAGCAAGTACACCAAGCAGTTTGTGTTAACACTCTCAAATATATTAAAGGTGAATTAAGCATTAATTCCCTGCTGAAATTTGACTGTATCCTGAAACACTTTTCAGCCAATATTGCAATGTTTTTATACCAGAACACTAAAGGAAGCAGACTCCTTTGAAACGATCATAGGCCTAACATTTTCTAATGCAAGAAGAGTTCTGCTACATCTACATGTTACATCAAAGCAAAGCTAATCACTGAAAATGTGTCTTTGATTTTCCTGGGGAGATCCTTTGAAAAGCAAATTCCAAGAGATTTAGTTTCATGCAAAGATGATGATTTTATCTTGACTGGCCATAAAACAATGATAGATCCACCACTGAAATCACTGGGGTGAGGGTACAGCCTAAAGCAGAATTAGTGATCAGTCCTAACTTGCAGCCCAGGGCCACATTTTTTCTTACAGTCTTTTCCTCATGAGCAAGCAACAGAGTCAGAAAACAGTAAATGTTTGTCGCCTCCATAAGATCAGGAAGCCTTTCCATTATGCTGCAGTATGGTCAGGCTTCTTGAAGGAATGGTAAAATCAAGTTTTAGCACAGGAATTGTAAACAGACCTACATTAGACATTCAGATATAAATAAATAGTGAAATACTGCTAACAAGACAGCAGCAAGTATTGCTATACGGGATTCCAAGATCTTCAGCCCTTGAACAGCTCTCTGCGCTGCTCTTCCCAAAATTCCTATGGAAAATCAATGGTAGCTGTAAATGGTCTTTTTTTTTATTTTTCAGGCTGTCAATTCACAACCCTCTGACAAGCAGATGGTCAGCAATTCCTGAATAAAAAACAAATTTTGATCTGAGTGCATAAGTCCTTCTTGGAAAACACATGCCTAAGTATCTGTTATTTTGTTAATTCATGATAGCCTCAGGAGAAGGCACTGCAGTTCAAAAGTCACTGGTGTCTCTTCGAGGACTGGAAGCTGCAAAAATCTCTGCAAGGAAGCATTTAAAAATTAACCTGGTAACTCAAAGTTCATGATGAAGCTGTGCAATCGGTTTTCACAAACTGGATTTGGTCCAACATTTTTCTGAACTACTTAAACATTGTAATTTGTGATTTCAGGGTAAGGAAGGAGATCTGTTGCACCAGACTACTGATGGTCTGAAACTAAGTATTTGATGAGAAATAATTGTGTGTTATGAGCCTGTTGGCAGTGATACAAAATCTTACAGACATGAGGGACAGAACTTGCTCAGATTTGGATTATGTGAATACCCATGTGTGTGTGTATAATTGGTAGTATACTTAAAATAACTGCTTTCTTGTCATTCTTGTTTACTTCCCTATCTAAATATGTGGCTTATAAGATCTTGTCATAGGTGTCATGAAACAGGACATGAAAGTGATTATTCTTTAAAATGTTTTGGGAAAAAAAATATGTCTTTCTTCTGACACTTTGTGTCCTTCTTTTTTGTGCAGATCATGGGAGCAGGAGAGCTGCCTGGGCTTTTAGTGAATTAAGTTGGTGGCATACATGGGATGTCCATGTGGTGTTCCTGAAGAAACATTTCTACCTCTTCATCATGAAGGAGTTCCTTGAAGACAGAAAGCATATGAGCAAAAAGGTCCAAGCAATCTCTTTGTGGTGGCACATACCAGTCATTGACCAAGAGCTCCTTCAGAGTCTGCCAAACTTGAAAGTGATTGTGAATTCAGGAGCACAGATGGATCGCCTGGATCTGAAACTTGTGTCTAGCTTTGGCGAGAAGATGGCTCATGCTCCATGTGCTGTTCCCAACAGCACAGCAGGTAGACTAGTGGAAGGTAACATCTCAATTCTTTTGTGGCTTCTAAAGATCAGTCAAGATCTACCTACCAGTCACTTGACTTTTCCTACAATTATATGCAGTGCATGTAGTTTCACATAAAATGTGAAAATCTCAATATGTTGGGTTAGCACATAGAACAATTGGTATTTTTACGTATTTTATATATAATAAATATATATAAATTATTACATTTTACACAAACATAGATAACATATATTTCAACAAAGTATAAGTAAAATCATATGAGTTCAGTTTTCACAGGTCACCAGCCTGGGTTGAAAATACTTGGCAGAATTTAAACACATTTGATTCTAATACAGTGTTTTGCTTTGTGGACCAAGTGTCCTTCGGAGCTGGAATACTTTTTCTTTTTTTTTAGAAGAAATAGGTCTGTGGACTTAGTTTCAGGTGAAGAGCACACTGAAGTGTGCTTTCTACATATGAAAACTTTAAATTTCATCACCTTCTTCAGTGACTATGACATTTGGCTGACAGCAGACATGCTTCTTGATGTGATAGCATTACATTGTTACAGACCAAAAGTGGGGGATGCCAAAGATTAGATGGTAGCTGCAATCACAGGCTGGAAGAAGAAATTAGAGTGTGGGAGGCAGCAATGGATCACAGTAAGGGTATATGCTGAAAGCTGGGCCTGACAGAGGCATGAGTATATTCTCAGGGACTGAAATGGATTTGTGCAGAATAGGGGAGTTTAAAGGGCATGAGAGCAACGAGGCAGTTTGCTCCAGTTTCTGCTAATAGCAGCCTTTCTATTAGATTGGCTATAAGGAGGAAATTCTTTCCTGTTAGGGTGGTGAGGCACTGGAATAGGTTGACCAGGGAGGTTGTGAATGCTCCATCCCTGGCAGTGTTAAGACTAGGTTGGACGAGGCCTTGGGTGATATGGTTTAGTGTGAGGTGTCCCTGCCCATGGCAGGGGGGTTGGAACTAGATGATCTTAAGGTCCTTTCCAACCCTAACTATTCTATGATTCTATCATTCTATTTTCATCCACAGTTTTTTCTTGCCATTTTCACAAATAGACGGGCCCTTGACTTGGTTAGACTTGCCTCACCCTAAATTTGTTTCTACCTCAGAAGGAGGAGATAATTTAAAAGTGTGATTAATTTCTTATTCCATCTACATAAACTGTACCTGGTGGCGTTTCTGATAGCTCTGCCCTGGCATGACTATGTTTTATCCTGAGGTGGTTTTTGGTACTTTCATAATATTCTGTTCTTATGTTTTAGAAGAGCTGGCAATATTAGAAAACCGAAATACCACCTTGATAGCAGACTAGTAAGTGCTGTCCCTGCATATGTTTATTTTCTGTGTTGTAGAACTATACAGAATTTTGCAGGTTTAACAGATAATCATGGAAATTACTGAGTAGTGATTTTTAAGGAAGTCACACTTCTCTTTCCAAGGAGAATGGCAGAGGTGAACAGAAACCCTGTACTTAGTCTAAATAGTAAATCCCGTATCTAGTGTTATTTTCCACATAACATTTCCAAACATGGTGGTGTTACTAGCAATAATTATTTTAATTGTTGGTGCAGAACAGGGCAATATTTTTCTAGTTTAAAGCAGCAAAGAACTTTTAGGGGAGATTACATCAGAAGGCTTTCTGCAGTATGGTGAGAATAAATGGGAATGTCACACGCATGTGGCAGAGAAAGAGGATGTATTAGGTACCTACGACATTACAGAAATTATTGCTATTTAAAATTGCGTGATTGTAACCTTTAAAAATGTCCTATAGTAGTACAAGTGTTGTTCCTTTGTGTTGGACCCCATTCATTTCTCATATTGCAGTGTTTTTTTTGCAGGTTATCACATTGCAATTTCTTCAGGTATGGAGTACTGTGAAGGCAATTTTCCGGGAGTTAAAGTTACTGGAGCTACTCTGGGGATCGTTGGCATGGGCAGCACTGGGTATAAGATTGCTCTGCAAGCCAAAGCATTTGAAATGAACACAACAGGACACAGTGGTAAAAATATGTCTTGACTCTAATTACAGCAGAAACTCCCTTTTAGATAGTCAGCATTTACTTTTCAAGGAATTATATCAAGAATATAGCAAGAAATGAGGGAACAGGATCAAGATTAAAACAAGAGATAAAAACAAATGGTTACCTCAAATCGGTCTTGTAAGGAGCTACTTGGTGATTAAACACTTGGAAACTTAATTTAGGTTTTATATCAGAAATTCCAATGTTTCCTAGACATGTGAGCAGAAAAAGGAAAATCAAGCTTATACCTTTTTTATTCTTATCATATCTTACTGTAGTGCCACATAACTCTACCTTTTGTTTATTTATTCCCCGTTTTTTGAAGCTGGGGAGTGATCTTGTTGAAACTGAATTACCGGAGAAACTAGAAAATACATGCTTGGCACAATATGAAAATTGATTAACTTGCAAACTGTTCTTGAGAAAACCTTGTTTCTCTTCAAACCAGTAGGATTTTGCCAAGTATTTAATTGGATTTCACCCCTTATTTCTAGTCCTTCCTATCCTGTGTATCTGGAAATCTGATCCTTGTTAGAGATTTAGCACAGGGGCTCTTCAGTGTAAAGGTGAGCAAAACCCCCATGTACAACGCAAGGCCAACTCAAGGCAATCAGGCAAGGTGCAGCCAACAAGCAGAACAAACGTTTACTGCTATAAACTGTGATCTACCCTGAGAGAATTTTACTCCTCCCTGACTGAAAGGGACAAGCTGCAGTGCAAGTACATGTGGCTTTCAGTGATTTTCTGCATATGCAGACTGTGCAACACAGTACAACAGAAATGAAAAACCTGCTAATTTTAAAGCATATTTACACTTCAAGCTTATGTGCTGAAGTGCGATGCACTCTGCATGCTGCAAAACTGGCTGTAGTTCCAGTTATTTCTTTACTCACTTAATCTCTGGTTGTTGACCTGGACACTGAAAGAAAACAATAAAATGCATGTGTTAGCAGATAAATGGTCCAAAGTTACACTGAAGTTATTTTCTTAGTGTAACTCTTTATTTATAGGCTAAGGAGGAGATAACTCAAAGCTATTCTCTTGCAGCCTGGAACAGAAGTTTGTACACACAATACCCTATCATTGCTTCTTTAGTTCCAAAAGTTCAGTCAGATAGATTTACAAAGAACAGGAGAAATGGCAAGTATTCCTTTTGATTGTGAAAAGTTCAAACTAAAAATCTCGCTCTGCTTTGATAACTTTTTGTGTTGAACACTTAGTTTTGTGAAAGTCCTGGGGCAGCCTGGAGCATGCCGAAGAGCTGCTTTGCTGATTCCACTCATCAGAAAATGACAGGTTCACTGGAGGATGACAACAGGATGAGAACCAATAGCATGCTTAGTGCTCACACAGATGAGTTCTGGTGAATACCACTACTATGGTTTCAGTGATTACTGCAGCCCCTGAGGTGCACTTTCCCCTTTCCCCACAGGGGATCCTGGAGAATGGACCATGTACTGACATCTGTTCCAGTGCTTAGCCTTAGTCCACTTGCAGACTTTAAAAGAAAGCCCTGGGCCCTGCACTGGCTGAGATGCAGGCACGCAATCCATCCCCTGCTGTAGACCTTGGAGTCTTCCAGAAGGGCCTAAACAGCCAGCTGAAACTAAATCCATCTTTGTTTGCCTCCTCTTTGCTACATGACTGTGATAATCAGATCCCTTATTCTGTATACCAGTGATATCACTGAAGAAAATATTTTCATGACTGATGCCCTGAAATACCATGTGATCCCTTTTTACCCCACCAGGAAAGAGCAAGAGGAGCAACCTGTCAGTGCCTCTTACCGTGAAATGATAGCTTGCTCCAGCAGGCAGATTATGTAATGGTGATGGCAAGCCTGACACCTCACTCATAGTCTGATTGAGGAAAGAGAGATGGAGCTGATGAAAAGCACAGCTCCTCTTACTGATACCAGCTGAGGTGTCCTTTAGAACCATTGACTGGCCTGACAAGAAAGTATGAGCTGTCTCCAGTTGTGTTACATGCAGCACCTCCCTGCATCCACTGCAGGCCAGATCAGGCATGGCAGAAATTCCTCTCTCTCACCTTCTATTCTCTTTTCATTCTCAGATTATTACTTGCAAATGGCACTCAGACACATTCTTATTCCAAATGAGGTGTAGCAGTTGACCAAGGTCCACTGGTGACTGCTATGCAGACTGGTAATCTTGAGGTGCTACCGGGGCCTCTTCTTTGGATGTCAGGTACCTGGAGCCACTGCCATCTCTGTTTATTCTCAGAAAGGATGTGTGAGCCATGAATACAAATGGGATGTATCACAGATGTTGAGTTTGATAATAGGCCAAAAGGAAGGCTGGGTGCCAGAAAACAGCAGGAGAGGGCCTGTGTGCCCCAGGGAGTATTAAACACCCTCCATAGAATCACCATAGCAAGCTGCAGCAGTGCTTCACTTACAGATTGCGTTAACTGAAAGTGCAATTTGCCCTTGAATGGGTGGAAACTACTGGGGTCTTCCCTTCTTGGACCTGCTGCATTGCCCCGAGATTTCCCTCCCAACAGGCTTGTTTCCCAACACAAGGCTGAAGTACTGCGTATCTTCTGGGCCCAAAGGCTACTTCTGTAAAAAACACACCTTTACTAGAATGGTGTTTCATGTAGTTAACTTTGATGGCATTTTGGCCTGGGGCATATTTGGTTATATCTGTGTGCCAGGACATCACTATTCATTATCTGAATTGCATAAGTATAGCTCAGACCATTGTGTAGGGTTAATGTATCAGGAAGGCTTAATCTCTCTTCTGACATAGTTCAAATTCCTATCTAATGACAAAAGTCTGTTTCTGGACAAAAGAGCCCAGTATAAACTTTTTGCATGTACTTTTGATGTCCAAACTTAGCTAAGACAAGTTATCAGGTTCTGTGGATGTAAGTGAAACTTGTAAATTTATATTTAATTAACATTATATATAAATACAGTGCAAAATCTAAAGTTGGATTTCTCTTTATTTGGATGAACAACAGTAGATACTTTTTTCCTTTCTCCCAGATATCATACATTGTTCCAATTAAATAAAGTCATTATGCCTCACCTTGGCATTAAAGCAGATAAGGCCACCTACATGGTAACAGAGGAAGCAATTGAAAACATACTAGCAGCTCTTCATTGCCTACCCATACCTTGTGAAGTGCTCCCTAGCTGATGTGCAAAAAACATCACAGCTCTCTTTATTCTCTTCCCCCCCATCAGCTTTAAAGGTTTTTATTCTTACGTTTTGCTCATTGAGAGAAACCTGTTCCAAGTGGGAATGAAAAGCCCTGGCTTGGTCTGTCACATGTCATTAAAAAACAGCTTTTACATTTTAATTTCCTCACAATTACGCTTCTTGGTAGGTTACATAGTCCTAAAGAAAATGTCACTTTAGACTACATAATTCACTTTGTTCCCATTCTATTAGCTATCAAAACCAACAAAGAAAGCTTTGTGGCTAGAAATATTACTAACTTTCCATGTGGAAGTCTTCATTTAAACTAGCTCCTGAGACACAAAATGCTGAGGTAAAAGTCAGCTTCCAGAAATGTACTCAGAATCTATTTAAAGGAGACTGCATTTTGGAAGACATTTTAGATAACTAGCACTAAGGAAAATTAGTCTTCAAGATGAACATGCTACCATGTTTGTAATACTAAATTTATGTGCAGTCTACCTCCAGATTTTCAGCTTTCTACAAATATTTGGACATACACCTGGAGCCCTCTAAGCTTCTAGCACCATTCTGTAAATTAGTGGGAACACAAAACACATACAGCATTAAAATGAAAATCTCTGTTTTGTATCACTGCTTCTGGACGTTCACAAGAATAACTATATTTGAAACAAGATACAACAGGGAGCTTCACTACTGTTACTGCAATTACTATAATAGAAAAAGTCAAAATCCCACAGCTTATCCTCCATTAGAAATAGCACCTGTATTACAATTAATAATTCAAATCCCACAGGAAAAAGTACTCTTTCAACAGAAGAATGCTTATCCACCTCGCTAAAGCTTTGTAAGAAACAGTCTGCTGTCCTCTCAGTTGTGTTTATGTACTCTCTGTTGTCTTAATACAAGTCCAAAAGACAAGTAAACCAGTACACAACTTGTACACAAGTGACAGTGCTATGCATTTTATTATATAGTATGACTTTACGAATAGTATAATTTATCAGTAAAATTGATAGCAAAGTTGCCATTAAGTGCAGCTAAGATTTTGCCTGTAGTCTCACACATCTTTACAGAGCCATTTCCACTTCCTTTTACTCGCTGAAGATAGTCACTATTTGGAATTCCACAGACAGAAAATCATCACTTGTGATGCGGAGAAAACCCCAGGAACAAACTCACCAACAAAGTTTTCAAGTTGACAAGGGGGTGTACTTTATTGTGGCGCAGGGAGACACAGGGTATAGCTCCTCCTAACGTGTATTCACCGTATTGCTACACAGGCCATCCTTATATAGTCCCTGGGCATACATACATATTCATGAGGCTACACATGCATTACATCATTTTCCAGAAAGTTTCCCCCATGCATACAAAAATGTGATGGTGGTCTTTGAGGGTCGTTTACTTCTCCCAACAGTCTTCATAACTCTGGCAGTCTTTGAAACACCAACTTAATTAACATTACAGACATAGCAATCATCCTGTCCTTCTACTTATCAGTTAGTTTGCCTGTGCCCATCCTGGACATCTGCTAGTCCCAGATACTCCCCATCCCCAGGTCCTGTTTTTCTATTCTGTTTTTCTTATACTTTTGATACTAAGGTCCTAAGGACCTAAAACTATATCAACTACCTTCAAGCACCTCAGTTATTTTCTATTACAATGCGATCAAACTTAACATTACTTAGAACTGATTACATTTTGTGCTTTTGTGCCTCCTTGTCTCACTTGAAGGACAACTTTCCCGAATGTTCTCCGGAAGCAACTACCTCTCTTGTCAAACTACATCGTGTTCTGGTTTTGGCTGGAGTAGGGTTAGTTTTCTTCCTAGTAAGGCTATGTGGTACTTAGCTTTCTGCTGCAGTTAAATTGCAACACACTGCAAAAATTGGCCCTTTGTTTCCTGCCTTTCCTTGATCTATGAATATTTATTAAATAGTATCAAATTAACAGTTAAGGAAACCTTCCTGTGCTGTTAGATGCTGTTCCCCATCTCCTGTTAGATGCTGTTGCCCATCTCTGCTATTCTACTTAGACTGTGCTTGGAAAACACAATAAATGCAATTACTAAAAATGGATCAAAAAATGCAGTGGCCACATGAGCAAAGATACCATCAATTACAGTTCACTCCATTAATCCAGATTTGTATTAATGTTTTAAACATTTTGATGAGTGAAGAGTACGTGATCTGGAATAAAATGATGCTGAAGTATTCTAATGGGAAAGCTGACCTTGCCTATGGCAAATAGATGGGTTAGTGATAACATTTCATGATGGTTTAGAGCCAGTGAAAACAAATGGATCACTTGGGTTAGCCTTGCCTGAAACGTCAAACCCATGAATGCAGATCTCCTGCCTCTACTTTTTTTGTCCTATGAATCCTGATCGCAGCAACCTGGTCTAGTGGAAAGTGTCCATGGCGGGGGGGTTGGAACTGGATGAGCTTTAAGGTCTCTTCAAACCCAGACCAGTGTGTGATTCTGTATAATATTGCTTTATGACACATAGCATAGACATGGGAAATGCATGTCCTTCTCCAGTTTCATGTTTCAGCTAGTCTATACATTCCACCTGGGAAATGTACACATTATATTATGCAAAAGTCTTTTGGGCTAATACAATACTTCAAAGGTTCTAAGAAACAATCCTAAGAAACAATTATTATGCAAGCAACTTATTAACACTGCAGGCATCTATTTGCCCTGCAGTATCACATGGACAACAACAGCAATGTTTAATTATGGGAATGAAGATCACAGATTGTGCATCACTTCTTTCCTCACACCCACAGGCATGTATTTCAGAGAACTCTGTCACAAAACTGGTATAATAGATCCCCTTCTATAACAGAAAATGAGCACTGCAACACTATGTAATTCAGTTTCACATACTACATAGAGGTCTGTAAGGTACTCTACAAATTAAATCTAATTAGAACAAGATAGTGCACTTGTGTAACACTCTCATCTTGGTTTACCTTCATCACACTTGGCTTGCAGTAACCGTGATTTGGTTGCTGCCCACACTGTGATATTCTGGGCCTCAGTAATTTGAATAGCTCTTCAATCACTCCTACTATAAATAGTTCCCTGACCTCTTCTGTCACACATGTTGCTATACAGATACATTACTTACAGAGATAGGTCAGCTGAACCATAATGTGAAAATTAAACATTCAAGTTCACAAAAATACTTCGAAACCATCTGTTACTCTCCACATACAACCACATAACACATCCATTTTCTTGCCATTTCATATGTATGTCCTGAATTTTTGCTTACAAAAAGAGTAACATTCCTTTGACTATTATTTTTTTACCTCCTCTAAGTCCTCATTCATTTTGTTCATTCAAATTTGTTGATTTGATATGCAGAGAGAAAAATAACCACGTTGTCCTTCCAAAGTTGGGAGGTTTTTTTAACCTTCACTACTAAAATATGGTAGACGTTCTTCCTTGCTTCATGGCAAGAATGACTTGGATTTTTGAGAGGGCTTTACAATAGTCCTCTGGTCCCAGGTACTATAACATGAGCAGTAAATTAAAGGATTACCCATTATGTCTTATCAGCAAACTTGGAATCAGTTGATGTGAATGGGTTTGTCCGAGGTTTTTTAAAAGGAAAATTCAAGTATACCTAACTAAGAATCCAGTGAACATGCTGTGATTTGATCTTGCTAGGTAATGAATTTTTGCTTTACTTGTCTGAACTTCAAATCCATGTAAGCAAATGATACTCAAAAATCATCACCAGGATAATTAGAACCATTTATGCTTTGGTATAATTATCACAACATTTTATTATGCTTCATCTTTCCATTAGTCATTTTATAGAGGATTTGGTGTTAAACTTGACTGCCTTGATGTTGAGCATATCAAAATGTGTTTGATAGAATTCAAGAAGGCACGATTTTGTAATCCATTCTTTTGCAAAGCAGTACAGGAGTCAGGAGAGACAGCAGCACATAAGGGCTAGTTATTATATGAAGGAAAAGACCTTCATGTGTGCAATGAAATCTGTCACTGCTGTCTGCCCTCAAAGCCAACTGATTCTTCGTGCCACATGAACTCACATGCAAATAATGTCATGACCAACAGAGACCATACAATAGCTGGTATTCAGAGATAGTATGCAAAGAACCAGCATGCTTGATGTTAATGCAAAATCCCTGATTATTCTGATATCATTAGGAGCTTAGAAACACAAAACATATAGCACCTATCAAGACAGACTTAGAGAGTTTGGCTTGCTCAGCCTGGAGGAGGCTCAGAGATCTCAGGGCAGATTCCAAACAAGAAATCTGGAGAGGAGCTTTTAACAAGGGCAGGTAGGGACAGGACAAGAGGGAATGGCTTTAAACTGACAGAGGGGAGGTTTAGATGAGACCTGAGGTAGAAGTTCTTCCCTGTGAGGGTGGTGAGGCCCTGGCACAGGTTGCCCAGAGAAGCTGGGGCTGCCCCATCCCTGGCAGTGTTCAAAACTGGAAGGCTACCCCATGCCCTCCTGTGTCGGACTGAGCCCTGTGGTCCACAGCCCAGCTCCTCCAGTCCCATGAGCAGGGTCACCGGGACAACTGCAAACACCTTAAGGAAGGGCTCAACCCGCCCTAAGGCTGGGAAAGCAGCCATTACTCCAGGCTCTGATGGCTAGCAAAATGGGAGAGAACAGGGCCGCTGCCCTTGTAGTGAGCTTGGAGTGTTAGAAGCCCACGTGTATTTGCATAATGTCCTGCTTAAGCTTGTTACTTATTTAGTGCAGTGCTGTTCCTAACGTACATCACAGCCTGCTCTGAGGTCTGGCACTGTGCTTCATTTTGTTGTACTTCATTTTACTGTGCCTTTTAAAATTCCTATCCAACTCCACTGCATGTACCCAAGCTTCCGCCTCCAACTTCACCACACTTCCTCTGCTGCCACTTTGTTTTGTGAACATTGCTGGCCCTGCTGTATGCGTGACCACTGTGCCCAAAAGGATGGTGAGAGAACGGTAGGAAATCTGAAAACAAGAGTAGCATCTTTCTTACTGTAACCCAGGTCTGGTTGTGGATCAGGATGCTTTGGTGGAAGCCCTTCAGAAAAAAGTTATTAAGGCAGCCGCTTTGGATGTGACGTATCCTGAACCCTTGCCAAGATAGGAGATGTATTTAGGTGAAGTATAAATGAGTGTATGTATGTGGTTTGTGGTTCAAAGTAAGTACAAGTTTGTGAGCGTGTGAGAAGTTACACAATCTTGTTAGTAGGAGTACACGATGGACGTGCACTGGTCCTACCAAAACAATGTCCCCAGTCCTTCCGTCCTAGCCAAGCAAATTTCACATTGACTCATTTGGAGGATTTGTTGCATAAAAAACCCACAAGCAAGGCAGCAGTTTGAACTCCACTAAGTATGCTTTGGTCGGGCAATTATTTTTTATTCTTCATTATTATTTTAAATACTTCCCTGGCCCCCTCAAGGTGATGAAATAACAGATGAATGCTCTGTGCGTGACTGGCTGAGTACTTATTTTCCTTTTCCAGGAATCACCCCTTGTTAAAGCTGAAGAATGTTATAATAACTCCTCACATTGGAAGCGCCACCAAAAAGACACGCCGCCTAATGATGGAAGACATGACAGAAAGCATACAAGCAGGTCTTACAGGTCTTCCTATCCTTAATGAAGTATTACTGTAAAGCAGCCTGCATTTAATGTTATTGTCATTAGTGTTTGTCCTGGTGTGATGAAACAGTAATTTGATCACTCTTCATGCAATTATGCCTGGTGTGTATATACAGATCAAATATAATCGTTCTGGTTTCAGCTGGGGTAGAGTTAACTTCCTTCCTAGTAGCTGGTGCAGTGCTGTGTTCTGGCTTTAGTCTGAGAACAATGCTGATAACACACCGATGTTTTAGTTGTTGCTCAGTAGCACGCACTTACTCTGATCACGATTTTTCAGTCTCTCACGCTCTGCCAGTGCGGAGGGGCACAAGAATCTGGGAGGGAGCAGAGACAAGACATGTGACCCAAACTAACCAAAGGGGTATTCCATATCACAGCACGTCATTCCCAGTATATAAACTGGGGGGTGTCACCTGGAAGGGGCTGAAGACTGCTCAGGTTGGGCTGAATATCAGATGGTGAGCAATTGCGTTGTGCCTCACTGCTGTTTATTGGTTTTTTTTCTTTCCCCTTCTAGTTTTGTCTTCTCTCCCCTTGTTATTTTCCTTATCATTATTAGTAGTACTATTCTATTGTACTTTAGTTATTAAACTGTTCTTATCTCAACCTGCATGTGGGTTTCACATTCTTAGTTCTCCTCTCCATCCTGCCTGGATGGGGAAGAAAGAGGGTGGGGTGTGAGTGAGCGGCTGCGGCTGCATGGTAGTGAGATACCTGCTGGGTTTAAAGCATGACATTAGTGAATGGCTTTGATTTATTTAAATTACCAAAAGACATTCTGTGTGGAAAACCACAGTATTTTGTCATGAACTTCAATGAAAAACTCAAGTCTAGAGTCTTACACTGGTGTAATTTATTTTATAACACATTTAATTATTTTCCCTCACATCCTCTTTAAAATGCCCATCAACGTTACAGCTAATTGAAGGATGGTTAAATCGTATTCTAGTGTCACCGATGAAGTACATGGCACAGCAACCTGTGTGGGGGTGATGGACCAGCTTATCCTGATGCTACGGCAGCAGCGTTTGCCCTTGGGGAGCAGTTTGCAAGGCCTTGCTGGGGAAACGCAGCAACCAGCCTTAGTTCCACTTCCTAGACATCTCACCCACCTTAATAACAGGGCCTGGCTATGTGTACCCACGAGCCTCCCCGCAGCTCGGCTCCTCTCTTCCCCCGCGGGGCGAGCAGAGCTGCTCACAGCCGCCCACCGGCTCCCGCTGCCGTGTCGCTGCAGGCCCGGGCCGCTGCGCCGCGAGGGGGAGCCGGCACCGCCGGAGCAGCCGCCACGGGGAGCTCAGCCGCACCGAGTCAGATCGGGCCGGGGTGGTCTGCAGCGGGGCGGGCTGCTGGGCCTGCCCTGCCGCTGCTGGTGCGGGCAGGCGGTGCTGCCGGTGTTGCTGCGGCCTGGCAAGCGAGCACCGGGCCGGAGGTGCCGGTGGCTGGATACTGGGAAGCTCTTCCCTGTGAGGGTGATGAGGCCCTGGCACAGGTTGCCCAGAGAAGCTGTGGCTGCCCCATCCCTGGCAGTGTTCAAGGCCAGGTTGGACGGGGCTTGGAGCAACCTGGTCTGGTGAAGGTGTCCCTGCCCATGGCAGGGGGTTGGAGCTGGATGGGCTTTAAGGTCCCTTCCAACCCAAAGCCACTTTGTGATTCTTCAATTTCCCCCCCCCCCCCCATCACCTCCTTTCCTTGCCCTTCACCCCAACTGCCGGCCCAAGAAGCAAGTTGGTGGGCGGCCGCAGGCACCGGACCGGCACCGCAGAGCGCGCGCGGCCGGCCAGGCAGCCCCGGCTTGGGCGGCCCCACTCCGCCCTCGCCCTCCTACCGTCCGGCCCCGCTGTTGGGCGCGGCGGCGAGCGGAGCCGGCGCTGGCGGGTGTTGTGTGCTGCCCGGGGCACCGGTTCTCCTCCGCGTCTCGGCCCACGCCGCAGCCCCTCGACGGGAGGCCGGCAGCACCTTCGGTAGGACCGGGGTTGCGGGGCTCGGGTGTCTCCCGGGGTCTCTGAGCCGCGCTCGAATTGGCTGGGAGCGGGACGGGGACAGTATCATGATTTCTCCCGTGCCCTCCTTTGCCGTGCCGAGCCCTGCTGCCCACAGCCCAGGTCCTCCAGTCCCATGAGCAGGGTGACCGGGACAACTGCAGGCGCCTTAAGGAAGGGCTCAGCCCGCCCTAAGGCTGGGAAAGCAGCCGCTACTCCGCGCTCCGGCGGCTGGCGAAATGGGGGAGGACGGGGGCTCTGCCCCCGTCAAGCAATGGGTGGGCAGCAGCGGCGCCTTGCCACAGCTGCCCTGGGGCTGCGCATCCCGGCGTGCTCAGCCGGGGAGAAAGGGCTGCCCATTGGTGTCTGCCCGGTATGCAATAGCCTGTTCAGCACCACAGATGCTGTGGCTCTGAGTGGCCAAAGAGGCAGCGTGGGGGTCTCTTGTCTTTAACCTGAGATAATAGAGTTGGTTCTTTCCAGAGACAGCAGAGTGAAGAGTTGTCAGGACACCGAAGGAGACTGAGGCAAAACAAAGGGTAAACTTATGTTCAGGAAGTTAATTGATAACTCCAAAGTCCATAGCTCAAAAATTATAGCTCTGTTCTATTAAACAAGACTTTTTCCTGAGATAAGGAATGCTTATTAATTAATATGGTTGCATGGGTGGCAATCAAAGGTAGAACTTGGGGGCTAAAAGATACTCTCCCACTCACATGGTCACATTCTTAAATTACCAAGACTTCAACCTTTAAATACTGAATAGTGATCAGGATAGCATCTGGTAGCTCTTTAAGCGTTAGCATAGCTGGTGTGCCAGAAACAACTAACAAGATAGTATAAAAATTGAACATCCTTCTGAATAACACAGGAAGAATGCAATAAAAGTTGAGCATGTGAGTATCTTTAGCCAACTCTGTCATCAAGTGGGAAAACAGCACATAATGAAGCCGATCAACTCCTGTCTCTTCAAAGAAGGAACAATGGGTCTCCTAAGGATATGTCTTTTTGGTCTCTCCTTGCTTTAGTAGGCCATGGAGGGTCAGGAACTGCCTTACGTGCTCATTGACTGTATAGGAGGGAAGCATGGAGTATATGAAGACCACGTTGAATTTCTGGAGAAACATTTTCATCTCATCAGCATGAAAGAATATCTTGAAAACAAGAAATCTCTCAGTGAAAAGATCGGAGCTATTTATATGTGGTATCACAAACCAGTTATTAATGAAGAGCTGCTCCAGAGCTTGCCTAACTTGAAGATAGTTGCAAGCTCTGGAGTGGGAATAGATCACTTGAACCTGCACCTCCTATCCAGCTATGGTGTGAAGGTGGCCAACACTCCATTTGCCGTTTCCACTGACACTGCAGACTTTG
This sequence comes from Pezoporus flaviventris, assembly GCF_033815535.1. Lineage (NCBI taxonomy): Eukaryota > Metazoa > Chordata > Aves > Psittaciformes > Psittacidae > Pezoporus > Pezoporus flaviventris. The sequence continues at coordinate 96,507,947 of NW_026892555.1, forward strand.
GGATGGCTTTGATGCTGGCATCTTCCAGGAGACTTGTGGAAGGTAATAACTGAAATGGTTTTAGTCTTTTTCGAGAAAAGGTGACCTTTCAAAACAAGCAGTTAGCAAGCCTGTGCTGATGCAAAGGTAAGTTTAAAAGGAGAAATAAAGGAAAATAGAGGGATGAGGAAAAAGTTAAGACAAGCCTGTCATGTTGACAATAACTTGCATGCATTGTGTACCATTTCCAAACAGATATATCAGCAAGGTAGGTGTGTTCCTTCTTCAGACAGCCCTAAATTCAGGCCTCTTCTCCCATAGCCCATAGCCACTGATTCATTGTACTTCTTTACTGCAGTCCTTCCTTTTCAAATTTTACTAAAAGGGGATTAAAAGGAGATATTTTCAAGTAGGCTTGAATCCTGTCTTTGCCAAACTGACATGTATCTGAGTCATTATTATGCACAAGCTGTCCAGAAATCCCTCCACCATGCTCTGTGTTTCTTTTCTGGGTCAACTTTGTTGTTTCTACAAGACAGCTGGGAACCGTATTTTGACCTTACTGAAAGTCTTGATGATAATACAACTGATTCATCAGTTGCACATCAAAGGAAGATTGCTGCTTTGGCCTTAACTTCCTTGTCTGCCAAAGAGGGGCTGGATATGTTTCTGTCCTTAGCAAGAAATCAATGTCAGACATCATGTTAACAGTACATTATCTGCTTCTTGTCCAGAAACACAACAATAACAACCTAAACCATTCTATGATTGTATGATTGTTGCCATTCCTGTGCTTCTGCCTTGTTTTATGATAAAAAGTCAAAAAAGCCCTGCAACCCAAAACTAGTAACCTGATGCCAGGACATTCTTTAAATGACATATTTTCATCTTTTCCCTCCCCCAAGGCTATCAGATGGCAGTCTCCCCCAGCACAGAGTATTTCCCTGCAGACTGGCTGGGGACTGAAGTTTCTGGGGCAACCCTGGGGATCGTGGGGATGGGAACCATTGGCTACAAAGTGGCCCAGAGAGCCAAAGCCTTTGAGATGAAGATTTTGTACCACAACAGGAATCAGAGGTAAAGCAGGTTGCATCTCCATGGAAAGTATTTTATCACTGCTTTGAAGCGTTTTTTGTACCTTTCACTATCAAACTGATCTCCTGTTTTCTCTGTGCAAGATTAGGACAATGTGCTCTCTGTATTATTCTTACTAAATATTGTGCCAAGAAGCAGGAAGAGCCACAGATCATGGCCAGGTTCACACAAAAGTCCAAACCATCAGGCAAGCTCACAGGGCAGAGGCCAGACAGGGGCTGAGGAGAGCTGGACCAGCCCTGCTGAATCACTGGGACAGGAGCTAATAGCCCGAAGGGAACCTGCCATGGGGTCCTGGGATGTGGGGAAGCAGCGGGACAGGGACAGCCAGGACTAGTGGTGTCCTCTGAGCCATGACAAAAAGTCTCTGCTATATTACTGTCGCTTTATTTGGGGTGGCAAAGTACATATATACCTGCTGCAAGATGGTAATTAATTTCCCAGCTTATACGGAAACAAAGTCAGGAAGGAATGGGAGAGATACATCTCACTGGTCTCCCTGAGCCTTCCTGTCATGTTGGTGACACTGTAATAGACTGAGGAAAGGAGAAGTAATCGGGAGGATTTCGCTCCCAGATTTAACCTTTTTACATTTAACTTTTAATGTGGTTAAAAAGGATGTAACCATGCCAAGTGCAACGTCCTATACCTGGGCCGGAGCAATCCCAGGCACAGCTACAGGTTGGGCAGAGAAGAGATTCAGAGCAGCTCTGTGGAGAAGGACTTGGGGGTGTTGGTTGATGAGAAACTGAACATGAGCCGGCTTCAGTGTGTGCTTGCAGCCCAGAAAGCCAACCGTATCCTGGGCTGCGTCAAAAGGAGCGTGACCAGCAGGTTGAAGGAGGTGATCCTGCCCCTCTACTCTGCTCTTGTGAGACCTCACCTGGAGTGTTGTGTGCAGTTCTGGTGTCCTCAACATAAAAAGGACATGGAACTGCTGGAACAAGTCCAGAGAAGGACCACGAGGATGATCAAGGGGCTGGAGCACCTCCCGTATGAAGACAGGCTGAGGAAGTTGGGGCTGTTCAGCCTGGAGAAGAGAAGACTGCGTGGAGACCTCATAGCAGCCTTCCAGTATCTGAAGGGGGCCTATAGGGATGCTGGGGAGGGACTCTTCGTTAGGGACTGTAGTGATAGGACAAGGGGTAACGGGTTAAAACTTACACAGGGGAAGTTTAGATTGGAGATAAGGAGGAAGCTCTTTCCTGTTAGGGTGGTGAGGCACTGGAATGGGTTGCCCAAAGAAGCTGTGAATGCTCCATCCCTGGCAGTGTTCAAGTCCAGGTTGGAGAGAGCCTTGGGCAACATGGTTTAGTGTGAGGTGTCCCTGCCCATGGCAGGGGGGTTGGAACTAGATGATCTTAAGGTCCTTTCCAACCCTAACTATTTTATGGTTCTATGATTCTAACTCCTGTGACTTAGGTGAGGCTGGGACACAGGCAGAGACATGATCTCACCCTTTCAGAACCAGCTGACAGTGAAGAGCTGGATTTGCTAGCCTGTTTGCTTTCTTCTAGATGAGGTGTATGTGCCCTTCATAAGTGCTGTGAGTCCCATCAGGCCCTTGCCATCTTTTTATCTGTGGGAATCTAATGGGAGCTGGGCAGTACTTGCCACAACTTTGTCCTGATGCTTATGGAATGCACCAGCAGGTCCTGCAGCCTGTTATTTCAGTGAAGCAACACTGATGCACAGAGCAGGTTGACTGTTGCTGAAACAAATTTCAGAAGACTTAATCCTGGCGCTGTCTTGTGGCTTTCTTCAGTAATTTACAGACAAGTTACTTTACAAAGGCAAGGGAATTCACGTCAAATATCAGTCTTGCTTTTGGGCTGGAAAAGAAACCCCATCACATGCAGAAGCTGTGACACAAATGCATTTATTTATTGTTTATTCAGTGCATTCATATGATTCTTGCATGCATGATTCTTTATGTATGTGATTCTTTACACGCATTTCTTGCTTGCCCTTCCACAGGTAGAGCACTGCACAATTGTGTGTAGTGCACTTGGTATTGTGGGAAACAGTGTGACATACTGAGTTTCAGTCAGATAACAGTCTAACTGCTTTGCATTATGGAGTGAAGAAAATGATTAAGAAACCTTTTATCTAAAGGTGATTTGAACTTTTTTCTTATTGCTTACTGCTGGACTTAATTTGGGGTTTTTCCTTTCAGAAACAAGGAAGAAGAAAGTGCCGTTGGAGCTGTTTACTGTAAGAAGATAGATGATTTGCTCCAGCAGTCAGATTTTGTGTTGCTGTCTGTAGCCCTGACTCCACAAACACACAAAATGATTGGGAAGAGGGAGCTGGAGCTGATGAAACCCACAGCTACTCTGATAAACATCAGCAGAGGTAGGATGCACAATAAACAAAACTGCATTATGGTTTGCTGGCATAAAAAGTCCTGGGAAAACCCAGCCCTATTGAGTGTCTCTCACTCTGAAATTTTTGGTAAGTTGTCTTGATTACTAGATTATTTAGATGTCCATGGACACATCTCGGCAAAACTTTTAAGCATTCTGTAATTTTGAGCAAGTAGGTCTCTAAAATGTTAGTGAGCTTGGAGTGTTAGAAGCCCATGTGTACTTGCATAGTGTCCTGCTTAAGCTTGCTACTTATTTAGTGCAGTGCTGTTCCTAACGTACATCACAGCCTGCTCTGAGGTCTGGCACTGTGCTTCATTTTGTTGTACTTCATTTTACTGTGCCTTTTAAAATTCCTATCCAACTCCACTGCATGTACCCAAGCTTCCGCCTCCAACTTCACCACACTTCCTCTGCTGCCACTTCTGCTTTGTGAACATTGCTGCCCCTGCTGTATGCGTGACCACTGTGCAAAAGGATGGTGAGAGAACGGTAGGAAATCTGAAAACAAGAGTAGCATCTTTCTTACTGTAACCCAGGTCTGGTTGTGGATCAGGATGCTTTGGTGGAAGCCCTTCAGAAAAAAGTTATTAAGGCAGCCGCTTTGGATGTGACGTATCCTGAACCCTTGCCAAGGTAGGAGATGTATTTAGGTGAAGTATAAATGAGTGTATGTATGTGGTTTGTGGTTCAAAGTAAGTACAAGTTTGTGAGCGTGTGAGAAGTTACACAATCTTGTTAGTAGGAGTACACGATGGACGTGCACTGGTCCTACCAAAACAATGTCCCCAGTCCTTCCGTCCTAGCCAAGCAAATTTCACATTGACTCATTTGGAGGATTTGTTGCATAAAAAACCCACAAGCAAGGCAGCAGTTTGAACTCCACTAAGTATGCTTTGGTCGGGCAATTATTTTTTATTCTTCATTATTATTTTAAATACTTCCCTGGCCCCCTCAAGGTGATGAAATAACAGATGAATGCTCTGTGCGTGACTGGCTGAGTACTTATTTTCCTTTTCCAGGAATCACCCCTTGTTAAAGCTGAAGAATGTTATAATAACTCCTCACATTGGAAGCGCCACCAAAAAGACACGCCGCCTAATGATGGAAGACATGACAGAAAGCATACAAGCAGGTCTTACAGGTCTTCCTATCCCTAATGAAGTATTACTGTAAAGCGGCCTGCATTTAATGTTATTGTCATTAGTGTTTGTCCTGGTGTGATGAAACAGTAATTTGATCACTCTTCATGCAATTATGCCTGGTGTGTATATACAGATCAAATATAATCGTTCTGGTTTCAGCTGGGGTAGAGTTAACTTCCTTCCTAGTAGCTGGTGCAGTGCTGTGTTCTGGCTTTAGTCTGAGAACAATGCTGATAACACACCGATGTTTTAGTTGTTGCTCAGTAGCACGCACTTACTCTGATCACGATTTTTCAGTCTCTCACGCTCTGCCAGTGCGGAGGGGCACAAGAATCTGGGAGGGAGCAGAGACAAGACATGTGACCCAAACTAACCAAAGGGGTATTCCATATCACAGCACGTCATTCCCAGTATATAAACTGGGGGGTGTCACCTGGAAGGGGCTGAAGACTGCTCAGGTTGGGCTGAATATCAGATGGTGAGCAATTGCATTGTGCCTCACTGCTGTTTACTGGGTTTTTTTCTTTCCCCTTCTAGTTTTGTCTTTTCTCCCCTTGTTATTTTCCTTATCATTATTAGTAGTACTATTCTATTGTACTTTAGTTATTAAACTGTTCTTATCTCAACCTGCATGTGGGTTTCACATTCTTTCAGTTCTCCTCCCGATCCTGCCTGGACGGGGGGAAAGGGAGGTGGGGTGTGAGCGAGCAGCTGCATGGTAGTGGGATACCTGATGGTTTTAAACCATGACAATTATGAATGCATCTGAAATTGCCCATCAACATTACATCAAATTGAAGGATGGTTAAATCGTATTCTAGTGTCACCGATGAACTACATGGCACAGCAACCTGTGTCGCACTGATGGCCCTGCTCTTTCCTGATGCTCCAGCAGCAATGTTTACCTTTGGGGAGCAGTTTGCAAGGCTTTGCTGGGGCAGCCCTTAATGGAAACGTAGCAACCAGCCTTAGTTTCACTTTCCAGACGTCTCACCCACCCTAATAACAGAGCCTCTGCCCAACTGTACCTGCACGGGGCTTGGCTATGTGTGTACATGATTCTCCCCGCGCAGGCGGGGCCACCCGCAGCCACCGCCTACCGCCTCCCGTCGCCGAGTCGCTGCCAGCCCTGACCGCCGCGCCGCGAGGGGGTGCAGGCACCGCCGGAGCCGCAGCCCCAGCCACGGGGATCTCTGCAGCGCCGGGTCAGGTCGTGCCTGGCCGGGCCGCAGTGGCAGCATGTTGGGCACTCTGGCGGCAGCGAGTGCGGCGGTGCCGCGGTGGTGCCGGGTGCTACACAGCTCCACTGCCCTGGGCGGCTCCAGGAACCTACTGTGGAAAATGCTCCGGAAAAAGAAGTAGGTGGGGAGGCGCTGGCTGGGCAGAGGGGCCTACCGCCGGGCTGGGCCGGGCCTTGCTGTGGGGTGAGCGGCCGCAGCCGGGCGGGCTGCTGGGTCTTCCCTGCTTCCGCCAGTGCGGGCAGGCGGTGCTGCCGGTGTTGCTGCGGCCTGGCAAGCGAGCACAGGGCCGGAGGTGCCGGTGTCTGGATACTGGGAAGTTCTTCCCTGTGAGGGTGGTGAGGCCCTGGCACAGGTTGCCCAGAGAAGCTGTGGCTGCCCCATCCCTGGCAGTGTTCAAGGCCAGGTTGGATGGGGCTTGGAGCAACCTGGTCCAGTGGAAGGTGTCCCTGGCCATGGCAGGGGGTTGGAGCTGGATGAGCGTTAAGGTCGTTTCAACCCAAACCAGTCTGAGTCTTTTCTCCACCTCTGCATGCAGGTTCAGCCGCGGATGGGGAGCATTGCTCCCTGCACCCCACCCTAGTCTACCTGTTGTGGGGAAAACTACCTGTGGGCATGAAAACCTGTGTGTTGTCTTGTGCCTTCGGGTGGGTGGTAATTTAATTACACAGGGAACCCTTTGTTTTTCTGGGCTGCTGAAAGATAAAGCTGATTTCCTTTCCTTTTCCCCAAAGAAAGAAATTTTGGTATGACAGCCCTACCTTGGGATCTAAAATGGTAAGTGCAAGCTTCTAAGGTGCTGTGTTTGTCTGTGCCAGGAGGAACAAGCTTGTGCTTCTGCCATTGTGTCTGACTTTGAGAAAAGCATTTTCTGGTGGAAATAGCAAAATTCTGTAATGAACACTAGGGCTCCAGTTTCACTATGACATGCCAGGATAGCTGTTGAGAGAAGCCATTCAGCTCCCCATGGCTTCTTCCTCTTCCATGCTGATCTTTCATTCACACCAGATCCAGTGCTGTTTTAGAATCATAGAATCAGTTAGGTTTGAAAAGACCTTTAAGGCCATCAAGTCCAACCACTGACCTAGCTAGCACTGCGAAGTCCACTGCTAAACTGTGTCCCTAAGCACCCTGAACACCCTTGAGCCTACAGCAGAGAACTGATCCAGGTTAGAAATTCTGTATACCAGCTTAGTTTTACTTTTATGGAAACCAAGTTTTTATGTCTGTTTTTCAAACAGGTGCTGCTTTTCAAGTTAATGCATGCTCTATTTTAGAAAAAGGATTTATTGACCTGTGTAACTAGCTACAAAAAAAACCTAAAAGAAACTAAGCGGCCTTGACTGTAATACATGAAGGTCAAAGATTTTGTGAAAAGAAATATTCTTTATTGAAACGTGATATATAAGACCTATATAAGACCATCACAGCTGCAGTAATGGCATTCTAAGAGCATACTTAATAAAATGTAAAAAACTGTATGTTAAATGCTTAATACAAATACAAGTTTGCAACTACAGATTAATGTGTTGTGGTTTTGTTGTGTTTTAAAGATGTGTAAACCAAACACGTTGGCCTCCATAATGAAAGCTGACCAGATAAAAACTAGGAAAGAAGATAACATACGCTTCAGAGTCTTGAATGGTCTTATTCATAAAGCTGTGGCAGAGATGATGGCTACCTGTGAAGTTAATCAAGAACTTTATGATCTTAAGCTGGAAATCTGCAAGGCAAGTGCTAAAGCTTCAACTTGTTTTGAGCAGCTCTGACTACACCTTGGCATGGCGGGCCAAAGGAGCTCCTCTGGGTGTTTTGATGCTTGCAGGAGTTCTACTGCATTGCTTTTGATGTGGCAGAGCACATCAAGATGAGGCTCTGGATTCATTTTGCAGACTAGGAGAACATTGCCATTGTTGCACCTGGCACAGCAGACCTTTGCCATTATAATTGCAAATGCAGCTAAGGCCAACTAAATAGTGATTCTCTTAGTATGACTTAGTTTTGTTACTCAGATATGTAGTATTTGCCTTACCCTTTCTGAAAGGGGAGCCTGGTTTTGCCAATAAAATTGTATCTTTCCCAGAGCCTTTTTTATGCAGCTGTGTGAGGGTTGATACCTCCTGGTGTTCCTCACCAGCATCACTATACAGGCAAAAGACCTAAGTGAGGCATGAGCTGCCTTCAGAAAAAAATACAAGGCTAATAAAATGGCATTGGCAAGCAAAGTTCAAGAAGGAGTTAGAATTTGTACCTAATTGTCAAATTCATGGTTTGAAAGGGACGTAAAAGTGTAAAAGTAAAATTCAGGAACTAAGGCACTTTCTACATTCTTGTTCGTTGTAGGTTTGTTTGTTTTTTTTTTTTTCCCATTTGCAGTTTTATCTGTGTTTGGCTTAAAAGTTTGATGGACTTAGAGGCATGGAAAACCAAATTGCACCTCATAGCTGGTTTTGTCAGCTGAATTCATTCTGTCTTCAAGCATGTGATTAAAATTACCTGGGCAATGTGAATATTTTGGCTTTATATGTGCAGTGTCCTTCATATAGTACTTCTCTCTCCTGGGCTTTGAGGATTGCTTGTCTAAGTTGGATGGCATGTCTGCACTTAAAAATACTGGCTGGTGAAGGCAAGCCGCAGCACTTTCATTGCTGTAAATGAAACAACTTATAACACAAGAGATGGAAAAAAACAGCCTTCTTTCAAATTTAGTGCAGATTTTATTGTAACTGTGTAGTGCTTGGGAAGAGTTTGTGCTGCACTGGGATGTGGCTGAGAATGGATTTATTGATTTATTCTAGAGCTTGATTTATTCTAGAGCTGATGCATGACATCCTTGTCTCTAAATTGGAGAGACATCAATTTGATGGATGGACCACTTGGTGGATAAAGAATGGCTGGCTGGCTGCCCGCAAAGAGTTGTGGTCAACGGCTCAGTGTCCAGTTGGAAAACAGTAACAAGTGGTGTCCCTCAGGGATCGGTGTTGGGACTGGTCTTGTTCAACATCTTTGTTGGTGATATGGACAGTGGGATTGAGTGTGCCCTCAGCAAGTTTGCCGATGACACCAAGCTGTGTGGTTCGATTGATACGCTGGAGGGAAGGAATGCCATCCAGAGGGACCTTGACACACTTGTGAGGTGGGCTGATGCCAACCTCATGAAGTTTAACCATGACAAGTGCAGGGTCCTACACCTGGGTCAGGGCAGTCACAGGCACAGCTACAGGTTGGGCAGAGAAGAGATTCAGAGCAGCCCTGCGGAGAAGGACTTGGAGGTGTTGGTTGATGAGAAACCGAACATGAGCTGGCTTGAGTGTGCGCTCACAGCCCAGAAAGCTAACCGTATCCTGGGCTACATCAAAAGGAGCATGACCAGCAGGTCAAAGGAGGTGATCCTGCCCCTTTACTCTGCTCTTGTGAGACTTCACCTGGAGTATTGTGTGCAGTTCTGGTGTCCTCAACATAAAAAGGACATGGAACTGTTGGAACAAGTGCAAAGGAGGGCCACGAGGATGATCGTGACTATGAAGACAGGCTGAGGAAGTTGGGGCTGTTCAGCCTGGAGAAGAGGAGCCTGCTTGGAGACCTCATAGCAGCCTTCCAGTATCTGAAAGGAGCCTATAAGGATGCTGGGGAGGGACTCTTTGTTAGGGACTGTAGTGACAGGACAAGGGGTAACAGTTTCAAATTGAAACAGGGGAAGTTTAGGCTAGATATAAGGAAGAAGTTCTGAAGTTCTTTCCTGTTAGGGTGGTGAGGCACTGGAATAGGTTGCCCAAGGGAAGTTGTGAATGCTCCATCCCTGGTAGTGCTCAAGTCCAGGTTGGACAGAGCCTTGGGTGACATGGTTTAGTGTGAGGTGTCCCTGCCAATGGCAGGGGGGTTGGAACTAGATGATCTTAAGGTTCTTTCCAACCCTAACCATTCTATGATTCTGTGATTCTGGTCTGATACCATTACTTCCATTATCAAAAGAAATAGAATCTTAGAGTCGTAGAATAGAAGGTACCTTAAGATCATCTAGTTTCAGTCCTCTGCTATGTGCAGGGACACCTCACACTAAACCATGTCATCCAAGGCTCTGTCCAGCCTGGCTTTGAACACTCCCTGGGATGGAGCATTTACCACTTCCCTGGGCAACCCGTTCCAGTGCCTCACCACCCTCACAGTAAAGAACTTCTTCCTTGTATCTAATCTAAACTTTTGCTGTTCAAGTTTAAACCCATTTCTGCAATCCATCAGAATTGACTTTTTTTCCATATGAAAAGTTAAAATTACATAATAATAACAGGTAAGAATCATGCTTCAAGCCTGATACATCAAACTTTTATCCACTTGATAACACTGGTTGTGGTGATGAAGAAATGGCTTGTGTTAGATGGGGTTGTTTGTGTGCTTATATTAGACTCAGCATGGGAGATAGGTTGATCCTGCAGTAGAAACAGCTGGTTAATTATCATGGTGGGTTTTGGTTTGTTTTTTTTTTAATAAGTGGCAGCTTTCCCAAGGGAGGAGCTATTTGGTAGTAGGAAAAACCAGATTCTAGTTTGTTTTTTGGGGACAGTCCATCCTCTCTAGGAAAGACTAGCACTGTCGATAGCAGACTGTGATGCAGTTTTCATTTCTGGGAATACTCCGATGGCATTGTCTTTTTCTGGTGATGTATGTGGATACCTATTTGTTTGAAGTCTTGGTTTCTGGACTGGATGATGTCTGAACTGTGCCTTCCAATGGGTAGTTTATGCTTTCTCCTCCCTCTTCCTTGGCTCCTTCCTTTGGTTGAGCCAGATAGGATGTTAGAAGCTTGCTAAGTGTACTGTCATAGTGAGAACCTGTTGTGAAGGACAGTGCTAGATGTGATGAACGATAGTTTCAGAAATCTTTCAGAATCCAAGTTGTGCTATTTTCAATTGCATGTATGACATGTATGAATATTATCTGTTAGTGAGCTATAGTTTCAGGCACTGAGGTTCCCATTAGGCTTCAGGGCTACAGAGACACTTATATTACAGTGGCATGGAGGGTCCTCTTTCTGTCAGTATCAAAACCAAATTATGAGTGACAACAAACCAGGTCCTTCTTTAGCAGAAATGTACACTTCCAACTGTATTCCAAAGCACTGTCATTCTGGACAATTTGTGATGGTAACACTGTCATGGTGAAGAAATGGAGCACTGTCAGTAACGCACAGGTGTTGGCAGACTTGTCTGTTTAATTTCAGTTGAAGGGGAGGTTAGGCAGTGACCTCCCCAAATAAAAAAGTCCTTTCAGGTACTGAATGTAAGTCCTATTTGGTGTTAAACTCTTAAAGGCACCATATAATTATGGTTCTTAAGAGCAGAGATGGAAGAAGAGATTCTCCTAACAATTTACATATTCAGTTTGGATCACTGTATGCTTATTCACAAATTAAAAGACTTTGTTGTGTATGAAGTGTGCTTATACATATAATTTTAAAGAAACATTTGTGGTTTTGCAGGTGTCACTGGCATCAAACTTTTCAGCCTGTCGTGTGTACTGGAATCCTACTGCTACTATGGAGAAAGAAAGTTATGTTGAAAGTGTACTGCAGAAAAGTGCTCCACGTATACGGTACTGCTATGGGGCAGACAGGTCGCTTCATAAATTCATAGCCATGTATTATACCATTTCTTGAGTATTTCTAAAAATCTGTATCTGACCTGTTAGGATGCTTTCGATTTTTAGATATTTGAGTCAGAGCATCTCTTGTGAGATGCCTCACAGGGAAGGATGGCTGTGTCACACCAGCTGTGTATTCTCCTGCTGGAGCACTGCTGGCTTATTTGGCTTCTGTGCTTTCCTAGGATTGGACTGGGCTGAGTTGAAAGAAGTAAGAGTCTGGATGAGGTTTTACTTCATTATACTAGTAATGGTGTGCTGGACATGGCTGTACGTGACAGTAGGCCAGAATATGATGTTCCTCAAGAGGACTGGCAATTGCAACAAATAATTCCTTACAGATTCACTGGGCAATTCTGATCGCTAGGGACAATTTGGACCTCCAGAAGGGATAGCTGACATTACAGAAATTCTTTACAGTACTGATACCAGAAAATAAATTATGGGATGCTGCCATGTATTGTGCTGCTTTTACCCATTTTTGACAGAGGGTCCATTGGGTTTTCAGGATATCGGAGAGATATTTATTTCTCCCTCTTTCCTTGGCTTACTTACCCTGTGCTATACAGCCAAACTGTTAGAGGATCAGGACTTCATCCAGTGGGGGAGGTGGCATTGAAGCATAATGTAGAGCCATTTCCTTACCCCTGTTTCCCTAGGCTGTATAATTCCTGCTGCAGCACAATATCTTTTCTACTCCCAACACCTTCCACTTTTTGAGAAGGAATGTTGCTGGCTGGGAAGATGAGGGAAGCCCTTGTCAGTCCTCCCCACACCTAGCATGTAGGACTAGTTGTCTTGCCCTGCTGTGAGGTCTTCATCCCCCACTGCTCTTACCCCTACAGTGGGGATAAGGAAGCCAAATGAAGTGGGGAAAGACCTGTGCCAGCTTGTGCATATAGGAGACAAATCTATCATCAATACTCAGTGGAATCTGCAGCTAGTAGTTTTTATACATTATACATTCAGAGTTGGGATTCTGCAGTGATGTGTTGTTTAGCACTAACCTGAATGGATAACCATCAGACTGCAGGTTTTGCAAACCGTATACTTAAGTTTGCAGTACTCTGGAATTAAAGTATTTTACTTGTCCTGGAGGTGCTGTTCTGTTACTTATACTGGTGAATGCTTTATTTTTGACAGGTATCTTCTGAAGAGTCAGCAGATTTTAGGAAATATGCCCCCAATAGTATTTGTAAAAGACAAAGCAGCTGCAGCTGTAAGAGAGGTAATTGTAATATTTGACTGAATGTACAAATATAATGATATGCAAACATGGTGACTTAGCATGGCATAATGCTTAGGAATATGGAGAGAGCTGATTGTTCCGTTGCTCTACCAATCTACATGAAAAAGCAGTCGTTGTCTATATCCTTTCCTCTTCACATTCCAGAGCATTTAGCAAAGAATCTTGAGTAAGAGTGATGCTTATCTAGAACGTAAGAGCACCCTTGTAGCTATTGCCTCGTGAACACTTTTTGATGCTAGTATAAAAAATTCTGAAGTGGAGTTTTCAGAGAAGCTTGTAGGCCAGATCATCAGGCCAATAAAGAAATCTTAAAAGCGAAATTATAATTTTAAGGAACAGTAGAAGGTAAGCAGTTGTCTTTTGCCTTGTATAGATGATTATAGGAATGAGTTTTAAGGAGCTGTCTTCCACGTTTTAAATGTTACATGTCTTTAAAATTCTATTGAATGTAATCAGTGATTTTTAATTTTTCTTTACCCCAACTAGCAAAGTGCAGATCTTTGCATAGAGGATGTAAGCTCACTCATACTACTCCCCACCCCCCCCCTTTAAAATTCATTAATTTTTCACATTTTCTGTCAAGTTGTTGATAGTTTTAAGTAGTTGAAATATTGCTAGAATAATGACGTTTTCTAGGAACTGGCTGTCATTAGGAGTGTGAAATGAGATCTCTGAAATAGAGAAATTTCCAGAAGAGAAATGAGTAGAATTTCATCAAAAATGTCTTCTCAAGCTGTTGAAGTGAATGGAAAAAACATCAGTTGAAAAGAGCGTGTTCACATTTCTGTGCCCTGAAGCACCTTATTCTTAGATGTGTTACTATTACAACCAATTAGTGACTTACAGGCTCATGTAGCGTGTATTTGCAGAGCTGGAAGGGATAATAAGGGCTTCAGACTATCTGGAAATGCAGTGAACTGTTTGAACTTTCTGTAGTCAGAAAAGTTCTGAGTTTCATGCCAATGTACTGATCCATAATGCAAATGCTTTCCACCTGAATTGGTGTCAACAAAAAGCACAAGAACAGAAATGAAATAAACACTTCTGAAAGCTGTTAATATTCATTCTTTTGCTCCCCATAATCAACACAAGAAAATATACACAGGTAATGAGGGATTATAGAAGCGCTTTGTCATTACTATTACCCTGTTACTAACTTACGTAGATGGAAGTACAAATATGTACTCCTGCAGGTCCTGCCTTTCAGTTCTGTTACTGTGGGGCCTGTTCCATTAATCACTGTTTCTCAAGCTTTGTTAAATAACCACTTACTATTTTTGAAGAGTTTTGAAGAAAACCCCTGGGCTGTCTTACTTTCAAGTTCAGTGCATCAAGAAAAATTAACTACTTAAGACAAGTAAAAACCCTCCTTTAAGCTTGTCAGCACTGGGAAGCACCTAGATGGACCATCTTTTCACACTTTGCAGAGCATCAGATTTATGTAATCCACAGATTTGAGTAACAGTGCTTGAAATAATGTAGCTGAACCTGTTTTTCAAGTATTGGAAGACAGGGAAGGACCATGCAATTCAACTCCTAGTATAATATGTGCAATTAGAAAGGAAGTAATGTAAGGAAAAGTGCGAATTAAAATTTCGAATGAGATTAAATTTTCACAATTAGGTACAGTCTCTAAGCACTGAATATACTAGATTTGTAGCATTTACTGGTTAGTCGCCATGTTAAAAGGGAGTTGGGAACTCAGTATTTACAGGTAACAGAAGTACAAACTTGCAGAAAGGGGGAAAAAGTGAAAAGAGTCTTAGTGTAAGGATGTTATGAAAAAGAATTCCAAGACTGAAGTAAGACCAAAAAAAAAGAAAAAAAAAGGAAAGTCACGTAATCCCCAGCCAGCTGTTAAGAAAGTATGTAAAGCAAAAACTTTGTAGGAATCCCTGAATCAGTTACACTATTTGACACAAACTTCCTAGGCAAGAAATATAAGAGGTTCTGTTGAAATGGAGGAAAATACTATTTTGGAATGGACAATATTCCAAACATGGAAAATAATATTTGCTGTTAAATACTTGTCTATTTCTTGTGTAGGTGTGAACAAAGTAAATTTGGTACAAGACTTTTCATATGTATTGTTTTCATGTGTTTACAGATTGAGGAATTATTATCAATTGCTGATTTTGGACCTCCAGAAGCAGAAGAAACATCTCAGAATGATTCTAGGTGGGTTTTTTTTTTTAAATCAGAATTGTACAAGTATCTGTTTTCATCTCTGTTGGCCAACTTAGATTGGATATTATTTGACAGAAAGGACAGAAAGTATATTTTAATTAGATGTGTACATTAGAGTTCAGCAACTGGTGTTACAAGGAAATAGAATGTAGAAGAGCGCCTTTTTGGAAAACCTTACTGAAAAGGCATCTTAGCTTTTAAAGAGATCAGTTAGGCCCTTTTATTAACAGAAAAGGCTACAGAATAGCCTAGGACAAAACTACTATGTAATTATTACAGAAATTAAATGTAGAGGATGACATTTAATTTTGTGGCTTTAGCTTTCTTTACCAAAGTTATACCCATTTATTAAAATGAAGGGAAAATGCTTCTTATATGCTGAGGTTTACATTCATATTTTAGTGCAGACACATTTTTGTAGGCTATTTTGTCATTGATTCTTGTGCATTGGTACCTTGCTGCAGAACACAGGTTTGCAAATATGGAAAGGAAAAGTCTGTTTTCTCATATATAAGCAGACTTCTGTTAAGCTGTGGAGCTATGTTACAGCATAGTGTATATGCTTTCAGAGGCAACTAACCCATGGGGTGGTAGCAGAACACAGTCTTAGAAATCAGCTGTGTTTGTTGTCTGTACTCTGAGTGATGTAGTCATCAGATCTGTTACTTCAGACGCATTACTTGTTCTGGTATCTTTACTTTTATAAGGGAAGTATTTTTAGAATTTGTAAGAATTCAACACTTGATATGTTTTTGGTAATTAAATTGAAAAAAAAAAGCAGCTTTGCATCAGTAATACTTGTTTCTTGCTGGTAATTTTCTCATGAGGATAAAAGCTATATGTTTACCAGTACTCCTCTCCTTGGCCACTTTTTTCTGGTATAAAATTAATTTGTTATACATGCCTTACAAGTTTCCTGACAAATCTTTCTATGTTAACAATAAGTAAGCTAATTCAGCATTCTCGTGTGAGGGACTTTTGGCTATTGAGGGATAAGGCTGAACAATCTATTAGAATGATGATTCTGTGGACTGGATGTTCTTGAAGCCAGCAGCCAGCAGTCTGTTGGTGGAAATGCCTTTTGTCACTTAACATCTTACAAGACGGTTCATCAGATGCAAATCAGAAAGAGCTTCTTGGGAGGAATTATTTTGACAGACTTGCCCACAGGGCACTGCCATCTTCCTCTCTTTGCATTTTGTGTAAATACTTAAATCCATACTTAATGCTTAAGCATTAGTACTTAATGCCTAAGGTGCTACATGCTGTCATTCATGCATCTGTCTGATGTGTTTGGGCTCAGGCTGCTCATTCTCGCTTTTTGGAATAGCTCTGAGAAGTCTTAACTTCCTTGGGGCTCCCAGGTCGAGTGCTCATTCTGTTATCTGTGCACACCTTTTCCCAGAAACAAGCAGTTTCATCTGGAATGTAGTTGCTTTATTGGCTTCCTCCCATTAAATCTGTTGACATGCTGAAAGGCTTACACACAGCCTGTCCTTGGGGACACAGTACGGTGGTATCTCTTCCTTCTTAATGTAGGAAGGACAATGCTGAACACAGTGCATTAATAAAACTGAAAACTCCTGGTTATTTCTGTGTTACTGAAGTTGTCACAATTGCATTGTCCCTTAAATATACATGGGGGGGAACCCACAACGTTTGTCTTCTTTTCCACAGTAAACTGTTCTCTTCAGCGGCTGAATCTTCAGAGCCACCCATGCGGTCTAATCTTTTTGGTATTGATCATGAACTGCTGAATAAGCAGATAATGGACTACAAAAGACAGAAAGTGTCAAGAGATACAGAAAGCATTGCCTGGACAGAAGAGCAGGAGCAGCAGCTTTCTAAGATTCGAAAGAAAATGAAGAACAAAAAACCAAAGAATCCTCCTGATGATGACATTACACCACAGAAATACTTAATGGACAGATACGAAGCTGATTACTGGGACGATAACACTGAATCAGTCTCAGACTATGAGCTGGAGGATGAATTGCAGGAAGATGTAAATGAATTGGAGGCAGATGATGGCAAAACTATAAGTCAACCTACTGATAAACCAAAATGAATTGAAAAAGCCACTCCCTTTAAAATGGAGACTGCCAATAGCAAAGAAGACTGCTGCAGATACTGAAAGATTACTTTGGTACAGCCTGTTTATCACTTCCTCTTTCAAACTAATAGGTTTGTCACACGTGGGGAGATTGGCTAGCACAAGGTATGTAAGAAAAGGAAAAATGCTATTTGTGTCATTTTGTTAAGCAGCTTTCAAGCTGCTGCAGTTGTAGGACTTTCAGCCGGAGAGCAGATTTGTTAATAACAAAATAAACACAGTGGAGCACTGAGCTAAAACATCTTGTAATTCTGTGTCGTGGTTTAAACCCAGTCAGGTAACTCGTTCGCTCACTTCCCCCCCCTTTCTTGCCCTCCCCCTGCTCTCGGAGGGACGGAGAGGAGAACTGAAAAGAATGCAAGTCCCACGGTTACTGCAAATAAAATCAGGATTTCTGTATTGAAATAAAATGTCTTTTTTCAGTCATCTGGATAAAAATAATCACAAAGTGATTGTGTGTGTTATTCTAAGGTCAGGAAGGAAGAGGGAAGCAAAATAATGACAGTGGCATTCAAAGAGCAGCCTTCAGCACACAGATCAGGACAAGTTATTCTCCTGAGGACCTAATCTAAGGGGGGAATTCCTTCCACAAGAAAGTGAAACTCACTGAAATTACAGCAAATATACAACTCTCAAACAAAATAAATTTATTTATGTTAATATTCAGAAATTTACAGTTCTGCAAAGGGGAACTGCATCCAGAAAAGAATGGAAAACTGCTCATCTGTTGGGTAAAATTGGTCAGAGCATTGACCGTGGGTGAAAAAAATGTATTAAAACCTCAAAGGCAGTGAAAAAGCAGCAGGGAATAGAAAAAGCAGCAGGGAAGAGCAAAAGCAGCAGGGAAGAATGCCCCAGTAACTTTGAGATTTGAAAATGGATGGAAAAACATATAAAAAGTGAGATTAGACCTTTCTGGCTCAAAGCAAGTAAAAAATAATAGCATGAATGTATAAAGGCAGGAGGGCTGAAGCTTCAAAAGAAGTTATGACTAACAAGGTAGTAAAAAGGAATTCTACCAGAAATAACATTTAATCCCAGTAGTTAATAGGAAAGTAAAGAGAATGCAAGGGAGGGTGCACTACAGTATGTTGCTCTAGTTTTTCAAAAAGATTTAAAGGATGCCAAGTATAAGCTCCAGGATATAAATAGTCTAAATGATTCTTAGGTTGGACAGAGTAGTTCAGGTCAACATGAACACTGAAATTCACTGTATTCACAATTTTCAGTGCCTTGTTCAGGCTTTCTAGAAATTCTTTCTAATAGGACAGACGCACTTTGAAGTAGATGCTTTAGTCTGTTTTCCAGTGAATGAAGATATTTCAGAAACTGTTCATGTGCAGTATCACTGTCACTCAAAGCTAGCTGGGGCTTTATTGCAACTTGCCAACAAATTTCTTAACTTTTTTGAGTGAACAGCAGGAACCTGTTAATTGGTACTTGCTAAATGAACCCACAGAATACTAATGTCTCCATCTTTAGTTTCTGCTGTATAAAATGTGGGACTTTCCTAACTACCTAAAGGCTAAAAAAAGGAAAAAAAGCCAAACCAAACCAAACCCAACCCAAATTAACACCCAAAAACCCTACATATTAAGCTTTTGAAAGAACAAAGAGAACAAAGTTGACTGCCTCTGCTTCTTAAGTTTGGACATATATAAACTAGGTTTGCAGTTCATAGCTTAGTTTTCATCTAAAATAAACCAAAATCTTGCTCACTGTCAGCTTGTTGTGGTTTAACCCATAGACACCTAAGCACCATGCAGCTGCTTGCTCATGCCTGCCCGACCCAGACAGGATGGGAAGGAGAACGGAAAGAATGTAAAACCTGCAGGCTGAGATAAGAACAGTTTGGTAATTGAAATAAAGTAAAATATTAATAACAGTAATAATAGGACAAAGAGAGGAATAAAACTCAAGAACCACAAATGATGCACAATACCCACTGACCAATACTCAGCCCAATCGAGCAGCAATCAGTCGCTTCCAGGTAACTCCCCCCAGTTTATATACTGGGCCTGACATGCTCTGGTATGGAATAGCCCTTTGGCTAGTTTGGATCAGGTGTCCTGTCTCTGCTTCTTTCTGGCTTCTTGTACTACCAGTGTGATAGTAATCTCACTACATTTATAGCTGTAAAAGACAATAAATTGAATACTACACTCTATCTGAGCTATAAGAACTATGATCACTTGCAAAATTCTTTGATTTAGTTTTTATGTATTAAACAATCACAGCTGGGGAAGGAACTTCTGGGGCCTTCAGACCCAGTCCCCAGGTTGCCCAAGGAAGTTGTGAATGCTCCATCCTTCACAGTGTTCAAGGTCAGGTTGGACAGGACTTTGGGCAACCTGGTCTAGTGGAAAGTGTCTCTGCCTGTGGCAGGGGATTGGAACTAGATGATCTTAAGGTCCTTTCTATCCCAAACCATTCTATGATTCTATGAATTTTTCTGGGGAGGAAGCTGAACTCTTTCCAAATATATTTCTTCATCTAAATTGTCACAGTCCTGATACACTGGAAGAGCCACAAAAGTGCTTACTTCACTTCCCCTCAGTAACACAGTGGATTTGAAGAGCTGACACACAGACTTGTATGCTTGTTGCTAGCAGTGCTAGCTTTGCTCGGTAGATTCCACATGGTTATCTCAGCCTATGGAGTGTGTACCTCCTTAAAGAAATAGCAAAACAGAATATTCAAAAGCAAACCAGTAAGCAGTGATAGGCTGACATCACCTCATTAAGACACATGAGAGTCAAATGGTTCATCACTGCCTCTGACTCATGTCACGTGGTCTCTGCCATCGGGCAGGACCTCAAACACAGTGAAAGAGACTTGGGAAGAATCCCAGGGTGTGAAAGTGGATGGTGGAGCTCAGAGCAGGCAAACAAACACAGTTACGCTGTGCTGCGAGGTGCTGCACCAAGCACCTCTGTGCTACAACATACGTGGGCAAACCCTGAACTGAAGACCTGCTTGGGTTTTCTTACCTTTCTTTGCAGCCCTGCTTCCCTCCTGGCAGCAGTCACTGTAACTGCTGAACACGACTCAACAGCTTCCCGGCAACTAGGTATTGAGCCCCAAACATCTGAAACTGAGAGCAACATCACCATATGCCCCTTGTGGTACATAGGCTTACAAGAGCCCTTTTCATCTGTCATCAAAAACCAATGAGGTTTGCACAGAAGCGAGGAAAGACTGCCCAAGACACAGTTTTCTTACAGAAGAGTTTAGGGCAGAAGCAAGAAAGAACTATGTCCTGCAGAAAATGCATAGGCTGGATGTGCATTTCCAGCACAGGCTGGAAAACGCTCCAGGCTGGATGCAATTGTTCACCTCATCTGTCACTCAGATTTCAATCCAGCCTGAGAACTATGACTAAATTGAAGCTTCCCCTTCCCAAGTGGGAATGGGGGCTTACTCCTTGCTGGCAGGAGACCCCCACCTCTGTGGAGAAAGGGAGGCAAGGAGAGGCAGGCTGTGGGGCTACTACAGAGCTACTGCATCCTGCTAACATTACCTTGCTGCAAAACTGAAATCTAAATTTGGCAGTTACTCAAAGAGTCTTTGGTGAAGGACATGATTTCAGCAGCTGATGAGCAAAACTGTGCATATTTGGTCGACGGAAACTCAGTTCTAGTATTTTTCTTCTTGCCACCTTTGAGAGAGCAAGCTGGGACAAACTATGCGCTCACCAGAGCTGAAGGTCAACAGTAGACAGCCAGATGCTCTCTGTGCATCATTTCATTTTGGATGCCTGAAATGTAGCTTCCTTACTGGTACCTCTGACTGATTTGTTTAAGGTCCTGACATTTTGTGCATTTCCATTTCTGTCACAGCAGAAGCAGTTAGTGGGAGTCAACACTTGGTGTTAGAACCGAAAGGAATGCTTATCACTTGGTCAGTCCAGACTCAGGCTGACATACACCCATTGCGGTATGACTCCTGGTAATTGTTTCCATCTTGTGGGATGGAAATCTTGAAAAATCATTATTCTGAGTGCACCCCTTATCAAATTCTTACTTTTTTATTTATATTGATAGGCTGTTTGCTGGCAGATTCATAGGACACTTGTCATGGTAAATAAACATTGCAATTTGCAAGCACAAGTGCCTTTCAGTTTTCTGAACTATGCCATTCTTTTGGCTTTCTCATCTTTCTGAGGAAATTTCCAGTAAGTTTAAGAGTGCGATGGGATGCTGCAATCCCACTGAAGTGAGGCAAGATGTGCAGAGGCAGAATGGAACTGGTCTGTAAAACCACACTGGTCTAACACTGTTGTGTTCATTCCTGATTTCTGGGTCTCAGTGGTTTTGATATCTGAATATGAGCCATCTCCTGGGGGATTCTTAGCTGTAACAAAGTTTTGTTTGGTAAGTTTCACACTTATTTTACAGAACTGTTTTTTTTCCTTTTTAATTTTTGAGGCTACATTCCCATCTTACCTTATCTTTACAGATAACTGGCTTTGACAGTATTTATTTTTCTTTTCTCTCTTCAGCAGGTCAACAATTTCAAGGGAAGCCACACATTATGGAAGAGTTGATGATCTATGGCTGTATAATAGAAAAGAAAAAGGAGAATTCACTTCAAACCACTGTTTTCATTCACCTGCCATGCAGCCTGTTTAAAAACTGACAAAGTTCTCTGAGTAACTGCAGCTCAAAGACAGTTCATATTGGGTTAGCATGGGTTATCTTGTCCATGCTTACAGTTATTTATATTCATATCTTCTGCAATTATCTTGAGAAATTTTTAATACTTCCATTAAATAAAAAACAGAAGAAAGGTCAAAAAAAAAAAACAAACCCATTAGATTGAAGTTTGGCTTAAGACAGCTGAACAGATTCAATCGGATTCAATGTCAGCAAAGGAGGAGTGGCATGGTGATGATTACAAAATGTGTATTCCTTCAAAGCGCATTGCCTAGGGGTGGTTGAGAGTAGCATAGTTCTGATTATGTTTTTAATACCAGGAATGTGTTTGGAGCTGCTAGTATGAAAGCCCTCCAGACATATCATTTGTTCAGCCTCTGCACAGATCTCTGGAGTTCTCATTCTACCTAGCTGCCTGGGAACTTCATGAAGGAGCTATGTTTCGTATCTAGATGGCAGACTCTGGATCTGTTCCAAAGCTTAATCCAACTATCAAAGACCTATTTACAAACAGGTACCAAAGCTGCTAGTCCCAAAGCGGGGGGGACAGTAGGGTGAACAACCATCAGTGAGATAATTAGTGTCAGAGAAGTTCATGTTCAAGATGTCTGAGCTAAAGGACTGTTTTTTCTGGTTTCCCATGAAAAGAGGTATCAGTATCCTAGATGAGAAAAAGCCTAGATGGGTACGAGACATATTCTAAACAGGAGGGTTTGAGTTTCACCAGGAATTATGACAACTGACCCAAAGGTGCTTGCCTCATTCCATCAGTCAACTCAGTGCTTAATTTCTTCTGCTTAAAACATGGAAAGAGGTAGCATTTCTTCACCAAATAGGTTCCAGAAGGTTTGAAGAGAGAATAATGTAGTGTACTGAATAGTTGCTGAGTTCAAACCTGCAATCCCAAGGGCTTTGGTAAAGGCTGCAACTGTCCTGCTTTTTGTGACCTTACATAAAAGTATGGTTATTGAAGCAAACTGAGTATTGTATGCAAGGCACTTGCATATCTGGAGTGAAATCCATTATGATGATGTTGGAATCATTGTGGTGAACAGGCATACTTTGAACTTGACTCCATATGGATGTTACTCCAAGCTTAATGTAACACAAGGTCAGATGCAGAAGAGTTCAAGATCATTGCACCCAAACTGGACATCTTCTGATACGTATATAAATGTGAAGAAAGGAGTAGAAAGAATAATGCAAGTAAAAGAATGAAATAATTTTGGGAATAGATGGATTAATAAACAATACTTTCTTATGGACAAGATTTTACCATTGGGTTTCAGTGTCTAATGAGGTAAAAACATCTCTCACACCTTTCTCCACACCTGGGGTTTACAGAATACCTTGCTCTTACTTGGATTTTTCAGTGCCTAGAAAGCTCCAAGTTTACTTGGATTTTACTTTACTTTCACTTCACTTGGATTGTACTTTCTGTAGTGGAAGTCCTACCAGCCCTCTTGCCTCTGATGGGATTCCTAAAGATTTACTGTTAAGTAACAAAGATGATGTTGCTTACAGCTAAAAGGGACTGGAAAACAGGAAACATTTGTTCATCAGCAAAAGCTAGAAATGTACTGTGTGCGTTAATTCTAGACATCTCTCGACTGTCATGGCTGCCCCTGCTGTCCCCTCATGCTCTTCCCTCGTGGCTGCCTCTCCTGTCCCATCACAATCTCCCCTGACCTCTCATGGCCGCACCTGCTGTACACTCATGATCTTTCCTCATGGCCACCTCTGCTCTCCCATCATCCCTCACGATCTCCTGTCACCCCTCATGGTCACTTCTGTTCTCCCCTCACAATTTCCCCTCATGGCCACCCCTCATGTCCCCTCATGATCTTCCCTCATGGCTGCCTCTAGTGTCCTATCACAGACTCCCCTCACCTCTCAAGGCCATCCCTGCTTTCCCCTCATGGCCACCCCTACTATCCCCTCAGCCCTCATAATTTCCCCTCACCCCTCATGGCTGCCCCAGCTCTCCCCTCATGACTTTCCCTCATGGCCACCGCTGCTTTCCCCTCATGATCTTCCCTCATCCCTCATGGCCACCCCTCCTGTCCCTTCACCAGCTTCCCTCACCTCTCATGGCTCCCCTGCTCTCACCTCATGATCTTCCTTCATGACTGCCCCTGCTCTCCCTTCACCCCTCACAATCTCTTCTTGCCCCTCATGGCCACCCCTGCTCTCCCCTCATGATTTCCCCTCTTGGCTGCCCCTCCTGTCCCCTTAAAACCTCCCCTCACCTCTCATGGCTGCCCCTGCTCCCCCCTCATGATCTTCCCTCACCTCTCAAGGCCACCCCTCCTGTCTCCTCACAATCTTCCCTCATCCCTCATGGCTGCCTCTCCTGTCCCCTCACAATCTTCCCTCACCCCTCATGGCCGCCTCTTCTTTCCCCTCACCTCTCATGATCTCCTCTCACCAAAATGAGACTCTTCATCTTTCTGCTTTTCAAGTACTACTTTGAATTTTAAAAAAGAAACTGTATGCACCTAAATTATTCACAATTTGCTTTAACACACTAACAGAACCAATCTGTTCTTTTTCCAACCCCGGTATTTCTAGTCAAGATCAACCACCAAAAAGTTATCTCCTTGCTGTACTGTCAATTCTCACACTGTGTGAGAGGTGACAGTACTGTGTACCTCTCACACTCAACATAATCTCTCACAAAATATAAGGTAAACTTTTCTGTCTGCTTTAGGAATATGTCAAGACAAGGCATCCAAAAGGTTCATAGAATACCAGCTTGGAAGGGTCCTCAGGTATCACCTGGTCCAACCTTTCTCAACAAGCATGACAAGACCACATGGCCCAGCATCCTGTTGAGCAGAATTGTAAAAGCGTCCATTGTTGGGGAATCCACCAGTTCTCTGGGGAGATGGTTCCAATGGCTGATTGTTCTCATTGTCAAAAATTTGCTCTTGTGTCCAGTCAGAATCTCCCAGGAGTAATTTATGCCCATAACCCCTTGTCTTTTCCATGTGACTCCTTGTAAAAAGGGAGTCTCTGTCTTCTTTGTAGCCACCCTTTAAATACTGGAACATGGTGATAAGCTTTCTCCTGGCCCACCTTTTCTCTAGGTCGAAAAACCCCAGTTCTCTCAGACTTTCCTCATAGGGCAGGCTTCCAGTCCCCTGATCACCTTTGTGGCCCTTCTCTGGACTCTTTGTTGGGGGTTGTATAATGGATATTGTGGATTGGATTTAGACCTCATAGCAGCCTTCCAGTACCTGAAGGGGGCCTACATGGATGCAGGAGATGCTGGGGAGGGACTCTTCACTAGGGACTGTAGTGATAGGACAAGGGGTAATGGGTTCAAACTTAAACAGGGGAAGTTTTGATTAGATATAAAGAAGTTCTTTACTGTGAGGGTAGTGAGGCACTGGAATGGGTTGCTCAAAGAAGTTGCGAATTCTCCATCCCTGGCAGTGTTCAAGTCCAGGCTGGATGGAGTCTTGGGTGGCATGGTTTAGTGCGAGGTGACTCTGCCCATGTCAGGGGGGTTGAAACTAAATGATCTTAAGGTCCTTTCCAACCCTAACTATTCTATTCTATGATTCTGTGATGCTGTATGTCAACTTCGGGAGAGGGAGCTGCACCACAACCATTTTTTTTTTCACTTACCCAGCTGAAACCAATAATTTCCAAGAGCAAGTCTGGTAGTCATCAGTGGTGGGCACTGGCTAAACTGTCTAGAGGGACTTCTATTATTGCACAGTAAATTACCTTTATTTCTACTACACCCTAACTACTGTGGCTATATAAGTAAATACATTCATGAATTACATTTATTCTAAGAATTTGCTAAACTTTACTTCTGAACACAGAAAAATACTTAATATGTAATATGTACATAATATAGTAAGAAGCTATATGGTTTATAGCTTTCTCAGAATACTTGCTTTATGGAAACATTGTCTTTAGTGGAACACAGCAGAAAGGCTGAGTAGTTTAATGAGAATCTGCATATATAAATACTTTTAATCACACATTCCATGCGAAATCAAACACTATGGGAAACTTATTTGCTGATAAAGCTTAAACAAGGAGAAAATACAGGTGAGAAAAATCCATCTCATTCTTTGAATATATACTCCAGTTTAATAAAGATAAAAATAATCTACAAATGCTAAAGTTCTAGTAGATTTCATTAGTCTTATTAGCCCTACTGTGTGAACTGAACATGTACTCCTACAGTTATCCATATGTTGGTAGACATACACCCATATACTTCCAGAACAACCCAGGGAAAATTGGACCAAACTTGAAGGGGTGTTTGACATTCAAAAGGCAATGATTTGCAACACCTGATACATTGTTATAACTGATTTTTAATTCCTCTTCTAAAAATAGGTAACACCTAAAAAATAAAATATCAGAACTGTATGTGCAAAGTTTTGGCTGAAGAGGTAGTGATTGTTTTTTCTAACATTTTCTTGTTTGTATTTCCAGACTTTAGAAATTATGAAAAGTAGACTGAATTGTGTTTCCCATTGGAATTCTCAAAGTAAAATATTTGCACCTACTGAAGAATTGATTTCCTGCTTACTGCACACATTTTATGATTTTTTTTTTCCCAGATACATTTACCCTTTCTAGACATACTTTTTTCAGTTTTGGCTTACAGACTTCTAATGTAAATGAAACTGAAAATTCACTGATAATATTTGAAATTCAAACCATCACATTATTTCTAAAACTAATTTGAGTGCCTTAAGTACTAATTAGTGAATGAACTTGGAAAGATTTCTCATTGTTTTCTGGTTACTGAATTATTTCTTGTTCGTCTGAATTATTAATTCTTTTCTACAATATGACCTAGATTTTTAAGATCCATATTTCTTTTAGCCAAATAAGTCACATAATTTAGCAGTAATTTTAAATCTATTTTTGTTGGTAAAAACAACTTCATAAATATGGTTTTGTTAAGTAAAAAAAAAAAAAAGATCCTGCTATAATCAATAAGTAATTGTGATATTTTTTTCCTCTGGAAATCTTTATGTTATGCTCATATAAAAAAAATATTCATATAGAATATGACAAGAGGTAATTTCATTATATATCCAAACTAATAGAAGAGATTTAGGGATAAATATCAAAGAAAAGTTAACTTGGCCCAGCTATTGTATTCTGGCATATGACATGATCTATAGTTTTTGTTAATATTACCTAATGAAGGCTGAAGCTAGAGATTGGCACTCTATACTGCTTGATTGGCACTCTATATTACTGCTATTGATGTCTCATTTCAGCACAGAAATTATGACCCATTGTGTACTTTCCAAATGAGAGCTTGGAGTTTGAAGAGTTTTCAAGAAAGTTTCATGCCAAGCTATCTGTCTCACAGCAGGGAGTAAAACCAGTAAGTTTTGGTTTAGAAGTTTTATTACGGTAAACGAGAGAACAGCCTCACTGGAAAGAGCTTCTCTTTTTTTTTCATTTGACGATGGTACTCAGTTTTTTACCTCTATCATCCTTTTAATTCCTCTGGCACTGACTTGGCAGTGTGCTTTAAGCTGTAGAAACAACCAGACTTTTTGAATATGGTTACTTTTTGCATAAATTCTGCTTGCCTGGCATTGTGCTTTGTTTCTTGTCTTCATTTTCTTCTACTGGAAGAGGAGCTCCTTCATTCATGATAAAAACTTGCTTGAAATTCTTCTGTATTCAGTAAGAGGCTTTCTAGACTTCAGTGGAATTTGGAGCTGACCTAAGGAAACAGGCTGTGTCAGTTTGAATCAACAAACCCTGAGCATAGCAGATATCCTGCTCTTTTAACTGGATTCAGGTGAAAAGTACTTTAGCTCTTAATACATAATTTTGTTTGAACTAAAGAATTCAGGAGTCATAACTGGAGGGGATTGTTACATGGGAAGGATGGATTAGAGAAGGTCTCCTGCAAGGAGCAGAAGAATCTGGTGGCTGACAGAGACTGGTGCATGACTCCTTTGGAAAGTCTTCCCAAGTCTTCTGCTTATCAATAATCACGGCAACACTACAACAATCAATGAAACACTCCTTTTTTTCTTTTTGTTTTCTGACAAATTAAACATATGTACTATGCAAAGGAAGAACTTGCAACTTCTGCTTGTTGGGAAGAGATTTTGTAAAGTAATTACATTAATCTTTAAACTTTTAGAATACACTAATGAAAACATTCATCAGGCAGTTTTGAAAATGATCACTGAGACTCATATGTGCTGCAGCATCTGCTTCAAAAGCAAAGAGAATTTTGCTACCATTACATTAATATTAGCTGGTGTAGAAAATGTACTGAAGAGTTGAAGAGAAAATGTACTGGCTGCAAATCCCTGTAAAAAGATAGAGCTTCCTCCGTCTTCCTGCACTTCCCTAGAAGAGCCATCTAGGTCAATAATGGTTTTGGATCTTACTCCAGGACCTGAAATGCAGCTATAGAAGTTAATTCTCTTGACTTTTCTAGTCTCTGAGGAGTCCCATCTCCCAACCCAACTGCTGACTGTACACCTGCAGGTATGTGGTCTTTGCTTCTGCTGTTCTGCCCTGAGAGAGCTAATGGGAAAGCGCTGAAGCAGTGAATCTTGCCCACAGGAAGCAGACGACAGGGCTAAGGCACTCACATGTCATTGTGAGTTGCCAAAGCACTTTCCCTGTTGTCATCACTTCCTCCAGACCTGAACTGTCCAGCAGTTTAAGCAAAAATACTACTTAATATGTTATTGTTAGATGTTAATTCAAATGTTACTTAAAAGGTATAACTAACTAAACAAATATTTAACTCCCATATGATAGCAACATGTAATTAAAACACAATCACCAAATTTTTTTATGTCTTCTAGTTGGAGAAGTCTTGAAATACCTTTCCAGTGCAAATGACTAATGCCATTGGATTTAATTGATCAAAGCTATTACTTTTATCTAAGAAAAACTAACTGATCTTTTTACTCTTCTTTACTTTGTGTGTTTCTGACTTTCTTTCCTCTGTTGTCCTGAAACCCACGTATTTTTGAATTTTGAAATTGTTGATTTATGGGAAAAAAAATAATACAAACATTGCTCCTCCCTTTTAACCTTATTTATTTTTCTTCTCATAAGTCCTCCTCTTAAATGAATTTTGCATGCTGCTATCCTATTCATTTTTTACAAGGGAAGGAATTTGAAGTCTAGTCACATTTTCCCTTTGGAAAGTCTTAAGCGTGTGCTGGAGGCTAATGGACCTACTTCTAACGTGTACAACTTAATAATGGACCCACAAGTGAAAATCTAACCTCCTCTCCCAAGTGAATGAGCACTAACTCCACCTCATTTAAATAGCACCTGAGTTTGCTTAGCACACTGCATGATCTGACAGCTGAAGATAAACAAATAACAGATTTACAGAGTTATTATGTAGGCACATTTAATTGACGGACTTTATAAAAAGCTCCCGTTTTGACTACTGTGATAGAAAACACTGGCCAAATTTCAAGCGCTAACTGGACATGATCCTGGGGAACTGGCTCTAGATGGCCCTGCTGGGGGTCCCTGTGGGGCTGAACCATATGGCCTTCAGAGGTCCCTTCCCCCCTCAGCCTCTGTGGTTCTGTGAAAATCAGGAGATATTCCACAGTTTTGCTGTAATGTTCAGCCATGAAAGACTCTTTCACAACTGTTTTCTCTTAATCTTTTGTTTAAGCTTGTTAACATATCCATTGATTAAAACACCCCGCACTTACTTGCTGACGCCTTGTTGCAACAGAAGTTTAACGTTGTTGATTACATGGGAGCCACTGTTGATTAAGTTTAATGTTGTTGATTACGTGGGAGCCATTGGACATTTCCATTTTGGCAGAGCCATATTTAGTTATTTTACTTTATGAATTATCAGACAGCAGCTAAAAGCTTTATTTTAAACGCTACATTTTAACTAACTGGAGCATATCCCTTCTCCCACTGCATAACAACAATTTTTTATACTATCGAATCATAGAATCAATCAGGTTGAGAAAGACCATCAAGTCCAACCCCAGATCATCAAGTCCAACTCCAGGACTGCCATGTCCACCATTAAAACACGTCATTAATGGCCTCGTCTACATAGATTTTGAACATTTCCAGGAATGGTGATTCCACCACTTTCATAGTTAGCCTGTTCCAAAGCCTTTTACCATTTCAGGGAAGAAATTTTTTGCAAGATCCAATCTGAATCTACAGTCATCTATCTACTCTGAACAAGTTATCTTTCCTGGGTGGCTGCCTTTTATTCCATCGTTTTTGAGTCTTTACTTACCTACACCCTTACACTTGTATATGCCAGTAAGGGTATATGCATTTATTCTGCATATGCAGAAAGTACACAGCTAATGAATTTCTATCATATGAATTTTTAGTAATAGAAAGTTATCACCCCCAAAAACTTAGAACTAATTATGTTTCAATGTACTTATGAAAGTGTGGACTACAAAGGCAAATAATTTTTGTGGCCACTACAGTAAAAATAGAGCACAATTTTCTGCCAGTGTGAGTATTTTATTAGTATTACCTTTTGACAAGATACCAGTCAGTCTACTGATGTGGCCTTCACAGGCTTTAACAGGAGCTGGCCAACAAATTGAGCTACGTATGAGCCATATGTAGAGAAGCAGTGCAAATGTATGGCTACCGAGATCAATGGCAAAATAGCCCTTGGCTTCAATGTGATAAGCATTTCATTCACATGGTGGACACTTAAAGAAACTCAAGTTGAAGTAATTAGTTTGCAAACACTTCGGAGATGACCTAAGCTAAGCCAGGATAACCTTGTGGGGAAGACAAAGACTAAAAGCTGTCCCAGGAAGGTGGCTGATCCTGGTGTGCTGGGGAGGGGATCTGGGATGGCCCCACACACCTCTATTGCAATGCACTTCTTGCCTCCTGCCTGCTCCAGCCGCAGAACCATACCTGGCATCTCAGTAGTTGAAACCCATACATGCTGCTGATGTGGCCCGTTCTCCTGGTCCTTGTGGTGTGGGTGTTACCCACCAGCACAGGGGATCAATTCTGTTTCCATCTTGCGTTCACTAGAAACCATCTGCCACCATGGTGTCCCTGCCCATTGCAGGTGGGTTGGATCTAGATGATCTTAAGGTCTTTTCCAACCCAAACCATTCTGTGATTCTGTCGTGGCAGGAGTAAGAATTGTGCCTGACAAGCTTGCCGCTTGATATGGAAATACCTGGTAAATACAATTCAATGGACTAACCTACAGAGATGCACCTTTCATCACACTGAGGTGCCTTCCAATGCCATGGGTGTGATACCACCATGCTCCCACACAACATCACCAGAGGTGCACCCGGTGGGTCTTGCCTGCCCAGGACCAGCACCTGAGGATCCCACAGATCCTGCTGGAGCCCCATCCCTACCACAGCCTCCAGGCCTGGTAATGGAGCACCAAGGTGGGGAGGTGTGAGCCACGTGTGGAGGTATCTGGCAGGGCCTCCTCCAATGGGAATCATGGCTGCCAGGCCTCTCCTTGCCCTATTGGCTGGCTGAGGTGGGCGGGGCCTCCAGCCCCCAGCTGATGTAAATGAGGCTACACCTCCTACCAAATCAGGAGTGCTACTGGGTGGTCACATGGTGACCTCACGTGATGATCACCGCGTTATCAGGCTCCGTCCCCATCGAGGCTGACGTCACGCCTCCAGATCTCGCGAGAGGTCTCAGTGGTGCCCCTCACAGGACGAAGGCGGGAGGGGCAGGTGGCAGGGGAGCAGGTGAGCCCCTCCCACATCAAGCCCCGCCCATCTCCCTCCGGGGAGCCAATGGGCTCACTGACCCATATCTCTTCCCATTGGACGTCATGCAAATGAGCCTCTACGTCACTTCCTGGGATAAATCGAGCGCCATTTTCTCTTTCTGGCTCTCGATGGGGAGCGGGTGGAGGCTGAAGGGTGGGAGCGGGGCGGCGGGAGCTGCTCGCGTGGGTTGAGCCAAGGTCGGGCCCGGACTCCGGCGATGCTGGTGCCGCCGCAGCCGCCCTCGCGGCGCGCGGAGTAGAGCGCGACAAGCAGGAGGAGGAGGAGCCGCGGGGCGGGGCGGCGGGCACGACACGGGTGGGGCGCGGCGGGGCGGCCGAGTCGGCGGCGGGGCCGGCGCTGTGAGGAGCGGGAGGCGGAGGCTGCGGCGCGGGACCGCAACCCCACAGGTGGCGACGGCGGCAGCAGTGAGAGCGGCAGCGGCGGCGGGCGCCCCCTGCAGCCCAGCCGGGTAGGTGCAGTGGGGTAAGCCGGCTGCGCCCGCAGGCAACCCGCCCCGAGGAGCGCGGGGGAGGCGGAGC
The DNA here is from genome assembly GCF_033815535.1 of Pezoporus flaviventris. Taxonomy (NCBI): domain Eukaryota; kingdom Metazoa; phylum Chordata; class Aves; order Psittaciformes; family Psittacidae; genus Pezoporus; species Pezoporus flaviventris. The sequence continues at coordinate 96,539,896 of NW_026892555.1, forward strand.
GGGAGGTGAGCGGCGTGGGCAGAGCGGGCACACCAGTGGGTGCGAGGCGCATTGCTGGCGACCGTCTGTTAACGGCGACTTTAGCCCACCTACTGGCTCTGCTCGCCGTGGCAAGGCGCTCAGATCCCAGATCTCGCCTCGCTGGGAGCCGGTCCGCCAAGCCGTGGGATCTGGTCACTGCCAGGGTGTGTTGAGCCTTCGCAGCGGTGGAGATCCTGCGTCTCCTTGCCCGGGAGGCACCGGGGGGCGCCGGAGGCATCTATGCTGAAGCCCACGCGGTAGCTGGATGGCTCCAGACGTCCCGCAGGTGTCGGCCCCGGGCTGTCATGTGCTTTGCGAGTACCGCCGGGCTGTGCCGGTGCTCGTTGCCACTGCGTTGCAGCCGGCTAAAGGGGCGCAGATGGCGCAGGGCTGTGGGCGCCCAGCCTCATCTCCCTGCGCGGTGGTGACCGCCGGTGTCTGGCGGGCCGTGCCGGCCGTAACTAACTTTGCTAAAGTACGACAGAGTGCGCCCTGTTCCTTCCAAGGCGGCCCTCATGGGCTTCAGTGGGAATACCCCCCCTCCCCGGTCCGCAGCGCACACGAGCAGGGGAGGGGAGGGACTTCCGGGTGTGCCCGTGGTCGGAAGTAGAAATTAGCTTAATGAGACAAGTCTAACAGGGAGTTGTCTCTGCTTTGAGTGCTGTTTACTGAGCAGTTGGTTTGGATCACTTCTTTTTATTCTTCTAACTTCTGTCAATACTTAGGCAGTGGAGCATGTAAGAAGCCAACTTGACAAGTTGTCTCGAAGTCTGTGCATGATTTTAGACAATAGGGTTGTCTGAAACAGTTCATGGAAAACTGTGAGGTGCACGGAAGTAGTTTGCATGCAGAATTAGAACAAAAATGTTAATGGAATACAAAATTGCATTACATATTCTGGTGGTACTTCAGCAATACATAAATAAAAATAAAAAGCTTATGGATGAGCAAACATATCCTGTACAATGCAAATCATTAAAGCCATTTGAATACGTGTGCCTTGCACTTGAGAGCAAGCAGTGGGAAGTTCTTTTGGTCCTGCATTGTAAACGGAATAAAGGATAGATATTTGACTTTTGCTGCAATGGTTCATAGTACTGTACTGTCAAAATTATGAACAGCTCCCTTTCAACTGATAAATACTGAAGTTTGGACCAGTAAACTATTTGGGGAGAACTGGTTATTTTCCTTAACTGTGTTCTATAATTAAAAAATACATGTTTGAGCCCCTTAAAGTTTTAAATACTTAAAATACAAGGGAAAGACTCAGTCTTGGGATCTCCAGTCCAGTCTATATCCTAGAAATCTTAGTGATATTTTAGTAATTTTGAACAAGAAAAGGGATTTTTTTTTTAGAGCAATATTTAACCATGTATGTAACAAATATATTAGAAGCTGTAATAAAAACTGGAGTTCTCATAGTTCATTTATTAATGAAATTTTATTAAAGTTTTGTCCAAAAAGCAACAGCCCTCCCTGAAGATGTAGCAAATCTTCAGACACAATGAAGAGCACAGAAACAGTTTCATAGTGCTTTATGCGTTACCCCTGAGAGCTCCTTGGTTTGTGTTAAGTTTTACTGAATGCTGGAAAAGCTGACTTGTGTTTAAACAATCTTTCTGATGACACCTGTAGTGTAGCTTTATGTTTTTTCAGTTGTCCCCTTGCTGAATTTCAGACCGTAGGTTATCTGCTATCTGTTACGTGCATCTACGTGGAATGTCTTTGGGTCATATCAGGCTGACTAATACAATACAAATGAAGTTGTACTTCTCCCTAAAGTTGCTGGGGTTGGTGTGTGGCTCATTTGAGTAGGCTCCATGTAGGTGTTTAAGTTACACGGAGTGAGCTTAGGTCCTGCTGGGTTCAGTTTCAGGCTGATGATGATCCCTAAGGGAGTCTAGCTCTCCTATGAGTCACAGTGCTCTAGGAAGGCTCCATGAATTTGAATGGTATAGCCCTTTCTTCTGTCTAATCTTGGATAGTGGAGGCTTGACTGTGTGTTAATGAAGCGTCACAATAGTTATTTAAACCACAACAGCAAAAGTAGTGATCTAAGTTTGTTTTGATTGGACATCTTAAGTAAGATGCAGGTTGATGCACTGTATTTTTATCCATGTAATCACGTACCTTAATGCTTTTTACTGTGTTAGCAACTACTGAATGATGGCAATCTTTATGTTGGATTAAATGGCCATTTTAACGGGTGTGTGATTACTAGCTAAGAAAGAGCAGAATTATTGTGACTATAAGAGATCTGTAATTTGAGACTCCCAAAAGTTTCCAATTTAGTTGCACCAAAAAGAATTGTTTATTCACTTTTTTTTTTTTACCCTGGGTTTTCTGTCAAGATAAGGTAGAGTTATTTTGTTGACCAGAACTACTCCCAGTAAGTTTTATTAGTCTAATATAATTGACAGTAAATGAAATATTAAGAAAAATATTCATTCTAATTAAATGACTCTTTTTCTTTCCAGGAATAAAATCTCTCAATGCTGTTAAAACACCTAGAGATATTGTTAGGCAACTATACATGTTTCTTTCCTCTCCCTCGAAAGGCTGGATAAGCTTTGATGGTGCCAACATACCCGTAAATCCAGTTAGGTCTCTTTCAGAAGGCACAGATAACAGTCCAGGGAATGGAACCAACCATCTGCGTAATAACACGGTTGAGCAGATGTCCAGGTATGACTTCTTGGATGGCTTGTAAGCTTATCAGAAAACGAAACAAGAATAATTGAATTTCTAAAGCATTTCTAAATATGAAAGGACAAAATTTCACAAGCCTTTCTTAATTTCCCTACTACAAGTGATTCTGTGAGCAGTGGCCTAGTGAAGGCCAGCTTCCTAGGGACACATCTGGAGATCTGGCTTCTGTGTAGGTTGTCTGGCCTCTAAAAAGGGTTACACTGCAGCCTTTTTCTCTGTGGACCTTCTAATAGGATTTCTCTCTAATTGCCTGTTCTCATGAAATCTCTAGAAATACCTGATTATCTTGTTTACTGATGGATTTTGCAGGACATACCTGTATGCTCATGGAAAGCACATCTGTGCATCTACCCTGCTCCAGCTCCATACCAGCTTCATATTTAATTCTATTGTATATGTTTCCTTAGGACCACAAATGGTGCTGTTAAGGAAAAAAACCTTTCACTCTTACTGCAGTCTATCAGTGAAAAGTTGGCCAGAGAGGCTGTCATACCTCTGTCTATGGAGGTTTTCAGTTCGTTGCAGAGCCTGCTTTGACTAGGAGACTGGAATAGGTGCCTTCTTGAGTTCCCTTCCAAGGTGAATGAGTATTGTTCTAAGAAGTAGGCTAAAAGGAAAGCAAAAAGAAACTTTCTATTTTGTGGGACTTCTCACTTTGAAGAGGTGAAATGTTAGCATTTTTGCTTTTTTTTTTTTTTTTATGCAAAGATATTATAGTCAAGCGTAGTTACTTGGCAGAGTAGAAGTATTTGGCTAATAAGGTACTGTCCAGACTGCTACCTCGTTTTTTAGATTAGTATTAAAATACTATAATAATATTGGCAGAGTTGCATTTGTGATCTTTGTTGAACAGCTGAATGTAGTTGGATGTTATATGGAATGCAGGTGTTGTAGAAATGAAGGGAACCTTTAGTGTTGCACAGAACTCAAGTTTGCTGTATCATTGGAGAGGTGCTATCTAAATGAACTGTAAATGCAGCAATAAATTGATGGATAAAATGCCCGAGCAAGGGTTGAATGACCTTTTTAGAATTGAGTTTGGGGCATCAGCTGCTACAATTATTTTATTTTTATACTAACTTGCCTTTGTTCTGTTCATGCAAAAGTACGTTCATGAAATTAAAAGTAGCTTAAGATAAATTTGTCTTGTAGGTAGCCAACATGGTGAAAAGATCAAGACTCTTGGGTGCTAGAGTAGCTCAGGTTTAATTTGACTGTAGTGCCTTCATACTGAATTTGCTGGTTAAGAATGGGTTGCATATCAACAAAAGATTGACTGTAGTTATGCGTGGAAACAGTGGAAGCCAAAGCTTGAAGAATGTCAAAAATGCAAGAGAAATAAATAGTACTAAACAAGTATGGTTAATAAACTCTATAGTAATCAGGGAATTAAACTGGCATCTTGAGGGAATAAGCTTAGAATGATGAAATTTCGGTGACCTTTGTGATGGGGCGTTGCTGGTCTAATGGATACAGACCGTTAGATGAGTAAAATAGTCTTGGTCCGAAACAGTTTGTGGAAGTACCAACTGAATAATGTTGCACACGATACAGAAATACACATATTTTTGGATTGAAGATGAACTACTTGGAAAATGAATTATTTCTCATTTTGATTAATGACTTCCATTTCAGAAAGATTGCTGGTTAAGAAAACTTGAGATACATGGATGTTGCATTACTGTACCACCTTTGTAGACTAATGTTTCTTTTTTTATGAGATAGACATGCCTCAAGAAATGTCTGCTTCCTGTCTTCGGTAGCATCAATGTATCAGTTAAAGGACTGAGATGGAGGAAGTGTTTCCAGTGGAGCCTAACACACTGAACCACATATCCTTTTGGCTGATCTGAGCATGGTGACATCCTGTCAACTCCGTTGTTACCTTCAGTGGGCCATGGGGTTGGTGCACATAACCTGCTATCATAGAGGGACTGATCATAAAGCTTTAACCAGAGACTATACAAATTCCCAGTTGACTTCACTTTAAAAAGAGGATTTTACAGCTTTATTTTACTCCTTGGATTTTGATAGAGTGTCAGACTATTTACTCTGATTTATTCTATTCTGTCTAGGTTCCTGTTCCACACCTACCCCAATGGTATCAGAATGTCTTCCAGACTTCTTAGGGATAAAAACCATTAGAAAACAAGACTAGCATCTGTCAAATGGGGCTCCCTCTCCATTTCTTTCTGCATAGCTTTCCTTTGGGGGGAGAAGAAAAAGAGAATAGCATGTGAGTTATTTGAGCTTTAATTAAAAAACAGTTGCATGTTTTTACTTAAGGTTTGTTCTTTTTGTCTTGTTGAATGATGACACACAGAGTAGAAAAAGTGGGGTTTTGTTTATGGGTTTTTTTTGCGTTTATTTGTTTTTGGTGAGGCTCTGCTTGTGGATTCTGTCTTACATGGGAGGGTTTTTTGCTACTGTTTACAAGAAAGTCTTGCATTTTAATGCAAAGATTTCATGTTAACACTGATTTTTCTGATTTTTCCTTTTTTTTTTTTTTTTTGTTAAAGTATAGCCTTTTGAGACCTTAAGGACCTTCAAGTACTGTTTGGGGATTTTTTTTTTTCTTTTCCTTGCTAAAACTTGTCTTAGATGGATGAATCGTTTAGCAATAAGGACTGAGATCTTTTAAACTCTGTTAGGTCCAGCTAACTAAGAACAAAGAAATACCTGTGAAGCTCCGAGTGACCATTTTCAGTGTAGGTTAGTTCCTTTCCATTTTGTGCCAAATTAAGTTTCTTAAATCTCAGTCCAAAATGCATTGTGCTGTAATATAGATAAGAGGTGATAAAGGCACATGCTTCTAAGACCAAGAGTGTACCTTGTGATGTACTGGGAGCTAAAGATAAGCTAAACCCATGGGAATACTTTATGATATACTGGGAGCTGAAGATAAACAACTGATACATCCATAGCCCAGCTGCATGGGGAATGATGAAAGACTAGCTGTTGTGGAAATGCTAGGGATTCCTGGTGGTTATGCCCTAGACAAATGGGCAACCATGCTGTGCGCAACCCTTCAGATGGATGACCCATAGCAGATAATCTGTCTCTCTGTATACTGGACTCCAGCTTGCTGGAGAGAGTAGGGTAGGTTATAAATGCAAATTCTGGAGTAGGAGAAGCTGATAAAGGAGGAGACCTAAAAGCATGTGGGTGTGACAGAAATTTGTCCCACACTCAGTGTATTTAGCTATCAGTGCCATACATTAATTACATTTTATTTCTACTGAATTAATATTGTAGTACCTTGTTTTATGAAAGGTCCAGCATAACAGATTTTAATAGCATAAATTTCCTGTCTGCAGGAAATGTAGATTTTGTCATCAGTTATATTTTAAACATGTACATACCTGACTACAAACCAGATTATCAAAGACGCTCTTGACACTAACATTCAAGCTGAAAGGTGCTGAATTCCTCCTTTCTAAATGAGCTGAAACTAACTGGTGTTCATGTTCTCTTACAAAAAAAAGACAAAACATGGAATAACTGCCATATTCACACAAAGAAATCCGAAAGAAAAACTTGTGACTTTGTTTAGATAGAAGAAATGTAAAGGATCACCCCCAACCCTCCCCCCCCCCAAAATTCTGTTTCCTTTAAAAGGAAGCAACTTATCTACTGGGAAATATTAATGAGACCAGTTCTTTGGCTTAAGGCTTTTGCATTTTCATATTGAAGAATACATTTTTAAGACTTTAATACTTTTAAATGCAAGTGTCTATGTTCAAATATTCCATTCTTTTTTTTTTTTTAATTTCTTTTTCAGGAAAAGTGCAAAATGTTTCAAGTTCCTGTTCAAAATCTTGATAATATTAGGAAGGCTCGAAAAAAGGTGAAGGGCATTCTTGTGGATTTTGGGCTTGACAGCTGCAGGGAATTGTTGAAGGTAAAGCATTTGAAATAATGAAAGCAATCTGAAACATATTTCACTTTTTGTGTGTATATTATATCTGGCATAGATATTTATGGTGGGGATCTTTACTTATGACTGACCACTCATATGCCAGGGATAGAATTTACTGTTTTAGAACATAATGTTGACAGAAACTCAGTTTCGGAACAAGGTATGTTATAGATGGTGATGCATATTCTCTGCTAGTATTGAAGTATTCTTCAGCAAAAGGAAACAGTACAGCTTTAGGAAAAACACTGCAGACTAACAAAATATTTCCCAGCAACTTTCTTTGCATTCTTTTAAAAACATCGGAAAACGAAGACCTGACTATTCAGGGATATCCTGACATACATCAAGGGCAAGCCTCTGAAGGATATACAGATTTTCAGTATTTCTGAAAACAAACAATCAGTTAGACCCAGTATTCTCATTGCAGGCCTTTAAGCTTTATGTCCAGGGGAAACTATGAAACTTGTCTTACTGAGTTGTATTCAGTTCTGCATTTTTAAAATGTGTATGCAAGTGCACTGGAGCGATCAAGAAGACCTAGTACTATTGTTGCCCCTTTCAGGATGAAGTATTGTGGAACAATCAGGATGGATTCACACCATCAGATTGGCAAGACTAATGCCAGAAAAAGTGCAAACACTTGAGTAATGCAGCTCAATGACTACACAGTAGTGTATTCCAGCCAGCTGGTCCACAGGGTTTTTTTGGCAGTTTAGTGTGTTTATGTCTTTACATTGAATCAATGATTTGGATTAACTCTGGATGATGATGCTAAACTAGGTTAACTCTGTAGGAGTGCTGTTGTGTCTTTTGTGGTGTTTTTTCTGAACTGTGTATGTAAATGATTAAGACCTACATGCATAACTAATTCTGGATCATTTCTGGCTATTGCATTTAAAAATGTTTGATTTATCTAAATATGTCATAAGAGCTGAGGGAAAAGTGTATTTGTTTAATTTAAATTTTCATACTGTTCTAATTGTGTTGTATATTGTTTTGTAATTAAACCTCTGAGAAGCTGTTCTGTCTTGACCCTTTGAAGTAGAAATGTGTTGATGGTGCTATTCTTTTTTGCTATGAAATTGACTGCAGTTTAACTTTTTGATTGCAGTGTGGGTTTTAATGGTGAATGGGGAATAAGGTGTTGTTTTTTTTTTTTTTTTGTTCTCTTGGGGGGTGGTGGTGGTGTGTGTTTATTTGGTGGTGTCTCACTTTTAATAAATGGTGGTGGTGGTAATCCCAGCAAACATTTCCATTCTGGAAAAAGTTCTGTGAGATGTAGGCTATAAAGATACAGCTTTTTTTTTTTTTTTGCAAATAATTCTTCCTCAACCAAATTCATAACTTAAGTTTGTTTCTTTCAGGTAATCTGTGGCTGGTTTTGGTAGAACTTTAGCAGCAAGAAGAGTGGTTTTTAGAACTTGATTTGTAGTTGGCTCGTATGACGATGGTATTTCTTTTTGGTAGAACAGGGTGTGTGGTGTCTTAATAGATGAAGTACGTTAAGTCGTGTGTCCTCCTCGTCATCTCCCATCCCCAGTATTAGGATTGGTTTCTGGACATTCTCGTGTGAGGAGGCTGGACAACTTAGGAAACGGTAGGAAATGATGTGATACAGACTCGACCTGCCATCTGGTCTTAAAATTGGTCTTAACTTGTTCTAGTAAGGTATGATAATGGACAGTAGTTTATGAAGAAGGTGAAGGAATTTCACATACAATTAGCATCTCTCTGTTGCTTGGAGACTGAATGGTTTAGCTTTTAGGCTAAAAGTTCTTAATTCATCTCTGCTAGGAAGAAACATGAGCTTTTGGGCTACTTTATTAGTTTGATTCTGCAATTACTCTTAAGTACTTTGTAATGTCAGAGGCTTTCCTGTAGTAAACTATTTTAGCTTCTTTAACATATTGTAATCTTTAAGTCTTCATTTAAGCTCTGAGCATTTTATCTTTTTGTTCTGGAAAATGGTGATCGTTTTAATACAAAAGCAGAACATTTCTGGGGTAGGCCATAAACTTTGAGAACTTTTATAACTGTAATTCACTCTAGTATGTTTGGCTGCAGAACTGTTAGTAAATCTTAAGTCTGTTCATATGTTTTCTCTATCAAACATATGTAAGAAAAGCATCATGTTTTCTAAGGCTGTGGGATTTCTCTGACTCCATGCAGGGGTTCTTTCTAAGGTGTTTTTCTGTCTTTAAGAAGGTTTGGCTGAAAGGCAGATAGATGGCTTGTTCAGTGCTTAGATGTTGATTAGAATAGAAGGGATTGCTGATTAGAATGGAAGGGGTCTTCTGAAGCCTAGGTTCTTCAGAAATGCCTAGCAGACAGTAGTGTAGTTATTTTTCTTGTTAAGTTTGTGTTTGGATATATGTGGGCTTCAGAAAATTGGAGAGGAACTTAAGATTTTTAGAGTGGTAGCTGGCTTTGACTTGAGGGTCATAAACTGTTCTGATAGGACTGATTAGAAGAATGCTATAAGGAAAGTTGTTTACCCTGGCACGGTTGTTCCAGATGCAATAATACTGTTACTTTTACAGCTTGAGAAAAATACTGCTGCTCTTTGTTTTCCCAAGTTAAAAACAGAGCAATGCTGTGAAGATTTAATGCTAAACCCTGTTGCAGAGTAAACCTTAGTGGTAAGTTAATAAATTGAAGTAAATAGTGGAGGATTACAGATTTAGGAAGAGGAAGGTAGAGGGAGAAAGTACCTTTCGTGTTCGCTGTGAACTTGGCTGGAAGCAGTGGAATTAAAGTGTAAATATTTTCACTCCTACATTTTCAGTAAGTATGAAGTGTTCAGAATTCCTACTAGATTACAAGGCAGTCACAAACAAGTATTTGAAGTAAAATAAATGAAATAGAGATTAAAGTAGCAATTTCTTGGAACTGAATTTTGGGGTCCAAATACTGTATAGACTTGGCATTCATCTGCTGTTTGTGTGGGTTTTCCTTTTTTCTTTTTCCTTGCTTTGTATTGAGACTGTTTTTGTATTCAGAACAGACTGCAAAAGCAGATTATTTCTTGTTTTCTTTTTCTCTTTCAGAATCTTAAAAGTTTTGACCCAGGTGAAAAACACTTTTGTAACACTTCATGGAGTGATGTCTCTCTTTGGGAGTCAGTGGGCAAAAGGAAGGTATGTATAGTTGTGTTAGAGATTCTGGGTAGACGTGTATGTGGAGTTGCTGAATTTTATCACTTCTGAAAAGAAGTCCTGGAAAAGTTACAATACAACTTTTTATGGTAAAAAGTGCAGCTTTAACATCTGTTTTCGAAGTACTATTAGGAATAATCTTTCATTTCTTCTGTATTCCGTAACGCAGCTGGTTATAAGGACTGTGTATACCATTTGCTTTAAGGATGCAGCCCTCAATGTTGAGTATTTAAGATGTCGCACTGATGTTCTGCCTTTTTAGCCTATTCTGATGTGTAGTCTTAACATGCTCGTGTATACAACATGTTTCCTGTTTCTTTGGAAGGGTGCAAATATGGTTGCATAGATGCAAGTGGCTTGGGATAGGATTGCAGTGGAAAATATGTTCCAGTTAGATCAGTGTATATGAAAAAGCTTTTAGTTCTCTGTGACTGGAAACTTCTATGAACCTAGTATCTGCAAGAAAGGCAGGGTTGAGATGAACAAACAAATATAATTTTACATTCTAGCAAGTCTCTAAGATACTATGTAGAGCATAAAAATATATCCAGAAGAAAAGGTAGTATTTTCTCAGTTTTGCTGAAGAGTCTTGGGGCTCCTGATTGCTTCCATGAAGAAGGCCTATCAACAGCATGTAAAGAGCAGTGAGTCTGTAGTTTTCATCCTGAATCCAAAGGTTATGGTTTAGAACAGTATGGTGGCTGTTTGTCAGGATTTTTGGGCTGTTTTTTTTGTTTTGTTTTTTAAATCTGGCTTGACCATCTTCGAAACAAGCAGAGGCTGCCACATGCAGTAGTTGTATTGTAATGGCCTCAACATACAGGCTGACCGAACAAAGCCATTCAGTCTTTGTCAGTCTGTCATTTAGTAAAAAGCGACTCTTCCTCCCTTTAGGACCTTTGTCTGCTTTGTATCCTAGTTCTCCTTTCCTGAATTTGGTTTCACATATTTAAGATTGGAAGTTAATGTGTTCACATGAATCTGTGGGTGAGAGTCAAATGTGACTTGTTTGGGTCTGTAGAAACCCAAGCACTAGCTTCTCAGTGCCACTTCAGATAAGGCTTACAGTTGCCTTCAGTCAAGACTAACTTTAGTGTAGCTGAACGGAGTAAATCCCGTTAATGGTTATACTGGTTCCCTCCCCCCTTTTTATTTCTTCTTTATGCACATGGAAAATGTCTCCTATCAGGTGTCCTGGCTCCAGTCAGCATATTTTATGAGCTCTAGCCTTGCTGATTCTTTTTTTTTGCCTTTTTCCTTATTCAGTGGACAGAGAAATTTAGTGTTTGGAGACCTGTGTTAGATGAGCAGGATAGGTTCCACCTCTTCCCCAGACACAAAAGAGGGAAGAGTAGGACGAAGACAGAGAAAACGAAGCTTCCTGTCTAAAACTTAACAAAAAGTTGGGCTTTAGGTGGTTTGTTTTTTTGGTTTGGTTTGTTTTTTTTGGGATTTTTTTGTTTGTTTTGTTGTTTGGGTTGTTTTTTTGTCCACAGTCCTTTAGGAAAAAAAATAGCCATTTCATTAGAAATGGAAAAGAACTAAAATTCCTGCACTAGAGGGAATCTTTCATCCCTGTTGTCTGGAGAAAAACCAGGCAGAGAGACCTGATCTGTTACAAGAAGAGAGGATGTCCTGGGTTCAGCTGTAATAGTTATTTTTCTCCTTCTTAGTAGCTGGGCAGTGCTGTGTTTTGGCTTTAGGCTGAGAACAATGCTGATAACACACTGATGTTTTAGTTGTTGCTAAGTAGTGCTTACCTCTGTTATGGACTTTTCTGATTCTCACGCTCTGCCAGTTCGGAGAGGCACAGGAAGCCATGAGGGAACAGAGACCGCACACCTGACCCAAACTAACCATAGGGGTATTCCATACCACAGCACATCATGTCCAGTATATAAACTGGGGGGAGTTACCTGGAAGGACCAGGTCGCCGCTCAGGTTGATCTGGGTATTGGTCAGTGGATGGTGAGCACTTGTATTGTGCATCACTGCTGTTTATTGTTTTGGGTTGTTTTTTTCTTTTCCCTTCCCCTTTTAGTTTTATATTCTCTCCCCTTATTATTAGTGGAAGTAGTGGTTTTGTATTATACTTCAGTTATTGGACTGTTCTTACCTTAACCTGTGGGATTTATATTCTTTCAGTTCTCTCCATCCCTCCGGGTGTGGGGTGAGATAAAGAGGGGGGGTGAGTGTCTGTGTGGTTGTGAGTTACTGGCTAGGCTTAAATCATGACAGAGAAATACAGATCCTGACTCAGCTAATCAGCATGACCAGTAGTATGTGTCCAAAAAAACAGGATTGGAATCTCTCTGATGATGAACTTCAGTATAGTGTTTGTAATGTGTTGCTGCAGAGCAGATTTGCCAAGCTATGTCTTGTGGATACTAAAGTTGTTCCTATTTTCTTTAAACAGCTGTGGTTCCTTGACATTTATCACTCACATATCTTGGTATCATGCTGCCTAGATTTGGAAAGAAAGAAGTTGGTCCTTGAGGATGTTCTAGAAGTTGTTGCCATAGGGGAAAATAAGTTGTTTGAACTACATTGGAAGCTCAGCAAGCTGGAGATGATGTTTATTGAGATGAGTTGGTGGTTTTACCATTAGTACTGGTTTTAGGGAGACATTAATAATTATGGAAGAACTTCCGATTTCTGGAGGCTGTTGTGTCTTTCTGCTTGTCTCTAGGTTGTGGGGAATGTGAGACTACACAACGGAAAGTGTTGCTGCATTACGGGGTATGTTCTTTGGAGCGGGACTCATCAAGTTTTCCTAAATGCCTCTAATAATCGTTTTGAATTCTGTTTGTACAGTTTAGGGTTGTGTTGGTCAATCTCCAAGATACTGCTTTTGTTTTCTAGGTGGCCTAGAATTCTGTCAAATTATCTGTAAAGCTGGGAAGCTTTTAGTCGCACTTATGAACATACAAAAGAGCTTAAAGCCTATGCAATGAGCGCATGCTGATGAAATTATTTTCTAATAATACCTGTTTTCTAATGTCTTTGTGTGGAAGAGTTCTACTTCATACATAAACAAGACGAAAGTAGCAGGCTTTCACATACTTCTGTTGAAGCAGAATTTAGCAGAATTTGGGGGATTTTTGTTGTTGGATTTTATTTTTTTTTGAGTTAAGTAATGGGAGTTTAGGAATTGTCTTAATTTGATAGAATATGAGGTACAAGACTTTTCTTTCTCTTTTTTTTTTTTTTTAATTTCTGTAAAGTGTCATGATTCTTGCCTCTGTCAAAAAATAAATGATCTAAGAAGGCATGGAACTTCATTTCCCCTAGACTTAACAATATGCAGGTACCGGGGTGGTTTCTTGGCGATATACTGCAATGCTTGTTTGTGTAAGAATAAGAACTGTACCTAACAACATTGTTCAGACTTGGTAGCAAAGTAATACTGCCAGTATAGTACACTATGGTATAAGTTTATGGGTATAGAAAGAGCCAATCCAGAGATGGGGTGGAGGGGAAAGTAAAGGGTGTGTGGGTCCAGTATTTAAAAAGCATATGAGCTTTTCTAAGCCTCAGACAACAAATTAAAATAAGCAGTCACCGCTCTGTCATCTGCCTTCTTCAGAAGTAAGGCTAATGAGGTGCAGCTTTCAATAATACTCTGTATGCTTCTTTAGTTCAGTGGTGCCAGTGGCCTTTCTCTACTTAGTATACTTTAAACGTAAAATTGAGGCCTCTTCTAATCTGCTGTGGTGCTGTTTACTAGCAGCTGAGACCAGACACCTAAAGAGTGTAAGTAGAGGATAATTAACTGATAGTTTCACAGTGTACTCTTCAGCAGTCTTAGCCAGTCACTTCGTCTGACCCAGTCTTTTGAATCTGGAGGTTAGATTTTGATTTTCATCAGGAGCTAGTAGGTGACACCTTCATGGTTATATGAAATGACAAAAATAACTGCACAAATTTTTGCTGCAGTTCTCCATGTGTTACCTCTAACACATACTTGGGTGATCTAGCTAGGCTGGGTGCTGTAGTGGTGGAACAGCTTGTTCCCTTTGGATGGTGTTTCTTAAGGGGCGTCAGTAAGGTGAAAAACACATCTGAAGGGACAGGTTTTACTACATGTTTCAGAGTGCAGGTTTGTCACGTGGATGCTGCTGTGACTGATTCTGTAGGTTTTGGCGGGAGCTAGGCTTAACTTCTTAGGAAGTTAGTAAGAAAATATGATTGATAGACCTATAAGCTTTTCAGGAAGAGCAAATAATATTCATATGGATATGAAAAGTAATGTTGTCAAGTGATACATAATCAAGGGAGCAAACCACTATTTAGTGGAAGATAATTAGGTTTTTTTTTTTACAATTAAAATATTTTTATGAGAAGAATATGTTTTATAGTGAATGTGCTAGAGGAAATTTCTTAAAGAAATTACTGTGATGGGATGTCCAGTATGTTGAGATAATACAAAGAGGTCACTGCTACTGTATCATAAAAGGGGCTTTTAATTCTTTCTATTATTAATCTGGCTCCAAGAGAATGTTCAGGGAAAAAAAATAAATCTTCTGTGGCTTTTGGAGAGCTTTCAGTGAAGAGTAGGGTATTGAAATACACAAAAACCTCTCACCCCTTCTCTCTTTTTTCTCCAGTAGATAGGAGGCGGTTCTGACCTAAGTAATGCTTTAAAAGTGTCATATTTAAAGGGCTGCTCTTCCTAATTGTTGAGACTTCACCTCGTGCTTACAAGTAGCATATGAATTCTTAGCTTGTTCTGTGATTTCTGTCTTTAAAAATGGGCTTCAGAGTTACATCTTGTGAGCTGGAGTAGAAACAAACTCAAGGCTTCTTTATAAATTGTAAAGAAGCAAAAAGGGCACAAATGTTTATCCCTTTAAGTATGGCATCTTTAAGTCTGCTTTTCAGAAACAGAAGAAACTGAGAAGATGCATGCTATACATCCAATGAAGGCATTTTTGACAGGTGATAGTACAGGCTTACTTTGAAACAGATAACAGGGATTTAGGAATCAACTGGCAGTTTCTAAGTGGATGTTTTTGTTTTGTTTGCAGAGATACAGAACAAAGCCGTACTGCTGTAGCTTATGCAAGTTCTCATCAAAATTGCTTACTTCATTCAAGAATCACTTGCACCGCTACCATGAGGATGAAATGGACCAAGAGCTGGTGGTTCCTTGCCCAAAATGTGCATTTGCTTCTGACCCAAAAATAGTGGGAAAACATATCCGGATGTTTCATTCGTCTAATAAAAGAATACAGAACTACACAGTCAGCATTGTGGATGGCATGAAACAATTCAGGAGTGACATAATAAACTTTACATGTCTAAAATGCCACTTCACAGACACACTGTATTACAATATGAAGAAACATGTGCTGATGAACCATTTCGAGAACTTAATTAGTACGTATTTTGGCCTGAAACCTGATGGAAGTAAAGGGGATTCTGCCGAGCTCTACTGTAAAAAATGTAATGCTTCTGCAAACAGTGAAGATTCTTTAATGTATCATGTCTTGACAGCTGAAACACACAGAGACCTGGAGAACAAACTTCGGTCTCTGATTTCAGAGCATATTAAGAAACCAGAAATTGTGAAACAAATGCAAATTGCTCCAAAGCCTCCCCAAAGTATGGCGGTGACTTCTCTGTCTGCAGCACCTGCCACTTCCACAGCAGGTTCTGTATCAGTTCCATCTTGCATCCAGCTTGCGTTTCCACAGAATAATCAAACCCAGAGTGGGATGCAGCCACATGTCATTCAAAACACAGTTGGATCACTGACTGTTCCAAGTGCCTCTGGTAGCTTTCCACGTACAACTTCTGCTCCAGTTGTTACCCCCCCACATGTTGCTCTTGTATCTAATAATCTTTTTGTAGGTCAAAATAACATGAATATTCAGCCGTCACCTTCCCAGCCTATCATTGTTTCCCATACGCTCCCCCTTAATCAGCCTGTGGGGACTGTGGCCCCTTCAGTTCTTCCTCTTAATCAGTCTGTCAGGCCTGGGATCTTCCGTGTTAATCAAACCATTGGTACCATAAATGGTCCGCTTGCAACTGGAGCATTACCTGTTACTCAGCCTGTCAGCCCTGTGAATCAACCAGTTGCACCAGGAGTTATCTCTGTCAATCAGTCGTTTGGGAATGTGAATAGACCCATTAGTCCCAGGGTCCTTCCTGTGGCACAGACAGTTGCTTCGGGTGTTCTCCAGCTTAACCAGCCTGTTGCTTCTAGACTTGTTCCTGTTGGGCAGAATGTCCGATCTGATTTTTTTCAACTTAATCAGCCTGTTGCCCCAGCAGTTATCCCAGTAAATCATCCAGTTCAAGCAGCAGTTTCTCAGAATACAGCTATTTTGACTCCAGGTTCTATACTTCGGCAGTTGATTCCAACTGGTAAGCAGGTTAATGGGATACCTATGTACACGCTTTCCCCAGTTTCAGTTACTTTGCCTGTACCTCCTGGTGGGGGAGTAGCAACTGTTACACCGCCACAAGTGCCCTTCCACCTAATGCAGGCTGGGACAATAACTCAGTTGTCCCAGTCACCAGCTAGTGTACCCTCTCCTCCAGTGGTATTTACATCTCAGAATATATCATTTCAAGCCTCCCTTCTTGGTCTTGGAACAAGTCAGGAAACCAAACAGGCTAAGCAGTGGAAGACTTGCCCTGTTTGCAGTGAACTTTTCCCATCAAATGTCTACCAGGTGCACATGGAGGTGGCCCACAAACAGTGTGAACCAAAAGTGGACAGAACCCCAGCACCTGACAAACTTGCAGCTTGTGCGCCCTTTCTGAGGTGGATGACAGAAAAGACGGTCCGGTGTTTCTCTTGTAAGTCTTTTCTGTGTGAGGAAGAGCTCATGAAACATCTCTTGATGCATGGCTTAGCTTGCTTGTTTTGCACAGTTACTTTCCATGACTTAAAAAGCCTGGTAGAGCACAATAAGACAACACACAACGGGAAAAAGCAGTTACATGCAGATTATAGCAACAGAGGATTTCAACTAGGTAATGATGCTCAGGGTGACCTTATATTTCCTCACTTTGATTTCAGTACAGTGTTACCAAAAGAAGACATTGGTGAAAGAGAAGTACATTTGGCTGTGCTTGCTGGACTAAATTCAAGGACACTTGTCCCAGTTTACATCAAAGTGACAGCTCAGACAGCAGAAACGAAGGGCAGATGCATGAGAAAAGTGTTAACCTGTCCCTTTTGCTATGGTACGTTTGCTGGTAAAGAAACCTATGAAAAGCATTTGGAAGAGCGGCATCATATAATGCCAACTGTACATACTATTTTAAAGACTCCTGCTTTCAAGTGCATTCACTGTTGTGGTGTGTACACTGGAAATATGACTCTAGCAGCTATCGCTGTACATTTGCTCCGTTGTAGAAGTGCTCCCAAAGACAGCAACTCAAGTGTGAAGATGCAGCTTGAGCGTACTGAGAAGAAAGAGCTACTGCTTGTAAATGGTGAAAAGCATGATCCTATGACGCTGAAAAGAAAACAGTCGGATTCCTGCTTTGTTGCAGAAGACCAAAGGAATAGGGAACAGCAGCCTCTGAGCTTAAGTACTGGCATAGCTCTGTCTCCAGAAAAAGAAGTGAATTCAGGGGTAGTGCCTTTTAAAAGACAGAAGATTAGTAACAGGTCTGATATGAAGAAGCTTCCTTCTAGTGAGGATCTTTGCCTTCTAGCAGTAGATCCTACGCAGCATGATCACAGTTCGTATGAGGCTCAAAAGCAGTTTTTGACAGACTACTTTCACAAGAGGCCATATCCTTCTAAGAAAGAGATGGAATTACTTTCCTCACTGCTGTGTGCATGGAAAATTGATGTTGCATCATTCTTTGGAAAAAAGAGGAATATATGCTTAAAGGCGATGAATAATCGCAAACCATCTGTGCTGCTGGGTTTCAGTATGTCTGAACTAAAAAATCTTAAGCACAGTTTGAACCTAAAAGATGAAGCATTAGATATGTAAACAAGCTTTTTATAACAGCTAAAAGGAACCCATCATTGCATCATTATTGATTTAGCCGTTTATTGTATTAATTTGTTTTGACTTGCAGACTGGCCTGTTGAAGGG
The DNA here is from genome assembly GCF_033815535.1 of Pezoporus flaviventris. Classification (NCBI taxonomy): domain Eukaryota; kingdom Metazoa; phylum Chordata; class Aves; order Psittaciformes; family Psittacidae; genus Pezoporus; species Pezoporus flaviventris. Next base: position 96,557,769 of record NW_026892555.1, read on the forward strand.
TGCAGTAGTACAAACAGTCTTGTTCAGTTGTGACTTACTGTGAAAGGCACACGTAGTTGTGTATTTGAAAAGCTAAAACCTTCAGACTTGCACATCTGGAATTTGTTTTAGCTTTGTACTTTTTCTGGAGTAGGTTTTTTTTTTCTTTTCCCGTTTCCTTTTTTTGCCTCCAGGCTCCCGTTAACACTTTTTATACCACCATGTAAAACATCTGTCCTGTTGAAAACAAATTTTATTTTATTTTTCTGCAATGTCGTTGTCTTTTCTAAACAATAAAATGTACAATGTTGGTTAATATACTGAGGTAAACTACGTGAAAAAACATATATTTCATTATTTGTGAGTTTAAGTCCTAATTTTTTTAACCTATTTTTGTTTTAGCTACTGAAGAAGTGATTGTAACCTTTACGTCCATTGCCTTTTCAAATTCCTGTTGCACTGGTAGCAATAAAATAGATGGCAATCTTCTTTTTCCCTCAGCCAAAATGCCTGTGCCAGTTAAATCTGGTGACTTGTATTATCTAACTAGTACTAGCTTGGTGGGGATTGAGAAATTTGGTGGTGCCCTTTGAAGTGTTATCATTAACTGACTTGAAATGGTTGTGTGTTATCCGTTAAATCTTTCTGACTAGAAGTGGTTTTTCATTGGTGTTGAAGCCTGGTTGTTTAAATACCTGTTGTTCAAAGCTTGTGCAGCTGTAGTAGCAGCATTTGGTTTATTTTCTTTTTCAAAAAGCAAAACCGCATTGGAGGGGTCAGATTGCTCTGATACATGGAATGGATGACTTCTGTACACATCGCTTATCTGTAGAAGCCCTATCCAAATATCACCAAAGTTTGGTGAAAAATGCGATTTTGTTTTAAATAGCTGTTGCATGAGGTTAGTAGGGGGAGGCACTGCACTGAGCAGTGCCTCCTCCCCCAGGAAGTTAGACCTTGGCTCAGAGCCTTTTGAGGCAGAAATTGTACAAACTGCAACTGGATAGGTTGGTAGCATCAAGACTTTAAACTGTTGAGTACCTGAACCAACAATACTTAGTGACTGTTGTTTATAGAGTGCGTAAGATTAGCATAAAACCCAAATAGATCAGCTTGTTCAATGTAAATTGCCATCCCTCTTACAGATTATGGAAGAGCTGTTGGGAAGGTTCACTTTAGTTGAAGAATAAGCTGTAGTACTGGTGGCTACATTGAGGCCTTGTTTGGTACTGTTCTTTCTGGGTGTTCTTGGTTTCATCTTGCTTGTCAGACAGTGGCTCCAGTGTTCATTACTGGCCAGTTATATAATAAATAACTTAAAATATGCATTAATTTTTCCCTACTGTTCATCCCCCTCTCCACCCATCTTTCTCAGAAGAAAAAACAGAGCAGGCTGTCCTGTCGGTTCACTTGTGCCAGTGTTACAAGGAAAGAGTGATGTGCGAGCTTATTTCTGTTTTTTAAGCAGTAAGTGTACTTTTGCCCTGTGCAGTAGTTTTTAAAGCAGGCACAGAATGTTTTCGGTGCAGTTTCTAAAAGGGCATGACATTTTTTAGCAGAATTTGGTGGCTGCCCACCTGAAGTTCTATAAGCTATTTGAAATTCTATTTTGGATATAGTCTTGATATTTTCATATTGATCTCTTCAGAGAGTTTTGATGTATATGCAACATATGGTTGCTTAAACTGAGAGAATCTGCTATTTGGAAAAACCTAGTTAGTTAATAGCAGTGCTGAATTGACACAGACACCATTTCTGGGAATGTGCCCATCTCACTGCAGTGAGTGATTGTGAGTAAGAAACCAGTATGGTGATCTAGCTTAATAATAGCTCATTAAAAATAAATATATGATATTTGGGAGTAGCATAGTTCATGAATCCATTTGAATGAGTGAGGAATGAGGATGAATGCTCTATAGAAGTTCCGAAGTCTGGGCACTCAGTTTCACTCTTAAAGCCTCAGTGCTGTGAGCCCTGCCACGTTTCGGGTGGTTTATGCTGGTATCAGTGAAACTCCAGCAGGAAGGAATTTGGCAGCGTGCTTGAGGGGAAGGCTTGCCCTGAATGGTTAAAGATTGTTCTTGAGGTAACAATGTGGCTTGGAGTAGGGAGCTGGGAAGTCATTTCAGGGTTCATCCATGCTGGGGCTCCAAGGGAACAGTCCAGTCTTACCAGAGTTTTCCTGCATAGTTTCCAGTGGTGATGTTAAGCATTTTCTTTATTGGACTTTGATTTCACAGTTTCAAATAAACCAACTTCCTAACTTTCTCTTAGATGTGTGTGCAAATGATTACCTATCCCACTGCTCCCCTCCTGCCTCTTTAATATATATTCAGGCAACTTGATGTGAAAGTTTCTTCTTTGGTGCAAAATAGCTGTTAAAAGATGCAAAAGGTAAGTCTGGCCTTAAAGTGTTGATCCAGATGCATTAGGTAGACTTTAGTGCATTATATTAATATTTTTTATTATGTCTACTAACAGTTGCATGTTTTTGTAGACTGGTGTTCTTACATCTTGGTACTGATTTGCTGTCACTATATGCTTCTGCTCTGCAGAAATAAACAAAAACCAGATGAATTTTGAAATCTAATAGTGACTGAGACATAGTATGGTTATGGTTTTCAGGAAAGCCAAGGAGCCTGAAAACAGGCAAGTTACATCAGTGGCTTTAACTACATCAGGCTTTTGTTGTAGGCTTCTCTGGTGTGAAGTCACTTGGTTAGGAAGTGTTAGTCTGGAAGGATGCTGCTGCCCTTGTCTATGGCTGCGTGTGGTCAGTGTGGTAAATGCCTCTCTGGTACTTTTCTAAGGTCAGGGCCTGACACACCTGGTATATGCTGTTGGGGAAAACAAGTCTACCAAAGGAGCTGCTCTCTGCACTTTCTGAATGCAAGTCCTTAAAACTTATGGGGGAAGCTCTGGTCCACTGTAAAATCCGGTTGGGAATACTGGTTGGTTTGCAGGATAGTTATAGCAAGTACTTGTTCCTTATGGGAATCATTAAAAATAGCTGCATGTATTCTACTTCTGAAATCTGTTGGTCTGGAGAAGTCTCTGCCTTTGAGAAATATGTTGTTGTGTTTTGAGTTTTTGAGCAGAAAAATTGTGCTTCTGGAATAGTGTGATAATTTATTATTTGAATATATAGTAGGAAGGATTATAATGTAATCTGGTCATATATCTTCTGTATACATTTATGTGGTGGGAGTTATATTAATATTCTTTGATGAACTAATGCTCTGGAGGGTGACAAAACCCAAAACACCCTTGTGATTGGTTTTCAGTACTGTGTTCTTATGTACATCACTGCAGTTTGCCATCATGACAGGTTTTTCTTTTCCCTTCACTGTGCTAAGTTGTTCAGGAAAGCTCAGGGGCATTTAAGTAGCTCTTGAATATAGTTTTGGGTGTGCAATTCCCAACAAATATTTCTATAAAACTATAATTCTACTGCAGCTGGCTGTGCCATTTTCAAAAATAAGTTTGTCAAACTTAACTGTGGACATGCTTTTCTAGGAAAGATAATCAGTGCTAAGTAGCAAAGTACAGATACATGGATAAAAACTGCAGTCTAGTAGCAAGAGAAAAAAAGACCAAAAAAGCCTTCAGAAAATGTGCATAGCTTGTGTTAAGGGTTGGAAGAATTTTGTCTCCTTCCTCTGCAAAACATACGCGAAAAAGATAAATATGGGGTATTTATGAACAAAGCAGATCTTTGTGGTGTGGCATTTCAAGTTTAGCACTTCGGTTTAGTGTCTGTGTATCTCATTTCAGCTGTTCTGACTTGACAGGGACAGTTTCTCATTTTACTTGGGTACCAGATCCCAAAACATATATGACATGTGGAAGGCCGTCTCTTGTGGACTGGGCAGGTTAGCTGTCCTGTCATGCATATGGCGTGCCAGCAGTTGGAAAAAGTGATGCAGAAACAATGCTAGTGGAGCCTCTTTGAAATGCTGTCTTTGGCACATAAGGACCTACTTCCAGAGATGCATTGTGAAATCATTTCTAGGTCATGAAGGACAAGTGCCATAATAACTTCATTTATTAAGTCATCTTGCGTAGCAAATACATGCTACACCATCCATCTGCTGTAAGGACTGACATCATGCTATACTAGAGACAGAGGACTGGATTACAAGCTTTTCAGAGATCTTGGAACAGTCTCCTCTCCTGAACTGGGCAGAGAATTATGGTTGCAAGGGCATTACTTAGTTGAAAACAGTTACCTTTGAAGGCATTGTCAGTCTGCTGTGTGTGTGACCATGCGTGTGTTCAGATTCTCATTAATGCGACAGTGGCCTCATGTAGCCCTCAACAAAGCTAAATGTGTAAGGTGGGCTGGTTAGAAATGATCCTGCCATATAACACTGTTAGCAGAGGCAGAAGGCAGAGTGTAAGAAGAACAGATGAATCTGCTCTGTCTTGGTGTGCATATTTTGGAGTGAGCACTCATTTTAAGGTAGCTGTTGGGACTGTGATCTTAATGTTACAAATTATATGAAAAATGGAAGTCTATTAACCAGACTTGTTAATGGAAGAGAAGCTATCAGGCAGCATTGGTGTAGAGAAGAGGCAGTATCATATTTGAAGAACATGAGTGCTGGGGCTTAATACAACATCATGATTTATAAACACACATGCATAAAGGTTAGCCAGCATAAATTTTCCTGCTTGGCGGCTGCTGCTGCTCAAGGCCAGTAACCTTGGCGCAAACAGAGGTTGGAATGTGACCACATCTGTGTTGAGTGTGGGATCATACAAAACCATTGCTAGGGGTAGGGCCATGAGATTCAGAAACAATGAGTGCAGCTGGACAAAAAGCCAGTTTTGAGGTAAACGCAAGCACTTCAGCTGAGGGGAACTGTGTGTGAGGTGGCTGCCCCTGGTAGAAGGAGGATGGCCGCACAGGGCTCGGGACCTGGCTCCTTGTCTTTTGGTGGGTGAGAGTTGCCAGTGGTAGCACTAGCAAGAGCATGCCCCATCCCTGGCAGTGTTCAAGGGCAGGTTGGATGGGGCTTGGAGAGACCTGCTCTAGTGAAAGGTGTCATCTGGGAGCAATCACAGCACAGTGCTGGGCAGTCTCCATAGGGATAACTGCTCATTTCTGAAAAAGGGTCCTGGTGGCAGGCTGAAAGGGCAGCTAATGAAGGCAGGGCACTTGCCATGGTGGTTTTGAAGTAGAGCGGGAGCTCCCTGGTAAAAGCCGTGTGAGGGATGGCTATTGCCAGGGAATTTCCGAAAGGTTTGTCTGTGAGGGTGGGGGGCTGTGCCTCACACATGCTTTTTCTTTCTGGGGTGTGTTTGGAAGGGCCTGGGTTTTGCTGGATGTGGCCCTGACTGGAGGCAGGTTCAAACAGGTCCCTGCAGAAGTGAGGAGTGTGAAGAGGGCTGGGGCCCTAGATGCCATGGGGGAGCTTCTTCAGAGCCCCTCTGAGGCATGAGGCTGATGTAGTCAGTGCTGCTGTACTGAAGGGGCCTTGGGCTGTCAGAAGACCATGTCTTCTCAGGCCCTTCTCGCAAGAGAGACCTCTGCCACCAGATTTGTCTGATACCATTTCTGTTCCTTATCAGGTGTATTGGAAAGCTTGGACTAGAGGCTTTCTAATAAGAATTACTCTGAAATATTATGCTTCTAAAAAATAAAATGTGAAATATTTATTAAATATAAAACTTAAAAATATTCCAATAAAAATTATTAAAAAAAATTGCACATACAATTCTGAATGCTTTAGTTTGGGGAAGGAGGGGATGACCTAGAACAGCCACAAGAGCAGTGAACTCCTTTTAATACTCGCAAGGTTCCTGAGGGAATAGAACTTAGCAAAAAGATGTATTAAAAAAAAGTCTGCATTTTCTCCATAGCAGATGCTTCTGTGTGCTTCTCACGTTTTCTGTTGTCCTGAGCCACATGTATCTCAGGGGTAATGAGGTCAACTGCTCATAGAAATACCGGAAAGTATTGCTGTGGGTTTCACACTTTGTGTCCACTTTCTGTTTGGTTTTGGAGTTGGCAGAAGAGAAGTGGTAACTCTGCCAGGTCTGTTATTTCCACAGAACTGTTGCTTTGCATTACTTTGTGACTGGGCACTGTTAGGTCTACTTGTGCTTTTGCGGGCCAGCTTTTCATGCTGTAGATGGAGTATTTGCATCATGCTGAGAAGTAGATTTTCTCTTTTGGAATCTGCAGCTATAAAAACATTTGGTTACAGTGATGTTACTGTTACAAGATGTTTAGCTGCTGGGGCCAGCCCTGTTCCCTCTGTAGATGGGAGGTGGATTTTTAAAGGAATTAGAAAGGCAAAGACTTGCAGAAGCAGCTGGGATAGGAGGGTTGAGTTGTACAGGAAATACTGCGTTGGTGGCAAGCCCTGAGCAGGGCAATAAACCCTGCAAGGGTGAATTTTTAAGCTTGCTTTCCCCTCATACTGCTAAATAAAAATACACTATTTGTGCTTGCATGACAAGTCAGCTTTGCCTCACCTGCCCTGTGTGTGTGCAGGTTGTGAGCAGCAGTCTGTGACACTCGAGGTGTGCAGTCTGAAGTTGGGTCAGAGGAGCCACCTCTGGAGAACATGCCTGAAGAGCAGGTGGAAGCTATACTAGGCGCTGTTTTAATCCAAGACTCAATGTGCATGTAGCAGGTGGTGGTGGGGGGTGTGGGGTGGGTTCAGGGCTAGCACTCACGTTGCAGCCAGTGCAGGCAGCCCCAGAAACCACACAGAGGGCTGTGAAGGAGAAGCAAAGGGTTGGAGTCAGGCATCCAGTTGAGGCTCAGCCCAGGAATGTCTATACCTCAACTTAATCCTTTTTCTTTTCAACAGCAGATCACATACGTTGTGTGCAGGTGGTTGTGCATCAAACAGTTCAGCATTGCTCTTGCTGGAGTGAGAGGTGCTGTGCCCTGATGGTCATCAACCATCAGGGATGTTCAGTTTCTGAACTGGGGCTGGATCCTGTGCACCTTGGCTCCTCACCGGTCTTCCCAGTCCTCCACTTGTGGAGGCCCCAGGATACCAGAGAAGAAATGGTGCTGACATCTACTGGTTATTACTCAGATGCTGGTATACCAGTAGCGCATAATGTCCTTTCTGAACGATAGACAAACGGTCCAACAGCTCTCGACATCATCAAACGCACTGCAAGGTTTAGCTTCTCTTGTCTTTCCTGGTCTTTATTGGTGGCATCTCCAGCTATAACTTGGTTTCCTAATTTGCTGGTTTTCCCTCTTCTAAATTAAGATGATAGAATTTACTGTAATTTATGATATTTTCACGTCTGCGCACATGATTAACAACCAAGGTTTCCTTAAAAAATCTTAGAGATACTCTTTTGCTCAGAAGGATTGGAGCCTTGAGAGAGTGTGTGTCTATGTCTGATAAGCCTCTTGAAACGAATAGTTAACTTCGTAGATGCCTAGTGACAAAAATTACTGATATACATTTGGCTGACTTCCATGCCAACAGTTGAACACATCCATACATGTCCTTGATGTCAGATGTGCTTCTCAAAATGCATTCAAAAGCAGCAGGCTAGTTTAGGTACTGGAGAATTACATTCTTGGGGCAGTCCTGAATACTTCCCTGTGGGCATCTGCAGGAGAAAGTGTACTTGTGTCAAGCAAGGGAGACTTGTCAGGCCTGTGCAGGTTTGATTTTGAGAATGAAGTGTCACAGAAGGCAGAGCTGAAGCTGTAGCAAAGCACTAGGTTAGGAAAAGAACTTCCCTGAACAGTTGCATTCCTTCTAAATTAAAAGCAGAAGCTTATGCTGTGATGCCACCTATGGGACTTCTGTGGGGAGCCCTAGCCACAGTGTTTATATTTTTAATCTTGAGGTCGCACTTTGGTTTTAAAACCACAAGGACACAGTGTCCCCCAGAGTCTACCAAAATAAATGTTTGCCACGCTGTACCTAGCTATTTCTGTACATAATTTAAGGAAAGTTATATTCCTTCTCAGAAACTCTGGTATACTGCCTTCAGCAAATACCAACCTGAGCCAAACACCTCATACAGCTTATGAATGGCTTTCAGTCCTGTTAACAGTCCACAGAAGCATTTCTAAAAAGACCCTTAGCACATACTAGATGTTTTGTTAAAAAAAATAAATCATCAAGTTAGTACAATCTACAAAAAATCTTTTGAGTTACTGAAGCCAAACCAGCGGGAATTCTGAACCCCTGAATCTGATACATGTTTTGGAGAGGATTTCCGTATCATTTTTATAACACATTTGCAACACACTTTCTTCAGTCACAGAAGAAATGTTGCTAAATTTTGGCTTGCATTCCCGAAGTGATACACAGAGCTCCTGTTCAAGTCGAGCCCTACTGGATATTTAGCCGCTTTTATTCCGGCAAGTAGGGACTGCACAAATTCAACCTTCTTGCTGGGTGACATTTTTTTTTCCCTAAGTTGTCAAATAACTGCCTGGTGGATCCCACAGCACAGTGGGGTGGCTACAGGTAGATTGGATGCACAAAGTAAAACATGTCAAAGATGTATTGATTAAGTGATACGTGTTGCTGCAATGGGATTAATTGATCTGGAATTAACTTGCAAAGAGAAGATATGGCATGGATTAGAGCTTCAAATACTGGAGATAGCCACGTTTAAAAAAAGCAGAATAATCGAGGAGACCAGCAAAATGGTTAGCGTATATAAGTGCTACTTTTCAGCTACTCAGAGCTTTATTACAGAATCATTGAATAGTTGAGGTGGGAAGAGACTTCTTCAGGTCATGCTGCCATTGCCTTCATCTGGATCAGTTCGTGTCTGATGTACATCACTACTATACAAACGAAACTCAGGTGACCTGTTCAGTTTTGGAAGTGCTGTTATGGCTTTGAGAACAAGTACTGAATAATTAGTTCATTTCCAGAGTTTGTTCCAAGTGATGTTAACTCAGTCTCCTATTAATGTGGGTATTTTATAGTTTTTCTTTGTTGAGTGCCATTATCAGTGTGTGTCTTCTAACTGTGTAACAGAAAATGAGTAAGAAGCATAATGGATCATGAGTTACACCATCGGAGCAGGAAGGGTCACGGTAACTGGTAACATTTTGTGCTTCAAGCAGTGCTTCTGTTTTACACATATCCTTGGTGTGGCAGCAATGATACGAGGAGTTCAAAGAGAATTTCTGATTGTCTGGCCCTTGCACACACCCTTGTTGTTTGTGAAGTTTTTTAAACACTTGCCAAGAGTAACTGCTCTCCATGAATATCACGGAAGCATATTATCAGATTGCAATCAGGCCCTTGCCTATTTTTGAGTATGCTTAAGCCTGGCTAAAAATTGGTCTAAGAATAGTGAAAAGCATCGTGGTAGATTAGGTAGATAGGCAGACAGACAGACATGCACTGGAGATACGCTATTTCTGAGGTCAATGAGAGCAGCTCTCCTTCGACCAGGTGACCAGACAGGCATTCCATCTTTCTTACCCTGTAATGCATTTTCAAAATACATCAGATGACTCATCCTGAAAATGCTTATTTCTCTCCATGAGCAGTATTGAAACCATAGGTGGTTCATTCAGCCACAGGCCGTTATGATTTGTATAGCTAAACAGTAAGCAGGTTAACCCAACTTCAGGTTCAACTATGCTACTAGAAAGCATTTGATGACTGAAAGAGAAGTTCACCTCAGACTTGCAGAATGGCAACCGTTATGAAAGAAAAGCAATGACAAAATAAGGGGGTAACATAATTTGGTATCGTACAGTCAAGACTGCTGGCAGTTTTTGCATCACTACTAACTAACCTGAGAAACTTGTAACACAGCTCCCCACTGCATCCTATTACTTGCCGTGTTACTGAAGCTACAAAATTCTGTTGTCATTGGTGCTGCCTCACTCTTCCATCTCCCAGAAAATGGGTGAGAAGTCCTTGCTTGAGCTTGCTGGTGATGGTGCACCCCCATCACATCGCATATGGATGGAGATAGTTCCTATCTCTCTCTCCTGCTGGCATTCTGTTTAATGGTTTTATTACTCTGACTTTTTCTGCCTGTACAGCTTTAAAGCTAGGAAGGCAATATTTCATAATTAGTATGTTTTGAGGTACGATTATAGACCATAATTACACTTGCTTTGGCTGAAGAGGTAAACATGGGTGAGATTGTGATTGGGGTGCTTAGACAGGGTCATAACTCTCTATTCCCTGTTAGTAGCATGGTGGTCATTAGTTGTAAAATAATGAGAGCAAACCTTATACTACAACACAAGAAGTAGGTATCTGTGACTGCGATACCATGTTTTATATACATTACGGCTTGATGGCTCGGTTGAGCTAAACTCTGGAAGAGAGTTTGGATATCTAACTGAATTCCTTTTTTTTTTTTTCTTCACAGAGTATGGTAAGCACGGGAAGTCTACATCTGGGATCAGAATTCAAACAATGTTGTGAAACCACGGCAGTTGTTTCACTTGGAGGAAGGGAAAAAAAGCCCCAACAACAGAAAGGCAAAACTTGGAGAACTTCATTTGTGACTTCAGATGTGGGATTCCACAGTAGAATATGCCGTAACATGCAACCAGATACCTTAACAATGCTAACTTACATTGCAGTTTGGAGGTAAGACAGGTATTTTCCTTCCAGTCTAATATTCTGCAGTTTTCAAATCAGTTTAATGGGACATCATAGGAAAAGAGCTGCTGCAGTAACACCTCACTTCTGTATACGCTAGTGTGTGCACAATTAAAAAGGTAGCACTCATACATGGCACATACATAAGCGATGTCCATTAATTATGCTGTAGCATCAGGTTAGTTAACTCATGTAAGACAAAGTAATGGAGCACACAGATGTGTGCTCATCAGAGGAGTGCACTCTGTTGAGGAGAGGAGATCAGCAACCTCTGTTTTTAAAGAACATTTTTTTCTAAATTGTTATTAAAACCACATAGCCAAAGTTTTTGTAATTATTAGTGCTGTGTGAGAAAGGTTCGTTTGTACTCGCAAGTAGATATTCAAGTTGCAGCTGCTGCAATTAATGAAAGAATGAAAGGTGGAAATGATGATGGGGAGCTATGTGATGATGGAAGTTGTGGAAAGCTTTGAAGAATATGAAAAAGAGATAGCCATCAATTTTCATATTCTTAAAATGACTGTAATGAACCCTAAGAAAAAGTCTCCAGACTTTTCCAGCTGTGCCCATAGTCTTTCCTATGCTGCAACAAAACACACAGCAACAAGGAGGCACGATTAAGGAACGTGGCATATGATTTACTTCCGCTTAGCAGCGCCAAGTGCACAACTCGGTGTTCACCATAAGCCAAAGGAACACTCAGCAATTCCAAGTAACATTTTTCTTTTGGGAAATAAAAGAATTGGCAGACTATCCTAGAAAATTCAGTTATAAAAGCTTTGTAAATGCCAGTTTATGTTTCTGTGGTGGTATCCTGTGCCTTTAGGAGAATCAAGTTTCAATCCAATGAGATTTGTGAAAACAGGGAAACTAAACCTACTGGTTTTCCATTGCACAGAGAATCATAGAATCATAGAATAGTTAGGGTTGGAAGGGACCTTAAGATCATCTAATTCCAACCCCCTGCCATGGGCAGGGACACCTTACGCTAAATCATATCACCCAAGGCCTCGTCCAACCTGGCCTTGAACACTGCCAGGGATGGAGCATTCACAACCTCCCTGGGCAACCCATTCCAGTGCCTCACCACCCTAACAGGAAAGAATTTCCTCCTTATATCCAATCTAAACTTCCCCTGTTTAAGTTTTAACCCGTTACCCCTTGTCCTATCACTGCAGTCCTTAATAAAGAGTCCCTCCCCAGCATCCCTATAGGCCCCCTTCAGATACTGGAAGGCTGCTATGAGGTCTCCATGCAGCCTTCTCTTCTCCAGGCTGAACAGCCCCAACTTCCTCAGCCTGTCTTCATACAGGAGGTGCTCCAGCCCCCTGATCATCCTCGTGGCCCTCCTCTGGACTTGTTCCAACAGTTCCATGTCCTTTTTATGTTGAGGACACCAGAACTGCACACAATACTCCAGGTGAGGTCTCACAAGAGCAGAGTAAAGGGACAGGATCACCTCCTTTGACCTGCTGGTCACGCTCCTTTTGATGCAGCCCAGGATACGGTTGGCTTTCTGGGCTGCGAGCACACACTGAAGCCGGCTCATGTTCATTTTCTCACCAACCAACACCCCCAAGTCCTTCTCCACAGGGCTGCTCTGAATCTCTTCTCTGCCCAACCTATAGCTGTGCCTGGGATTGCTCTGACCCAGGTGCAGGACCTTGCACTTGGCATGGTTAAACTTCATGAGGTTGGCATCAGCCCACCTCACAAGTGTGTCAAGGTCCCTCTGGATGGCATTCCTTCCCTCCAGCGTATCAACCGAACCACACAGCTTGGTGTTACTGGCAAACTTGCTGAGGGTGCACTCAATCCCACTGTCCATGTCAGCGACGAAGATGTTGAACAAGACCGACCCCAACGCTGATCCCTGAAGGACACCACTCGTTACTGGTCTCCAGCTGGACATTGAGCCTTACTAAGCAGGTTCCTGAAGAGGCCAAAGTCTGCTCTTTTGAAGTCCAGGGCAGTGAGCTTGCTGCACGCTCTTCTCACTGTCCTGAGGATCTCAAATTCGAGCATCTCATGATCGCTGCATCCAAGGCTGCCCTGGAGAGTCACATTTCCAACGAGCCCTTCCCTGTTGGTGAGCACGAGGTCAAGCACGACACCTCTCCTTGTCGGCTCCTCTGTTACTTGCAGAAGGAAGTTGTCTTCCACACAATCGAGGAACCTCCTGGATTGCTTGTGCCGGGCCGTACCGTCCTTCCAGCTGATGTCAGGGTGGTTGAAGTCACCCATGAGAACAAGGCCCTGTGAGCGTGAGGCTTTTCCTATCTGTCTATGGAGTGCTTCATCCGCAGGTTCTCCTTGAGCAGGCGGTCTGTAACAGATCCCCACAGTAATGTCTCCCATAGCTATAGTCCCTTTAACCCTGACCCACAAACTCTCTGTGGACTGCTCACCTGTCCCCAGACAGAGTTCCATACTCTCCAGCCTATCCCTAACATAAAGGGCAACTCCCCCCCCCACCTGCCGGGCCTGTCTTTTCTAAAGAGTCTGTAACCTTCCATTCCAACACTCCAGTCATAGGAGCCAATCCCACCATGTTTCTGTGATGCCTATTATATCATACCCCTTAGACGTGCACACATCTCTAATTCCTCTTCTTTGTTCCCCATGCTACGGGCATTTGTATAGAGGCATCTGAGCCGAGCTCCAAATGAAGCCAGCTCATTGGCTGGAGCGGCTGGGATATCTCTATATTGCTCCGAGCATTTATTATAGGTTCTGGCAACTGACTGGGTGTGTTGGGATGGAATGATGCCCCCCTCCCCCAACACATCTAGAGAAGGCCAGATCCGATAATATTTTAAAGACAATATTCTGTCCAACACTATGGTTACTTCACCACTGACGGTTCCCGTGCTGAGAACTGCAGAGGGTGCTACTGTTGATAAAAATCTGTGTAGCACAGCACTGGAATTAAGGATCCATGTTGTCTTGGACAATACTAGAAGCATTCAGAGATCAAAGCCACAATTTCACTCCAAGTTACTTTGTCTTCCTGACTGTTCTAGTATGAGTTAAAAATACCATAGTGGTTTGTTTGTTTTTTTTTCTCTAGTTTTGAAATGTGATTTGCATTCCTCACATCTTTTTTTTTGATTCATCTGGGTCTTGACCGAGGTCTTAGAGCTGTGGTTCAGGGTCACGAGAAGTCTGTTGTTATGGGTATGAGCAGCATTTAAGAAAACATTCAGCTGCGAGGTACTGATCCAGAGTTTACATTGCCACTTCAAATGTGTTAAAAAATCAAAATGCACGCAGCCTAACAGATTTAACACATGCTCAGAGAATGTGATTATGACAGCATTTGTTTTCCAGCATAAAAACCAGACAGGCTGCTCCCCTGTATCTTGTATTGTGGCCAAGTCATGTGCCTACTTCTGATCTGGATGAAGTTGGTGCTCAGATCAGCTGGGGGTACACCCAGCCATTGCTAATGACAGTACAGCCACAGCCTTGCTGGCAGCAGCTCCATTTCTGTACGGAGTTAATGGCTGCAAATAGTTAAACTTACTTTCTTATGGCAGAGGAACTGAACTTCTGGGGGCTGATAGCTGTTCCTGACCAATGTCAGCACTCATGCTGGTACTTGGAAGCAGCTCTAATTATCCTGACCAGGAGGGACTGGAGTGTTGCTAACTCAGAGCAAAATGAACTGCTGCTAATGGGTGCACCTCAGAACACAGAAACCCAGAGACATCTGTTTCATCTTTTTGCACTCCTATAGCTAAACAATGCCACATATACACAGCATAACAAATCAATCAGTTTGATCCTGCATCTTTAATTGCAATTTGTACTTGGAATCTAAATTTAAAACTATTATTACTCTCTAGGATTATTCAGAAGTGTTTTAGAAGACTGCTAGCTTAGAAGGAGAATCGGAACTGAAAAAAAACAGATTGAAAACCTATGCATATATTGCAGCTGATGCTGCAATCCAACCACAAAGTTGCAAACTGAAGAACCTTGCCAAATACAACGGAAAGCCTGTGCCAAAACAGAAGGGTGGCTCTTTACAGCAAGAATCTATAAGGTTATTAAGTACTGTCAGAGCTACAGAACCATCAAAAGCCTTTGGCTCAGGTTCCTCTTCTTACTGGACCTGGCCAAATGAAACAGAACCTAGATTTTAAGGAAGGCAAATCAGAAAATATTCTTGGGGGAGAATAAATACATTTTGTTTTAAGATGGAACAGGTAGTAATACAACAAATTGGGAAGTCATTTAAAGGTTCATAGATACGTTATATATAGCTAGAAATAATCAGCACAGGTCTGATCATCTAATGAAAAATTTAAGGTAACAATCTTTCTTTATATAAGCAATGATAAGGTTTCTGCATTATTTCATGAGTTCTTGCATCCTCAGGAAAAGGCTATCCTTTATGTTTTATTCTCCTTTATGTCCCAGAAACTGCAAGGAGAAACCCACCCTTTTATGTGAGCTCTCACTTTTAAGCATTTTACTGCTGCCCTTTGGGTAAGTCTCCTTCACGATACCTAGCATGAATATGTGTTTGAATACGTAACTTTGTTCACGTTGAAGAATGCAGAAGGGGGAATGTCAGTGTATAGTAGTTTGTAGCAGCGATGTGCTAAAGCTACATGTACTAAAAATAACATGGATCTATTTCTAAGTAACAGTAGCCCATAGTTTGAGAATAATGGACTAATGTAAAGGTTTGACCTCCTCCACTCTCTCCCAGAGAGCACTGGAGACTCTAAGTAGAAGATAAAGAACTTATTGATCATAAAAGCTGTTGCTATGTTATGCTTGCAGAAATCTTATTTTAAATCATTCAAAATTTAAATAAAACTTAGTATATTTAAATATATTCTAAAGGATTTAATGTATATATTATGAAAAAGGTTGTCTGAAATGGGAAATATTAGTTATTTTATATGTCATTTTGAGAACAAATGAATCAGTGTTCGTAAGATCTGAAAATGATTTAATAAGCTAAAAATTTCCATGTACTGCAATTAGAAGTATTTCTTTAATCATAGAACCTTAGCTCAGGTTGGAAGGGACCTCAGGGCATCTGGTCCAACCTTTCAGTGCTTTATCTAGAACTTTGTCCAGTCGCATCATGAAAACGGCCAGTTATGGGGGACTTCACCACATCCCTGGTGATTGATTGTTCTCACTGTATAAAGTTTGTTTCTTAAGATGAAGTGCACATCCTTTTCTCCATTTAGCAGTGTATGTACAAAGCCCATTAAAGTTAAGACATGTTTTGCACTATTAATGTCACCTTTGCTTTCATACCATACTGGTCATACTCAACCAGTCTCCAGTAATGCAAATGTTGGTAGTATTATATTTGTATAGACTGATCAGCTTCAAGTATAATAACTGAATCTTTGGCAAAAGCTGAGGTACTACTTACTTAATGATAAAAGGGTATCATTTTTACTGTAGTAAAAAAGTGTCATAAACTGAGTAAAGATGTATAAAGAACACTTTCCTTTTCAGTCAAGATACATACATGCAAATCTCCACATTATGACCCTGGGTAAAGTAGCATAAAACTAGAGCATGAAAGAAGAGTGGGCTATGAAGTGACTGTGTGGTTGGTTCAAAGTGATGATTTCGTGGCCTCTTACTTACAGAAATGACTATCATCACATGAGCAGAAAGCATAAGCCAGAAATCTCTTGTTCTTATTTGCTCTGACATTTGCCCCTGTGGCTGATCTACTCCTAGGGACGTACACGCAGGCACTGCCGGCATCTCCGCTTTGCTGTCACCCTGTTGAAAAGAGCCAAACTAAACAAACTGAAGCATCTCTCTGGAGCCAGTTATTGACGCGAACTCTGGTTTTCAGTAGACAAGAAAGTAATGTTTTGTAAATGTTTCAGCTGGGTCCTTTTATAAAAGCAACAAACAGGCTTGTGCTGCTTTGAAGTGCCCTTGTGCTGTCTTCATTCCTTCTTAAGTGGACCCAGATTTCCACACAGATGGTGATAGAACATCATTAGCACTTAAAGGAAAAGCACATCTGGAACCTCTATCAAATTTTGCCACCATTTGGTTCAAATTTCATACGTTGCAAGTAAAACTCCTTTGAGGTGGTCCAAGGTCTTGATAAAACCTAGAAAACACTGAAGTACTTCTGTTCATCCAGCAAGAAGAACTTAGGCCTTCTGCACTGTGGATGCTGGATTTGTGTCCAAGAAATTAGGAATATACAAAAATCTCACTGGTTCTGTACATATCTAATTTTAGCTAAATGCTAAGCAAGCTAACAACATGTTGAAGCTATGTACATTGGCTACATATTTGCTAATGACTGGAAAAAAATAAGGAATTCAATAAACCATCTGAATTGCTTGCAGTTTCTGAGAAATGATCTAAGCCATTTCAGCTCAAAAAGCTTTTCTGATGCATTCATTATACTCTTGTATCCAGGTTTCTAAAGAATTCACAGAAGAAAATTCAGAAACAGATGGATTATCAACATATTCAACAAGTTTTTTCTATCTAGACTTTGATGAGAATGTACGTGAGTCTTCCTGGAGTTATTTGGCAAGTACACTTCCAAAGATTGTCTGCATTTGTATTCTCCTACCAAAAGCACTCAAACTATATACAGAGTACAACTGTACCTAAAATATAAAACTGCTCTTCTCACTAAGAGACAACAAACAACAGAGCTACGCTTAGAAAAGCAACTGATGGAGGTTTCAAGGAAACTCAATCTGTCACCTTGCAGTTACACACATCTAGTCTCTCAGTTTGCTTTGGAGAAGGTTGAGCCTTAAAGTCTAGGTACAAACAAGGCAGTAATTCTCTCCGTAACGTTTGTGCAGATTTCCAGCTGTAGATGAGAAAATTATCTATCTTCCAAATCAAAACTGAGGATGACTTGTTATCTTACCCAAGAGGGTTGCATAAAGACAGGTATGTTCTTCTTCTAAGTAGAGTCTGACACAGGTAGCATAAACTTACTGGCATGTGACACAGATCTGGTTATACAAACAAGCAAATCAACAAAACCCTAAGCCCCCCTCCGCTTTGAAATGTACTTTATTTGAAAACATTAAACTGTGTGTCACACATGTATGTAACTGCAGTTAGTTTTAAGTGTATTGCAGAATTCTCCAAAATTGCTTACATTAATATACAAGGATACATAACAAAGTATTTTATTAAAATAAAAAGCTTTAATACTTTCGCATTTAAGATTTAGCAGAAAATAACTGCTACAAACATGCTACAACGACATACACTTTCAAAAAGTTTTCAGTGCTTTCTTTCAAAGTTCAGCATTTTGGTAAAAATAAGTTTTTCTGTATATACTTCAAAAGTTGGCTATCATAATACTGATATAAAATACTTCATGTAGACTAAGGTCAGGTGCATAAAATACAGTAAGTAATAAAACATACTGTTTGTATAAACATTTAAAGTATAAATTTCATTAGATAACATGCAAATACTGCAATATTTTAAATGGCACTTAAATATAGATACTGAGATTCTTTATAATTTTGCATCCAATATGAGTTTCTGAAATGTACAAAACTATAAAAAGAACATACTTCTTCACTGAAGTCAGGTACTAGTATAGAGCTTGATTGTCATTTTATGAGCACTGAGCCCAGTGTCCTGTAAATCTTCACCAGTCCAGGTAAAGACGTCTACTGAAATAGGCCCACTGCTCATTAGTTTTCTTCATTATAAAATATGAAAGCATATTTACATGAGAACAAACTCTTAAATTTTGGTAAGTAAGTAGCAGCAACTTGTTTCTTCCAAAAAATGATGTTTAAAATAGGTGCATGTTCTTTGTTGTCACTGTTACGCATCTAAGTAATATAGAATTAACATTCTTCAATAAACTCAAAACACTGTTTTCTTCATTGCTGAGAAAAACCCCTGTAAGATCCCTTCTTGCACAAATCATAAGTCCGTAGTATCAGAACCTTCCAAAGTATTTTTGCTTCCAAGATGAATGGAAAACAATCTGATTGTGCTGAAACAGCCATCTGACTAGTAACCAATAAAAGAATAATCTTTTCAACATTATTCCAAATACAATAGTTCTTCATTGAAAAATATTAGTTCATGAAATCTTCTACAATTTTTGTTTCCTGGTTTAGTGACCAACAATTCTGAAAGTCCTTCACAATATAAACAACTGCCATATTCATGCATTAAGCAGTTACATATAATATATTAATGCTGACAAAGTGAATAAAAGGCTTATGAACAGGGAGTGCAGAACTGGCACCACTTTAACAGAAGGAGAAGAAATGCTAAATGAAACTTGTACTTGAGACGCAATTAGAGCTGACAGTGGCACATGTGATGCTAATGTTGGACTGTCTGAATTTATCAGTGACTCTATCTTTTCTGCTTCTTTATTGCAGGCTTCAATCTAAGGAAACAAAGAAAAGGTTATTATTTCTCTTTTTGCCATGGAAGAACATATCCTCACTGGTTTTGCACAGGTTAACAAGCAGAAAGTAAAAAATTAATCAACAGTTCCAAGATGATAATAATGCAACACATAGGTAAAGCCTTCGTTCTATTGCTCGTAACTGTTCCTAAAATAATACTGTAAGAACTCTGAGCTGCATTTGTTGGCTTACCTCTAGACTTGAGTAGCGTGAGCATTAGGTTTTTGTTTGCTAGCATGAACTAGCTATGACACAGCAAGCTGGGCAGCTTATCAGAATGTTATTTCCTTTTTAGTGTCGTAATAGCATTTTGGGATCTCCCAGCACTTTTTACCGTAAAATGGAAAGGAATATTAAATCCAGGATGGTCTCAGAGTAGTATTAACAGATCCTCTCTGGTATGAACAACTGCTTGACATCAAGATGCTTACAACATATTAATAAGATCAGTATACGTGATGTGCTTCAGCCTAATATCACATATGCTTCAATCTACTTTAACCTTGACACCAGAGACAACCATTTCATATGCAAGTATACATTTAACATAATTAATATTCATGGAAGAGGCCAGTAAAGATATTTTATTTTTATCAGTTTACGTTTTCTGTTGTTTTTGCCATAGAAAGTTGAGGGTTCCGCATTTATTGATTTTAAAACAAAAATGATACTACTTTACCCTTGGCCTTCCTTCACCTCTCCCCTGTAATTACCCACACGCAAAAGCCTCTTATGAGAAAAGCAGAATTCTCAAGACACATTTTACCACCCGTAACAGTAGCCACTCAGATTTGGGTCAACAGAGAAATCCCCTCAGATTCAGTACACAAAACCCCACACAATTTAAAACCTGCTATATTGAAAAATTGTGAAGTGTACACACATGAAAATGAAGTCCATGCTGGGTGAACAAAATAACATTGTTTACCTGCAGTGGTTTGGGGTTTTGATCCACAGGAATGATGAGAATCACAATTTCAGATTCTATACTTAAGTATCCAAACACATCACACTGTGGCACTGAGACATGCAGGCGGATTTTTTCAAGTATGTCAAGTACTGTTATAGGCTTTTTATTTGTTACCTGGAACAAAACAAATTACTTCATGCATGGTATCTGTTACAGCAGCTTGTACTCCCATGCTGGGAAACAAAAGGCAGAGCAGCCCTACCAGCTGGCACTCCTTTACCATCACAACAGCCCATTCCAAGAGCCACCAGAAATGAAGAGCTGTGGTTTTGTGAAGACACAGATACGTCTATAAATATGAAAACATGGGACATTTCAACATCACTACGTAACTACTGGGTAAACACATTTTTTTCTTAAAATTCTCATCTCTGTTCTGCTGTCTGTATCTGACAGTTTGATTGTAGACGCTCAGTCTGTTAAAGGAATGCCACACCTTTACTCCAGGTCACTTCTGGATGTGTTTAACAACATAGATAGACATCAACACAAATACTTGTGACTTCCTGTCATCCTATTGTGTTCTGTTTTCTAGCTTCAACTTCAAGAAATCCATCCTTCTTACCCTACTGCAACTTTGTTTCTTTTAAGACCCCTGGTGCAGGACCTTAACAAATGGAAAACTGGGAAATCTTATTAAGACTACATGAATCAAATTTGCAAGCTGTCACACAACACTTACATTTTTACCAGATCTTTGAGGGATTTGTGCATCATAGCCCCATTAAAACGTAGTCTGACACTCTGACTGATTAGCAAATCCTGTTCAAACAGTCTTAGAACAGAAGCACATGGATACTTCAAGGGTGATGGGTAATGTCAAACTTAGATTTTAATGTCTTAGGTCAGAAATCTAGTAGATCATATTAGCATTTCAGCAATCTCTATTTTTTTTTCTCTGTATAGATGCTGTCTTTTGTTTCCTGCTGTCTTTACAAAAAAGGCCAGAAGGGGGAAGGTTATGTAAAGGAGGGGGGAGGGAAGGGAAAAACGTCAATTTGTAGAACTTTTTTTCTCAAGTTTTTTCTCATATGAACCACCTGTCTGAACTAAGATAGGCATACAGTGCTGCTCCTTGCCTTCTTGGTTTGGTTAAAGTGTGTGTTAGCATTCCTAGCAATGATTTCATCTATCTGAGACTTAAACATCTCCAGTAGGATGGATGCATATGCTATATATACATACACTGTCAAAAGAGCGAGCTGCACACCAGTCCTGTAGCTTTATTGATGAAATCAGAGGAGATCAATATTACTAACATTAAATTAATGTAGATGAAAAAAGTATCGAATCTACTCAAATACACAGCTGAGTATTTTCTATGGTATTATTAGGAGATATTTGCTGGCTAGAATAACAAAGGCACAGAGCTTCTAACTCCCTAAGCTCAGGGTAGTGTCACACCAGGCAGTCTCTAGGTGGCTGTGACCAAGTTCGAGATGGTCTCTGGGGGCTTATTGACGACCCCTGAATGAAGTTTTCAAAGGAGAAGGCTTCAATCAAACTTCAGTAACTTCTAGTATTTGCTAAGAGAATGCTGACTTGAATGTTTGAGAGATCACATATTTTACATGTAAAGAGATACATACGTTTATAGGAGTTCTGAAAACTTGAAGACTGTGTATTGTGGTGTTAGATGAGCAAGACGAGGAAGTCAGCAAGACTGCCCTGCCTCTCCTCCCTGAACTAGAGTCCAGCAGCATTCAGCTGGTGGAAACTACACTCCTGGGGGTGTTACAAGTCAGCTGAGCAAGCTGCTTGAATGGGAGCTAACTTGCTTTGAGGGGGAGCTAACTTGCTTTGAGCAGGGGGTTGGACTAAAAGATCTCCAGGGGTCATGCTCAGGTTAAATTACTCTATGTTTTGACAGTTATCTCTACTTCTAAAGATACAAATTAATGCGATTTTATGCTGTTTTGGTGAAATTATTTCTTGATATTTAAAAATTGTAAATTGTGCAGATGCAAGCATGAGTTATTTTGCTTTACTAGTCATGATCATATTACTCTATTTTGTTGTGATCGCATGCCAAAAATCAAGCATTCTGCTCTGTTCCATATACTGAAGCATAAAAGCAGGGGTCAATGAAGTGCAATCCTTTTATACACCATATGGGGAGTCTGTTGTGTAGCATGTTGTATTCACTTATCAACATGAGAAGAGCCATCTTACACTGGAGGTTTTCAGAAAGCAGCAATGAAGGGATGCTGTGTCTAACTTAAGGAGATGTTAAATTAAAATCGAGCATTTTAGTTGATGAGCAGCAAAATCAGTCACAGCTATCAAGGTAACCCAAAGAATGTAAACCAATCCAATTTAAAACATAGACAATGTCAGAACTAAGTTCCCTACATTAGGAAATAGTGAACTAGCAAAATAATCTTAACAGAAAGGCCATAAATAACAAGTATATGCTGTCTTTTACAGCCATGGGATAGATTCATTTCCCATCTCATTTGTCTTTACTACTAGAAGACATTTAAATTGCAAACTTGAATGTGCTTGTTTGTGCCTACTCTTGTTTTGCTTTGCATTCTAATTCAATTTCTACACCTCAAATTGTGAAATAAAGTATAAACAGTATAAAGAAAAACCCAAACAACAAATCACACACTACCTGCTGAAAAATAATTGGTTTTATAATGTGTTAGCTGTTCAGGAGAGAGTATACAGTAACTTGGCTTTTCCATGTACCATTTAACATGGGGCATGATAAACTACTTACCCTTGCAAAAGTATCCAGCTTGTCTTTGTCATATAAGATTCTCAGCATTCCAGCACAGAGTGGACAGCATGCTCCTATGTGAATAAACAAAAATATCAGAAAAAAAAAAAAAAAAAAGGAAACAGACTTCTCTTTCAGGTAAAGAGAGGTCAATAATTAAATGTTAACTGAGAATGGAAATAGCAAAACTAACAAAGCAAAGTAAATGTTTCAATTTGACAGCAGAATTGCACTATTTCTAAGATTTTTTTTAACGTTGAAAACATAATGCAAAAGCAATCACCTTTCAACACAGAGTTACTACTATCAACATGAAGCAACAGGATGAATTTGCATTTGTTCAAAGAGGATACGTTACTGTAAGCTAAGAACCACAGGCACTTTGTGTGCAACAAGACAAGGATTTGTATGGATGCATGCAAATGCACCTACAGAAATAATTCAAGAGCTGAAATAGCTAGGACATGACAGCAACAATTATGCACATTGCAAACATTAATTTATGTAATGATACCATGTTGGTGATCAGAATATTTATAAAATAAGGAGGGGAAAATGTCTTGTCTGACAGATTTGTATTTAACACAGAAGCATGTCCTATTTCTTCTACTGTCCTTCTCACCCTTTCAGAAACCAAAGGGCTAGTACTTCAACTTTCTACCATAACTGTGTATTTAATTTACACTCCCCACTTATATGTAATTAACATTCACAGTGATTTTTATGATATTAAACATAATACCAAAGCATGAACATCCCTTTTCAAGCCTGTAAATGAGAAAAATGCATAAAACTCTTCAAAAACTAAGCTTGCTTTGCTCTGTGTATTATGTGTTGATAGTTACTGTTTCACAAAGGAAGTATTTGTGATAACAAAAAACCCCACAGTTCAGAAGAGCACAACTGCAGAACTATTCATACTGTTCCTCTTTCACAGCACTGTAAATACATATGGTATCTTACTCTGTCTTCTAATTAAATATCATCTTTGTTCTTCTGGGAACTGTATTGTGATGACAGTTTGGCATTCCAGTGTGGTATCTCTGCTGCCACTTATTAAAAATTACTCATTTGATTCCCAGTGACATTTTACCCTAGACACTACAGACGTCATTTGTTTCCCCCAAACCATTCCTATGGGTACAGCTGCAAGTTTCTAGGCTGAAGGAGCATGGCTCCTAAAGCCAGGGCCTTTCCCCCTCAGAATTACTTGGATGAGTCCTTATACTGGCTTGTTCTAGCTGTAAATGAAGATCTCTATTTCATCCTTTGTCTTAGAAGTCTCAAAGACATTATGGAACATAATATTTTAAAGCATAAGTTTTGTTCCAAATATACACCTGTTTATACACATAGCCTGGAGACTCCTACCTGCAGTAAACTTCAACAACAAATTAACATACCTGGTGCAATAACTGGTTTGCAGCCAGTAGCAGAAAGCTGGGGACATTTAACAAAGGCACACTCCGTATGAAAACTGTAGTCTGAGAGAACACCTACAGCCTGACAGTGTCCATAATAGTCAACAGCCACACGGTCAGAATAGGCAGCACAGACGCTGCTGTAGGTTTCACCATTATGTCCACATACAGGTTCCACTGATCTGCAAAACGGCTGAAAAACACAGAAATGTTTCAAAGATCAATTTATTCATGCTCTAGAAACTTCAGAGTAGTTTCAAAATTAGGAAAAACAAAGTTAATGGGAATTTGCTGCTAAGATGTCTGTCAAGCGTTCAAAAAAGTAGGAAATTAGCATAAATAATGTGCCAGTTTATGAATGGGTAATAAATGCAAAGAGTAAGTACTTAAAGGAGGTGACAGAAAAATGTAAGTTGGAATCTGTGAAACGTACAGTAAGACATGTTTTGGGAAACAACAATTTTTTTCTGTGTTTCTGCTTAAATAAAATGACCATTTAATCTACATTCACTTAAGTTAATCAGAGATTATTATAATTTGATTATGCAATAAAGTATATTTTATTCATTTACCAGTAAAACATTATTAATATTTTAATGTCTTATTAATAACTTACTTATGCCTTCCTCTCCATGTGTTTTTGTGTTCTTAAAATCTAGTGTGTGCATGTATTTCTAAGACATTGAGAAGCTATGTTTACTTCAAAAGAGTAAGATCCATTGTAAGATACCTCTGTCAAAATATTTCTTATTAAGACCTTTACAGCTAAAAAATACATTTGTTATGTCCTTTTTCTCTCAGAAAAAGGTATCTAGCATGTCATTCAACTCGCACACATGTAAAAATCTTAGAAAATAGTCATATAGTTTCTTCCCATCCTGCCTGTGCATATATATTAGTTCAACACATTGATTAGGTCAAATGCCAATAAACTTAAGCTTTTGAATATGGACAAAAGCAGACAGAATTGTTGACTCTTTGCAGACAAGGTATGACTAGTTCTTTTGTCCAAAGTCTTGTGAAATGACAGAACTCATTCCATAATTTCTTGCTAAGGTCTAAATATTTTATTAAACTAATATTTCAGTAAGTCACCATAGCTATACAATTACTGTATATCCTCTAAAATAGTAAGACAGTTACAGTTTCTATGTTACACACCTAAGCTAACAACAAAACATACAGAGGACAAGTAACTGTGAGCACTCAAATACTTTCATGTCTTGCAGTCATCTTTCCTATAAAAGCAAGAGTGAAAACTTAAAGCTACTGGTGCCAAAAACTTTGTGAACATGGATACAACTAGACATACAGCTGCTGGAGAAAACACACAGCCATGCAATATTCCTTTGATTCTTACTGTTCAAGGGCTGAACATTCTCTGAGTATCTCATGAGATATCTGATGTGCAATGAGAAGAATTATCTGTACTTAACGAGGTTGCTGAAAAAGGGCAAGAAAAAGAAGGTATAAAGACAGAAAAGCAGAAACTAAAAGTGGGTTAAAAGAACAACAGCATTTATAATACAGAAAAAGCCTGAAAAAATGTTCTGTACTTAAAAGAATATCCATCAGCTGAGAACAAGAGAACATTTCAAATTAATCTCCATAATTTGAGAAAAACCTGGAGACACATCACCTATCAATGGTAAAGCCAGTAACTTTGAAAGAGTAGCTCCTGACTTGTAAAGTGACAGAACTAGCTTGTCTACTAACGGTGTAGGAAGTGGTGGGATAGAAGAAGTAAATCTAATCCTAATCTGTCTCAGGGATTAATATGAAGACTAATCCAATCCAGACAAAGTAAAGAAGGTATTACAGAATGCTTAGTTTCCAGCAAAACTTAGGTGTAAATAGATCCTGAACAATGACCTTGGTAAACCTGGGGCACAATCACACATAACGCTAAAGCCTGTCTATGACTGGGCATTAGTATTTATTTAAAACAAGTTCGAATTGGTAAAAACTAGCATTTAACTAACCAAGGAACTGTTCTAATTACTGCTAATGTATCTCAATGCAAACTTTAATAGTGAAAAATACAGGAAGACAATATAAATATCAGAGTATTATTCCCCAGAAAAATTATGTAAAGCTTGTGACTGGTTTTGAGACAACTGTTAACTGAAGCAGAGAAACAGCTGACAAAATTCTGAATTTTTTTTTTTTTTTTTTTGGTACTAGTCAAGATTACATTTTTAAAGACTACTTTCAATGAAAACATTTTTGTAACGTATAAAACCCAGCATATTTTGAACATTAAAGAACAGAAGATTAGATATTTTTTGCTAGAACCGCTTCCTACCTGGCATGGTCCTCGGTATGCTAAAGTTTTTCCTTTTTGGTACAAAGTACACAAGTTATTGTATTCCACATTGTCTGTGTCACAAACAGGATCCCGTGTCTGGTCACAATTTAACTGCCTTGGCACACATTCATGCTGGCTACATTCAAACTTTCCAAAACTAGTCAGGCAAACTTGCTTCTTTGGTATGCACCTGCATAAAGTAATAATAACTTCATCTAAACATAAAACATTCATAAAACATTCTGAAAGGCCAATTTCAGGTCCCATCACAAAGCTGGAAATGGTTCACACCATGTTTAGTCAATGTATGTGAACACAACTGCAGATTCCTCTAAAATTTAACTTTCATACCAAGTATTTTTCAAGGGACTTTTTGAAAAGGCTTGGATAAACTTCTTTTTCTACTCCTAAGTTTCATTTTGTAAATGCATATTTAAGGAAAACTAGAGAAAACATAAAAACTGAATTGCAAGAGAAGGACATCATATTGCAGAGGTCTGGTTTCACCCTTCCTTGAGAAGGTAGTGAAAACAAGACAAGATCATATGCTTTCAATTACAAATAATAATTGGATTCTGGCTTTGTAGGTTAAGTACATTACATCACATCCAATCTTGGGGATGACTGCAAACAAATGGAAAAATCTAGTATTAACACCATTTTCTTTTATTTGGCATGTCATCCCTCTCAAGCCTTCACAGATAAGAGCAATAAACAGTAGAAATTCTATCCTCTTTATATTGAAAATGTACCTTCCATAGTCTTACCTGCAAAAAAATTGCCATATGCCCTGGAAGATGTCCCCCTGCTAGAGAAATGCCAGCCAATAGTGTTTGATGAACAGACTGATGAAAGGCCAAATGGCATTTTTAACAATCTCCTTCTCCTGTGTGTAACAACAATGCTACCACTGGATTACTTTTTCCAAGCACTGCTGGCCTCTGTATTACACATATTCCTTTTATATTAGGGAAGACTCAGAAATTCTGAGATTTAAACATTTTACAAGTAGAATCTATTTAAGATCTTACATTCCAAGTGCTTCAGAGACACTTTAAAATGAGCATGTTTAGTTTACACTATGTTATCAGACTGACCCAGAAAACTTGTACAGTCCCTTACTGAAACCACAAAATGTGGTTCTAAGCAAAATGGTATTCTGCAACTGAAAATCTTCTCTGTATTTTCCAAATTAAAAATATAAAAGATAAAAAAGTATATATCCACAATGCAGCTTCGAAATTCCAATTTTTAATGCCATAATGGCTACTACAGCTACAAAACTACAGTGGATTTGCTGCAGTTTTCTGCACCAAAGAATTTAAAGTGCAGAAAGAGGAAAAAAAAATTTGCTATAATCGGTTTTCATGAAAGCACAGTATTACACAACTTCTTATGGTGGCTTGCTTTCAAAACAGAAAAATGTACAAATTTAAAGGAGACTGCAGTATTGCACAACACTGAGAAAATTGAAGACAGAGACCAAGATTATGAGCCACAGACTCTGATTTCTGTAAGAAAGGTCATACTTTCTTTTCTCAAAGTACATTAGGAGACACTAGTACAGAGCATTTTGTTTTAGTATGTCTATATGCATTTGACTTTTTCTGACATCAAAAAACAAGAAGCTATACAGACATAATTTTCAGAAGGTTCAATCTAATTAAAAGAAACTCAAGCATTCCAGAATGATTGGTATTTTCCTATTTTAGAAACCAGAAGCATGTACTCCAAGTCAGGTGTGGGTTTTTTTTTTTTTTGTTTAGAAGAAGATGTGAACCAAAGGAGTAAAAAATACACATCCAGTTCAACAAAATTTGATTCTCCCACTTTTGAAAGGATGCCTCAATTATCTTCCTATAGCTGGTACCTGCATAATGAATTTAAATGATATAGCACTACAGAAACGGAACCAAAAACTGTCAGTCATTACAGTCCATTACTAACTGTGATGAACATAAAGAAGCTACTTCAAACAGTTTTTTATTGGAGTATCCCAAAAATAGAACGTTACTATAATATACAACACATTGAAATAAAAAGTAAACCTCTTTTGCAAGTAGAAGATGCCAAAGAAAAGTTTAAAACCATTCTGTTTTTACCTCTGATTTTTATTACAAGGGTTAGGGTTACAAGGATCCTTGGAAATACACGATCCAAACTCAAACTGATTGTCTTGGAGCCCAACGCAACGAGCTATACATGCACTTGGATACGTGCGTCCATTCTGACCACATACTGGTACAAACTGATCTACGCAGTTACACGGTAAACCTGTAAAAGCAACACACAAAACAGGAATTTCATTCACGCTTATTTTCTGTGACATAAGATACACAAAGGGTCATTAAGACATCTTTTCCTTCCAGCAAATGGAAGGATGTGCCATATCTTCAGCCAATTTCTCCCTCCTGTATTTTAGCAATGCTATACACGCTTATAAGTAGTCGCAAGGGAAGTCTGTGCCCTGCCTTCCTGCTGATTCTAGTCAGCTTTCTCCATTTTCTCTCCAAACTCCTTATCTCTTGTCCTGAGTGGCATTACGCTGTCTCTGTTTTTTAGATATTTTGATGTATTTTGTTTTTCAGTACTGTTGTTTTTTTTTTTTAAATGTATGCATTTTTTTCTGCAGTGCAGGTTGGACATGAGGAAAACAAACAGTTAAGAGAACATCATAATAGTAAGTTATCAGGTATTTTCCATTAATACTGTAGATAGAATTTAGAAGCTAATCCTTGCTGTAAGAATATTAAGATTACAGTTTCCATAGTTTGGAAAGTTACCTGTGAACTTCCGACGTTCATCTTCTGAACTATGCTCAGTCAGACACTGACGTGTAGAACATATCAAGTTTCCAGCAAAACATGAACAGACATTACAATCTATATTAAAGGACGTTCCATGGCCTTAAAAGAAATTAAGTAAATGCATACAATTAATACAAATATACCAGAAGACTATATACTCATATGTATTACATAGATATTACGTTTTCATTGTTAATTGTTCATGGGATTTCCCTTATTCAGTTTATTTTACTCCTGCGATTTCTTTTTTTTCTTTTATTTCAAGTTTTACTTCATTCATTTAAAGTTTGTTCTCAGGTGGTTTTCATTAAACAAGGAAGCACTTTATCCTTTCAAAGCTTGTGTAAGTTAGGTTTTCTCTTCCTTTTTCAAGAACAGTTTAAAGCTGCAAAAAGAAATACACTCAGAAGACAAAAGTGCTAGATAAATTCTGGCTAGCAAGCTCCATATTTTTTTTAAAGGTAAAGCTTTTATAAGGATGCATTCTTCTCCTAAATTAATTTTATATAACACTGCTAAAGTTTCAATCATAGTCTCATACATAATGCATGGTAGTGCTCATTTCTTTCCTTTCTGTGTACTTTTTGTCAAGAGGTGAAGACTGCCAATGCTTCATTCCAGTCTTCATTGTTTTGCAATATCCATTAAAGCCGTAATTTCAGCCTCAACAAGCAAGTTACTTGTTACTCAACAAGTTATAATGCAGCTTTGTCCAAAGCAGGGAACGAGAAAGATTGTAGCAAAGCTGAACAGAAACCCAGATCTAGATTCAGCTCAAAACACACACAAATACAGAGAGGTCTATGTTCACCTACTGGCTTTTGGAAATGAGTTCTTAATAATGCAACTTATACCACCGGAGTTGCTTTTCAAGGATGGAGCAGTCTGCCCAATTTTTGCTTTTTATAAGTTAGTAACTTTTTCATACATGACTCAAAGATTCAAACTGTAAACTTTGGGAATATTTGTTCAATTTAGGCATTCCAGTTTGGTTTTGTGAACTGTCCATATGACTGCCCTTCATGTAAAATCATTCATGTTGGTGTCAGCTGATTGATCCATAACCGAATCAGTTATTAAAGACTACCAACAAACACACAGCTCTTCAAGGAAATAGAAGAGTAGCTGTGCCTTACAAAATAAGGCAATTCTCTTTAATCTTCTTTAAAAGGGTTGAGATTAAGGATTAGAATATTTGAGAAATATTGCAGGGGCACAAGGAAAATCCTCAGCACAGTCTCTGGACATCCAATGCTATTAAAAATAGACTAAGAGTACCCACAAAGTTGGAACTGAGGAAATGGGCAACCATTTATAGTTAGTTACACTATGCTTAAAGCTCAAAACTACAGCATGCTTAGAGCAGATCTATTTGGTTTATTGTTTGTCCTGGGTTCAGCAGCAGCAGTCATTTTTCTACTTCTTGGTAGCTGGTGCAGTGCAGTGTGTTGACTTTTGGCCTGGGAACAGAGCTGATAACGATGATGTTTTGGCTTGGCCAAGGACTTTGAGTCTCACGCTCTGCCAGGGAGGCAGGGAAGCCAGGAGGAAGCAGACAGGACACCTGACCCAAACTGACCAAAGAGCTATTCCATACCACAGCACGTCATGCCCAGGATGTAACAGAGAGTTACCTGAAAGGGCTGGTGCACTGCAGGGCTGGAGGAGGTATCGGTCGGTGCTTGCTCGGGCTGGGGGGGGGAGTTATAGGTCGGCAGGTGGTGAGGTGCTGTACTCTCTTCCCTTGTTATTTCCTTTATCATTGTTATTATTGGTGGTAGCAGTAGTGATTTGTGTTGTACCTGAGTTACTGGACTGTTCTTATCTCAACCCGGGGGAGTTGCATTCTTTTTGATTCTCCTCTCCGTTCCTCCGGGAGTAGGGGGAGGGCAAGAAGTGGGGGAAGTGAGTGAGTGAGCTGTCTGGCTGGGTTTAAACCACAAAAACTGTTGCTTCATCCGTGGTGCCTACTGGCTCCTCCCAGAACTTTTTCCATCCTCAATCCCTAGAGCTCCCACCAGCCTAGTCCTACCAGAAAGGAAGCTACCTATTATCAAGTACCATAAAATGCAGTGGATGTGAGGTGAGTCAGTGACCTTCTGGTTAAAAAATGCTGCAACAGGGACACTCTTCACACAGGACTTATATTGGTTGAGGTGCAGGTTCAGTATTGATTTAAATAATGGAGCTCTCCATTAGAATTAAACAAATACTATGTATAGGAATGCAAACATTAACTTTTCTATTTTCTGACACTCTTCATTCAGATCCTCTAGGTCTTTACATGCACCTCATAATTCATTATTATTAAGTTCTAATACTTACTTTTTCTCTGTCCTCCAACAATGCATGATTTTTGGAGGTCAACACAACGCATTTCCATGCAGTTTTCTAGCAATCCACTGTGTCCACATGTGCAAATTTTGTAACAACCAACATCACCAGCTGAGGATGGAACCTGAATAAGTGTACCTTGACGGACTATAAAATCTGAGGCTTCTCCCAGTTTGCAACCTTGATAAAATGAGAAATTTTAACTCGTATTTAGTAAATACTGTGACAAGCACCACTACCAAAAATAACTACTGCTCTTCGACTTGTGAAAAAGCTAAGGTGTTCCTAAAGCAGCCTTACTCTTGCCTATTAGACAAATTCACACATTTCATAGAGGCAAGATGTAGCACAAACAGAAGATACTTGCTTGAGACAATGTTCTGAAATAAGTGTAAAAATGTCACTTTTGAAAGAGAGACTGGTAATTCCAACAATTCTGAAGCAATTTCATTTTCCACAGTTCTGTAGTAGTATGAAACATATGTGATATAACAAATACCACATATGCTTTACTCTCTCCAATGCAGGGTGTAAATTAAAGGGTCTCATAAGCAAACCCCAGCCATTTCCCGTTTCATGTATTTTATTATATCTTCCTTCCCTACTTCTACCTCTTACGTGAACACCGAAAGATGAAGAAAGGAGAAAGTGAGAAAAAGCACAAAAACTAGGTTAAAGAAAAAGAAAAAAGAATTTAAAAATTGGTTTTAAAAACTGCAAGGAAAACCCCCCACATAAACGAAATAGTAGATTAAAATTACCCTAGAAGTGATGAACTGCAACAAATTCCCCACAGCTCTCAACCAACAACAAGATTGGATTCAAACATAAAAGTCACCCTCCAACCTCTGGAGGAAGTAAACTGTCTCTTCAAAAGCCCTGGGTGAGCTTGTTTTCTAATCACTTTGAATGACTTTTTCAGCAAGTGAAGACAATACAACCTCAATAGTAATAATGCTTTTTCTAATAAAGATGTTATGTTTCAGTGGGCAATAAAACCAGAAATACATTGAGAAATGAAAAGGGCAAATAGATAGGCTACAGCTTTTGAAAACACTTGGTAATCGTGATAACAGTTTCCTTGAGTTATTAGCTATTCACTTTCAAACTTTCAAAAAAAAAAGGTAGGTAACACATGTTTACCAGCAAAACTCGGGTAAATAGAAATCCAAAACCCCTTACCTGGCACACACAAGTACGGAAGACACAGTTCTCCAGACTGACATCCTTTTCTATTTACTTCACATAACTGATTAGCTGCACATGGATTCGGATTACACGGATGTGTAACATCTTCTACAATGTTACCTAAAGAACTTGGGCCTGAAAAGAGAGTATACAGCATTCTATATAGCCTTAAATGAGGTTTATTTTTCTTCAGTAAAGCACAGCATTTCTAATACTCAGTAAAATAGCACTTTTAACAATTCTGTCACGTATTTTTTTTTACCACTACCAAAACAACCTTGCCACGTACACCCAATCCAAGAAGGAAGAAATGCAATGAGCTATGACAATTAGAATTTTCTCTACTATTTTAAAAGAAATAACAACAATTATTAAAAGCAATTGCAAGCATTCAAAGTATCTTTGTTTCTCATTTTGTTTCATAGGCATGTTGATACTTACTCAAGTATGTATCCAATGGGATACAATTCTCCAGATCATCTGTTGGAGATAAGAGCTCACAAATACTTTCAGCTGAGTGGCCTTCAGGGAATTTACTATGATCTCCACATTTCTTCAGTATTTCCACACAATCTGATCTTCAGATAAGTAAACAAACAGGACTTCATGAACTTTACTTGAATCCACAACTTTCTCCTTCTGCCTTACAAAGAGTGTTTATATATATATATATATATATATGTATATATATATGTACATGCTACATTCTACATACACGGGGAGGAACAAATTTGTGACACAGACAGGAACTATTGCTTATGCTACTTCTGCTTTGGGCTTGGTGATCTTTATTATCTATGGCATCGTATGTATGTATCTTTCAAGACCAAGCATTTCCTTGATTTACTGATGTCTAATATGGGTTGAAATCTATCTCTGTACTATTAACTGACTTTTCTCTACCCCATCACTTACTTTCAAATTTATTTAAAAGAATCAAAAAACCAAACTTTCTTTTCCCCCAGACCTTTCTGTCAACTGAGAATCATCAGCAGGTCCCAAAGCCAAAAAATAGGAAAGGTTTTATAGACACCATAGAAAGCCAAAATCCCACCAACAATAAATCAACTTTACAATGGAAGAATATGCATCCATCTCGTTAACTGGTAATCATCTTCCATTTACAGTGATGGAGATTCAAGCAATGGCAACTAAGCTCATACTCCTGTGTTTGCCTCGCCATGTTTTCCTAACGTAAGTCAAACACAGTCCTACAGCTGCTTTTTACTTCTCATTAATATTCTTAGCAGAATCTCTAAACCTTCCTCCCTCTACCCCCCAGTACTTACTTGCAGATAATACTTCCTCTGGATTTGCTGTGGCAAGGTTTAATCTGCAGTGAGCAGGCGATTGCCTTCCACATTTCTGGTTGGCATTTTTTTATATCAAGCACAGGAATATTTATAAATGGCATCTTAATACTCCCTTTTTCCCATAGCTTCATGTCATTCATGGCTCCCTGGTCTGACTGAGTATTGCAGCTCCTAAAAAGTTCTGTTGGTCTTAAAAGAAGAAGTTAGGATATGGCATGTATATACGAAAAAGAAAAGACCACACATTCTACCTTTCACCGTATCAATTCTGCAACCTGTATACAGCTTGCTTTTTGTGGCATAAATGAAATGAATTCCTTCCACATTCAAGTAAGATCAAAATCAACTTGAATTCTGTCTTTAAGGAAAATAAGCTCTTTAAAAATCAAGGCTGAAACTCGCTTCTCACCATACCTCTTAAATCAAGTATCACTTAAATTTTTCTTACCTGAAGAAAGTTGCTTTAAAAGCAAGTACTGAATATCTGTGCAAATGTCTCCTCGTGAATAAGTAACGCAAGGTGGTTTATCATTCATATCTGCCCAGGCTGCATCTATCACATGTGTGATTCTACTACTCATATAACACTCATACTACTGTGTACTATTTCAAACAGAAGGCAGAAATCTTTTTTAAACTCAAACTATTTAATTTGTAACCTTGTAATTACTAATTCAGATACCACTTTTAAATCATTCATTTTACCCTATTGAGTATAAAGCCACAGAAATATCTATGAAAGAAATTTTGACAAAGAGTAGCATGTAAATTTAACAAGCATTTAAACCTTATTTATAATACACAACATTCCACCAATCGTGGCTTACTTGTCTGTACAGTAAGTCAGAAATATGCTGCTAATACATTACGACATTTTACAAGTTCATGGGTTAGCTTTTATTCTTGTAAGTTTTGTTATGTCTGTTGTTAAGTACATTTCCAAAAGTTTATTCTAAAGAAGAGCTATTTATTTTTCAAAGTATTTTAAAAAAATTAAATTTGCAGAAAGACAGCTACAAATGATTTTAAAACAGGCCTGAAAAACATTTTATTTAATTTTTAAAATCAAAGCACAGGTATTCCTTTATAAAATATTCAGTGTCTCTCTCCTACCTGTTATTAAAATTAGTGCAGTAAGTAAGATTTCTACAGCCCAGCTGACAAGGTTCTCGTACATCTGCTAAACAGGTCAACATGGAAACTTCAACTGCATTATACTCACAAAAACGATCAAATTCTTGCCAGCTCTGTGAATTGCCCCAGCTCGTGCTATAAAGTTTAGTGCAGAGCTCTCTGGGGGAAAAAAAAACAACAAATAAAACCAAATGAAGAAAATAAAATTAGAAGAACAGCAGCCATTCAGATATAGCAAAGCCCATTGTTTCTTAGCTGATGGCAACAGCCTGCGCTCAGTGTAGAATATTGTGTTAGCGCCCACAAAATCTGGAAGAGAATAGGACTCTATTTCATCTATAAAGCAAGATTCAGGCAAAGACCTGGTACAAGACAAATTCTGAGGCATTTTCACAATTGGAAACAAGGGTAGGGAGATACTGACCTACATGTTGAAGAATTTGCCTTAGAACAGCAATGGAGCTTAGCTCCATCAAGGCCTGTTGAAGGTGGAGGGTGCACAGTGACTCCTGGGTGAACAGATCTTGAACTTTCAAGAAAACATTGCCAAAGAGGATCCTGAGGGAGAGGCATTGTTTTGCAGCCTTCTATAAGTCCATCAACAATTTCAAGCTCTGTTTTCATTGACATTAGAATTCTTTTACAAGCAGTCTGACATGTATAGTCTTCTGCTCTATCACAGCAATACAAACCTATTGAAAAATTAAAAGTAGTTCATAATTGAGCACATAATAACAATCAGGATGCAAGATATAATAGCCCTCTGATTAAAAAAAAAATGTTATAAGGAGGTTCCCTCCCAACTAATCTCAAATAATGTTGCTTCTTTTAAATGCAAAGAGAATCAACTCTGGAAAAAACAGCACCCATATGTAGAATTAAAATAAACTATGTATCAGTAATGCACCTACAACCAAAAGTTACCATTATTTAAATTCATATAATTGCTATTACAAAACAGAAATACATTAATACAATTTATACAACAGACTAATACAACAACATATTTTATATAAAAAGTATATACAATGCTCAAACATTTTCAGTATTTTCATAACTTTAAGTACAGAAGGATTTTTTATACTTACTATCTGTAGGATTTCTCATTGGGTACGACTGTGTATAGTTGTTCACACAGTGTATAAGCTGAGGGCTAATAGATGCACAGTAATTTTCAACTGCTTTAATTTGTGAAGGACCGGGAGAAGAGTCTGTCCGAAAAATTGCTTGACAATATTCCCGACAGTTTGTATGATGACCTGCATAACTGCAACAGACTGACCCCACTGGGGAAACAAACAACAGAAAAATCTTATGGGCTCCTACACAGAGGAGTGAAGAAACAAGCATGTCTGTATCACACACAATGATTAAGGTCATATAACCTCTGTCTACAGAATGACTGGGAATATCTGTAACTAGCCAAATTACATTTGTTTGTTTGGCTGGAGAAAAAAGTCCCTAAAGTCGTCTTGAACTCAAGTTCACTGATTTCATTTTACGTAGCCAGACAACAGGCAACAAAACACTTGCAAGACTTCATCTATGCACTTAACACTCATTAAATGAAGCAGAAGAAGAAAATGAGCTTCTAAGCAATCATCAAAATAGGACAGAAAAAAATCAAATACAGATACACAAATTAAAAACTGATATAAATTGTACGAGCAGCCCAATCCCCTTATCACTTGAGCAAGGAAAGTTATGCATGTGGGTTGTTCGTCTATGGAACTGAATCCATGCGATTTCCCACATTTTAGAGAAAAAAGGACAGAACGATATAAAAGAAAAACAAGAAGACAAACCATTCATTACATACTTACTTTCATTTCTGTTAATACAACTAAAGAGAGCATTCTGAAATCAAAACAAAAATAGTGTTATAAGCCAGAAAACTTCAGATAAATATTCAAGTATCCAGTTACTTCTTAGATTGAGCTAATAATTTTGTTATTATTTGTTCAAATTAGATTGGATTAAAACAAAAACACTATACAAAATCACTGAAAGCAGGAAATTAGAAGATATGGGGCCATCTGAGTTTTGTGTGCACTTGTAGTAAAATAGTTAAATATTCAAGCCAAGTGTATAAGAAGACTTGCCTGGAGTAACTTATGAACAGCATGCTATAATAGACTGTCCCAAAATGTTACTTTTTTAATGACAACAATTCCAAAGATTCCATATGGGGGGAAAAAAAAAATCCTGAACTCTGACAGATGAACACATACAAATAGAAAATTTCTACATACTAACTCAAAACCAATGTCTCTTAAAAGCCAAAAGATGCTATCAACTCCTTCAAACTGCTGCCAGAAAGTACAGCTGGGTGATAGCCAACATGTTCAATGACAGAAGAAGGGAAATATACACACCTGCTGTTTCATTTCAAAGGACACTAACCCACAGAGTAATCAACATAGTTTGGTTGGAACCTTCAAAGGTCATCTAGTCCAACCCTCTGCAATAAGCAGGGACATCTTCACCTAGATCAGGTTGCTCAGGACCACATTCAGCTTGGCCTAGAATGTCTCCAGGGATGGTGCATCTACCACCTCTCTGGGCAACCCGTTCCAGGTTTCAACACTGACCCAGTGTTTTGTCACATTCATCAGAAAAAAATTATTCTTTGTATAGCCTGAACCTACACTTTTTTACAACTATTGCTCTTTGTTCTATTGCAACAGGTGCTACTAAAAAGCCTTTCCCCATCTTTCTTACAAGTCCCCTTTAAATACTGAAAGCCACAATAAGGTCTCCTGGAGCCTTATTGTGTTGAGCTGAACAACCCCAACTCTCTCAGCCTGTCACCAGAGAGGAGACAAACAAAAAAAAACGAAACCAAAACCCAACAGATACTACATGTAAGCTTTCTGGGACTCAAGATGATGAAGTCAATGAGGTTGAAATTCAAATGCAGTTGCCAATTATCAAAGGGGAGGGGGTGGGGAAGAGAATCTGAAGCCCCTGCATGCCTGACCTCCACACTTGTCAGAACACCAGATTATAACAAGTGATCAAATACTTTAACATCGTGACAAAACACAATCCCTATCTTCATGAAGTTTCTGATCTCCTTCATTTCCCCTATCCCCATCATTAAACAAATATGTATTTTACACAGCATCTAGGAAGCAAACAGAAACACCATCATACTGATTCACAAACACAATGTGGGATTAAACCTTGCTTCACTACAGCAAAGTATCAGATGTGCTACAACCTCTAAATGAGAAAAAGAAGAGATCGCAAAATACAGACCTAACGTAAGCTCAGTAGTTCACAAGATTCTTCATCTGTGTTAGTTACTGGTATTTACTGCATTGCAGAGAAATGGGTATACCCAAGAATCTTTGGGGTATTCTTGTGAAAATGTGTGCTGCTGCAAACAGATGGAAGTGTTACATTTTTGAAGTGAAAGTAGAAATGTGTTAGGGATCATCTTGATGGTTTTATTTTTCCTTTTGTCTTAGAGATTGTTTAGCCTGCAGGCATTTGTTTTTCAATTCACATTCTCTACTTGCTTTCTTCTCAGAGATCATGTAAGTCAATCTGTTCTGGCAGTATCCTTGTTTTCCGCCCTACAGTCTGGGTAAGACTACAGAGAAAAGCGAAGTAAATACCAAAGTGATCAAATCTCTCAGTGGCTAACTCATAAAAATACCAATAACTACAACATCTGAATTCTGAGGCTTTCTTTTTGAGCAGCTTGCTTGTGCTTGGTTCTGCTGAAGAGGGAAGGGTGAATACAGAACATATCTCTTCATAGAGCAGCACGAACAGGCAGCCTCATTTCTACTAGATAACTTTGGTACATAACCTACCCCTTCCTTTACCTACTCACCATCAGACATCTCAAATCCTACATCTGAATCAGTACACATTATAGAGGCCCAATTTCTTATTTATTGAAGTGCAACTCATATATTCCACTGGATAACTGGAGAATTCCACAATCCCATTTTTACTTTATTATTTTTTTTCCTCATGAAAGTTTCGTAAATACCCAAATAAAACCACTATTTTTTAAAATGCTGTTTTTCATTTTCATAGCTATTTTCATCCTCTTTTCTGTTATTCATTTAAGAGTGAGCACGTCAGAAGCAGATCAGAACAGCTCTCCCTATGCGAATTGGCAATCAAATGAATTAGCATTCCTGCATAGACAGTTCTGATAAATATCTGAAGAGCCAAAAGAATTATTTACTGTACCAAAAGATGGAAGACTCACATTTTAACATGGACTTTAAAAGCCCCAAGCCCTGATGTTTCAGTTTGTATCATGCCATTAATGATTTTGTTATGCTGTAACTTAAATCAAAAGTTCCAACTTGTCAATTACTCTTTATGTCATGTAAAGCATAGTGCTTGTTTTAAACAGTCTCACAATTATATCTTTTGGATAATATCTTCTTGGATTGTGAAGTACGTTAACGGTCAAACACAAGTTTTTAAATAGGACAGTCCCAATACTGTAGAAAGCAGCATCACTTTCTTCTATTTATAGTCAGAAATGAATTTAAACCGCGGGTAAACCATAGCAGATGTAGCACTGAAAAATGACCCTATGAGAATAAACACAAATCTAACCTGAAAATGTAAGTTAATTTCCCATGAACACCAGCTATGTATGATTTTACTGATCATGAATAAAAGCACAGGTCTAGTGAGAACACATCATACAAAAATTTGAAAGTCTGTCTTACATAAAACTATGCCCAAACCTCACAAATTCAGACATTTTCATTCTTCCAATATCCTCTACCAAATTTTAGATCTTTTCTCAGAAGAGCACAGATACTGCATAATTTCTCTGAGAGTGAGAATGAATTTGCAGCAACATTCCTAATCCAAGCAGGAAGTCTGAATCTGATTCACTTCAGATTTTCCCTCTTTACTACCTGATAGGGGGAAATAAAGGGTTAACATTGTGTCTGCTTGCTTAAGCAGTCACTGTGCTTGGTGAAGCAGAACCATAGGAGTCAAACCTGCTAGAATGGTGAAGCAGAATTGTAGGAGTTACAGCTGCTAGGCAGAATTGTAGTAGATAAGATTTATAACTTAACATTTAAAACATTCTTGTTTAAATAGTATCTTTAGAAAGAAAAGGAACAAAAGATAGCCAGAGTAACAAAATTTGAAAACTTGACCACTTTCTACTTTAAGATGCATAAAACCGGCTTGTACCGAACTTGAGGTTTGGATAGGAGCCAAAACCCTACTGAGTCTGCGTGAAAGCAAGAGGTTACTTGCAGTGATGAAGAGGAACTACAGGCCTTCATCCTCACGACCCCCTAACAACCACCACCAGGAGGAACTGCACAGACGCACCAATGGGATGAATGCCAGAAAACTACTTATAATACTAGACGGGAATAGATTTTGCATATGTATTAGGCGTGAAGCAATCTCATGTTTAGGTAATCATTATATGTAATATAATGGGGTGTG
Organism: Pezoporus flaviventris; assembly: GCF_033815535.1. Classification (NCBI taxonomy): domain Eukaryota; kingdom Metazoa; phylum Chordata; class Aves; order Psittaciformes; family Psittacidae; genus Pezoporus; species Pezoporus flaviventris. The sequence continues at coordinate 96,598,402 of NW_026892555.1, forward strand.
CATGCTTTTGGAGAAGCAATCCCCATGTGCCTCGGCGCTGAATAAAAGCATACCTACTTTACAACTCTAACGAGTTGTGGAGTCTGTACGCGTATCATACCCACCAAGCAAATCCTGTCACTCATTCATCTGTGTAACACTGATGAGAAACAAGAGAATTTACAGGAAAAGAGCACGCAGACAGAGCCACCATCCTACATTCATAAAGAAGAGATTTCTACTGGTGCCTAAAGGCTTAGGTAGTTTTTATAGCACCACATATTCTTCTCTATGGATGCCAGAAAATGATAATCAGAAAGTCATTGTTTCAACATGGCCACCTGGTTTCTCTGGGACCTTCCATGTATGAAAAAAGAAACAACTATCAAATAGTAATTGTCATATACAACACCACTCTGATTCAAAACTGACTGTCCTCAGAAGCTGCTGAAATTAGACTTCTCCACAGCCACTCTGGTGACATAAAAACCATCCAGGTAGAAGGTGACACTAACTTTATTAATTCATGCACTGAGACAGTAGAGGCTCCTGAAAAAGCTGAAGTTTGTCCATCATGGTTATATTTAAGTACTTGACCATTCTGTTAGTACAAACAATACTTAGAATCATGATGTAATGCTGCTATAAACTCAGCTAAAAATTGTCATGTTACTTAAAAGTTGAATGTTACAAAAAAGTTATTAAAAAGCAGTTCAGGGATAACAATGTCACTGGCTGTGTTAGCTCAGATCACAGTTTATAACTGTGCATGAAACAGAAAAGAATATTGAAAAAATTATGTCTACCAGCATTTCTCCTCTATAGATGGGCTCAAGTTCAGACAAAATAATCTTGTATTGTAGCAAATTTACACACCAATCTTATACAGGCAGAATGCTCTAACCAGGTAATAAATCTTTCTGTACTTTGAAACTACAGTTTCACAGATTGCTGAATCTTGTGTTTCTGTTAAGAGGAGGTGGTCTTCTTGTTTCCACCTTTTTTTCAACTCTTCTCTCCCTGTTCCTAGTTGTATAGTCTTGTGTATGCCTTTACATGAGCTCTGGCACTGAGCATCTTCTCATGACCTGATTTTTTTCAATAACCCTGATGAAAACTCTTCCTAGGAATTTAAATCAGCACATAGTACTAAGTTTGAATAGAACAGGACAGGACAGAACTGAACAGAAAGAACAGGACAGAAATGAAACAGAACAATCTTTTAGATATTGTCTGGCTATCAGTGAGAGGGACTGTGCGCAGAAAAAGGGCAGCTGCAAGAAGGAACAGGAAGAACTTCAGCTGCACCAAGTTGTTGAAGCAACTCCCTGTATTTCAAGAAATTGTAGTACCTGCAGCCACCAGAGAATACAGTGCTAGTCAGGGTGCTGACTTTGCTCTGTCCATCTGTAGGTCTGGATAATTGTTCAGTTTCCCAGAAACTATGTGGGGAGTGTAGCTAAACAGACGTGAGAGAATCTTAGACATTTGCTCATAAATAAAGCTCATAGAAGCATTAAGCAGTCAGTCTGATCTAAATTATTAACTATAATTTCATTACAGAACACAGGGTTAATGCCCATCTCTACTGAAGTAGCACTCGTGTTTAAGAAATCAGCAGCTTTTCTGCCCACTCAAGCTTACCTTATGAACCTGCTAGGGAACTGGCAGAAGAGAAAGACACAGAAAACAAAGCAAAACATGAAACAGTAATATAGCTGAGAAAAACCGAAACAAACCAAAACACGCACAAAAAAAAACCAAACCAGAAGAGCAAATAAGCCTGTTCTCTTTAAAGGAAGAACTAAGTCATCAAGATCTGGGAAAATGAGAATAAAAAGGCAATACAGCGTACCTGCACAGAATCTGATACTCCATTTATAAACTTGTGAATAAAATACTAAGCGAACAAAGATGGCAACATTGAAATCTATAAAACACTGATTTTATTTGTGCATTATTCTCATCTTTCAGACTTCTCTTTTTTAAAAACCAAATGTTGCCAAAACTGGTGATTAGAGACAGTGAGACTACAAGAAGAGGGAATGGAAAGTGGCAGGCAGACACAGGCAACACAACCGCGTATGCCTTGAAGAAAACTGTCTCAAAGATCTTTGGTGTTACAGAAATTGAAACAGGCAGGTGAAGTTTATCCAGCAGAGCACACTGTCCAGTTTCCCTCACCAGAAGTTCCTTGAAGAAAGATTTCAGCCAGTACTGCAGGACCTAACTGGTTTCGCTCTTTTTGGAGCTCATCAGCTGCAGGTAACGGCTCAAAACCCAAAACGCATGCACACAAATACAAATAAAGCAGAACATTTTGCTAAAGGAGTAAGTCTTCTGCATTATATTTAAATTATATTTATATATATTTTATATATATATTACATATATTTTAAATTATTTAAATTATAAGCATTTTTTCCTAAATGGCTGCCTCTTGTGCCTTCAATGAAAAGTGACGGAAGCTGTTTTCACACCAGAAATTAAGAGTATTTTGCTAAAAATCAAAGCAAAGTTTTCCTCCCTGAAAACTATCATGGTATTTGTATTCTACTAACTTTGGCAGAAAAATAAGTTTAGTACTGTCACCTTTGGCAACCTAACCACATTTAATATTTGAATACAGATCCTATCCATCTTAATTTAGAAGTATTACCACAGCTAGCAAATACACTAGGATATAAAATGCTTCACTCTACACAACAAAAGTCCTGTTAATCTCTCCTTGACTTCACAGAATCATAGAATATTTAGGGTTGGAAAGGACCTTAAGATCATCTAGTTCCAACCCCCCTGCCATGGGCAGGGACACATCACACTAGAGTTCATTTAATCTTTAAATTTGTCAGCAGAAGGTAAAGTCAGAAGGTAGCACACTAAAGTTTAGTGGGGTCAGACGAAGTTTCAAATGACAGTGGACATCTGTTAAGAACTTTAAAACTTGCAGTAATTAACAACTGCAATTGTTTAATTGAGGCCAAACTTATCCTCAGTTACATAAACCAGAAAAGAAGTGATAATACTTGCACAGTAAGGTAGAACAAAATTACTGCAACTTCAATTCTGGCAAGATATTTGAGTGTTCCATCAGCCTTCTTTGAAGAGTAGAGAATAGAGACAAAAAGCACCACTGGATAAGATGCCAATAATATTAGCTACAATGTGTATTACATGGACAGAGTCCACCCCGAATTCATTAAGTAGTATTTCTAGAGGCCACATACACCCATGTTCCTTAGGAGTTAACTGAAACTGTTTTGTAAACTTTTCCTAAACAGAATCTTGAGTTATAGTCTACTGTCTCTGAGTAATCCACACAACTAGACAGGAGCTAAAAGCTGCTGACCACATTTTTCAAAAGGGGTAATTAGTAGCCAGCAATCACTAAAACCTCAGCATAAAGCAAGATCGTATAACACTATAAGATAAACCAAGCCAATACTGAAGCACAGTGAATATTTTTCTGAATCCCTTCTACAGCACTTTAAGCTGCAGGCACTGCATTTGAAGTTTTGGTATGTAAAAACTGTAAGAAAACAAAGTCAGATTAAGCTAATCAGTGCTCAAATCTGCGAGAGCAAAAATACGTGTAAGCAGTCCAGGGACATCAAAAGTGTTTCCTACTGTGTGTCAAAACCAGTTTTCAGAGCGGAAGCTAAGTAACTGGCACCATTTCCAATCACATTTTGACCACATGGCAGATGTTAATAGTGCTCAGTTGTAGCAAAGCTCTCAATATCAATTAACCAGAGAAGTCTGAATGTCTTATTCAATACACGAGGGTAAGAACTGGAGTTCTTAATGTGCAGAGAGGTATACAGTGTAGAAACTGATGAGCTTCAATCTAGTGGAAATTTCAGTACTACCCTTTCCATGCACAGAAGAAAGAATAGTGATGTTTCAATAATAAAGCATTTGCAGCTTACATTAAGCTTTATAAGCTATTCTCAGTTATCCCTCCAAGCATATATTCCATGCAGCCTTTTAACAAAAAATGAACCTCAACTTTACACCAAACTTAAAAATAAGTAAATCCTACATACAATCCACACAGTCTCCACTTCTTTTTTCTTCCTTCTTTGACTATTACCTACCTTCTTTTTAGAGGAAGATGAATAGGATAGTAGAAAGCTGAAAGAAGTAGTGAAAGATATGAGTCGAGATGCATACAAGTAGAGAAAAAAAATGAGGATGACAAAATGAGTACCTGAGAAGGAGAAGATGGGAAAAAGGACTACCAGAATAAAAATATTTCAAAAGAAGGCAAGTGGAGTACATTTCAGTAACACTCAAAACCACTGAGCTAGTTACGTTACTGTTTTAATTTCTGTATGCAGTGCTATTTGAAGATAAAGACTATTTAACAGGACACGCATCTTCAATGGAGTGATCAAAAATGAATGGGTTATTACAACATGATTAATTTATAAGATGTGTAAAATCTCTAAATTAGAAGCATCAAACTTCATAAATACTTATAGTAAAAGTAATGCAGAAATATATGATGAGCAGAAAAAGCACCTTCAATTAACCTTGTGAAAAGCTGGCACATCAATGCTGAAGTGATTTTACTACCTTACAAACCCGAGACTCCGCTTAGCAACTTCAAACTTTGTGACACCTCCCAACTGGAGTTTGGGTTTTTTAAACTGCTCTGAACAACTATGCCCTACCCTTGAAGGCTTACCTTTTTCCTCATACTCACTAACTTAGTGGGAAGCTGAAGGGTAACTTGTGAAATTGCTTCCCCAGTCTCAAAGGATTAAAGAAAAATACTACGCACAGTACAGTCAAATACTGTATGAAGATTGTGAAAATCCTCTGGGAAATCCTTAGGTAAGTATACTAAGCAAGCTATGAAAGTCGGTAAGCTACTGGAGTATTTACAAAATGGGAATTGTACTTTTATATTCTTGATTCATCTAGTTTTTACTTACATGTCATGTACTTATATATTCAAGATCTCAATAACAGAGCTGATGAACAAGTGCTGTAATTTATATTGTAAACTAATTCTCAAATTGGATCCTCATTTTAGTAAATGAGGTGTGAATTCTTAAACGCAAAGGTAAACACAGTAAGTATGATATTGCATTTATGTGATTCACAGGCTGGTTTTGATCTTATGTCACCTCTTTCAGTTTTAACTAACCACTCCCTCCCCAGTTACTCAGTTTTTTCTCCAGCCAACCCAACTGAATACAACGTATGGTACAGGTCACAGACACAGAAACTACCTACAGACTCCCTCCAGAAGTCTTTTTGGAATCTCCTATTTATACAAAAAGTCCTCGAATTTTGCATAACCAATGGGTCTCTTGATAGCATTGTAAGTACTATTTTTTGAGTACCTGTAAGCCTTGATACATAAGAAAACCTGTCATACAAAAATCTGTAATAACTGAAGATCTATCATGTCAGATGCTTAATTTCTATCTCTAACACTGTATCTGTATCTACTACTCCAAGATCTCATTTAAAAATTTCTTTCCTTCTTCATCAATCAGAAGACTGATTCCTTCTTCCATCATTTCTCTCCCTTTCCTCTTTTAGTGTTGGCATAGACAGAAAAAGTGTTAAGAGTTCTGTACAGTAAGATCACTCTTGAGTAAGAGTGAAGGACTCACTTTCCAAAATTCCAGATAAAAATCAGAAAGAGAAGAATTAGTTAACATAAATGACTATCACCATTTTGTTGTCATTCTTTGATCTCTTACCTTTCCTCTCCAGTTCTCCTTCAACCCATATTGGCCAACTTCCTACAGCAATGCAGAAATCCAGAAAAAAAGAAGGAAACAGACCAGCATAATAGAGGAGAAGCTTACAGATGTTGACAGTAGAGCATATTATAGCATGAAAGGAAACAGAACTACTGAAAATGAAAATTCATTTTTTAAGAGAACAAGCTATGGTAAATTCAACAGTGAAGAGTCCAGGAAAATACTATCTAGACGGTTTAGATAACAGTACCAAAGAAAGAGAAAACTGGAATTTAATGCTTCCTGGAAAAACAGGAAACCTGATACACTTCTGCCCAAATCAAGAGAACAGAGAATTGTCCAATACCCTGAACAGTTGATCAGAATTTATGCACGACTACCTAATTCAGGACAGGAGGAAATAAGATGAAAGGGGGAGGAGGAATCTGACTTTTAATTAAGAAACAGATTGAAATAAAAGAAGCCCTAGCAGAACAGCTTTTCTACAAACTGTGTTAAAAAAAGTATAGGTAAAGGCAAATTCCTGAAAACGTCCTGATGGTTGATTTAAGACCAGAACGGCAACAATAACTGCAAGCACCAATAGGTTCACTGATGTTACAGAATCTATTAATTTGATATTATTGACATTAGGATAGAATACTTAAAAGGTTATTCTTTCCTAGGTTTATGTCTTTAGGTCACTTTTAAGCTGACTCTTCCACTGTAGAAGCAGAAAGGTGTTCATATGCCAACTTTCATGAAGCAAAGTTTTTTGGAATTTATGTCTTCATTTTTAAAGTTTAATTCAAATTAAGATATATGAAAGCCTAAAAAAAATATACTATATTTTTGCAGAAAACAATTATACTTTTACAAAAATCATAGAGAGAGGTAACTCATATTTGGATGAGAATGAGTAAATCCAGAAACATGAGTAAGATGACTGGCTTTCCCTCTTCTCAGGATACTTTTTACAGAATTTCTAAACCAGTTGATTCTTAGTAATATATATCCAGACACACATACACATACCTCATATTCCTTCCTGCAGACCTTTATAACATCATTCTTTGCAGAAGCCTGAAAGACAGATAGATTTCTGTATTTGTAGTGGAAAATAATATAATCATGTTGCAAAACAAAGATGATTCTATCTTTATATTGGATGTATTATGTGATTATATATTAAATATATTATTTAATACAGTATACATTTATGTATATTATTTAATACATTATACATTAAGTATATTAAACATATTAAATGTGATAATCAGTATTCATGATCTAGTTACATTTTCCTTTTCAAGAACCTAAAGAATGCATTCAAAACTGAACGAAGAAAAAGCAGAAACCATGACCATTAATCACAGAACCAACTACATTGAAAAAGACCTTTAAGACAATCAAGTACAACCGTTACTGCAGGACTGCCAAGTTCACCACTAAACAATGTCACCAAGGGCTTCATCTACACTACACTAAATTAAAAAACAAAACCTCACATTTCCACACCCAGTTAGTTGATACCAGAAGCACACAAAGCAACTTTATTTTCATCAAAGTTTTACCACACAGAGAAGAATACAGGAAACATTTACTAAATGGGAGAACTTGAGCATAAACATCTCCCTATTTTGTGTGCTCGGTACCACTTACGTGCCTGTTGCTTCTCCTCCCTATTGCACATACAGTCCTACAGTTCCTGTTGTCAAACAGAGCTGCAGAAATTCTCCCTTCAAACTACAGATCAGTTTCTTCTGTCAAGAAACTCTTGTTCTTTTTTCATATGACAGATGCTCAAAATTATTATAACTACTAACATTAGGTATCTTCACCTCCAGTCATTTAAAAACACCAGGATAAAAATCTGACCTTGGACCTATCGTATTACCTTCCTCAAAATGCCTCCAAAAAACTCTCAAGTTTCAAGAATCAAAATTAAAACCCAAAGATTTTCCATAATCCCTAATGTTTGGCAAGTACCTATATTTTAGTTTAAATGAAAATCATATGAAATATATCAACCAGAGTCGGCTAATGTACAAAATACAGCCAAGATTCTGAGACAGCAGAGTCTGCAATCAAAAATACAGCCGAGTCTAAGAATAATGAGAAATGATGTAACAATCATAAGATTAAATAAACAGAATTTCATAGGACACTACTGTAAGTGGAAGTCTTACTTCAGGTCTGGAAAACACTTAAATATTAGCATAAATCTGAAAACTTGCTAGAATTCCATTTGGGAACAGATACATGTTCCTTCTTTTCAGAAGGCCAAAAGTACAGTGTGCTTACTCACTTATCTCTTTTCCACATTACTCAGTTTGTGTAGTCATTGCTCATCTCTTGTCAAATAGTCTAAACTACATGCTTTCGGGTGAAAGTAGCATCTTTATTTTCTTGCATGACAACAATGTGCAGTAGGCTGGTGGTCCAACATCAAGATTACACAGGTAATATGCAAGATACAGCACTGAACATTAAGTACATCTGTGCTCCAGAACTGAGTTACAGGGATGATGATAAATAATTACATGCTTTTTGAATTTGAAGATGATTTTTAGGTTACAAGCCATTTTGGGGGGGGGGAGAGGATGGGGGCAAAAAGAAAAGAAAAAAAATATCACAAAATGCTTCACAGATTTTTTAATAAAAAGGTCATTACTAAATTTATATGTTACGCTTCAATTGTCACTTGACAAAACAGTGATATACTGAGACTAATACCAACTTTGCTCCATTTGATGATTAAAAACCTCTGTGAAGAGGCACAAAAATGTATTTAGGGCTGTAACCACAATGCTGCATCACTAAACTGCAAAGAAAGAAAGCTTAGAAACAGCCACACGTTGTCTTTCACTCAGTATTATTTTAAAATAACAACTTTCATGTAGAGATTGTGACCAAAAAAATTTCAAGAAATTAAGTTCAGCATAACCAAAGAAAGCTTCAGAATCTTTATTGATTCATTCAATAAATTACTGCAAAGTAAGAAACTAGAGCACATCAGCAATAATCACATGCCTACTACTCGCAGACAGGAAGTGGATTAGCTCCATTTGCCAAGTGCAGTAGTGGTAGGACAGGACTGCAGCCAGGTTGCTGGCTCACACACTGGAACTTTCGTGCTGTCAAAGTTATAAATACAGTAAGATTTCATCTTATCTTCATTACTGAGTGAGTAAATGTGGCATCAAAATGTACAAAAAAGGCACAGCTAACTCTAAGGTATTTAAATTTCTTCTTCAGGCTCATCAAGTCACAGCAAGCAGCCTAGTCCTTCAGCACAGCTGAAAATATATACTCCCAAGCCCCGCCCCCTGGTTTTAAATTAGACTTTCATTTCAGTAAACTTAACTTCCACTTTTTTTTCTTTTTAACCAAAAATTCCCTTTAAAAACATAAATTATTTGTTTTGGATTTAGGAATTTGGTTGCTAGCATTTCTCACCAGTAGTACTTCTGGGCAGTATATAGTCACAGCTTGTAATTTTGGAGTTCCTGTGATAATTCAATTTCGATGTAAAAATTACATTAAGGCTGAAGTTTATAAACAGTAATACAGAAATTAATTCAACATGGCATCATTTGACATTAACCACAGAAAAACAATGAGAAAGCCTTACCTGTTTACATGCTTGCCGACATTCCACAGCAATAGCTAGTTCACAGCAACCTAGACCAACCCACCCATCAGACTTCTTCAATACTCCTTTGAAAATAAGATGACAGTACATATAAGAGTAGAAAGAGAAACTACGTCATCATTTTCCCTCCCCTCCCCAGGAGTCAGTTACGTTTCAAATTTGATAATCCTGCTCTCATTCAAGAAGCCTATTTATAGATTAACTTTAATTGGAATTTATGAAGTCATTCCAAACCAACTTTTAAAAAGAAAAGAGCTGAACTTGGCAATTATGAAACAACTTCTATACACTGAGTTTAAAGATGCTTTAGGCAAACTGTTTTATATGTTCACTGGAAGTATCAAAAGTTTGATAATATGATCTATCTTATCTGAAATTAAAGTCTGTCTCCCACAAACACATCCTCTTCTTGGTTTCAACAGTATATTTTCCTACAAAATTTTTCAATGCAGAATATGTTTCTCACTTTTTCCTGTACTGGTTTCTGTTGGGATGTAGTTAAATTTCTTCATAGTAGCTGGTATGGTGCTATGTTTTGGATTTGTGATGAAACAAGTGTTGATAATACACAGATGTCTTTATTACTGCTGAGCAGTGCTTATGCAGAGTCAAGGCTGTTCCTTGCGTCTCACATCACCCCACCAGTGAGCAGCCTCAGGATGCACAAGCTGGGAGGCAGCACAGCCGGGACAGCTGACCCAAGAGATCCCAGTCTATCAGACATCATGCTCAGTAATATAACCAAGGGTACAGGTTGCTGGGAGCTGCTGTCACTTGTGGACTGGCTGGGCAGTGGTTGATTGGTGGCAAGCAATTGTTTTCTTTGGCGGATTTTTTTGTTGTGGTGGTTTATTTTGTTGGTGGTTTTTTTTTCCCTTTCTAATATTTTTTAATTATCAACTGTCTTTATCTCAACCCACGAGTTTTCTTTCTCACTTTTACACTTTTGATTCTTCCCCCTTTCCCACTGACGGGGAGTAAGCAAGTGGCTGTGGGGTGCTTAGCAGCCTCTGTGGTTAAACTACGACACTTCCCCTGTAGTTTGTCCCCCATAATAACACTTTCATAACCAGAATTACCTTGAATAAAAGCTTCCAATGTCCCCGTTTCTTCCCCCCCGCTTTATTTCACTATTCCCATTATCCTAATTTCTTAACATAAAGTTACACAGAAAAGCAAATTGCTGCCCTAAGTTGTTTCACCCTCTTAATCTATTAATGAATACAGAACTTCTGATGTTTTCAAGACATCAGAAAGCAAGTAAAAGAATGCATGCCTGTACCTATTTCTCTTTAAATGTGGAAATAATTAAAGGGAAAATTTAACCTATGCAGCTGCCCAGCAGCTGTGGAAAATTTGTAACACTTTTTTCTTAGGGCAGGAGGTCGAATTCTTTAGCTCAAATGAACCGCTCATTTTTGTTATGAATATTTAAAAAAGAAATACTTTTAGGACATGCACAAATTATATCCTTTACATAGAAATAATAAGTATGAAGTAAAAGAATCAACCACTTAATGCTCTTAAGCCTAGTAGCAATACCTATTCAGGAAAGACAAGCTTTAAAAAAAGTAAAGTGAAAGAGCTAGGAATGAGACCAGTGAGCTTAAATACAAATGCTAAGAAAGTGGTGGAAAAAAAGTAACTAAAAATCACTGCAAGGAACTGAAAACAATCACTAGCAGCTATTTATCATGAACAAAATTGCCTTTAAAATATATTTTGTTAGCTTTATAAAGACAGGTGGCATAGAAAGTCTCAAAAGTATGAGGCTTTCATGACACTCTGATGGGCAAATTAAGAAAACACTAATAATAAATTTATAAAGGAACAAAGTCTTTAACTAAATTAACACATTTCCCTAGCAAATTAAAATATTAGTTACATTTATTAAAATGCAAATTAAAACCTTAACGTTTGACACATGTAAGGTAGCAGGATTGTACAGAGGGTTGAAGGAGCAGAGAGGCAAAGGTGAAGAACAGCTTTTGGCTGCAGGCTGCATCCTGTTAGTCCAAAGTGTTCATGTACCATCTGAGTGGTTCAGACCTTCTGGAAGTACTGTAGGCCAGTGATTTAAACTAGTTCAAAGAAACTGTGAAGGCCATGAACAACTGCAAATTCTGCTCACCCTCTACTTCCATAAGTGGGTACAGAGTTATGTTTTTTAGAGATTGAGCATCTTTTTGAATGTGTTAAAGAGATGGCTGTTGTGCAAACATCAGTAGTTTGTAATCAATGTCAAAAAATGCAGAAATTGATGCATTGTTTTAAACTAATTCCAACAGCAAAAGCATGTCTACATGGAAGTCATGCACATACGCTTAAATACATATGTACAGTTAATTGCTAAATCAACTTCTCACTATATTTTATTTTAGGCTTAAAATAATGTATCAGTTGTTTCTGCACAACTTTCATATATGAAGCCATACAGAGACTCCTTTCAAGGAAAACAGCTATGTTCAGTAGAATATTTATTTAATAGGAGTGATGTTTTAGGGTACAAGCAATCTAAAACCCAAAAGAAATACAACGTGCAGTAGAAAAACAAGATTTCCATAAACGTCTGCTGCAATAACCAGCTATATCCAGGAGAAACACATGACAAATACAGCTGTAGCACTTTAGGGACAATGTCACCACTGAATAGTCACCAGTGAATCACCACTGAATAATCAAACATCCATATTTTGTGCAATACAGAGCCTGTGGTTTTCAGAAACACTTTTACTGGAACTGTGCTAAAAGAATGAAACAAGCTACAAACACAGACCAATAAGAATGCTGGTAAGTTTCAGCCATAATTAGTATCTTGTCAAGTGGCCATGTCCCCAGGTTATTTATGAGTAGCAGACAAGCTTCCTGACAAAAAATTGGTGTCACATCCTCAAAAGATTTAAACTGCAACTTTCATACAGCAACTTACAAATTAATTTTGTAGTCAAGGTAATTAAAATGTATGTTATACCTTTAGTGCACAATTAATTGAACTGAGTCCATAGTTCTGATTATTCACCAAATTAACTGACAGAAGTACAATACAGATCTATGAACTATAGAAGATCATCTAGTTGCATAACACAGACTCTCCTCCCATATCTCCAAAAAGTTTCCAAAAGCCACGTCACATTAGCAAGCTGACTTACAACACACACATGCGCGAACACACACACACACACCTTTCTTATTATAAACTTTCACTGCAGTCTCCACAAGAATACTGAAGTCAGAAACAGAAGTAAAAAGCTGCATAAACATGAAAAATTAGAATGTCATCTCTGATACATTTATTACCGTGATCCCAAGGAAGCAGAAGCAAAAGAAAAAGATGGTAAAAGAAGAAAAAGAAGAAAGTGAAAACTAACTCAGCATCCCATGTTCCAGTCCTGCATTTGCCAAGAAGGGTGCAAGAAAGCCCAAGTCAGAATTTTGTTGTCTTTTTGAAGTCTCCTACAGTCTGCTTACAGAAAATGATAAAGCCTAAAATCTGAACTTAGTTATCATCCTGAATTATAGATTGGTGGGTCCCTCAGTCATATTTTGTAAGCAGTCTCTTGAAGAGTGTCATGTGTGCATGATCATAAAGAAACTTTTAGATGAAACAGAAGCACTGCACTCCAAAAGATATTATTGGTCAAGTAAAACTAGCAAAAATACAAGACAGCAAAACTCTTTGCATACAGTGGAATCAACAGCTTGTCTCTGACGCCAGGGTCGGGGGGAGTCTGAGCAGATGCCATAAAACTGTCACAGCCTCCTCTTTCCTCACTACCACTTTTCCAACCATAGCATGCTAATTTCACTCTAAGTCTTTTAGTAATCACATATGATACAATTAGTACTAGTTAAGTCCAGTTTAATCTATTCTTGCTCTCTCCTTCTAATGTAACAGTCCTGCCTTGCTATTTATGCTTTAGCTTTCTAAATCCACCTGTACCAAGCAGTTTGGTTCTTGATGTGATCCTCTGCACCTCCTTCACTCTTTGTCTAGTTCTTACTATTTCCCCTTGTTACTCAGTTTTCTTCCAAATTACACTGCATCTGCAGCAAAGTTGCAATAATCCAGGCTAAAGTATACTAAAACTAAAACCAACAGAAAACTTTAGAAGGAAAGAAGCTTGGATGTTTCTTGGATGTGTAACAGAACCACATATGTTTAATCATACAAACATATTAAATATTTTCTAACTAGAAAAAGAAGTGTTAAAAAATGCACAGGTAACTCAGTTTCTACTAAAGTAAACTAGACACCAAACTGTTTATAATGGAAGCATAATGAAAGTTACCATGAAATGGTGCAGGTGGTAGAAAACATGCATATGGTGAAAAAGCAACATGACTCAATATTAAACTAGTATTTCTTACCTGGCAAAGAAGAATTTATACAACCCCACACTTCTCCCTGAAAAGTAAAATGCAAGTAAGCAAAAGTAAGTCTAGCGAAGAAAAGAATTTCTAGCAGACACAAAACACCATCTTTAGCATTTTTGCCCTGGGTTTTAAATATCCTACTGGAAGAATTACATCTAAACATCTTTTGAAGAAGTGCTATGAGACGTAAGTTGAGTACCACTTGCTTTGATGAGAAGACTGCCATCAAAAGAGTATGGAATCAACAGAAGTGTTTTTGGAGGTGTAGAACATCATGTGATTACCTGGAGCTTTCTAAAGTTGTAATGAATGTGTATCTAATGATCTAAAACTGTCCTCCTCTGCATCTGCAGTGGTTTCCCACTTAAGTAAGAGTCACTCAGCTCAAAAGAAAAGAGTAAAAAGCTGCTACTTCTACTAGTTCTGCCCCATTGATTCAGCTGACAGTTACTGTACTACTTACACCAGGCGATACCCTTTCCATCATGTTACTTGAAGGAATATAGACAACACGATGTCTGTAAGTAGTGCTTGAGAAAACAGACCATCTGATTAAATTTATAATCTATCTGCTTATCCATGGAATGTCACTGTAACTTCTCCTAAGACAGGTGGTATCTGAAAAGAGCAAATATGGTATTAGGTTGAACTCTTAACTATTCCATACTGAGACAAGGAGGCACAAAAATACAAAATGTAATCAGTTCTAAGTAATGTTAAATTTGATGGCTTTGTAATGGAAAATAACTGCGGTGCTTGAAGGTAGTTTCAGGCCCTCAGGACCTCAGTACAAAAGGTATGAGAAAAGCAGAATAGAAGGACAGGACCTGGGGATGGGGAGTATCTGGGACTAGCAGATGTCCAGGATGAGAGCAGTTAAACTAACTGATAAATAGAAGGCCAGGATGATTGCTATGTCTGTAATGTTAATTAATGTTGTTGGGAAAAGTAAACGACCCTTAAAGACCACCACATTTTGTATGCATGCCGGAAACTTTTTGGAAAATGATGTAATATGCTCAGTGACCATATAAGGATGACCTGTATAGCAATTCGGGGACACACGTTAGGAGGAGCTATCCCCCGTGTCTCCCGGCACCGCAATAAAGAATACCTGCTTGTCAACTTGAAATTCTGCGGGCAAGTTTGTTCCTGGAGTTTTCTCCGAATCAGTATCTAGATGTCTTTTCCAAAAGTTTATAAATATTACCAGTTCAGTGATGTTAATTTAATATAACAATCACTGGACAGTAAACTTGCCATTTATAGAGATGGTAATTGGAGTTTAAAAAAAGAAATAATAAAAAAATCATTGTGTCAAGCATTTTTCCCCTTTCAGATACTCTTCAATCCTGTCATCTAAAAATGCACTCCTCTACTATACAGATAAATTCTACTCTTCTTATAAGGAAATAAAAGATAAAGAAATAGTACCAAAACAAAGTCTATTCACCACTTCAGTATGTTTTCATGTCATAGGTTTTACTCCTACTCATGGCTGTCTGTAACCTTCCAAGGCCTTAGAGCCGATGATTGAAAGAAACAAAACACTGAAAAAACATGCTTCTGACACACAGGAGGAAAGGATCTATAAGCAAAGACACTCTTTCAAAGTTGCTAATAAATTGTTATTCTGTTATTCTCAGATTTACTGTTTATACATAGTGCCCATTTGAGCTGAGTATGTGTTTTGAGCTAGCTGGAAACAGTATTGATACTGTTTAGAAATAACAAAATTACAAGAAAAAAGCAGACCTTTCTGAGAGCAAGTGTGTTGAGAGATTCTAAGCTGCCAAGAGATAAAACCTTCAGAATGTACAGTCTGAGTAACAGCACTTATCTCTTTCCCCATTAGATAATCTTTAAGACAGGGAGCAGATTACTTCATTTTTATTTTTTTTTAGTGACACACTACAGCACTTTTAGGAAACTATAATATTACTTAACCAAATAATATCTTAACTAACCAATAAAAGCATTAATTCAGTTTTTCAGATATGGCCATAAACCATTCAGAGCATCTATGAGGGTCTCCTTGCTTTAGCCCAAACAAGACCTTACAGCTTTGTCCCATACACAAACTGGAACATGTTACCTAATTTTAGTCCCAGCCATCAACATTCAAGTGTCAATCACCCAGCATATTTTTTTTTTACAACATAGGTCAGATTTTTAAGGCATTTCTTAGCATACACAACCAGGGCACCTAGAAAATTGTCAAGTCCTGTATTGTTGCAAGCTTACCGTAAAAGTAACTCCTACTTCAAGGATCAAATCTCATGATAAGAATTTTTCTAGTCCTCATAGCAAGGAAGAAAAAGCTTGCAGACATACACACATGTTCTATGAGCTCAAGACTCAGTGAGTAAATAGAAGCAAATAATTTTAAAACCTTACTTTTGCAAGCAAAACTAAAGATTGGTTTCTTTAATTAAAAACTAGCAAGCCTTACCATTGATTCTGGGCAATACTCAGGTGCTCGCTGCAGTAAGTGCTTCAAGCGGGAATCACTTTTAGAAGACAAAATCTGTTGGGAAAAAAACCCACACCTTAAACCACATAGACTATATCTATACATTGGATACTTTTTTCAATTGATTCAGTGATTTTTAGTTACACTACTATCTACCCTTCCACAACTTTGGCTAACAGATAATATACGAACAATGCAAAGTTAATAATCTCTTTTATGTATCTATATTCTTTCAAATATGTTGCATTTTTCAATGAAGAAAAGAATTTCTATATTTAGAAGTGAATGAGAATTTCCTCCTCCAATACTTCAATCAGAGTTTCTGTTGAACAGGTAGCGTGAAAAACATAGTGGATTTTTGTCCCACATACCAAAATATTATACAACTCTTTATTAATCTTCTGCTACATGCTACACCACCTCAGGCAACTCAACTCCTTCCAAAACAAACCCTGAAACAAGAAAATTTTGTGGAACAAAGAAACAAAACCTAGACTAGTTAAAGAGATAACCAAAATTAACAGGGGCATGAATACTACCACATCTTGGGTTCAGTTACGGGCTGGACTTAAACCTTGACACCACAGCTAACCAAGATTAAGTTAAGCACCACCTAAGCAAACTGAACACTCAGAAATTCATGAGACTGGATGGGATGCAACTGAGGATGTTGAGAAGCTTGCCACTGTTATCGCAAGGAAGCTTTACTGCCATTTTTGGAAGACCATGGCGATTGGATGAGGTTCCAGATGACTAAAGAAGAGACAAACATCATATCCATTAGAAAGATGAGAAAGACAATTTTCAGAACGACAGGCTGTTCAGCCTAACCTTGCCCTGCAGGAAGACTGTGGCACAAATCCTCACAGAAGTCATGTCAAGGCACAAGAAGGACGGGAGGTGACTGGGAGCAGTCAGCACAGCCATATCAAGGGCAGACTTAGTCTGATAGCTTTCCATAACTAAAATACTGGTTTAGTAAAAATGAAGAACACTGTATGTTACCTACTTTGACTTTAAAAAGGTTTTTGCATGGTCGCACACCATATCTTTCAGAGCCAAACTGGTGAAACATGAATGGGATGGGTGGGCTACAAGGTGGACAACAAACTGATTGAGCAATAGGGCTCAAAGATTAGCAGTTAGCAGTTCAGTGTCTAAGTGTTGTCCACTTAGAAGTGGTATAATATAGGAGACAAACCAACACTGTAAAAGGCTTTACTAGTGAGTTGCAGAACAGGACAGGAAAAATCCTGAGCATAAATGAGCCCAAACTGGGATCTGCTATTCATATACTAGAGGCTGGAGCTGCCATTCAGATGGGTTTTAACCAGCTGCAGCAATGGGCTGACAGGAAACTCAAGCAGTTCAGCAAAGGCAAACACAGAATTTTGCAGCTGAAATGGAATAATCCTATGCAACAGTATAGGCTGGGTGCTCTCTGGGTAGAAACCAGCTTTGGAACAAAGGGTATTGGGTCCTGGTGGATGACAAGTTGAACATGGGTCAGCAGTGCACCGGCGGAGCACTGAGAGCTAAGAGAATATTGCTCTTCATTAGCAGTTGCACTACCAGCAGGTTAAATATTAGGCACTGATGAGGCTACTATAATATCAAACCCAGTTTTGTGCCACCACTGTGCAAGGAATGTTACTGATGAATTGCAGAGAGTCCAGCAGAAGGCCACAAAAGATGCTGGACTTTATGATATATCAAGACAGGCCAAGATAAGAAAATCAGTTCAAACTAAAGGGTTAAGGGTGGGGAGGCACACTAAATTCCTGTCTTCCAGGAATTGATGGATGATACAAAAGACAATTCAGACTGTTCTCAGAGGCGCACAGTGGAGCACGAGCTGCAAAAGTAACACAGTGCAGCAAGACAAATTCTAACTGGATGCAAAGGAAAAAAACCAAACCACCATGAGAGTAAGTTAATGCTGGAACAGACTCCCCTGAGCCACTGTGGAAAGCCCATTCCTGAGGATATTCAAAATACGACTAATTTTGAAGCTAGTACCTCTCTGAGCAGGAGGTTAGACAAAATGACTCTTCCAACTTACTTTACACAGCTATACTTAGGAAGAAATCTTGCTTTACCTCATCGACTTTCATACACAATTCTGAATCATGTAAACTTATCTTTTTTCCCCAGGTGTCCTTTAGGCCATTTTGTAGTGTTGCTCATCTCAGTTCCTTACAAGAGTAGCAATTTCTTTACAGCTTACTACAAGATACCTTTACCTCATCAATCTTTCTGGTGTCGTTTTTGTTGTTTTGGTTTTTAAAGTTTCACAGAAGTGTTCATGTTAAATTGAGCTCTCAGCACAACTGAAATGATTTCCTGGTCCCACACGAATGTTGTTAGTTCTTGTTCCTTTAGCAGTTCAATTAAGTAAAACACTTACTAATTAAAACAAGAAACTGGACAACAAAAGGGATGGAAACAGACCTATTAATGTGGGATATGAAACCACAAATTACAGGAATAACTAAGTCGTGGATGCATTTGATCTCTCAAAAGCAGAAATACATTACGGTTCTATTCTGAATTTGGAACATGATAAATTCATGGACTGAAAACAAGAGATCAAGAGTACTGGTTTTAGAGAAGAGAGCAAGAAAAGAACTGCAGTAGTATTTGGGGTCTTCTGCAGTCATAGAATATGAAAATAATTTGGGTAGGAAGTGATCACAGAAGATCATTGATTGCAACCTCCTGCTCAAAGCAGGATCAACTGTGAAGCCAGGCCATACTGCTCATGGCTTTATCCAGTCAGGTCATGAAAACCCCTGCAGATGGAGAATGCACAGCTTCTCTGTTTTCATGGTGGAAAAGTTCCTCTGTACAGTCAACTAGAAATCTCTAGTTTTAATTTACGGCTGCTCTCTCTTGTCCTCCCCCTATGAAAAGTTCGTAAATTCTTCTTTTATAACCCTTCCCTCCTTCTATCTTCTCTATACTGCCTTTCTGCACTGAAGCTTGTTCATGATTTCTCTGTTTAGCCAAACCAGCCTTCTGAAACATTAATATGTTTTCCTGAGGACCAGGATGGACTATTCTTATGCTTGGAGGAGGATCTGGATAGAGATCTTTGGCGTGGTACAGAGATGAATGCTTCCAGGAACCTTACGATTGTGTAACTTCCCAGAAATAAACATCAACTAAAGAAAAACAGTTCCACTTATTCCTTCTACAGTATCTGACAAAATCACAAAAAGGAGATGACACTGAAACTAAGCTTGGAATAATATTTACAAAGAATGCAAAATAATTAGATGTTTGTATCATCTTAGTGACAAACAAATCTGTAATCCAAGTTTTCCTTTTCAAAGGGCTTAAAGTATCTGAAAGTAATTTAAAGTTAGTAGAAATCCTTACTCCTTATCAAGCTTTTTTCCTTAACTGACATGATCAAGGAAAACATCATCTAGTTCTCCTGTGCCCTTCACCCTTTTACGCATGCAAGGCTTCACTCAACAGTACATGTGTCCATGTAGATGAGCAGCCAATGGGTGATAATCTGAGGGTCAAAAAAAACTTGCAATTTCAGCAACATTCTAGATCTGAGCCCCTGAAAACCAAATCATCCCAGACAGCAAGTCCCATTTGTAGATGAGTGCTTCCATTCTTTGCAGAAGGGATTCTTTCTCCTGGTGGCACTGTTTACAACCAACCGATTAGGCCAATATGGCTCCCTGATGGATTTTGTTCCCCTTCACCTTTCTGAGGCTCCAAATCTATTCTGAAAGGGCATATCCAAAGATAGGCCAAGAAACTTCCTCCCGCTGTCAGGGGCCACAGACTTTCAGTCTCCACTAAGCATAGCCTCTAGCCATCCTTCTTTCCATGCAATGCATAATTCAGGCTATTGGCTTTCCAGGTTCTCCAAAAAGAGCCTGTCTGGCTCCCGTTTACACTGAGGCAATCCTTCTAACCTCAGCTTCTTTGACAGTTCAAGAAGCTGATCAGAGCACGACTCTCACAACCACCACTGATTCAGGGAGAGACCTGGCAATCCCTTCACTGCAGCCCAAGACTTGGATGGACATACTCTTCTTCAAGAGCTCCTTCTGGGTCAAGACCTCCAACATGTCGTGAGCCAGTGACACAGACTGTCCTCCTGGACTTAATAGGTTCACACAGTCTCAAGCAGTACATCTGCACTTCCTGCTTGGCCCGCTTCACAAGAATCAGCTCTGTTAACACCCAAATTCCTGTCTGTGCACCCTGGTCCCTGGCATTCCCTAAGCATTAAACAGAGGTATGGGGCACAAGCCTGCTCTCTTTCCTTGATGTCCCTGGCAAGCAACTTCTGTGTTTTATGGCTCAAACTACCAAGTCTAGAAAGAAAACATTTTTTTATTTAATTATTAAATAAATTATGCCAGGATGGTACAGTGTGGTGGTACAGACATGACAACAAGTACGTAGCAAATATTTTAGAAAAGGTATTTAGAAAGAAAGAATGAAAACAGTAAATCATTCAGCCAACTCTGTCCCCTCACAGTCACCCTCCCATGTATGTAAATCTACAAATTCTATGTTTAAGACAAGGGCATAGCTATCAAATAATACGTTCCAAAATGGATTCAACAAAGACAAAGCATTGCAGTTGTGCTGCACAAAATGGTTAAGCTACAGAACATGAAAATAAGCAGAAAAATACCAGACAGCCAGTCTGTGGGCCTACATCAAAGAATCATTCAGAAAATGATGCTACCAACAGCCTGACGTGAGGTCAGTAAGACAGCTCCTTATAGAACAATTTCTGGGATACCAGTCTTGCTTTAGACTTGTTCTAGACCTCTCACCACAAAGACTCCGAATATGCTGATTATATGAGTACAGAGGAATCATTCAGATGAGGAAAGATCTGAATATCTTACAAAACACACATAAAATTCTACACAATAATTAGAACCAATATAACAGAAATGAGATGAAATTTGACAGTAAAAAGCTAAAGGCCTTTCGTGAAGGGCTAAAAACTAACAGGCATTCAAGTGATAAACTGGGAATTTCAAACCAATGGAACAGAAGAAACAATTGGTCAGATTATTCCAAATCCAGCTACTAAACTTGCCAGTTAAATTTGTATGTGGATATCTTGCTCTTACTTACACGTATGTTGTAACACAGTTTTTAAGACTGAGTGCTATACTTCTGGTTTTAATACCATGTACAGTTTTGCTTACCTGTATTCAAAGAGAAAATTACACTGGAAGGGCTGCAACAATAATTATAGGAATTCAGAGAATATCTTATGCAAAGGAAACGTAAGACTTCTCCTTGTTTGGCCTAACAGTAGGAAAGCTGAAAGGGAATTTGGTTGTGTTCTACAAATGTATTAGGGAGGGAGAAGGTAAATTTAAACTAAAAGTTTTGTTAGTACAATCACAGATAAATATAAGCTTGATCATAACCAGGTTTAGTGCTTGACAAGCCCCAAAATGGGCAACGAAGACATGAAAATGGGGGAGGTATAATGTAACGATAAAAACTGTGTATACGTATATGTATGCTTTACTGATGCAAAAATTTTATGGATATAAATTTATATAAATACAAACATACACAGCTGTACAACATACTATCCAAAGGTAGAAATCTAAACATAAGTTGTGGAAAAATATTTTCCAAGCTTAAATCCAGCACAAACAACCCTTTGTTATCACCTTATGAACAGAGTAAGCAAGAAGTTTTTTGCTGGATTCAAAAGCCATGTATCATAATGATTATCTTAGATACTTAGCTAACAAACAAGAACTGACAGGAAGAATGAACAGTACCAACATCCTGTTCTTCATTTTAAATTCCCCAGAACTTGGAAACATACAAGATCCAGAAACTGGGTAAAAAACCTTCACCCCTCCCATTTCCTAACATGCTTAGCACTTCTTGTCCAAACCCTGACCTCAGATATTTATGTCAATTTCTCCATAACCTATGAAAGGAAATCTGACTATAGTTTTAAACCTTTCTCATTATAAAATTATATATATATAAAAAATAATATTACATCTCATAATTCACTCATAGTATTTACACAGGAATGCATTTGTTTATAAGCCTAATCTTCCTACATCATTGTTTAAGGCAAAATTTTAACTCTCAGGGATAACCCAAATTTCAAACAAGCTTACCTGTTCACAGACATCACGGCACATTAAGTTGTCCTTTGCATGGTAACAACAAGACAAGCCTACAGAAAAGCAGGGGGAGGGAAAAAGACATTTAAAAGACTTGAAGCACTTAATTGTCACTTCTGAACAGGAGTGTCCACTTGATGGCCTATCAGGATGATTTGTCTGGTCCATAAGCAATTTTCCTTCCCAGAAACAAAAAAAAAAATGAGAAATTTTTGTTCCAAAGCTGCTGCAGATCCATTCACGGAGTCTCACAGAATTAGCCCTGAACACTCAACTGCCACCAAAAGGAGATCTCACTCCCCTTCTGCTTCTAGCTCCACTTTTGCTGCTTAACTTGAACTAGCTTGGCACCTGCCAGATTCCTTCATCAGGCAATTCATTACTGGGGGGGGGAATGGAGAGAGAGGGAGGAAAGAACAGAATACTAAAAAGTAAACACCACCCCCCCCCCCCAAAATCTCCATAGAAACTATATGCCTTTGCAAACTGAATCATCTCACAGAACTCCTTTTCACACAGAGGTGAACACAGCTGTTCACTGAACTCTAGCTTCCTAAAAACTTGGATCAAAACTGTAAATTGTTTCACTAGTGATGGATGATCAAGAGTGGTTCTGTCTAACCAGATGGAAGTCATAGAGCAAAACAGAGATACGAACACATCAACAGGAAAATGAGTGAGAACTGAAAACACTCAGACTTCATGAAACACTAAGGTTTAAAGTGGCATTTTTAACATTGTACTTTGTTGCGCTTTGTCTCCCCTACCATCCCTTCATTCAGGGTTAAGCTTGGCGGTACAAAATGAACTGCAGAACTTCTTGATATTCATTTTCATCCTCAATGCCCAGTGTTTGGAGCAGTGTACAAAAAAACAGACATGCAGAGGTTTCATTGAAAGCTTTTACTTCTTCACACACATGGTCATTTAATGATTACAGATTTTTGCTCATCTGTATCTGAACTACACATGACACTGATACAACATAAAAGCAACATGTACAGTGAAAAAAAAAAAACAACTGTACAATGATATCACACATGAAGTTGTATTTCACAGTACCTAGTTACTAAAGAGATACTGAACTACTAAGGAGGATCTTGGCATGAATTCCTTGATAATTTCACAACATACAAGTGCTTTCATCTGAAAGCTCATAGCTGTTACAAGATACCCAATTTAAAACCTAGAAGAATCCATTACCACCAAAATTCTCCAATACTGAAATGCTATTAAAAATGAAAAAAAAAACCAACAAACAAACCCAACAAACAAACCAAACCCCCAAACCTGAAAACACTTAAGAACTGGGAATAAAGTAAAACATGTAAAAGGTTGCCTGAAATAGTCATGCTTTAAAATGCCTATTACAGGACCAAGCTGTATTTTAATGCAAAAATCTACCATTCCCAAATAGGAAATTGAAAGTCTTACTTTGGCTTCTTCTATTGGTGAATGTTTCCATTAGTAACTAGAAACAACATAGCAAAATGCCTGTAATAAATGGTGAGAGCACCAAAATAATGCTTACAACATGATGAAAGAATTAAATTGTGAAATTTACTTTATTTTTTTTTGCCAGTTTTCTACAATCTCAGAAAAGGATTGAGATATATGACACAGATGGCTTAAAAATCTTTCTGATTTGAGGATACATATGGGGACCTGTAGGTTTTTCTGCATTATGCTCAGTAAGCCACTGCTTTTTCTTAAGGCAACAGTTGCACTTTATTTTGTTTCTAAATTTCAGTGCCTATGCAAAGTGCAAGCATATTAACACAGCACGGGGTAAAACATTCAGGTTCACAAGAAGATACCCAGCAAAGTAATTTCATAAGTAAAAAACCCCAACCAAACATGCTTAGGCATAGGCTTACAAACAGAAACACTGTCTATTCTATCATGGTTTTGTTGTTTTGTTTCACCATCCCAGAAATTTTTCACTATATATATTTTTATTGAGAGTAACTGCTACGTTTAAGAGACCCAAGAATTCAGGAGTTCCCAACCTATGAAAAGAATTTACACTGGCTTAGGAGACAATGCATATGTTTAACAGTGTATGTTTATTAAACTCTCCTTCACACAGATTATTTAATACTCTGTGGCCTCTTACCCATTAGTTTTCAATGCCTTCCAATCCTTCTATGATGAGTTAACACACATCCAGGATAGTTCTTTTCAATCACTTCCACTGCTGAATTTCAAGTCTTACCTATTATCCCAAACAATGAAGTAACAATATGCTACACCTCATGGTAATTTAATTACTTTTATACAAAATCCTAATCAATTGATGGTACCTTGAATAAGCAGCAAGTTAAACTCGCCCAGAGAGATCTTCCCTGCTTAAGTCAGAAATGGAAGTTATTAACAATATCCATTCCAAACACACTTCCTCAGTCCTCTTTCCAGCTAACCTCTTCTGAAATGTCATATGACATCTCTGTGTCTGTCCCTTACTTTCTTATTCCCATCTTCTCCTGTTCTACTGAAGAATTTCCAGGTTTCATTTCAAAATTTTATTCATGTCCAAACTATGAAATAGCTACGCTTCCTTCTTTGATAAGATCTGCTATTTCAGAAATATAAGTAGGTTTATCAAGCAAAAATTGAACTAGATTATGTCACATTTCACTCCAGTAGCCTTTTACTGCTACTACTACTTCCTAAAACCGTGCCTCACTAGAAATCAGCGTAGAACAATGAAATGCCCATAAATGCTTCAGTATGACTGCAGTCTTCTGCTGTAAAGTATTACATATTTTGTATTTTCCCTTCCCCCAACAGCATTACCAGCATGATCTGGTTATTAAAAGCTATATGTCAATATCTGTGCTTGTGCTGCCTTCTTTTAGTTATTTTTTGGTCCTGTCAATAAGTTATCTACTATCACAACTGTAACACAGGAAACTATTTTACCACCATCTTTCTCTCTATTAAAAGTCTTCCCTTCACTTAAAAAAAAAAAAAAAAAATCCAATACCCTGTTCAATAGCATTTTTCTTATTGGTTAGCAAAACCACAAGGAATACAAGCCCTGGAATACGAGGCCTGTTCTGACACTTCATATAGCAATCTCTAAGTCAGGTTTTACTGATACGGAGCAAGACACCAGCTTTTCTCCATTTCAAACCACAATCTTGGTTATTTACCTACTGCCAGCATAACAGCCGAAGACACGAATCCCAGCCTCTCAAGTCATGTAACCAGGTATAAAAGGTCTGTCTATCCCATGACACTGCCAGGCGGGATGTGGTCGAGACGGCCGTACCCCTGCACCCCAATCCTCCCTATCTCAGCTATTGAAGCCTCCTCCTCCCTCCGGCTGCCGGCCTTCACGTCAGGGTTTCAGGCGGGCGCATTCCACGGGGGGACACGACACCGAGACAGCAGCAGCGGTAAAAGGACCGACACAAGGAAGGCGACGCTGCCCCGCGGGCACTCAAGGAGCCGCCCCCACCCTCACCTTTGGCGGCCCCTCGCCCACCACCCTCCCGCTCCCGTGGGGCAGGTGCGGGCGGCAGCCGATGCCACGATGCCGCCCTCCTTACCCCGCGGCTCCAGGCAGCCCGCCCCCAGCTGCGGCGAGACACGAGTGACCCGCGGCGCCGGGCCGCGCCCCATCCCCGCGGTCGACGCCACCGCCCCAAGGCTTCGGCACCCCGCGGGCGGCCTCGTCTCTGCGCCATGTTGTTGAAGAGGGACCCGCGGAACCACCTCCCCTCCATCCTCTGCACCTCGCTACTCACCGTCTACTGTAGGGAAGAGTAGGGGGGCCGCCGCCAGGCAGAGCAGGCCCCACGGCCACTGAGCGGCCGTTACCGCCATGGCCCGGCCGCGAGCTCGCCGCGCGGCCCCGCCTCACGCCCCCCGCCCGCCCGCCACACTGGCTGATTCTGACGCCGGCAGCGCCCGCTCCCGGCCCTGCGCTGCCTCCTGACACCCCCATTGGCTGCGGCTCCCCCGTCAGGTCCCGCCTCCTCCCCGTGGCCGCCGCGGACGTTCCAGCGGGCGGGCGCCGCCGCCGCCATCCCCGCGGGGGGCTGTGTCTTGCGCCGCTCGGCGGGGTAGGTGCCGGGCAGAAAGCGGCGGGGCCTGCTCCGCCACAGAGCCGCTGCCTCCCCGGTGCTGCGGCGCGGATGGCGGGACTGGGCTGCCCCGAGGGCACCGGTTCTGTAGGGCCTTCGCCGCCCGCCCGCGCGGGTCAATGGGTCTGTCTCCAAGTGGAGACCAGTGACGAGCGATGTCCCGTGGGGGTCCGTGTTGGGATCGGTCCTTTTCAACATGTTTGTCGGAGACGTGGACAGTGGGATCGAGCACCCTCAGCAAGCTTGCCCATGACACTGAGCTGTGTGGTGTGGCAGACATGCTGGAGGGAAGGGCTGGGATCCAGAGGGACTTGGGCAGGCTGGAGAGGTGGGTCGGTGTGAACCTCATGAAGTTCAACAAGGCCAAGTGCAAGGTCCTGCGCATGGATGAGGGCAGTCACAAGCACAAATACAGGCTTGGGGGACTGGATTGAGAACAGCCCTGAGAAGTACCTACGGGAATTCGCTGACAAGCAGCTCACCATGATCCGGTAGTGTGCACTTGCAGTCCAGAAACCAGCTGTGTCATGAGCTGGATCACCAGCAGCATGACCAGTAGGTCGAAGGAGGGGAATCTCCCCTCTGCTCTCATGAGACCCCACCAGCTCTGAGGCCCCAGTATAAGAAGAACATGGAGCTGATGGAGCAAGTCCAGAGGAGGCCGCAAAGATGCTCTGAGGGCTGAAGCAGCTCTGCAATGAAGACAGGCTGAGAGCTGGGCTTGTTCAGCCTGGAGAAGGCTCTGGGGACACCTTAGAGCAGATTCAAGTGCCTGAAAGGGCCAACAAGAAGCTGGAGAGGGACTTTTGACAAGGGTAGGTAGTGATAGGACAAGGGGAACGGCTTTAAACTGACAGAGGGGAGATTGAGATGAGATCTGAGGAAGAAGTTCTTCCCTGTGAGGGTGGTGAGGCCCTGGCACAGGTTGCCCAGAGAAGCTGTGGCTGCCCCATCCCTGGCAGTGTTCAAGGCCAGCTTGGATGAGGCTTGGAGCAACCTGCTCTAGTGGTTAGAACCGAATGAGGTTTAAGCTCCCCTCCAACCCAAACCATTCTGTGCTTCTGTGATTTAGTTGTATTTTAATCTGAAGTCAAATTAAAGTTGGTGCTGTAATTGTGAATTTAAGAAGCTGAAAAGTGGCAAATGTAACCTGGTTATAAAAAATAACAAGCAACCAACCAGAAAAACCCCACACTCAAACAAAAACAACAACAAAGCAATCTTTCCACACCAGGACAGTAATGATCCTCTATGTAAGTGGGCTTTCACGTCAGTTAGATAGCTGGGCTTTTGCCCCAGAGGCTAGTTTTTGTTAATTTTCCATCTGCCAAGTACTTCGGGACTTAAAATTCATCACGAGTCCACGAGGTGGCAGTAGATCCAAAAGCAGAATTAGCCAGATGTTTAAATTTGCAGGCTGGTTTCATTTCTCTGAAAATACAAGGGGCCTGAACTGCTTAGATGCAATTTCCACCCCCCCCCCCCCCCCCCCATGCTAAATGGTTTAATTTGGCTTCATTTTGATGAGGGTGGACTCTGCTATGAATGTGCTGAATGCCATTTATGTGTGAAGTCATTATCAACAATAATTTACCCCAGAAATGAATAGGCAGAGGAAAGGTGCAAGTATGCCTGGTAATATAAATGCTCTGCATTATCACTTAAGTCACCATGTCAGTTCCAGAAGAAATAACAGACCACTGAAATTATTTCCTTTACTTTAAAGAAGAGAATTGAACTTTGAAATAACAAAAGGTTTTAAAATTTGGCTTTCAGTAAGGACAGTATGAATTTTAACCCCATTCATTGTTCTAGAAAGCAAAGACTTTTCGTTCGTTGGGGGTTTGGATGTTGGATCTGCACACCATTTTCCTGTTAAACTGTATATGTTGGTCTTTTTAAAACAAAACCAATGAGAACAATGAGAAGTGGAATTTGGGGGCTTGAAATAAGTAAATACTTCACTGTAAAGCAAGTATACTGACAGCATGCTTTTGAAGTCTGGTGATAAGACAGAAACTCCTCTGCAAATGTATTTTATTTTTTGCTGCTCCTGGCATTTGCTGAGGGACAAGGAATACTTTATTCCTTCTCATAAAAAGACAGGCTCAGGAAACTGGGGCTGTTCAGCCTGGAGAAGAGAAGGTTGCATGGAGACCTCATAGCAGCCTTCCAGTAACTGAAGGGAGCCTATAAGGATGCAGGAGAGGGACTCTTCATCAGGGTCGGTAGTAATAGGACGAAGAGTAACAAGTTTAAACTTAAACAGGGGAGATTTAGGTTAGATATAAGGAAGAAATTCATTGCTGTGAGAGTGGTGGGGCCCTGTACAGGCTGCCCAAGGAAGCTGTGACTGCCCCATCCCTGGCAGTGTTGAAGGCCAGGCTGGACGGGGCTTTGAGTGACCTAGTCTAGTGTGGGGCATCCCTGCCCATGAAACTAGATGAGCTTAAGGTCCTTTCCAATCTGAACAGTTCCATGATTCTGTCATTCTCTTCTATATGCTGTACTTCTTGTTGCTTAGAATATAATAAAATCTGCTCCTTCATCTATATTATTTTGTATTAGCTTGAACAGTTAGTTCATTGTATTTTGTTCTGACTAGCATTTGATCCTGCTTTCTTATCCTAAAAATTGCTGAAACTTTAAAAGGTTGGAATACTACTTTGTATTTTATGTGAAGTCTCCTTCAGCAATAGGTGAACTTTTTGATGTACTCATGGTCTGAATTCCTGGTCCACACATACGTTTTACTGGAAGAGATCTGACCTGATCAGCATCCCTTCAGAAAGTAAAACAATGCCATATTATCATAGAATCATAGAACGGTTAGGGTTGGAAAGGATCTTGAGATCATCTAGTTCCAGCCCCCCTGCCATGGGCAGGGACACCTCACACTAAAGTATCTCACCCATGACTTCATCCAACCTGGTCTTGAACACTGCCAGGGATGGAGCATTCACAGCCTCCCTTGGCAACCTATTCCAGTGCCTCACCACCCTAACAGGAAAGAATTTCCTCCTTATATCCAGTCTAAACTTCCCCTGTTTAAGTTTGAACCTGTTACCCCTTGTCCCGTCACTACAGTCCCTAATAATGAGTCCCTCCCCAGCATCCCCCTTCAGATACTGGAAGGCTGCTATGAGGTCTCCACGCAGCCTTCTCTTCTCCAGGCTGAACAGCCCCAACTTTCTCAACCTATCTTCATACAGGAGGTGCTCCAATGTGGCATATCTCTATGTGTTTCTATACTGTTCTATACTGTTCTATATTTGAATTTAATGTATTAGTATGTCTGGTTTGAGATGTACATGAATTCTGTGCACCATAAATCTGGCTTCGCAACTTTTTAAGATCTTTAAGAACCAATATACAGTCACCCCTCTCAACATGGTACTTTATAAGATAAAAGGTTGTTTTCACCATGTATACCTTGTATTCTTATTGCATTCTGGAAGCCAGTAGCATTTTCCTTCTTGGTAACTACTAAAGCCATTGTGTTTTAGCTACAAACATGTTAAAAATTGCTCTGCTGTGATTCTTAGATATCTACACCGTACAATTTGCAGACATACCCTAATTTGCATTAATTTGTCTAATCTGTGTATCAGCAACTAGATACCTGCATGATAAGCCGATGCCAGATTTTTAGTGCATGTTGAGTAGCTTTTCTGTGCTGAGGCTTGTTTCCATTTCATCTCTGTGTTGCAGCTAGGTAGGGGTTGACAGCTACCTGAAATGTGCCTGCCTGTGCCTGAAGTGGTAGGAATTGTGGAACCATCTGTGGGACTGCCCTAGCAAGCTGCTAGCTAGTAAGTGAGGTGGTCTCTTGTTTCTTCATTCTAAGAATGGATCACCACAGCAAATCCTCTTTCAAAGAGATTTTGTTCTTAAACAGGCAAACCTTTTTGTACAGGCAAACCATAGCTGCTTTATTTTTTCACCACTAGATCTCACACAGTATTTTGCAGTTGACTTTCCAAATAGCGAATAAGAAAGATTAATTTATTTTCAAATTACTTCACTTTTTTTGCAAAACCACAGAAAGAAAATTGTATTAATAGGTAAAACACAAATACAAAAGCAAGGTTTGGTGGTTGCTATTACACACATCGGTTACACTGATAAAGTTGTATATAAAGCAAGACAGATGTGAAATTAAAGCCAATAAAGATGTACATTAATGCTAAATACAATGTCTGCAATTAATTTTAAGCAAGTCGAACATGTGGTGCATATTAGAGTTCATAAAATCTTGCCACAGGCAAACAATTAATGTGCATACATCAAGTCTGGAAGGACAGCCAACTGAAAGTGATTAAGAAGTGTGGAGTATAGAATTAATTATAATTTGCTAGAAAAGTAGTAAAAAAGTAAACAAGATTCTGTCATTGTATGTTAAGAAACTATTCCATCATTTGGAAAAGAATTTAAAATAGATCTCATGTTTGCTGAAACAGGAAGTTTTGATGTTCATAAAATGTGCCATAAAAAAAATAAAAATCTGGTTCTGCTTTACCTTTCATAACTTTTCTCAACAGAGCAAATAACCTGAAACTGAAGTCGCCTGTCAGTCTAAATTTAAAACCCCTGAAATCAGTTATGGGATTAGAAACATGTCTGCTTCCCTTCTAATGAGAATGCTCAGTGAAGTAAAATACACTTCTTGGTAACAGAGCTTATGAAAGGGATAATTTAAAAACAGGTTGTTGACTGGTGGAAGCATCAAGACAATTCATTCTCTTTGACATAGAAAAACTGTGTCAGTAAAGCCTAATTATCCTTCCATGTTAGAGAAGGCGATGGTAGAAAAAAAACCCTAACAAATGTCAGGAAGATACATTTACATTTATGCTATTTGGTCAGATGCATTTTACTCTCTATACTGCTTTGTATGCTGTATAGAATTTTGTACTCTATACTGTCTATAATGGAGTTATGTAGTAATGTAACTATCAATTTGCTGCCTTCAACACAGGGCAGGCCAGAGTTGCTTGCATGTGGAGCACCTTCTTGTGAAAAGCTCTATAATGAGACAGAAGATAATTTCAATTTGATTTCTGGAATAACATTGAGGGATTGATAGAGCTTTCTTTTTCTTTCCAGTTTAAGCAATTGAAAACAAGAGAAACTATATTGGAAAGTTCCAGAGTTTGCAGAGCAGAAAATTGATCTCTTCAAAATGTGGAAAACCAATACTTCAACCAGAATCATGTTCAGTCCAGTCAAATCCTTCAACCATCTTAATGACCTAAATCTGAATCTAAACTCAAGTGTCTAAATATGAAGTCTGTCACACCTGTACTGTAGTAAAGATGGGCCAGTCAAAATCCTATCTTCTTTCTGGCTTTGGCTCACCATCCAAGAGGACAAATAACAGCATTTAGCAAGTGATGACACATCTGTGTCTTTGAATACAGATAGAATGGATATTCATTTTGCTTTTCAAGTCAGGCTTCCGTATCAGCAGTGCATTTGCCAGCATATCATAAGTATGGGCTGGAGATAGAAAAGGATATGTTGAAGAACACTGAGAATGCCATATGCTAATTCTTCTGTGGATTATCCTACTGAATCATCTACTTGTATATAGGATTAGTTACTTCTCCATATGGTGCTTAAGGGCCAAATTGCTGCTGGAATATTTTCCAAAGGTTATTTTTATGTTTTGCTGTACTGTGGGATTGCGTTAAAAATTGCATCATAACCTGCACCTACACTGAGATATTTTAAAGCATCCGAAGACCTTTATACATTTTCCTCCATGTTTTAGCAATTACATTACTCTCTCAATTAGTAATCTTTGAAGAACTCTGTATAATTCATTCACTGCTATACATACATTTCCGTATGAATACAGTCTGCAAGCTTTGCAAAAGTGGGTGTGGGTGGTATGAAATCATTTATGCTGCTAATTGACAACTATGCAGTTGCTTCTAGTTTCAAACAGGAAAAGAAGTCAGTGTAGACTGGCAGATAAAAAAGAAAGGGCAAGGCATAAAATACCACTTTTTTGCTACCAGTTTGTGTAGTACTATTTAAATCAATTTTAAGCTAACTAAAACTAATCAGCTTTAGTTAAAATAAAATTCTTTTTTTCTTGCTATTCCATACATTAGCTAGCAAGCTCTGTCAAGATGACATTATAGTTATTATGAATTACAGAACAGCCTGTTCCCATCTATACCTACACTTGAGTGACATGAGCGAATTAGGGTAGAATTTGGCTAGTATGAATTAATCCTGAATATTTCTCAAAATACCTTAATAAAAATGTCAAAAGGTACTTTACTTAGTCTAACTTCTGTAACTGTTTGTAATAAATATATATATGCATAATTTACATATTAACAGTGATGGAGGTTATTAGAGAACTGATATCTTTGCTAGGAATGGAAAAGCCACATGCATCTGACAAGAATGGAGAGAGGGAGTCGTGGTTTTTGATAAGAAGGAGTAGTGCACTGGGATAAGGCAGTGGGCTGGCAGGAGCAAGTGCTGCCTGAATGCTCCTTGGTTGCAGAGAGCTGGGCACACGCAGCATAGTCTGCACCTGCTCAGGCACACTGTGATATGGGCCAGTGGGTTCTCCATATGCAGTTGTCCTTACCATCATCATGACACAGGGACATGAGGATCAAATGGAACTTTTTATATTAGGCAGCTTTAAATAATGCCCACTACAGCAAAATAACCTCTAAATTTTGAAAACACACCATATTTGATCAGATTTCAGATCCTAAAGAATAACTTTAAAGCTCCCCTACCATCTAGTTGAAATGTCCCTGCTCATTGCAGGGGCATTGGACTAGAAGGCCTTTGAAGGTCCATTTCAACCCAAACTAGTCTATCATTCTATATATTAAAAAATTCGGAGCTAAGTTCTTACTGTCTTTGATAACTGAGAATTAAAATAGTTTCCCTTTAAAATGCACATATTTACTTTTCTTGGGTACAGAATCATAGAATGGTTTGGGTTGGAAAGGACCTTAAGATCATCTAGTTCAAGCTCTCCTGCCATGGGCAGGGACATCTTCCACTAGGCCAGGTTGCTTAGTGCCCTGTCCAACCTGGCCTGATTTCTTGATCAGTCAAGCGAGTCCTCCTTCTCTATAAACTGTTTATTTTAATGCATCAGTAAATAAGACACATACAAAACTGAGTGTGGGAAATGCCAAACTTTAAGCATGCATAGTGCAATGAAGATCTTGACTGAGACTAATAAAAATACTTTACAAGAACTGAATGCTCGTGATCCTCCACGCAGAATAATTCTCTGTCTTTGTAGATATGGGTGTTTTTTTTTTTTGGCAGGGAGATGTCCTGTTTCAATCTAAGTAGGACAATCAGTTGCAGCAAAACCAGAATCGAAATACCCAAATCCTGGACTTTTAGCACAAGACGGGAGAGTACTGTGCTGTAAACCTAGGGTAAACATCAATAGCTGTAAAGCTTCTGGCAGAAAAAGCTCTCCCTTCCCAAGAGATCCCAGTGTAGCTTTTCTAACAGAGCATGACATGACTGCACGTGCAAAAAAACCACACCTGAATGGAAAACCTACTTTCTCCAGCCTGGAACATACAACTGTCACAATGAACAGTCTAGAAACATTAGCAATACTAGAATTTTCACAACTGCATCAAATTTCTGTCCTACCCACAGATATGGTCTTCACATTCCATGATATGCTACTTGGCTACAATTGCATTGTGTATTTTTACCATGTGAATTAACTGTGGTCCTTTTCTAAGTAACTGCAAATTGGAGCATCCAGTGGGAGACTAAAACATGGACTGTGTCTGCTAACAGAAAAGTTTGCTGCCCAGTAGTACTTGCTACAGGATAAAGCTATCAGCTGCTTTCCTCTTAAAGCAAGGGATGAAGCCAAATCACAGACTAGGATGCCAAAGCTCACTGCCTTTTCTGGCTCCTTTAAGCCATCAGCAAGATGCCCTTTGCAGAATGGAATAATCAGGGATAACTTATACTCTATATTCACAGGAGAAACAATCTACTATGTAAGTATTTTCCAGCTTGCTTTATGTCCTTTCACTAGACTGGAGAAGATTGATACAGAAACAGAATAAAACTTCCACTCCTATATAAGGATCATGTTTTCCTCCAGTGGTTATCACTTCTCTCCTCTGTTCTCTGCTAGAGATGAGCTTTCTTTGCACCTTGGTGTTCTAGCTGCCTAGATAGCAACAGTCCATGTTTTGGGGTCTTTTTGCTGTTGTTCAAAGTCTGTATGAAAACAAATTGATTCTGGAATGATTTTCTGTATGGAAGAACAAAAATAACAGCACAGACAATGCAATACTTGTGTTAACTTCAACATCGCCTTCAAAATAGGATGCATCAGCAAAATTCTGTCTAGCACCTCCTCATATGCACAGATGGCATGAGAACTGCTAGTGAAACAGCTTGGTCTCTTTCTTTCTCACTTTCTTAGCCTTGATTTTTCATCCTTGATATAAATCATAATTTTCACATCTTTTGAATTTTTATTGCATGAGATCATGCTTTTAGTCTTGCACAGCCATTTCTTTATTAAGAGTTTCAAAAATACCTGCATTATGTTCCTTGCTATGATGCTTTGCTTTCTGTAGTTATTTTTGGCTTGTCAGATGTCTCCCAAGCCTTCCTCAAGGAGAGTAACTTCATTTCTCACTCTGTGTCACTGTCTCAGTGCTGTTTTGAATAGGGTATTGGAGACACTTGCCTGGGTAAAAAGCCATCAGTCCATACTGCTTGAGAATCAGCTTTGATTTCTTCCATCAATTCTTCAAAGTATTTTCTTTGTGAAAACTGGATTAGACAATGCATTCAGCCTGGCCTCTTTCAAGCCCACAGTCAGATGCAGTGCTAGGACTTGTAGCTCCTACTTACCAAGTGTCAGGATTCATCTAGGGAGACAGTTTGAAAGAGGCTGCCATGGAGCCAGAAAAACCACATCTGTATGTGAGTGATTCATAACCTGATCAGTCATAGAATCAGAGAATCACAGAATGGTTTGGTTTGGAAAGGACCTTAAGATCATCTAATTCCAACTCCCTGCCATGGGCAGGGGCACCTCACACTAGACCATGTCACCCAAGGCTCTGTCCTTGAACACTGCCAGGGATGGAGCATTTACCACTTTTTTGGGTAGCCTGTTCCAGTGCCTCACCACCCTCACTGTAAAGAACTTCCTCCTTATATCTAACCTGAACTTTCCCTCTTTAACTCTGAACCCATTACCCCTTGTCCTATCACTACAGTCCCTGATGAAGAGTCCCTCCCCAGCATCCCTATAGGCCCCCTTCAGATACTGGAAGGCTGCTATGAGGTCTCCACGCAGCCTTCTCTTCTCCAGGCTGAACAGCCCCAACTTCCTCAGCCTGTCTTTATATGGGAGGTGCTCCAGCCCCCTTATAGTCCTTGTGGCCCTCCTCTGGACTTGCTCTAACAGCTCCATGTGCTTCTTATACATAAGACATCTGTAATAACTTATAAAGTTACTGTACTCCAGCTTAGGCATGGTAAAAGATCATCTCGAGAGATAACAGGAAAATTTTCATGTGTGGACGGGCACAGTGTCCTCCCTGCTCTCCCCTTACCAGGTTCTTCAAGGAGACAGAGTCTACTCCATCCAGTAGGTGCCCAAAAAATTTCTGGTGGACAAGAGAGCCTGACATCTCTCTATCCATCCCCATGCCCTCTGTGAGTAACCTAAATCACATTGCTCAGAATCTTGGTCAACTGGACGTTGGCAGCATTAGTCAATCCAAGTTTCCCATGCCTGATTTCACTAGCTGTGGTGTTGGCTTTGATCTTTACATAATGCTCACAAAACAAGATTTGTTCTGAACTTCCTGAAATAACTGGGCATGTAATGTTTCTCCTAATACAATGTATAAAGTTTTACCACTGTCTTTAGAAGGCTATAATGGACACAAGAAGCCTAAAGCCATGAATATGCTAATCAGGACATATCCTGGGAATGTTAATGAAAGAGCCTTCGGAACAGAGCAAGAAGGTCATCTTTGCTCTTTTCTATCTCCACACATGTACCCAGGTCTCCAGCATCTCTCGTATCAAAAGCCTGTGGCCTGAAGGACTGCGCAGGCCAGCCTAAGAGGTAGAAGTACTCAGAAAAGGAAGAGATGTTTCCAGGATTAACTGAAAAAGCTTTCCAGCATGAGAGGAGGGAGACAGCAGCACAGCTGACCTCATGAAACCTGAGGGAGTTTGTGAAAACCTTTATCCCATTTTACAGAAAACTAAAGTGAAATTACTTTCCCATAAAAAGAGGGGTAAGATGATTTACACAGCACGAAGTGAAGTAAGGTGGCATTTCAGAAAGGAGTTGATTTAAAAATAAGTACGAATCTTGGACTGTACAGGTGCTTTGTGAGAAACACCTAAAAATGGAGATGAATGGGAAAGGGAACTGGTATAGACAACAGCCAAAAAAAAAAAAAAAAAAGAGAAAACAGAGTTTCAAACTTCCTTCTTGAGTCAGTTTTTCCACTTACATTTAAAGTAGTCAGGAAGCAATCTTCATAACCTTTTCATTTATCTTCACCAAGAAAAGGTTGCTTGTCTAGTCTTTGCCGAATCTTTACCAAATACCCACAACTCTGGTTTCAGGAAATTACGCATAATTTTGTGAAGGTTTTTTTTCTTGTTTAAGAAGCCTTTACATGAGAGTCAGTCTGTTGTGGTGGGGGATACATTTGCATTCCTCTCAGTATTTGACAGAAAGACTTTCTTCTGCATAAACAGGTGATGATGGCTTGACTTTGCGGAAGATTTGGGAAGGCCTTTACCCACGCTTACTACAAGTGTGTAAACCCTTCCCGCTTGCGCAGTGGATTTTTTTAGGTGAGGCACAGTGTGTGTGTAACTGGCCCCACTGCTCGGCATGTTTGCCAGCATCCTAGAAATTACATGTATAGGATGTGTAAGCAAAAAACATGGAGTCATTGACAAGGAGACTACTATTGGCATCTGAGGAATAAAATGCAGAATGAGAAGGGAACACAGTGTTAAGGCAGGCTAATGCATTTGTGCTTTCCTTTGGTGCTCATCACCACGTAATAAGCCATTGCTTTGGAAATGCTGGTAACTTCTCCCAATTCAGCCATTAGCAATTAAAATATACCTCTGCAAGAGATGATGATGAGTGTAAACTTCAAATGCACATTTAATCTCTTATGCGGGTTTTCGTGTGTGTATTTTACCTTTAACTTCATCAATCAAAACATGGCATTTTTGGTTTCCTGTGCAGGTCTACCCTGCACCAACACACACAAACACGTTTCAGAAACTCTTCAATACAACGTGGGAAGGGAAAGCTGAGAAAAGGGGTTTACTACTTATGTGCAGTCCTTGGAAGCTTTATGTCTCTCTCTCTTAACCATAAGCTAAAAGCCCTCAAAATAATCCTACAAACAGAGAGACATTCTTTATTTGAATGAATCAGATTGACTTTTCCTTCCGGTTTCTGAGTAAGAGTGCAATCAGTATTTTCCACCATTTTTTGGAAAAGCTTTTATACAGGATAAAATTGGAAGTATTTCAGTGAACTATTTTATTCCTACAACTAGGATTTAAGGAAAAAATAAAAAATGGCAAGATTTGACATTAAACATAAGAAGTTAATAGCATGATATTGCCTTTCACCAGCTGAGAAGCTGGATCAGCTCCTGGATATGAGCTCAACACATACAGTGCTCCATCTCCCAGATCCATTCAGTAGGTATGGATCTAGCTGGCAAGGCTAGCAGGTTTTCCACCCCTTCCTTGCAGTTGAAAATGAAATGCCTGATTTTACTAAAAAGCAATATTAAAAGCAAGGAATACGGTGCA
The DNA here is from genome assembly GCF_033815535.1 of Pezoporus flaviventris. NCBI lineage: Eukaryota > Metazoa > Chordata > Aves > Psittaciformes > Psittacidae > Pezoporus > Pezoporus flaviventris. Next base: position 96,636,681 of record NW_026892555.1, read on the forward strand.
ATACCTGCACCATGGGTTGCCACTGAACCAGCATATACACCCTCTATGTACCAGTCCCCGGTTCCAGTCTAAGCAAATAACCAAAAGGAAGAAATATTTTGGCCAAGATGAGGCATGCAGTGTGGGGCTCAGACTTTCCCTAGGTCAGAGAGAGCATTCAAAAAAACCTCCTCTCCCCTCATTTAACTACCTACACAAATGTATCTGATACTAAATTAAAATTAATATCAACTCCTGTGCCCAATTCTTTAATGGCTTCCACAGATTTCCAACTACTGGCAATTGGAGAGCTCTTTTCAGTTTCATAATTGAGCTAATTAGAAACACATCAAGGATGTTTAATCTTCATCTCCATATACCTATTTTAATACCAGCAAACACTGCAAATTTGCACCTGGGACAATATCTGCATGTCTTGCTCTTTTTTCTCTTCAAAAGAGAGGTAACAATTGCAGGTACCATTACATCGCATAGACTAGGGACTGCAATCTTATTTTCAGAAAACTCTCGGGAAGATTCGAGACTGTGGGTTTCGCAGGGACTACTGGACACTGCATCTGCAGTCTAGTGAAGTTACTTACTTCACTTGTGAATACCAAGCAAGGTATTTACTTGGTATTTACATTGTGAGACACACAGAAGCTCAGGCACTTAATCGGTAACTGTATAGCATATATGAGGCTGATTGCCTCAGCATTAGCAGACCACTTTATCATTTTTATACGAGCAGAAACTCCTTCTGATGAAGGGAATTTGTTGTAAACCCATTTTTTGCCAAGTAAGAGTATCACACCCAAACCCATACCTACCTGAAACTTCTTCCTCTGAAAGACAACGCATGCATTTTGAAAAAATTTATTTATTTTCACTGCTTTAATCTCTCTACTGTAGTGTTAGCACTTAACAGAAGCATCCACTCTTCTACTGTTCTATTTACAATCCATTGAAATGTATACTCTACAAATACAATACATATTTTCAGAAATGTACGGGAAATACACAATTTTGTAGGGTTTAAAAAAGTTACACTCATCTGTACAGGATTCTCAAATCATCCAAAAAAGTAAAATTTACAAAGCAGTATGCACACAGCTATGTAAAGGCAGGTGCTACAGTGACAAAGCAGCAAACTTGCTAATACAATAAAATACAGAAAATTAAAGTGTTTTGGGGCACCAGATAACACATTTAGTACCGCTGAAGTTGTAAATTTAGTAATACCCATATTTCTAGAAACATGTAACTGCAAACCCAGAGAATGTTCTGAAAAATATTAAACATTATATACACGAGGTAAATGTACCTTGGTCTTTTAAGAGGTAATTTGAGTTTAAAGCAACTGATATGGTGAAGGTTTTTTAAAAAAAAAAACAAAACAAAAACTCACAAAACCAAAACCAAACCAAACCACAAAATGATTAACACCTTGCAATCCTTTCAATGGCACTATATAAACAAGGAACTAACTAAAAGGTGAATTTCATGGCAATCACACTCAGAATGATTACTGGAAAAAAAAAAAATAGCCTCTTTATTTGATACCTTCATGTCCCCATATAATCAATCCCAATGTCTTTACCTGCACACAAAGTCTCTCTTAGGATTGTAAGTGGAACCATTGGAAGGTGACAGTGTGTCATACTTGGAAAGTCAGCTTGAGAAACATCCCAGAATTCCAGCTTTTAAGGTTGGAAGGTCCCTGAAGAATTCCAGCATTCCAAAAATCAACATTTTGGGCTTTTCAGCATCAGACCATTTCCAATGCTCTTTATTTTCCACATCCATATCCACGTGGTCACAAGTCTGTAAACCAAACTGAGGCTTCAATGCTACTAGAATGTCAAATTGATTAAATCCACAAAAGTTAAGTGAATGTATAATGTATGAAATATTTACAATAAACATTTGCATCAGTATTCATCAGAAAATGTTTTGGTATATACTTGAAATGATACAAAATTAATATTCTGAATGCTAAAATATTTTGGTCCCCCTGGATTTCCAAGAGCAAATCTGGTGATATTACAATCTTAATTTAAAAAATACTTATGTATACCTGTGTCCATATATATAAGATATGATCTTACACAGGTAACATTTAAAGTTACATAATATATACAGACACAGCCTTTGTAAAAGGTGTTCAGTTTATATAATGGAAAAGAAGAACAAAGCTTGAAGTTGTGGTGTCAGAACTGAGGATACATACAGCCTTATTCAGAATTTCCCTGTTCTGAATTCCAATATGAATGTGTCCCAAAATAACATTCCTAACATCACACACTGTATCAAGCATCCTAGCTGTGCTTTGTTTTTGCAAGCTTCTATTACAAAATGAAAAATTAGAACAATTTAAGAATAGTTGCTAGTAATTCAGGAGAATGAAGACTACTAGGTGTTTGAGATGACATGTATGTAACAAACCACTGTAGAGTTGACTGAAAAGTCTGCATGCTGTGATGTTGCTCAGCTGCCTTAGATTCTCTTTTAAATGCAATAGAACTATCCTTACATTTTAGGAAACTAACCATTATAGTAATAAAGCTTTGTAGGTGCTAAAATAAGCCCCTAATGAAATTATTTGATGAACTTCATTGGAAGCTCTCTGATGTTACCATCAAGATTACTACAGAGATCTGAAGCACGCCGGTAGCCTGATGATTCTGAAGTACGAACTATACCATTTGTATCTATGGTAAAGATCCAGTTATGCCTATAAAAAACTCTCTTGTGACTATATGCTGAAGAATGAAATGGAAGCAGAGTTAAGGTTGCTGCGTTTGTTGATAACAGGATGGATACTGATGTGCTCTGAAGAGTAGGAACTTAGGTGGCATATTAATTACCACTTTTAAATACTGAAATACTACCAAGTGTTTTGGGTATTAATAAAAGCAAAGGACAACCAGGCTCTTCCTGAAGTGGCAATAAACAAAATTTCCTGTTAACAGCAATTTTTTAAAGAGAAATTAATTTTCCCCATCCCCTCCAGAAGTTGTACATCTGGGCAAAGAAGCAATTCAATTTCTAAAGAAGTTTGCAAAAATCTTGCAATACCCTTAAAATCTTGGGCAAATCTTGACTAAAGCTATGCATAATCTTCTGTGTTCTTATGACAACACAAGCCATCATAAGCTTTGTTCTTGTAACTATGAAGAGAATTGCTGAAATCCTCTGGTATTTGTATCCAAAGACCTGCAGCTCAGCACTTTCTGCAGCTCACCGGTTTCTGTGTATGAGGCACACACAAAATACATGCACATAAAATTTATAAGCAGCTTTGAACTTTCTCATACAAAAGCCCAAATAACTTCTCCCTAATTACAGGTGCACTTAATCCTTGTTTAATTGCAAACACTGTTCTTTGAGCCTTAAGACCCTGCAGAACGGCACAGAAAATATGCTTTTCATATTTGATTTAATGGAGCAAAATCTCCCTTAAGAGCATTTTACTCCTCATGCTACTTTTCTGAAGCAGATAGGTACTTCAAGCATTTTAGAAGTACCATTTGATAAAAAAACAAAAAAACTCCCTTAAATATAATTATGACTCATGACTTGACAATTACGACAGTGAATTAACTATCTTACATTATTTAAAACTCCCACAGTGGTTTAAAGGGTCAGATTTTGGTAAAATTAAAGGTATTCCATGAATTATGTACTCACTTGCTGAAATGAGTGTGAATTAGATCTTAGCTAGGCAAAGGAACAGTTGATCATTAATCTGTTTTTTGAAACCAAAAGTACCTTAGGGTTTGTACGCTCCTACTGTTTTGCATTAAAAGACTCAAAAGCGGCACTTACTGGCATAATACAATCTATTTTGAAGGCAATGCAATGTTCTGAGAAAGTGGAAAAAACCCCCAGTGATCATGTATAAAGTACAGTTGCATAAATTATGTTCCCACAACTGAATGAGGTCAATTTGTAAATCAAAGAGTCCAAACGATGTACTACGTTCATAGCTAGCAAAGTGTACTCCAACAGTACATTCACAATCTGAATCAAAGAACCTTAACAGTGGTTCAGAATAGTCAATGTACCAGCCAGGAATAAAGCTGCTTACAGAGCCATCAATGCACTCTAGAACAAATTAGTGAACCAGTTCAATTTTAAAAGTGACCTCCTGTTTTTAGCACAGTTAACTAGAAGACCAGCTATCAAAATAAAAAATTATAGGTTAATAAAAAGAAAACTAGACTACACAATGTTTTGTAAGTAACCTGGGAAAGAGGTTCATAGTGCACAGAAAGGACCCAACACAACTGTTCAGCACGTCCACAAAAATCCTAGTAAGTGACGTTCCTATGAAGTACTAAAAGGCAGCAATATCCTTCTGTTCCCCCAGTGAGGTAGAACAATTAACCTTCTTAACACGCCACTCTGGTGCAGACATGGATTTTTACAGTATTCTTCGGTAGCGAATCCAGGATTACATCTTTATCCCCTCCTGTTGACTAAGTTGTGATAATGTTTTCTTAATGCGCAAAGCTGTTAGCCTAGCAGCTCCATTGGCATACCAGCATTCCCGCATAATTTTTGCCATTACTCGTAATGCCTGTAAAGGAAAGAGAAGCAATTATATGTACTGCAGTTCCAGCACAGATGAGGTAGCTTCTGTTCTACCTTATCCTCTTCATCTGTTTCTGAAGTCTATTATTACCCATGTATTCATTTCACACGTTACAACCCAGTTCTCTCTTCCATTATATCTTATCAATTTCTCATTCCTATTGTAGCCTACCACAGCTATTCTCTTAAGGTCTGAATCAGAAAGCATTGGTTCTAGCCCTAGATGGGTTCCTACAGTAAGCAATATGAACAAAGCTGGCTGGAAAGAGCTCACTGCTGTGCATACTAATGCCTGTGCAGTGACCACCAGAATAATGAACTCACCCCAGAATCAGGTAAACGCTTCTAGAGAGGCATGGTCAGTAGTCACCACCACATGTACACAGCAGTTCTAAGTCTTTGGCTTACTAGAGCTTCAGCATCCTAATAACAGTGTTCATCTTTCAGTAAGTGCATAAAGTACAAATTCCGAGATGTACAAAGTACTAAGGCCATCACAATTTTGGGTGAAAATTCTTAAACTTTTTTTTTTTTTTTTAAAGAAAAATTCCTATTTTGGCCGGTCTGTAGTATACCTCTTCATTACACAATGACAGGGCAAAAACCCTTGAGTGAGTTCCAAGCAAGCATTTACATGAGGCAACACAGCACTCTTGAAAGAGATAACCAGCCTAGTTACAAACCAACTGGCACAGACCTGATTACCTCATGTATGTTTACTACCCTTGTTGTGGGTTAACCCCAGTAGGCAGTTAAGCCCCACAGAGCCACTCACTCACTCCCCGCCCAGTGGGATGGGAGAGAGAATCACAAGGGCGAAGTGAGAAAACTTGTGGGTTGAGATGAAGACAGTTTGATAGGTAAAGGGGAAAAAACAAGCCAAAACAAATCCTGCCCCTCTGCTCTGCTCTCGTGAGACCTCACTTGGAGTACTGTGTGCAGTTCTGGTGTCCTCAACAGAAAAAAGACAAAGGAACAAGTCCAGAGGAGGGCCACGAGGATGATCAGGGGACTGGAGCACCTCCCGTATGAAGATAAGTTGAGAAAGTTGGGGCTGTTCAGCCTGGAGAAGAGAAGGCTGCGTGGAGACCTCATAGCAGCCTTTCAGTATCTGAAGGGGGCCTACAAGGATGCTGGAGAGGGACTCTTCATTAGGGACTGTAGTGACAGGACAAGGGGTAATGGGTTAAAACTTGAACAGGGGAAGTTTAGACTGGATATAAGGAAGAAGTTCTTTACTGTAAAGGTGGTGAGGCACTGGAATGGGTTTCCCAAGGAAGTTGTGAATGCTCCATCCCTGGCAGTGTTCAAGGCCAGGTTGGACAGAGCCTTGGGTGACACGGTTTAGTGGGAGGTGTCCCTGCCCATGGCAGGGGGATTGGAACTAGATGATCTTAAGGTCCTTTCCAACCTCAACTATTCTATGATTCTATAAACAAATGATACAAACCCAATTGCTTACCACCATCCAACTGAGGCCTAGCCTGTCCATGAGCATGAGCAACCCCTGCAAAACTTCCCCCTCCCTCAGTTGTACTGCTGAGCATGACACTACATGATATGGAATATCTCTCTGACTGATTTGGGTCAGCTGTCCCAGCTGTCTTCCTTCTCAGCATCCTGTCTACCCCCAGCTTACTCAGCAATACGTGCTGGGGGGGGAGTGAATGAGAAATGGAGAAAGCCTTCAAGGTCCATAAACACTGTTCAGCATTACATAAGACACTGGTGTGCTATCTGTTTTGGTCACAAAACTCAACCCCAGGCAGCTGCAGTACAACCCCATCTGCACAATTTATTTGCAGTGATGATTCCTGTATGCTTGAGATTGCCTCAGGAGATGTCAGTTCTGTCCAGAAACTTCCTGATTGGCTAAGCAGCCTTTTTTCCAAACAGATTTGCCTATCCCACATGCCCTTGGTCACCGTGCTTGTAGTAAGCGTGGGTAACGCCCTTTCCAAATCTTCACTTGCGAAGCCAAGCCATCAATATAATTCAGACTAGCTTTAATTTACATTAGTATCACCTATGCTGCACAGGAACAGATTACAGAATGCTCCACACAAGGTTAGCTATTAATGTGCATGAAAATACATTAAATATTAGTGTATAACCAAGGATCAATGACATTCAATAAAGCTACAATGATCAAAATGTAATTAAGGTCTCGAAGCAACCCTTCTCCCTTCAACAACAAGCACAATTTGTAAGCCATTGAAATCAATAAAAGCTTCAGTGTCCATTAAAGCAGCTTTAGCAAGGTTAGTTAATACCTCACAGCTCTGCCATCTGTTTGGAATATTGGGCCTTAACTTCTGCTCACACACAACTTTCCTCATTTCTTCAACAGAAGGGTCTGAAGGAACAAGGTCATAGTACGGCAACTGGTAATCTTCGTGGATTCCTGTAACAGATTGTAAATGGCTTAATTTAGGTAACACTAAATTACATACTCTTCACATTTTACTGTGTTCCTTATCAGTACCCTATCATTTTCTTTTTTTTTGGTTTTCATTTTTAAAAACTACATTACAATGACTAACATTAAAAAAAACCCGACCACCACCTTAACCATACCTTTGGTATGTTCATATTACCCTTGAGGAATTTTCAATTTTTAGATTTATGTATTTGGAAAAGGTGAAAGCTATGCTGAATCTTTCACATGCTATACTGAAGACATGCTCCTTGGAAGTGTATGATTTGTAATAGCATGTTTTATTTTAAATACAGTATGGATGTTACCTGAACACATTATACCTAACACTTACTTGTGGTGTTTGCCCCTTGCTCTCAAGGACATTTAGCTTCACCCTTTTCTCCCATGTATGTAAAGGTTTTAGGGAAAAAAGACCCCACCAAACATAGACAGGGACATTTCATATTTTTTTCAAAAGGTATGGTTCATCAATTTAAAAACAGGTTAAATAAACCCACCATCATCTAAAGGATTAACAGTTAAAAAGTCTGAAAAACACTAGATATTACTACCTTGTACCATTTTTTAGAACAGACTTTACAAAAACTTATTCAGGTTCTGTAAGCTACAATTCCTTAGTATCTCCACTTTTGTAAAGACTGCTACATACCACCAATTGAACATCGCCGAGCTATTTCCCAAAACACTAATCCCATGGCATAGATGTCTGCTCTTTTGAATGACTCAAAATGTTTCATATTTATGGAATCATCTAGAACTTCTGGAGCCATGTACCTATTTGCAATAATGAAACAAAAAAAAAAAACATCAAATAAACAACAGAACATTTAATTTCATAAATACTTACTGTAGAGAAAACTTCAATGCTATTGAGCTGCTCAAAACCAAATGTAAGTATGAGACAAAGGAAAATCTGCTTCATTAATCAAAGACCTCCAATGCAAGAGGGATAAGTAAACTGAGAGAAACAAGCAAAGCAATAGTGGAATAAGGGGAAATAATGACCAAATAGAGCCATAAGCCTGACAAACATGGGATAACAGAGACAATAACAAAGACCCAAAGTCTCAGTTGCTAACTGATGTGCTATTAAAAAACTCCAGGCATAGCTTTAGGGAGGGCCAGCCTGCATGCTGTAACTGCTGATACGTGGGAAGCAAGAGGAACATGAGGACTGTCAATATTCGAGGGAGGCCTGTAGGACAATGCAATGCCTATCAAGGAATGTTCAGGAGAAGGGTAACTGAGAGGAACAAAAGTGAGCAAAAGACAGTAAGGTTTATGCAAGGAGCCACCTGCATAAACACTTGCCAGTAACTATGCTTGTTTGACCAAGACCTCCAAAGGCTTGCAGCAGTGTATCTTATCTTCTGACTAAATCTTAACTATCTTTTTATGCAATCTCACTCTCAACCCCATGTGCACGTGTGCTTTAAGGACTACATGCCAGCAACTGGAGCCAGGCATGAGGGAGTTCAGGGGTAGCAACTGGAGTCAGACAAGGGATTAAGTTGCCCTTGGGCCTGGTGTGCCAGCAACTGGAAGGGAACTGCAGATCCTGCAAGCAAGTGTCCGAAGGTCTTAGAACTATGTATCTGGAGCTGCTGTGGGGGTACCAGCAACTGCAATCAGACAGTGCGTGAAGATACCTCTGGTGCCAGCAACTGGAGCAAATGAGGGTCTCTGCTTCAGCCACTGAAGTAGGACCATGTGTCACAGGCTTCACAGTCACCAGCTTAAAGATAACCGCTACACGGAAGAACTAAGATGACAGAAGCAGAGTAAGAAGCTCTCAACAGCAGCAACTGGAGTGGGAATAACAGGTCATAAGATCTATATGCCAGCTGCTGGGGTGTACCTCCCCCAAACCTGGCATGCATGGCAGGTGTCCATATGTGTCATTCACTAGCTAATTTCAAGCTAGTCTAGCCAGCAAAGAGCTGACCCACGCAGGGATAGTATTCGAGGGAATACCACGCAAGTATACACTGGTATTAAAGGGAAACCATGCATATAGGTGTGCATACAGGTATATGCATCTGTTTGCTACTGTGCATTAACCTAGCCCAGCTGGTTAGTAGGAGACATGCAGAGCACAGAAGAGGGCATTAGACAGACCAAAGGTTGCATTCACATGGGAGGAATTCATAAGCATACATGGGCTTGTCAGGCTACAGGAGGGAGTTTGCCTTTTAACTAATGAAGTTCAATCCTCACCAGCTGAAGGAAGAAGACTTGGCTGTTAACACTTATATTTTATACAAGTTCTGACAGTGTTTTATGTGGGTGTTGAAGACAGCACATGGTATATAGCAATCTGTGTAACCAGCCCTGTCAGTATTGTATGTGTCTGTATATGCGTAGCCTCACTACTGGTTGAAGCCCAAGAAAGAAAGCAGCAGCTATATCCATGGACCTGGAATGGACAGAGCCCAGCCCTTAGGACACACCAGGCTGGCAGAAGCCAGGCAGAGGGAAGCCCGAGCTCCTGGAATCTGCTACCATACAGCAGCCACTTACAACATCCCCTAGCAAGACCACAGAGGGAACAGACATGAAGAGCTGATTAAAAAAGCAGCACTGATAAGGATCCCTTGGGAACAAAGGCTCCCTGCCATTACAGTAACTGATTATTCCATTATAAATCACAAAGATTTTTTCTTTTTTTTTTTTAATAGAATACCTTATCAGCATTTCCTGCAACAGAAAAATCTGTGACAGACTTTCCTGGTTTCAGTAGACTTTCAACTGAGAAAGAAAGACTGAAAACGGGTCGTGGCATTGTTACCTTGTTTAGTGACTAAGCCCAATGTGGGAACATCAAGCAAAATGTCAGTGTGGACTGCATTGTGAAAGTTAGCAGCATCCTCACTGGCTGCTAGAAGGAACGAATGGTATTTGCTGCAGTCAACATCAGCTGTAGTTCTGCTTTCTCAATGTGGTATAGCTCTGGCTACTAAATCCAATATGTAATGTTTAACAGAGTTCAGTCTTGTCAATCTCACGCTGCCATACTAATGAAGCAGGGAGAACCACCACCAGGGCTTTGGAAAGCACAGATAACTGGTAAAAAAGCAACACACATAGATTACTGGAATGGAATACAATGTCAGGTGATAGCTGAGCCTTGAATAGCCACAGAAGCCTATGCAGAGTTTCATTTTATCAACATAATACCAGGGTTTTCTTTCCATAGGGAGTGAGGCAGAACACAAGACACAGTACTTAAATTTCACGACTATGAGACCTTCAACAACACTCAGCACTACTGTCTTACAGAAGTGCCATACATTCAAGGAAGCATGGGCTATAAACAAAAGAGCAAAAATGTACCCAGTAGTTGTATTTGTTCTGGACTATCCAGAACTTCAACAAGGGCTGCTGTCACGAGAGTTTTCCTAAGCACTGTACAGACACAGAAATTCCCCACAACCGATAAACACAGCACAAGCAGAGGACAACTGTTTAAAGAGGAACATAAGGTTTACTTTGACAGTATTAATTGAATGGAAGCAGAATTCTAAGTTAAGTTTATATATGTCACAATCTTTAACATAATCAAGACTCAAATTATTCTGGGCCACCTGTATCAAAAGCTTTTTAATCAAGAATGCAAGACTGTGATGAGCGTTTTAATGCTCTCCAAAGATTTTGCATTATTGGATAATCTTAATGCACTTGACAGTATAGTGATCAGCTTTGGGTTTAGAAGGAAGAGTATTTGAGCTGTCTTAAGATCACATGGGGATGTGAAGTGTAATAAAGGTGGAAAGCCACCAAACCAAAACCCCCAACCACGCTGCGAGACTATCAGCCAAAATCACTGATACAAGCAGTAAAGGAGATAGTATCAGTTTCTGTATATTGGCCTAAGGACATAGGTTTTCACAGGAAATACTGAAAGAGGCTCCATGTGTCAATGGAGCTGAATTCATACCCTCAAAAGAAAATAAACCCCCCCCACCTTTTCCAAAAGTGACTTTGACTGAATTTATTGGCAAATTGACCTCTTACCATGATCTTCCATCAATGCATTTAGATTGGCTTTGGTGTCCATAACATAGAATGGTAAATGACTGATCAAAAAGTCTGAGAGATTATTGCTGGAACAAGAGAGGCGAAAGGCAAGTAGGTCATCTAGTGCAGTCAGCAGACTAGCCATTTAACGGCTATCAGACAAAAGAGAGAGAAACATACATCTCCTTTACAGTTTATATATCAGAAATGCACTGCTTGTCAGAAACAGTATTTTGGGTTCTGGAGAGAATTACTCTACACAGACCATAACTAGGTCTCCAATTCAATACCCTTCTGAACTAGGTCTGCAATTCAATACCCTCCAAGACTGACAGGCAAAGTCTACAAAGAAGTTTAAAAATGCTGAGCATGGGTCACATTTGGCACTTTGGGTGCCTACTAACCTCCCCGCCTCTTTTAGTCTGAAAACTCTGTATTAGTTGCCTAAACTTCTTGCACATATAGGGCTGGTGTCATCAAACAGGAAGCATACACAACAAGTTGAGTATGACATTTCCATCTTCTGAACAAGCATAACTAGGATTCTGTTCATATTTGGCTTGGATAAACTACAGAAAAGCCCCCATGTTAAAGTGGAATTTGAGCCTTAGGGAGTAAGAGAGGAATTATATTTTCTTCTCAGTTTAAAGCTCATATTCTCTGCTTTATACTGCAGGCTGAGCTGTGAAAGCACACAGTTCACACCCTCTGGGATAAAGCTAAGCCTCTGAACAGAAAAGAAATAAAGATTCATTCAGAAGGAAGGATCATCAGTCTGACTCAGCACCTACATCACACAAACAAGAATGAGTCTTGCTTGCTTTCTAGGCCATACATCCTTACAACAGACAATCATAAGAAAAATATAAACTTAGCCAAATCTCCCTGAACCTGCACACAGAGCGTCCATGTGCAGAAAAGGTACCAGCAGCAGTAATCAATGGGAGTTAAGGTAAGATCTGAACTGTATTATGAAAAATTAGCCACAGGTGCAGCATTACTTACCAAGAACGCACAGGAGGGAGGAAGAGGAGACCAAGACTTTTATGAGAATGAACAGTTTTCAGAAAGGTAGAAGTGACTAATGTCTTCGAAGTGGGAAATGAACTTGGTCTTGCTGCTGCCCACTGCAGCAAGCAAGAGTTACTACAGCATTACCATTGCAAAGAAGCATAAGGCAGCTGCATCTTCATTCAGATACAGATTTAATAGCGCCTACACAAGAATAGAGCTTGTAAGTGGGATTTACAGACACAGCTGAAAGGACGCTTCCTCCAAAGACTAAAGAAAGTAACAGATTTGCACTTTTTTTTTTTCGCATGTAGGTATAGTAAAAAATGCCGTGACATGAAATGCACCCTGCACACAGGTAAGTCTGCAATGACAAATCCCAAAGCAGTCTGCTGTTTTACTACTAATGATTCCTGGAGACTTTGAGAAGGAATAACACCCAGTACTTTGTAACCCAGTAGCATTTCAAAAGTAAATCTCATCTGGCCGTTTGTGTGGTATTTCTAAAGTTGGCAAAGGACTAGTACAGAAGAGCTTTAGAATAAAGTAATGTCAGCAATATAATTGTCAGTAAATTTTCAGTATATGTTCTAAAAACTTTTGTTCACTGGGCCTTAAAAAAGAAGTTTGTTTTTTTCTTCCAAAAAGACAGTGCTACAGGTACATCCCAGTTCATCCTTTATGCTCATCCCTAAAGTCCCCTTGCAGTACCACTAAAGAGATACATAACTGAAAACCTGCTAGGGCATATGCTGAAGTTAATCACATACAGCCCTGAACCACTTGGGCTTCCACACATTTCTCAGTGATAGGCATACAAACTTTAGTATGGCATAGTACTGGACCTATAGGCATGAAAAGGACAAAATGTTGTCTGTATCACATAACTCTGTTGCTGTGGTTCACTGTTAGTGCTGTTATCTCCGTATGCTGTATAGCTGCACAGATTGCTAAAGAAAATTAATCTTCTCTTCAGAACATCTTCCAATTATTATTCTCTGAAGGTTCAGCAATGCTAAATTACAGCCAATAACAAACTGCACTAGTGTCAATGGAGTTAAAAACTCCAAGTTCTTTTGAGGACAAAAAACCAGATCTGTATTTCTAAATTCAGAAGTACACTTAGGAAAGGTAGTATACTGACTCATGTACTGATAATTCTACTTATGTATTAGATAACAAAGATGAATGCTGTTTTACATTCTCATATTTCTCTCAAAAATACGATCCTATGATAGCCCGTATCCAAGACTGTACCTTGTATGATCTACCACACAGGCTTCACACTGAAAAAAAATCCAGCTTTTAACTTTCACTGTCAATATCCTGTTTTACACTCCAGATTGAGCTGCAATCATTTCCGTGCAACACAAGGCACAAAGAATAAAGATACAGCAGTGAAATTTCAAGACTGTCACTCATAGTCTACTAAGTGTTTTAGGATATACTTGCACTCTACAATATTTTGAAAATTTTCTGTATTTTACACATACTAGTAGAAGATGCCAAGATTCAATATGCTTTTTAAGCACCTACTGTCTAACTGAAAACCAGCTGGCAAAGAAGTGCCTAGGAACTCTACCTGCCATTGTTTACATTTTCCTGCTGCTTGTGTTTGTACACATGTAAATCTTTTATACGGGGCAAGAAAATCCAAAGCATTTTACTGTAAATATCACCTGACACATCACATTAATGATTTTACCTTTTTGTTCCCACTCTGTGGTTTGGGGCAATATCAATTGTGTCTGTAGCTGAATCGTGCCTAACTGCCAATCCTAGGTCTGCAATGCAGCATGTTCCATTCTTTTTTACCAATATATTTTTTGATTTCAAATCTCTATGAGCAATCGCTGGTTTGCCTGTAAGGAAACAAAACGAAAACCAAAACAGAAATAACACATCTGTAAAAAAATAACTGCTACTGTTCTAAAATGGGTGCAGATTTTGTTTTATGTTACAGAATTCCTTCCAGTTCTGCTGCTTCATGTACATTAAGTTAACTCCTGAAACCATTCACTGTGGACTGGCTGCCTGTCCAGAAAAGTACCTTAAATGCCTGCCATATTACGCCACTCTACTGCTCCTATTCCTCTTCTTGCAAGTACTTACTGTGTACGCAATAATACTTGCCACAGAAAAGTTTCTAATGTCTTTGGAAACAGACACACAGTGCTGTCTCAAATCAAAGAAGATTCTAAAGGCACCATTACCTACTGCCTTTTAATAGGCATTTTGTAGGAAGGACTGTCACATCACAAAACCTGGATACACCACAGAAAGATAAAAAAAAAATCCAAATTAAGAAGTTCTATTCATTCAGATATTATGACAGGCCCCAAACAGACATTTTTCAATTCCCTCAGCTCCACAAGGGATTAACCTGAGTACCTGCACTGAGTTTAGCTGTCTTATCATCACATAAGTAGCTGTGTGCAAAGCAACTACAGGTTGAGAATGTTCTAATTAAAGAAAAGAATTATAGTAGAAAGAGCATGTATAATTTCTTAAAAAATCCAATACTACGCACATGACAGGCTGAATAGTTGTAAGATTACCTTGTGTGCCAACAATTTCCATGTGAAGATGAGCAAGACCACTAGCAGTGGACAAAGCTAATTTTATCATTCCTTCCACTGTTACTGTATACCTGTTCAGGTAATCAAAGAGTGATCCATGCTCATGATAGTCAGACACCAACCACAGCTGAGTCCATGTACCATTGTCTGCAAAACAACACTGGCATGAATACCACACATACACACACAAAACGACAAGCAAACCATATACGCCACTTTAATACAACGCTTATGAAATACAAATTATGATTTGCAAGTAGCTTCAGCCAATTAGACTCTAAAACCTTTACTTCTATCCCTGTAACATTTAAATGCCCATATAAGGGCTGGGACTACCATGCAAGATTTTCCAAATAGCTTACTGAGTATTATTTTATTTAGGCTAAAACACAGATCATAGAAATCTGATGTCACTGTGATTCTGAAGAGAACTATTTTGTAGCATTAGCCAGGCCCTGCCCGCCCATAACTTTTCTGCTTGGGGGGAACAGTGCTGAATGCATGATGTGAAATTAACCCTGTCACTGTTGGTCTAGTACAATATTGTCCAGACTACACATAACTACGAAGAACAAGACAGGCCATAATATATATGCAGATATCCCAAGAAACACAAATGACAGGTAAGAACTAAATTGTTCATTATTAAACTAGTGGACACAAAATACCTTGAAGTTTAAGCCACAGAGAGACTTTCCTGACTATTAAAGGAACAGTCAATCAGGATGGGGTAAAAGTTTGGTGGGGTTTTTTTGGTTTTTTTTGGTTTTTTTGTTACCTAAGAATTAGAAATATACCCAGAAAAAAACAATCCTGTCACAGTTCTTCCCTATTGTATGTCTTACTTGTGGCCCTTCAACCAGATTTTAAGAGGGACAGTGTTACATCCAAGCTTACATGAATAGTATTACTTACAGACAAGATGAAATGAAGTAATAAATATGGTGTCCAGCTATTAGGTGAGACATACTACATTTTCTTTACCTTGCTATATCTGAAAAGCTACGCATTTGTTCAGCTATCTAAGAACACATTCTGATGAACTTACGTCTTCTTATACTGTTGACAGCAGTTAATTATTACCAAGTAATAATTAACCTGACCCTGAGTATTTTTGGCTGCACAGTAAACAGCATCTGCCATGAAGCTTTCAATTACAGGATATGCATTATCAAGTAATAAAAAGTAATTACATTAAGTAGTAATTACATACAGTAGCACAGCCTTCCATAACAAGATAACCTAATTTAATTCATATACACACCCTGATCAAGAATCTCAAGCAATTTCAGAACATTCAAGAACATTACATATGTTCTTGGAAACCTATTTAATTTCTGTAACGAGATTAATTAAGGTTATTTCATTTATTTGCATGAAACATGAAAGCATTTTAGATTATCAAAATCACTCAGAAGTAACAGGTTTTTCTTTTGCAGTTCTAACAAAATTTGAAATTATGAGTAAAGAAGCTTTCAGATTTGGTAGAAGACTGGTTAGTTTCAGAGAAACATTAGTGCACTTGAAGCAACATTCATCTTAGACAAGCTGCCTCTTGAAGAAAGGGATTTATAACAAATGCTCTATAAAATATATAATCGTGTTTGAATTAAAATTGAATGGACTGAATTTACTTAAGACACTTTTTTCACATTGGTATTAGCAAAACAAAAATTAGGACTTGGCATATCATATGCTTGTTTTCAAACCGAATACTAGGTTTTAAGATGTAATAGTATTGCTTGGTACAAGAGTTTCGAACCACAGACTTATGTTCCAACTTGAATTTTCAAAAGAAGTTATGAAAACTGCCTAATTGTATGTGCTCTCCAGTGTCATATAGTAAAAAGTGTTTCAAAGCAGACAGTGAGATACAATAGCCTTTTTTAGCATGCAGATAAAGTAAAAAGAAAAATACCAACCAAAAACCAAAGGAAAAGGATTGAAAAGATCAGACAGAGATAGGATCTATAACTAGAAAACTCTTAGAAATGAGGTACTCAAGGAGATGTCAGGGAAAATACTTTTGTCTGTGGCTGAAAGAGGGCTGATATTTTGTCAGTGAACAGTTTGACTATCTCAATGTGATAGTCATATGATTAAATTAATGAAAAGTGCTTGAGCTGTGTAGATTAGCAAGATCTTCCAGGCAAACTGCTAAGGCTAAACCAGAGCTTTAGAAAGAGTAAATATCTCAAATATTACTTTTCTCAAGATAAAGGAATTCTGCTCATTTCTCCAAAGCATACTGCCTGATATTATTCTTGGGGATCTACTTATCACATAAGGTAGTCTGAACAAAACTTTCAGTTAGTCAAGTGCAGCTTTCAATTAAGGAGAATGTATGGAGAGGCTTAAGTATTTTAGTGCACAAAATTATCTGAAAGTGTGCAGTATAAGACTTCACCTTACTTGCAACATGACTACAGACAGGTATGATTACAGACAACTAATCAAGGGAAGCCTTTAGTACTGTAAACAGAGGTTGCTGCCTGCTGCCACTCCTCTTCTGCTAGTAGAATATTGCAGATAATTGTAAAGTGTATCGGGGACTACTTAAGTATCTAGGTTAAAAAGAACAAAACAAAAAACCCACCCAAAACCCAGACTATCTTCTTAGATGTTTCAAAACAAGGCAACACATGGTCCAGGAAGTAATTTCCATGACCCAGCAGTATTTGAAAGTTAGTATACACTCTTGGATAAGTAAAGAGCTAACCAGAACACAAACATGCTAGCCAGACAGAACACAACTGCAGTTAAAATAATTTACTGATTTCCAGCAGCACCTACCCCAGTGAATTTTGGGATGGGAAAGCAGACAGGACCAGCACCTGTAGCCTTATATGGTATATGAATACCATATAATCAAGCGGAGGTAGAGAATGAGATGCGAGAATGTGCCATTAAGGCACATGGAAAGACTGAACAGTGTAGCATAACAAGGAGTCAAGACAGCAGTTTAGTCACAAGCTTTGACTCCACCATCTGAGCTGAACACCACCAATTTAGCTAATCTACCTGCACTTGTAAACACTTTCTAATCTTATACATGCACCTTTCTACTTGAAGGAACCCCCACAATTTTACAACTACAATGGCCAGCGAGATGTCCCCCAGCAGCTGTGAAAAATAAGCAGTTGTGTGAAGAGGAGAGACCTAATTAATGCCTTTGCTGGTAGAAAGATTTGCAGCATTAACACTGGCCCAAACTTACAGCACAAGCTACGTGCCAGGAGGCAAGAGTCCTAAGCATTCATGATGGATACATGAGAACCTGCTCCTGAGAATTCTACATGTATCACCAAAGCCTTCAGCAAGCACTGAGTTGGGATTGCGAAAGTAACCATTTTACTGCTCCATCTCTGTAGTTAACTTTGCAAAGTCTCAGGTGAGATTCTTAGTCTCATGACTTTGTGCATTCCAGCTAGGCTGTAGTAACTCCTGAATGCATTCAACAGTACACCTTATGGAGAAATCAGAAGGCGCATCAAAAGAAGAGTGACCAGCAGGTCGAAGGAGGTGATCCTGCCCCTCTACTCTGCTCTCGTGAGACCCCACTTCGAGTACTGTGTACAGTTCTGGTGTCCTCAACAGAAAAAGGATATGAAACTGTTTGAACAAGCCCAAAGGAGGGCCATGAGGATGATCAGGGGGCTGGAGCACCTCCTATATGAAGACAGGCTGAGAAAGTTGGAGCTGCTCAACCTAGCGAAGAGAAGGCTGCACGGAGACCTCATAGCAGCCTTTCAGTATCTGAAAGGGGCCTGTAAGGATGCTGGGGAAGGACTCTTCATTAGGGACTGTAGTGACAGGACAAGAGTTAACAGGTTAAAACTTAAACAGGGGAAGTTTATATTGGATATAAGGAAGAAGTTCTTTACTGTAAAGGTGGTGAGGCACTGGAATGGGTTTCCCAGGGAAGTTGTGAATGCTCCATCCCTGGCAGTGTTCAAGGCAGGGTTGGACAGAGTCTTGGGTGACATGGTTTAGTGGGAGGTGTCCCTGCCCATGGCAGGGAGGTTGAAACTAGATGATTTTAAGGTCCTTTCCAACCCTAACTATTCTATGATTCCATGAAATGGATGCAAATCCATTAAAGCTATTATTGCTGTGAACTAATACTTCATCTTGCCCCTGGCACCTAATAAGCATTTAGCAGTTAGAACCAGCATCTATAGTAGAAGAAAATAGGTGGGTTTTAAGCCAGTGGTCTCTAAAGACATACTGTGGTACACTTGCTCCTTTCAGAGTATCATGACAGTGCACACCTGACAAACTCGAAGAACTACTTCCATAATGGTCCCTCTCCACTATGTTCTCCAATTTAATGGGATACAGGTGGCCTAAAGTATTCTAACAAGAGCTGAAGTATTAACTTCAATATTCAGGACTTCCAAATGCTTAACCTAGAGAGAGAATGGTGTGTATATCTTTCCTCACTGAGAGGATGCAGGTGGTTATACTCAGAATTCTTCATCAGTGGGTTAAAAATAATAATCCAGCTTTCCACATCTGTTCAGAGAGCAATGCTGTTAGAAAATATAGCCAAGAACAGCAGCATTTTCAAAACATGTCTTTACTCATTTCTCAATTACCAATTAATTCTCAAGAAAACGGGAGTCTTGCCATAACCCCTAAAGTCTCAAATAATGGCATGACCTATCAACTAAGGATTTTTTCTTTGTGTGTACAGCATATCAACAACAGAATCAAGGAATAATGTTATATCAAACTATATTATATCACAAGGAACCTAAAGATGACTAAGCCAAATGGAATTTCTTCCTATTGCATCTGAAACCTGCACCAGCACTCAAGAAATTATTTTAGGAACCTACTTATTCTGGAAATCTTCCTTGTAACTCTTCCACACAGTAGTCAAATATATTTTTTAGACAAACTATCTACGGGTTTGGGGCAAAATGGGAGCCTGGTATGCTTAACCACAGAGAGATTTTGTTAAAAGTCATAGCTAAGGTATTGCAATATATCCTTTAAGCTTTTCAGTGAGACATAGTATCTAAGGCTTCTGCAGAGGTGGATTTCCATTTATGTCTTTAATGCAACTGCTCTATTAATTTTAAACCCAGGCTGAAGAAACTCCAATAGGTCCATCAGAAAAATTCAAGCTCTCACAGGTGCTAGTAATATCCAATCCAACCTTAGGCATGAAAGTAAGATAGTTTCTAATGGTAAGCATAATAAATTGCAGGAAAACATTGCCTGGCATGCTACAGATCTGCAAGCTGTTGGAGATTTGGTAGGAGCTAGCCCTTTCCTGGAGAAGGGAAGTGTTACACACAACCTCTTTGGTTCTGTTCCAATTCTAGAGATCTGTAGAGATGTAGAAACTTGACATTAATCTACTGATAATTAAAAATAACTCTATTTCTGTGTGTATTTCAACTACGCTAAACTATTTAGGAATTTCCCACAAAACTGAGAGCCCTTTTAGAAGCCAAGGATGTCTGTGGATTCTTGACTTCCCCCTAGCATGACAGAATTTTCTGTCAGTGCTTTCTCTGCAAAAAAAGTCAAAAGCCACTTATGGTGAAACATGTAATTTCAGATTAAAACAACTGAATGAAACAGTATAACATTTTAGCTCCTCTTAATGTAAGAAATTCAAAACTTCTGTTGGTTTTGACAAATTCTTGTGTCTAAAACTGGACAGCAGGAAAACCCAGGAAACTCATCTGACTGAAACTTCAACAAATCAAGTTAAAAAAAAAAATAAAAATGTTTAAACTGCTCCTCTTAGTGGATGCTTAAAAGCTTATAAGGAGAGCTTCAGGAAACAGGTATAATTTTTCATACTAGGAACAAACCAGTAATTCCCCTTTTCCAAATTCTCTTCTAGCTGGAGTTCTTATTTAATAACTTCTCACATCTCAGCCTTAAAACAAATTCTCTAACTCCTATTTTCTATTAGGACAACAGGATTAGACATCACCTCTTTCGGTCCCACAAATCTATCTTATTAGGCTATAAGGGAAGTACAGGTACATGTATTCAGCAGATGTGTGTGCTGACAGGACAAGGCATTTCCTTTTTGGTACCAATCTTAGCCAGTAGTTTAACCTGCTTGCAGAAATCATATTAAATATGCAATAAAAGTTAAAAATTAAACAAAGCATGTTTTCCAGAAAAAGGAAAATTTATTTTTTTCCTTCATAAAGGCTATGAGAAGCCTGTCAAAACCTGAAATCTCTAGTAACAAGATTTTTTTTTTCTACTCTAATTGGACCCTCACAACTTTATTTTCCGCCCCATTTACCATCTATTCTGAATACACGATCAGCAAAATGAATTCATAGTATCACTAACCTTTGTTGTCTGCAGCTATAAATCCAAGAATGTTTTCATGCCTTAGCATAACTGTTTGATAAATTTCTGCTTCGCGAAACCATGAGCGTTCCTCTCTTGAAGAGAAGATCTTCACAGCAACTTCTTCTCCTCTCCACTTCCCTCGCCAGACTTCTCCGAAACGACCCTTACCAATGCTTTCTTGAAGTACTATAGTTCTTGCAATTGTTCTTTGCACAAGTAAAGGTAAACCTAAAAAGAAGATTTAACATTAAAAAGCATTCTAACAAAATAAACACTTACGGTAAGTATTAAATGTAAGATCCAGCCATAACATATTTCTCTTAGAAGGTACATAAACTCTCTTAAGATTTTAAGAGCTTCTTGTGAACTGCTAACTAGTATGATGCTGCCTTCAACCTTAAAGGCCAGCAAAACAAGATGTTATACTACAAACTGCCTCTACAGAAGAAGATACAAACTTCCTTTCAGTTCAGAATTTTGATGGTTTAATTCAAACCATGAAGCAACTGGGATCAGGATTGAGGTTTAGGGGTTTGGGTTTTTTTAACTGGGGGGGGGGGGGGGGGGGGGGGGTAGGGCAGGAGGGCAATTGGATCTGCCCATAACTCGCAGTTCAAGAGCACTTCTAAGTTAAAATTAAACCATGCTTATCAGAAATACTGTCAAAAGTTTACGCTCATGCCCAAGTACACCAGCAGCCTGTCAGCACTCTCAAGCCAGCGTAAAATAGGAAAACATTCTTGTAACACAAGCTTCCCATTTCACAGGCCATTCTTGTAAACCTCACTGTAATTATACTTGAGAAAAATACTTACATTCATGAAGGTTGTATAGCTTTGGAATATCTACATGCTTCCAACTCACAGCACCTCATACCATGCTTCAGTAAGTTTATACAAGAAACAAGGAGCACTGGCATCCCCCAACCATAGCTGGTTTATTTTAAACCCTTCCTGTTGTAACTGCAAAGCTTATCACACGAATCTGTGGTGATACTAAGCTGCAGGATGAATGCAGCCAGGTTATCTGCTCACAATAAGCTCTTTTGGTATAGGATTATTTCACTTAAATAAAACACTTTACAAAGTAATCTATTACTCCATAATCACTGTTACAATAGCTGATAGAAGAACATCTGCATATGCTATAGAAAATAAATACCAACTAATAGCTCAAATAACTACTTTGAGTCCATCTCGGGTCATTCTTTGCTAGTAACAGCACTGAAAGGACATCTGATCTGGTAAGCAGCATTGCCATGCTTGTATCTCAGTCTGAGGAGTGCAACCTAAAACACAGCAGTGTACAGAGCAATTCTTCAAGACTTACAGACCTACAGGAATTTTCTGTATGACCTGTACTGACAACATAACTACATGAAATAAGGGGAAAAAATGGACACCATGCCAGTGATTAATTATTGTCAGGTGCTGTGATAATTCCTACTGAGAAAGTTAATTTTTTTTGCTGTAACAGCCTCAGGTTCACGGTACTGTGTGCCCAAACTGTAAAGGCTCATCTGTGAAGCCTAACTTGCATTCCTTATAGACAAACTCTTGAAATGTAGAAAAAGCCAGGCTAGAAAAACCATGGGACCAAACCAAACCCTAAAAATGTATAATTTGACTTTGTTGGCCAGAGAAAGCTTTCTGCTTAGTACTTATGTGCTATGGCAAATTCCACTGAGAAATGGTAAAAACAAGCCTATTTCCTACAAGTGAAATGGGCAAGATGCCTAATATTTGTTCTACGGCTGTTTCAGTAAACTGTACATTTTGAGTTTCAAATGTATTTTTTCAGAGTTGCTGTGCCATTTACAGACATGCCTTCTTGCTTAAAAAAGATGTCAAAGGGGTATCAGTGAACCTCTAAACAGATAGCTACTAAGCTCTAAACCTTCCAGACATGAAGCACTTCAACTTCACATTACAAGTGCCCAAACATCACATTAACATGTCACAGTACAACAAACTCCCTGCTAACTGATCTACCCACTGTGCTCCTATAGTTACTTTTGCAGTATTTACAAGATTCAACTCGCCTCTCTTTTTTGCAACTGTGCTTTCTCCTACTACTGCTGCTGAACAAAATTGTAAGACTGCAATCCATATTTATCTTACATCCATAAGAATTCCTTACAGACTTTGTTGTAACTGAGCAGTCTCTTCATTTTGCTATAGAGGAAACACAGCCCTGTATCACCAAGAACTTGAGCAACTGCTTTACTGCAAACCAGACTGCCTGAAAAGGAGCTAACTGGCAATAGCTACAACACCAGCCTTTGACATACACATTGGGCACAACCGTACTGCAAGCTCTTGAAGTACCGCTTCTTTTAACTGTGCATGAAGATGATGGTCAGTTTGCTAGTCAAGACCCTGTTAAATTCAACAGCAGCTCAGAACATTTAGCACCTTTTCTTCAGCCATAGTCACCCAATTTATCCCTGAAACCTTTATCATCATCTTCATACATCATAACAAAGTACCCTCAATCAAACCTTCTGACAGTTTAACAGTTGTCATTTGTAAGTTGGAAAGTAACAGCTGACCATCCCAATCTATCTATATAGTATGTAGTTGATACTTAAAGAGATTTCCATCATGATCTGAAAATTGTTCTCAGCTCCAAAAGACTTCGAAATCCTTCTCTTAAAAGCTGTAGGTTCAGCAGAAGAATGCATTTCTGGTGTTTCATCAATTCCTTTCATCAAGCCTCTAGCTCTTTCAGGTCTTGATTGTCATGAAACAACAAGGCAATACTAACACAAGTCAAGACTGAATAACAGCTTACTATCCATCATTGCAGAAAATGAATCCTACTTCCCTTTTGAGTAGGAACCTCATTTTTAGAGTTTTGTTCAGTTCTATTTTATATGCTTTTCTTCAACAATACCACAAACCAAAACTGGCAGAATCCTTTTTATTTGACTTCAATCCCTTCTGGTCCCTCAGCATGAATTTTAAAGTAGAACATCTACTTTAGGTCACTAGACTAAACACTTCCTCAGCTGTGCCTCTTAGGTCTGGATTATTTTGTCTGTTCTGTACATTTCCATTATGTTTCTTGCAACCTCTTGCCTAGCAGCATTCCTTTCACACAGTTAAGTTTGACAGGGTTAAGCACTATGATAACTAGCAGCTCTGAATTTTCTCCCTCCAGTGACCATGCCCCTCACCCCAGTTTATCCCATAAATGTACAGTCTTCTCAACGAGATTCAACTGCTGCAGGCATATTTCAGAACACAAGAAAATTAACAGTGCAAGTGCTAAGGCACTGTGAATTTAGATAGTCACTGACTGACTAATTTTGAAACAAGGTGATAAAAGTCATTGCAAATACATACGCTGCCAACAGTACAGAAAAGTACTTGAAGCACCTCCTATCCCACTGCCATAATTCCACGGCACCCAACATGAGAAGGACACGGACCTGTTTGAGTGAGTCCAGAGGAAGCCACAAAGATGCTCCAAGGGCTGGAGCACCTCTCCTAGAGAGAGGCTGAGAGAGCTGGGCTTGTTCAGCTTGGAGAAGGCTGCAGGGAGACCTCATAGCAGCCTTCCAATATCTGAAGGGAGCCTACAAGGATGCCAGAGAGGGACTCCTCATCAGGGGCTGTAGTGATAGGACAAGGGGTAATGGGTTCAAGCTGAAAGAGGGTAGACAGAAATTAGATATAAGCAAGGAATTCTTTACTGTGAGGGTGGTGAGGCACTGGCACAGGTTGCCCAGAGAAGTCGTGGCTGCCCCATCCCTGGCAGTGTTGAAGGCCAGGCTGGATGGGGCTTTGAGCAACCTGGTCTAGTGGAAGGTGTCCCTGCCTCTGGCAGGGGGTTGAAACTAGATCATCTTTAAAGTCCCTTCCAACTCAAACCATTCTAGGATAATAAAAGGGAAGTACAGATTGCTAAATAAAGCTAATACTTCTCTTACAAACAGATTCACAACATGGAACTCGTTGCAGCTTAACTTAAGAGATCACTTCTAAGGAAACATCCAGTCTTGTTTTACAGGGAACACAACCTTCTCTTTCATCATTAGCTAGTGCTCAAATACTGCAGCAGGTAAGGTGCTCTGGCAGTCTAGACCAGCTTGAGTGTCTTGAAGATCTGAAAACAAAGTAATTCTCCAGCATGCTGCTTTTACTTAAAATGTAATTCACAAATAGGCAAGGGAAGAGTCAGTAGTTTCTAACCATTTGCTCTGGAGGAAGAATCCTAAGTTTCTTCTAACTGGGATTCCCCACTTTTCAAGAGCGTATTTTGAAGGAGCACTTCCAGAGTCTTCAAACACGAAGAGAGGCTCAGAAACACCACAGGGAGGAAGGCCAGAGGAAAAGGAAGGAATATTCCTGATAACAAGCAGAAAGACCAATTGACAACTAAGTCTGAATTAACATTATCATAGGCCTGATTTCTGATACAAAGAAGTGTGGGAAAGCAGCAATGCAGAAAGTGGCAGAAGTGCTGTGATTATCTGAGAAGTTAAAAGGGAACTATCAACTAGACAGTACTTTAAAAAAACATACACCTGCTCTTTTAAGTTCTTTGTTTGTTTGGGTTCCCCTCTCTCCATTACATTTCTTTTCAGCTTTCTTTAAGAAAAGTCTGTACCTGCAGATATTAAGAGTTTTATGCTCCTAATAATGTAACAACTATATATCATAGGTTCTTGCATTCCAAGAAATGTAAATCGCCAACTCCTTCACATTCTCCAAGTCTCTTAATTCTGTATACCCCTCCTAGAAAGGACATAACTGGAGGAGTAGGTCCAGCGTTTGCATTTATCAAGTTCTAGCCCAATATACTGGAACACCTATTTCATTTAATCTATAATCATTTTCATTATTTGAGTAGTTATCGCTATTAGTAAATGAAAAATTTAAGATTACCACAAACTACTAAAGCTCCAGTTCTAACCAGAGAGCAGCTTACCCCTATCAAATCTTATTTGGACACTTTCTCAATTGAAACAACCCCCTTAGACACTCAGCGCAACCTAACCTTCTTCAGTGAAGATATGGCTGAAGATTACTCTTTATTTAAACTATATTCTAAATATGCTCAGCTAAGTTACATTGATTTTACTTGATAGAGCAATGGACTCTGAACAGTTTTACCAGTTACTGCCTTTGAGAAAGAAACACAACCTAGATGCTTAGGTTTTGTTGATATAAATCTTTTCAGTTATGGAAAATTAAAAAATACATCAATTGAGAATCAAACACCGATATTTCTTTGCAGAAAGTATGCTGAAAGGGCATGTATAATTCAGCACATACATTTGCAAGTAGTTGGAATAATTTTCAGTATTATTTAATCTTTCTATATAGTAGAAAGTTGATAAGAGGTTGCAGTACACAATCTGATGTCTCTCTCCTTAACGTGGACCAGAAATTATATAATTTATAAAATTATTTATATGACACATCATCCCCTATCAACACCTATTAAGCCGTATTTCTGTGACACAGACCACCACAATCCTATAGGCAACAATGTCAAGATTATGACAGCAAAGACTATATGCAGTGAACAGACTATTACATCATCTTCCAGAGCAACACATGTTAAAGTCAGAATTAGAACAAAAATTCATGAAATCGAGGGACAGAAATTGTTCAGACATGGTCTGCATACTCCATCCATTCTATACACATAGCTACTGCTACTTGCAACTCAAAAAAGATCTTCAGTAAGGAGAGAACTGGCTAAAATATTAACTCAGAATTCAGAATATTATTCATATTCCGATAGCTACAGATATAAATGAATTTTCAGGTTAAAGATAAAAACTTCACAAATTATCTCAAAACCACAGAAGACAGTAATATATATATGCCATGCAGAACAAAAAGGTGAATGACTGATCTTACTAATAGAGAAAACAAAACATTTACAATAGCTTGACAGTCCCTGCATATCAGACTGCAATCTCAGAAAGAGAAACACTAGCAGCAACTCAGTATCTTTTATTTCACTTATTTCCATACTTTGAATTTCCACTGATACTGAATGAATCTGCATGGAAGTAGCTTTTCTAGTAATTTCTCCAGTTAATTGCAAGTTTAAGTAGATTTGACAATATAAAAAAATTGATGCCTTATAAGTTTCTTAAAACCAGAACAATTACTACTAAAAGTGCGACATTACCTGACCCAGAGCCTGAAGTTGTCATATCATAAATCAAATCCTTTAAAGTAGTTCCTTCCGATATAAAGGGACGATCCAATGAGGGATCTTCTTCACTTGGCACACGATGATGAATTACAGTACGATTATGACAAAGATACAGAATCAACATTAGTGAAATGCAGACAAAGCACACAGGTCCAGCAATGACAGCAGCCAGTTCCACGGGTCCTAGATTAGAAGCTGGTTTTCCTGGAGTAGGGCCTGACAGTAAAAACAAAAGAAAATAGTAAAACCACTTCTTTCTTTTTATGATACTAAATTGACTGTATTTTGCAGTAATCTGCAAATTATTTCAATGTATTGTTTATAACTTTTGCACAGTAACTCTTTCAAGAATCAAAATAAGTATTACAAAGGCACAAAAGCAACTATGTGCTTACTCACAGTTTCCATTTACTTTGCATATAGGTCTTCAACACTGTCCCTAACATCCCTATCCAGAAGATTAAATTTCTTGTTCCAAATATCTTTAAATTTTATTTGCAGAATCTAAGGTGTATTTTATGCCTTCAAACTCACCTCCAACTTCAAAACTGAAGCTTCTACTCTTACAGAATTTTCTATTTAAAAAAAAAATAACCCCCCCAAATAAGTTAAAACCCCTTACCTGGTGTTGGAATTGGAAGTTCTATTTTATTGCAGTAGTCTCTGTCACAGCAATGAGGGAAAGTAAAGACTCCATCTCTGGAGGAGTGGGCACAAACAAATGGTCTGTCTCGGGGAATCAGATCAATCTCTGCTATACACATACTATTGTGTATTACTTTGTCTGCAGTTCGTGTTACTGAGGTAAAACACAGCCCATCTGTCACACATGTAAAGTTGTCTTTCGTGCATAGGTGGCAGTAACACCGTAATGCTGTGTTGAAAAAAAACATGAATGTTAGTATTGGTACATGTTCTGAGCCAAGAAATAACTTGAAGGACTAAAGAAATAGAGTTCAAACCACCATGAGGCCTATGATCTTTTTGGTTGCGTAAACACAGAACTGCAGCATTGAAGAACAACACAAGGCTTTTTAGCAGGACAAAAAACAAAATTAGGAGGTGATCAGATGAAAGTAAAATTTATAGCGGACATAATCTCTCCTTATACAATTACGTAGTAACAGAGAAAGGCTGCAATCCTAGATGTTCCTCCAGGTAAAGGAGTTTCATTACAGATCCTCATAGTAAAGTTCTGGACTTTTTAACACCACCACATCCTCTACAACATGGCAATTTGCTGTTTTCATACTGAATACAAATAATGCCTTTTTTTTTTTTTTTTCCGCAACAATCAGGGGAATAGCTTCAGTAAGTGACAAATAAGAATGCTGCTGGCTACCTAAGATTAATACTTTACACATGACTTGATGGCTTCAACTTTGCACCAAGGAAAGGTCATATAAAGGCTTAATCCTCATTAAAAATACAAACCCTGAATGACCAAAGAACATATGCTTTCATGCAAGCAGAAAATGGTTTAGACTTGCTATTTATGAAGCCACAGGAAAACACTGCTTTGCATTACTCAAGTTGCTGGTTTACTAAAGCTATCAATTGCACTAGAAAAGGAGAAGGCATGGGTAGGGAAGCAGGAATGACAGACTAATCACATCTAAGATGATCAGGTTACATTCTTTACATTGCAGAAGTTGTTGGAGATGGAAGTTTACTATTTCAGCTTTCTTTCTCCATATTTCTCCATTCTTCCTGCATTTACAGGACCAAAGCCAGATAGGGAATGGTGCAGTAGCAACAATAAAAATATCAATACACTGACTTGTTCATCTGTGGAGACCAAAGGTTTGCATAGAGCTTGTGTACATGCACACAGAAAGATTAAAATACAGAAATTTAGACAAATTTACAATCTTAAGCATCCACACCCCAAATACAAAAATGTGCTGAGCCATAAACAAGCCCCTCTCAAGGGTGTGAGGATTAACTGGTGGCAAAGCAAAAGATGCCCCAAAATCTGAAATTTGTGTGCTTTACTTAAATTCACAAGTTTAAGGTAATCACCTGAACTGTCTCTGATTTTACACTCTCCTCAATCACTGGATATCACAGATTTAAATAAATGGCAATCTAATCTCAAATACACATTCCATCTCAAAGTCTTGATTCCATTTCTCTGAAAATACCTCCTTCCCCTCAGATCTTGAGTCAAAACATATTACTGACAATCATCCTCTACTGTTAGAGTAAAAACATGGTAAAGTATCTGCTTTATGCTGTAGAATAAAGTATACGGTACAGAACGAAAACCCGTGTTTCTAAGAGATTCATCAGCCCACAGACCAATCAGAAAAAAAAAGGAGGGGAGGAAGGCAGAAATGGAATTGCAAAATTATTTTGTATTAAGATTACTGAAAAAATAATTAGAATATATATAAAATGAGAACTGGCACATGGGAAGGTAAAGCTTCTTTAGAGTACCACTTCTTGAAGATATAATTTCGCACACCCCCATCAGAGTAGTAAGGCAAGTCTTATTCTGAGTTTAACTATGAGAAAATTAAACAGTTATTTTCCTGTCAGTGTCCCTTTGGTAATTTACACTTTATTTTTAAACCCGTTAAAGCATTAAAGTTTCCTAAAATATTCACACATTGATATTTCTTTCAACTTTCTTAACAAGCAGGACTTTATCTCACTGCATCCTCCATGACTTTTTTTCCTATTTAAATAATATTCTTGGCTCATCATAACAGCACATGCATCTGAATGCCTACAGTAAGAGACATTATTCAGTAAGATATATTTACATTGGGTCACTGTACAAAGACCAAGTTACTTGAAGTGAAAAATGAGGTTTGGGTTGACCTTGTTACACTTACTCATATTCCTGACCTGGTGAAGTTATAGAGACACACTGATACCACTATGACTAAATAAGCATTTGGTGTCTTATCTTCCTCATTCATTTTGTTCCCACCTCTCTTTTGCTACAGAATTCCCAATGAATGTAATTTGATACAATTTGTACTTCTGCTCCACCTTGATGCCAGTACCTTCTAATCTCCTGTCAAAACACAGTACACTGTCACACACAACTGAATAGTTACCTCAGCACAAATGTATCCTTACTTCCTTCTGAAGCTACTCTCCCCCTGCCTTAAAAGGAGAAAACAATACCTAATCAGATGAATAACCAAAGCTTCTAGGAATACAGGTTTCTGCTGCTCTCTAGTGGGCACACTCTTAAAAATAAATAAAAAATCAACAACATTAAAAAATTCTTCAGCCCCCTTCCTACTCTTACCACTAACAATTCTTCATGCCTTCCAACTTAAGTGGAAAATAATTGAATTTCCATATTTTCTAACAGGAAAGCTAACTCAGCATCTTCAGCAACAATCCATTCCAGAAGAAAACAGAACTCAAATATCCTTGCCTATGTCTCACTCTCCCATTATCTATGTGTAAAAGAACAGACTATGACTATGTGAATACACTGTAGATTAGATTTGCCATCAATGGGATGAGGAAATGTCAATTACCAACTGTAGTTAAATCACTTCATTTCTATAAGGAAGTGTTTTCACTTGTAACTGATCTCAAAGAGAAAAATACCATGCCATTGTCCTCTTGGAGATGTAAATTTTTATGGTTTCCAGGTAGTCCAATATTTTTCTCCAAAAAGCATTATAGCAATTAAAAACAAGTCAGAGAGAAACCAGTCAGGTCTCCAACTTCACTTGAATGAATACATACATTTGTAAAATGGGTTGACAGCAGCATGTGATAAGAGAATGACAACTCTGAAGTAAGCTAATTTTCCAGAGCCAGGAATATGGAATCATAGAATCATAGAATAGTTAGGGTTGGAAAGGACCTTAAGATCATCTAGTTCCAATCCCCCTGCCATGGGCAGGGACACCTCACGCTAAATCATATCACTCAAGGCCTCGTCCAACCTGGACTTGAACACTGCCAGGGATGGAGCATTCACAACCTCCCTGGGCAACCCATTCCAGTGCCTCACCACCCTAACAGGAAAGAATTTCCTCCTTATATCCAATCTAAACTTCCCCTGTTTAAGTTTTAACCCATTACCCCTTGTCCTTTCACTACAGTCTCTAATGAAGAGTCCCTCCCCAGCATCCCTATAGGCCACCTTCAGATACTGGAAGGCTGCTATGAGGTCTCCATGCAGCCTTCTCTTCTCCAGGCTGAACAGCCCCAATTTCCTCAGCCTGTCTTCATACAGGAGGTGCTCCAGTCCCCTGATCATCCTTGTGGCCCTTCTCTGGACTTGTTCAAACAGTTTCATGTCCTTTTTCTGTTGAGGACACCAGAACTGCACACAATACTCCAGGTGAGGTCTCACGAGAGCAGAGTAAAGGGACAGGATCACCTCCTTCGACCTGCTGGTCACGCTCCTTTTGATGCAGCCCAGGATACGGTTGGCTTTCTGGGCTGCAAGCACACACTGCCGGCTCATGTTCATTTTTCTCATCAACCAACACCCCCAAGTCCTTCTCCACAGGGCTGCTCTGAATCTCTTCTCTGCCCAACCTATAGCTGTGCCTGGGATTGCTCCGACCCAGGTGCAGGACCTTGCACTTGTCATGGTTAAACTTCATGAGGTTGGCATCAGCCCACCTCACAAGCATGTCAAGGTCCCTCTCATGGCATTCCTTCCCTCCAGCGTATCAACTGAACCACACAGCTTGGTGTCATTGGCATATCTTTCAGGTGTGATGCATTTCCAATCTACTACCACAAAAACCTCCTTCAAAACTACTTTACCCAAAGAGGAGGGAAAAAAAAGTTTTCACTTCTTAGCCCATGATTTCCATGGCACTTTTTTGTTGTTTTGTGTTTGTTCTTTTTTTAAGTATTACTACAGTGTTTGGTTGAAACCACTAGCATGAAGCTCCATACCAACTAATGAAAGGTCATGCCTGCAAATGATATGAAGCTTGGGAAACGAAAAGTACAGACAACTAAATGAATATACTGAAGGTTATGTAAACAACCAGTGACAAAGCCAAGAACAGAAAGAACAGGATTTGAAGCACCATCGCAATTTAGTGCCCTCTCTATTGCATTTCCTCACTGCACCATGACCGTTCTACATGATCATTCCTGCTTTACGTGACTGTTTACTGTAACAGTGAACAGCAAGACAATACAGTTATAAAAGAATGCATGTGTATTATGACACATATATGTCATAGAAGTTATCAACAGCATATTTCCCATACCTCAATCTCATTTAGTAAGAAGATTATTAACAGGCTAAGAGCTGGGTTTGATCAGCCTGGAAAAGGGTCCACGGACACCTTAGAGCAGCTTCCAGTATTCAACGGGGCCTACAAGAATGCTGGAGAGAGCCTTTTTACAAGAGCATGTATGCAAAGGACAAGGAGTAATGGCTTTAAGCTGACAGATTAGATATTAGGAAGAAGTTCTTCCCTGTGAGGCTGGTGAGGCACTGGCACAGATTGCCCAGAGAAGCTGTGACTGTCCCTGGTAGTGTTCAAGGCCAGACTGGATGAGCCTTGGAGCAACCTGGCCTAGTGGAAGGTGTCCCAGCCCATAGCAGGGGGCTGGAATTAGATTATCTTTAAGATCCCTTCCAGCCCAAACTATTCTATGATTCATCTGTAGTGTTGAACACAATTACTTGCGTGATTTCTCAGGCTGAGACTCTCAGTTTGACAGTTTGGTATTTCCTTTAAGAAGTCTCTCTTCCATGGGCGCTGCAGCCTGGAAAGCCCACAGTAAGAGTAAAGCAAGCTGGTGACATAATTTAGACACAAAGTACACAGCCTGAAGAAAATCTGTTCCCCAAAGCTCCAATATTAATTCTGTATACAAAATACGAACAGAGAATTAAGTACACACTATCCACTTCACTTTCAGAAGTCTGTACGATCAGGTACCTATGGAAACAAGTCTTTTTTTTGTCTCTGTTGTCCTTCTGAAGCAGGAAAATAGCACAAAACCTTTATTTTTAGAATCGCATAAAAACCTATGAATCACTATAGTATTTGCTAACATCCTGCAAAATTACTTCAACCTGACAGTTTGGCATAGAACACCTTCAGCCAAAGAATTTTTGGTTGGAAATCGTATGTTGAAATACTGTCTTTCAAAGGATGCTAACAGAAGGTGTTACAGCAGTTAAACTTGTGAGGTGCTCTAAAGAAACCAAAACATCTCAAACCAAATTTCATTAAGAGTGATTAACAATTTTATATCATAGAATCACAAAACGGTTTGCGTTGGAAGGGACCTTAAAGATCATCCAGTTCCAAACACCTGCCATGGGCAGGTGCACCTTTCACTATGCCAGGCTACTCATATTTTTATTTATTTACTGAAAGACAAATAGTCTCTCGACCAGAACATCAACAAGGATAGAGGCTCTTCAGGGAAGACAGGCTGGGGAGATGAGGACGGGGTGTCAATGACCAGCTGGAGTGCATAGATCTCTGCCTAGGGATGGATGAGGAGTCTACCAAGAGTTTAAGGGTCAGGATTACAGTAAGGGCAGGCGTAGGCAACATCACAGGGGAGGGCGTCTGCTACAGGCCACCCAACGAGGAAGACTGAGTGAATGAGGCCCTCTATAGGCAGATATGCAGAGACTCATATTCACAAGCTCTGTTCTTCATGAAGGAGACTTCAACCACCCCAATATCTGTTGGAGGGATAACACAGCACAGCATGAGCCCAGGAGGTTCCTGTAATGCATTGATAAATTCATTCGCCAAGTAATAAAGGAGACTAAGAGACAATAAGAGGGGTTATGCTGGACCTTGTTCTTACCAATGCAGGGGGGCTGTGTCGATTATGAAGTCCAAGGGCAGACTTGGCTGCAGTGACCACAAAATGCAGAGTAGAGTTTGGCAGAGTTTGAGATCCTTAGAGTGACAAGATGTGTGTGCAGCAAGCTCACTACCCTGGACTTCAGGAGAGCAAACTGGCCTCTTGGTAGATCTGCTTCGCGGACTGACATGGGGTAAAGACCTGGAAGGAAGAGGAGTTTGAGACCATCTAAGGAACCTGAAGGTGCACAAGTCCATGGGACCTCATGAGATGCATCCATGGGTCCTGAGGGAACTGGTGGATGAAGCTGCCAAGCCACTATCCAGTCACGGCACGCTGGTGAAGTTCCCACTGACTGGAAAGGGGGAAATACAACCCCCATTTTTAAGAAAGGAATAAAGGAAGACAGATGGGACTACAGGCCGGTCAGTCTCACTTCAGTGCCTGGCATGATCGCAGAGCAGATCCTCCTGGAAACTGTTCTAAGGCACATGAACAATAAGGGGGTGACTAGTGACAGCCAACATGGCTTCATTAAAGGCAAAACAAAACCCTACTGTGGCCTACAGTGATAGGACTACAGCACTGGTAAGAGGGAAGAGCAACTGACATCGCCTACTTGGACTTGTGCAAAGTTTTGACACTATACCACGTGACATCCTCGCCTCTAAACTGGAAAGGCACGGAACTGACAGATGGATCAGCAGATAAGATCTGTCTGGACAGCTGTGCTCAGAGTTGCGGTCAACGGCTCCATGTCCAAGTGGAGACCAGTGACCAGTGCTGCTCCTCAGGGGTCAGTAATGGGACAGTTCAACCACTTTTGTTAGCAACATGGATAGCAGGAGTCTTGGGTGACATGGTTTAGTGTGTGGTGTCCCTGTCTGTGGCAGACAGGTTGGAGCTAGATGATGGTAAGGTCCTTTCCAACCCTAACTATTCTATGATTCTGTGATTGAGCACCCTCACCAAATTTTCTGAAGAAACCAAGCTCAAGCTGTGCAGTGCAGCTGACACACTGGAGGGAAGGGATGTCATCCAGAGGAACCTGGGCAGCCTGGAGAAGTGGGATCATGTGAACCTCATGAAGTTCAATAAGTCCAAGTGCAAGGTTCTGCACCTGAGTTGGGACAATCCCAGGCACAAATACAGGCTGGGCAGCAGCTCGGATTGAGAACAACCCCGAGGAGAAGAATTGGTGGGTGTTGGTCAGTAAGAAGCAAAACATGACCCAGCAGTGTATGCTTGAGCCCAGAAAACAATCGTGGGCTGGGCTGCATCACCAGCAGGTCAGAGGGGATTCTCCCCCTTTACTCTGCTTTTGTGAGACCCCACCTGCAGTCCTGTGTTCAGCTCTGGGGCTCCCAACATGAGAAGGATGTGTACTTGGAGTGAGTCCAGAAGAGGCCACAAAGATGCTCCAAGGGCTGGAGCACTTCTATGGAAACAGACAGTTGAGCTTGCTCAGCCCAGAGAAGAGAAGGCTGCATAGAGACCTCACAGCAGCCTTCCAGTATTGGAAGGGGGCCTACAAGTTTGCCAGAGAGGGACTCTTCATCAGGGACTTTAGTGACAGGACAAAGGATAATGGGTTCAAACTGAAAGGAGGTAGAGATTAGATATAAGGAAGGAATTCTTTACTGTGAGGTTGGTGAGACACTAACAGAGGTTGCCTGGAGAAGTTGTGGCTGTCCCATCCCTGGAAGTGTTCAAAGCCAGGTTAGATGGACTTTGGAGCAACCTGGTCTAGTGGGAGGTGTTCCAACCTCTATGCCACAGGAGGATCTAAATGATCCTTAACATCCCTTCCAAACCAAAACATTCTATGATTCTATGAAAGTACAATTTCTGAAACAGAAGTTTCACTGGAAGTGGAACTTCACCAGAACCACCATCAGGACTCTCAGTTCCACCAAGATGTAGTTTCAAGGGATAAAGGGACAAGGCTAGACTATATGCAAGAGACAGTATTAGATTTTGGGCAGATGAGCAAAAGGGCTGTACTTGTAGTTTTTTTTTCTTCTCCTATGAAATTTGCCAGAAGCAAAAAAGCATAATACAGAACAGTGCTGTCAGCTTTCTATTCTCTTATTCAGACAATTCCCTCCAACAATACACCTGACTCATGTCTGAACTCTTCCAGCTCAGGATATAAAAATGACATCTTAGGTCTTACAATTTCTGGATCATGCGTACATATTTTTAAGCCACGACATTTTAAGGGCTGCACTGACTAAATCTTCTCACAAAGGCACTAAGTTTGACTTTTGTAAAGTAACAGCAGTGGATGTCAAGTTTTCAGGACTACTTTAATAGACATTTCACCTATCTTTGTCAAGCAATATTACCAAAAACTACTGTTTCCAATGGAAAACAAAGTGGTGCACTCAAGAAAACAGACAAACTACTTTATTAAGGCAATATTCTCAAATTGCAAGTAATGGGAAACCCTTGTGAAAAATCCCAGCTTCGAAAAAAAAAGCAACATTATCTTCTCCATAGTGCAGGTGCCAAGTTGTAGCTCATCCATAGACCTACTCACAGGTATGTTCATGCCTCCTGCAGCAAGATGTATGAAAATTTATTTCTGTCATCTTTCACAGAAGAGTACGCTTTAGAAAAAAGAAAGTTATAAGCCTAGATTATAATTTTACTAAAATTATGAAAGCAGAAAGAATAAAGATCTTCATTTTTACTTTGAAATTCATTTCAGCATACAAACCATATTTCCATCATTATATGTATTAGGAGCAATTGTGCAAATGCAAGAATTTCCAAGATGACTCCCCAGAACTTTGGGGAGACCAAAATCTACTGCTTACACAGTTAAATAAATAAATAAAGCAACCTAATTTTAGACTGTCGTTAAAATCAAGGGTTCTACTGTTAAGCTAGCTGCTCTGACTCATTACAGGCCTGATCTCCATATGGTGATATAAAACATATCACAAGGCAATTCATTAACGCAGTTTCACTAGTATACTGCAGAACAGCAGTATAAGTCAGAAAATGCCTAACTTCTGTCAACCCATGATAATACTAAGTAACAGTAGCTAAATCATACCTTGCACTTCCTTGTCAACTCAGACCACAATGTTCTAATTAATCCTTCACCAGTACCAGGACTGGTCTTTGAGTTATGGATCAAGAAGCCTGTATTCCCCATATTCTCCTGGATAAGGAGGATTTCTCTCTCTTTGAAAAACTGACTTCCCCCCACCCCCAACCCAACAACCACCACCATCACCACCAAAACAAAGGCCGCACACCACCAGTTCCATCCTTGTATGTTTTTGTATGGAAGTCTATTGCCTTGTTTTCACATAAAGCTTTTAGACATTAATTTCATTACTGATATTAAGGGAAAACTGTTGATTGATCTGAGGCATTAAGAGGGAAAAGTTCAAAGATCACATCAAGATAAATTGCCTTCAATGCCTAAACTGGACATGTTACATAAGAAAGCTTTTAATTATTAAAGCCTGTTGCAGCTTTTCAAGAACACAAGAACCACGGTTAACTTAAGCTTAATTTACTGTCTCCCCATCAAGGATTCTCTATCTTCTTCAACAAGAACATGGGCAATTAACACAGCATTTTAGTATAGCAACTTCTGTCTTCTTTAAGTAATACTTTCTTTACTGCACAAGTACCATCTTAGGTTGAATTATGAACAGCATGGTAAAAATCCAGATGAAGGGGCATCTTAAAGCTATAACTGAAGAAAGCCATGGTGCTTCTCCACTTCCTCTTTAGAACCCAAAGCAATATGCAATATATCTACAGAGGAATTCAGGGAGCAGGCCAATTATAAAATGCAGATTTTGTGTGTCTGTCATCATCATCATCTAACTCACCATAGATGAGATTGAAACCTAAATCAATTAGCTTAGTGTCTATAACATTTGTATAGCCTATTGAGGCATACGGCCCAAACTGCTAACTGTAGAACAAAACGGTTTGTTGTTTGTGTTTTTTTTAATGGAAAATTACCTATTTCTTGTATTTCTGAATGCTGCTAAGAACTCCCGTTTCATGCATTAGCTCTGCAACAGCACAGCTCTAACAGTACATCTCTCTTACAAGAAAACATAGGTACAGAAGGCTGGAGAAACAAAACTGTTTTACTGTACAAAGTTCATCAAAGATTTTATTTCTGCATGGCTTGGACCTTACAGAGTATTCAGGTTAGCTCTCTGACTGTAACTGAGAGATCACCTCTATCTCCAAGCTACTAGCTTTCCGAGCAGACGCTGCCAGCACACCACAATGTGGCGTGTAACGGAGCTAAAGCATCTAACGTGGGAGTTAAGGGAGTCTTTTACCTTCACTACATGGAACATTCAACACGTATCTACACGAGCAGATGCCGCTTGTCTCTCCTCCCCCGTGAAACTGTTTGTAAGCGCTCCTCAGGAGCTCACAAGGCACGGCGGCTCTTCCCCAATCTGGTGCCTAAATTGGCACACCCCAGGCAGAGCAAAGGTAGCTCTCGCGGGCTGATGTGCCCATAACGATGGGGAGAGAGAGAGAGGAGGGTGCTCCGCCACCGATAACCAAATTACCTTCACAGGCCACGGCCACCCGAACCCGCGTGCGAAAGGAAGAGCCGCAGCCGGCCACAGTCCTCAGGGGCCGACGGGCTCACGGGGCTAGGGGCGCGGGAAAGTTACCTCAGACTGAGCCACCCGAGGCGGCAACGCGGGCACCGGCGGGGGGCGAGTGTCAAGTGTGCACAGTACTGCGTCCACTCCTCATCACTGCCCCTCCTCACCCAGCCGCACCACGTCTGCCCAGCGCCGCGGCCCCTCCCGCGTAGCCACCACTGCACTCGGCCAACAAAGGGACGAGCACCCGCCGGGCTCGGACACCGGGGTGGTGGGAGGGGTAGGGGGGGAGGAAGGCGACTCCGCCCCAGCCGGCCCCTCCGCCATGTTGTTGAAAGGAACCGACGGGGACCCGCAGCTCCTCATCTCTCTCTTTCCCCCCCCCCTCCCCTCCCGTCCCAAGCACCACCTCACCCACTCCCTCCCCTCATTTCCTCTCCTTCCTTCCTTCCCTCAGACACGCGGGCACTCACCGGCTGCCCCTGGGAAGAGCGGCGCGGACACCACCAAGCACAGCAGGGCCCAGAGCCGCCGAGTGGCCGCTACCGCCATGGTCCGGTCCCGAAACCGTGGAGCCAGGGCGCGCGCGCGCGCGCACCCGCGCGCCAGGATTCCGCCTATCGCGGCCCCGCCCCTCTCCTCCTCCCCCGAGAGAGAAGCAGCCAGCCGCTCACGCTACCCCTACACCTCCCCGGCTCGCTCCTACCGCTAAACTAACTGACGCGGCAGCGCCGCCTGATTGGCCTCTGTCCCCCGCTCCGCTCCGCTCCGGCCCGGCCCCGGCCCCGCCCCCGGCAGCTGCGGAAAGCCCCAACAACAACAGGCGGCTGGAGGGCGCAACCGGCGCGTCCGAGGGGCGGGGCGCGGCTGGGTTGTGATTGGCGGTTGGCTGTCGGCGTCTCGTCGCGGTGCTGGTGAGGACCGGCGGCGGCGGCGGCGGCGGCGGGAACGCAGCCGGCCCCGTGAGGTACTTGGTCGGCGGGAACTGCTGTCCCTGCGCATGCAGCCCGGGGCGATGTGGCTGATAACGTCTCTTAGAAACAGGGGCGGGCCGCGCGTTAGGGCGGTGAGGAAGCACCCGAGCGTGTGGCTGAGGCTCTGCGGCTGCTCTCACCGGCAACCATCAGACACAGCAGGGTCCAGGGCCGCCGGGTGGCCGCTAAAGCTATGGTCCGGTGCCGGGGCTGGAAGGAAGCGGGGGATAGCGGTTAATCAGGCGGGAGGAGTTACACAGCCCTCAGATAGCTTCGGGAGAAGAGGGAAAGCTGCTGTTACCCGAGGAATTGCTCCTCTGGAGACTGCGGGTGGGAGACGGGCTAGCAGAACTATGCGGGGCCCTTTCGTTGCTCAGCTGCGATGCTTCTCTTACGTGAGTCTGTCGGATGGGTTGTAGATGTAACACGCAAACAGTCTGACAGCTTATTCCCTGCTAGCCTACCAGCTGGTGTATGTATGAGACGGCTCAGCGGTCGTGCTGTTAGTGAAGACTGCGTCGCGATTCGGGAGTAAAGGGTGCACCTTCCCGCAGCACAAAGAGCTATAGGGTAGAGAGCCTACAAGTTTTAGTACTGTGCGAGGAAAGAACAGCGCTAGTCGCCATGTGTGGCTCCCGTCTTATTTCACAGTTTAACTGCGGGAGTTACTTGGGAATCAGAAACAAATTTGGACAGTCCAAATAGGTGTTTGAGGTTCTACTTGATCTTACAAACTGTGGCAACTGGAATCAACCCTTTGAAGAAAATTACCATGACTGAGGTTGTTCATTCTGTCCAGAGCTTTATTAGCTATTGTATGGGTGGCAAGAAAAGAGGAAAGGCTCTCTTGTCTCTTGGGATCAGGTAACCACTCTCCCAGAAGTTATCTGCTTGCCCCCTCTCCCCTGACATCCGAGCTCCATTACGTGGCTGTTGTGTTCAGAGTCCGTCAAGTTCAGCATATACTTCTGTACTATTCGTTTTACTTGAGGTGTCACCCTCCAGTCGTAGGACAAGACATGTAGGTCACAGGAGCTTTTCTACATTATTACTTGCAGTTAGTCTTGCAAACTTCGTGTACTGTCTCTGCCAAATGGTGACTTCCCAGTTCAGTATTCAGGGCAGCAACCTCTGCAGTCTTCAGTGCCACATTCATTTCCATGTCACATTGATCTCCTGTCTCTTTTTTTTTTTCAGTTGTTCAGCCAACACAGCTTTTATAAAAAAGTCTTGTTTCTCCTACAGTACAGTTCACCTGGATAAGAATCTTGATAATATAACAGTTCAAAGTGAGGTACATTTTTATTAATTCATTTTCTTTCCATTTCTCTCTGAGCAGCAACCAGCATCATATGTAAGCAGACCCTAGTTATATTTTCTCTTGCAAAATCATATTTTAATGATTGCAAAGCTACTGAAATGGATTCTGTATGTCTGGAATACCTCTTTTCTTGCCATGCTTCCATTCCATGTTTCTAGATTCTTAGGGCTGCACCTTCTGGTCTTGATTAAGGTGGTGTCTAGGAACTTCAGATTATGATACAGATTCTTGATGCTGGAAGGACTCTGGTAGCCAATTGGATCTTGATCTTGTTGGAAGGTCACTGACTGTGAAAATCAGTACCTACACCTTTCCCCATTAGCTGCCCCTTGTTTCTGTAGGATTCGTCCCTGTGTTCTTCCATCATCTTTTTTTCCACTATTGCTTCTGTAGTCAGTTCTTCCCTTCTAATATTTTGGTGTTCCTGTTTCTTCATATGAACTTCGTAATTGGTTTTAGTTGGTCTGGGTAGGACTGTATCTTTGGGAGGGTTACGTGGGAGGTACTTAGATTTACTGTTTGAGATGCACAGTAGTTCAAGTTATATATTCTGTTTGATAATTAATCATCTGTCTTTTTTGCCATATAAGATGGTACAGTCACATAAAAAATACAAAATAAAAATGATAGCCTATGAAGAATTTAATAATAGGCTTCTCCCTGTGTCTGCAAACAGTTGAATGCCAATCCAAAGAAAATGAGATCTTACATATGACTGTGCAAATAAGGCTATGTTAGACCACGACACAGTCAATAAACAGTTTCTAAGATACACCTTTCTGTAAAGCAACATTTTATTTAGGAAGAAAATAACTCTCCTGTGATTTCAGATTTTTCAAAATTACAGTAATTACTTGGCCTTTTTTTTTTCTGCCAAAATAACCAGAAAAATAATTTCACTGTAAAGATCAGGGTAATAAGGAATTCTAATGAATCTTTCAGCAAGAAAGTATGCACAGTTAGTGCTAGAACAAGAAGAAATAAAGGTGTTGCAAAACTTCATTTGCAGCTTTTACTGTTTTCTCTCCATGGTAATTAGCTACATTTTATATGCTTTTTAAAGAACTATTGAGTGCATCATGATATTTACAAATTATAATCACCAAGGAACTCAGCAAGAGGAAAAATACTGAATGTGTAATGTTTACCAAGACAACAAAGTAAGTGATACTAAAAAAACCCACCACCCAAAACACCACCGCCACCCCAACCCCACTCCCCCCACCCCTCAGTCCTCAATTTTCCCAAGCAGTTTTCCTGCTCAAAACTGGGACAGAAAGGATCAAAGTGCTTTTTAGTGTGCAGTTTCTATAAGCCTGCAAATGAGAAAGTTTAGGAAAGATTTGTGATCTTGCTAAATTAGTCAAGCAAATGAAAACACTTTAAGTCACTGCTTTATAAAATATTCAGAATTATTCACTTTATAACCTTTATGAACATTGCCTGATTTGCCTCATCAGTGCTTCCAAAACTAAATACAGTGGGATTTAAACCCCACTTAATCAACTCTGGTAAGAAAAAGCCAGTCAAAGCTTAAGATGTGTGAAACCCTTTTTGCTTTTATTTCACCGTGAAACATACCAGATCCATATCTCAGAGTCACGAACTGAGCAGCCTAATAATACCCTGTGTCAGTACGCAGTATGCTTGATCCCTCCAGCTAACGCTTTCCCTATTATGCTGCTAAGAGGTTTGTGGAAACGTTATAATGTTGCAAGTTCTTACTCTGCAGTTCAGCATATCTCAGTGATGACAGTTTTGCGCTGCTGCTGTTAAACCCCTTGAATTGTAGAGTCCATCAGCTGCTGAGCTTGTTTCCTACATGTATGATACCCTACTTCATTTGAAATTAGGTTTAAGTGTGTTTAAAGAGATCAGTGTTGATTTAAGAGAGGTCCGGTTTATGCTGAAAGCCGGGAAAAAGTACATAGTGCAAGACATGTTGCTAAACACAGAAGTGACTAAGACCAGTTAGCTTAGGGAGGGGTTGCCACAAGCAAACAGGCTGACATCAACAGGGTCTGGAAATGACTTTAGACTGCATGTCATTATCTATTTGAAGGCCTGATATTGCTATAGCAACCCTGAAATTGCCTGAGTATCTCACCTGTGTCTATAGAGAAGGATAGATGCATTAATGCAGCTTGCTTCTAATTAGGATACTTTGTTTTTTTTCTGTGGAAGTACAACTTTTTTTCCTGCCTGTACACTACTCCTCATACCAAGTAATATGGTATGGGGCAAGTGATAATTTATATCATTCTGCTTTTCAAGAAAGGTCAGTTTCCTCCTACACTGACACCAAATTTGAGATTGGACTCAATTTAGACTTCAGTAGGGAAGGAGCTGCATGTGTAAAGCACCAAAAGTTAGTGTCTCTCTAGCAATGCACAGATCACAGAGTTTTCCTATTGTGTGTTTGATGAACTTGACTTTCTATTCCATTTAATTAGAGATCATTACAGACAAGAAATTTCTTAGAGCAGGAAGTGGATTTTGTGTTTAAGTTACTAAGATCCCAAAGCATTAGATGGAGGATCTAGATTCCAGTTTAAATATCAGTCCTCTTTAATTTTTTTTTCCCAATAAAACTGCCACTGTGTTGTTAAAATATTTTGTTCAGTTAAGTGTACATCCACAATAAATCAAAAAAAAACCCAAAACAACACCAAAGAAACCCAACCCACAACCTTCAGTAATGATGTAAACTCCTGACACTGATTTATTGGCCTTGCAAACTGGGAATGAGAAAAGAGTTTATTCTAGAGTGTGTTGTAGGAACTGACTGTTTCACTGCAGTTTTTCTAGACTTGCTATATATACCCCTGTCAGTCCATTCTTCAGAGCTTGTGACTGTAGGTTACCTGAAGTGGTATGTCAGACTTTCTATTGCAGTTAGGTTCTGCCTGATTGTTTCAAAATCCTTTTCTGTAGTCTCTCCTAGCAGTGTTTTCTGTATGTTTTCACTTGTTCATTTGCAAACTGAGCAAAGTTTACTTTACCCCAAACTGAGCTGAGTTTACTCCAAAGGTGCATGCCAAGAAAATTATATGGAGATTTTCTGTAGCGCATTCTAAAAAAGTGCTTTTTCCTTTAAATTGGGTAATGAAGTTTGTACCTACTCAGGAACAAAAAATTTAAAAGCGAAAAATGGACCAAAGGTCTATTTGAATAAGATGACAAATTGGTCAGTGAAGAGAGATGGTGGACATCAGTTGTAGAACTTTGTTCTTTACCCGTTCTTGAGCAGTTAAGTTTCTGACTTTTCTCCAAGAATATATAACTTTGAGATTAAGTCCTTCGTTATTTCTCCATTTTCAAACAACATTATTAACAGGGAAGACTTTTGCCACTGGACCTATAAAAAAGAATAATTTTTGCTGTTTTCATTTCTGAGTTAGTATGGGTATTCTGAACAACATTTTTTGGTTGCAAATAATAAGAATGTACTTCATTCTGTTTCTCTACAAAGATAATTTTCCATCAGCCATATTCCTTAAGTGTGATGCCAAAGATTGACTTTTATCCAAGAAGAATATTAGGCTTGATACAAGATTGCTGAAGAAACTGTCTCTCTTGAGAATTAAGGAAGGTAGTGAGGATGCTGGTACTAAAATACAACTTGAAGAACACAATAAGGCTGAAAAAGTAGTGAGAGACTATGGAAATGTGGAAGCTCTCAAATCTCAAATTTGTTTAGGAAAGGCTAGGGATGTACAAACCTTTTCATACATTGAAAAATTATTTCATTTGTACCATAAACTACTTGGAAGGATGAGTTTTTAAGTCATGGCCTTAGTAAACAAACTTCTGAAGCAGGTTTTTGGCTTTTTGGTTTGTGTTTTTTTTTACTGTTTCAAAGACAGTGACAACTGCAATATCCTCACACAAGAAACTGAATGTTCTTCTTACTGAGTCTAGAGTGTTTTGTTGGTAGAAAGTAACTGTTCATTTTCTTGCTTTTTGTTTTATCTTTAGGCATTTTTTCATGTTGGGTCTTTGTTTTCCAAGTGGGGTTGCTGACTGGCAGTTACTGAGGTCCTAATAACTGTATATAAAAGCAGACTAAGCAAATACATAGTTCCCGTGTCTTTGGATATGGAAATACTCCCATCTATATATGCATCCTGTGCA
The DNA here is from genome assembly GCF_033815535.1 of Pezoporus flaviventris. Lineage (NCBI taxonomy): Eukaryota > Metazoa > Chordata > Aves > Psittaciformes > Psittacidae > Pezoporus > Pezoporus flaviventris. The sequence goes on from NW_026892555.1 coordinate 96,681,635, forward strand.
AAATCCTAATGATTACATTATAATGTGAATTCTTTTGAATGTCTGGTGATATGTCACTGTTATCTGATGTGAGTTCTATCTTTCTAGAAGATGTGTGAATTGTTTTTTTATCTTTGATGGTTAACAAATTATTGAACAATTTGTCTTGCCTCTTAAAGTGACTTCACTGCCTGGAACATTGTCTCAAATATTACTATATTTGCAACGGTACTGCTTTCAAGAGCTTAAGTAGCCTGCTTCCAAACAGTATGCAATATTAACTATGATGGTTTGGAAGAGTGCCAGTTGATAAGATAAAGTGAGAAAAAAGGAGAAGTTGCTATCAGGAATGACCTTCTATGGATACACAGTTTTTTTCACAGGGTTGTGGTATGTTGGTTTTGTTTTTTTTTTAAAAACCAGGCTTAAGAACCTGACCTTCAAAATCTAAATAAACCATTCCTATCATGTTCTTCATATCTATTTTTCAGGCCAGTGATAATCTCAGTTGGCAGGTTCCTCAGGTAATGCTCTCCCCAAGTGTTTGTGAATGTAGGTGGATCTTACAGCACATAATTAAAAAAATAAGCTCAAGTCGGGGACAGAAAGCCTTTTTGATGAGAGGTCCTCATAGATGACTGCTGGTATCCATTGTCTGTCAATTAATGTTTTGGGTTTTTTTTAGTTTTGCTAGTCTTTAATCACGTTTAAAAATTTTTCAAAGTGCCCTAGTACATAAAGATAATAGCTGACTCACACCTCTAAATTTGTCTACTAATAAAGCTTCAAATTGCTCCTGAAGTCATGAGTAATTTCTGGTTTCATTTTAAAAATTCAGCACTGCAACAGCACAGCACAGTCACAGACCTAGCAAACATCATACAGGTTTCCTGGCACTCAGTTGTTTGCTTGCCTGCATTTGGTAAAATAGTTCTAATATATTTGACATGGAAAAGGCTTTTTCATGTAGCTTTTAAATAACAAGCCAAGAGATGTGGGCTTCTAGTCTTACCCTCCTTGTTTGTTTCTGCCAATATTTGTGAGCAGTTCACAGATCCCCTTTGGTGATGGACAGAATATTGAAGTTGCGTTGTGCCGCATTGACCTGGGCTGTGAGCAGAACCCTGAGCACTAACATCTGGGTGCTGGCTGTCCATCTAGCAAAACCAAATCGATATACTCAGCTGTCCTTGCTGTAATCAGGTCTTTTTGCTGCTAGAATAGATGCCAGAATCTGGACACCAAGTGTTCTCCAGCTTCACAAACCGCTCTGCATTCCTCCAGCAAAATTACCTGTATGCTACTTTCTGGGGGCAGCATACAAATCACCAGTTTCTTTGAGCCAAATTACTTCCATTCATTTCTGAATAGGTTAGGTTCAAATTTAAGTGATTGTGCAGGCAGAAAGATGTAAAAACATAATAATAACAAAAATAAAAATCTCATCATATGGTTTCTCTGCACACTTGAGAGGAACCCATCCCTTTTTGATACTCTGAAAAAAGTAACTGTCCTTTCTGGGGACCATCTTGCTTCTGTGGCCCATTAAAACCCACCAGCTAGACCAGATAATTGTGTTGGACTTTGGAAGCTGAGAATTCATTTCTGGTCTCTGAAACAGGACTTGTTTTTACAGATTATGAAACAATGAATCCTGCTCTGGTGTAGTCATTCTTTCCTATGATGATTCATGAAGAAATGCACCTAAAAGCTGGGGTGTATTAAATCTATTAACCTATTTTTACACTTCTGATAGTGAATGTTAACTGCTGTTAAACTATGTGGAGACCATCACAAGCCACTGAATGGGAAATGCAAGAGGAAGTTGACACTAAGAAATAAATACTTCTGTTAAAGTCTGAGAGGATGTTTAAATTTCTTGCCACTGATGTCATCCAAGTATTTCCTATTCCCAAAATTAAGACTAGTCAAAACTGAAATTAAAGAGATACTATCCAGCCAAACTTGACCTTGCATCTGATTAAATGAGGTTCTAGATAACCTACATATCGCAGAATGTCTGCAATAGTAGTGCTGAAAATGCTTTCATCACACCGGCCCAAACAAACTGTGTATTGTCAGTAGGTTTAGAAGTGACCATTGCTAAGAAATCAGGATAAATGTGTCACTTCCTAACTTAAAAACAGGAGAAAAATAAGGCAAAAATGAGCATTTGAATGAATGTTGGGAAAATGTCCATCATGGCACTCGATTATTCTTTAAAAAAATACTGGAAATTATGTTAGTAAGAATATATTTGATCTAATGAAGAGTAAAAGATGGAAAAGGAAAAGTTCACTGGCAAGATCTTTTCAGTTTGACTAATTAGTCAGGGTATTAACTTTGTCAAAGTTAGTGAATATATTACGGTACAGAAAATTAAAGGCTCAAGAAAATTAAAAGCTCAAGAAATATTGAACAAGAAATGTTCATTGAGCATTCATTATTGAACAAGAATATTTCTTGAACAAGAAATGTTCAGTATTCACTAGGGCAAAATATTTGAGTATTTCCAAGTATTGTTATGTTGCAGTTTAGTTTTATACGGAAGGTTACTCCTTTTGTAGCTAGAAGTTCAGTCTATCATGCTGTTAGTTTTCAGATGAACAAATTTTCCTGAGAAGCCGAATGCTTTGTCTTTTTCCAGGATACAGTTTCTCTTAGAACTTTGCTAAAGGTCAAAGGTCTGTGTAAGTATTACATTTTGAAGACTTGCTGTGGTGTCTTTTTTAATACAGTTTTAATTTCTGATCAGATCAGCTCTCAAAAATGGACTGGCCTACAAACACAACAGAATTAATTTGTTCTCATAGCCTGGCTGAGAAAAAGTGCTTCTCAGCATTTTGTAGGATTATCCAGGAGGTGAGATAAAAGGAGTTGTATTTAGGTGCATGAAAAGAGTCATAAATTACACATACACAAGAAGCCTATGATAGAAAAAACATTCAACACTATGCAATAAAGCACTTAAAAGTGCCAGAACTGGGTTTACCAATGCCCCATTTCCACTTGGATTTGCACATTTTAGTATGGTGGGGTTTTTTTAATTTGTGATCATATTTACAATATTTTTGCCTTATTCAGTGCACAGAATGAGCAGAGCCTGCTTAGTGATAAGCTCTTCAAAATTTTGTTTCACTGTCACAGCTCAGTAGGTGGCCTGTGCATGAGGGTGCAGTACCTTAACAATGTAAGCAAGCAGTATTGTTCTCTGCATCTGTGGCTATGTGATTCTGCCCTCCCTTCTGCTGACGCTTGCCCATATCTTATCCCACAGGAGCCAAATCAAAGAGCTAAATCAGCAAGGAACATATTTCTTTTACTTTGCAGGGTTTCTTTTTGATCTCTTGTGCTCTCTGTGGGGCTTCATGATAAGGAGGGTGGACACAAGGGAGAATGTAGGCCATGGAGCACAAACGTATTTTAACTGTCATGGAATTGCATGTTGATCTACTCCACAATCTACTCCACGCTGTTTGTAACCTGTTCTAAAATGGACTAATTTCTATGGACCTTTTCTTCCACGAGTGAATCAGGGACAGAATCCAGTTTCTTTGGGCACTGTTCTGTTGCCCTAAACATGAGATCATCCTTTCTCCCATCCTTTCTTTTTGGCCACACAATGCCTTAGTCATAGCAGCATTTGTAACACACGAAGCTGGGATTTTCCAGGCAGCCTTACCATGATGAATAGTCCTAGTTTACTCTCTGGATATTGCTTTTCTGTGAGCAAAATGAAGAAGAAGTGTTGTGAAAAGGAAAACACCATAAACCACTTGATTCTGAAAACAGTGTGCATTTGAATACTGCTACCAAAACACTTAAAGGCATAACTGGGTCTCAACAGGTTGGTGTCCTGTTCTGTGCTTTGTCCTCTGCTTACTTCTCTGTATGCTTCTGAGTTGGCTTTGATGGGAGAGTCACAGTTGTTACTGGGCACTACTGGTAATAATGAAAGATGCTGACAAGCTCTCCCAGAAGAAGTGGAGTAGGTGGCTTGTTACTACATTAATCTTCTGTATCTTACTTTGGCCTAAAACAAGTTTAGGCTTCTCTTGCATGTGAACTAGGATTAACTTTTGAGCAGGCTGTAATTTTGGATGGCAAAATAGTTGCTGCTTTATTTCTTATCTTGACCTGCCTTTGATTAAAATAGGTTTCAGTAGTTTGGAAGTAGCTTATTATTTCAGATTTAGGCAGCTCAAGTCTTATTACTGTAGTTTTTTACTGCCGGATGCTTAAGTTGTCTGCGCAATGTACAGAGAGAGATGCTCATGTGAAAATTAATAGAAAGTCTTGTGAGCAGCACACAAAGCATTGTCTAAATGTCTTCACTCTCTCCACATAGTTGTTTCTATGTAAAATCAAGAGTTTTTCTGCAAAAGTATACCTGGGATCTGTTACCTTTTAACCCATTGTCCTAGTGGGAAATACAGGTTTAATGCCCAAGTGATTTGTTCTCACAGACCTCACTTGCACGACTTAAGGATATTTGGACTGCTACTTGAAGCTCTTTCAATGTCTGGATTCTTATTCATGGGCTATGGAAAGATATTCTTTCTCTTTAACTGCCCAGAGTGTGAATAGACTTATAGTTGCTTATGGGTATTTACCAGTGGTTGAGGGAAAGATAGAGGATCATAAATTTTGGACATGGCTACATAAATCCTTTTTTTTTTCACTGTGTTTGACATGTATTGGATTTACTAGGCTGCTTTTCACAAACATCTCTGATTTTACTGTCCCTTTTATAGCTCCAACCTGTAGACTAGCTTGTTTACCACCTTCAGAGTCACTTTTATAAATCCTACACAGAGCTGATAAGTTGCTATTTTCTTCTAACGTCTCATTCACGGAGTTCACCACAACTCCAGTGTTTTATTATTCCTCCTTTTGACTCGTCTTTCTTCTCCCTTCTTACCTCATGTCCTACTGAGTGTACCAGTAAAAGAAGATACAGCTGTGACTATTTTGGTCCCTCCTCTAGGCTATTCATCAGTATTCTTGATGTTTTTTCCTGGTGATGAGCCATTGGGTGTTTGTAAGAAAGGTACTGTGAGTCCATGACTTCAGCACTTGATTGAGAGCAGGACTTGGCGTGTGCCTAAGGCGTACAGTGTTCTCTGATACATAATCAACAGCTAGGCTGGGAGGGTTGACTACTTTTTTCCCCGAAAAAAAAAAAAAGTGGATACTGGGAGACGACTGAGTTAGATGCAATTAACTTGTCTTTCTTCTCTCCCCCAGCCTTTTCTTTGTAAACACAGAGGTCTTTCTTCAGGAGATACAGTTTGAGAGGCCCAGGCCACAGATCTTTTCTGACAGTTTGGTAACATCAACTAGATACTTTCCTGCCCTGGCAGAAAAGTATCATGGCACATGTATATACCAGCTTCTTGCCTTCTTAAAATGGAGGCACAGACGTGTGAGCACACTGTGCACCTTCAGTTCTTCCAACTGCAATTTGAGAAGACCTAATTTACAAGTTAGCTTAGCTGTGCTTTGAGCAGGGAGTTGGATTAGATGACCTTCTACCATTAGCTGACGTTTTACCATTCTGAGACATATCAAACTACCGGCAAGCAGGGACAGAGGCAGTGAATACACATTCAATCTATGAATCTCAATGAACTGTGGCTATTAATAAGTACCCCTTCTGACTAGCAATCTGTGTCCATTTTTAATTCATGTGAATTAATATGTGGCATCAGCTTTGGCTGGATCTGAACCCTTTGCACAAACAACAGTCTTACATACGCTTTTTTGAATTTCTGTAAACTTTTAGAAAATGGGGTCAAGATGGACATTCTGCAGTCTCAAGAATGAAAAAATTTGTAAACAAGCCCCCCAGTGTTCAAGCTTTGTCAGTGGTGTATGTTTTAATTACTTAGATCAGCACTGCCATAGCAAATTTTAGTGTAATCTTACAACCTGTTAGACACTTAGCTCTAGTACAATGGTTTTGGCTCTATCTGTTAGGATATCCTAACAGTGGGGGCAAACAGCCTCAGGATGTGTTTGAAAGACCTTGACTTGTAAGTTGTCCTGGGTTTAGCAGTAGCAGTCAATTTTTCTCCTTCTTAGTAGCTGGTGCAGCATTGTGTTTTGACTTTCAGTCTAGGAACAGAGCTGTTAACACTGATGTTTACTCTGACCAAGGACTTTCTCAGTCTCATGCTCTGCCAGGGAGGGGGGGAGGCCGGGAGGAAGCAGGGACAGGACACCTGACCCAAACTAGCCAAAGAGGTATTCCATACCACAGCACGTCATGCCCACTATATAAAAACTGGGGCCAGTTACCCAGAAGGGCACTCTCCTCGGTCAGGCTCGTTTTGGCAGGTGATACCATATTCTCTTCCCCTGTTATTTCTCTTATCATTATTATTATTAGTGGTAACAGTAGTGATTTGTGTTATACCTTAGTTACTGGACTGTTCTTATCTCAGCCCAGGGGAGTTACATTCTTTTGATTCTCCTCCCCATCCCTCCGGTGGGGGGGTTGGGGAGGAAAGGAAAGAAATGGGGAGTAGAAACTGGGTGGCTGACTGGGTTTAAACCACAACATAAGTGTATGATATCAAGATCGCCCTGTCTTCCTGATATGGGCTACTTCTGAATCCTGGATGTTTGAGATCAAGTGCAAAAAATGACTAAGTTTGTGGTTTGAGAATGGCTTTGCTATAATGATAAACTTTGCAAAGTAGTGGTGTGGGAAAAAGCTGCTGAGAACGAGCCAGATTCTCACTCTGGAGGCAGAACTAATGTCAGTGAAGGACACATTAGTGAAAATGTGCTGCAGTAAATGCTTCTGAAGCAATCTTTTCACGGATGTACCCTAGGGAATTCCTAAACCCCAGGCACTTGTGAAGGCTCAGAGCCCACTGGAGTATACCTCCTTGGAAGGAAACATGGACTCGAAAATAATCTGATCAACAAGTTGTAAATTGCTGCTGAGTTTTGATGAAGCTGATGAACAATTCCCAACTGAAAAAAAGGAAATCTAATGACTTTTGGGTTTGGTTTTGGTCGACATCACAATGAGAATTTATCAAACTCATGAGCTAAAATAAACCACTCATCCTGCCCTAAACATGATGTAGAATCAAGGGGTGCAATCTCTGGAAGGGTTGCAGGTGGCACTGACCAGAACTGTACCAGGGAGTAAATAGTTCAGAAATCAGTCATGCTATTTGTGCTATCTTCTGTACCCTCACCCTGATAATTTTCTAATATAGATGTAGCCTCAGAGATGTAACTAGCCTCTATTGAGACCTTGCAGCCTGCAAGGTTAAAATACATAAGCTATAGCAAAGCTAAACAACAGTGAACCATTTTTCAGAGGTTAACATTAACCCATCCCCTAACTCAGTGAGGAGATACGTTTTTCCAGTAGCAAGTCATTGCTGTGGATCTTGTGACTATGTCTGGAATCAAAGTCAGCCAAACAAAATGACTGTGAGGAAATACTGATACTGACCAGTGGAGAAACAGCTATTAGGACATCCCCTGCTGCTGTTCATAAGAACAAACTTCAAGTGCAGCATATAAAACATACCTTCATACCTTTCCTGCAGTCATTCTTATCATCATTACCCTGGCTTGAATTTGAATTTGCAGGTGATCTTAGGTACTTCTGATAAAGTCAGGCAGGGCTGTCACTCCCTTTTCCACTGAAGCATCACAAGTATCCCCTGAGAAGAGCTGAGAAAAGCAGGTTATAGTGTTACCCCTGACCAGCACCAGGGTGTGATGCTGAATTGACTTTACATGTAGAAATTCCCACAGCCTATGCTATCTGTAATTCTGTGCACTGAGTTTGAAAGAGCTACAGTGTAGTACTTTGGAAGAGCATGCAGGGAGGTTAGCTGCTTTGTAAGGGAAGGAGGAGTTGTGGTTTCTTGTTGGCTCCAAAGGGACCTCTCTGGACTCTCTTCCATCCTAACACCTATATACAGTACTCCCAGCAAAGCACACACAAATGGAAGTTAGCCTTTGTTGCTTATGTGGGTGCTGTGGAAAACAGAGAGCAGAAGATCCATGTGAAAGTTGGAACTTTCATGTGCAGCTCCAAATGATGTCCAGCTTTTCTCCGGAGGAGCCACACAAGTTTTAAATAAAAGACAAATGGTTAGGGAAAGACAAGTGAAGGAGGAGGTCAATCATGAGGTGGAGGAAAGTACAAATGAAAAAAAAGCCCCACTGCATTTCTTGTTTCTTCCTATAGAGGAAGTAGATGTGTTCTGACTTCTCATTCCTTCTCCTCCAGGAAAAGTCTAATACTGCTAGAGCTGAACCATTCACTCTGGGTGCATTTCCACATTAGGTTGTGCATACATAGCCATTACTTAGGAGTAGAACAGTTTTGTTTGTGGTTTATTTTGTGGTGTTGTTTTTGTGGGACTTTTTTTTCTTTTTTTTAGTAATGGATAAAGTGGAGGAGAATCTGGGAAGTAAAAAAGGTTAGCTCAATTCTAACAGCCAAACGCTGATCAGGTGTTTTTGAGGATGTATGTATACCATTAACTCCTGTACTTGAACACTGAAGTGAAATTGCAATTCTGGCATCTAATTCCTTTAAAATTTAGAAGACAGGTTTTCTTCTCCAGGCAGAGGACTGGCGTGAAAACAGGAGTTGCAAATGTTACTTCTTCTGAAGTCCTCCGTCTTGGAGCTCTTTCAATGTTTCTTCTGAAACATGTAAACCTTAATGCAAAAGACTGTGCGGTCTTCAAAGCGGTACATACTGCAACTCATTCTTTCTTCTTTCACCTGAATGTACAGCTCAGAAACAAGGCTGAACAGTCTTTGATTAAACCACCAAGAGCAGTGTTCTTAATTTTCAGTCCTTTGAGGTGTATATGCTGGACTGCAGAAAAATCATAGGTTTGGCTTGCTTATTATAATGGCAATGAGAGGAGAAACCACTTATCTCACTGTGGTTCATTCAGGCAGAGCAGCACACTACTGATCAATGGTAACATGTCACATTTTACAACTGCCCAGAGAAAAGATCCTTGAGCTGAAGGGCAAAAGACTTTTTAAAGGGCCATAACAGGACTGTGGGGTGTCTGCAATCCACTTCTTATATTCACAAATCAGTACAAATATGGCCCTGTGGGGAAGTATTTGCTATCATGAAAAATAGAACTGTAAGAAAGTGAGTTGAAGGGAAGCCACATTTTTGTTGGGCTTAGATTTGTGAATTGGTTGTCAGAAATTCACCATCCTTTACGTGAGGTCAAATAAGCTGATAAACAGTTAAAGACTAGCACAGCTATGGGGTATGAAGTGGCAAGGATGGAAAAAAGTGTTTTTTTTCCAGGAAGTATCCATGATAAATAAACAAATTTCTCCAGTAACAGTTCAATATTCCTTTTTCAAATTGTTATTACTTTTCCTAGACCTTGCTGTTTTGCTCTGGTTGGTTTTTTTCTCCCCCCCCCCCCCCCTTTTTTTCTGATCCCCAACCCCCTCCCCCCACCAGATTAATCACCAGATTAATTAAAATTACATTTTAATTGTTATTAATGGATCACCAATTGTTTTGCAGAATTGCAAACCCCACTGTGGATTCTTTTTGATTGAAAGTAAGCTTCTGTTATAGCTTGCACCTCTAATTCGTATGGAAGAAAATCTATCAGTTTGATTTCTAGAAATACTCATTCCAATAGCTGAAATGGATCTGCTGTATTTTTTTCATCAACTAGCCCTGGAGTTCTCATAGTTTAGAAGATTTTCATTTCGTCTGTGTTTACAGTGTATTCTGTAAGTGCACTTGATCCTTTTCAAGTACATCAAAGCTTCAAAACAAATGGATGTTTTCAACCAAAGCCTTCCTCTTAAAAACAGAAGCTTATTTGACTGATACTCTGATTTCATTCGTTCAGACTCCTGCATTGGTTTCTAGTGCAGTTACTTTTTCAGCCTTGCTCTGGTGCTCATTCTGGCGATTAATTTGCTTTATACACAGTTCCTTACCTGAATTAACAAATGTTCTTCCTCAAGTGCACCTGAGCTTTGTGTTGGAATCATGCTGAAAAAAGTATTCTGCTCTGATAGAGAAAGCTAATTTATTTTTAAGTACTGGCTGATTTTTTTTCTCTGTCATGTTTTCTCTGCAGTTATACTAGGGAGTATAAACAACCTCACGGGCTCTGGTTAAAAATTACAAAAAGTGGTTTTTTTTTCCAAGGGAAGCCTCACGTTTCAACAGATCTCTCATTCCATTCTCTGGTAGGCTAGCTCCATTGATGACGTGTGAGCACAGCATGTGAACTCAGCACCACAGTAGCGCAGAAAATGCATGGTTCATGCTCTGTATATGAAGTTGAAGAGTGCAGTAAATTCCTCTAGCCTGCAGATTAACGTTAGAAGTGGCAAGCAACCATTGAGGGTTCTTTAATATCTCAGTGATGGTACTTAACCATTTCAGTTCCCTGCTAAACTGTAGCCGCTATACAGGTTACAGAGAGGGGATTAGCCCTTTAAAAGGGGCACAAACAGAGTTCTGGACACAGTGTTGCTGAGTCCAACTTAAATGCTAGTTCAGTATCTCCTAAGAACTGCATGAGTTTTTTTGTCTTCTCTCTTTCCCCTTCACACAGCTCTTTTGTGTTATCCCATCTCTCCCCCATCTCATTATCACTGCAATTCCAGGCAAAGAAATAGCCAGCTCCCTAGCTGCTGGCTCTAGCTCAGGAGTGGAAGAGCAAGAACTGATAGTGATGACTGGGTGATGACTGGCTGCAAGTGCAAACCCCACTGGCCATGACTTGGCTGAGCTGAGAGTCTACCAACAAAAGGCTTAAAGGTAGATGGTTCCTGATGGATATATGTAAAAGCACTTTATTTTCCTCTTTGAGCCTTCTGTGACTCAGAGTGAAACCCTGGCATACATATACAACTCTTCCAACTGTGTGAAATGAAGGAATTTGGTATTTCACAAGAGTGCTCAGTATTGTAAGGAAATGGACTATAAATGAGTGCAGTGAATTGTTATGCATACATTTTAAATGTAATATAAACTGCTTTTGCCTCATTAGCATGTTGTAACAATGGAGTCGTGACTTTTCCAAGGAAAAAAGAAGATATGATTCAGCTGACCCTGGGAAATAAGCTTTTATAGTAAAATGGAAAAACAAAGCTGTATGTCACAATATTACGTTATATGATTATATCAGTTTAGTATAGTAAGTGTGGTTTGCTTTTGTCTTTTGAATTAAATCTAGTGATTTAATACTGTCAGCTTATGAACATGTATTTCCAACACAGACTCTAGATTAAATCTTAAAAAATGATAATGTGGAGTTTGACCTCCTTAGTTACTGCCTGATAAAATACAAGTAAATACGCTGTTTAAAGTATGCAGTAGAAAAATATATAGGCAAAAGACTTTAGATATTATGGTGGTACTGTTTGCAAAGAATATTAGCATTTACTGATCATTCCTATCATTGCTGCTGTTATTTTATATTAACAATTCTTTAATTATGTGAATGCCAGAATGGTATATTCACAAAAAGTAAAATAACTTTATATATAACTTAGTGGTTTAACATGTCTAGAACCTAATTTAAAGCAACCATGACAGACATCTTTCATGCAGTAGTCTGCCACAACAGGAAATTACTTCCTTTAATACGCAATGAAATAAATATAGGTCAGATGGTTTGTTTGTCTGCATTTACTTTGCACAGTTCTACCAGTAAAACAGGATGTTTTCTATTAACATTGCTGCAGGTTTCCTGGTAACAATAGCACCAAAATAAAGAGCAGATTTTGTCTAAGTGAAATTCACTCCTCCTGCCTAAAGCCCTATGCCTAGAATCTGCAAGAAAAAAAGCTGAAGTAAGATGTAGAAGCTGCTAAATTTATGTGTAAGCACCAGGCTGCAATCCACGCAAGCTTACATGCGTTAGGTACTTGGCTTCCTCTGAAATCTAAGGAGGTGAGCACCTTTGTTCTTAAAGCCTTTTGAACCTTCCAGCCATGTAAGGTATAACAGCCTCCCATTGTTTGCTCAGGGGCAGTATATATATGTATATGAATATTGCCTTGGGTATTCAAAGTCTATGCAAGTGAAAAGAAGATCATAGGGCATGCAGCTTTTCAGCTGTGAAGAAGCAGCAGCCTTGCTGAGCCATACTTCTTAAGAGAGGCTACTGGACCTTCTCATAATCTACACTTCAGTGTCTTTACTCTTGAGTGATCTTCAGCTCATCCAGAAAGCCAAGGCTCTGTGAATTAATTGTTGGCAATCTTTGAACTGTGGGGGGTTCAAGTGAAAGAATGGGCTTTAAGTCAGCCACATGTGACTGGATGCTCCATCTAACTGGAATGCAGTTTGTGTTGAGGTATGTTTTCTTTGGCTGTTTTTTCCTGAAATGTGCAATTACTAAAAACAAAATATTTACATCATTACAAATGAAATTTCAGTGTCAGCTTTTTCTGTCATAAAATGGAATATTCCTATGTGCAACAGATGAATTATTTTCCTTAGGGATCTGATACAAAACTGTTTTCAATACAGAGAACAATAAAATGATTACTACAGCTATATACTTTCTGATCAAGAAGTTTCCCTGTCTTCAGCGGTGATGCTTGTCCCATAGCTCCTATATCAGCTGTGTGCCAGGCTTCACAGTAGTTGCTAACCAGTCGGATCCCATTTGTAGTTGAACCATGCCATATTACTTTTTGAGGCCTGAAAAGTAATGTTAAGAAGTTATTTCCTGAAAAAGTATGTTTTTTTTTGTTTTTGGTTTGGTTTTTGGGGTTTGGGGGTTTTGTTTTTTGTTTTTTGTTTTGCTTTATTTAACTGCACACTTACATATGTGGTGGCCCGTTTTTCTGCTTTCCTCCTGCTTGAACCAAGCAGTGGGTAGGGAAATATTAAGGTAGAAAAGAGAAAAAGGAGGACACAACTTGATATCCCACTCATAGACTATGGGAATTTGAGAAGAAAGATGGCATAATTTCTAGTAGGCCAAAATATTGCTACTTGTACTATCTGGTAAAAATAAATGTCATGCAAGTCTTATAAATGGTAGTGTAAACTTACCAAGATGGATCGGTCATTACATTCTTCCCATCAAAGGAGTATATGGGAACATGAATGTTAAATTGTCCACCATTTCCATTAAATATAGAATTCCAGTTACTGAAAAGTGTTTCTCCCTGTTAAAATTCAAAGGCATTTTTACAAATAAAACAAATCCAAAATCCATATCATACCTGATTTTTGTAGACTTATCTATACATCTAAAAGCTTATCTGAATTTTAGGACACTTATGATTCCAGTTTTCATATCAGTCTCTGCATGGTGCTCCTGAATAAACTTGTCTGATCTATCATCTCTAAGCTAATAGCTCTCTGATTCATACCTTTGCCTCACAGTTGCATCTCAGTTGTATTGTCACTCCAGCTAGTCAGCATGATCATCTCCATTTCCACTCCTTTTCTCCCTCAACTGCCTGAGGAGTTCTTTGAACAATTGCTTAGAACTAGCTATAGACAAAATATACAGATAATTTGTGTTGGAAATTCTGTTGAGGTCATAATTTTGTGAAAATTGTGGCATTTGTTGCAAATGATCAAGGAAAAAAACTTGCATCAGGCTACCTGATTTTGATTTTTTCCAGTCAAAGTTGAAATAATATTGTGTTTACAAATTTGTTTCCAAGGCTCCGTATTTGCATGCTTCAGAGTAGCATCCGTTCAGCATGTTCTAAGCATCATGTATTATTCCTTTAGATTCCTTTGGCCGTTTACCCAGCCAATGCTATGGGAGACATGGTTTGTTTCCTCAGTTTTACAGTGTGTCTGTTTATGTGAGACCACAAAATGACTCATGCTCTAGACTTGCAGTTTCACTGGGGTAAGTCCAGCATCACTCCTAAGCAGACTTTGCCTTTATGTTGAGGAATAAGAAAAATGGGCATTTTAGCCTACTGTACTCTGTAATCATACTAGAAGGTAGAACATATCTGGTTTTGAGAAATGAGGATGCACTTTTTCTGAAAGAAAAAATAGCTAGAAAGCTGAACATTGTATTGTTGCTTTGTCAGTGATCTGCTCGAAGTAGACTATTCTCATACCTTTATTTCTGCCATTAGCCTTAGGATACCGGAAAAAATCAACCCTTTGAAAATGCAAAGGAAATATGAGACAATCTGTAACTTTCAACTTTATCACTACTTTTTTGGTTTTTGAACCTGACTGTGAAATGCAAAGCAAAGCTGCTTCTTTATAAAATGCAGCTTGGGTTGAAACTTTCTGCTTTGCCATTTTCCAAGATATTTGGCAATTACAGCCTGTCCTAATAAAACATATATCAAGTACTCATTTTTACCTTAAGATTGACTATTGGTAAATGTTGTCGGTCGGTTTTTCTGACAACTGTTGCCAGATCTTGCAAATGCGATGAGAGGAAGGCTCTATAGGTAGATGTCAAACCTGCTAGTTGGGCCTGTTGAAAGCACTGAAAATCTGCTCGGATGTCACCAGAAGATGGCAAGTTTAAAGCTACCAGATGCAGCTGGAGAAAAAAAGTAAGAAAGTCACCAATTTTATGGTGGTTTTTGTTTGTTTGTTTGTTTTTGTTTTTTTTTTTAAAGTCTGTAGTAGAAGGAAGACATATATTTGAATACACACTAGACCTTCCCTCCTCCTGCCAGAACAAGAACTGTTACCTTCCATACCAGGTATGACAGGTAGTTCCTGCCTTAACGTTACATTTCTTAAAGCTGTGACCCCTAGCAGAAATAATTTGAAATTTATCTGAAGAGAAGGCTCTAGGGAGATCCTACAGCAGCCTTCCCATAGCTAAAGGAGGCCTACAAAATGCTGGAGTGACAAGGACAGGTAGAAACAGGACAAGGGAGAATAGCTTTAAGCTGAAACAGGACAGATTTAGGTGAGATCTGAGGAAGAAGTTCTTCCCTGTGAGGGTGGTGAGGCTCTGGCACAGATTGCCCAGAGAAGCTGTGCCTGCCCCATCCCTGGCAGTGCCCAGGCTGGACAGGGCTTTGAGCAACCTGGTCTAGTGGAAGGTGGCCCTGCCCATGCCGGGGGGTTGGAGCCAGATGATGTATAAGGTCCCTTCCAATCCAAACCATTCTAGGATTGATGAAAATTAAGGAAACCATGAAGATTATATATTCCTAAAATAAAATTATTTTAAAGCACCTAATATTTTTAAGTAGAAGTCTTGGAGTTATCACACAAACAAAATCCCAAATCCTACAAGTATGAAATAAGTAGTAAGAAGTGACCATACACCATTTAAAAACTCACTGTTAGCAAATACAAGTAGCATGCTTGAATCAAACAGTATAGATGCAAGAACTAATCCACACTTTTTTTTTTGTTTGTGTGTTTGTGGAGTTCTGCTTGTTTTTTGTTTTAGATGTTAGTTGCCTTTCTGTATTCGTCTTACTGGTTTTAAGTATTGTAAATGAATGCTTAGATTCTGAATTGTCTACCTAAAAAAAAACCAGCACCATGAAGATAGAAAATATTCTAATTTTTTTTTTAATGATTTGAGTGCAACAATATTATTAACTTAAAAATTACTGTTTTATTGTAGGTACTATCACTAAAGTAAAGAGGTATTACTAAATCAGAATTAGCTTTTTTTTTTTCCTTTGAGATGGGAAAGGGGCTAGGATGATGAAAATAGATTTGGAGGAAACAATTTAAAATTGTCTCTGAGATTTCTAAACCAGTTAAAGTAGTGTATTTGTAAATATCTAAAGTGATATAATAAATAATATTATATTCACATAAATAAATGTGTATATTGATCTATTTAATCTATATATAATATAATTATAATATATAATAACGTATTATATATACTATAGAATATAAAATATGTAATGTAATAATAGATAATATATTTTTTATATAAAAATGAAATATGTGAATTTGAAGAGCAATTATCACAAATCTCTCTCAAGATGTACACTGTCATGTTTCAAACCAAAACTATGCAGTTGGAATACAGATCTCACACTTACTGATGGTTTTCCATTGTTCATGTTTGGTACTGGACTTCGCGCTGGAAGAGACTGAAATCCCTGTTATTTTAACACATGCAAACAGATATGTTAGACATTTTACTCAGATCAGAGTTTTAGACAATAATTTTCTAAATAAAACAAACATTGAACATTGGAGAATATGAAACTCTCTTGCCTCTGAAAAATAAACACAAACCACGTAGCCAGGATACTTTATCCACATATCAGACCAAATTAATGGTCTGTCACATAAATATGTATTTGAAAGCTGTCCTGGCCAGAGTTGCTTTTCTAGACTCAAGTGTACCCATCCACAGTGCTCTGCCAGAGCTGATGTCAGCACCTGGAATCCTTTGTGGAGGCAGCTTGCTCTTGGCAGGAGCAGAAGACCAGTTCAGGGAAATTAAAACTGGAACAGTAAGGAGGATGTGGAAACAGAAAATGTAGTGGTGGGAATATTTCTCAAGGCCTCTGTAATTCCTTCTTTGAAGCAATTGGCATGTAGGAACCAGAAAGTTGATGATCTTCAGACTGTGTGAGGAACAGCAAAGTTTTCTTCTCTAGTTGCAGTAAGAGTAACAAGCTGTACCAGTTGGGAAATCATGTGGTGTCAGGTAAAAGCTGCATACAATTTCCTGTAACGTAAGTCTAGACATTTTCTCAAGTGTGTTAAGTGCATTTCTCTCTCATCAGACTGCTCACTAGCCCCTTCACCACTTCTTGGTTTTCATCCTCCTGCAATTTTTTTGGGGACAGACAGCGTGTTCACATGCCGGTTGGTACAATAACTTGCAGAATGGGGTCAGGTGCAAGCTAACAATTGAGGCTTTAGAACAGACTGTCAGCACACTCTGGTATAAGCTACATGCAGGTGATGATAATATACCCTGAATACAGGACTATAATAATTTAAAGAAAACCTTTTCAGAAATAGAATTCTGAGTTTGCTTGAAAAAGACCAGGGCTTGATGTGGTTCTGGGCGATCTGATCTAGTTGAAGATGTCCCTGCTCATTGCGGGGGGATTGGACTAGATGATCTTTGAAGGTCCCTTCCAACCCAAACCATTCTAGGATTCTATGGGTGACTTCAGTATTGCAAAACAGAGTACTGTTTGGTGGTTTTTGTTGTTTTGTTGTTTTTTTTTTGTTGCTTGTTTTTTTTTTTTTTTCTGGTAGGCAGCTTGCTTTGTACTGCTTTTTGTAGATGCTGCTTTGTCTCTATAGTGTTTAGAGTCTCAGAAGATAATGGAAACAGATGACTGGCAATTGTGAACCCATTTGCAAGTGGTAGGATGTTTACTTTGAACTGACAAGTCTCAGCAGAAAATCATGTTGTACAGGGAACTGCCTGCAGTCTGCCAAATGTATTGCCTGGTTTTGCACATTTAGACTCGTTTTTTCACAGTCCCATATATCATACTTACATGGCTTGATAAGGCTGGAGGAGGAAGGCTGTCAGCAGGGATAGGAATTAGCTCACCAAGCTGAAAGAATCCAAAAGGACAAGAACACAAAACCACATCACCAACAGTTTCTAAACTGTAAAAGAGAAATCTTTGTGCCCATACTTCTCCATCCATGTAAAAAATATCTGCAACAATTCTATTTTAAGCAAGGAATTTGGAAAGGATTTGGACATAGTGCAATAGTACCTGCAATTTTCTCCATCCATTTCGAACACGGATATAAACCTCACTGGTTTCACTCAGATAGATTAGCGTACCTTCTGCTACCAAATGAACTTTTTCCAGCATACCCTCAATGTTATGGAATGTTGTAACCTGTCAAGTAGGAAAATGAAAGATGCTTCATCAGACACACAAAACATTTTGCAAGTTAAACTGAAGTCTCATTGAAGACATAATTGTCAAGGCTTCTTCTGCAGGTAATGCTCATAAAATCAGTTGTGCATAATTTCATACAAAAAGCTTCAGTAACATAAATATCTCAATAATTTAGCACACTGGTGTCATCATTCTCTGGAT
Source organism: Pezoporus flaviventris (assembly GCF_033815535.1). Taxonomy (NCBI): domain Eukaryota; kingdom Metazoa; phylum Chordata; class Aves; order Psittaciformes; family Psittacidae; genus Pezoporus; species Pezoporus flaviventris. Next base: position 96,699,623 of record NW_026892555.1, read on the forward strand.
TGTTGTAGAACTACACCAATAGTTAATTTTGCACTGAGTGAAGATTATTGCATCTCTACAGTTTAGCACACTTGATGAAAATGGCAGAGTTCAGAAGAGATTTGATAAGGCTTGTAAATATCATACACAACTCTAGATTAATTTGCTTCTGTTACATTTTTGTTAGTGGTGTTATCTCTTTTCTTTAAGGGTGTTTACTTATTCCTTTCTTTATGTTTCCAGACACCTCTAGTTTACACAGCAAGTATTTTTCAATTTCGCTTTCACAGATCATCATGAGACTTAAACTAATGTCTGTCAGATATGGACGTTGCACTTACTACCTCTGCCTTTGTCACCTGAAGATAAGAGCACAGTCCTCCGTAAGATGTGTTGCTTTTACAGTCTGATAATTGCAGGTAGTGTAAAATCAGGGGCAAGTTTCTTGACAGTGCTATTTCTTAACACTGGAGTGTAATTTCTTTCTCATTTCTTCTGGGTCAGAAGGCATATAAATGCTTTCTGAATCATACAGACCCTACTATAGATCTGCCTATTGTTTTTTAATGTTGGGATTTAGTGTTGATTTTGACCTAAGTCCTGGATCTTCTGTCTGTGACAGTAGCTCCCAGCCTGTGTCTGCAGTCTACTACCTTGAGGCACCAGCCTTTGAACACCTGTTTCTCCCCTGATCTGTTATTATTGTCAGTCCTGAATTTCTATGACAAAAGACAGTCAGCAGAGGTATGACACTAGGGTGGGAAGGCATTAAGAAATTGAAACTCAGATTCTTCTTAATTTATTTGATATGATATACATGATCTGAAAGTCTGCTTGTTCATTAGTGCATTCTCAAATGATTGCTTAAGTTATCCAGTGTATTGCTGTTCTACCATAATACGAGAATGTGGAAAAGGAAGAATTTCCAATGAGCCCCCTCTGCTAGCTTGATTCTCCCCCCACCCCCCCACCCCAGAAACTATGACTATTTAATTTAGAAATTAACAAGACAGAAGTCTAAGGTGTCATTTTTACTGCATGGATATCTGGGATACAATTCTGATTTGATTCATGCAGTAAGAAAAGGAAACAAATTTATGTGTATTGTCTGACACAACAATTTTTAGATTTGCTGGAAAAATCTATGGTTTTCTTAGAATAAAGTGATCTATATTAATGGATTTTAATTCAGTAACGTTTTTTTTCATGGAAACTGGGCATTCAGTAGTTATTTTAGTATCTCAGCAGGTGAAGTTGCTAAACTCTTTCAGAGGCATTGCTGTGAACATAGAATATGCACTTTTCCAATACTTTAGCATGCCATCAATCTTTATGTTTGAATAGGCTGTAACTAACAAGGCAATGGACAGACTTCTCTTATCACTTTTCCCAATTCTTTTAATTTCTTGCTGAAAAATATGGAGGTTCAGAAAACCAGAAAGCATTCTATTAAAAACACAGGAAGGAGCTTTCCCTCCTCTCAGTGCTTCCAATGGCCACCAAAAGATTTGAAGCAATGTTTCAATGGCAAAATTCCTTATTTTGCTGTCTTACCAGACTCCTGGTTGCAGGTGGCCCTGGCTCTCCAGGAGGACCTGGTGGCCCAGGCATTGCAGCTGCTAAAATGAAACAAGCACACAATACATGTTGAAGGTCGTCATTCTTGAGAGACAAGATTAGTGACATAAAGAAAGGGCTTGGTGGTGGTGTCTTTAAATAGCCATATGCCTCACATAGAACTTACATAATTAAGCTGTGTTTAAGACAACCATGGAAAATACATTCAAAGGATTTTTTGTAAAGCAGTGGTGAAACAGCCTTTTCTCTGTTACTTGGGAGGTTAAGGTCAACAGATTTCAATCTGTTGCAGATACTCTGCAAATCATGGAATCATAGAATGATTTGGATTGGAAGGGACCTTAAACATCATCTGGCTCCAACCCCCGTGGCACGCACAGGGACACCTTCCACCAGACCAGGTTGCTCAAGGTCCCGTCCAAGCTGGCCTTGAACACTGCCAGGGATGGGGCAGCCACAGCTTCTCTGGGCAACCTGTGCCAGGGCCTCACCACCCTCACAGGGAAGAACTTCTTCCTCAGATCTCATCTCAATCTCCCCTCTGTCAGTTCAAATGCATTCCCCCTTGTCCTTTCCCTACATGCTCTTTTAGAAAGGCTCTCTCCAGCTTTCTTGTCAGCCCTTTTAGGTACTGGAAGCTGTCCTAAAGTCTCCCCGAATCCTTCTCTTCTCCGGGCTGAACAAGCCCAGCTCTCTCAGCCTGTGTCCCTAGCAGAGGTGCTCCAGTGAACTTAATCTGCCAGTTCCTTCAGAACCTGTCTATGCATCTCATCAGGTCCCATGGACTTGTGCACCGTCAGGTTCCTTAGATGGTCTCAAACCTATCTCCTACAGTGGGTGGTTCTTCATTCTCCCAGTCCCTGCCTTTGCATTCCATGACTTGGGTGTTGTGGCTGGAGCTCTTGCTGGTGCAAAAAAGTCATTGAGTACCTCGGCCTTCTCCATGTCATGGGTAACCAGGTCTCCCGTTTGCTTCTGAAGGGGGCCCACATATTCTCTCATCTTCCTTTTATCCCCAGTAAAAGCTTATATCCCCAATAAAAGCTGTAGAAGCTTTTCTTGTTGCTGTTAATGTCCCTGCCCAGATTTAATTCTGTCAGGGCTTTAGCTTTCCTATCCTGATCCCTGACTGCTCAGCCAATTTCTCTATATTTCTCTCAGGCTACCCATCCTTGTTTCCACCCTCTATGCTTTTTTGTGTGTGTGTGTTGGATTTTGTCCAGGAGCTCCAAATGAACCAGATTCACTTAAAATTACCAGAATGCTCTTCTGGAAGCTGCTAATGGCGTACATACGGAAGAGGAAGAACTTTTAGCTCCTGCCCATATATTCTTTGAGGGAGGCTTTTTCTGTAAAAGTTAACAAAGCAGTAAAGAATTCTGCAGTAGTATGGATTTGAACTTCTAAGACTGTGGTCCACAATATCTAGTACCTAGCAGCTGGCTCTACTCCAAACCTGAATTTCTTCACCTTGAGGTGAAAGTCCCTGTTTTCTGGAGTAAAAGCTCAGTTCTTTTTAGGAAGGGAAGAAGGAAAGATATGGAAGACTGAAAGCAAGCATCTTTCCCCATATTACAGTATGTGAGCCCCATATTACAGTAACAGCTTTAACAGAGATAACAGTGCTTTGAAGCTAGAAATAAATAAACATCTGTGTTCGTAACATTTAGTAAAATGGACATCCATCAGTGTGCTGCCTAAAGAAGCTTTTTACAAAGCAGAGAGGAAAATGTGTAGGAGGATGATGAAGACTAATGGCAGAGAGGTGAAAGTATAGGGATGGAATGCTAATAATAATTTGTTTTGTCTGACTGGGTCTCTTAGCTAATTTTCAGAAGTCCTTAACATAAATTACACAGGAAAAGGCCTGAAGGTCTTTATGGATGCTGAGGATCTGTCTGTATTATAATGGTGAGGGGCCAATTCAGGTACAGGCTTATGTTCCAACATCAAAGATATTAAGTATTTCTTCTTCTTCAAATATTTGTCAAAGGATGAAGACTTCTGATAAATATTCAGTTAATAATATTTATTGGAGCACAGATTGGACCTTCTCCCTGGACAGCTATATAAATCAATCTGACCAGGTTCAAGAAATAGCTGGAGAGAACAAAATGGGGACAGAGTAGCCTGCTTCCCAACGAGCATACTGAGGCACAGGTCTTGTGATCAAACAGACTGATTGTTAGTACTCAGAAAAAAAAAAAATCAGTATTAGCTAGACCTGCCCAAACTTTAGGCAGGACAGATGTGCATTATAGCCTCTCTATTCAGTTAACAATGTCCTTTCTGTTAGTAAACCGTCTTCAGCTGAGACTAAGGAATGCTTTGCTCTGGTTTACCTGGCTGGATTCTCAAGCTGGTCAGAATTCCCAGAGGGAGGAATTAGAGTCACTTGCTCAGGCAGACCTGTAGAGTAAGGTCAGAGGAGGCCAGGACCCAATCCACAAGGACTCAATCTAAGGGCTAGACACTAACAGTATGAGGCTTGTCACTAGCAGACCTGTGACCCAAGAGCCAAAGCAAAAATGTCTTGAACTACAGCACTTGGTTTATAGCCACATACTCCCTTTGATGCAAGTTTGAGAGCATCTGGTAGATTCTCAAGCTGAAGTACATTCTGAAGCTCAAGTGCCACCTTGTTTGTAAAGGTCCCCCCTTCCATGTGACTATTTGTAGACCATTTTACTCCCTTTCTAGTCCAGTAAGTTGAAAATCATTAAAGGTACAGTAATCAACCCTTTCAGAGTTTTGTTTCTATACAGCATTTGCATAACAACTAGCTTTTAGAAGCACTTCTCCAGCAGTTTCATTCTAGACCTAAACTTTACTGTAGGTACTACCTTTATATCATTTATATCATAGAATCATTTAGGTTGGAAAAAGCTTTTAATATCACTGAGTCCAACACATCCAAGTACAGGGCTCAGCACTGAGCCTTTTTGAACCTCAATGGGCCTTGGCCCATCAAGCCAGCATGTCCAGATCCCTCTGTAGAGCCTTCCTCACCTCAAGCCAATCTCAAGCCGATCAACACTCCCACCTGACTTGGTGTCATCTGCAAACTTACTGAGGGTTTACTTGATCCACTCATCCAGATCATTGATAGAGACATTAAACAGGACTGGCCCCAGTACTGAGTCGTGGGGAACACCACCTGTGCCTGGCTGCCACCCAGATTTAATTCCATTCACCTCAAGAAGAGCATGTTCCCCATTACTCCCTCAAGGTGAAATTGGTAGAGAGCAGGAAGGAAGAGGGAAGCAATCTGAATCAGATGTGCAGAGTGTGTGGGCAGATGGAAGAACAGGTACATAAAGACAGTGGTGGTGTGGGTGTGGGCACATGCATATGCACTCACATACACAGTGAAAAGTGAAATCACACCCTCTCACCTGAGCCGTATATTGCAGGGGGTCCTGGTGGGCCTGGTGGGCCAGGTGGGCCAGGAGGTCCAATTTTTCCATAACCTGGTAAGCCAGGTAGGCCTGGTAATCCTGGAGGTCCTCTGGGTCCAACAACTGAATCCCCTTTTGGTCCCTATCAGTGATAAAAACAGTGTTTCTTTGAATGTATCAGTTTCACTAGTGCAGAGCCTTCGTCTCTGGTGGTGACATTTTCTGAAGGCCTGGTACCACGTCAGTGTTCAGACATAAGGCTGTATGTAGTTTTCTTCAAGGAGGCATGGATATTAATGGAAAAGGAAAAGGTGACCATGTACTAAACCAAATTAAAGAATTTAAGTTTCAGAAAGCTTTCTGAAAATTTTTGCACCTATTCCGTAGTTGCTGACACCTGCAAAACTCTCAACAGTACTCTCAAAGCCCTGGATCTCAACTTTGCTCTTGCTGAGACTACTTGATTTGATGTGTTTATAAGAGTTTGTCAGAAGGTACACGGTGCAAAGCTTTAACATGAAGTGTGTCTATGCAGGATGCATGTATCATGATGAGTGCTGTCTTCTCCCTCCTGTGATGAAATTTCAGCTCATAGTCCTTAAACTCTCCAGCTGCTAGTCTTCCAGATTAAAAAGGCTCCAACTCTGCTTTTCCAGTTCAGCAGTGTGTCCTCAGCCTGAATGAGGAGGGCTTGTGGTCCCTGTGCTAAAACTGGCTTGCATACATGGAACAGTTTTTGGTCTCTGGACTAGGAGAGCTCAGCTGTGCCAACCAACTCCTTCTTGCCAGTAGAACAGTTTCTAAAAGGGGAGATGGTTCTCAGAAATGTGGAGTACTAGGGGATTTTTTGGAGGTGGGCTTGCTAACCTAACACTTCGACCTCAGTTGTGACCCACCTATTCATGCTCCTTGGCACTGAATATGATAATGGAGCAATGCAATGCACGTATTTGTTGCCAGATCTCAAGGATAAGATCAAGTTTCCAAATAATTAGTGCATTTGATTCTAAAGTAACTGTGGTGGGAATTGCCAGAAGATAAAACAACTAGGCAGAGATTAGACAGTGGATGAATTTTATAGGAATGATCCAGACTGATATACACTGGACTTTACATTAATGTTTTTGGATTACTGGAATAGAAAATGAGATGAATTATTTAGATGGAACATAATTATTTTGGCATTTATGGGGATATAAGTAGGAACGTCACAAGTTATATATACTGCCTTGATTTGTAATGCTATTAATAGCATGAACCTACATACTGATGTAGTTGTATTAGGCAGCTGAGCATAACATTGCATCAGTTTTTCATACCAATTAATTCTGTGCACAACAGTGAAGTGTTTGTGTTTATGCCTAATGCAACTCTGTTCTATTCACCTAATGGTTAGCATATAAATTTTTATATAGCTCTTAGCATCATTTTGTCTATCTCTTTTTAGTGCCTTCTAATTTAAAGCAGTGGGTACCCGCAAATATTCCTGTTCTACAGCTCGCATGACTTACAACTAATCCTGGTCTTCCAGGTGGTCCAGGAGGTCCTGTCAGAAAAAAACCTCCATTTGGTTCTCCTTTTTCTCCTTTTAAACCAGTGACTCCGTTGTCTCCTTTTTCACCCTTTGAAGAGAATATATTTTAAAACACTGAGCTGAAGTGAGATCTCTATGTACTGATCTTTCAAAGTTACATGAAACCTGTTGTTTTCTGCTATTCTACCTACTCTTATTTTGTGCAGTAAGTGGAGGTAAAGAGAAAGTTGGAGGAAGCATAAAAGCCTGTTTTTTGTTTTTCTGCTTTTCTGCTTCATCAAGGCAAAAGCAAAGCAAGATTGACATGGAATGGACACATATTTAAAAGTATGTGGCAAGATTACTGTGCACAGGATGAGAGAAAGGGGAGGGAGGGGGGTTGTAACAGGATAACAAAAAAGACACCACACAAAATTGCAGACACTTTGACCTGCATCCCTTTTTCTGTACTTCATTGTTGGTTATCAGTTAGTTTGGGGAACAGTGTCATTACTAGGTCATTATCTCTCTGTGCAAAATGAGCCACAACAATCGTAGGTTCCTCCTCACATTATTTTCTTCTGTTCATCTGCCTTTTTTTTTAACTTCACCTTTTTTTGGTCTACTTTGTTTCACCTTTCTGAGAAATAAACCTGTGAATAGAAGAGGCAAAGAGCAAAGCAAGAAGGACAAGATAACTGCAAAAAGCTAGCAGGGATGGCTATATATAGCTCCTTCTCTGACTTGTCTTCCTTTTAGTTTCCCAGCAAACAGCACTATAAAGCTTTATGTATGGCATGCCATTTTGCAGAGATGAAGGAATAGATGGAAAATGAATTCTTTGTAGCTAAAACTGTAAAGCTACAGACACAATTCTGTAAGATCAAAGAAGCCATGTCAGTTCTGTCATGCATACATGTAGCACTTTATATCATGGGAATAACTTAGATGCACTCAGCCAAACTGAAACAAAATCTGTAAGCCAGACAGCACTAAGAGTCCTTCAAGGAAACTGACAGTATACTGCTTTTGGTGGTATCATTAAATGATAACTCGTTTCAAATTCTTTCAGATCTACTGATAAAGAGCCTTGTTTACTAAAAAACATTTAAAATAATATTGCATTGGTAGTCTTCCTTGTCTCTTGAAGTGTTCAGGAGAATAACGGAACAAAGAGAGACCAAACACATCAAGGTGTGGGTATACTTTCTTGTAAGAGATTCCAGAGAAAGTAGTTTTCATTCTTTGAACATATTCAGGGTGCTTAAAAGAGAAATAGCATTACACAGAAGTAATTTCTCCCCCCTGCAATGTGTTAACTATTGCTAAATTTTTCTAGAAGCCCTTTGGGTAATGGATGTCTCTTAGCTGACCTGGCATGGAAACACAAGCGTTCATTTATGGCAGATAATTTATACCAATTTATGTTAGGTAACAGTGAATTATGACTCACTCTAATATCACCAGGAAGGTAAAAAGCCTCAATAATAAATTTTTAACAAAAGTAATCTTTATAGACTACTGACATCTGCTATCTCTATACTTGTAATAAGCTTGTCTATGCAGCTGGAGTTTAAGAAATTTGTATTATTTATAATTACTGATGCTCTGATTTGTTTTGTATATTTCACCATGCTATACTGTTTTATGCTTAATTTATAGTGAAGTACATTTTAAAAAAGGTTAACAGAACTCAAGCACAAATGGGATATAATTACCTTTATGCTATTAATAAAGTGGCTAAAATATGATGGAGGCAGAGGTGGACCTGAAAAATGAAGAAAATACAATTAGGTACAATAATTATCTGTAATTTTCTTTTTAAAAGCAGTCCTTTGGATATTACTGGTTTGGGAGTTTAAAGGAAAAAATATTTACAATTATAACATTAACCTTTAAATCTAACAGATATTTTTAGCTTGGTTTCCTAACAAAGCAAGGCTTACATGCCCTAACTTGTCTGTTATTCCACCTTAATAACTTCTGAATCTAATTATGAATTTCAGACAAATTTGAAAGCCAAGAAGTCTCAAAGGTGAAAAATTCCCAGTCTTCTGAAAAAAACACACGGCAGCCTAGCAGAGGCTTAAAGAGAAGCATTCAAATTTGATGGAAACCAAGGTAAAAGAAAAGCTTTCCACGTTTTGTCAGCAGTGGGGTGACCAGTCAGTAGCCGCGTTATCTTTTAGGCAAGGAGAGTACCATAACTGACAAATGAAAGGAACTTGTTGTGCTGTGCTGATCACAGAATAATTGTTCTGTGAAGCTTTTCTGCAACAAAAAACAATACCAGTATCAATGGTTATACCACCTGTGTTCTGTTGTCTGCCAATGGTGGTCAGCCAAAGCTGCCAAGCAGGCACAAAAAGTCCAAAAAGCCTTCAAATAATCTCTGTTTGGCATACACTCGGCATACAAAAAAAGATTGTTTTAAAGCTGTCCATAACAGCTTCATGCATCTTCTTCAAATGTGTTCCGATTAATTTTTGATACCTTTGGGTCCAACTTTGTGCCAGCCATAGGACTGAGATCTCAGTATGCTATCTCAGATACAATTAAATCAAGTAGACATTGTATACATCTGTATGAATCAGAAATGTATTCCCCCTATGGCAGCTATTTTGACTTTATTTCAACCCTGCCAATTATAGCTCCCTGCAGCAGTTTACTCGATCCATGTGAGGAGATGCTTTTTACCCACTTTTCTGTTGACTTCATATTTTTGCATGAAATCAATTAATAGAGCCTATTTGTAAGGTTGTACAGTAGATATTTTGTGAATATAAATAATAAATCCACTGCGTGGACAAGTACTACAGTTCAGAAAGCTTTTCTGATTGCTGAAACTTAACAGATACTGTAGTGGAAGGATCTTCAGCCATCTGTCCCTAAGAGAAGGTTTTGAAAAATTCCAATACTTTAATCATGTTCCACTACCCTGCAACTTCTGGCTTGTGAATTTTTACTGTCAATGATTATATGTACATCTGTGAGACCTAGAAAATTGGTTTGTATGAAAGAATATTTTAGCAACTACATCAATGAGCAAGAACCAAACAGGAATATTTTATAGAGCAGGAACAGAATTAGTCTTATTTAACATGTTTTAACTTCACAAAATATTGAAGCTAGTTAGGATTTGGTTGGAAAACAAGTAAATGAATATCTGTTATTTTAAGAGGAAGGTGAATTCAGTTTTCAGGTTAACCAGAATTCTTGTGTTATTTTCACCATCCTCCACTAGCTGCAGTTTTATAACAAGATCATAAGCATAATCTTTTCATAATCCTCTTCTTCTGAAGAACCTGATATTGTAAGGTATAGACAAAAATACTTGTAGGACATGAATTTGCATTAAATACAGAACATGGAACAGCATGTTCATGGTGGATAAGCCATCACAGAAGATGAAATTTTCTTAATTTCTGCTGCTTCTTTTTACACGTTTATTGATGATTAGGAAGCACTAACCACTTATTTTAAGGCACTGGATACTGAACAGAATAAAAATGAATTAGGATGAGGCACTAAAACAGGTTTTATTAGAACAAACAGATGTCCTCTTAATAATAACCAAATTACCTTCAGTCAACAGAACTGTGTCTTTGGGACGAAGAGAGAAATATCCATGTAGATATAGCTTTGTATTTATTATAAACAAAAAGATAAAGATTATGAATATGCTATAACAATATTAATTTGAAATATGGCTTCTCCTATTTCAAAATATTTCTGGCACTGACCAAAGGCTTATCTCAGTATACGAGATTTCAAAAAATGTACAGAAAAGGAAGAGATTGTAATCTTTTCAAACAGATGCTTGTTTCTGTATCTATTTTTGAATGTGTAAGAATTAGCAACATGCATCAACTTTTTGATACAGAAAAGTAAATGTTTATAGTGGAACATCTGCTATGATACTCCTACCACCAGTGAGTTGGTATTTTTAGTTCACACAGACTTCTCATGATTTTCATAAATAAAGCATAGAATATTAAAAAGCTGGTTGAACATCTAGTTACACTTCTTGCTGGAAGTGAGACTGTCATCAGCAAATGACTGCCTTGAACTCAGAATGCGGAAGTGTGTTACCCTGAGATGGAAAGCACTGGATTTTAGTCTAATTGACTCAAAAAAATTTCCAACAAAATGTTATCTCAGAAAATGGACATGATGTCCTAAAATTTCAAAAAATCTCTGACCAGGCAGTTACATTTCAATATGTATTCTCGTACTTAACTCATTCATAATGCTCACAAATGTACAGTGTAGGTACTTCTTTCCATAAGACATTTTGCATAATATCATGGCTTTGTTGTTCTGTGTGTCAATTCAGCAAGGAACCTTGGTATAAGTCTTTAGGCAGGTAAGGCTTCAGGAGTAAGTATCAAAGCACTTTGTTGAATTGCTTTCTAATTTAAATGTCTGTTTTGTATTCCTTCATGTATTCATTTATAGGATGCCAATGATATACCAGGTTTAGTATACCTACCTGGTGGTCCTGGAGCACCTCTGTCTCCCTTTTCTCCTTTTAAGTCCACTGAATTGCTCAGCCCCCAGGAATCTCTGTTTGCTTTAGCACCTGCCACAAAAGCATCATGAATTCACAGGATCTTGCAAACAGCAGAGACAATAGCAGTGACAACCACCGAAAGTGAGAGCAGGCTTTGCTACACATGTGGGACACGTGGCTCTAGTCCTTATGTGCTTGTCTCGCTTGCCTCATGAACATTGAACAGCTGTCTGATTGTCCTCTCTTATGAACTCCAACATGTGCAAGACAGTGTCTTACAGGTCAGTCTTCCCTAACCACCTAGCCTAAGACAAACCTATTCTCACTGCATTTGTGAATTTCACTGGGGCAGGTGTACAAACAGTTCTTGAGTTATGGCTCTGCTTTTGACATCACACCTTTTACTAGCTCCAGACTTAAAACCAAACCAATAAATGATAACATCCGAAACTGTGAATGTAAAAAATGTTACAATTTATTGCTCCTTCATGTCATAAAAGCATTAATAATGAAGAAAACATTCTCTGAGAACAGATGTGCTTTTGGCATAATTTTACACCCAGGTGGGCTAAGGGTAGAATTGCATCCAAATACATCTAGGTAAAGCCTCTATTTTCCCAGATATGATTCAACTTCCATGGTAACCTTACCCTATAAAATATCTGGGTAAAACGACCTGTGAGTATTTAGACTTCTTAGGTCTGATTTCTCCCTTTGTTCTACATGAGTAATTGCTAGCATCTTTGCAAAATTAATATAAAATAACACAATTGTACCATGATAACATCTTATAGCCACTTCCTTCAGGTAAAAATGCTTTTAAAGCTTAAGGTCAGCTGGTCCTATTCAGAGTTACGAGCAGGAAGAATGCAATGACAAGCAGATACAAGATACATCTCTTGAAGTAATTTTTGATTGTTCCCTGCCCAAGGTATCTTCAGCCCCTGTGGCTAGTAGTGATCTATTCTTGCAGTCAGTGGATCTTCTTACCTGATACGATTGAATTTGTCAATTTCACTGGGGCAAGCACAGAAACAGTCTCTTGCTTGGGTACCCAGTCCATGCTCCACAGCCTGGTGCCACTTATAAATAAGATTTCATGATTAAGAAATAAATAAAGACCTTATTGGTAAGAAAGCCTTAGTTTGAAAAATAGTTGCAGCATTTTTTCTTCTTTAGTTGTGCAGAATGACTGCAAATTTAGAAGAATGAGATAGACTTCTTCCCTTTCAGAGTCCCATGTTACAATGGAAGTTTCCAGACAGTTCCTCTACACCTTTCTCTTGTCTTTCAGCCATGAGAAAGTTGGTCATACGCCCACAGGTCTCCCCATGATCTGTCTGGTGACTCAGCCTCCAGTTGTGAGCCCATGTTCCAATGCCTACTGACAAAACAGTGAGGCCTCATTTTATAATTCCACTGAGGCCAATCGCACAATGTCTCAGGTGCACAGCTAGTTTTCCTAGTTGTCAGCTGAACCCTAACTATTGCACTGTGACGTCTTCAGATTTATTTTCCAGGCAGATTTCCAATCTAGTCATCAGTATTTTAGGTCATCTTAAAATATTGAGACCAATACAGAGTTATACAAGCAAGCTGTTCTCGCAGTGTCTTCTTCGACCAGTTACTATGTCCATTCTTGCCCTTTATCCTGATCCCTTACACACTTTTCCTTCTCTTGCTTTCTTTTTCCATTTGGATCAAGGTGGCCTGGTCTTTCTGAGTGTCTCAGTCATTGCTGAGGGAGAGGAGCTCTTCCAGTTGCTGTGCCTGCTCTGCCTACTCTCTGGACCATGCTACCAAGCTGGTCCCCAGGTAGCCATCTCTTCTTCCAGAAACACCTCCAAGATCCAGCATTTGGAGCTGATATAGCGTATACTACTGCTGCCTCAATTCAACTTGTTTTGCATGCACACTCTGAGTTATCTGATTAAACTGTAAACTTTCCAGATTCCTTCGCACAGTGATGGGAACACTGATTTGATCCTCAGGAACATGGGAGCAGGGTAACAGGTTTAGGCTGTATATTTAGGGCTGCACTACTGCTTTTTTTTCCCCCCACTCTGAAAATATAATGAGTAGGCAGGAATGAACTTTTGTTTTAAGTATTTAAATAAAAGGAAGAAGACCACTGACTTTATTTCCTCTGAGATCTTGAGAAGACCTCTTTCTCCACTGTGTTTCACTGTATCATAATAAAATAGCCAGCTGCTCCCGGTGGATGCTCAGGGACTTTGTTATAGTGTTCGGTCTTTTTTTTTTCCAGCTTCAAAAAGCTCTGAAGGGGCAAAACTGTCACAGAATTTTCTGTTTCCCTTGGAACTGAAAGACTTCCACACAATTTGATCATGGCAGCATGATTTTAAACATCTGTCACCACTGTTTTTTTTGTGTGGGTTTTTTCTCTTCTTTTTTCTTGGGTTTTTTTGGTGTTTTTTTTTTTGTTGTTGTTCGTTTGTTGGTTGGTTGGTTTGTTGCTTTTTTTTTGCACAGAATTGCTTCCTGTTTCTCTCTACATGTTTCCCTCATGCATCCTTGGAGCATGTCTTTGAGGAAGGACGAAAGCACAGACTCAGGCTTGCATTAATTTTGATGCCTGATGCACAGAGTAGGTGACCACCTTGTGCTTATCTGATAGAGTTCTGTCTCAGGAATGGAAAGATTGAACCTTATATAATCTTAAAATGGGAGAGAGAGAGAAAACTCTGTGTAAATGGTAACTTTTCCTCCTTAAACTGAAGAAAGAAGGGATGCATACTGGAATGATTTTAGGATTTACTATTGGGGCTGAGAATTAGTATGCATTTAGAGAAAAAAACCCTATAACGATCAACTGAATAGACACAAGTTTTAAACAAAATTGTCATAGTTAAAATCCTCAGTTTCAAGCATTTACCTAGGCTGAAAGTCTAAAAACAGCAGAATGTCCTTTATCAGCTTGGAGTCAACTCTTAGAACTAAGGAAAGTGCCTTGAACTTAAGGCTCGTTATGGGCATTTATTCTGTTAAATCATGGATTCTTTGTTAAAAAAATAAAAGTGGACATAAAAAACTTTTTCAGTCCCTGTATGGAGGTGGACACAAGTAATCGGGAGTCTTTGAATTTAGGAGCATGTTGGGACTGGACCAAGATGGGATCTTACAGTTTCACCAGAAAAAGAAAGAAGACCACTTCTTTCCCCCCTCTCCTTCCAGGAACCCCAGTTATGCAATAACCACAAAAAAGTACTTATCTTAGAAAAAAACAAAACAAAAGCTTATTCACACCAGGGTACAAGAAAATAATTACTCACCATGGACATTAAGAGTTTCTTGATTTCCAGGGTAAAGAGTGCTCACCTGCAGACAAAGAAATCCATTGAAAATTATTTTTACACATTAACCAATGGAAGTGCATTACTTGGTGTAACTGAAAAGCCTAGATATTTTGCATGCTAATAAATATTATAACAACACTCTGGATTATATCAAGTTTGATCTAATATCAAGTTATATTGATATAACTTATATAACATTATATTGATATAATATCAAGTTTGATATAATCTGAGTGTGTGTATATATATATTTGTCCACGTATTAGCTGATCAAGCTTTTTTCAGGATTGTGCTCTCTTTAACATGCCACATGCTTTTAGCAAAAGGGCAACAACACATGTTTTGAGGTATCAGCAAATCCTGCTCTCAGTCATGCCAGTGAAGCACCAGAAAACTCATTCTCCAAGGACAATTTTGAATTTACATCACTGCATTTGAAAGCAGATTTGACTTTTGATTGTAAGTTAGCAGACTGTGTTTGTAAATTTCTAATCAGACCATGGCTATGCCTACTGTCTGATGTTAACCTGTGCTCCAGAGGCATTGAGATCAGAACTGGGAGGCAGAAGCTATTCTAGTCTATCCTTCTGGCACCAGCCACCTGTAACAGTGGGCAGGCTACTTAACCTCTACTGCCTATCTTCAGAATAAGGAGAGTGCAGGAAGTGAAAAGTATCACAGTACTTGGAAATGGCCAGATCTTAGTACTAGCTAGAACTATTTATATGAATCTAGGCAAGTGTATGAAAAAACATCAAAGGTGCTACATCTGGCTAACCTGGCTCTTAGAAGTCTTACTCACATGGACAGCTCCATTAACTTCAGAAGTTTAGCTCACATGAGGAAACCTTGTGGGTTCAGTCTGTAGTTCTTTATCAATATTCATTTATGTAGGCATAAACAGCAGACTTCTTATATGTAAACTTGAATAGGTTTAGGATATTACTCACAAATGTAGGACAAATCTATCTAGCATACTCAAATGCATTGACGTGTTTATAAGTACAGGTTTTTATTGCTTGTGCACATAAAAGTTGCTCCTATTCACCAATTGTAACCTTCTTAAAAAGTGACCATTATTATCTGAAATTCAGCAGAAATAGGCTTATATTGTTTGAATCGTTCCACAGGGAATCATAAGAGAGTTGAGGCTGGAAGGCATTTCTGGAGATTGGCTAGCCCAAAGCAGGATCAACTACATCAAGTTGCTTAGGGCCTGGCCTCATCCAGACAGGTTTCAGAGATGACGCAAACAGAATGCGATTATGGACATGCATGATTAAGCTACAGAAGTGTTATATGGTGGGAATGGGGAGTTTTAAAGGAGAAATTCAAAGAGGTAAACGGTGCCTGGAGGTGATAGGCCAAAACTGCAATGTCAACTTACCATACAATAATGATTATTTATCAGTAATTAGCAGAAAGATCCATAAGCTGGGATACATCTTTCTTCAGCAATAAATGTAGGGTAATGTTGAGTACAGATACATCTAGTATGGTGTAAGTCCAGAGCTGTTTCTTTAAAATAAGTGAAAAAGAACTGGAATGGAAATTGGAGGAGGGGGCACAATGCTATTTTGAGCTATACTGTCTAATGGAAAAGTATAACAGCCATACTGCACACCACACTATTCAGAGGAGGACTGTGACAGAATCCTTTCCAACATCTTAACCCACATCTTAACGGTACAATATTGCCCTAGGGAAAGTAATTCCAGGACTGGACTTCTTTTGTTGTTCATTGTGGGATGTAATATTCATAATTCATTAAACAAAAGTTGCATCAGGGTGTTCTGAAAATACAAACCCCATCTCCTTTCTTTTTATACTATGCGTGTAAATGCAGGTCCTTTGAAGCTAAAGGGGGCTTTGCCATTCCCTTTGGAAAGCAGGGGCAGAGCTTTACCGGATGCCATTCTTGAGATAATAAATGTCTACATGTGAATAGATTGCATTTGAGGATCAAATAAAGAACATGATCTTTCTTTCCTAATGAATCTTTCATGCCACAATGAAACATGTAACAAGTGTTATTTTGTACAGGGAAATGGAAAACAGCTAAAGACGTAAGAACTTGGAGACAGTATTTATATATACATCTGAAGAATGCATGTGCATGTATGTATAAGCATTCAGCTCCCCAAAGCAACTCTTAAGCTATGGAAATGTAGGGTTTAAAAAGTGTTAGAACAAGTGATCGAAGTGCTTTAAGCAAAAGGTTCTAGTGCTTTTAGTTCTGTTATGTATTTTACCTATGGCTAACTTTGGGTATCTAAATGCTTGAAAATCTGTTATTTTGAAGACTAGGTAAAACACGTCTCTGGTGCAAAGCAGAAGACAGGGAGTGAAAAGCTGCAAAGCTGCTGTGGTTATGCACATAGCTAATTTGGTTATATACTGTCACAGCCATGCTTTTTGCTAAGAGCAGATCCTGTGTGTGACTTACCGGCATTTTGCAATGAGGTCTGGGTGAGACTGGGAAAACTGTCTATTGAAAAAAGGAAGGAAAATTATTTTAATCCATGTAGGTATAATACAGTAAATAACACACCACATAGATCTTATGGACATTTCAGGAGAAAGCCTGGAAACAAAAATTGGCACCTCCTGGGCAGAGAGCCCTGCTTGCTGCCTGAGAGCTCTTACAGGCCTTTCAGCAAGTAACATGCTCTGTGTGTGTGGCAAAACTCTTACATGACAGTGGCTCCTGTTAAGAGATTTTTTTCCTGTGCACACAAGCACAGTCCCCCCCTGTAAACTGTGTTGCCTGAAACAAGTTTTGATGTTTCCTTTTGCAAACCGTTTCTAGAGTAGCACATTTCTGATACAAAGATAGAACAGCAACTGATCCCCGGTTGTACTTACTCCTTTGATATAAACTATACGTCCTGGTGGTCCAGGAGGTCCTGGGGGTCCAGGCAAGCCAGGAAGGCCCTGGTAAGAGAAAGTGAAAGAAGGAAGATATTAGACAGATCTTTTCATATGCAGTGCAACTTAGTCTACAGAAAGAAGGCCAAGGGGCTCCGAGGACACTATTTAAACAAGAAGTTTTGTATTAAATAGCCTGAGGGGAGATTGAGCATTTAGTTACAAAGACCAACCTGTCAGGTGAATTGTAATATTTAACCTAAAGCACTCTGTGGAGATCAAAATGGTCTAAGATTGTTGTTTCCAGGGGACAAAAACCAAACCAAACAACCAAAACCAAATCCCAGATAGAAACCCCCCAAAGTACTAAAAATCAAAACTGAATTAAAGGCAGTGGATTTCTTATCCAAGGAAAATTAGGTATCCAAGACTGATCTTGGATTCCCAAGACTGCTGAGATTCATATCTTTTCAAATGCCAGTCAGATAACTGCACCTTCAAGGAACCAGAGGCATGACTGCCATTTAAAAAAAAAAAAAAACGCCTATTCTTTCCTGTATCATTTAAAAAGCTGGCGCCACACCATGTCCATCTTTCAATCCACATCAGTGAAAGCTTCTGTGAGGTGACGCATGTCTTCTCAGCAATAATTAAAGGTTTCATCTTCCCTGAGTACTCCACAAAACGCTATTAGAACCTGTAGCCTGTTTTGTTTGCTTGTTTGCTTCAGTCTCCCAGCCTGATGTACTTCATCTGGTTATACTTACTTTAATAGTTTTTGTTTGGTTAAGGCAGACAATCCAGAAAATGAAACTTGACACTGTTTGAAGATAGGGAAGAATGGAAGATCTACTTTAGTATTTTCTGCCAGTGGGTGTTCCTCTTTTCTGTCATTTTCTTCCAATTTGAATTTGTCTAATTTGCCTCATTTCAGCAACTAATTTTCTATTTACACCTTTCTCTAGAGGTGTAAGCAACCTCCAGTACCTACTATTTTCTTCTGTGAGGATACCCATCTTCAGTCTCCCTGTTAGTTGTATAAAGCAGTATCACAATCTCTCTTTATTGTCCAGATAGAAAATATACTTGTGTTTTGCAGTTTTTGTGCCATATATATTTTTTTTCATTTTAAACAAAATAGAACAAGAGAAGTCATGCAACAGAATTCATTTACAAAAAGTGCTCTACTGAAATAGTTATATTGACTAGATCACCTCTTCTGATGCCTAGCTGATCCATGCTTTATGATTTCCATGCTATCACAGTAAAATATGTTTGTCTTTTTTTCCGGCATGTCTCTGATGCAGATGAAATATTCTTAGCTGCTCTTGTGGTATGAGTACCAATTCTTCTAACACAGATTGCCCATGACATCAGAACAACCACACAAATTACTCTGCTATTGTGAAATTTGTTGCTTATGCTCAGCAGTGTTTATTGCTGTGTAGTCCAGTCCTCATGTTTGCCCTGAAACCACTTGTATGAAGTCTTTTCAGAAGAACAGACTTGCAGCACCAGGAGCTTGGTTCATCACTCATCATTCCATAATTACAGGTTGTACGTGGGCACATATAGGCTATCGTGTATGCGGTGGTCATTATTCTGGATACATGTACATGACAACTAAACCAGGTACTAAGTCTTAGCAAGTATCTCATTGGTAGCAGAGAGGATTCCATTTCACTATGATATGCCCAAGTGCTGTTTACACCTGTGCTAGATAGCTAAGAACCTATGGGAGTATGTTCACACGATGAGGAGTCATACTGATGGCCTGGATCCAGAAGTCTTTGGTATATAGAAAGAATCGGCAATCCCAGATAATTTGCTATTATTTAGCTGTGCTAACAGTGCATCACACATATGATTGTTACACCTGGGAGCTGATGCAACTATGTATGTCTTTAAGAACTGTCCAGATGGACCCAGAAATTGACTTTTAAATAATTGTTATCAGATAGGAAAAGTAGCAGAAACATAGAATTATTTCTAGATCATTTCACATTTTGAGTCCTCTCATCATTTTAAAGGAACTCATATAAACCAGATGAGTTCAGATTTTAAAGGGATTTTTTTCTTCAACCAATTGCAATATTTAAATACTTACATTAAATGAGTCACCTCGATCACCTTTCACACCTCTCAGTCCATTCAGTCCTGGGCGGCCCTGAAATAAGTAGAAATAGTGTAGTATGTGTCAGAAGCAAGCTCCTCTATCTTTATTCCACTTTAGAGCATAATACATACTGGACGTCCTGGAAAACCAAGCTCTCCTTTAGGTCCAGTAGGTCCTATGGGTCCCTGGACAAAAACAGAAAATGTGATTATGAAGAACATATAAAACGTATATTTGACATATATTTTGATTATTTAGAATAAGAGGCATAGTTTTATATTTGCATTAAAAATAAGTCTGTGATCATCTGCAGAGAAAGCACAGAATGTCCTCTCTCCCTGCCCTGCTGAATGATCTCAGAAGCTGAGGCCTGCATGTAACAGTCAACTCTGGCTTGGAAAAGACTGTTGTCAGAAATAAAGTCTGAATTCTCAGCCAGCTGTAGGGTGTGCACTTCACAACTGAGTCACCATGCATAAAAGGAACATTAAATGTTTCGATCACTAGAAAAAATGCAGTTAGTTGTGTATGCTTTGTACATCTCCTTTTTGTTTTGCTTTGTTTTTCTAATTATTTTTGAATCAGGCCCTATGAGGAAATGTTTGTGGATCAGCCTGAGAATTCATACAGTGCCAGGCTTCTACATGCCTCTTGCCAGCCTGGGCATATGAATTTATTTATTTATTTGTCCTTGCCTTTATGTGATATCATTTTGCTGGAAAGTGACATACATACGTTAATAGAATATTTATCTGATTATGATGATGTGATTTATCTTAGCATCGAGCTGAAATTAATGGATTAACTGTTTTAATTTTATCGTGCCAAAATTTAAGACTGGATTAGAAATGAAATTTGGAAATGGTCAACATGTGAACATATTAATTTAAAACATCACCACTGTAATCAGAGTTGAAAGCTAACTAGCGGCAGCTGAAAATGTTCAAAGTTGGTAGGACCTTTATTAAACTTCTCTTTCATGTCCTGTTTGAAGGTAATTTCTGCCTGTATGATCAAAGCTAATGGCTCTGTCTAAAGCAGGCAATAGATTTCTGGTGGGCTCTGGCAGATGTGAATTTCAGTATCATGCCCCTAGAATTTCAAAATTATTCATCCTATCCTTCTGTGATGCCATATCCAATAATGGGGTCTGAAAAAAAAAAAAAGAAATCCAAAATGCCTTGGGGTATTTTTGTATTTCACTTTCAGGTATTTGAGACTTTAAAGAATATGCAAATCTGAGCTTTACTGAGAAATGAAGATGATTTAAACTATTAAAAAAGTCTGTTTCTAATCAAGAGAAGTGTCTGGATCTCGTGCTGTAACTGGGACTTTAAATCAACATCAACAGTGTGAGAGTTGAGCATGCTGGAGCCACTGTTACTATTTCCTCTGTCAAAGTGCCAGCCCACCCCTGACAGAAGCCAGCAGTCACAGTTAGAAGTGAAAGAGGAAGTCACAGGAGACTGCTTACCAGAAAAGAAGATTTAATTTACAACAGCAGAGTTGATTTGAGCAGATTGACACTGTGGTTCTTACTAAGGGCTCCTATTCAGTAATGTGCAATGGTGTGTTTCACTGAAAGCGAACAACATAATTGAACAGGTAAAAGATTCTCATTTTCCCTGTAGCAGGAGGCTGGATTCAGTCTGTGTCTTCTGCTTTATCTGGTAACAGTATTAAGCTCCTGACTATCCCTAGCTCTCATTTGCCAAACCAGTACTTCTCTGCAGCTTTTTGTTGCACAGGACTCCCACTGACTACAAAGGGATTTTTTCCCTGAGACAACATCAAAACTAATCATCCATATTAGCAGTGATGGTTAAACTGAAGTTTTGCACTAAGAAGAGGAACTGGCTGAGCAAAGTCTTGAGACAGGTCCTTTGTGCCAAATTGTCCTACAGAATAATCATTCACACCAATGCTGGCAAGAACTTCCTCTGAATGGCCTTGTCTGCATGCTGAACTGTATGAAGCATCTTGTAGCAGTGCAAAAGATGTCAACACACAGTTTGGAGCTGATAGGAAAGGACATGTCCTGACGGGTACACAGCAATAGGATGATAGGCAAGGAACACAGGCTACAGCATGAGAAATTCAAAATAAATATAAGCAAAATATTATTTCTTTTTTTAACCCTGAAGGTTGTCAAATACTGGAATGTGCTGTCCAGAGCAGATATGGAGTGTGTCTCCTGAGAGATGCTGAAGACTCAACTGGGCAAGTCCCTGAGCCAAATAGACCTACTTTGACCACTGGTGTAGACTAGATAATCTCTGAAGTTCACTTCCATTCAAAATTACTGTATGATTCTATGTCAAGGCGATAGTATAGACTCATCTTGCAGTCATTCAAGGAGAAGAAAAGGAGCTTTCCTTCCAGTAAATTAGGATAGCCCCCTCAAGGTATTCTGATACACAGTAATTAAGAAAGCAATTACTCAGCACACCCAGTTAGCCCGTTTTAAAGACTGCAGAAACTGATGGCAGAATCTTTTACGGACTTGGTGCACAGAAATGACAACACCTACTAACATTCACTTAGGCACAGCAGAGAAAAGGCTACATCAAAAGCAGAAGCAAAGAAACACTCGATATCCTTGATCTTTGGAACATTAGATTAGAAGAAATTAATTCTTGCTCTAATACTTCTGAGTCTGGGCAACTGTTCTGTTCTTACTTTCTAACTAATTTCTTGTGCTTTTCTACAACGTTCTGTGTCCTGTCAAAAATATCAGGCCAAGTACCTGAAAGAAGGCCTCAGAATTCTGATTTCTGTGAATGTTCTGACTCTACTACCTGATTTGCAGCTTCCTCAGAATCCAAGGCAGTTGCAAATTATTGGCACCAACAGAACCAGAGCCTGATGCAGTCAGTTGGTTTATGATAAATGATAGAAATAGAGAATAATTTAGATTGGAAGGGATCATTAGAGGTCATCTAGAACACCTCTTCCTTAAAGCGAGACAAACTTCCAAGTTAGGTCATGCTGCGAAGCACCTTCTTCCACAATCCACCATCTCTCTGGGCACCTATTTCTGTGTTTAACTACTTTTACTGTATTTTATTTTTATTTTTTTCAAATCTAACTGGAATTTCCCTTGCTGGAACTTGTGATCATTGGCACTCTTCTTTTTCCTGCGCACCTCTGAGAAGGACCTGACTTTGTTTCTTCTGTAATTCTCTTTCAGGCAGTGACAGGGAGCAAATAGAGCTCCTCTTAACCTTTTATCTTCAGGGCTAAACAAACTCAGTTCATTCAGAGTCATAAGTTATGTCAGTTTCTAGCTCTGACTATATTTCACTATTTAGGGAGTAACAGATACATTTGTGCTACCAGAATTAAATTCTGAATCGTCAGTAGTTTACAGCACCGCATATGTAACAACCACTTTCTTTTCTTAAGGACATTGATTATCCTGAAGCAAGAATACTCCTTATCATCCCTACTCAGAAGGAATGTAAACCTAAAGCAAACTACCTTTACATTTACTATAATCTGTAAAACCAAAGCAAAATAAGAAAAGATTCCACTCATCTTTGGAAATGTCTTACCATTGGTCCCACTGGTCCCACCACTCCAGCTTCACCCTGTTGAGGACAGACACACACAGAGCAATGACAGGGAGAACTCCTTCAGTATCCAGGCAGAGGTGGCTGGTAACAGGGCCACCAAACATTCTGGCAGAACACAACACAATATTAGCTCACCTTCTCCCCTTTTCTTCCTAATAATTCAGTTAAAGATCCATCAGCAGCAATGATAGCTCCTGGTTCTCCCTTTTCACCCTGCAATTATCAAAGTAATTTTACAGTGTTTACAAAATAGTTCTCAATTGAATCAGAAGTCAAAGCAGCATTACTGCTGTTAGAAGCATGACAGATGAGTCATACTGTGATATCAAACATAAAGTGGTATCAGTATGAGTAGGGTGAAGCTTGATTCTGGGGAAGAAAAGGGTTGAACTTTCTTGAAATAATTAAACTATTACACTATTACTATATTGCACTATTAAAGTATAATAGAGTACACTAAACACATCCTGCTTGTGCAAATCATTCTGGGATGAATATATACTCATTTTTTAAGAAAGACTTCTGACTGCTCTCAGTAAAGTAACTATGTGAAACATACTGTGCTCACAATAGGTCTCTGCCAAGGGAAAACAGGCTATTGGTGTCTTCTTGTGTACCATCAGCTTAGATATGGCTCAGGAAATACTGCTGGAAATGTGAAATCTTGATAGAACACTGTCCTGATTTTACTATCAAGAAAGCATGAATCATTCTCTCTGTGTGCCTGGCATGATGCGTCTTCATTGCCTTTAGTGAAGGCTAATCCCCTGCATTAAAATCATGAACTTCTGCATTCCACTTCTTCAAGGGATAATTCCATTGAATAACGGCACTACAACCATGAATCATCATTCCCCAGTGCCAGTGCATGGTTCCCACTCTGGATCTTTCAGCTGTAACTTCCGTCCTCCTAGCTCCTAGCAGCTTGATATAATAGCTGTCCTAAGATCTCTTATGGAGCAAACATGGCTTGAAACTAACAATTACATTTCTGATTAAAATGATGGTGCAGGATACAGAACTTCTGCTGAGTGGGAAGTGCTATAACTCAGTTCCTCTTTCAGGTTCTTAAATATTTGGAGTCTTTGGAGTTTCCCTGAGAATACTTTGGATACTTTGAAGTCTTCCTCAGGCTTAGCTTCACTGTCTTTATCTTCTGTGAGATTTTCTGGATCTAAGGTTGCAACAGAAGCATCTCACGATTTTCAAAGCAAAATGCTCCTTGGTGTCTGTGCAGCTTCATTGCGGTTCCCACTTCGTAATTCTTGAGCATAACATGGTGTTCAGAAACAGCCTCAGAAACATCACTATCTCATTGATGGGTACAAAACATAATGGCTTCAAAGTTTTGTGTTCCTTCCAGTGTGGACAGCATAAGCTAATAAAAAACCCCAACAGATTAAAAAAAACCCTAACACAAACCAAAAAACACCCAACTGGTTTTAAGGTTAAGTTTGATTATTTTATGCACTCCATAAAAGCACAAGAGTCCTTATGACAAAAAAGGGCTTGTATTTGTGGAGATGTTTTCATCTGAGCAATTAGATGCTGTTCATCCACAGGCGCATTTCAAACCACAATTAACCATTTCCAAGCCTTCCTATTACTTGTGAGAAAGTGAGGTCAGATACTTAAAAGAGGAAGTGGTTTTGGTTTTGTTTTTTGTTATCCCCAAGATTGTAATAACTTAGATGTTCCTCTCCCCTGCTTCCTGCAGGTGGGTGAGAAGGGGAAGAAAAACAGAACAGCAGCAATGTTTTGTAAATAGCAGAATCAGTCCTTAGTCTTTCTCACCAGTGCTATCAGATAAACACTGTTGTGCAGAAATCAGAGAAAGGAACTTAAAGAGAGAGCTCCCCAAGTCTTTGCTTTCTTTGGGAATGTAAAACTGCAATCTTCATTCTGTATGCAAAGCCCTCTGTGCCAAACGAGGAGAAGAAAGACTAATCTGTTTTAAAGTTTTTTTATTTGGCCTTTCTTTTAGGATCCCAGGGTGTCAGCACAGACAATTAACTTGCAAGAAGAGCTCACCTCATGTTTAATGTTTATATAAACTGATTCTGATAAGTGCACACTGTACTGTGGTATCTCAACACCGAGGCAGGAATCTTAGCTCTCGGTGGTATTATATCAAGGTATTTTTTGAACTCTTTCAACTTCCACTTAGTAAATTCTTCATGCGAACTGATTAACATCCCAATCCCTAGTAAAATTAGAATCATTAAACTTTTAATGTCACTAAATATTTGTCATCTAACACATTTTGCAGCATGTACTTTTCCCTATGCATTTCCTCTTTCTTACTTGTTGTCCTTTGGGTCCTTGTGATCCAGGCAAACCAGTATCACCCTTTGGTCCCTGAGGGCCCTAAACAAAAACCAAATACATAAATCCATAGTGATATCTGCTAAGAATATGAAACTAGGCAATTAGACTAAATGTAATTGCAAATAACTGGAAAACCTGAATTTTAGTCAGTCTGGTTGCAATCGAAGAACTCTTATAAGACGAAATTGCTGTCTGAATCAAAGTATTCCCTAAAGCAAATATAATTTAGGGAGAATCTGTTAAAAAGAACAACCAACCTCCCCCTGATGTTTATCACAGTGTAGATGATACATTTACAAAGAGAAATATGTAAACATTAATAAGAGTGGAAATTAAGCCTGAAATTCTCTATTTCCTCCTTACTTTATTCTCCCTCCCTCCACAATTATTCAGCCAGAATGATGTTCAACAGGATTTATGAAGCTATATTTTTATTAAAAAAATCTTAATCTGAAATAGAGATAATACATTTGAAAAATATGTAATTTCTGTGGTGAAACCATTCCATTCAGATCACAGTTTTGTTTTACAATCTTCCAGTATCAGTGCACTCAGGAGCAATTTTTTACACACCAATAACTAAATTCAAGACCACACAATTTGTGCATTGGTGAAGAGATAAAGAAAAGACCTGAGTTAAGAACAAGAATGGTATTTTCAGATCTGTAGAAATTCTGTAAATGAGAGAGTAAGAATTCATTACATCACTTTCTAAATATTATCAGCTCTTTTTCAAATGAAAAGTATTTTCAAGGAGTTGCCCCTGTCATCTTCCTTTGCAATGTATAATACTCAGGACCTAGTAAACAACCTTCTGTAGAATTATGGGAAATTTGCCAGCATTTTATCAACATTGTTTGTCAGCTTTCCCAGTTTTCTCCTTAGTTATTCTCAGGCAATAGACAAAGGATCCTGAGACCATATGGATGCATCTGAACTGTGAAACAACCGTAACAAGGGAAAATAATTCTATCACATTATATAGAATATAAATATAATAGTATAAACAATATTATCTATCTGAAGTCACAAGCCAGGTAGTGTTTATATGGTGTGTCAGTCTGAGCAAGTAGGTAGCACAGTATAAGGCACCTTTTGATACTACGGCTGTGCAATGCTTAAGTAGTAGCATTGGTATGTTATTATAAAAAAATAACAAATGTTTCCTAAATGATGAAATAAAAAGGGTACACCTCATAGGGCTTTACTGTACTCTGTAGTGGGGACAAAAAGAGCCTAAAGAAAACTGTAACTACATATACATATGAAGATATCTTTTAGAAGTCCATTTGTTCCATTTATCCCTCCTAAGTGGCACTGGTCTTTTTCTTAGGTAGCAATTTCTCATTAGAGTCAATTATGTTTACTACAGAACTGATTTGGAAATAAGCAGAAAGACATGATGTACATATCCTAGTATAGTTCATTTACAGCAGAGTTAATTTCTACCATGGCTTTTGATTCCATGAACACCTACAGTCTCCAATATGAAAACGTTACACTTTGTGTAAATTCTGTACAATATAATTATTTTAAAATATTAAGTGATATTGAAAAATACTTTCTCAAATCCAAGGAACATAATACTTACAGGAAATCCTGGTAGACCAGGCTTGCCATCTGGCCCCTGCAAAATGCAAAACCCCTTACAAAAGCGTATTAGACTTACAAAACAGAGTATGCATTTTCCATGTGTTGTATCATTTGTGAGTATTGACTGATCTGAAACTGGTTTAAGAACTTCATTCAGCCAGTGGTAAAGTTGTGAGTACTCCACAATGAGCTATGCTTCTAACTTTTGTGGGACATGATCATTTACTTCCCAAAATTGAACAGGCAGAGATCTAGGAAGGGCTGAAGTCAAGTGGCATATGAAAGGCATACAACCATAATTCAGCCTCCTCTGAATCTTTTCCAGATTCTAGCACAGAGACGACAGTAGCCCTCCCACCTTTGTCAATTTGCTCCTGGTTGTCTGTAGACATAAAAAAAGAGTGTGCAATAGGCTATGAATAGAAACATGGATTATGGATTTGGATTTGTACTGGGCATATTTAAGATTGGCCCACTGTGATATCCGCAAAGAGACCCTTTAGTTTTAGTTCATATCACCTGGATGTGTATTACCCAAGCAAATGTAAGAGTGCACTTCTTTCCTGACTAGGGTGAAGTCAGAGGTTAAGGTTCAAAGATCTTTCCAATTGCAACGGCAGTTTGAGCTACAGGACCTGGTTCTTTCTCTTGCGACTGTAATAACCGTTACAAATCAATACATTTATGCTCATGAGCCCACTTGTCTATGTTGTTTTGAGAACCTATCAACTAGGTTTTGCTATCAACTAGGAATTGCTACTACCTGCAGTGACAGAGCTCACACAAGAGGGCCCATTCTATCTGGCGCTCTACTATGTTCAGGGAGTAGGAGACTCAAGTCTTTAGGAAACACATCAAGATACTCTTCCTTGAAAGGTGTTTTACCATAAGCACAGCTAGATGTAGCCACAATAATATGATTTATTTCTACCATGTGACAAGTATAAAAAAGGCATACTAGGCTAACAGATAAAGGTTAAAAGCTGTTATTGAAGCTAATGCCCTTCTTTCCAGTTCACTGATATATTCAGTAAATATTTGGTTTAGGACAGCTGTATTAATAAAGTACATGATTTTTTTTTTTCAAACTACAGCTATGTCAAGTGAAATCCTGCTATCATGTACACAAGTTCTGGTCTTGTTTCATGAGGGATTGAATGTGGTGGAGAGAATTCTGCTCAGAAACAAGAAAACAGATAAAATATAATACGCAAACAACAGTCCAAAATGAAACTAGTGAAGTAAGATGCTTCATTTTGGGGGATTAAAATTTTTCAAAGTGTAGACTTTCAGGCAAGTTTGAATGGACTCCACAGCCTGGAAAAAGTAGATTTCTCTTTGGGTCCAGTCCTAGGAATTTGAAATCCTTACAAAGAAGCATTAAGAATTTCAAATATTTGAATTATTTTGCAACTATACTCCCAACTGCAAAACAAAACCTGAGATTTCACACCTGTTGTTCTTTCATGAAATTTCCACCTTTTCATCCACAGCTTTTCATCTCACAGTAGTTGCTGTGAGACTAAACTCATTCACAGGAGCCAAGTATTCCCAGCTGCAGTCTCAAGCAGAACTGAGCAAAATATATCTCAACATTTTTTGACTTAAAAAAAAAGAATAAAAAAAAAAAAAGGAACAAATGCTATGTAAGTCTTGGTCCCTAATTTTATATCAGTCCCACATTCCTGTCATTCTGAGCATATAGCTCAGATTCAGATACTTTGATGCGAATGTTTATAAGTAATTCATTCACACAGAATTCAGTTCTGCCCTGAAATAATTCCACAAAGCTTGGTGCTGAAGTTAGCAGGAACACAATTCTAAAGCATGTGAAACTCACCTCTAGCTGATACTTAAAAGGAGGCAGAGAAGATAGAGCAAATCTGAAGATTTAATAAAGCAGCATATACTCACTGGAGGCCCAAGAAGTCCTTTAATTCCAGTAAAGTTTAAAATTCCATCTGTATCATTGAGTAGTAGCTAAAAAAGTGGTTAAGGAACAGGTTATTTCACATTGATTGGCTAAGGCACACATACATACATGTTTAAAAATGTATAGGCAGTTAAAGCATCCCTTAATAAATGTGGGAAGAAAACCACAAATAAGGCCACAGAAAAGGCTTTCTACTTCTAATTTTTGTTACATCTGGAGTAACAAAACCTAGAATTCATTTTACACTTCTTATGTAAGGATCTCAGAATGCTTTCAAAACTTTAACTAACTGAAAACTCAATTAGAAAATGATGACATTAAATGTTGGAGCCTGAATTCATTTCTCCTCAGCGAGATAAAGACCAAATGGATGTTTTATACTCCAATACGTCACTGGCATTCAAAGACAGGGAATTGGTCTGACCACATTCATCCTGTTGTATAGTTGAAGTTATAATTATATTCTGGACATGTCTGCATCACACCATGCAATGCCATGCTGTGATTGCTCAGTCACATTGCAGAGGTGAAAGCTATCTAGCTGGTCTTAGACATTACCGGATGAGAAAAAAGACCAGTACTTTATACTGACTAATGGGTGGTGGTAAATTCCCTGTTGAGGGTGGTTGCAGCGATGGAAGCAGAGCAGGCGGCAGAGCAGAGGTAAGATCATCTGGGCTGCCACACTGTGACTAGAAATCACTGTCTGGGTGGAGAACCTGATTGTGAAGGTATGTCAGGTAAATGCTCATGTGCTCATGACACGTCAAGCCACCGAAGAAGAGATGTGACATATAGATGGGCTTGTGACTGAGGGGTGGACTTGACCATGGACATTATTGCACAGGTTATTTATGAATGTGAAATATCTGTTGCAATTAAACAAGCCAAGCAGTTAAAATCTCTGTGGTGTGAAGGATGATGGCTGAAATATGAAGATGGGGAGGCCTGGCAGATTGACTATATCACACTCCCACTGACCTACCAAGGCAAAAACCATGTGCTTACAATGGCAGAAATGTATCCTATGCCACATGCCACTGCCTGGGACACTATCCTGGGCCTTGAAAGAAAAGCCTTATGGTGACATAGTTACCCCAGAAACAATTGAGTCAGACAGTGCGACTCATTTCTGAAACAGCATCAAAGACACCTGGGCCAAAAAGCATGGCATTGAATGGGTATATGACATCCCCTGTCACGCACTGGGAAAATCAAGAAGTACAATGGACTATTAAAAACTACACTGAGAGCAATGAGTGGTGGGACCTTGAAGCACTGGGATACACATTTAGCAAAAGCCACATGGTTAGTCACCTTGAGAACATCTGCCAATCAGGCTGGCTCTGCCCAATCAAAACCTTTACATACAGTAGAAGGGTATAAAGTTCCTGTAGTGGACATAAAAATATGCTAAGAAAAAGAGTCTGGGTTGTTCCTGCCTCAGGCAAAAGCAAACCCATTTGTGGGATTGCTTTTGCTCAAGGACCTAAGTGCACTTGGTGGGCAATGTGAAAAATGGGGAATTCTGATGTTACCTCAAGGAGATTTGATTTTGGGTGAGAATAGCCAGTAAGTTAAATTTTATGATGTAATTGCTATATAACAATTATTATCATTTCTGTGGTGGCTAAATGTCCATCACTGCACTGGGTGCCTTGCAGTGCCTCTCTCAGCTCTCTGGACTTGGGGACCTAAACCTGACTCCCTTTTGATTGACATATGAAGGGAATTACAGTAAAAATCACCCAGATCAATGAAGAATGAACTTTGATGGAACCGGACAAGTAGAGTTGTGGTGGAATCAGAACTGGCTTTAGCATGCAACAATCCAACACCACACACCATCTTTTGTCCCTGAAAAACTAATGACAGATGGAGCCCAAAGTCATGGACTAAATTAACCCCAGTGATATTTTACAGGGAAGTCCAATACATCCATAAGGGAATGCATACATAAGAGAATGATTATCTGTGTGTATGTATCAAAAGACAGGAAAACTGATGATTTTTGGAAAGTGTGGGATCCAGGCAATGAAGTAAATTGCATAGAATAAGGGGTATATACTGTCATGGTTTCAGCTGGGACAGAGTTAGTTTTCTTCCTAGTCCTGGTGCAGTGCTGTGTTTTGTCTTTGGTCTGAGAACAATGCTGATAACACACTAATGTTTTAGTTGTTGCTCAGAAGCACTTATCCTGATCAAGGACTTTTCAGTCTCATGCTCTGCCAGTGCGAAGGGGTACAAGAAGCTGGGAGGGAACAGAGACAGGACACCTGACCCAAACTAGCTAAAGGGATAGTCCATAATCCAGCAAGTCAGGTCCATATATAAACTGGGGAGAGATACCCAGAAGGGGGGATTGCTGCTTGGGTCAGGCTGGGTACTGTTCAGGAGGTGGTGAGCAACCAAGTTGTACATCACCTTTCCTGGGTCTGATTTCTCTCTCTTTTTGTTGTCTCCCTTTTCATCATCATCATTATTATTTATCTTTTTTAACTATTTTATTTCAGTTATTAAACTGTTCATATCTCAATCCACAGATTTTACCTTTTTTTCTGATTTTCCTTCCCATCCCACCAGATCAGGGGGCTGAGCGAGCAGCTGTGTGGTACTTAGTTGCCAACCATGGTTAAACCACAACATCAGGCTTTCATTTTGGTTTCAGATAGCTGCCTTTCTGGTTTAAAAAGGTGTTCCCACTATTATATCATATGGTCATATATTACAGTTCAGGACAGATAATATGTAAGTGCTAGCTCCACGCATATGTTGTAGGTGAAGTGATCCTCACTCAGTTTTTGCCATTTTTTTCATTTCTTTCACTTCAAGAATCCTGTTTATTGTGTGATAGTGTAGCCTTATTTTAGATTCAGAAATATGTACTGAATCTCCTTAGAGGCTTGAACTAGTCCACTTGTTCAGCAGGCAAACCATGACACCCATTTCAATACAAGGCTCTCTGTGCAGCGCTATTTGCATTACATGTAATTAAAATCTTCTGAATTTCACAAGGCTAGGGCAGGGCATGCCTTCAGGTGCCAAGGATTCACTTAGCGCATGAATAAGTGTGTTGTCACTGAGGTATTGTGAAATCTGAATGCCTCTTCTGCTTGTAACCATGTGCAGGTCAATGCTATCAGATCACCATCTTTTGCAACGTTTGTTATGATTACAGTACACAGGAAGTAAGATTGAAGCTACCTCTGCTTTGTATAGGAGGTCTAGCCATATGGCCTCCAGAGGTCACTTTGAACTATCTTACGAGTCTCTGAATACTATTTTTCTAATCTGGGATGTGAATGAGGACACAAAAGAGAACAGATGTGCTTGGTCACATCACATACCCTGTCCTGTCCTGTCCTATCCTATGTCATTTGAGCATGGCAGTATGTAGTCAGCTTTCTGTACTTTGAGGTCATGCTGACACTACGAATCATGCAGCTAAAGCCTGTTACTTTTACTGGGTGTTGCTACCTGCTCACTGTCCTCATGTTCTACAAAAAACACTGGAAAACTGTCAAATAAAAAAACAGTTTAAGTTCTGCAGGCAGCACTCCAACTCCCAGACTGCATGATCTCTCTGTTGCATTGCTCCAGGGGTAGCACAACGCCATCAGTCCCACTGTATTCCCAGCTCTAAATGGCCCAGAAAGGGAATAAGACATGGGCTGTTACTTTCATGGCAGTAATATGAGAGTCTTGCTGCTCAATTGTTTTGCTTTATCTGCAACTGGTGGCAGAAATCCAGGAACCCTGGATTTACAGTCTTTTCACTGTGGAATTACTCAGTATTCATTCTTTTTGGGCTCAATCCAAACTTTATTGAAGTCAGTGCAAAGAATCCCAAAAGCTTTGCTGAGCTTGGGATCAGGCACTTTGTCTATTTTATGACTAGAGTCCTGCTACAGATGGAAAATGTGGTTGGAATTCAGAAAACTGTATACAGTGCTGAAGAAAATAGGAAAATAGAGGATGAGAGGATGTAAGGATGTTGATTAGAGAAAAAGATTGCACCTTTCACAACCTGTTCCATGTAAAGAGTCATTTTTCTTCTTTTTTGGATGTGCAAGCTGCTTTAATAGCAACAATCCAGCAACATAACTTTTCAACACATAAAATCAGTTCAGAAAGTGGTAGCTACAAAGTAAAGACATTGTTTTTCATATTTTTTTCACTGTTAAGAAGAGGAAGAAACAATAGTTTTTAGTGTGATTTTCTAGGTTGGGTTCTAAGCAAACCTTCAGCTTTGTACCCAAATAGTGTGAATATGCCTGTATTAGAATTACAGAAAGGACACAGGAAACAAAATTTTCTGACATCTGCTTTACCCCCAGCATTAACCTTTCTCCAGACCTTTTATTCAGTTCTGGTACCTAAAGTATGGATGGATAAAGGCAACAATAAATGTCTTTAAAAAGTTTTAAATTTCAATCCAGTAAAATTTCTCTATTTCTGTACTGTTTTCAACTAAATTGATATGATAAAATCACAGTAACATTTAACATGATTTTCTTGGTTATCATGATTCTATGCATGAAAACACACTGAGCATTAAAGATTATGTTCCAAAAGAGCAAAATGGCCAATATAGAATGAGGAATATTGGTTTCAGTATTTTTAAATATCGAACAGCAGCAAACTAAAGAGACACTGTTATTTAAACATGACATTGCAGAACAGACTTCTGACCTGCAACAGGAGGCAACGGATGACTGCAAGCCATTGAGACCCACAGTGTTGGAAGGTACTGCAGGAACCTAGCCTGGAAATGGCTAGGTTTTACTGCAGACCTCAGTTTTATCTTATCAGGTCTATTCTCAGGGTTAGAAGTGTCTCATGAAGGAGTCAAATCCCCTCAGTTCACATAGAGACAAGATAAATGAGGAGGAAACCAAGGTCTGCTTTCCAGTGCAGTTCAATCAATGTGCTATTGACCAAATACTGGTGAGGCCTGGCCCTAAGCCACAGCTGTCCACATCAGATATTAATATATACTGAAACTGCACCAGCTCTTTAAATTGTTTTATTTTGATTGAGCAGCATAAAATCTGCTTAGTTGTAACCACACAGCCCTTCATAATAAAACTTCCTTCCAATTCTGATCAAGCCTTTGGACTTGCATAGCCCAAGAAGTACTGTTGTCATTGGCTACACAGTGGTTAAATGAGTGAACTAATAGTCCCTGACCCAGAGAGCGATCTCTCTAACTGCCCCATGGTTCTCTTAGGTCACTTAAATATCACAGCTGCTCTACCCACATCAAGCCAATATCCACGTTACAACAGCTGGTGCCAGTATTTGTTTTAGTTCTGTTGTTCCAATTGCAATTGATAGGTTTGCTTGCAGTAGTCCTTTCCAAGGTGATGAGAGACTGAGTCAGCAAAGTGTATCTGGATAAATTAATCTTCTATCTCAGCAAATGTATAGTAACCAAAGGTCCTGTTATACAAGCATTTGTGAGGTAGATAGAACTCAGTGTCATACATAGTGACATATACTTACACACACCCCCTAGCTTCATCAAAATACAGTATAAAAAGTCACAGTATCACGGTATCACAGTATGCTAGAGATTGGAAGGGACCTCAAAAGATCATCTAGTCCAATCCCCCTGCCGGAGCAGGAACACCTAGATAATGTTACACAGGAATGTGTCCAGGCGGGTTTTGAATGTCTCCAGGGAAGGAGACTCCACAACCTCCCTGGGCAGCCTGTTCCAGTGTTCTGTCACCCTCACCGAGAAGAAGTTTCTTCTCAAGTTTAAGTGGAACCTCTTGTGTTCCAGTTTGTACCCATTACCCCTTGTCCTATCATTGTTTGCCACTGAGTAGAGCCTGGCTCCATCCTCGTGACACTCCCCCTTTATATATTTATATACACTAATAAGGTCACCCCTCAGTCTCCTCTTCTCTAAACTATAGAGACCCAGCTCCCTCAGTCTTTCCTCATAAGGGAGATGCTCCACTCCCTTAATCATCTTAGTTGCCCTGCGCTGGACTCTCTCCAGCAGCTCCCTGTCCTTCTTGAACTGAGGGGCCCAGAACTGGACACAATATTCCAGATGCGGTCTCACCAGGGCAGAGTAGAGGGGAAGGAGGACCTCTCTCGACCTACTAACCACCCCCCTTCTAATACACCCCAGGATGCCATTGGCCTTCTTAGACACAAGGGCACAGTGTTGGCTCATGGTCATCCTGTTGTCCACTAGGACCCCCAGGTCCCTCTCCCCTACACTGCTCTCTAACAGGTCGTTTCCCAACCTATACTGGAACCTGGTGTTGTTCCTGCCCAGATGCAGGACTCTACACTTTCCCTTGTTATATTTCATCAAGTTACTCCCTGCCCAACTCTCCAGCCTATCCAGGTCTCGCTGGATGGCAGCACAGCCTTCTGGCGTGTCAGCCACTCCTCCCAGCTTAGTGTCATCAGCAAACTTGCTGATAGTACACTCAATTCCCTCATCTAAATCATTGATGAATATATTAAATAATACCGGTCCCAGTACTGACCCTTGAGGCACTCCACTAGTTACAGGCCTCCAACTAGACTCAGCCCCATAGACTACAACTCTCTGGCTTCTCTCCTTCAGCCAGTTCGCAGTCCACCTCACTACCTGATCATCCAGACCACACTTCCTCATTTTAGCTGTGAGGATGCTGTGGGAGACTGTGTCAAATGCTTTGCTGAAGTCAAGGTAGACCACATCCACCGCTCTGCCATCATCCATTCACCGTGTTATTTCCTCATAAAAGGCTAAGAGATTGGTCAAACATGATTTCCCCCTGGTGAAGCCATGTTGACTGCCCCTCATAACCCTCTTATCCTTGATATGCCTTAAGATGGCACCAAGGATAAGGTGTTCCATCACTTTCCCAGGGATGGAGGTGAGGCTGACCGGTCTATAGTTACCCGGGTCCTCCTTCTTGCCCTTTTTGAAGACTGGAGTGACATTTGCTTTCCTCCAGTCCTCAGGCACCTCTCCCGTTTCCCAAGACTTGGTAAAGATGATGGAGAGTGGTCTAGCAATGACTTCTGCCAGTTCCCTCAGCACCCGCGGGTGCATCTCATCTGGACCCATGGATTTATGGATGTCCAGATTGCTCAACTGGTCTCTAACCCATTCCTCATCGACTAAGGCAAACCGCTCCGTCGACCTGACTTCATCTAAGGTCTCAGGGGTACAGGGCTCTTCAGGACTGCCTGCAGCAGAGTAGACAGAGACAAAGAAGGCATTCAGTAACTCTGCCATCTCTGTATCTTCTGTCACCAGGGCACCCATCCCGTTCATCAGTGGGCCTACATTTCCTCTGGTGTTAGTTTTATCTGCCATGTATTTGAAAAAGCTCTTTTTGCTGTCCTTGACCCTTCTCGCCAGGTTTAATTCTAAGGAGGCCTTAGTCATCCTAGCTGCCTTCCTACATCCTCTAGCAGCAGCCTTATATTCCTCCCAAGTGGCCAGCCCCTCCTTCCATGGCCTGTAAACTCTCCTCTTCCACTTGAGCATACCCAGCAATTCCCTATTTAGCCACACAGGTCTCCTGGACCTCTTCCAGGTCGGGTAGGTCCTTCATGAGAAAACGAACATGAGCCGGCTTGAGTGTGCGCTTGCAGCCCAGAAAGCCAACCGTATCCTGGGCTGCATCAAAAGGAGCGTGACCAGCAGGTCGAAGGAGGTGATCCTGCCCCTTTACTCTGCTGTTGTGAGACCTCACCTGGAGTATTGTGTGCAGTTCTGGTGTCCTCAACATAAAAAGGACATGGGACTGTTGGAACAAGTCCAGAGAAGGGCCACGAGGATGATCAGGGCACTGGAGCACCTCCTGTATGAAGACAGGCTGAGGAAGTTGGGGCTGTTCAGCCTGGAGAAGAAGAGGCTGCGTGGAGACCTCATAGTAGCCTTCCAGTATCTGAAGGTGGCCTATAGGGATGTGGGGGAGGGACTCTTCATTAGAAACTGTAGTGATAGAACAAGGGGTAAGGGGTTAAAACTTAAACAGGGGAAGTTTAGATTGGATGTAAGGAGGAAATTTTTTTACTGTAAGGGTGGTGAGGCACTGGAATAGGTTGCCCAGGGAGGTTGTGAATGCTTCATCCCTGGCAGTGTTCAAGACCAGGTTGGACAAAGCCTTGGGTGATATGGTTTAGTGTGAGGTGTCCCTGCCCATGGCAGGGGGGTTGGAACTTGATGTTCTTAAGGTCCTTTCCAACCCTAACTATTCTATGATTCTATGGTTATATGCATTCCTGCGGGTGCATCTGGTTGTTTTAGGCACCTTCAGCTCTCAGAGGTGAGGAATTTCTTGCAGCAACTTAGTTTCTCCAGATTTTCATGTCATATGCCAGTTACAAAGATTTTTCTTGTGAGTTTGAAATGGGATTCCTTTTAATCTCTAGCCTACTAGACTAGCTAATACTATTGCTAACTCGTATTGGTTTTGTAAATGATGTACACAGAACAAAACTGACTGAAAATATACATACAGCTAAAGGATACTGGACAGTTTTTATGAGCTTCTAGCATTTTATGCTTAGGTACTTTTGGCTGTTGCTTCCACACCAGAGTCAATGCTCTGGTTTGTATAGTGGACACCTGTCAGAAAACACAACGTGTCTCTCTCCTAAATACTGCTATGTCTCAGGTACCTTGCTTTGTCAAACTTTCGCAGTTTGTATTTCTCTTTATTTTTCGTTTGATGTTCACAACTCCTGCAGAATCACCTGGAGAGAAGCTCTCACTGTGACCTTGTAATTCTTCTATGCAAGCTCTTCATGCAAGCTCTTCACCAGTGTGCCTTCCTGTCTTTTCAGAACAAATCCACTTGGTATAGAGATATATTGAGATATTCTTGTTATAAGGAGTAGACTCATGACCTGAACAAATTTTCCAGTTTGTTAGCCATTTGTGCCCTCTTCCCTGTAAGATGAGCTACAGAGACTTTAATTCTTGACGAACACACCTCAGGTATAGCTATGATTGGTCCTGGTGGTCCTGGTGGTCCAGGCGGGCCCACGATACTGTTCCCATCCTGTCCTGGTACACCCTATTTCAAAAACATTAAAAATGGGAAAAAAGCATTCACTAAGTATTACTTTTAACATATGTTTCTCAGAAGGAATGAAATCCACACAGTCTCACCTGAGGTCCTGGGTCACCCTTCTCTCCTTTTGGACCCTGCATTGGATTAGAAAAATGAGCTAAGTGATTTAAAAGGAAAAATTGTAAATATGTGCTTTCTTCAGCTTCAAAAAAGCACATCAGTAAAATGCAGGTATAGAAGGCTCAGTCCCCAGGGCCTCACTCAAACCACAGATGGGGCCAGCTGGTTTCAACTCACATCCTCTGAGGATCTGATGTTAAAAAGTATTTCCCAGCACATTTGACAAGAGTTCACAGATGACCAGAAGCAAATGGGCACACAATATTTCATTAGTTGGGGATTAATTCAACAAGCTTTTCCTTCCCTGCACTGCACTGCCATGCCTGGCTGCTCCTCCTTTTTCAACATTGATCACCACAGTTCTGTCTGGTATTGCTCAATGAACCGGGAAAGGGAACACAGGTGAGCTGAACAGTCATTTTCAGGCAGGTTATTTCTAAGCTTAATCAGCCCCTCATTGAACAACAGAACTCTGTGCTGGGGACATACACAGTTTATCTGGCACCAGTGAGAGGAATGTGTCAGGGGATGAGCCTTGGGACTTCACAGCCAAAGAGCTCTGTAATCCTCACAGATCTTAAGCATGAGAAATAAATTAAAATCACTTATGAGCCTGTTGGCTTCCCTTTAATTAAAAGCA
Source organism: Pezoporus flaviventris (assembly GCF_033815535.1). NCBI lineage: Eukaryota > Metazoa > Chordata > Aves > Psittaciformes > Psittacidae > Pezoporus > Pezoporus flaviventris. The sequence goes on from NW_026892555.1 coordinate 96,738,135, forward strand.
GAGCTGATATCTGCATAATTAAAGGCAAAAGGAGCATTGAAGAATCAGAACTAGCCTCTGGAGAAGCCCGTATCACTTCTGACTGGTGAAGGAGACAAGACAAGGAACACTCTGTTCTTGTATTTGGTGTCTGAGGTAACTGCTCCAGGTTAAGTAGGACAAACCCAGGCCCTTCTCTGCACATCCTGCTGGCAAGCGCTGTTAGGGCTCCCGCTGATCCTAAAGACATAGATTTCAGTGCCACTGCGTGTTACGTAATCACAGATTATGATAGCCCTACTCACCACATCTCCAGGATGTCCAGCAGTGCCAGGAAAGCCTGGTTTTCCGTCTGTACCTGGCATTCCCTGCAACAAGAAATTTACTATTATTCTCTCCAAATTATATTCAGTTTAATTCAAGCAGAAGGCTGCCACTTTTGGGAGGGACACAGTATGTTTCTGAATGAACTAGGAGGTGGGTTTGCAGGGGCCTCTATAGAGTCAGCACCATCTCATTAGTCACCTGCTGGCTCACTCCTGCTGTTTCCCCCTCTTCATAGCATGTTTTTAATGCCTCTTTAATCATTCTCCAGTGTTCCCGCCTCTGCTTAGCAAAAGAGTGAATTCTGTTGCTTTCCCCCAAGATACATTTAATGGGTTATTTCTACCCTTCAGTTATGTACTCTCAGGCTGGACGAAGAGGAGACAGAGTCATTGAATGTAGATGGGAGTTGCTATGTGAAGCAAAAATGTTTGATTGCCCCTGCTCTACTTTAAGAGTTAGAGATCCAGTTATGGTTCAGAAATCATTTCTTGCTGAGAAAGTCCCTGAACCACAAATTGTTGAAGTCAGGAGAACTATGATATAGTACTTGCCCTTTTATAAGGTCAAATTACATCTAAGCAACTGCTCAAATTGATTATGCTTTTGACACTGTTGGAGGCAGGATACAGGGATGTATGGAAGGATGTGACCCAATAAAACCTTTGAGAATTATCTAATACTTTACAGAAGTGTCTTAAAGAACAACAAAGTTGCAAAGAATCCAAAGTCAAATGGTATTCTCTGCTGCATTTCTGGTGTGATAGAAGAAATTCAAATTAACACTTCATAGGATGCAAAATCCTCTCTCATGCCATTCTACAGAAGCATTAGCATAAAAGATTTAATATGTCTAAAAGGATATTCTCACTGTTATTTCTATTTTTGTCTGTGATCAGCAAAGCATGTGGTTCAGGAATAAACAGTTCATCAATATAACATAATTTCTGAAGTACTTCAGTTTTCATTTTATAGACATGTGCAGGAAAAAAGGCATCTCTGAATGCTAATAGATTTAGGCACTTACACAAGTACAAGTATTTGGGCACCTACGTGACTAGTAAAAATGGTACTTGGGACTTAATTCTCTCCAGTGCTCGTAGGAAATTATATATATCTATGTGCAGCAAATGTAATTGAGCAAAGGAAATAACCTCGAACCACCAGCATTTCTGCAAAAGAATACTGTCATTTCAGGCATGTTGGTGCCTGTAGATCAGCTTCCTACTATTATAAATACTGAATAACTTCACCAGTTGATTTTCCTAATGAAATTTAATTTGGAAGCAAAGACTCAGGATAGGCAGGATGTTTTACTATAAACAATGTAGCAGAGACATCCTTATTTCTAACTCCCTCCATATTGTAAGAATGTAGCTATTTGCTCAAATGTAAGAGAACTAAGATACATTTTTAATCTGAAGATTGAAGAGATGGATTGTTTTTAATAGCGCTGTAGTCGCTTACAACATATACATGTGAAATTTATGTCACATCAACAGTAATAACTAGAACGAGAAGAAAACACTCGTTTGCATAATAATTAAGAATATAATCTGTAGTCTCAAATAAAATAAAAAGAATGAAACCACCGTCCTATACATCAGCTTTTAATGATCATGCTGACAAATACCTCTGTGAAATGGCAATAATCAAAATATGTACACCAGATGGAATTTATGGAAACAGAGTCCTGCTACATTATTTTATTGTTGTGGTTTTTTGTTTTTTGTTTTTTTTTAAATAAAAAGCAGATGTTGCTAGAAGACTATGATGAAATTGAAGTAGACATTCAGCAAGCAAAAGGGTAGATTCATAATTGCTTTTATCTTGTTTCCTAGAGCAACTCTTAATTTCAGTACTGTCCCAAATCATGAAACCATAGAATGGTTTGGATTGAAAGGGCCCTTAAAGATCAGATAGCTCCAAGCACCCTGCCATGAGCAGGGCCACCTTCCACTAGACCAGGTTGCTCAAAGCCCCATCCAGCCTGGCCTTGAACACTGCCAGGGATGGGGCAGCCACAGCTTCTCTGAGCAACCTGTGCCAGGGCCTCACCACCCTCACAGGGAAGAACTTCTTCCTCAGATCTCATCTCAGTCTCCCCTCTGTCAGTTTAAAGCCATTCCCCCTTGTCCTGTCCCTCCTGTCCTTGTCAAAAGTCCCTCTCCAGATTTCTTATCAGACCTCTTTAGATACTGGAAGCTGTCCTAAAGCTTCCCTGCAGCCTTCTCTTCCCCAGATTGAACAAGCTCTCCTCTCCTCTCCTCTCCTCTCCTCTCCTCTCCTCTCCTCTCCTCTCCTCTCCTCTCCTCTCCTCTCCTCTCCTCTCCTCTCCTCTCCTCTCCTCTCCTCTCCTCTCCTCTTTCCTTTCCATTTTATTTTATAATTTAATTTCACTTTTTTTTCGTGTTTAATTTTCTGTGTGTCACACATCGCCCTCTGCTGACTTATGCCTGCAAAAGCCACACAAGTCACCCAGAGCCTGTCAAACAGCAGCACAGATAAAAACAGAAGCTTTGGGGAACTTCAAGAAGCGTTCAAACCAGAGTAGACATAATGACAGAGAAGAAAGAGAGGGACGAAGGGACTCCAACTCCATCCATTTCAGTACTAATACTGTGCAAAGCAGTATAAACTGTCAGGTTTCTCTGCCAATCAGGGTCTCATGTCTAGAAGCTGCACTAGTCCAGAGCAGCAGGTCTGGGTTGCACACTGGTGTATGGGGTGAGTTAGACAACTAATACAAACTACAGCTTGAGAAGTACATTCCATGCACATTAGGGAAATTGTCTTTCCAAAGAGGATAGTGAAGCAGCAGAACATACCATGACTAGATTAAGAGAAGAAAGGCAACTGAGAAGAAATTACTGAGACCTTAAATCAAGTTAAGAAATTTCCCACCTTTGAACCTGGTGGGCCAGTGTTGCCTCTTTCTCCCTGAAAGAGAGACACAGTAAGGCTCAAATATCAAAATGAACAGTAATCACAAGGATTTTAAACATGTATATTACTTTCCTTGCAAACAGAGTGAATTGAGTAAAATGATTAGCAAAAGTAGGACATATTTTTGATAAAAAGTGATGCTCAGCATACATTTGTGAATTGGTTCTGGGAGGTTTAATTGCCCACTTGCCACCCATATCTTAGTTTCTGGTTGTCACATGTGATTTTTGCTGAGCATCAATCAAGCCACATGCCTGAATCTTCACTTTGGTGTCTGAAATCAGCAGATGGTAACATTGTGGCACCCACCAATGACAATTATTTTGTGCCTCCACAAATGACCCACCATCTTCCTTCAACACAACTAACTCAGCCTCCACACTACTGCTCTCCCCATCTACCCAGCCACTGTGTTATAGCATGAGCAATGTAGTGAGTGGTGCAGTCTTCCACGTTCAGGTCTGATCCTGCTGTATTCTAGCTCTGAGTAGACATGATTCCTTGATTTCATCACAGACAGAGAACACAAAATTTAGTTTCTTTCATATGAGGTAGAGAATATAAAAATGAATGAATCAGCAAGGAGCTATGGCCATTGCCTGGAATGTTATCTTAATGATTTCCGTCTAAAAGACAGGAGTGCTTATATTCATGACCTCATGAAGATTGTAGACTGTTTTTTAATGAAACCAGTTTTTCATAATAATAATAGTGAAAACAGAATTTGGATCTGTACTCTACTTGCTAAGAAAGAGAGAAAAATTTGATCACAGTTGTTGCGTTTTGCCACTGTTGCCTAGTGAAGTAATTTATAACCATGAAGAGTGGGTGTAAAATTCATCCCCATGACAATGGTAGTGTATTGTAAACACTTCCTATTAATTTTTCTGTAGTGTACCTGATTTTGTAAGATGTCAGGCAATAGCGTGTCCCTTTCTGTGTCTCCATGACCTTGGGGATGAATGACTCAAGACTAAACAACTAAAATCTTAGTGTAAGTGGTGGTGAAGTCTCTTAGCCAAGGCTGATGACTACCTTTTCAGTTCCAGCACAGTTCCTAAATCCTAGGAATCATGCTTACCTCCATTTCTGAAGTATTTGTGAAACAGTATTTGCACTATATTTTTGAAACAAAATTTCTAGTTAATTGCAGAGAATAAATTTGTAACAAAATATGTATTTTCAGCATGGACACTTGGCACCTACTTATGTCCATAGAGCAGCACCATGTGGAGAGCATGTCTATTCCAGCCACACTTTTGCAGTATCATTCACTAACAAATGCTGTGCAAATACTTGAATTTTTCACTCATAAATAATGTTGTTCTCCAGCATTAGCAGAAGTAGTACCCAATAGAGAGACTTTTTCAGCCCCATAATCTGAGGTGTATAGAGGCTCTAGACACGGGACTGGCCAGATGTGAATTTGCCCTCTTTTTTCTGTTTTGTTGTTGGTTTTTTGTTTTTTTTTTAATCTCTGCATTTTTTTCTCATGGGTTACTTAACCAACAGCAGCATCAAAGTGGAAAAATTCAGTCACTTCTGAGCTCAAATAAAAAACAAGGCATAGCAGTCATGGCATGTCTCTTCTTTCCCTCAGCATCTTCCAGAACATATTCCTGTCACTTTCTGGGATTATGCCAGAAGGTCTTTTTCTGCAGGTTTCTGTTCCAACAGCATACATGTAACCTCTTAGAAACCAAAATGATGTATAAATAAGCAACAAAGAGAAACTGCCAAGTGTCCTTGGAAAATTTAACAAAAAAGCACCAAGTGCCTTGGAATGTAATGGCTCAGCTGATATTTACTCACTATTCTGGTGTGGATGTAAAATAGCTCTATTAATACACATTCTGGATGGATAAGCAGTGTGAATGGGAATAACATTTGTCCTACACTTAGTCAGTATATGAATGTTAAACAAAAGCTGTTTTGTTAAGGCAAATTCTGGGAATATAGAAATAAAAAAAATATATATGCCAAAGCAAAATAGGTTAGCTTTCAGGTGTTCCTTGTTGTACAGGGTACCTTTGGTCCTAATGGCCCACGCTGTCCATGTCTTCCTACAAAACCCTATAAAATTACATTGAATTTACTGGTAAATCCGTGTAGCATTTCATAATAAATTTTCTCAGAAAAAAAACCTAATTCACAAACACAACCAAAAACCAAAAAGCAATGTTGGAGACCAGTAGCATCAATGGAGAGTAATAGAATGTGAGCACTGTTTTAGATCTGTTGTTCTAATAAATATTGCCATGCTCGATATTATCATGCAAAGATCTAAAGATCTTTTTTCTTTCAAAGACAACTTTAATCTCGTCACTGCATACTATGCGTATTTTTAGAAAATACGAGAAATAAAACTGTTCAAGTGCATTTGTTGTAAGCCATTGCTTTCAATGGTGTACAAATTTTTTAATTTGCCTCCTTGGCTAAAATTAAGATATGTGACGAGTTTCGAGACAACACAGCATTGTCTTGCTAGGTTTAAAAGCAGCTTGAAACAAACATTTGCGGAAGCAAATTCCTCTCTTGTCTCTATATGGTGACATCAGTTGTAGCATACAATTATGACTCTGATGGTAAAGTGAACAACAGCTCATTACTGATCATTTTAGAAAGTTGAATGAAAAAATAATTCAACAGAGTGGTTGAGTTCTCTTCATCTGGAATATGATGACAAGACACTAATAAACCAAACACCAACAAAACTTTACATCGATCTGTGTAAGAATGATAACAGAAACCCTGGAAATGATAGCAAACCCTGAAGACAAAATAAGTTTGGTACTTCAATACATGACCACTACTTTCTCATGAAAGATTAATAGAAAAAATCTACAGATACAAAGCAATGCAAATAAGTGTAATTTATTTCCAAGCAGCTGCTTTAAGTTACAGCCTTCTTAGAAGCAGATACACTCTATTCACTCAAACACAATCAGCAACCTCTGGAGTTGTTATAGGATGTAAGCAGCTTATAATACTTTCATGCAGAACCAGTAAAAATGCACAGCATAATCATTTTAATAACTACAGAAAAGCTCTTATGTGCCCTTTTTACTGACTGAAACTTTGTGACTCAGCAGCAACAGGAAAACAAAATTCCAGGATTTTGTTCAGCTGCAATGAGACATTTTTTCAGTATTTATATCTGAGTGACTTGGAAACAATGCCTCTTACAAAACCAAAACAGAGAGTAAGGCTGGCATTTAGGCAGGTCAGACTGTGCAATTTTGGCACTGGTTTTGGACATCTCGTTTTGGACACTTGCTTGTTTCAGCTAAAGAACTATATTTTGTAACTTCTGTAACAGAAGTATTTCTTGTGCCACTTCTTTAATACCTAGGGAAAGATATGAGCAGGCAAAGGTCTCAAAGATACTGAGTCAGCTATAACTTTAGTGACTCAGAATTACTCATACTTAAAACAATCATGGCAAAAACGTTCTCAAACTCACTCCTCTCTCCTGCATTCAGTTAATTTCTTGGGATTTCTATGATTCATGGAATCATAGAGACAGGGCTGTACAGGGTCTCTGGAGGCAAATCTAATCCAATCACTGCCTTGAAGTAGAACCATCAGCAGCTCTAGATCAGATCAGTCATGTCTCTGTCCAGCAAAGCCTTGAAAACTTCCAAGAACAGAGCTCCTACAACCTCCCCAGGCACAGTGCCCTGGTTCTGCATCAACCTCCTTGTGAACAGGTTTCTTCTACTGTTTGGCCTGAATTTCTCAAGCTGCAAATTGTGATCACTATCTTTTGCTGCACCATCTGACACTATGAGAAGCAGTTTGGTTTCATCATGCTTGCAATATGATGAAACATCAAAGACTTGTAAGCAGCTATTGGATCATTCCTTGTCTCCTTTTTGACACAGTGTCTCTGTCTTCTCCACGTCCACCTTGAAGTGCAGTACAAAACCCCTGGATTTAGTATTGCAATGCAGCCTCACTAGCCCTGAGTAAAGGGCTATAATAATAACTCTGTATCTGCTCTTTCTGATGTATTCCAGTATAGGGGTTGCCTTATTTGCAGTGACAGTGCAGTGTTGCTTAGTATTCAGTCTGGCATCTACCATAATCCAAGGTCATCATCATCACTTACTCCAGGTCTAGGTAACAAGACTCATTCTGTCAAAGCTATGCTTTGAAAGTCTGAATTTTTCTTTTGGAGTGAGCACAGAGGTAGAACTTCTGAAGACCAAACTAGAACAATGCAGACAGCTCTGGGAGAAGGAATGCTGGATAATTGCCTGCTTTAGGGAAGGCATCACAGGCTACAGTTTTGATGTTATTGCTGAGAATGAGGATAAATCTAAATGTTCTCGTAAGAACTCACACATTGTATTCACATATTCCCTACTTGGTGTTTTAAAGCAGCCCACACTAGCAAAAATCTCCTAAAGACACAGTGATGGAGTAAAAAACACCCCTTATTCTAGGACATTGCTTCCACACTACTGGGAACATTTCTTTAGTTTAAAAGTGGCATTTCAGATTATGTCCATTTGATTGCTAAACTATGACATTTCAATTTCAGTAGTGTATGTAATTCATCTTCAAAAACAAGAAGGGCATCTATTAGGGTAAAACAAGAAATAGAGAGCTAGATAATAATAATAAAAAAAACATTTCATCCTTTGGTCTCCCAGAAACACAGCAGAGCAGAATTTAAAAATCATCAGCTAATTAGGTATCAGAGAAATACCATTCAGATTCTTTGGAGGACACAGTTATTGTAATGCTATTCTAGAGCAATTTCATCCAGTACAGTGATTCCAAATCTACAGTTGACTGTGGCTCTGTGTTTCCAAAAAGCAGAGAGCAGGACACAAAAACCAACTTGAAAACCAAAAAGTGTTCCCCTCTTCCAAAGCATCCACTTACCTTTGGCCCTCTTGATCCTGGAATTCTGGATTCACTTAATAGGTCAAGGCTACCTGATCCTTCCATGTCCTAATGAAAAAGAAAAAAATGATAGAGAATTTACCTTTTGGTTGCTTTGTTTGTTGGTTTTGTTGCTTTGTTGTTTTTTTTTTTTTTTTTGTGGGTTGTTTGTTTGTTTGTTTGTTTTGTCCCAGCTGCTCTGTTTTCTGGAGTCCTGTAGAAAGCTGAAAAGATACTGAACAAAAATATAGTTGTCTTCTCTCATGAATCCTTTTTTGACCAATGTATGATATTCTGGAGATAGGCTCCACTCAAATGCAATAAGGACATGCTGATCCTGCTTACAGAAAATCCAGTCTCTACAGTCTTGCCAATTTACCAACCCATGCAAGAACCAGGAACTGCCAGTTCCAAAGCAACCAAAGAAATAAAATTGCAGGCTGCCATAATAATCTGTTTTACTCCCAGCACCACCACCACCACCACATATTCCTATACCTTGTGTTATTCTTAATCTAGAACTTGTCAGACTGTACTTCAAACCAGTTGTATGAACCATGCCACCAGGAAACTGTTCACTTGCTTTTAGCTGCAGTTTTAAATGCAGCTGCATTGGCTTAACTGTTTCCTTTTTCTGAAAAGGGAAAATCTTAATCTTTCTTTGCTCCACTTTGCTGCTCACAGCCATACAGCCTTAATTTTCAACATCAGTGCCATGTGTTTAATCCTCTCACTTTCCTGTGAGCCACTTTTAATCACTTAAATGGCAAAAAATACATTACTTTTTGAGGGTGGGATGGTTCTCTAAAATGTTAGTAAATTAAATTGGCGTGTGGAAGTACTGATTGATGGAACACTGGATGTTTGTGAATATGAATGGCAGGCCTGTGCCAAGAACGGCTTTAGCTGGTAGTAGGAGCAAAGCAGAATCTCCTCCTCTTAGTGACAATGAGCCCTTGTATCAGCTTATCATATTTAGAGATCCTTTACTCCTTGCCTACTTAGCTTTTTGCTAGTGTCTTGAAATGGCTCACATTATCACAGATCTCATGCACTCCGGAGATGGTGTAAAGGAAAAGGTGGAAGACCAATTAGATCAGATTATGCTGCTATGGAATGACAACCTAATGCCAAAGTTATGGAAAACATCAACTGATCCGACTCCAGTGAAAAAGAGAGATCTTATTCTTTTGCCCTTTCCCACCAACCCCATGAGAATTGAAAAAACTAAGGAAGCAGGAAGAGTGCACAGCTGGAATCAGGCCCTTCCTTTCGAGGACCATGGTGAGAGACATTGAGTCATCAGGTCAAGGCCTTTCATGCAATTTCACCTGAGACTGAACATTATTCATACTTTTATTTTGCTTCACCATCAGCTATCGATGTATCAAATATCAGCACACAATCTGCTGATATTTTTTCCCTGTTTAACCAAATGCTCGCTACTTATATTAAACCACAAGCTATGCTTCTGGGTCCTTCTTTCCCTTGCCTCCACTGTGCCAATATTTTTTTTCCTTTTTAAATGAGTGCTTGATGCTTGCTTTATATTACACACCATCGCTTTTGACATCAGCATGTTTTTAATGGGTTTACCAGGTACCTTCTGCAGCTCAAACTGTTTTTTTGGCAAGTGTAAGTGCCAGCAAACCCCATGCCATTTGGTTTTTGCACATAGCTGATCACAGATGCTAGCAAGTGCTAACAGGAATGTTTTGCAGAAACAGCCTTGCAGCAATAAACAGACTGCCAACCAAAAGGTAGTGTTGCCCTAAAGAACTGGCAGACCACGGTGCTGCCTTAACAGATGGCAGGGGTGGGCATCCAAAAGATCAGCTAGAACTAGCAAGCCTGTTAACAGCAATATTCCTCTCAGGGAAATGACAATCATGCTAACTCTGTTAGGACTAGATGAAGTCCAAGATGAAGCCAGTCAAGGTATTGTTTCTGCGGTTAAAGCTGGAATCCTTCTGTGTTTGTGTCCATAAAACTGGGGACTTCCTGTTTCCACTCTCTTCTGCTTATCTGCTAACTTTCTTCCTCTAGAGACATAGGTATCAGAAGTAACAGAGTTTGGTCCTAAATACATAGTACAGGGGAACTCTGGTGGCACAATGAGGCAAAGTTGGCTTCTATTCAAATAGTGTGAATGGGGAAGACTGGAGAATCTCTTAACACTGGATCGTCAAGGGTCACAGAAGATGACTGTAAGTCAGACAAGCCATCATCCTGGGCTAAAACTCAGACCAGGACTAGGATGAAGTTGTGGCTTACCATTGTCCTTATCCCATTCTGAGACAAGTACATATTTATTCAGGAGAAGAGTCTATACTAGCCTTTACAGTGTGCCTAAGTTAAGGCAATAGAGTGTTTGTATGCTTAGATTTTATGCTGTTCCTTGCTAACAATTACAGTGCTGGTGATTAAGACCTTGTGAACTGCTCTCACTGATATCAGTGAGATTATTAACCAGTAATGTATATAGTACAATATTATTTAGCTAGACATCGGAAATCAGAATATGTCTCTAAACAAGAATTAGTGGTCACCTCTGTTCTTGGAGTACTCGAAGTGTCTCTAGAGTAAGGAAAAAAGAAATACAAAAGAGGTAAATCCAGGAGAAACTTGTGTGAGTAAACTGGTATATTTTAAACAGAACTTTACCACAGCAGTTTTACAGATGGCCACAATTTTGGTTAGATGTTGTTTACTTCTCTGCTGAAACTGCCCTCAGTTTCTATGCAAACTTGTACTATATCCCATGATGTAAAACCATGAAAACCCTGGAAAGACTTTCCTGAGTTAAGCAGCTAAATTACAGATGAAAAATGCATGGAAATATTAAACAAAGATGACTCATATGTCAATGCTGATGTAGGCAATTTTCCAACCTCTCTTCATAAATATGTTAATGCAGCAGCTCTTGTTCTTGAACTTGAGCATGCTCCCTTTGCCTTTCTTTTCTGCAAAGCAACTTTTTGCTCCAAAAGCATCATCTAAGTTCTCAAAAGACTTGTTAAGCTCAGTTTAAGCTGGCCAGATGTCATATTTTAAAGTGATGAAAGTATTATTTTCAGAAGCAGATTTGTCATTTTTGGGTTTGGTTTGTTGGTTTTGTTTTTTTTTTAATAGAACACTTTTCCTCTGAGTAGAACAGACCATGAGGTCAGAAACGTCCAACATCTGTCTCTGAATTTACATGCTATGTAAGTGACACGCCTAAACTAAACTTGCAGCCTCAAGAATGACAGTGAGGGATGTCATAGTTTAAGGGGGACCTGCAATTTGATTTCAGCAAATACTGACAGGTCTCTATGCACATTTAAATCATTGCTTTAAATTATTTATATGAAAAAAATAAAGTGCTGAAGATTTCCCTTGTAGTACAGTATTTGAGTATTTTATATTAGCAATGATATAAGAATCAAAAATAGTATCTGAACGCTGTTACTACTGAATAGTTTCATGAAAATTGCCCCAAAAAGTCCTTTAATTCTGTAGTCTAGCACGGTCAGTTATATAGTCAAATGTAAAAGGAATTGTAGGCAAATTTCAGTCTTGAGCAAATTACTGTCATCTGTCATCAGTTCAGCTTTGAGCTCTCCTTCCTCTGAAGGAAGTAGATCCATAGCTACTACAAACCCCATGATAGCAAAATACCTCAAATCCCAAACTGTAGCTGAGTCCTGGGGGTCCAGGAGGTCCAGGGGGCCCAGGGGGGCCGGGAGGTCCTGGTGGTCCAGGTTTCCCAGGAGACCCAACAGCACCAGCCTCTCCTTTAGGACCTATTGATCCAGTGTCTCCAGTATCACCCTAAAATAAAAAGTCAATCTATTGGTAAACAGAACACGAATAAGTAAATGCAAGTAGAATCATAGAACCACAGAATGTTTTGGGTTAGAAGGGACCTTAAAGATCATGTAGATCCAACCTTCCTGCCATGGGCAGGGATACCTTTCTCAAAGCGCCATCCAACTTGGCCTTGGACACTTTCAAGGAGGCGTACATTAGTCAACTGAGAAGCCAAGTTTGCCAACTTCGTTAGGTTTCACAATAATAAACTTTTACGCTTCTCACACCTTTTCAGTAACACGTTTTGTTACAGTGATACTCTTACCACATAAAGACACTGTTTTTATTTTTTTTTTACCTTTGGACCAGCAGAACCAGGAACACCTTTATCACCCTGTAAAAGAAAACCAATCCTAATTACTTACAGTAAGAGCACAACAAAAACACACTTATAGTATTTTTGCTTAATTAAAATGTCCACAGATTTCTTTGGTGTTTCATTTGATGTCATAATGTTCTTTACATGAAACATTAGACATAAGAAAACATTGTCTTCTTATTTAAAAAGAAAAAAAACTGTAATTCAGGAGTTATAACAACAAATGAATAGCTCTGGTCTGGTATGCAGTCAGGATGCAATCCAATCTTGTATTTCAATTATTTCTGCAGATTCTGTGTCTGGAGCACATAGAATTAAACACTGAGGGTCACATCCTCATGCTTCTGAACTTAAATGTCAAAACTCTCATGGGATATCACAGAATTAGAAACTGATCCCACACAATTTATCTAGGGCATCATTCCAAATAAGGGATATGATGACTAATATGATTTTAAGGTTCCTCTTCAGCAATCAAGTTATTTGATTTGCTTTTTTTACTTTACTTAGATACTGTTTTTTTCCACTTCTAGTTCTTGGAGTAGATAGAAATTCACAGCACACAAATACTTCTTTTCCAAATTGCACTAAATCTAACAGGATTAATTATTATACTGGCAAGCTCCTGTCCTTACTCATTCAATAGAAATATTGCTCAAGTGAGGTATGAAAAAAATGAGTAAGGACCAGGATTAAAACGATAACAATGTTTTCTTCCAAAAGTAATGGCAAAACCCCCACCAAATTCCACTCCAAGGAATAAACTGACTTTATTTTCAATGCAACCTGCAGTTTCCCCCCATAATCTTCTCTGGATTAATCTGGAATAATGATTAAAAGTATAAATTGCAATATAGGTTAAATCAAGGTTTCTAGTAGAAATAGAAAAATATTGTTATCCCAAGGTGTTGGGGATTGTATTGAGCAGGTGCAAATATGTGGTGCCTCAATTCTAATTAAAATTTTATCAAATATGCACATTCAAAAAACAGGCTCAGGGAGGTTTTGATTTTTTTGTGGATTTGTCCTTGGCTTTTTGAGGATTCTGTGCTTTCTGAAAATTTTATCTTTCTTCCAATTACTTTCCTTGTTAGTCTTTTCCTATAATATGTGATTCAGGATAAGTTAATTTTAGCTAGACTTCTTTCTAATATTTCTTTATATAAAACACATACCACTGATTACAATGAACACAAGATTTCGATGTCTGCTTTGTAACATATATACTGCATCTTCTTGACAGCTACTGGTTCCAATGTGCGCTGCAGTTTTACCAACTTTTTGTAATCACAACTCAGATTCTTCAATCTCCAGAGAAGAATTTTTTTTTTAAAATCTTGTAATTAAAAAAAAAAAATCTATATAAAAATCAATATTCTGGCCATTACTTTCTTTTACAGTGTGTCAACTTTCAGTGTACACGTGGGAATGTATTTTCAAGATCTTGTAAATGGACAGTGATGCTAAAGCTCAATAGGGAATGAAATTTTCCTGGAGTCTTTGTCTCTATCTTCTCTACAACCTTCTTGAAGTGGGGTGCAAAAAAATGGATTGAGTATTTCAAATACGGACTCAACAGTCCTCATTAAAGGGTTATAATTATGTCTTTATATCTGTTGGGCATGCTTTTACCTCTTTTTCACCAGATTAAATGGTTTGAGTTTCTTCAGCCTCTCCTCATTAGTCATGTACTCAAGGCCCCTGCCTATCTCCATAGCTCTTTTTGCTGCAATGTCTCTGTCTTGTCCACATTCTTCTTGAAGTTGGGTGCAAAAAAATGAATGCAATAATTTGGGCAAACATTAAAAAAGTGTGGCAATTTTGCAATATGTACTTTCTGGTTCTATGGCAACACATGAAATTCTGTCTTCTGGATGCTATGATCCCTTGCTTTCATCTGTATGTTCCCCACTCCTCCCCTTTTTCTGGCTAAAGTACTCATCTGATCATGCATAAAGCCAAACAGTGCAGCAAGTGAACAGAAAACTGCCAGGTTAGGATCCTGAAATGTCTAATTAAGAGTTGAAGGAAGGCCGAAACTGCCACAAATGTGGAAATGGCATATCCTACCTGGGGGCAGCAGCAGTGGAGTAGTCAGCAGTTAAGGCAAATATGGGCTGCTGCAAGGTAATATGCTGTCAGTCTATGCCAGTCTGGACTAGTTGGAGTTTTCTTTCTTCCCCATAGTAGCTCATATTGAATTTTGAATACTGCATGCTGCAGAAAATGAGACTGTACCCAACAGGGAATTCTGGATTTCTGAATATGCCTTTTGAGATACATTCTAATAAGCTATTAGCAGCTCTATTCAATTAAAACCAATTGAAACCAGCCAACACTGCATTGCAGGGACAATTATTTACGATTTTTTCAGCCTAGAACTGACAAAGATTTTTCATTGAAGTGGAAGCAAGACAGACTTACCTTTTCTCCCTTCTGTCCTGGCGAGCCAGCCACTCCATCAAGACCAGGAGGACCTTGAGGACCCTGTAGATGTAAAGCAGGGTAAATCTATAAAGTATAAAGACGTATAAAATCTATACATCTGTAGAGATGTAAATCTAAAGCAGGTACCACGAGAGTGCATGTATGTAAGTATTTTCGATCAACTGATGATACAGCATTATAAAAGACTAATGTGCAGCATAAGATAGCATATAACACCATTAAGTTCTATCAATCATTTGTATTTCTTGTCTTCAGAGTTTTGCTTTGTACCAAAGCCATATCTAAATATATTTCAAACAATATGTATATAAAAGTATAAATTAATGACAAAATAATACAAAATAATATAAATAAGCATAATGTAATTACACAGTTAGCATGAAAAATAATGGGGCTATCCAAGCAGGTTTTGACAATATTACTACAGATATGATGGGAGTTGATGGTGGCACACCTGCCATCCGCACTTTTGACAACCTCAGTGTCAGGCAAGGACTAGCTGAGAAAATGTTGGTATTGACAAAGTCAGAAAGTGGACCAGGTTTTCTGTGTGCCTCACTTTAATTTTGCCTTAAGACACACATTTTTAGTTCTCCACCCAACTGTGTTGTATCCATGACCTAGCATGCATTTGAGTGAGCAGTATGGCTGGGAAATAATGGCTTTGTAGGGTCAACCAGTCAATCTGTGAAGTATTGAAGTCCAGCCCTCAGTAACTATGCATGAAAGAAAGGGAGCAGTTACACACATATTCGTATGCTCTGTGCTTTTTTCAATTTGGCTCTGAGAGCCTTTCATTAAGTTTACAGGTGTGCATTCTGGCCTCTGAGAGTTTTTATTCATTTATTTATTCATCTGTTGTAGGGAAGGATAAGTATGGCTGCAGAAGGAGATGGAAAACATTATTTTCCTCTAGTGTTTTTAGAATGGTCACAAAGGCCTCATTTTCCCTGTACTCCTTAACTCCTCCCTCTGCCATTTTTCCCTTTGGATACACTGTATGTGATAAAATAGCTAATCAATCCTTTTCAATATGAAAAGGAAATATTTTCAGTATGCTTCAAGCACAATCACGTTGTATTTTGCCATGATTGCATAGACACAGGAAAATTAGAAGAGAGGTTGGGCTAACAGCAATAATTGCTCTAAATTTTACCGACTATTTTCCCTGAACTGCTTAGCAATTTTAAGTTTCATTGCTCCAAAATTGCTTGTTTCCTTTATAGCTTTTGAGTAGTCTCTGTCATGTAGCTAGCAAGCAACACTTGGAAATTTGTTACTCACTTCAGGGTGTATTCTTTCATTTGTGAACTACTTTTAAAAAATTACCATAGAAAATATCCATATGCAATACCATGAAGCACTTCAGTTTCATGTAGCATTTAGGAAATATGTGTTTAATCACATCAATATCACGTCAGTATCAGATGCAATGTGGAGCAGTTAGAGAAGCAGTATTTCCCATTGCAAAAGGAGGCCTTTACCCAAACATTTCCAAGACACACTTCTCATCAGGAAAGATGTTATGTCACAAAGTCCTTGACTTAGGAAGAACTTCAGCCTGCACACAACTTCAAGTAATTGACTACTCTTTTGAAATTAGGATTTGCAAATGAATTTAATTAACATCTATTTCAATGTGTTACTGAATGAGGATTCCAATCCAAAAATTTTTTCAATCATTAAATTTTGCTTTTACTGATCCTAGACTCTTTGTATTTTTTTTTTTTTTTAATTTTTATCTAAACATAAAGAAAAACATGGGAAAACATGCCTGGTCATGGAGTAGACTGCTTCTGATAGTAAAGCCTTAAGATGCTAACAGTCTTCATTTTACTAAAAAATGCTTCTCCATTTTGAATATATAAGCACTGGGGAGCAACACTGAATTTACATTAGAGGGCAGAAGACCTATAATTATTCTCTAAGGATACTGTGGTTCTGAAGATACTGTGGTTCTGAGAAATGTTTCCAAAATAGGCATTTTCATGACAGGTCTCTGCAGGATTTTTTAGAATGCTTGACACTCTCCTAAATCCCAGAGGATGTGGTTTTTTGCTAGGTCTAAGCCACTCATTCAGTGACAAAATAGCTTACCTTCAGACAATTAAAATACAAAGTAAGGTAATTAATTGAAAGCAAGGAAAGTCTAGCTGGGTTTTGCATTTATGTAGAAAAGCTATGCCTTTTTCCTAGTTATATTATAGGACTTCTGTTCATGTTTAAAGTGAGACAAAAGGTACAATGAAGTATATGCCTAAACTGTTTCAGT
Source organism: Pezoporus flaviventris (assembly GCF_033815535.1). Taxonomy (NCBI): domain Eukaryota; kingdom Metazoa; phylum Chordata; class Aves; order Psittaciformes; family Psittacidae; genus Pezoporus; species Pezoporus flaviventris. The sequence continues at coordinate 96,755,168 of NW_026892555.1, forward strand.
GCCATGGTCTTTAGCACTAGCCATTCTCTTAATCTGGAGTATTCACAGCACTTAGTGGGAGTAAGAGTTTCTATGTATCTGAAGAGGAACAAGGAGGAGATTTCCTGAAGGAGGAAATTTATTTAATTCAATTTATGCTAAAAATTCCCTGCAGATTAGGTAAGTGATTTAGCAAACTTCATTTTCTGGAAAGCACAGCAGGAAAAGTAATCCTTAGGCTTATGCAGTGTTGGTAAAAACATCCTTACTTTTTATTTATTCTGGTCCAGATTGACCAGTATGTCTGCCAAATGTACATCCTGCTGTGGATTAATATGCTTTGGTTAACTAGACATTTATTATATATATTTTTTTATAAAAAGTATGCATAAAATCCAAGCTCTTAAGTTAAAAATATTCTGCAATATTCTTAAGAATTATATGGGCTGTAAGACTTAGCACTTAGCCTTGTAGGACAGAAGCAACATTAATGTTTGTGCATAAATGGCTACTCACCTCAGGGCCTTCTTCACCAGAAGCTCCGTCTTCCCCTGGTGACCCAGGAGGTCCTACACCTGAATCGGGTGCGGGCTTTCCTGGAAGACCAGGACGTCCGGGAGGCCCTGGTGGCCCAGGAGGACCCTTGAAAAATCAGTATCATTGTTAGAAATGACCCTAGCCAGGTTCATTTGTATATATATGGAAGAGGAAAAGTTCACACAGACTATTCAGATCCATAAAACTATCAGCTTGAGTTACCATCCACTTTCTGCTTCATTAAGAACCAATTTTATATTCACAGATACACACTTCACCTAGGGCACATTGACCTCCTCCATCCTTGCTCTCTGAACTATGCCACCTCACCTTATGGCATGCACAGCAAGCAGGAAGACAAAAACCAAAAAATTCTGTCTCGGCTCTCCTTAGTTCAGTACAGACCTTAGAGATACACCAGTGATCGACCTAATGTTAAACTTAACCCTGAGCACATGGAAACGGTTAGTTTTTTCTGTTTATTTCAAAGGGTTTCGCAATGCTATTGCTGCAGCACTGAGGATGTGTATTCATGGTCAAGATCTCACTGTGCTAAGTGCTGTAAAAATGGCATTTGCTCCAAACATCTATCCTGTGTAGACACGAGCATTTAAATTTAATAAAGTGAATGAAATATGTTACTTGAGGAGAAATAGTATGTTTACAAATACTCCTTCTCATGTGCAAGTTCATCCTTGTTACTGATTGTATTAGCAGGCAAACGTGGACAGTTTGAAATTTTGGGGCATGGAACTCCTTCCCAGGGACAGAAGTCTGGCATCCCATGTTACACAGCCCAGAGAACCTCACTCAGGAACATGTACATGAAAATCTTTCTAACATGCACTAAGCCAAAGCATCCCTCTGTACTACCCAGCCTTCATGTGACAGTGTTAAAATTCTTCACAAGGGCAAGGATACAACGACGTTCTAATTGCCATTAAAATGGATCAACAGTGGAAGTTGTAGTGTAAAATTAATACTTAATTTTTAGAACAGTTATTATAAATTAAAGGAAGCAAAGAACAGTGTAATTCCCATCTCTCTCCTCTTTACTGTCTTCTCAGAATCAGATTAAAAGCATGTTCTCATTTTAAAAAGTCCTCTTGCTTTTACTTCTTTGTTGTCCTCTTTCTCATACTTCCTCACTCACATACACTTAGGCCTTTTCAGATCTTGAAATGAAACCCTACAAAGCATTTTTGTATGCTGTGAATTAAGTATGTACAAAATTTGCATTGTGAAATGGACCTTCTACAGTCTGGATGAGGAAAGAAAACCTCTTTATTATGCTAATGAGAAATAAACATCAATATATACTTACTCTTAAAATCTCGGTTTCTCCATCAATGTCTCCTGAACCCGATTCTTCAGGTTCCAGTCTATTCTGAAATTAGGAGAATTCCATTTTAAAATACTGCTTCTAAAGTTGCAAATGAAAATATCACTTGACAATTACAGCAAATACAATTATAGTCAATATCCCTGCAGCAGACTGTCATAAACTGTGGAAATTCTAATACAAAAAAAAACATTTCAGCCCTGTTTCTGGTGTTTCGTACCATCGCGATGTCCAAGTGAAGATCAGTAACAAGTGGTTTCCTTCAGACATCAGTACTGGGATTGATCATGTTTAATATCTTTGTTGACAACATGGACAGTGGGATTGAGTGATCTTCAGCAAGTTTGGCGATGATACCGAGCTGTGTGGTGCTCCCTGCCTAAACAAGTGGCCACTGTTTCCTAGATTGTGCCTCTTAGGTCAAAACCCAAATTCTAAGATTCCTACAACTTGAACCTAAAGAGGCAGTTTATAAAGGGAAATTAATAAAGCATTTTCTAAAATATTTTGTTAGAAAAAAGTTTGGGTTTAGTATTGCAATCTAGTTGTACTCATCTATAAGACAATTTCATAGACTCAAGCTTTTTCAGCTTTCAACAATCTTCCTATATTGTGGAACCTATAGTGAAAACTATACGCAGCATACATACTGTCAAAATTTTTTTTTAAAACCTCCAAAGAAAAAAGTATTATTCATGGTAAATTTGCCATCCTGCAGTTTCTCAGCATAGTATATATAGCAAAGTGAAACGAAGTCCAGTTATCCATTTTTATAGAGCTTGCTATGAAAGTTTCATAGAACTCATGATTTCAAAACTAAAAGATTAAACTAAGATGTGCAACAAACTTGGCTGTTGAAGTAAGACTTTTTTACATGCGAGTTCCACCACATTTAAAATGAAATGTCATCTCATATAAAAGTAAATTCATTACAGATTCCCGTTGCAAGTTCTTGATGAATTCCATAGCTGTGTATGCTTTGTAAACTACAGTCCAAAATGCACAGAGAACTAGTACCCAAATCAGTTATAATAGCACCAAAGCTAATGTTTCAAAAGCCCCTGTGTAAGGGATGCATTCCGTGACTGCACTGAGACTTCCTTCACTCGAGAATAAGAAGTCTTGAATCTTGCTATCATCACAGACAACAGGAGAGTAAAGGTGGTGCAGGACCTGGTGTTCACTGCTACATTTAAAGAAGTAGCCTTTGGGCAAGAAAAGCTGTTGGATTGGAGGACTTTGTCCTAGTGATCTGAAGCTGTCTTCAAGTCAGGATCAGTGGATGCTAAATGGTGCAGGCCTTCATAACACTGCTACTCTACTTCAATGCTGCAAAACCAGATTGGTACAGTTTAGCAGACCCTAGATCAGGGAAGCACATAATCCAGTTTGTTCATGAAGTATGTTATAAGCTATCTTGTTAAATACTCACAATACCCAGTGTGACAGATAGTTTTGTTTAAAAGTCCACTACAGGACTTCACTGCTGTTAGTGATGGGCTGTGTCTACATGTAAAATAAGGTCCCGCACCATGAACTGAAAATTCTTTTTAAGCTGCATATACATGTATCCTCATGGAAACAGTGGGAAAGTTCCTAGCACAGAAAAGAGATGAAGCTGAAACATATTCTTTAACACTGCCGAAGTACTGAACATTCAATATGTAAATACTGTCACCATGCTGGTATGTGTTGTAGTAGTTAATGACAGCAAATGTAAGTGACTGTCAAACCATTTCTGTGTTCAGCAAAGGGAAGAAATGAATAATTCAGATTTATAATGTTTTTTAAGGAATTTTTGGTCTGTTGTTCTCACATATATTATTGATCTTGCCTAGGAGAGCACACACATCGACTGGATTTCTAAAATATGAATATTGGGTGTTTACGTAAATAACATTACACATTAACCAGCCATTTATTTGCACTTCTCCATGAGTGTTTTAGAAAACATGATTATCTCTGTAGCAGTCAGGCTACTTTCCCAAAGGAAACGTCCTACTTAGTTCTGGATTCCTCTGTGGTAAACTGAGCTCAATGACAGAGAGTCCCAAATACTCACTAATCCTCTGGAAGAAGCAGATGGTCCGGCAGGTCCTGGTGGGCCAGGGGGTCCTGGCAATCCCTCGCCAGGATCACCCTAAAAGGGGAATGAAGATAAAGCAACAAGGTTTTAATCATGTAAACGAAGAGCAGGATTTTTCAGCACTGGCTGCAGCCTGTGTGGATTTCTAGTCACAAGAAATAACAAATGTGTCTGCTTTGATGCTATGAGCAGAGTTGAACTTTGTTAATTTCTAAGACAAGCTCCCAAGAAACATGATCTTTGTATTGGCAAAGGAAGAAAGGACTTTGCCCTTTCTGGCTTCTGCAATGATTTTGCAAATGTGCAAGCAGCATTAACAGTGTTAGACAGTATAAATATCTTGTCACAATGTTTTACTGTTGGTCTTGCACTTTTAAGGTACATTTTAGGCCCGTCCCTCCATAAATAAGTAAGTAGAAAGTGTGTTCACACCACGGTACTCAATAAGTAGTTTCTTCATGTCACTGGCACCATCTGTAATACTTTCTCCAATACCACCATGTCATGATTATTCCATGTGTTGACCTTTATCGACTGCCAAGACAACAAAAAATCCTGTTCAGAACTGTGCCATTTTCCCTCATAATTACTACCATCTCTTCTACTTTGGCTTTCTTACATCACCCCTAACCTTTTGCTGAAGCTAGTATGAAGGGCTTCTTCTTAAGATATTTACAACTTCTATTGAATTTTCTGCTCAACTCCAGCATTTTTCACTCAAGTCAGGACTGATGTTCTGTCTCAACTGTTTTAATCTAATTTGGAAGTATTTTATTATGTATCTTTTCATTCTCAACCGTCTATGTGCCTTTTTCAGGAGAATTCACTATGCAATATTTGGCCTTTGTATTTTAAACTCTTTTGGGAGAAAGGTGCATCTGCATCCCCTGAAATGGGAGCAACGGGTTCATAAGTAGCTGGCAGAGCAAAACATTATGACTGCTTATTATTTATGTTGGCACACAGGATCATAGGATTGGCACTCATTTAATTTCATTTTTTGAAGTCTTGTATACCACTAAAAGTGATTGAGCCCGCTTTTTACCTAATACATCTGTTGGAGGGAATGCCAGGAGAAAATGCAGTGCCTTCTTCTCCCTCCCTAGCTGTCTCACATTTCTTGCCTTTGGCATTCAATAACCACAGTTCACCATACTGATGAGTTCCTCAATGTGCATTTTAGACATTCTTCCTACATGGTGATCCTGTTTTCAGGAAAGACGTACATTTAGAGGCAAAGAAAGAGTGATGTAACTGCTCAATTCCCGAAGCTTCTCTCAACACTGGGAATGAAAAACTCAGCTTTCCCTCTACCAATGCTTTCACATAGCACAGATTGTTGCCCTCCATATTGACACTGCAGAGCTGTAAGGTGTGACCTCTTTCTCACTTTGCACCAGGAGCAGAGAAAACAGTGAAAACAGACTGTTTTCACTGAGCTTTCTTAACAGGGTAGAAGTCATAGAGACATAACTAACACTGTTAGCCAGCCTCTACTGATCTATGCTTTACCCTCTGACCTGCAAATTTGTCATCTGGACTTATTAGCACTTTATGTTCTCTAAATGCGTATGTCCAGTTCATAGCAGGAAACACTGAGTTTTCCCTGCCTCTTGATCACTTGCCCTTTACACTTGAGAATTCATTAGATAAATGTATTCATTAATTTCTTTGTTCCCTGTGGCTTTGTCAAACGGTTTCTATAGTGATACTTTAGTCATATTCACAGAGAATGTGTTTAGTTAATTTCGGGTTATTTTCACTGTCTGCCAGCATGCTCATTTACAGATACTTTTCATTCATTTTAACATATCCTTTGCTTTTTTTTTTTTTCAGTGAATATTACATTAGCTCCTGCTAGAATTTTGTGCTTGTTTTCATGCAATTTCTTCCAAATGTGTGTACTACAAGGAAGAAAAATCCCTCCCATTTAGATCACAGTCATGTCTTGGAAGCTTAATTGTATCCATTTCCAAAGACCATATCATCTCGCTGTATCTCTGTCATCCTCCCTGACAAATCCCTGACAAAAACCTGCAAAAACTTAGGTTATAAATGAAGGCCCACTGGAGAGCCATTAGAAGTTGATTCTCCTTGGAGCAGCAGGCCTGCAGTCTTCCCTTGGATCAGGACACTATCCAAAATAACTCCTTGATGTTGAGAGCCCTCCCTTTTTAAGTGAGCGATTGCACATTTTGGATCATTTGCCGTAAATTTTAAGAATCAGAAGTGGTAGTGACAAATCCATAGAATAATTTAAATTGGAAGTGACCTTCAAAGGTCATCAAGTCCAACCCCCCTGCTATGAGCAGACACATCTTCAACTAGATCGAGTTGCTCTTACACGTGACATCCAAAATGAGTAGCTGATGTTGGTGGAGCTTTAACTGAATTTGAACAATAATTTTCATTTAGCCTCAATTTATTGGTTCCTTGACAACAAGGACCACAGTGAAAAAGTGACAGGCCAGGTCCCCACTCTGCACTAACACGTAGCACCCCATTCATTCTCACCTTTCCATTTTCAATTAGAAGAACCAGAAACGGGCAGGTGGATCTTGCTACTGTTCCTCAAATTTAAGTATTATTATGCTGAAAAAGAACTGACTGTCTTTAGAGAGCATAACTGGTTTGAATTTTTTTGTGTGCACACATCACCTCTTTAAGCTTTGCTCACCCCACTAACATAACAGGTCCTAGGAAATCACACTGACCAGGGTGTGTGTCTTCTTGGCTGTCCTGCTTTCTGCTGCAGGAATTGGGTCTGCTAAAATATAACCAAGAAAAAGCTCTGCATATGAAGCTGTCAGTGTTCCTTAGTTCTTTTCAGTATGTTGATTTTTTTTTTTTAGTACGTTTACTACACCTCTTTGAAGTATCTCTTGAAAATATTAATCCTGTTTTAATAATGGAAAATAAAGTTTAAGATGTCTTTATTAAAATTGCCACCTAAGTTATCAGGAATAAATTACAGGAGTCTTTTGCTTCCAGATATTAGCTCACTGTGGCTAAGCTGCTTCTCCTGCTGCCAAAACATTCTTCTTCTGATGCCTATTCTAATCAATAAAGTAAAGCTGGGGACTATTCTTTAGCCCTGAGGTCAGGTAGAACAAACTGGCTGTGTTTATAGAGTACTTAGGTACCTGACCCCGGGTGTCCTTTCAGCTATGTTTAAAGCTAATATTTTGAGTATGGGGTTTTGGTGCAATTTTCATGAAATAACATGAGAACTATACTGCAACTCATCCGCATGATGAGTATTTCAAAGTTAAAAGCCTGCTGGAATAGCACTGCGGCGGAGCATTTACAGTGACAGAGACAACCCGTGCACAGGGTCTTCTTGTAGCATACTGGGAACAGTTAACAAACAATGCTACACATGGGCAGTGCTGAGGCATTATGAAGCCTGAATTGGCTTGGTAAACGCACGAAACAAGTTATTAACTTAGCACTTGGACTTACTGGCTGAATGCCAATTTTTGTGTACAACATGTGCTTTAATGGTAGATTAATCCATTATCAATCACTTTATCCTGGAAGTGATACAAGTTTTTACTTCAGATGGTTTAACTCTTATTTTCATTATGTTAATTTCATAAGAGTAATATGATCATATTGCCTCTGTTAAATCACTTAGCCAGTGGAGTAAGTTGCACAGAGAAGTTGTATATAGCAATCGACTTTATTAAGTGTTACGTATATATTCCTTAGTTCCCCTGTGAAAGCTCAACTTTTTCTACAGCTGAAGTTTATTCATGTTCTTGAAAAATCCTTATGGTTTCTATTATGGCTACCCTTCATGCAGATTCATGAGTGAATAGCAGGATGTTTGAATTCTTCCTGTGATTCCCTATTAATATTATTCTTTCTCTCAAACTGTACCAAATTATCACTTGTCCAAGCATAAATGGGATCTGATTGATTGTTGGTTATTAACAGGACACATACCTTTTCTCCTTTTAGGCCTGCTTTTCCTTTCAGACCTGGCAAGCCCTGAAGTCCATTTTTGCCCTAAAAGAAAGTAATTTTTTAAATTAGACATTATTGTTTATGCAGGTTGAAGAGACTGTGCAGAGGCTGGACATAAGGGTGCTAGATTCTAACTCTTGTTTTGCACAGTGGGAGGAGATAGGGGACCTTCACCTTTGCAGCCGGCAGTGCGCAAAATGTGCTTCACCAAATCTGCTTTGCCCACAACAAAGCGGCAGCGAAGCCTGTTTGGAGGATACAGATGGAAAGACTTGGCAGTCTTCATTTGGATTTGACAGGTGAACCAGACAGATCTGATGACAAATATTTTGAAAACGATAATGCTCCACTAGAACAAATCGGGACAGGTGTCTGAAAAGTCCTCTTCAAATTTTCTGTCTCTCAGCCATTTACTTATCTAAGAGATAAGAAACTCTTCATTTATTCTGAAGTTGCTGAGTATGCTTTCAGCAGGTGAATTCTGGGCTAGAATTCCTCTTCCCTAACAACTTCCAAATTATGGGAAAATGGTCACTTGGAAGAAGCCTACTTTTAATTTCATACAGAAGTGATGGTCAAAAGAGAGTATTTGCCACTACTGCGAACTGCTGCCCTGAGTGCATCAAATCATATCATTGGCATTAGCCTGTTCCCACCTTCTACTGAAATCCTTTTTGCCTTGACCCACCTGAATATATCCAGCTCCTACCAAGTAGAATGCTTCATGACAGGGAATGTGTGGTACTACATAGCAATTTTAGCATATTTTCCATTCTAAACCTCACTAGTCAAATTAATCCCAAATAACCTTTCTATATATGTTCACCTTTTCTACCCTTAACACACACGCCCTTCCTATAGAGGCTGATCATTGGCTAGAAACTTCCACTAGCTTGAAAGTCAGTGCTATTATAAAGTGGTGCTATTTGTAATTCAGTTAGGACACAGATGCATGAAGTGACAGCAACAGGAAAGAGTAAGGAAACAAAGAAGCCAGGTAGTCAAGCGTCTGCAGGGGACAGATGCACAAACAGCAGCTGAGACATTTATAGAATATGAATTTGTTATTGTGTGGGTTGCTGGGCAATACTTCACTGTGGAGGATGCATATACAATCTGTCAGCAGCTTGCGGTAAACTGACATACGAATGGGAGTCACCTGGAGAGGGGTGGAAGGAGCATTATAGGAAGATGACAGCAAATGTGAAAGAAGAAAGGGTAAAATAGAGGACTGCAGGGACAGGAAAGTGCAGTTGAATTACTGCATAAGACTTGAGGGCTGAGAGGTACATCTGGAAAGTTAACAGCAGCTGAGGTTAGGAGCATGCAATACGGCAACATGTGTGTCTGAAGAGTCAATGAAGAACATTGTTTTTGGCCTGGAAGAGGTCTGGGTCTGAGTTTGCCCTTTTTTTTTGAAGTTCCTGTCTGAAACCAAGCCAGACTCACCAGATCTGGACTCTTGCAGAGCTGCTTATAGCATGCCATGTCTCTTTCTTTGTAACTGGGAAATCATAAATTTCTCTTAGAAACCTGGGTCCCCCTCTCTAGGCAACCTGAGGAAGTCAACTGCAGCACCAGAGCTGCCATCTAAAGAGAGGACATGAAGAAAGCACTTTGCTGCTTAAGCTTCCATGTAGCTGAGTCTCTGATAAAAAATGTTTTGTTTTGTTTTCTTCAGTTAACCAAATATGCATGAAAGAGTACTTACGGGTAACCCGTTTTTGCCAGGAGTGCCCTAAAATAAAACATCCTTGTTAGACAAGTAGATAAATCATTGTAACAAAGAAGCAACAAAAGAGAAAAACAATGAACTATAGCTTGATGTGTCATGTAGTAACAAAACAAACCAGAACCGTAAGAAATACTATCTCACAGTGTGATCTGTTTTTCACCTCTGTTTAGAATGATACAGATTTATAATTCTATATGATTTAGCATTATAGAATTATCATGGAATCGTAGAATGGTTTGAGTTGGAAGGGACCTGCAAAGGTCGTCTAGTCCAATCCCCTTGCATATCCATGTTTTACTGTATACATCTTGTGCTGATGGTTCAGAAAGCTATGACATATGAAACATCCTGGATATACAGAAGCTACTGAAGGAGGCTTGAGAGTTCTGAAGCCCAGTAGCTTTGAACATGTTCAAATATGACAGCTGGGAGGGTGGTGCAGTACTGCAAAAGCTGCCCAAAGAGCACTTCTCTATGAATATTAGCACATCAGCTGTTTGCCTTGTGCTTTCTGATGATTGTCTCTCATCAACACTTCTATAGCTGCTGAGACATCTGCAAAGCAGATACGACACTTCTTGATTTGATTTGGTGGCTCTAAAACCCCATCTTGTAGAAGTAAGACACTGTGTATGAAGTTGTGAAGTTTCAGCCCTTTATGCATGTGTGATGAGCGACCCTTTCTAAAATACATGAATTCTTTCAATAGACAGAAAATACTCACGGGCTGACCATGTTGTCCAAGTTTCCCTGGAGGTCCAGGAGGTCCTTGATCTTTTTTCTCCACATCTTCTCCTGGCATTCCTGGAGATCCTGCCTGACCTCTCTGGACCTGCACAATACAATGTGAAATATGAAAAATGTGTTGCATTGCTTTTCCCATTTTTTTCCTTTCTTCCCTCTCTCCTAGAGCTCCTGCTTTGTTCAATGCAATCAGAAACCTGTTAGGCACCATACAGATAACATACTCCATTCAGCAAAGGCAGTCCACATTAGAGATCATTCATGCAAGTTTAAATAAATTGCTCACTGAGATGGAAAAAAACAAGAGCTGGTTACCCACATGCAAGTGATCATGGTCTAACTTCAGATCTGCACAGATCTGCAGAGTCTGAATCAATAATGTAGGTTTGAAAAAGACCAGTTTCACAAACTCAGTCTGGGAAAAAAAATCGTGAATGTTAAAAATGAATGTTTAGGAATGCTTTAAACAAGTACCCTGAGATCTACAACTCTAACAAAAGAGTTTTATATATCCATTTTGGTTAAAAAAGAAAGTTATAGAAGAGGAACTGAGGAAACTGATAGCAAAGAGTAAAAATGGACAACCAGCAAGAGCAAAAATTGTCTAAGGAACAAAATAAACCTTTTCAGTTGCGAAGCTCAGACTCTAATACATACTTAAATTAAAATCCAGTATAGATGATGGATCATTTAAGTCACCGTTGTATCATATCTTGAAACAAGCACTAGGATTTGCTCACATTTTACAGCAGCAATGAAATATTTTGAGTTTCTTTAGTAACTAATGAAGCTAGGAGGCATGCAATACAGTGAATATCCAAGCGTCAGGTAGGATGACAGCTTTCAGCAAAGGAGATATTAACTGATTTTTTAAGGATCTTATTGGGTTTTGTTTCTAGGAAAGTTCCCAGAGACTAGAGGTTATTAAATCTATTACCATTACAGATCTTTTTTCCCATCTGAAAAAATGTTAGAAGAGAACATAGATAACTAAGATATGTGTAAGATCATAAGCTGAGTGAGATAACAGGATTGTTGATATAGGTCGATCCTGAAAGAAATTCCTGCTTGGACACTTACAAGACAGCCTATCCAGGATTTCTGGAAGGCATCTCTGACAGATGAAAGATGTCCAGATACAGCCTTTTCTAGAGTACTGCTAAAAAAGTGTGCTGGCAGCCTAGAGAAGCTGGGCATGGCTGTAAACAACATTTATTCATATAACTGCTCTGATACAGACATGAGTAATACAAGAATGTCAAACAATTTTGCTGACTTGCTTCAACTTTGCTCCTTTATAAGGCCATCTACTAGGAGTAAAAAGGTTGTTCAGTCTAATATTTTATTAATCAAAATATCTTTTTACTGTGAATGCCAGGAAAGCTGTTGGTTGCTTCTTCAGTGGATTTATTTTTTCCTCTCTAGGTGTTAAATGTGTGCAGCTGTCAGTAGTGAGCATACCCTGCTTCTTAAAGAAATAACTAGGAGTTGCAGATACTTCTCCAGTGCAATCCAGGAGGTCTTTCCCTTGTCAAGACATGGAATATAGGATCAGCCTCTTGGATGGTAACTTGAGTAAGGTTTGGTTTATAAAGAGATAATTTGCACAAACTATGCATTTTAAGATAGTCTGTGGGCAACTAGGAAATCCATTGATACACATTTTAGACATGGATTCCTCCAGAGTTTAGCGTGTTTTAGAGTTTAACTTCTGTTTGGACCACCTGATAATGAAGCACTGTGATAATGAACTGCTTTTATGCACTTGGTACTTCACACAGAAGCACTTAGTGAGCACTCAAAGGGCCTAATTTTAAATCTGTTTATATACCACTTTCACCTGCAAGGCATTTACTAAGACCAAGCTGCCTGCTTTTAAGGTACAAAAACCATGGGCTTTTAAGGCAAGGATTTATGTTGGTTATTTTATGTGTTTCTCAGTTTCTTAAATGCAAAATAAAGAAATGCAAAACTGAAAGAACAATTTTGGTTTGTTAGTCAAAAATCTCAAGCCCATCTCAATGGTTATAGATCCCAACTTCTGCATAGCGTCTGCATTATTGTCTGATGTCATGAAAGGGCATTCAAGAATTTAAAAAGTTGCTTCTGTTTGGCATGCTTCTAAGATGGACTAGATAAAGGTACCACCTCAGAAAAGCACTTAAAATTCATATGTTTTCTTGCTCTTGGAACAAAAATATAAGGCATATTATGAACCCATTATACAGACCTCCTCTCTGCTTACTCCTGGCAAAGTACTATCACCAGAGCCATCTTCTTCTCTTAAGGTTTTCTGTGTTACAGTGGTGGACTCATTGTTGCCTTGTTCAGTTTCCATGACAGCTGAATCTAAATAGAATAATCACTTATTAATGAGAGACAGAGCAAAATAAACCAGCCCAGAGCTATCTATCAGAGCACAGATCCTGCAAGTTGATTGAAAAAAAAGAAATTTTTTTGATTATGTCCAAAATATATTCCAAATATTAGTATTAGTCATCTAATAACTCTGAAAATTTTAGAAGGAAAAGAAAAAAAAGAAAAAAAGTGAGAATAAAATTATAAAACAGACGTTTATTTTAAGAACAAAGACTGTATTGCATCATCTTATTTGACTCAAGCTCCAGTCTAATGGTTGCCTATTTTTCATCTCTGTAACAATAAAAATAAGAGTACAACAGGTACTATCCGAAGTATGTATAAAATTCAAACAGGAACATTGTCTTTGGACTTTTTACAATAACTAGTTCTACTTTCTGTTTTCTAGGAATGTTCTGAAATTGCCTTACTCAGAGCATTATTCCGTGCTCTTATTGCCTTGCATGTTTAACTACAATGACTGAGATAAGCACCTAAATGGAGTGAAAAATGGGGGATGTGTTGGCTAGTAGTGGTTGTTGCTACCACTTAACTGTTTCTGCTATTAACAAATTGCAGCCTAACAGACTGCAGTTTCAAAGACCAAATGTTTGATGTGCCGGTTCTTTTCTAACACAAAGGATGTCCAAAACCATAGGATTTTTGATTCCTGTCATCACCCAAAATATAGCACTGGCTTTTCGTACACAGGGAAATGCCAGACTCAGATCTAGAATGTAAATGACCACCCTCCACCCCCCAAAGAAAATGAAGTAGTGCCTTGCTCTTTAACTGCTGCTTCAGAGATTTCTTCTGATCTGTGATTTCCGGAGAAATCATTTTCTTCCAAATAAGACAATATAGTTGGGGGGGCTTCCACTGGCTCAGCTGACGTATCTTCAGGCTAAAGAAAACCATAAAATCCCAAAGAACTGTTTAGACAACAGGTTTATCACATATTTTAAAGCAAGAATCTGTAGATTACCTTGCTCAAAGCATAGTAATCACAACTACTACATTTATGAAGCAAAACAGAAATCCATATCTGTCCCACTTAATATCTTGCCATTATCTGTCCTTACTGTTCTACTGCCCTTAGAAATATTATCTGTCATTGCTATCATAAAACCTGAAGTTTATTGATGGCCAATTATACACCCTCCTTCATTACCAAGTTTCTAATTTATTTTGTCTTCTATTTCATTTTTCCTCTTCACACTACACATCTAGTCAAGTTCTTGAGGAAACCTAGCACAGTACTTTTGAACTCCTCTTTTCCAAACCAAGTCATGTACACCTGTCAAACACATAGAGAGGGAATAACTCACAAGGAATATAATGTTATCACTTCAAGTCTAAGAGCCTAGAGCTGGCTAGTACCCACCCTTCCCCATGCTGTCTGTGGGTGGGCAAGAGGCAGACATTTAAATAATCTGGTATCAGCTGCATGCAGGAATGCAAAAAGCTTACTCCCTACCAGGGTTAGAGGCCTGGTCAAGTGCTGTCCCAGTGTAATCACATCATGCAAACCTGCATTTGCCATCTAAATAAGATTTAGAAGTGGTTATGTTGTCATGGTAACCCTGAACAGATTTAGTGGACCAAGCATCCTGGGGTTGAACCGTATTATGATCTAAAAATTGGCATTTAAGGCTTGTTGAAACAGTTACTATTTATTGACATGTTGATACGGCCTTTTGAATAATCTATTATATACTGTAATCATTTTCTGTGACATTTTTCCTTCTGGGCATTGATTCTAGCCTGATTATGGAATTCAAGTTAATCATAAGCAACTTCTAGGTCTTCTGAAGCAGGCATGACATCGATGTATTACCATGACATTGTCAGATCTTGAAATAACATTTTTGGCATCCAAGACTGATTGTATATATTTGGAAAATCAAAGGAAAATGTCACATTTTTACTCCCTGGGAGTGGTATGTCATGATAAACAATAGCTGTTACACTTTCAGGTCTCTGTTCATGTAAATCATTTTTTAGTAATCTAACAATAACACTTATTGAAACAAATTTTCTACCTTTTTTACTCTGCAGCAGTGAATGATATGCTGAGAATCAACATTCTTATGTGCTGGTTTTGGCTGAGATAGAGTTTTTTCCTTATAAGAGTTAGTATGAGGCTATGTTTTGGGAATTTCAGCTGAGCACAAAAAGTAAGAGAGAATATGATGTGATAGGAATCTCTAAAAGCACAAATGTTGTGGTGAGAAAAGAGCAATTATTTACTCTGTGCTCCAGTAGAGTAACATCCAAATGAGAGCTGCAGTTAACATGCGTAGAAGGGCAAGAAAAAGATGATAGTCCTTCACAAACATTAAATAAGCTAAGGAACCCTGCAGCAGGAAGATGAGGATGGTAAAATTCCCTTGGGTTAAAAAAAACAAAGCATGAAATTCAAGGGCAAAAAACTCAGCAGAGGTCCACCAAACACAGATACGCTCCTGGCTCAAGCATTTGTTGAGATGTAAATTGTTCCAGAGTAAAAGAGTATTCCCAGTAAGTGCCATATTTATGTTCCTAATCTGTTGTTATACTCTTCCTAAAGTACTGGCTGTTGAGTTGTCAAAAATACCAGATTTTTGATCTGGCAAGGTGCAATCATTCTTATGGCTGGGTGCCTGTTTTTCTCATAGGTGCCTTTGGAACTAGCCACATACAAAAAAACTAGTGACAAAATCCAGACCTCATGATCCAAAAAAATAATATTAAGCCAGAAATGTAAAGCAAATAAATAAATTTACCGTTATAGGGAGATGAGAAGGTGCAAGGATTTCTTGTGTCTCCGAAACACCTCCAACTTCTTGAATGCTGCCATTGCCACTGTTGTCTCCTGAAGCCTGTGCAAAACCCAGTCATGATAGCAAGTTCATAAAAGTCAGAAAAAAAAATATTATCTCCAAGGAATCAACTACTTCAATGCAGATTATTTCTTTTCAGTTGGCGAAGCCTTAGTGTCATTACAATGTTAACTTATTTCAGTTCTTACAACGTTTCATGAGTCACCCTTCGGAAAAATAAGTCATAGTTAATTTTCTGAAAGGCATTACAGAAAAAAGAAAACAATTCTTTTTGAGTGTGGTCAAAAAAAGAGATTCACAAACACAGTTTTACACATGATATTATGTTCTCAAGAAGAAATACTATGTTCAATCTTATGGAAAATGTTTAATAGCAAATTAATTTGAAATCTCTGAGGCACTGAGGAGAACTAATATAAGAATACTCACGTAAGGATCATCGTCTTCACAGTGATCTTCAGTAGCCCTTGGGTCAGATTTGATTGTCAGATGTTGAATTGAGCCCTACATGAAACAACAAAAACAGTTCAAGGAAGTAATATTTGAAGTAGGACGTGTGAAGTGGAGGGGTTGTGTGTGTGGAGGGGTGGGAATTAAACAAGTCAACAAAAAAACCCAGACTCAGTTCTGATTTGCTTGGAAAATGATGTGAAGCATAAATTATTATGATAATAAACTCAGTTAAAAGAAATTTAAATATATTCTTATGGTTTTCTTTTGCAAAACGTATAAAAAAATTGAAGTTGCCAGAATAAAATGGCTATCATGTCCCAACGACAATACAATTGCTATGCTGTATTATTAGTGCCCCACCTGAAAGATCTAGTTCTACATTATGTTCTATAGTCTGCAAAGAACTGTCTGCTTTTTCTAGTTAAGAAGTGCATTGCAGGTCTAAAAATGGCATGTGAAAACCCCTGAAAATGAACATGAATGATGGAAAAAGAAAATACCTGTAAGTGATGGAGTGGGTCAGGGAGAAGCCAGCTTAAAGCTTTTCAAAGCAGAAAGAAAGGAGATGTATTTTGTGATAACAAATGTTACTTTTTTTCAGAGTTCAGATTATATTTCTCAATTTGACATGCTGAAAGTGCAGCAACAATTTAATTTTAAACATTTAAGTCTTGTTTCTTAGATTACACAGACTCAGAGTGTCATAAGAAACTCGTGAGGGATGTTTTCCTTCTTATGAGGTCTTACAGAGTTAGGCATGGTGCACACGTAGTATGGAAAGATGAATATTCAAATCAAGAGCCATCATACTTACACATGTGACACGCTTGTTCCTGTTTTGCTGACTGTATATTTTGTTTCTGTGGTTTTATATTTTCTGTAGAAAAGAGCCTGAAGAAGCTGACAAATTTCATCTTTATCTCTAGACAGACACAGAATACTTCTCTGTCCATTGACTCCTCTTCAAGGAGCTAGAACCATGAATTACACCATATAAAAATATCTCGGTTATGCTCTGTCTGCTGAGTAACTACCACAGTCACACAGCATATGTGCTCACTCTAAGACATAGAAAGCGTGAGTCTTGGTAAGGAAAACTGCAACAGCTGGGGAAGTGGGAAAAACCTTGCTGTTAATGCCACCAAAAAATGCAAAATCCAGATGAGGGGAAGGTGCCATTTATCTACACTGCTATGTCTGACTTTTCTCTCTCTTTCCCCTCTGCAGCAGTCTTCTCTCCTTGTCCTAAAAATACTGAGGAATTAGAAGCAAGGAAGTACTTTTAAAGCAACATTTCTGATAGCTTCTAGAATATTTCAGAAATTAGCAAAATCTGAGATTCTATCTTTAATGATCCTCTACTTTATGTATGTTTAAAGACCATGAAATTCATGCAGTTCAGGCATCCTGAGTTTGCAGAGAATCTGAGATAACAGCTCAGTTGAACTGAACCGTCTCAAAATTTAGTAATGGGCAACTCAGGCCTTGAACAATGACAGACTAACAGAACAGTTCATTGAAAAATTATACATGAAAAGAGGCACAACCAGACACTTAGGCAGTGTCTTGGAAGTGATTCTGTGATTATACAGTATGAGCAGATTGCATTTGGAGAACAGATTTTTCCTCTTGCTCTAAAGTGTGGCTCTGGGTGATGAAGGAAATAAAATGGAGAGCTCTACTGTTTCCCCAGTGCTGCTGCTAGCCAACTACTCCAACCAGAAAAGTCATGGCCAAGTTTGCCATAGTAGGAATGGTAGATAGTAGGTATTGGATTCCGCCTCCAAGTCTTGTGCCGGCTGCTTCTTTCCCTGTTAAGGCCAGTTTGCAGAAACTGGCTTCATCACTGTTTCAGCTGTATTTGGTTGTTTTCTGGTTTCTACTTTTCTTTTCAAGCACCAGGGATAGAGTTTCTTTTTGTTGCCATAAAATCTGAATGACATAAACCATTATGTCATTTCCTGTCTAGCAAACAGAGCTTTAGACACATGAATTCCCATTAACTGGAGTAAACCAGTAACTGACATTCATTCAGAGCCATTTGTACTATCTGCTATGAATTGTTTCTATTTTGGGCAATTGACGCAAACAATTCTTGTCATACAAACAGAGCTTGAGGAGGAACAAACCATTTGTTTTTTCTACCCAAAATCAGATGTGACATATAATAAATGAAGAAATAAAGGCACACGACGTAGAGTACACCTCCTAGTTAACAGTGTTGAAGCAACCAGAATACTAGCTGAAATTTATGTATACTCACTATAGCATACAGACAGCCTATTTCAGTGGAAATGCCCTAGAGTATAATCTACCATGCATTCTTCTCACTGTACTTACAGACTTATTGGTGATAGTCTCAGCAGCTGATCATTGCATGTTTTCCTGGTGGGGTACCAAGGTGGGTCTCATTTTCTTGAACGTTTCTAATTCCTACTTACTAATCATATATTCCCAATACTCCAGTCATCCCATCTGTCCAAGAAAGGTAGTGCCAGCAGCCAGGTTTTCTGAACAACCCCTTCTACCACTTACTTGCTGTGAATCAATATGCTCCTGTAATTCTAGGTGATTAGACTAGTCAGATAAATGATAAAAGTGCACTATTCTTGCTGCTTACCAGATGAAGCTCACAACCTGCCAGCACACCTGAACTTTTCAAAGAACATACTTTTCTCTAAAGGGAAGGATCCTCTCAGTTTTTTATGCTGCTTTACTAACTTAGGGGAGAAGATATTATTCTCACAAAATACTGTAAAGTTTTGAAGTACAAGAGAAGTACAAAAACAATATAGAAAAAGTGTGACATTTCCCTTTCATTTGACTATAAGTCAATCTCATACATACTGACAACTTTCACATTTCCATATGGAAGCTTAGTGGCTGAGAATTCCAGTGGGGATGCAGCAGGAAGGATGTCTGCATTCAAGCTAGAAGGCTTGGGAGCCTTGTAGTAGTGTTTTTGGTCCTTTCTGTTTTTCTAAAGCACTTGGTAAGCTTCAAGTAATATATAAAATGTAGAAATACAACTTTATCTTCTAAGTATCTTTATCTTTGACGACATCATTCTCTTCCTGATGTTGAATGTGAAGTAAATATACCTAGCGCATAAGCGTTTAAAATACAGACTTTCTACTAAGGTATTATTCTTACAAGTTAAACAAATGGACACTCTGAAATCAGCCCTTCATGAAAAGGCCATATAAATTTATGTGATATATTTTCTGTGAAAATCCTAGTATTCGAACTGAGCATTGAACTTAATATCTGGACTATAAACTTCTGAGGTTCTACAAACATTTGCGTTTAAACCAGAGCTTGTATATCTGCACTGCCTGAACTCTGGCCAGGTAAATAAAATACAAGCTACATAATTTGTAATCTCATTTGTGATATAGCCATTGTAAGCAGACTTTCTTGGGTAGAGTACATGCATGAAACACTGAAGAATGCAAATTTATCAGGCGCTACTTACTGTGAACTTTTCCAATCCTGTGGCTCCCGCATTACCAACAAATATCCCAGATCCAGATTCAAATACCAAGGCTCGATCTGATCTTTGAAACTGAACTCTCTGGTATTCTTCACAGTCCA
Source organism: Pezoporus flaviventris (assembly GCF_033815535.1). Taxonomy (NCBI): domain Eukaryota; kingdom Metazoa; phylum Chordata; class Aves; order Psittaciformes; family Psittacidae; genus Pezoporus; species Pezoporus flaviventris. The sequence goes on from NW_026892555.1 coordinate 96,774,787, forward strand.
TGAACAAAGCAACATCCTTGCCCTGAACAGTCACTGTAAACCTATTCCACTTGTTAGTCATGACTGGTACTTTAAATGAAGCAGCCTCTCGGGAGATATGGGAACCAGGCTCTGTGTAGTACATAATTATTCTCTGGGTGTTGTCATCAACTGGTGAAATTCTCATTCCCAGGTAAATAGTTTTCTGGAAGGCATCTGTTATTGCAAATAACACTCCTCCACGATCACTGTTTGGTTTCACTGTATTGACGACAGCAAAATCTCTATAGAAAGGTGATGGTATAATGGCACTTGTCAATCGACCGATGTTAGCATCTGGACCAAAGCTGTAAGCTGGAAACCCTCCATAGCCAGTGACAAAGTAGACAGAAGGAGGAAGAGGAACTCCTATTAATTCAGTGAGGTCAAGATGTCCTTTTGAGCCTCGTTCTGTAAAGTGTGTAGAAAAAAAAACATGTTAGTTAATGTGTGAGAAACATTCTTTATTCTTGAGGCGCTCAGCCCATTTAATATAAATGATTTAAGAAAGGCCTTAAAAACTGTAATGCAGTCTTATAACACTATTAACATATTTCTAATACTTTAGGCCCCAGTTCAGTCAGTGATTAAACACACCTAGCTAAATACACATGTAATTCTTTGTCCTTTAACTAACCAAGGTTACTCCTATACTAAAGAAAAGTGCATGTAAAATTTGGTGAAGTTGATCGGTAACAAGTAGTTCCTGCTTCAGCTGTCCACAAATTACAAAAAGTGCTGAATGTGTTTGCAAAGTGAATTCAGTGAAGACTGAGCAATCTTTTGCTTTCTCAAAGAAAGATCCTTTATCCTCACAAACTGAGAAGGCAGTAAGAGTTCTCTACAAAAAGCATGAGAGGGTTTCACAAATACAGGATAAAAATTACAGTGGATTTACTTTAGCCCTTGCAGTTACCTGCTTCTACAACACAGCTCCGCTGAAACTGAGAGCCTTTCCTCCCTCTACAATCTCCTCTAATCTTACATTCTTAAGTTTCTCAGTTTAGCTAAATGAGTTAAGTTTCTCATTTTATCTAAAAGTCTCAATTCTTCTTACTGGTGTACATTTTCATCCTTTCCAAAATATTTATGTTACTCAGAAGCAAACAAAGTGCTAAGGTGTAGCTACATCATGTAAAAATATAATCACTCATAAACTGTGGTTTGTGACTAAGTAACTGCTGGCTTTTTCAGCAAACATGAGAAAAGATCTTCATGATTCAAGAACGTCAGATTTTTACGTCACTTTCTTATGAACTGCAACCTAGCCCCTCTCTACATTCTTTGCTGAAAATCTTCAGATCCTGGTAAAAGAGAGGATATATTTGGAACCACTGTTTTTCATTTCCTTTCTTTATCTACTTCACACACCAGTCTCCCATGGTTCTTAGATTAACTCCATCAGACAAAAAACTAGTGTGGAAAGAGGCCTTGTGGTAGAATGAGTACAGATGAGTACGCATGAGGCACTGCCCAGAGGCACTTCCTTGTGATATCTCTTTATGAGGAAAGTTCCATAAAATGGTGTCCCTAGACAGCATTAAGCAAAGTTATCTCGCTCAATGGTCACTTAATTTTCAACCCAGCACAGGGAGAACTGATGCCACCTGTGATAATTTAACACTGCAGACATTTACAGGGTACAGGAGCTAAACACAGTCCATCTTTTATATCAGGGCAACAGACAGCAGAGTCAGTCCCCCAATCTTTTTTTCTGAATAAGTACTTACAGAAGCTGAAAACGAGTTCCCAGTCTGCCTGAATATAAGCAGTGAAGAGACACATGAAACTGGCTCCTAGCCCAGCCTACCTGTAAAGGACTAAGTCATCCTCAGATTCTGATGCATTTCACCTTCAGAAGAGCTACATTTTGGAAGCAGCCTGTACACTCTGGTCACGGCATGAGCTGGGATTTCCTGGTTGCATATAAAACCGTGGGATGTATACATGCAATACCAACCCAGAATACCTCAAGTTCTTCCTCATGTGCATAGGCTTATTTCTGCTTCTAATACCTGTAGTACTCCCTTTCCTGCCCTAGGATGTGCTAAAGGATAGTTCCAAAGTGCATGTGTTTATATTACCTGGCCACTTCAGGCATGATAATTTGCCACCAAGAAGGAGAAACTACATAAATAATTTCACAGCTCTCACCACATCTTCTTCTCCTTAAGATACTAATGTGCCACTCCCATGTCATGAGGTTTTGGGTTTCAAGAATATAACAGGATGGGTGCCTATTACATGCTTATTTGGAGAGTCTTATTTAAAGCATTATAGCTTTTATGGAGCCTTTATAAGTCTCCATAAAAGGAGAAAATGATCTTGATATGAGGAAAATTGTACTGCCAATACTTCACTTTGCCTACAGTCTAATGTCCCAAGGGACACAATGACCTTCCTCCAGGCTGGTGATTCGAAACAAAACTGGTAAAAAAAAAAAAATAAAAATTACTGTAGATAATAATGTCAAAGTTATTAGTTAAAACATGACTTTTAATCTTTCTTCCCTGATTTGTAAGCATTCCCAAGTCCTTCATAATGTATATATTTGTGTAGTGTAGATTGATGAAGTATCTTTCAATTTTTAAACTTAATTACCATAACTGTAATAGTTATATAGGCTGAATATATCCAGTTGGGGCAGTAATGGAAAAGGAGTGACAGTCCATATTAATACCACAAAGTGGACTCAAAAACTTTATACCTAATTAAAATCAGGAAAAATAAATGAATCTTGCACTTGACTCTGAAACCTGGCAAGCTGGTTCTGAAGAACAGCTAGAGAGAGGTTCTTCAGCTGAAATATACCTTTGTTATTCATTATTTATATGCAGTACTATAATGGGCTATGTGTTGCAAAGTGTTTTTTACTGTCCTAGTGATTTTGCAAAGAAATGGTAAATTATTCTCCCTGTGCCAAAGTTGTTACAGTCCAGTTGAAATCAGTTCTAATCTGTAATCCTCTCTGTACTTGAGCCAAGTCTGATGTTTTGCCTGATAGATTTTGCCCCTTCCTAATAGCTTAAAAAATCAATTTTTTTTTTTTTAATTTTTTTTTCCTGGCCAAACAAAGCTAATATTTTTTTGATTGTGACTCTAATATTGAGTCATACTTTATATTCACACCCACATACATGTACAGGAACCTCAGCTACAAACAAAATGCGTAAGCAATTACTTAAATTTAAAAAAATAAGACAAATAGTAAGATTGAAGAAGAATATAGGAGCTGTACACAGATACCAAACCTAATTCCAAAGAGCCGTGGCAAAAGGGACCTAGAAAGAAGACAGAGAATATTTAAGGTGGCCAGCAGCCAGCTTATCAGACTTGCATAGCAGGGTGCATCCCAGGAGTGAATCTAATTAATAGAACTGTAGTTTCCCACTTCCTATTCTCAAAGGAAGATTTCATAAATACAAAAAAGCCCATTAATTCTCCTCACACACTATGTGGAGCTGCAGTGTATGTACAGTTTCCTAGTCACACACCAAACAATAAAATGCAGAGCTCAAAACTCTTGCTCTTTTAGCATAGGTTCTAAGACAAATGAAACATGTTTTTAAAAGGTGGCAGCAGAAGACAGTAAGAACAATCAGTATTTGAGTAAAATGAGCCAGAAGGCTCAGCAAATATCTGAACTTCAGTGAGACTGGAGTAGAAGCTTGCATCTATCCCCTATAGAAAAGCAAACAAGAAGCTTCTAGCCAAATTCTGGGCTTACAACTTATCCCAACTCTTAATGGATTTATGAGGATGTATAGTTACAGTTAAGAGCAGACTTACAGCCACAGGTTTTGCTCCCATTCAATTATCTCTGATAAATTAATGTCCCCTTGATGCAGTTATGTTAGAACAAAAATGCCCTCTTATTCCCTTAAATCAATGGGTAAACACTATGCTATTTTAAGTACCTTTAAAGCCAGCAGAACACTATGTTGCACCAGTATAATTTTATTTCAAACATGTACTGCTACTAAGCCACTGGATATCGGGAGCATCCAGAATTCATCACATTCATGTCCATGTTTCCTGGACCTGGGGCACTGGAAGGTATAGCACAGAAACACCTTCAATATTATCTATGTTTTATCTCAAAAAATAAAGTAGTGGAATAGCATAAATTGGGATGGTATTTTTATCATTCTGGAGCTATAAGCTGTGCTATGTTCTGCATTTATTAACATTTGTTATTGTACTTTATAGTCAGAATTGTTACAGCATTTGCGGACAGGTGGATAGTCTCACAGAGGCGCTTGAGGAACTAGCTGTGAAGTATCAGTGTGTTGTAAATCAATATTTAGGTTATTTCAAGACTGCAGATGACAGTACTGAAGGTTTTTTCTTCTTTTAATTATATTTTTTCATGTAATTACCTCACTGCTTCAGTACTGAAAATAGTGAAGCTGTAAAAACAACAAACCGCTATTCGGTATTGGAAGATATTCTGTTTTCCTAATTGTGTCTTAATGAAGCAATCAGTAACAGTGAAAGATCATGAATCTTAAAATGGACTGGAAAAAACAGACAAAGCTCTTTAGAAATAGGCAGGAGGTCCTCCTAGAATATATTGGTATAGACAGTTGGAGCATTTTCTTCTGGATGCCTAAGGAAACCTCAGAAGCTATTTTTAGTGGTGTTGCACAGCCAAAAGTGAGGCTGCAGTCAGTAGGAACTGTGATACTTACTGACATGTAAAATGAGGCCCGACATTCTTTTGTGCAAACCATTTTCCAACACTTTTTGCCAACAGCTGGTTTTACATCATTATCATTCTGCCCTGTTCTGGACAAAAATATATGTAGTTTATGTACCTAAATATAGTTCGTTAAATATGAATCTATATTGCACAAAATGGTCCTTTTTGTCCCCATCATGTCTTGTTTGAGAAACTTTATTTCATCACAGTGCTTTCAAGCAAATCAACAAAAAAAATTTGTCTTACATATAAGCTATATTTTTCAGGTTTTCTGATCTAATACTGGACTAATTATTGTTTCATTTGTTGCTTGTTTGGAAGATTTTCCATATACATTTTTGTGCACATTGTTTTTTGTATAGAAACCCAAGGTCTTTTGATATGTATTATACTCAATGAACTATTCTCCTTTCATTAAAAAAATCAGCATTTAAAACACATTGTCCTGGTTTAGCTGGGATAGAGTTGATTTTCTTCATAGTAGCTGGTGCAGTGCTGTGTTTTGGCTTTAATCTGAGAGCAATGCTGATAACACACTGATGTTTTAGTTGTTGCTTAGTAGCACTTATCTTGACCAAGGACTTTTCAGTCTCTCATGCTCTGCCAGCGCGGAGGGGCACAAGAAGCTGGGAGGGAGCAGACAGGACACCTGACCCAAACTAGCCAAAGGGATATTCCTTTGAACAAACAAGAGGAATTAGAGATGTGTGCATGTCTAAGGGGGTATGATATAACAGGCATCACAGAAACATGGTGGGATGGCTCCTATGACTGGAGTGTTGGAATGGAAGGTTACAGGCTCTTTAGAAAAGACAGGCCTGGCAGGCGGGGAGGGGGAGTTGCCCTTTATGTTAGGGATAGGCTGGAGAGTATGGAACTCTGTCTGGGGACAGGTGAGCAGTTAACAGAGAGTTTGTGGGTCAGGGTTAAAGGGAATATAGCTATGGGAGACATTACTGTGGGGATCTGTTACAGACCGCCTGCTCAAGGAGAACCTGCGGATGAAGCACTCCATAGACAGATAGGAAAAGCCTCACGCTCACAGGGCCTTGTTCTCATGGGTGACTTCAACCACCCTGACATCTGTTGGAAGGACGGTACGGCCCGGCACAAGCAGTCCAGGAGGTTCCTCAGTTGTGTAGAAGACAACTTCCTTCTGCAAGTAACAGAGGAGCCGACAAGGAGAGGTGCCGTGCTTGACCTTGTGCTCGCCAACAGGGAAGGGCTCGTTGGAAATGTGACTCTCCAGGGCAGCCTTGGATGCAGCGATCATGAGATGCTTGAATTTGAGATCCTCAGGACAGTGAGAAGAGTGTGCAGCAAGTTCACTACCCTGGACTTCAAAAGAGCAGACTTTGGCCTCTTCAGGAGCCTGCTTAGTAAGGTTCCAGGGGATACAGCCCTAGAGGGCAGAGGGGCCCAAGACTGTTGGTTGATATTCAAGGATCACCTGCTGCAAGCTCAGGAGTGTTGTATCCCAACCAGAAGGAAGTGCAGCAGCAGGGCCAGGAGACCTCCTTGGATGGATAAGGAGCTCCTGAGGAAAATTCAATTGAAAAAAGAGGCTTATAATAAGTGGAAGCAAGGACAGGTGGCATGGGAAGAGTACAGGGTTGTTGTCTGAGAAGCTAGGGACCAGGTAAGGAAAGCTAAGGCTCAGTTAGAATTAAACTTAGCTAGAGGTATTAAAGATACCAGGAAGGGATTCTACAGGTACATAGAAAATAAAAAACAGACTAGGGAGAAGGTAGGCCCCCTCAGGAAGCTATCGGGAGAACTGGCTACATAGGATTTGGAGAAGGCTGAGGTTCTGAATGACTTCTTTGCTCGGTCTTCACTGACAAATGCTCTGACAGAACCACCCAAGTCTTGGAAGGCAGACGCAGGGATTGTGAGAATGAAGACCTTGCACCCACTGTAGGAGAGGAACTGGTTCGAGACCATCTTAAAAATCTGAACGTGCACAAGTCCGTGGGTCCTGATGAGATCCATCCGCAGGTCCTGAAGGAGCTGGCAAATGAAGTTGCTAAGCCCCTGTCCATCATATTTGAGAAATCATGGCAGTCAGGTGAAGTGCCCGCCAACTGGAAAAAGGGAAATATAACCCCCATTTTCAAGAAGGGGAAAACAGATGACCTGGGGAATTACTGATCAGTCAGTCTCACCTCTGTGCCTGGCAAAATCTTGGAGCAGATTCTCCTGGAAGGCATGCTAAGGCACATGAACAACAACAAGGTGCTTGGTGACAGCCAGCATGGCTTCACTAAGGGGAAATCCTGCCTGACCAATTTGATGGCCTTCTATGATGGGACTACAGAACTGATGGACAGGGGTAGAGCAGTTGATGTCATCTACCTGGACTTGTGCAAAGCGTTCGACACTGTCCCACACGACATCCTTGTCTCTAAATTGGAGAGACACCAATCTGATGGATGGAACACTCGGTGGATAAAGAACTGGCTGGATGGCCACATGCAAAGAGTTGTGGTCAATGGCTCAATGCCTGGCTGGAGACCAGTAACGAGTGGTGTCCCTCAGGGATCGGTATTGGGGTGAGTCTTGTTCAACATCTTTGTTGCTGAAATGGACAGTGGGATTGAGTGTGCCCTCAGCAAGTTTGCCGATGACACCAAGCTGTGTGGTTCGGTTGATACCCTGGAGGGAAGGAATGCCATCCAGAGGGACCTTGACACACTTGTGAGGTGGGCTGATACCAACCTCATGAGGTTTAACCATGACAAGTGCAAGGTCCTGCACCTGGGTCGGAGCAATCCCAGGCACAGCTACAGGTTGGGCAGAGAAGAGATTCAGAGCAGCCCTGTGGAGAAGGACTTGGGGGTGTTGCTTGATGAGAAAATGAGCATGAGCCAGCTGCAGTGTGTGCTTGCAGCCCAGAAAGCCAACTGTATCCTGGGCTGCATCAAAAGGAGCATGACCAGCAGGTCAAAGGAGGTTATCCTGCCCCTCTACTCTGCTCTTGTGAGACCTCACCTGGAGTATTGTGTGCAGTTCTGATGTCCTCAACAGAAAAAGGACATGGAACTGTTGGAACAAGTCCAGAGAAGGGCCACGAGGATGATCAGGGGACTGGAGCACCTCCCGTATGAAGACAGGCTGAGAAAGTTGGGGCTGTTCAGCCTGGAGAAGAGAAGACTGCGTGGAGACCTCATAGCAGCCTTCCAGTATCTGAAGGGGGCCTATAGGGATGCTGGAGAGGGACTCTTCATTAGGGACTCCAGTGACAGGACAAGGGGTAACGGGTTAAAACTTAAACAGGGGAAGTTTAGGTTGGGTATAAGGAGGAAGTTCTTTACTGTTAGGGTGGTGAGGCACTGGAATGGGTTGCCCAGGGAGATTGAGAATGCTCCATCCCTGGCAGTGTTCAAGGCCAGGTTGGACCAGGCCTTGGGTGATATGATTTAGCGTAAGGTGTCCCTGCCCATGGCAGGGGGGCTGGAACTAGATGATCTTAAGGTCCTTTCCAACCCTAACGATTCTATGATTCTATGATTCTATTCAGCCATAATCCTGGACAAACAGTATCTGCAGCAGGAGAGTAGGAGAGAAGGAGAATTAGCTGGAAGAGAAGCACAAAGGCTTGGGGTGCTATGCTAGTAACTATCAGGAAGAATACAGAAATAGGCTGGGTGGAAGGGAACAGAGCCCTGGGGTGAATTAGAGAGACAAGTGCAGCAGAACTTGAACTGCTGAAGGGTGGTTGGAGGCTCAGAAGGGACAGGGCTTGTGACAAGCAATAGCTCATCTTAGGTGCTGGCCTGAAAAGGGGTTCAGCACAAAGTGATAGAACAAAACCTCATATGAAAGTGTAAGTTTGAGCAACTTTAGTATTTCTTTAGAAATACAGAACCCTATCCCAATGACTTTCCCCTGACAAAGTCAGCACTGAAATGGGTTTTGTGCAGTTCTTGCATTCAGAACAATGCAAAGATGCTATCGCGTCCTGCCTTGTTCAGGTAGGGCAGGTGTGCATGAGGGGGAAAGTACAGGCTTCCAGGACAACTGCCCACCTAAAGATAATTGAACAAAGTTTACCTGTATAAGTATTGCAGAGTCTGTATTGAATACTGCAGCTGTCCAATAGTATGCACCTGTGGCAAGGTTGGACAGCGGCTTTATGAAATTAAGGTTTTGTGTGGTGTAAATATGTAAACTATGACGCGGACAATATCGTTGCCAGCAGGAGGGACAAGTAGCCTTTAACGATTGCAGGAGAGCAGGAGCTTTTGCATTTTACCGCTAGGCGACAGCAGAGCACTTAATAAATCAGATGGAGCTTTGGTTTAGGCATGAGCATTGCTGATGATTCACCAGTGTCAGCGTCTGCTGGGTGCTTTCTTTTACCACGTCTAAACTAGCATATGTTTTAATTTCCATTGCGTTTATAACAAAACAGATGTGAATTATCACCCTGTTCTTTTTCTTTCACAATGACCTTGGAAATCTGACAAAGTACATTAAACAAGTCTGCTGTGTGTTTTCTTGGGAAAAAAAAAAGAATACATCGCTGTTCTTGTTTTCTCTTTCACTGTCTCTTTTTTAATCTCGAATTTTAAGGCAGAAAATTCTTGCAAGGGCATTGCCAACACCCTCATTTCCAAAAATATGTATTTCTAAGATGATGAGGGCAGTTCTCTTAAAGTACTGGGAGAAACATCTGACACTTTCCTAGATTTAACAGTTGTACACGTCAGGAGAGAGTCTCTGCCCAAATGTGGAAAAACGGACACCTATTTAAAGACACTGACATAGTCTGGCACACTGACCTGAATATAAATTCTCATCCCATATAAAGAGATTTTAATGGGAAGCTAGGATAAAGAACACTTAATCAGCAGCTCCTGGAGTTGCTCCTGCTCTTTGCTAGCACCTGTCTCCACTACAAGGTTCTGTCCTTGGACCAGGGGCATAAGAAGGATATGAGCAGATGGGAATTGTGGGTTTACAATTCCTCTGTGAAAATCAGAAACCTTCACCCAGAAATGTTCCTTCCCTCCTCACACCTACCACACCATATCTCTTAGCTCAGCCAAGTGATCTGAACACTGTCATCTCTCTATACTTCCCAGGAGTAATTTAGCGTGCCTTTCCACTTGACCCTGTGAATGACCAAGGATCTTCTTTCCTGTAAGAAAATCTTGCTCCAGATCATCACCACCACCAGTCAGTGCTTCTGTAAGAAGACAGATATCATGCTCCCTTCTCATACCACTTTCACAACATCTGTTTCATCAAAGCATTAGGAGTCAGCATCTAGTGAGGCTTGACTTCAGGCCAAATTTGTATGCTCTGTGCAGTTTGATCTTGCAAGCAGAGCCTCAAGCCTACCCAAGTATGCAAGGGCAAGCACTGTCCCAGACAGGGCTGGAAAGACAGCCAACAAGGAGTCTTTGAGTGGGACATGAGAGAAACAAAAAAAAATTCAGTATTTCTGTAACTTCTACCTTGTGGCATGGTCTCCATATGATGGAGGCTAATACATCTACAGGCCATCATCAGGGATTTAAGCAAAGCTTTATTGTGAGATCTTCTACTAACCTGAGAGTGGAAAATCACTTAATTCCAGATCATATGAGATCAAAACAGAAATCTAAGAATATTGCAATAACTCGGCTTTGGTTTGGTTGTTTTGGTTTGGGGTTTTTGAGCGTTTTGCTTTGGTTTTGGTGTTTTTTTTTTTGTTTTGGTTTTTTTTTTTTTTTTTGTTAGTTGGGTTTTTGGGGGTTTTGTTTTGTTTGGTTTTTTTTTCTTTTTTGGTTGGTTTTGTGGTTTTTGTGGTTTTTGTATGTGTGTTTTCTATTGTTAAAATTAAGGGCTGTGGATCTATTAAGGTGATGAAAATAAAAGGGTTTTCTATGCATCTTTGGCTCTTACAAGGCACCTTGAAACATGGTGGACTGTATTCCTCTCTCAGATGACTATGCTACCCATTCTTTTATGTAAAGAACAAAAATTGATATTTTATTACTGAAGTTTTACTTTCAAGTCCTTGGGAGGACTTGTGTTGTATTCCAGGATCACCTCTTTCATAAATGTCTTCCAGTTTATGCACCTGATATTTATTATTATTTTTCATCCTGTTAAGTATATTGTCATATATTCTTTACACTATTGGATTTAGTAGCTAATGCATTTGATACTATAAAAAGCTGGAATTCAGAGAAGTTGAAAAATAATTGTAAGGTAGATGGTATGGGAACAGTGTAATCTAAAAATGTCTTGTATTGGACATTAACGTTTCATACAGCTCAATGCTTTTATAGCATGAATGCTCCAGTAAAATTGTAGGGGAAAAAAAATCCAACCAACGTAATCCTACTTCTTCCATCTTCCTTTTCCCAAGAATTTCATTTCCCAAGAGCTACATTACACTACTTTTATATCTTACTGTAAATCACATATGCTTTTATTATGATCATGGCTTTTTGTTTTTTTTTCCATTTCCCCAGTGAATACACTGAATGAATTAAACAAAATATCTTAAAAATGTCATTCCTGGTACAAAAAGTTCTATGTTAAAACCCTGGCTAAAGTCCTAAGTGAAAGACCTTCTTGTTTTAAACTGACTCATTAGTATAAATGATCGTGTCCCACAGCACACTGTTAATGGAAGTCTAGGGCCAGACAAAGATTTCACAGTCAGTAACAGGGCAGGCAAGTACATTTCCAAAAGCACACTCTGCTACTGTGGTAAATTCAACCAAAGACCAGTAGGGCCAGACGCATGGAAAGCTGTTTTAGATACACTTCCGTCAAAAAGATTGAAACATCTTGTTGATTACATCATATTTTTTCTCTAATTATCAACACTAATTTTCTAAATGCTATGCAACTTCACCTGCTACAGTCCTTGTGCTGAAACTTAAAAGTCTAAGAAAGCTGGGACAGAAATACACGTCTTGTTCAAGGGCTACTTTTCACCTCAGGACAGTTTTCTTCCAGTAATTCACAGAATTATTGAATCATAAAATTGTAGAATGGTTCGGGTTGGAAAGGACCTTAAGATCATTGAGTTCCAACCCGCCTGCCATAGGTAGAGACACCTCATACTAGACCATGTCACCCAAGATTCTGTCCAACCTGGCCTTGAACACTGCAAGGGATGGAGCATTCACCACTTGTTAGGGCAATCCTTATATCTAGCCTAAACTTTCCCTGTTTAAGTTTAAATCCATTGCCCATTGTCCTATCACTGCAGTCCCCAACAAAAGAGCACAGAAGAAAAGCACTTTCATCTTGCTTACAAAGTCATTTGGAGTTTTTGCCAATTTACTTTCATTTTCTCCTGACACTTCAGGTGAAACTTAGAAAAAAAATATCTGTAGAAGAGTGTCTTAACTCTATAGCAGGAGAACATCCATTATAACCTGCTGTGTGTGGAGAAGGAGCTGGCTGGCCATTTTCACCTTTAACCCAGTGTCAGAAAAATTCAACTATTCACCTGAATACAAAAGCTGCTGCAGGCAGCAGAACTGCTGAAAACTCATTTTGACCACAGTTTTTGCTTGTGATTGGATTCTGTTGTCAGGAAAAGGCAAGTAGTCACTAAAGCTTTTCCAGCATTTAAAAAATGTTACGAAAACTTGTTGCTTCTCCAAACAGTCTCTCTCTTAGTGGAGGCAGAAATATCATTTCCCACCCTTACTCTGTTCCTGTTCCATGAGACTTGTAAGAACTTAATGTCTGTCAGTCTTCTGTGTCTTTGTCAATTTTGGTACATGCAAGCTCAAATTCAAAGCACACTCAGAAACTGTTGCAGACACGTGCTGCTATTATACATGGCTTGTTTCCTTGTGAAACCATGTTAAACTCAATGCATCACTGTGATACATGCTTACAACTCTTCTCTTGAATGTAAATACAGCAGGCTCTTTCTTCAGCTCAGTGGAGTAACGGCTTTTACTACTCACAGACCACAAATTTCCCACTGTGGACCTCACACATGATCTTATGCAACAGTAAACTAAGTAAAACCAGCTTTAGCTGCACAACTTCGTAAACAAATATTTTGCAAAGCACCTATTAAGGGAGTTGTTACTTCATTAAGAAGAACATAGAAGTTTTCTTTAAAAGAAAAAATGAAATAAAAATTAAACCTACTTTCGCAGCATAACATACATTGATGGGATGCTGGATATAGATACTTCAGACTTTGCACCCCACTCATATAGATGCTGTAATTCAGTGTAGTGACTTTCAACTGGCTTCAGATGTGCACAGCCACACACATTATCCATGTTTCAAAGACTTTCTTCATAACCAGAAATACTACAAGTTTAGAATAAATCCTCAGGTAGAAATCATACTGGCCTTACTGCTAACTCTTTCAGCTCCAAAAAAGCCAATATACTCATGACAAGTTCTAAAAATAAGATTTATCACTATCTTTTTTGTTTGCTTGTCTTATTTTAATCCCACACTTTGAACTGAATTAATACTATGGAACAATAATAAACTGATTTTTTCAAAAAAGACTCCATGCAGAAAGTGTCAAGAAGTCAGATGCATTATTCCATGTAGCTGAAGACCAGAAGTCTTTCCTCACATCATAGCTGCATTTTCAGGCACACATTCCCCCTTCACTGCATCCTTATCTACCCCCACCACATGACCCAAAATGCAGTCTTACTCAGTGGTTTGAGAAACGTAGGAGAGATAAGACAACTTCTTCTCTGATTCAAAGATACACTTCTTTTACATTATTTCCAAGGAAATATGGCAGGAGCAACATGACAACATTAGAACAGCCACATGAATTAGATAACTCATCAGTGTAGTTCACTGTTTTAATCAGACTGTAGCATGTAAGTAAGACTTAAAATGTATACCAAAGCTTGAGTTATCTAGCTATGACAACATTGATAACTGTCTGGTGACTAAATCAGATAAACTATGTTGTTAGGTAGATCATAATTAACAGTAATATAACTGACTCAAGGTGAAATAGTAGATAATACATTTTCCAACATGCTGATATTCATTTTAACAGCTCTACTATTATGTTTAATCATTGAATTGATTCTTTCATCTCCGCAACTTAATGCTCTCAAGAGCAGATTTCTACTGCCTGCATACAACATGGATTATTCAAGAGATTATGTCTAGAATAACTGAATCGCCTATTGGATTTTATTGAGGATTTAAAGTTTTATGACTGAAGGAAAAAAAAAACCGACTTTTTTTTTTTAATGCAAAGAATTTATTATGTTTTACATGTGCATGGCAAAAAAAACACTTAATTTCCTCCAGAGTGTGTAAAGTATAGCAGAAGTCTTATTTTTGGTGAATATTACGTTTTTAGTTCACTTAAATGTTCCTTGAACCAAGAGCTGAAAGAAAGATAAAAAGATAAAAGTAGTAAACAGCACTTATATTGTTTGATACATCAGTTGAAAGTCTTTCCCAGATAAGTCTTAACTGCATGCTATACCAAACTTAAAGATTATTGCTGATTTGCGTCTGTATCCAATATTTACAAATCTATTTAAAGTATGTTGGCATGTTGGCTTCTGCTTTTAAAAACTTAGTTGACAAAAAAATACTGTACTTTTGGCTTAAATCTCAAAGGTTACTTTCTCAAAGCTATTATTGTGATGAGAAGAAGAGGTAATGTCCTTAGAAGTTATTGTATTTTGTTAATGCCCATTTGAATTGAATATTCAGAAAGTCAAAAAAAGAAACCCACATTACAAAAACAACAAACCACAAGGGTGTTGGCATTTTTTGGCTTTAATTATAGTCTTTTCTCTTTCTCTTCACTGTCTGAAACTTCATTTGTATTGTAAGACACTGTTTCCACCAATTTCACTGCTGATAAGTACAGATGTGTATTAATAGCACAACTATGTTGCATAAAATTTTGATTATGTCTGAACTAAAGCATGATGTGTCAGGCCTTCAACAGGAGTCTTCAGGTGATGGAAATTATAGCATTATGCAAGCTAAAGGCCAAGCTTTACAAGTTTAGAGCAGTGAGTTCTCCAGACCCTTTCAGTTCTCTGCTCTCGCCTACTTGTTCTTCTCTAGATGGAATGACTTTTCTCCCCCACCATGACATATATAGTCAAATATGACTTCATCCTTGTTCTGACTTTCTATAGCATCTTCTTGCCAAAAGCACTGGAAAGATGTGCCATCAAAAGCATTGATCTCTAGCTTCTGGAGGAATTTTTCAAACCCTAGGCTTCTTGAAAAATACAGGTAGTGCTGCAGCCTATTCCCTGAGAACATATCACAGCTTAGTCTTGTTCTGTGGCATATGCTGTGCAAACTACTGCCAGATCTGTGAACAGTCATGAGTTTGTGTAAGACCAACAGGCATCAAAGTTTCCAGTGCCTTCTGAATGTGTTGTCATTCTTGTCAACAAAAATGTCACAGTAATCTTCCAGACCCCTACGTCTCTCTCCCTCTTTCCCTATGCGCATTTTCACAGCTATCAAAAAAATTTAAAGTGAATAGAATCTAGTTATTACTTCTCCCTTGTCAGTCTTTGAAAAGAATATTAAGCTTGTATTTGTTTGTTTGTTCGTTTTACAAACTGGCCTAGTAATTTAATAGTAATACCCATGTACACTTTCCTGAGCATGCACCAATTAGTATGACTAATCTGAAATCAACAGTTATGGTCTATTCTTCTGGCCAAAGTATTTGAGAAATAAGCATATTCTATAGCTGAGTAGATTGTCCTCCTTGTACATGTGTATGCACGCATGCACACAACATATGACCATGAAGGGAGGATATAGCTTCAATTAAGATCACATTTTCAGCTTGACTTTTGTGTGAGAAACCTAGAAGTTGATGCATCTGGATATAGTCTTCCTAAAGTGGTTTATTAGAAATTGCACTGTGAAATCACAAATCTTCCACTGGAAAAGTGTATCTTAAGAAAAGACCATGTACCAGAAAATGTGGTTAATGAGAAAAGCAAGTAAAAAAATCCAAATCTGTCTCAGTCAGTCCTCCTTCAGAGTTAAAGGTTTGGTAGACCAACTTGGGCTGCTTAGAAAAAAAAGAGTAACTTCACTGTTTTTTCCACTGGCATCCAGCAAGTCATAAAAGTCTTGCCAACAAAAAACTCAACATAGAATCATAGAATGGTTTGGGTTGGAAAGGAACTTAAAATCATCAAGTTCCAACTCCCCTGCCATGGGAAGGGACAACTCACACTAGACCAGATCACTCAAAGCCCTGTCAGTCCTGGCCTTGAACACTGCAAGGGATGGAGCATTTACCACTCCTCTGGACAACATGTTTCAGAACCTCACCACTCTCACAGTAAAGAACTTCTTCCTTATAGCTAACATAAACTTTCCCTGTGCAAGTTTGAACCCATTATTCCTTGTCGTGTTGCTGCAGTCCCCGATGAAAAGTCCCTCTCTGGCATCCTTGCAGGCCCCCTTCAGATACTGGAAGGCTGCTATGAGGTCTCCACGCAGCCTTCTCTTCTCCAGGCTGAACAGCCCCAACTTCCTCAGCCTGTCTTCATACGGGAGGTGCTCCAGCCCCCTGATCATCCTTGTGGCCCTCCTCTGGATTTGTTCCAACAGCTCCATGTCCTTCTTATGTTGAGGACATGTTTAGGTTCATCCCCTGAAAGCTGAACATTAGGATTTCCGGTGGCACTCACTGAGGTTTGATCTTCTTTTTACATGCTATTCTATATGTAAAATGCAGCAGTAGTAAAGCACATTCAAGTAACAGCAGAACCACACTGAAATAGGTTAAACTTGAAACAGTTCTGAAAACTGTGGAGGAAAGTTTGGTTTTAAATTGGTTTCTTGGTTCTCAAAGTGCTGTAGTTGTTAGGAAAAAAAAAAAAAAGGTAGGGTAACTAATTTTCAGATGGGGTGAATTATGGTAGTTCTGCGGCTTTCAATACAGTTGTGACAATTTTATACAATATAGCAGCTACCTCCATTATCTAAATGGAGTCTCCCCAAATGGAGAAACATGGTTGATGGTAAAAACAAATTTAAAGTCATCAGTTATTTCATCAGCCTCTTCTTTAATCATCACCATCTTGTTTCAATGCTAAATATGTTCCATAGAAGCATAAATCACAATTTTACATGATCATTGCAGCTGAAAATAGACGCTTTAACCAGAAAATTGAAATTTAAGATACAGAGATTGAAAGTATTCATTTCCTCACACCATCCACAAGAACATTTCCATAAAAATTAACTTCTTTGTGAACCAGGTCAGTTCCCAGCTCTCTCTGGCAGCTGCATCGCTTGCTTTGGAATAGCACCAAGGAACTAGCTGATACAGCCTGTAGAGTCCTATGCGTGTGGAGTTATATTATTTTAAAGTAAGGAAAATAATCACAAAATTATCTTGGCTTTAGAATGCAACTCAGAACTTCAGACTCAACAGGGAAAGACATTTGTTTTGGATCTGATAGGATGTCTCTTTCTGCAACTGAAATTTTGTAGTTCTGTTTGTTACATGACCACAATAGCCAAAGTCATAATGTTATTAATGTACTTGGCTACACTGTCATATCTGGTATGTGAACATCTGCACTGTCCTGAAGTAACCTCACAAATTCTGATAAGCAAGAAAATAAAGACAGATTTTTTAAAAACCAGTCAGTAGATACCTAGAACTGTGTCCCAGAGGAGGGATCTTTGACAGTCTGAAAAGAAATCAGCAGAAAGATCCACATTCTGATTAGGAAGAAAAACAGTGTACAAAAGAAATACCAGCAATACCACCACTATCTTTAAACTCCCCTCTTGCTTTATAACTTATGGTATTAACTGCTATTAATCACCAGAAGTAATAGCTACTTAGTAATACAGTTCATGGTATCAGTCTGTTAATAATAAATAATCTAATAATGTATTTGAATTGCAACATAATATATGTAGTTTAAAAAGGGTAGGTGTTTTCACCATTGTCCTTCCTTTTGTCTCTTCCTTGCCTTCATAAACACACTTTGAGAAAGTGGTACCCGGGTCCACTGGTTTGGTCACAATGGTAAAACCTTCATATTGTGGCAAAGACTTACAAGCAAAGGAAAATGAGTTATAAACAGCAAACATATTTATAACTCTGTTATAAACAAACAGACAGATCTTCTTTTATAAATACATATTTTTTACATATATGTACACAGGTGTGCTTTCCACAGGAAATGTGGCTGAACAAAAGAGAGTTTGGGTCCCTTGAAGCCTCCAATTTCTGCAGCTATTAGAGGTAACTTTCTCAAAGGAGTTTCAAGGACCTGACACACAGAACCTTATTATTCTGATCTTATTAATGTATATAAATTTTTGAAGGGAGGGTGCAAAAAGGATGGAACCAGGCTCTTTTCACTGGTCCTTAGTGACTGGAAAAGAGGGAATGGGCAGAAACTGAAACATGGGAAACGCTCTGAGCATGAGGAAACACTTGTTCACTGTGAGGGTGGTTGAGCACTGGCACAGGCAGCTCAGGAGTTTTTTGTGTCTCCAACACGTAGAGATATTAAAAAACAGTTTAGACATGATCCTGGGCAAGAGGCTGTAGGTGGCCCAGCATAAGCAGGGAAGATGGATGAGATGATCTCATTCTGTGCTGCTGTGGTGCTGTGGTTCTGTGACTGACAGAGGATTACAACAGATTACCTTTACAGTTCCTTCACCCTTTACCTCTATCCAGAACCAATCCTAACAGCACAACTGTAGAACAGTTGTGCAAGTGTCTTGAAAAACAAAGAGAACAGCGAGTGTCCAAGCACAACATATTGCAGGAGAGGAGGTTAAATTCTTGAGAGACAAAAAGGGTAAAAAGAGGTCCAGATATATTAAGAATAATCTGTATATATTTGAAAGTATTGATGATTTGATTCTAAAGTATTTCTTTTTCCCATTTTTTTCCTATACCTTCATTTAATTTTTATTTTTTGTTCATGGTGAAGAGAACCACTGATTGACTTCCCACTTGGAAGTCTCATTCTGTTTTCAACAAAATAGACCGCTAAGGAGACAGTCTAAAAAACAAGGACTGAATAACTCCTGCTGTGCAAACTGCCGGAGTGCTCAGGTAGTTAACCATGATAGCAAGGTGGTGCACCAAAAACCTACAAGCCTGTACTCTGCTGAAGTATATATGTATATACACACACATATGCACACTTGACTTTTTTTAATTTAACTTATCAAGTTGTGAATTTCTAATGATAAAAATTTTCTTTCTGAGACTACATGATCCAAAATGTACAAGTATGAAAAATTCATTCAAATTATGCAACCGCTCTGGAATCCCCATAAACATTGAAACAGTATGTGGTAACAGATTTTTTTTCCCTTTTTCTGAACAAGAGCTGCTCAGTCTAGTTTTAAAGCAGTTGGTGAAGTGTTTGCTAACAGCGGGACCTTATATGCTGCTTGATCTAGCTTTGGCTATGTGGCAGCTACAGATATTTCAGACTGAAGACTGGGTATTTATTGGTCATTTATTTCCATTAAGACAAGTCTGAAATAAGGACTTGTGCTTAGTCCAGTAGCGGTACAGAATGAAAATACAAACCTAATTCTCCAGCATGCTCACTGTACCCAAATACAACAAGCAGCAAGGAGATGTGAAGCAAGCACTTCAAGTAGGAGTGGTTGTGGTTTACTCTTTTGAAGAAAAACAAACAGTAGGCAGAAGGCAGAGGAATAATATGCTGAAAAAAAAAACACATGCCTTCCACACTCAACTGCAAAAATAACATACTTCCCTTTGGAAATGCAAATTTATTTTACTGATGGGTCATTAGCTGCTAACAAGACTGTAACATTTACTACCATAGCCACTAATGAAATTTACTAACTGTGCCACTTTTGAGTGAAAAAAGAGACTTCATATAGTCCAGAGAAAGTTAGTTCAACTCGGGCTGCAAACACCCTATGAGCTCTGATTATTTTCATGCATCTATTTTGTGCTTGTTTTACATGTTTTTGTAATTCATGAAAACAACACAACAAAATTGTTATGATACACAAGTAATTCTATTAGGAGGTGCATTGATACATATTTTCCCATGTAAAATAAAACACACAGCTATGCCAAATGTCTTTAGATTATAATTCTAGCATAGTTTAACAACACAATAAATTTAGATTACAAGGTTCTGGAATTGTATAAAAATATCATCACAACCTAATGTTAAGGCAGCATTTTCTAGTTTAGCTTTGTATAGGCTGTCTTTACCATCTCCTAGGAACATGGTAGAATTGGGCCTTGAGCATTAATTTGAAATCTATGTGCTCCTGGACTGCCCTGCTCTGGATCAGATGCAGGCATACAGAAAAATGTTATCTGAAACAGTGAAACATCTTGCCTAACTGATATCAAACAAATATTTTTGCATGACTGGATAGTGCATAGATGAGCCATTAATGATTGTGGAACCACTTTGTTGTTTTGTTTTGTTTTGTTTAGTTTTCATTCAGAATTACTGAAGCAGAATACATTTCTATAGTTTATTACGGAAACTTGTTTTTTTAATTTTCAAAAATCCTTGGTGTCGTTTAGCACATTCGAAGATATTATCCCAGACCTTTATTTGATGATTTCTCAGCCATGTTTTAACTGAATGCTGCCATAAATTGGATATCTCCTGGAAAACACTTACTCTACTTCAAAAGGTACTGATTATACTATCATTCTCTTTCTCGTAACACAAAAAAAGTTCCTCCATCCATCTAATGGTTATTCAATGATGCAACTGAACAGACTGGACAATTTTTAAGCCAGTTTGGTGACCTTCTGTTAGTCCACACAGGTGTAAAATCCACACAGATGTAAAATCATCTACAGGTGTCCCTCTGCTATGTTACAGTTTGATGCAGAGGTTACTTACTGTAAACTCCATACATAAATTCTCCAGACTGACTCTTCTTTTATTCACTGGAGTGTATCAGTGAATACTTCCTAGTTTATAAATACCTTAGCCATTTCTTTCTATGATGGA
Organism: Pezoporus flaviventris; assembly: GCF_033815535.1. NCBI lineage: Eukaryota > Metazoa > Chordata > Aves > Psittaciformes > Psittacidae > Pezoporus > Pezoporus flaviventris. The sequence goes on from NW_026892555.1 coordinate 96,795,472, forward strand.
AAATAAATACATCACTAAAAAGATATTTTCTGAGCATCCTGAAAGAGTGTAACATAATTTTTGTGAGGAATAAACAGCAATTGCCTCTTTCATTAGTTGCTCTGTATGACTCATGCAATTGTTCACTTCTGTATGAATATATCTTTGTCACTTTTTTGTGGTGGATGTAGAAATATTCCAATATCTGTAATTCTGACTTTTAAAGCATGTATCAGTGTTTTCTGTGTAGTGACATAATAAAAAAAGTGAGATATGTGTATTTGTTTATTTTAATGTCCAAACCATATTTTGATATCTCTACACAATCTGTTCGTTCAATACCATAATTATCTTTAATTCACACAAGCCTACTTCTACATGGAATTATAAATCCTTCAGGCCAAACAGAGGATTGGGTCCTGACTGCTGAAATTATTCTACTTGGCTGACAGACTTTCAGTCTTTTCTTTGAATTTGTTTTCTGTTGAAAACTCTGAAACCTAATCAAACTCACAGAAGATTTATACATTAGACATACTACTGTATCATTTCTATGTCGATGCACTAGGACTATTTCCAGAGTTCACTCTCTTCAGTGAAATAAATATCATCCAATACAGAAAAAGAAGCAATGTGTTACAGAGCACACTTAGTTTGAACTTTTGGAAATTTAGAGCTACGGAAAGGTAAACTGAAACTACATTTAAATTCTTGTCACATTTTTCTACTTAATTTTCAAGAAGATCCCAAGCTGATAGAGGAAGCAAACTCATTGTATGCCTAAACATCACTCTTCTCCAATTTTTTATGTATGTCTTTGTAATTTTGTCATATGTATTTATGACAGTCATGCCCCTTACAAGCAGTTTCTAAATTCCCTTCGAAGTCTCCATTTTAAAGGTGAAAATTAATGGGAATTTATTGCTGAGCTTCTAAAAAAAACCAAAAACTTATGACAAAATGTGTTTCAACTCTCAAAATGAAGCCCAGAAAAGTGTCATCTGCTAAATGTATCATCTAAATGCTAACTGCCTCAGCATCATATCTAAAACACTATTGCAAAATAAAAGGCTTTTTTCCAAAGCACATACTGCTTGACTGATTTCTTTACACAGGCTGCTCTAATGGCCACCTCTCTTTTTCTACAGTTTCCTACATTTCATAGGAATTTCTTTCATTCCATACATTGATCAATGGAGTTACTGTTTAAATTACTGCAGTCTGGATTCACAGTTTGTGAAAGATGTTTTTCTAGGTGCAGATCTTTAAAAATTCAGCCACTGTTACATTTTAGCAATTTTTTGTGCAGCTCCACTTCATTTGTCCCCAGCATGCTAAGTGTTATGAGAGGCCATGAGAAGTGAAACTATTTATTCTAGAATCGCGTTTAATAACTCTCATATTTTCAAGCACAGATTTTGCAAAACATATTTAGCACCAAGAGCAGTCAGAAATCTATGCTTATTTAATATACTTCCCAGACATGCATTTCATAGCAGATTGGTTTTTAATGCCAGCAAAATAAGTACGTAATGTAGGAATATCTAATTCAAGTATAATTTTAAAAGTAGCCTCTTAAAATAGTTACTTCAGTTATGTATCTAAAACAGAGGTTTATTTTTCTTTCCTTTCTCTTCAATGCTCACATCAGAACTGCTGAAGATAATAAAACTAGATAGACCTCTTGTTACTTCCTTGGCCATACTGTAGAAATCCTTCTACCTACAGACTCTAGTGACTGGTATCTAGCATTATATGAAAGCAGAACTGAGTAATAGTGAACAGAAGAGAATAACATTGCCAGTGCTGCTTGTAAGATCATTTTCCCCAAAAGCATTTTTTTGCTTGCAATTACAAGGCTATAGGCAATGCCATGTATATCAATCACTTAGAAGTTATTAAAGATTTATCTCCAAGAAGGTACAAAACATCTAGGAAGTTCAAGGCAAAGCCAGAGCTGATCTGATCTAGTAATGGTCACAACCTGTTTGAGTGGGAAGTTGGAAGAGATGATCTTCAGCGTTCTTTTCTTCCACCCTGCATTGCCATGATTTTGCTTTACAGGTGGAAAATCATCTTCTGTAGCTGTCATTGCTCACTGGTATGTTACTGTGAATACTATTGTCATTTTAATGGTGCTGAGGAAGTAACAAGTCTGCTCTAAGAAACTCAAGGCCACATTGCACAAATTTTTAGGCATACACTTGCCTAAAGTCAAGAACCTGTGCCACTGCTTTCTTAAGGAAGAAACATGCCTTTAGAAGAATTTTGGATTAGTAGAGGAGTTAAATAATAGTAGACAACATTCCTTTCAAGAAGACACATTAAAAAAAGGTCTACTGAAATGTACATGAGAATGGGAGGGAGGTTTAAGCAGCAAATGCTAGGCAAACAGTGTGTGTAGGAAGTGCAATAAAACAGAAACATGGAAGATTTCTCAGGTTCCTGGACTTCTATGAAAATCCCTGCCTTTGATGGCTTGGCTTCGCGAGCGAAGATTTGGGGGGGCTTTAACCACGCTTACTACAAGCACGATGACCAAATCTGGTTGGAAAAAAGGCTGCTTAGGCAATCAGGAAGCGTCCAACTACGACTGCCAACTCCTGAGCTAACTCGAGCTACCCATGTGCTGGTCCGCCCACATGCAGCATTGGATCTGCAGCTTCCCATGTACCTTGTCACCTACCGTTTAGACCCTCGCCCGTCCATACAGACAAGTGAGAGTGAGCCCTTGCAGCCTGCGCAGTGGATTTTTTAGGTGAAGCACAGCTTGAGCAGAGCTGGCCCCACTCTTTAAACCTGAGGTTTAACTGCCATGGCCTAGTTAGATAGGATGGTGACCGCAAAGGCGTCAGGTCGTGGGTTTTGTAAGAGTGTCCTTCTCTTTGATTGAAGACCACGCAAGGCTAGACGAGCTCCATCAGCCCAGGTTTGAAGATAGGAGTTTTAAAGAGCAATAATACAAACATCTAACCATTCATTGTTTACTCAGCCTCATGGTCAGCAGGACCACGAGGAAAGATGAGAATTCAAAGGGTTACTGTAACGTAATTCTGTGTTTTGTTCCAAAATTGGTTTTCCAAAAGCATTTTACAAAAATTCAAAACAAAACAAGATGAGAAAGGGAGTGGAAAGAGAAGGGGAGAATGAAGAGAAAAGGGAGAAGGGAGAAGGAAGAACAGAGGGGAGGAAAAAGAAAAGGGGAAAGGTAAAAGAGAAAGAGGAAAATGCAAAAGGTAAAAGGGAAATGGAAAAGGGTACACACTTTGACCAATCTTTAGATAAATATGTACAGAGGAAAAGGGGCATTTGATTCCGTACAAATATTTGATCTAGCGCTACAGCCAGTTAAATTAGTGTTAGCAGGCTAGCTTTCTAACTTGCTCTAACAAGCTTCAAAAACAGCAGCCATGCATGATCCAGGTCTTATAGTAACCTGTACTCACTCTCCCGGTCTTTAACTGTCCTTGTCTGTGGTCATAGGAAACTCAGTGAGAACCAGGTCACAGAGGAATTGAATATGTAAAGTCCAACTTTTAGTTCCATATTTAAAATCACAGAGTAAATTAGTTTAGAAGGGCCCTCTAAATGTCATCTAGCCCAATCTGCTGCTCAATACAGGGCTAACCTGAGGAACTAAGTAGCTTAGAGCCCTGTTTAGTCAAGCTTCAGATACCTGCAAGGATGGAGATCCCACAACCTCTCTCGGCAACCTTTTCCAGAACTTGGTGAAGAAATTTTTTCCACTTGTTCAATCAAAATTTCCTTCAGCTTTTGACTGTTATTTGTCCTTTTGCTTGGTTTTGTCCTCTGAGAAGAGGACTTTACTAGTAAAGTTTTGTTCTGCCTACTAACTTCTGAACACTCTTTATGGGAATCCTGCAATGCGTATGGAAACAATATATATTGAAATAGGATACTCAGGATACAAATAACTTCAGTATCCATAGAGTTGTTACGTATTAATTTAACATTTATAATGCATATCCTCAGTGGTGTCTGCATTAACTCATAGTAAGAATAGCAGTCTTCTTTCCCCACTGGTTTTTATTTTTTATTTTTAATTTTTTCTTTTCTTTTTGGTTTGGTTTTTTGTTTTTCCACAAATAAAAAGCAACTTTGATCAATGTAGAAAAAATTAGTTTTTGAAGGATAATATTTCAAGAGAGGTGATGAAAACCTCCTTGTTGGACATTTCAAAGCTGGTGTGAATAAAACAGTTACAGAGTGGCCATAATTTTGTTCTGTCTTTTGAGATCTGATAAGAGCAAATGTAAAAAGGACATCAATGACTTCACCAGGTCACCAGTGATTTGTGTATTTTTCCACTGAGAATGCATCCTGTAAATTTCAAGCATGTTCAGTTTTACACTGAACATCACTCTCACCATACCCCCACTCGTATCTCTGGACCAGGAAACTGCCATGCAGTACTATTTGTCAAATTTGCATCTCATGACAGATAAATGTTTCACTATAAGTGCATCAGAGAAAAAAAACCCAGAGCAAGAAATGTAGAATCAAGGCCTTGTCCACCTTAGCAGTACTTTGAGTTTAGTCAAGTATTGTTTGTTAAAAACAAATGCAGTTACACACAAATATGTCATATGTTATAGAACTCTAATTAAATATTCAAAACTCTTTTAGATAAGTGTTTTTACATGACTAGCACTTCATCATAACAACTGATAATTTATTTTGATCAAAGCCAGATTTTTTCAGCTGAGAAAACTTGCATGTGTCATATACCATTCATGTAATTGCATGGGAAAGAAAACTAAAAAAAGAAAAAAATCAAACCATGCATGTTAAACCACATTCACAGCTACTCTGAGAAGGATGAAATATTTGCTTGGTTTTACAGTGAACAGCAAGAAAGGATTAGATTCATACACAGACGCACTCACATGCACCGCAAAATGGCAGTACCACTGTGGAGCATTCATTGCAGATGAGTGGTTCCTTCTATGAAGTCAAGAGCTATGTTGGTTTGGCAATGTGTTGAAACAGATGAAACTGGAACAGCTTGTGAAAAGCTGAAGACTAAGAAAAGCTAGCACTTTGGTCCTCTGAGAGTAAAAAAGCATCATATTCACAGAAGTGATGCAGTGTAATTAGTTAGTATGTAGTTAAACAAAGTTGGATGGCAGAAATAAAGGTCTATACTGTGGAGAGACTGCACGCCCTCACTGTGATGCAGCCAATGGCCTGGCAAGGAGTATTTTTGAGCTTGATCAATGGATACTTTGATGTCAGGAATCCCAAATATGAGAGAATTCCTAGAAAAGCCTCAGATTTTGCACGATTTCCCCTCATTTTTTTAAACACCATGTACATATCATGCCTAATAATCAAATAAGCTAGCAATACATTTTTTTGGCTGTCCACAACAGCCCTAGGCCTCTTGAAGATATACCTTCGAATGAAACATAATGGTACTGAGCCAGAAGTAACTTTTATTTAGATAAATAACTTGATAATCCACCAGATAATGAAGACATTAAAACCAGAATGCCTTAGACCACTTAGCCATTCTAACCATTCTTCAAGCATTGATACAACATTCTTCTGTTGATGTTAGGAAGTGTAACTCTGAGTGGGGAGGCAGTTGCATGGGTAAATAACTGGTTGGATGACTGCATTTAGGGTAGTGATTAATGGGTCATTCTCTACCTTGAGGTAAGAAGTGGACCACAGGTGTATACTCTGAGATATGTCCTGTTTAACATCTTCATCAGTGACTTGTGGAGGCAATACAATGGACTCATGAAATTTGCAGGTGACATCAAAGAGGATAAAAACAGGTGGGCTGGGAGGAGCAATTAATGTGCTTGAGGACAAGTCTGCCATCTAGAGGGACCTAAAAAGGCTGAAAGAATGGGACAACAGGAATCTGTAAAATTCAACAAGGGCAAATGTAAAAACCTGCACCAGCCAAGGAAGAATTCTTTGCAAGAATACAGTCTGATCAACAGCTCCAGAGAAAAGGACATGGGAGGCGTGGTAAGCAGCACACTCAACACTGAGCCAGCAGCATGCTCAATCAGCAAAAGCTGGCAACAGCATTGTTGGCTATAAAGACAGGAACATAGTATCAGGAGGGAAAAGATTTTTCCTCTTTACTTGGCACTCATTAGATCACATACAGAATACTTAATCTGGTTTTGGGACCACAGGAAAAGAAAGATGTTGATAAACTGGAGCAAATTCAGCTGATTACTGCTCTAAGGCAGACACGCCAATCCTTGAGTTATTTCAGTTGTCCTTTACTGCACTTGTTTTGTATGTCCATGTCTCTCCTAAACAGGGAAGCCCAAAGATGGACCGTCCAAAAGTGACCTCACCACTGAGAAGAAGGGAAGGATCACTTTCCTCATCCTGCAGCCTATACTTTTCCAAAACACAGCCTGGGGTGCTGTTGGCCTTCTTTGCCACTGGGTACATTGCTGGCTCATGATAAGCTTGTCCACAGTCCTACGCCAGCTTGTAGTAGGTTAATCCCCAGCAGGTGCAGAATTTGGCATTTTTCTTTGCTGAACATCAGGAGATTTCTATTATACATTTTTCCAGCCTGTCAAGATAATCAAGAGTTGTATCTCAATGACATCAACCATCTTGATGAGCTCTCATGGATGTGTCCCATCAGGTCCTGTGGACTTTATACGTCCAACTGGTTTCAATGTTCCCTCACTCGTTTCTTCTCCTTGGAGAGTAAATCTTCATTGCTCCAGACTTTCCCAGTGGGCTCATGGCCTCAGTTTCCTGAAAGGAAACCCTACCAGCAAAAAGTGAGTCAAAGAAGGCACTGAGTACCTTGTCTATTTCCATGTCCCTGTCACCAGGTTCCTTGCCCCATTCAGCAGCAGGTTCTCATGTTCTCTAGTCTTCTTTATTCTGCTGGTACACCTGTAGAAGCCCTTCTTGTTGGTCTTCATGTCTCTTGTTAGATTAAATTCCATATGGACTCTAGCTTTCCTGACCTGTTTCTGTAGTTTCAGACTGTGTCTTTATATTTCTGGTGTGCCATCTGAGCCTGTTTCCATCTCTTCTGTGATTCCTTTTACTGTTTGAGTTTAGTCATATGAAGTATTACCAGAGATGAATCAGAGCTTGGATGCCATGCAATTTATGTTCTTAAACTGTTTTGCAGTAAACCCCAGTTATTGGCTACTCAGAATATCCATGCAACATAGCTACTGCTTATAGGAAACTTTGAAGCATGTCTTGGAGCAATATTCTTTTCTCTCAGAAGTCAACAACTTACTCTTTAGCATGCTGCACAAAACTGAAATTATTTCTATGATGTGGGTTCTGTTCTCTCTGGGTTAGGTAATGTGCATCACTTGCAAGAAGGGAAGTAGATATAAAATGCAATAAGCAATGACCATGCAATATAAATGCCCACCAAAAACCTATAGGGAAAGTCAAAAGCTATATTCGCTTTCCTAAAAAGCAGTCAGACATCCTGATTATGTATGGAACTGTGATTTCACAGTTCAGAGAAATATATGCCATGAATAAGACTGAAAGCTTCCACTACAAGTTTCTATGGTAGGAACATGCCACAGCAAAACATGGATTCAGTGGCAGCAGAGGAGGTAGACCCAGAGTCATAAGACCCAGGAGATCCCCAAGCATAGAATAAATCCAGAGAAGGGCCATGAAGATGATCAGAGGGCTGGAGCACCTCGCCTGTGAAGACAGGCTAAGAGATTTGAGCTTCTTCCGCCGGGAGAAGAGAAGGGAGACCTTAAAGCAGCCATCCAGTAACTAAAGGAGGCCTTACAAGAAAGCTGGAGAGAGACTTTTGATAAGGACATGTAGTGACAGGTCAAGGGGAAATGGGTTTAAACTGACAGATGGTAAGTTTAGATTAGCTATTAGGAAAAGACACTTCACAATGAGGGTGTTGAAGCCCTGGCACAGATTGCCCAGAGAAGCTGTGGCTGCTCCATACCTAGCAGTGTTCAAGGCCAGGTTGGACAGGGCTTTGAGCAACCAGGTCTTGTGGAAGGTGTCCCTGCCTGTGGCAGGGGGGTCATAACCAGCTGATCTTTAAAATCCCTTCCAATCCTAACCATTCTATGATTCTATGAAATGGCCAAATATCATTCTTGTTAATGTTCTATCTTCTGTACTGAAGATGAAGCAAAAGACCATGCAGTTCAAATTCAAATCTCATCACTGAATTGCTATTACCAGTTTCAGGCCTCAGTCAATTGGAGGTTTGAAATGAAATATACTTGAGTGCCTCCAGAAAACCCTGGTTCTTCTCTGAACCCCTTAGGAAGACATGGTTCAAACCCTAGCTCTTCTCAGATTGGGCTCTAAGACAGATATTTGTTTAAAATACTGCAATTCTTTGGCAGCCCTGTCTGTTGCTTTTTCCAAGGCTTTCTTACCAGAATGTATCCTGAATAACACATCTGTTTGTTGTTGCACACTGCTTGTATGCAAATATATTAAAATTAGGTTTGGCCTGTTTTACTCATTTTCTGGGAGAATTCTATCCACACTATACTATATGCAGTATCTGTGACTTTCAATGTTTGGGAACAGAGAGATGGGAAGATTATACGGATGTAATTCACCACAGTCCAAATTGCTGACTAATTTTGTTCTTTTTCATATGTGCTGTAATCATGTGCATTGGCCAAATGGGAAAAGAGTACTTGGTGACCTAGAAATTGTGGTGGTAAATAGACATACTCTCTTAAATAGATAACGTTAATGACATCTGAAATAAAGTCATCAGATTCCATCAAATTGCACTAGTCAAGGCACACTGTGTAAATTGGCAAAGCTATGGCATGAATTTGGTTAAATGTGAGATACTACTAGTAGAAATCCAAATCAAACCACAGTTCATACACTAAACTTAAGGGGAAGAAATCACAGGCAAAGGTACAGGCAGCTTCCAAAACAAGTGTTTCATTTGGAAAATAACATGTTAGAATAAGAAATGAGTTCTTTGGAACCTTTTGAATACCCCAAATATATACTGCAACGAAATCTTCCTTTCCACTGCAGTTATTGAAATGGCAGCCTGCAGTTGAAGTCTGTATTTTTGTCGGTGTCCACCTGCTTGAGCTAAACAAGCCAAGGCTATTCTTATGCACACAGTGTAAATCACTGTATTCTTCTAACTATTCCTAGCCACTTACAGCAGTACTTCTCATTCTCTCCAGTCATCCTTTCACTTCTGTAGGAAGGAGTGGTAGTTCAGTACCTAACACTAGATCACCAGGGTCAGCCATTGTCTTTATCATATAAGAAACAAATCACAGTTGAAACATTTTTATTAAATTGATAGGTTAGCAGGTACTACCAGAAGTACCTGGAATACTTGGAAATGGCAGTTTATACACAGCAGCTGCTGCACAGGACACAAACTGAGTAACAAAACTACATATAGGCTGTGGGAAATATGTGAGAGGGCATGGTAGTGCCCAAACAGACGTATATGCATTTAAATACTCAGGAGATGACTAGGACTTCTTTCAAGAAATTCCTTGTGTCGCGTTGCCTACAGCTAAGCCAGAACAACATAGAAAGGAGATATGTCAGTATAGCCTTTCTTAGCAGAGCAGGTCCTTCAAACACCAATTAGTGGCAAATGCAAGCACAATTGAGATTTTGAGTTCTATTCAGACCATGGGAACAACTGCTTGCTGCAGGCTTCGAGTGTGACCAGGATGCCTTCAAAGAAGTCACCCATTATCACGCTATATCTAACCCAGCTGGTTTCCCCTTGAGGCCTCAGAAAATGCCAAAAAAAAATAATCTGTTGCCTGAAGCTAAGCCTGTAGCTTAGCAAGCATGTAGTTTACTGTCCAAGAGAATTAGCATGTAGAGGGTGTTACACAGGAAACTAATCCATTTAGAAAAGTGACAAAATGGAACAAATTTACTAAAGCAGGTTTGTTCCACTGGTGTTATCAATCTCTTCAGCTACTCACACAGATGACCCGAACTGAACCCAACTGATTTTCTATAGTAAATTAAGTATATTTTTCATGGAAAGACATTTTATCAACTATGAAATTAGGCTCAACTGCACATTAAAAACATGCACAACAGCTGGTAACAGCCTGAAGATGCCTCTGAAAGATACACAGTGGCTCGTTCAATTTAGAGTCAAGTGCAATTTGATGGTGTCCAAATGCTCAGTAAGATACAAGAGAAAATAGTGCCATCTAAATTATCTTTACAAACTAGTACATTGCATACACACCAGCATAACCATAATTGTGTTCTACCTTAGGAAAGAATAGTATGAGCTGTCCCCATCACCACTTCAATCAGTTTAATTGTATCCGTTTAACTTTTAAAGCACATACATTATTACTTGATAGAAACAAGTTTTTAAATGCATATAGATATTTATTTACTCTCATTATGTTGGTTCATTCTGAACAGAAGTGCAGGATAGATGTTTGTATGAATTACAGCAGTTGACCAACAGCCAATAAAAGTCAATAATTCAGAACTCCTCTATTAAACTTAACAGGTCATGAGTATAAAGTTTATGTCAAAAGCCTAATGACAGCCATTCTGCCTACAGAGAGCCAAGGAAAGAGACAAATATTTACTTTATGTAAACTATTGCTGAGCATGTTACTTAGGGCAAGAAAGTGCTGTTCAGCTTGGCTAGTAATAAACCCCAGATGTCAATGAGAAATTTTTGAAGCTTATTTTAGAGCACATAACCATAATACCAACTGCAGAACCACATACACTTAAACCTTCTTTTTATATATGTATATATTTTTAAGGCATGCACTGATTTGAATGCCAAGAACTGAGTAACACTGGTAACTGCCTAGATAGCCCGGAAGAATAAATATGACTTCTGCAAAAGGCTAGATCAAGTCATAGGGAGGACTCTGTTATTCAAATTTCAGCAAGGTTAGCTTGCAGGTTTTATAACTTTAGTTCTATCCACAACCTGGGTCCCAGCATGTTCAGGATTGTGTTCTGACCACCTATTCACTAACTTAATTTGTGGTGGAAGATACAAAGCAACATGGGTAAAGCAGCCAATGTAAATCAATGTAAATCAAGACACATTATCAGGTGTAATTAAAGGCCAAGTACATGCACCAAAGGCAATGCCAATTAGAATAAGATAGACTACACTTTTATGTACAGATAGATACATGCTCAATTGTCAATTTGAACAAAGGTGAAATGACTAAGTAATTTATGAACACACAACATATCCTTAACCCTCCCATACAAACCTAAGTAGAACAGGGTACTATACTTACACAATTTTCATGAACACAGGAGAAAAACTACAAAAGCAGGACAGTTCAAATGACACTGTATTTGGGTGAAGAGGAAAAAGGTATATTATTCCTTGCCTTTTTGCTAGCTCCAGCAAAAGAGGCTAAAATGTCCCAACAGAGTTAATAAAAAATCAGAATTCTAATTCATAGGAACTGTTGAGATTTCAGAATTCCTGTATAGTTTCACTCTAAAGCAAGATCTAAGTATTTCTTAAGAGATTTGGTGAAATAATGACCAAATCCCAGCAATTTGCAGAATACGCAACAGAATTTTAAAATTCTGAATTAAATATTTCTTCCTTCTTTTTTAATATTTTGTCACAACACATAGCTTGATCTACAGATTACATACAGATATAAAACTTCATTTTAACAATCTAAACAGATGTAATTTTGATTGAGAAGGGGTGTCAGCTGGTACTATGAATGAGTAACTCACGATTTTAAATATAAGCTTTTTAAATACATTGTTTTACTGTCTGTCTTATTTTACAATGAAAGCAGTAGTCAGATATTCTAGGACTTGGGAATGAAAGCAACACTTCTGCTGAAATAAAAGACCCAACACCATAAAAGTTCACAAAAAAGTTAAACTAAACCCCAGAAGCTCTGAAACAATTTCAAAGACTGCCATCTGAATCTGATGTAAGAGTAGACTGCCCCTACTCTTCCCCACCATCCTTTCAGTTTGTTTCCTCTTTTTCTGTAGGAACTGTCCATAGTTATACAACTTCCTTAAGAACAACAACCTGGTCAAAACACTTCCTGATAGGAAAATTATCAAAATTTTCATAGTCATCTTTATAATGTCTCTCACAAAGACATGACATAGCTCAAGGACTGTGATGGAGTGCTACTGAGACTTTTGCTTCTACCTGCTCCCTCTGCAATTTGGTACTCCCCTTTGGTGCTTGGGGAAAACAAGACAAGGCTGTAGCTACCTAATTGCATACCGCTAAGCAAACTCACTAGACATCATTGAAGAGGCTGCCCAACTGGTAAAAGCAAAGATGACAGAATTTTCTTCTCTAGACTCTCTGTGGGTTACTGCTTTGGCTGCAGGTTTATAAAGAAGTTACTCCTTCCCCATTGTTCAGTGAATGCATGAGCAATTTTCTTGACATGAATATCTCACGGTGATGTTTTCTGTTTTGAATATAGCCTGTACAACGATACAGCAGGAGGCACCTGTACCTCTAAAACCTGCACTGTTCCTCTAAACCCAGACTTATTCATTCCCATTTCTTTGTATATAAAAAGGAATTTAGAGATAGAAATATGTGATATGGAGAGACAGAGGAGAGGTCAGCCATTAGAAAAGCAGTACAGCAATATCCAATGGGCTGGAAAATCCTGGAAAGCAGTACTCTTAAAGGAGGCAGTGAGTAAATGAACACTGGATAAAGCATAAGTTTAGCATCAAAAGGCCTGAATACCAGAGGGTCAATTAATCTCCTGTGTCTCCAAATATTTTCATCTTAAATACACAATTTATTTCTGTGCACTCTATTACTAAAAGGAACTGTGGGAAAGGAAGAAGTTATTTCTGCAATAGCTAGACTAAAAGATCTGAAATATATATCTCTTCAGTAGTTACAGGGAGAATTTATACCGTTCATCTATTTCTAGCATTCAACACCTGATTTCAGGAGATGAAAGCATTTAAAACAAGCATCAGGAAAATATTGCTTGTAAAATAGTCCAATGTTGTGGAATAGAAAACATGAGAACCCTATAAAGTCAGGCACTTAAAAATCACATGTTTAAGAAAAAAAAAAAAAAAAGTAAACATTTGGGAAGAAGAACTTTTATATTAACAGACAAATGAGTAGGGAATGAGTAGGACAATCATGCACGAACACATTGCCAGAACAGTCTCCAAGTTTCCAGTGTTCTAAGGAGACTTACATAACCCCACTTGGTCTTCATCCATGGTAAATTTAGGAGTCCCTCCAGCAGTATTGCACAGAAATAAATTGTCCTGTAGCAGTAGGGTTAACTTTTTTACTTCTGACTTCTGTTCTGACATTCACAGGATTGGATATTTACAGGACCAAAGCTTCGAGTAATAGAAACTGGCATAAATCTACCAAAAGACAAACTGTATGTCAAGTAAATATTTGTTCTTTCTATCACTGTGCTTGAAGTTTTAATGAGCTTCTGCTTATTAACTTTTATGTGCCGAAATTTGATTCTTTCCTGTCCAGATCTCACTCACTGCACTCTCATTCATCAGCTTAAGAAAAACAGTTTTGCCTAATGCAACAGATTTATCTCCAGTGTATATATAATATATTGTATTTCTGTCACTATTCAGACATACAATAACATTTTCCTCTTTATAATATCTGTTTCCAGTTTGGTGCCTTAATTAATAATCTGTAGTCCAGCATTATATTTCTCATCTGCACTTGCAGCACTTGTTAGTGGTAACTAATCTGTTAGTGATAACTAATCTTTTTCTCCTACTACAATGAACCTAGAGCTTTAACTCTTAGATGAACCTTCTATTCTATGGCAGTATCAGTTAAAAAAGGAAAATACAGTCTGAGTAACATTAAAGTCTTCATGTGCAATATCGTTTCCCTTCAATAGTTTCTAGTGGTCCTACTACATACTTATCTAAGAGTCATTTGCATAACAAATTCAGACCATTTTTTGTAAGATAGTAAAAAACCCTCTTTTTGATGTAGGTATCATTGCTCATAATGGAAAAGTGATAAATGAAGTTTTCAAACTTCTCTCAAAATTACATGTAAACTTTTAAATCAGCGTTCTCTCTCTTAAGTTAAATTTGAGGCTATGTGTTCCAGAGATGCTGAGGGATTTGGCTTTGTTACAAGAACACATGATCTGCGATTACAGAAAGACTTTCCACTGAAAATCCAGAAAGGCTAGGCTGGTTAAACTAACCATTTAACTCAAGAAATCCGAAAATCATTATTTGCTCAGACAACAGCAGAATCCTCTATGCACTGGAGAAAGCATCACATCTTTGTCTTTGCATTCATACTGTGCCTGATACATTCCTGGTATCTCCAAAGTGACATATACATCTATCATAATTGCTCTCTGCTACCTTTCTCTGAGGTGATACACCCAAAACCATTCAGTAATCTCAATTTTTTTTTAAAATACATTCTGTTGATTATTATGAAATTGAGATAGCAGATATGATAGGCTGCCTTAACAGCTGGAGAAAAGTCTTTTTTAACCTTTTCCAGAATGAATGGCAGTTTAAGCTCTTGGAGCGGCTTCCCTATATGAAACAAAGAACAGTAAGCAGCAGAGAAAATTAAGATCTGAAATGAAGAGTTTCTTTCCATATTAGGAAAGATTATCTTAAAATTAACCCTTACTCTCAAGTTATATACATGATTTGGAGAAGTCTTACCTTCTATGACCTGAGCTGCTGAACCAGCATGGATTGACAGGCCAGAGAGCAATAGCAGCAAGTCCCAGGTCCACCAGGTGTGCCTGGAGCAGGTGTGCCAAAAAATAAAGGGGGGGTAAGGCATGGAAAATAATGAGTCCAAAATGCAGTACAGAAGCACAAGGGTAAAAAAAGAAAAAGTAAAATTTAGAAGTGAGAGTTCTTACCATGGGAGCATTTTCTGAAAGTCAGTTGAAAGACCTCCAGTGAGGAAAAAGTTCAGTGCACATGAGTTTTATGCTTACAAAAATAAGAAGTTAATAAAAACTTGAGCCTGCTGTTTCTCCTCCAACGTTCAGACACAAGTGGAACAAAGGCAGCTCTCAGGCTCTCTGTGTGACTCACTGCAATTCAGTGCTCCAGCTCTGAAATCTGACTCCGTGTAGACTTTCCTGTCAGACCATTGCTGAAAACTTCCTACTTTATTCATTGATGGACAACCCTTACTGCTGTACATCACCCCAACCTTGTTATTATCCAGTCTTGTCTTTAACTACCGTGTACTCTAACAGTAGCATAGCTTCTCCAGCTTCCCCTTTCCCTCCGCCCACTCATCACCTTCAATCCAATAAAACATGACCTCCAACATCCTTCCATCCAGCATTATATAGCCAATGATATGCATTCTTGCATTCTTATACAGAATAGGACATTCCTCTGACTGTTTTAACCAAACTTCAACAGAAGAAAGTTTTAAGGTACAAGCAGGACAGAGCAGTCACAGTTAAATTGCAACATACACCTGGAAGCGTTACTGTCCCATAGATTTTCTGTCACCTACAGAGACATTTTGAGCCACACCCTTTTTTCCTGACAATTTTTCTCTAATACTCTTATTTATAAAGAGTTATACCCTGTATGTAGGTTAAGACTGTTTATCTACCTCAGCAGCTGTACATATAGGAGTCTGCTATAGACACCCTGTAGCTAAGAGTTTCTAATAGTTTCCATTCTAAATGTTATTTCACCCCTCCCTCCTAACTTCATGAAAAGCCTTTTTTTCCACATGTCCTTCAAAGCCAATTCTTGCTCAAGGAAGAATTTTTGGAAAAATAAGTTTGAGATCAATAAGACAATTTTTAAGTCACGCAATTTCTAACAAAGACTGCAATTGTCACTTTTTGACTGGGACAGAAGGGAGCCTGGAAAGCTTTTCATATGGAAAGATGCCAGTTTTCTCTTGGTAGATCTAGACCAGAAGGTGCTGAAGATTGCTCTAGGAGATTAAAAACTAAAACTGGTTTTACTTAGTTTTTTTTTTTTGCATCGGGTTTTATTAGTTTTGTTGTTATTTTTTCAAGTAAGGAAATACTGAGCCTAGGGCTTTAAAAGCTGGAGTCTTGATTCTGCCCCAGACTCTTCTTTTAAGTTAGAAACCACAACAGCTCAACTCTCTTCAGGTACATTTTTAACTGAGCCATAGACAAGCATTATTAGCTATCCACCTTCTGCTTAATGATAAGGAAGCAAGAAACTGAACTATTGTTTAATCAAGTTTCTTCTTATAAACACACACTTTGAAAGGTTTTTTTTGAGGACCTTTTTTCTGTTCCATAATACTACATCAGGGCTGAAAAAAAATTTCATTATTCACCTTTTCTACATGAGGCTGCCAGCTCTTTGTCTGTCCGTAAAGTTTCTCCATTGTTATCAAAACCAGCAATGCTGCTGATAGGAAGTGTTTGCAACATTTGTGCAAATCATATACCAAAAACATTTATTTCATTTTAAGACTTTTTCTAGGACTTTAGATTTATGTTCTCCCTGTTTTTTCAAGCATTCTTGTAAAATGTCTGTATATACGAGACTGGCTCACTTTTTCCTTTTTATTTTTTTTCAGGTAATCTTTAGCAATAGCTACCAAGAGCCATTATTAGTCCTTGTCAAACTATTTTTTAACTCAGTTCCTTCTTTCAATAGTAATCCCTCTACCTCTCTATGAGTAAAATGGATAATGCCTTCTGCTGCACTACAGTTTTTGTCTGGTGTATATGGCCAAAATATATGTCTAGCATATTTAAGAGATAAATGTATTATCAGACTCCAGAGATCTATAAAATTTAGATGACTATTTGGTAAGGATTATTTTTACAACATAAGCTGCAAAGATTTAATTCTTAAAAAACCATTTCTTCTATTGTTTATCATTTGATGGATTTTCCCTCTGATTTTTGAAAACCCATAGAAAAAAAGAAGCACCTCTCCTTCCCTCACAGGTTTACTGTTCATGTAGATGATCTAAATGAAATGCTGCTGAGAGAGCCTTTAGTTTCTGCTGGATATTTTAATATGGATGTCTGGCCAATGCTGAATAATTTTAGAGCTACTGGATAAAGGAAAGAAAGGCAAAGCGGTCTTGACCTCTGTGTTCCATTACTTTTAAACAGACAGTAGTGGAGGAATCTCTAAATACAAATAGTTTATTACCCCTGCTCCTGCAGGGCCTTGAGATTTTTTAAGTTTCTAGTGTTCGTTTGTAGTCTCAAGAGTTATGGAATATTAACAGGCTCTCTATATCTGCTGTATCTATTTATGTCTAACTTGTTCCCCACAAGGGCAGTGACATTTGTACACATTCACTCGGTTTTAACCTTGCTGTTTGTTTCTTCCTTCCTTTTCAAACTCAGCAAGACCTCTTTGAATTAGGACATAAGCACTTTTCTTCAGTACTGTCTCCAGCTGCCTTCAACTAAGTTGGAGTTTTCCTGCTGGTTAAAAATCTCCATTTTCCAGGCAGAAGTTTTGTTTACTTTTCTCAGCTCTGTCAACTGATTGCATTCCTTAAGACTTGAAATGGCAGACTACAATTCTGCTGTTTCGGTTCTTGTTTATATGGCTGGGTGTTCTTATATTTCTGATCATCTCTGTGTTCAGATGTTGTTTTTTTTTCCTCCTGACTACAATACAAATTTCTTAGCTCCACATTTCTAGCCTCTATAATCTTAGAATTTAAGAACCAGAAGATTTTCTTGTTCAAAAATAGTGTTAGAGTAGCAGTATGCACAAAAGCCTGAGTCAGTTAGGAACCATACTAAAAAAAGAATAAAGGTTTCCTCTTTTACCTAGACTTCTAGTCATCCACAATATCCTCTGGCAAGGAGATCCACTGCTCAGTTATGCCCTTCATAAAAAAGCCTCTGCTTCTTTGATTTTGATTTTGGTCCTGGGGTTCTTTGATCTCTCCAAGTTCTTGTAGTGAATAGGGATCACCTATTCACTGTTCATTCTGTTTTCTCCATGCTCTTTGTGATTTCTGAAGCTTTCTGAAATCGCTTGTCTGATTTCTGTACTGAGTGTGAACTTACTTGGTCATTCTTGTAATGCAACCATTCCACACCTCTGGATATCTCTTTAGCCCTTCTCAGAGTTTCGTGCTCTCAGAGTTTCTGTGTTCTAGTATTTCACTTTTGATCTTTGGTGGAGGTGGGGGCATTGTGACTGCACAATGATTAAGCACATTAATGGTTAGGATGACTGTACGTCACAATTTTTTAAGTGACATAGCAATGTTCTCTGTATTTTCTCTGATGAGAAACACAACCTTGACCAGGGCCAAGGTGACATTTTCATGGAACTCTCATAAGCTTAGTAATAAGAAATAATTTTATGTGTAATTAGGATTTCTCCTCCCTCTTTCTTTTGTAGTAAGCAAAGGTTTGTTGGGCACACAGACAGGTAGAAGGGCAACCAGACTAGTGGGAGGATGGATGAAGACTACAGAGAGAAGCGTGCAAAAAGGAGAATAAGACTGAATGAAAAGCCTGGGACAGGAAGTTGGGAAGAGGTGAGGACAAAGCTAAGAAGACCTCTGGAAGCCAATTAGGAAGCAGAAAGGAAAAATAAAATCTGGAAAAGCAGGCTTAAGCAGGATGATCTC
Source organism: Pezoporus flaviventris (assembly GCF_033815535.1). NCBI lineage: Eukaryota > Metazoa > Chordata > Aves > Psittaciformes > Psittacidae > Pezoporus > Pezoporus flaviventris. The sequence goes on from NW_026892555.1 coordinate 96,814,052, forward strand.
CAGCATTTGCATATAAATAAGGGAACATTATTAGAAAAACCCAGACCCTTGCTGGCAAATCAGGATTCTGGGGTACCTCTCTGAAGTGCACGTGCACTGATGTACATAGCACAGGGAATAAACATAATGATTCGAGATCTCTGTGCAGCTGCAGGCCTACAATCTTGTTGGAGTCACAGAGACATGGTGGGATGGCTTACAGATTATTTCTGTTGACAGCAGGTTGACAGAGGTGCTCCTTCCTCTCTGTTCAGCGTGGTGAGGTCATGCCTGGAGTCCTGTGTCCAGTTCTGGGCTACCCAGGACATACTGGAGAAAGTTCAATGCAGATACACAAAGATGATTATGGGACAGGAGCAACTCTCCTGCAAGGAGGGTTGAGAGTTAAGACTGTTCAGCCTGGAAAACAGAAAGCCCAGGGGAGGATCTTATCAATGTATATCAATCTCTGAAAGGAGGATGCAAAGAAGATGAAGCCAGCCTCTTTTCAGTGGAGCCCAGTGGTAGGACAAAAGGCAATGAACACAAACAGAAACATAGGAAGTTCTCTCTGAACATCAGCAAACACTTGCGAGGCATTGTCACGGAATGGACAAGGTGGCTGTTCAATATCCATCCTTGGAGATATTCAAAAGCCATCCTCATAGACACAGTTCTGGGAAGCCTACTGATTGAAAAGGAAGGCTAGACAGAAGTGATTTCACTTTGGTGTTGGCCATCAGGTCTTACAGCAAGTTGTCAACATCTGGAGCCCTTTACTGGTAGGAATACTATATTCATGCTGATTGTTTCTTCTTCCTCTCCCCTAAGACATATTTGCTTTTGACTTTGGGACTTTAAAATTTTTAAACAAAATTCATCACATAAAAAAGGAAGCTAAGATATAAATTAAAACTAAGATCTATTCAGAAAAAAAAAAGCCATCACATATTAATCTGAAATAATTGAGGTGGAAGAGCAGAAGTTTCTGATCGCATGAAGTTTAACACACAGAGTTGTCACCATCTGTCATTGGAAAACTGTCAGTCAAGCAAGGCCACTGTGTATGATGATCTCAGCATGACGGCTACATTTGCTGGCAGGCTGATATAATCACACTTGTACTGTAGAATATATATTCCTGATGAACACCAAACTTCACGCCTGAAGTATCAACACTCCATGTTGCAGGGAGGTAACTTTATTTGCCAACACTGAGCAACAGTGTCACAAAGATCTTCCAAACAGATTTCTCTTTCCTTTTCAAATCTGTGTTACACAGTAGCTCAGCTGCCATATTATTTCGAGAAAATCAAGGCATCCAACTATTTTAAAACTGGGATAATATAATAATAATTTTTAATGGTTAAGAGAACTGACTATACCTCGAAACAGAAAAAAAAAAAAAAAAGCATTTTCAAATAATTTTCTAAATAGTCAGTTGGAAAATTATTAAGAAAAAAAAAAGAAAAAAGAAAAAAAGTCCAAACCATCTATTATTAAGTTTAAATGGATATAAATAAATAAACACCTTCAAAGCAGAAACAGCTCTAAATAAAAATGGCAATTTTTATGTCTTATGTTTCACTTTTCAGTTCACAGAATGGATTTTTTTTCTTCAAGAATAATTTTCTTTGAGATTATTGTTTGTCAAAGAACTTTTTTAAGGACAGTACATGACCACCTTAGTCTGGCATCACATTTTAGCAAATAAATGCATTCTTCACTCTTATCCAAGTATGTCTGTTTCTGCTTCACCAGTGTATTTTTGGAAAATATTTTCCAAGTGGCAGACTACTTTCCTACCATTTTGTGAACTTTTCTCCCTCTCTTCTCAAAATACAGTAAATTCTGCTTTCCATACTACCTGTCCTTCCATTACCAATTGTGATTTTTCTTCATCTGAACACTTTCTGGCTGAGACTTCTGGAATGCCTGTTCAGGCAGAACAAGGCAGCAGAGGTTAAAAACTAAACTTGCTGACTGGTTTCAACATTGGCTTTCAACATTAAGTTTCTCCACTGGCTATACTTGTTAGACTGTCTACATGTAGACATGACTACACACCTGTGCACAGAACATGAGGCCCTGGTCCTGGGACTGCTATGGCTACAACCCTGCCAGTGAGCCTGCTAATGAAGGGAGCAGGGGAAAAAAAAAAGCTAGACGTTTAAGTACCACAAAAAGGAAACACACAATACTAGCAGAATAGAAAATGCGTTTATGCTGCCTATGACTGTTACAGGATAGCAACCACCCACAGTTACGAGACAGAAATAAACACATTACCCATGTGCTTGACAGTTTTTCCCAAATTTAAAATACAGTTAGTTATACCTGTTAAAAAGAAGATGTGGGAAAACTCTGAGCAACAGCACAATTCACATGTTGTAAGTCCAACCGTTTTTTCATTGATTTTATTTTAGGAAGAGTTGTTTGGTGCATAAACACATCCAATAATGCTCTACAAAAATTGATTTGAAATGAAAAGGCTCTGCTTCACAACTTAAATAAACACATGCCTTCTGGCACATCAGCAGGGACTGTTCAACACTGCTAGAAAAATGCACGGAGATCAAATCAAAGCTTATAAATAGAGATGAATCTTAGTAAATTAACTAGTATTTCCTGGGGGGGAAAAAGAAAAAAAGGCCAGAGCACAAGGCCTTAGCTATGGAGCTACAACTCTGCCACTTACCTATACTGTTCATGGGCGTTTTTTTTGTTTTTTCAAACACAGGCCTCAGAGCCAACCCCAGTAACCTTTATTTCTTAGGCCATCCTCACTCATTTTAAGCTTTCCATACAACACAACCTAGGCAGACAACCTGGATAGGAAACGGTAGTAACTAATTAATCAAAGCTTAGCAAAATATAAATCATTTAAGAGCATGAACCAATACCACAAACGCTGAGCGCTTCAAGAAGCACTTCTCCTTGGCACACACAGAGCACATCCCAAAAGCCTTCTAGAAAGTGTCAGCTTGGAAAAAAAACCCAAACATTGTCATTCACTTTCAGTGTTTCTTTTCTGTCAGTTTTAATTTAACATGCTTCAAGTTTCCACTTGTGTTTACATGACAGGACCGAATTAACAGAACATGCGAAATAAGCTTAAAATACAGTTACACCTGCTACTGTGGTATAAATAGGGTGCCAGTATATTAACACTGTCAGCCACACCTCAAGACCTCAAATATTAATCCCGCACCTATAAGGCATTTCAAGAAAATCCAACCTTTTCATATCATTGCCTACCCAAGCCAGCTGACAGCACATCTGTTTTTACCATCTCTGAAGCATATTTAGAAACCTTTTAACTAGGTTTTCAAGGTTTTCTTTTCATCTTTCTCAACCTGAGCAACCAAACCTCAGATCCTCCACAACAATTATGGAAAACCCACTTCTGTGGTGCACTCATTACACACACACAAAAAAAAAAAAACAGAAAAAAGAAAAAAGCCTTTAAATTATATGCTTTGCAAAGAGGAAGTCAAACAAGAAAAACTATATAAGAAAAAATGTATTTTTGTACATCAGTTGGGATCTTGCATGAGAGGTATGCATTGTAGAGCAATACCAGGAGGAATAGAGAAGAGGCATTTCTCTTTCTGTCTTCCAAGGTAGAAGGAAATTTCAACCTTTTAAAAAATTAAATACCAGTTTAAAGTGACATATGTAGCAAACAATCAAACAAAACCTCAGGATAGATTTTCAAGAAAGGCTAAAGCTAAGTTTCTTAACGCTATTTGTGAGAGAAAGGAGGAGAAGTAGATCTCAGAGTTTGGATTTTCCAAAAATAAAGCATGGCAGTTATTTGTAATTTCTCTCAACCTCTCTGAGTTTTTGATTCAGATTGACCAGAACAGTTCAAAAAAAACAAAATAAAATCAAACAAAACCAAAACAAAAAAGGCCCAAAACAAAACTATAAATCCCACACGATTTACTTAACAATTCCATTTGCTACCTAGAGCAACAAAATGTTACTTTTCCAGACTTTCCTCCTCAGTTCTGTGTGCTCAGCTTCTATGTTTTCTTGAGTATTGCAAAAAAACCTGAGCAGTACATATCAACCAGTTACAACTGTGATGGCAATTGCAGTAGTATGGGATGACAGCAGTCTGTAAGTAAGATCTTACAAGAGCAGTGAAGGATTTACTTTGGGACAAGTTTGATAGCTGGTAATACACCAGCAAAGGAAAAAAATCTTGGTTGGATTTTTGGCTCACAGGTGAACTTGCAAAAAAGCAGAAAAAAACCTGTATTTTTAATTTAAAACCAAGAGCATTTAGCAAGGAGTGACCAATACGCAATTGATATTCTATGCAGATTGATGAAATCCTTCACAGATCAAGGCTATGTGCTGATCATATAGCTTCTGCTATGTTACTCAGGAATTTTCTCTTCTTTCCTGTAGAAGTGATAGAAACTTTCCTGTCTACAGTAGCTACTGCTGCAGAGCACAGGGATGGTTTCAATTAAATTTTGTGTTTAAGGTGACTTCTCAAGAAATACCTGTTTTTGACACTAGCCCCAATGCTAGTATATATAAAAATGGGATTTTGCAAGCCTTTGTTTGCACATCTGGATGGTAGTTGTATTAATAAAGAAACTGGTGTTTCCTTGGCTCCAAGAAAGTGTAAACAAAGGAGAAATGGAAAAAAACAAGTAAGACTAACAGAAGGTTCCTTTAGCACAGAATCACTTTAGCTTTCCTGCAGCATTATAATCCAATGCAGATGTTCATTTGCCTCATTCTTGGCAGCTGTGTTAGATGAACTTCCTCTCCTCAGTAACATTTTCTCAGGGATTTATGATCCCTTTGTTAGTCTGCCCTTAACTTGCTCATTCCTTTCATGTGACAATGAAACCCAAAAGGGTGAGAAATCAAGCTAAATAAATGAAAAAAGTTACAACACAATAATAACACAATGTAAAAGTAAACATAATATTTAGGTGATTAAAGTACAACAATGATCTCTGTTTTTGTTTCATCATTTCTGATGGTGGTAATGGCTCTTATTTATTAAGTCAAAACAAACCAAGTAATTATATAAGAAAATAAGAGAGAAGGAGCAGTAGTAATAAATATAATGGCATAGACATGTTTTATGTTTAGCAATAAATTTGTAGAAATCATAGAATCATAGAATGGTTTGGGTTGGAAAGGACCTTAACGTCATCTAGTTCCAACCCCCCTGCCATGGGCAGGGACATCTTGCACTAGGCCATGTCACCCACGGCTCTGTCCAACCTGGCCTTGAGCACTGTCAGGGATGGATCATTTACCACTTCTTTGGGCAATCTGTTCCAGTGCCTCACCACCCTCACAGTAAAGAATTTCTTCCTTTTATCTAAAATATGCTCTATATCAGTATCAAATGAGTTTTATCAGGTATTTTTAAATAGCCTAACACATTAAGCTTTCAGAGAAAAGATTTTTACTCACAACAGGAGCATACCTAGACAAAGAAGGATGATTAGGGTCTGCTCACCTCTAAATCTGATGTGTAACGTTGAAGCCTCACTTATTGCTAAGAAGCAGGTTCTGATTATATGAATATGGAGGAGCTGCCAGTACTGACAAGTTCCTTAGCATTCAGGTTGCTGTTCTTTTAAGTCCTTCCATCAGTTTGATGCAAAAAAAGTAACAGACTGTCAGGGCCTTGAGTGCACCTATAGCCATTAATTGCTCTAAGCAGCCTCACCAGGAACCTCCACTCACACTATTTGCTTGTTGTGCCAGGAACTCTATCTATCGAAGATCAGTCCTGCAGCTTCAGTACCTGAGGTAGGTGCAGATGTGCCTGTCTGTGGTCCTGTCTCTGGTACCATCAGATGGGGTTTAGACCTATGTTGCAGTTAGTTAGGCTCCTGGGTGGACTCAGGACCTGCATTGTAGTCTTACCACCAGTCCTGACTCCATTTGTTTTTCACTAGACTCCATCAACAGATGCTGGATATGAGTGACTGCTTTGCCTTGTCTGAAACTGTCAACAGACCTTGTTACTAGCACCCTGCTTTGTTTGCTCAGCTCAGGTGCTGTGGGACAGTGTCCTGGACAGCAAGGTCTCTACCTAAACTATGATCACTCTCAGCTTATGCCTCACTTCCCTTTTGGAGCAGTCAGTCCTAGCTGTTCTGTGACACAGACTCCAAAAGACCTGTGTTATTGTATTACAATTCTATTTCCATTAGTGCTAGCTGAAAATGTGTCAAAGTGTTATGAAAAAATTGCATCTGTTAGGATAATTTAGGAAAATGCCTATTTTGATGAAATTCTGTTGGAGGAAAATGCAGTTAGGAATCATTAATTCTCCTTATTCTAAAACTGATTTAATCACATATATAAAACCAACTAACCAACCAAACAAACAAACAAAAAGAAAAGCCCCACAGGAAAAAATGAAGAAAAAGAGAAAAAAATCCCCAAACCAACCAACCAAAAAATCACAAAGACTTTTTAAAAGCTTAGATTTTCTTAAACTCTAAAGGGAAAACTTTTTACATAAATAAGGTAGTAACAGTAACCTGTTTCACCAATTTTTATTAAAAATACTAACTTGAGTCCTAAAGCCCAGAATGCCATCTATTCCTTTTAAATAACTGAAAAAAACCCCACCCCAGCTTCACATCATGACTACCCTAGGGGTTTAATAACATGAACATCTGTATCTGTCAGCGGTTGCCAATCCAGTACCCCGACAGAGGTGAGACCGGAAGAACCATTTCCCCAGGTCCTGCCTGTATTGAGGTTGAGCCTGTAGAGGAGCTGTAGCACCAATAGGCACTCAAACATACATAATATGTATGTACACATTGCTGGCCATGCAGATCAACAGAGACAGAAATCACAGCATTTGCACAAACAGCACCATTCTGTTCCCCCCATGACTGATCAGGATGGAAGCCCATTAGTGGAAAATGTGTAGATATATATATAATATGCTCCCCTTCTTAGATACTCAGGTCTATCCAGCATCTCTCCACTCAATTCCTTTGACTCTCATGATTGCTGACACCTAGATATACAGTCCCCAGTGTACAGTCCCACTCTAGTTGCTGGTACTCAGACTTACACAAGCATTCACACATGATCGATTGACTCATCCATCCATCCATCCATCCATCCATCCATCCATCCATCCATCCATCCATCCATCCATCCATTCATCCATCCATCCAGACACAACAGCAACAAGGCACAGCCAGAAAATTATACTTTCCATCCATCTGCTAACACATGACCAGTAGCTTTTTTACCCTTATCCATCTATTTTCCTATGATTGCACTCCCCAAAACTATTGTGATCCCCCCGCATTTCCACACCTTTAGCTCTCCCTTAAGCAATCACAGGATGCTTCTGCCCAGCATCCAATAATAAGTCCCACACTGCTGTAGCCAGTGACTCCTCCTGTGCCTGTCAGGTGGTCCTGAAGCCTCTCTTCCTTGACTCATGTTGATGGGTTTCATGTTCCGACAGTGATTGTACACTATCCTGTGGTGTCCTGGGATATGGTCAGGCTGCTCTGTTCCTCTGATTTGTTGTTGGAGTTGTTTTGCCTGTCAGGATTCAGTACTCCAGCTTACCTCCCAGGTCACATTGACCTTCTCAGGTCATTTGCTTGAAGAGTGATTGCTTGTGCTAAACTTGGTTCTGAGCTACAGACATGCTGACATACCAGCATGTGTTATTTGCCCAGATGGTCTCTGCATGTTGGATTGCCTGAAGGGTGGAAGTTCTCACTGCCTTTCCCTCACTGTAGGCTAGGATTTCGGATTCTTTCAGATTAGAATTCTTTCAATTCTCACAAGACTGAGAGCAAAACCTTTGAAAATCTATGATTCTACATTAAGCTTGGCTGAAATTGCTGAAGTAAGTCATAATTCACTGCCACATACATAGAAGAAAAGGTGTCAATAGAAGGAGTATAGAGGACAGAATGAAGGTATGGAGAACAGAAAAATCAGATGTCTGGGCAAAGAGAAAGTACAATAAGCTTCGTTTTCTTAAAAAAATGGTTAAGAGCAAAAGGCATCCAACTGCTTCAGATCTGAATGTAGAACCATTAGTCAGGAGATGACAAATTGAGAGGGAGACATCAGTCTGGGGGTGCAGGGGAAGCTTCTAGTAAATGCAGCTAAGAATTAATGCCTGGGACAGATCAGGATTTGCAAGAAGGATTTGCCTGAGTGACACAGTGACGAAAAGTAAAGGAAAACTAAGACTGTGGAGACCCACACTTCTCCTTCGTAGCCACTTGCCATTAAATAAATCAGGTCTTTTATCTGTTGCTGTCTATCTGTGAAAAGCGTAAAAAACTAATCTGCCTGAGATCCTGTTTGCACCAAAAGGTTGAAACAAGCTAACAAACTAGCTAAAATGCACAGAAAGGATGTGGTTGTGGACACACACGTAACACAACAGACGCACAAAGGCAGGAGGATTGCATAAAGTCTCATTTCCTTTGGAGATTCTGGGATATATTTGGAGTGTATTAAAGGATTTAATCCTGATTTTTAAAAAATCTTACTTACAACATTATTTCACAAAATAACAACCAGCAACACATTCTGCTTCTTGCTACTCTGCCAGAATACAGTGTTTTGTGTCTTTCAAAGATCAGGAGATCAGAGAGATTTATATACCCATTCCTCAGTATCTAATAATTAACAAACACAGCTATCTGGAACTCAAGACTGTGACCCACCACACCAGTATTTCTAGACTGTCAAAGTTTTTAATTATGCCACAGCAGTAGGTTATGAGTTGTCAGGACTTCTGATAACAGAGCTACTAAAATACAGATAAGCAAAAGAAACACTGATAGTTTTAATGATTCCGTGGGTAGTTGCCATTGTCTCTGTGAAGCCATTGTGCAGCACTTCACCTTCATTCTTTGATAAACAAGACATACATTTACCTTCAAACTCCCTCTCTGGGGTGACATTTTCCTGTCTTTTCACCATATCTCTGTCCATTTCTTCCCTACATATGTTTTCTGTATAAAAAAACCCTGACTTTTAACAGTTCTTTTATTTTTGTCCCCTCTTCCCAACATGGCTCATTGAGCATCAGCTTTCTTCCTTGAAGCATTTGGATATAAGAGAATACTCCTGAAGGCCATTTTGTCCACAGTTTGGTGTCTACTGTTGTTTCAGACACATGGCCAGCTAACCTTCTTTGTAGAGCAGCTGAGATTCAGCAACCTGAAGTATTCTGAGCAAAATTCAGGTGACTATTTTCTCCACTCTGCACTAACATTATGTCTCTGAGAATTCAAAGGGGTTAGCTCTGGATTAGTTCTGAGTTTATCCCATGCAAGTTTCAGGATCATATCCAAACAAGCCATAAGACAATTTTGAAGCTCACTTATTGTTTTATGTATAGCAGTTAGAACAGCTAATATTTCCCTGATAATTATTAGAAACAAAAGGAGGAAAAGGAGGGTTCATCTGGAAAGGAAATCAGAGATATTTTCTGGTTCGTTTGTGGGATTGGAGCGCCCCACTGTCACAAGTGCTGATATTTCCCTCTTCTACTCAGTTCTGTAAAGAGAGCATCTTTGCAGGACCAATAAGGCAAAAGGAACATTTTAATCTGACTATATATAAAATGCAGACAGCTAAATATTAGTCATGTAACTTTCTAAAAAATTATCAATACAGTTGGTAGCATGACCCAACCTCAAATGAGTCTTAAATGAGGAATCAGACATTTTCTTAAAACTTTTCTCCCAAAATATTGTAAATTACTATTTTAAAATTTCTATGACTTCAGGAATTATGACATTGACAAACACATGTATAAATAGCACATGTATTGCAAGAAATGCCAATTGTAGTTGGCAATACAAAGTAACATGAAAGCAAAGGATGAAAAAGAGAGTACGGATCTGGAGCTCTGTATGGATTAAGGATACTACCTACCAGGGTTCAAACCTGGATACAAATTCCATTTGGTGTTGGGCGCTATGCCCTGTGGCACATCTCCATCATTGTTGAACCGTTATCCACTGTCTTCATTGGACAGCCCTCTTCTTCACAATCTGCTGCAGGAACTATTTCTGTTTAGGACATGCCCTCTAGATCTTGCAGTCAGATCAAAGGACATTTCATAAGGAATAGTTGACCAAAGTGACTAGAAATGGCTGAAATTTGTTACTACCAAATATCTCCAAACTTTAGCAAGCACCCTGGAGAACAAGAGCTCCTGGACGTTCTCAAAAGATCCAAAATGTTCCCATGAGATACAGGACACCTACAAGCAGAATGAAGAAATTGCATCATAGTTTGCTGCCTCTCTTAGCTCCCTCCATTTTTTGCACTCCTATAGGTTTGTTTCCTCTGTCTGCTGCCTGAAACCTTACTGATTTTCACTGCCATTATTAAAATTCTGTTTCTATAGAGTAATTCCTATCTAACATATCTGCATGAAGCAGGAAAACAGGTGGAGGAGAAAAATGCTGAATGCGGAATATGGTAGAGTAATGCTGTGGAGCAGGAGATGAAGACCAAAAGTATGAGATCAAGGCTGACAGTTACATTGCACGGTTATGCTAGAATTACAGCTTCCTTTGTAGACGAGGTCTGCATGTAGACATGTCTGATGTAGGATTCATGCAACCAACACATAGTTTGAATTTAGTATAAGCAATGCCTACACTCAAACGAAAATATTTGGTTGTAGCTGTCTCAGTTGTAAGTCCATTCCGCTGTTGAATATAAACCAGATTTAAACAGGTTTCAGAGTGCCTACCTAATGATGTTTAGCATTTTAGTAAAAATATTTTTTACAAACATCTTGTGTGGAAATAATGTGGATGTTTGTCTAGAGTAAGGCTAATTTATCATTTCAATATTTACATGTTCCTACATTCTTTGACCTTCAACACTAACAGGTCCTGAAAGAGATGCATGATGCTCTCCAGGACATAGAAATTACTGTCAGTACTTACTTTCCTTTTTTTTTTTCTTTTTGCTTCTGCAGTTGAGAATAATTCAGGTCCTAAGCAATTCCTTAAACCTCATGAAACTGTTGTGCCGCAGCATCTAGAAAGCTATCGTTGTAGGTGAAATTTTAGAACTTGAAAATTTCCATGTCTGAAAGCAGGTGCTAAAAAGCAATGGGGGACAGGAAAAACTTTAAAAAAAATTATCATATATAAAATAAAACCTTTAATCTGCTCTACCCAGATTCCCATGTCACATTTCAAATACAGAACCTGCAAATAAATTATTTTAAACATAAGATAGAAAATATACAATCAATTAATTGTTGGAATCAAAATCTATATTCACTCTTACTTGGGGAATTTTTATTTTTGTCCCCAGAATACCAAACTTGGATGAATACCAGTTACCAGTATTTTACACTGGTTTCTGATGCTTAAATTATCAATCAAAGAAGGATAACTCTTCAACCAGTTTTCCTGTCAGTGGAAAATCTGGTTGTGCTTCCCACCGCTTAGAACCATAGAATCACAGAATGTGTAGGGTTGGAAAGGACCTTAAGATCATCCAGTTCCAACCCCCCTGCCATGGGCAGGGACACCTCACACTAAACCATGTCACCCAAGGCTCTGTCCAGCCCGGCCTTGAACATTGCCAGGGATGGAGCATTCATAGCTTCCTTGGGCAACCCATTCCAGTGCCTCACCACCCTAAGGAAAGAACTTCTTCCTTATATCTAAACTAAATTTCCCCTGTTTAAGTTTTAACCCATTACCCCTTGTCCTGCCACTATAGTGCCTAACAAAGAATCCCTCCCCAGCATTCTTATAGCCCCCCTTCAGATACTGGAAGGCTGCTATGAGGTCTCCATGCAGTCTTCTCTTCTCCAGGCTGAACAGCCCCAACTTCCTCAGCCTGTCTTCATACAGGAGGTGCTCCAGTCTCCTGATCATCCTCGTGGCCCTTCTCTGGACTTGTTCCAACAGTTCCATGTCCTTTTTATGTTGAGGACACCAGAACTGCACACAATACTCCAGGTGAGGTCTCATGAGAGCAGAGTAGAGGGGCAGGATCACCTCCTTCGACCTGCTGGTCACGCTCCTTTTGATGCAGCCCAGGTTCTAGCTGGTCTGTGGGCTGTGAGCGCACACTGAAGTTGGCTCATGTGCAGTTTCTCACCAACCAACACCCCCAAGTCCTTCTCCACAGGGCTGCTCTGAACCTCTTCTTTGCCCAACCTGCAGGTAAGTGTGGGATTGCTCCGACCCAGGTGCAGGACCTTGCACTTCTCATGGTTAAACTTCATGAGGTTGGCATCAGCCCACCTCACAAGCGTGTCAAGGTCCCTCTGGATGGCATTCCTTCCCTCCAGGGTATCAACCGAACCACACAGCTTGGTGTCATTGGCAAACTTGCTGAGGGCACACTCAATCCCACTGTCCTTGTCAGTAACAAAGATGTTGAACAAGACCGGTCCCAACACCGATCCCTGAGGGACACCACTCGTTACTGTTTTCTTCATTATTGAAAGTCTTGATCAAATAACCCAAACCATTGCACTTTGTCTGAAACTAGCGAGCAAAAATTTTCTAGAGAAATTAAGATCTGTACATACAGTCGCCTTTTTCGTCCGCTGGGCAATGTGGAAGCACCATGAAATAGAAAGTATTGTCAGGACTAGGGCCATTGCAGACTAGGCCTCAAAGGAGTTACAGATAGTGACTCTGGAGGGAGCATGGCTGCAGTGGCTCTTAATTTTTTTTGGCTGTTAAACAAGAATAACACACAGATATGTATAAGACATCTGGGTCATATCTCAGAAGTAGGTATTCAGAATCCCAATAAAATCCTAGTTTCATTTAAATAAGTGGAGAAGCTACATTACCTTTTTGAAGCTAAATTATCTTTTACCTTCTCTTTCTGAAGGAAATAGATCCTGTGCTGCCAGAGGAATCACTTGCAGGGGATTCATGTACTTTCTCCTCAAAAGGAAACTGTACTTTCAGTACGCCTTTTATTTTCAATATAGAAACATAATAGCAAAAATATTCATACAGTTTAATCAGCACACATCCTGAAGACGGGTCCAGTATCCTGGGAAAAAACAAAGCTGTTCCATTGTTTGTCCCCACTGCCCTAAAACATTTCCTGGGCACTACCACCATTACACTGGCAACTTCACTGAGATTTGGGAGCAGGGGTTGTACTAAGCCAGCAGAAAAACTGATTAAACAAAACACGTAGTTTCCCGAAGACTTAGCACCTGAAGACTCAGAGCAAGATCAGTGAGGTGGAAGGTAAGGACAGGAACTGATGGGCAGGATGGGTAGGTGCAACAGATGGGCAAGACCATGATAGTCAGCACTTAGTTTGGCTTCAATTGCTGTGAAATCAAAGCCTAGAAATGAGATTTTCCAGCAGTACTATTCTGTCCATGCTCTTTCATGTGAGCTCACTAAACTGGCAGAGTTATTCTGTCCATTTCTGCTGCGCTAGTTTTCTACCAAGTAACTAAGAACATTTGGCTTACTGCATGTAAGTTGAGAACCAGGGTTGGGAGCAGGAATACAGCCAGAAGCAGCAGGAGAAGGAGGGAAAGATTGCTTGCTTTCTTTATTTTGGTCAGTTTTGAATGCCACAAGAAGGCCTTCTTTCTATAAAAGTCTTACCCCGCATGCGAGACAAAATGAAGAAAACAACACAAAATGTATTCAGATTTAAGCAGAATCTTCCAAACTAGTAGTCCATCTTGCACTGCATACTTATGAAATGAATAAATACAGAAAAATGGGCAATGGATTTTCAGCTGTTTCTGTTGCCCAGTAAATGTACTCACTGTCTTTAACAGGTGCAATAGATTTCACCCAGAATTTACTCAAATGACTAGTAGTTTATCACCAGCAGTAAATACTCCATTTTGTATCTTTCTTTCCTTAATTTAATTTGCAGGCACAGTTTAATATATGTACTCTTTTCCTGCACACAGTGAAATATTGATTCTGCTAAGTATAGCGATCACAGCTCATCTGTTTGACCTTACCCCTAACTATACTTCCAATTTCAGACAGTTTTAGTTAAGACTTCCCTACTGGGTTCGCATTAGCTGTTGTGAAATCAATTTGTTAATTTAAAAATGGCATTTATATTTAAGAATCAGATTGTTGTGGGTTTGATGCTGGAGATTCAGGCAAATTTTATTCCTTTAACAGTCATATTTGTTTCTATGACAAAATTCTAACAGCTTTAAGCCACATGTAAAATGCTCAAAAGTGAGACCCATGAAAGCATGTGTACTAAGTATGAAACTAACCAGGCCTGAGAATCTAGGCCGCAGAGGCTTTTATAGCCTGGGGTATGGGAAACCTACTATGGCAGGGGGTATGGGAAACCTACTTATTCAGTTCAGACAAAGATGGCCTGTGATTTCTATGCAGTAAAGTTAAAATTGATTTTGCTACCACCCAAAGGATGAAGACAAACAGAAAAGTCAAGCTTGATATAAGAAGGACTGTAAGAAATACAAGGGATAGAAACACAATAGGACAGAGAACTGGGCTGAGAGGGTCAGTAGAGGGATGGAGGAATTGTTCAACAATTGCTGCTTCTGACAGTTGCTTTTTTCTTCAGTCAATAGTAGCACAACCCAACCCTTCACTCAATAGTAGCTCCCAGACTGCCAGAGACAAAGCAGACAGTGAGGTCTTGATCTTCTCTTCCAGTCCACTCTCTGTGAATACCTTGGTACCTAAAGTAGACCCTGAAACCTCGGTCATCCCAGCCCATGATGATGTGATGATGGCTGTTCTTTGATGTTTTTCAGCTGCCTCTTGACCAGAACCATGGTGGAACTGAAAAGCTTTAGGAAAAAACAATTTTGTGTACTTAAACAAACAAACAAACAGAAAAACAACCTAACAAAACCCAAAACTAGATCAACCTCAAAAGAAACCTGAAGCCAAAAAGAACCCAAAAACCCAAAACAAGCAAAACTTCTAAAAAAAGTATTTTTGCAAAATGATTTGAAAAACTGACTGATTTTTAACAAAAAATATTGAGCTGAAATACTTCTGAACAGTTGTCTTTGTGATAATAATAAAGTTTAATAATAAAAGCAGTTTCTGTCTCAGGAATGTGACTATTTGTAGAGAGGACAGAAGATGTGGGAAGCCTGAAAAAGTTTTCTAAAGTTCAAACTTCACCTCCCCAGAAAACAGTCCTTCTCTAAAAGGTAATGAGTACCTCATTCAGGCTGAATGCTAAAGAAAATTATCAGTTTTCCTCAGCTCTTTTTATATTTTAAACTTTGGTATAAGTCCCACTTTGTTTTAGTCTAAATTAGAAGTTGTTCTCAACTGACGTGATTTGTTGATTTTGAAAGAGATTAATTTCATGGGTCACACCTTCACAGCTCACTATCACAGTATGTAGTCTATGACAGAAAGAAGAAAGATCTCTAAGAAATCCTGTAAGTTATAGCAGATGGATGTGCTCCTATTAAAGGCTGTTGTCCCCAAGCTCATACCGTGGCACAGGAGCAAAGCAGTGTGTGAGCGCCGCTTGCCTGCAGATAAAGTTTCTTTCACTAGAGCTAATGCCTCAGATTTCCTTGACATGGATATTAAAGGTATAGGAATTTACTTACCATAATGCAGATGTAAGTACTGGCTTCTTTGCATAAACACAACATGTGCAGCTATACTAAATATGGCAACAGTGCACTGAGTGCAGCAGTTTTATTTCCTTGCTCAGTATAATGTATTACCCATGTATAAATCATACACATTCAGTATACATATGTATAATAAAATGCATAATTTATTACAAAAAACATATTTTGTATTATGCTATGTCATGTAATTAATAATTAAGTTAATCATATTAAATAATTATACATATGCACTCATGCCTGTGTATTAATTAAAGGTGTTTGCAACCAGAAAAATCCAGGCCTATAAGTTAGAATTATTCATTCAAGAAATGCAGTGATTAAATCACAGGCATGTGAGATAGAAGAAAACTGATTCTTATAGGTTAGTCTTCTTGTTCATCTCCAGAGTCAATATGTTATAGCTGAAGTTCTGATAGAGCATCCAGTTCTTCTGTCACTTCTTAGTGGCCTGATGCTTTGTCTGGATCTGAATTTCTAGGACAAATCTCAACAGGAAAACCAGATATTGTTTCTTAACTCAGTAGCAATCTTTATATTCTAGAGGAACGTGAGTACAAATCTACTTTTAAAGTTTTGCAAGAAGAAAATCCTCATAAACAGATTGATGCTATTATTCAATAGCTATTCAGCACCTTGGCAGATTGGACTAGAAAAGCTAGATCTCAAGGATGAGAGAGCTCTCAATGCCTTATATCAGACCTTGCTCCTTTGCAAAGTGTTGAACTAGGAAAGTTAAACATGGGGTATGGAAGTAATAGCTTGAAAGTCTGGGAATACATGTAGAGACAACTCTGCCTAAACACAGCATTGGGGTTTTATTATTTATGTACCCACATGTTCAGAGTCTTCACTGTTTGGCATGAGGGAGGGTGACAGAGCATTTCCAAACAGGCTTCATCTCCATGCATGAATAAAAACTTCCAAGGAACACAGTACCATCAAGCAGGTGTGTGAACGGGACACTGGCCAAGAAATCATGCTGTGATTAGTGTCATCTTGACTATGACATCACTGGTTGCTAAACAGATTTGAGCCTTTGGACAAGCCTAATGTAGCTACCATAGTGGCCAGGCCAAGATTTTCTCTCTACTGTTGCACTCCTGTACTTCAGAGCTGTTTTTGTAATACCCCAGAAGTATTTGAAAGCATGGCTATTACAGAGATATGAAGCTTGATCTCAAGGGCACCCACACGAATGCTGCTTTGATCCACTTTAGATAAAGCTTAAATAAACTGCTGAAAGCTATTTAACAGCCCATAGCAAGGCCAGGAATTAAGTATTCTAAAAGTAGGAAAGATCTGGCTCCAGCATGTCAGGCACATTTTCTTTATTTTTTGTGAAAATCCTGAGTATTATGTTGAACAGAGCCAAAAAAAAAATAACGTAATAAGCCCTGTACAAACATCCACACTAAGCGTCCACATTTTATTTCAGTAACTAAAAAAACCCAACAATGCAACATAGTTAATCACCTCAGTAAATGCTTGCTGAGCACTCCAGCCTTCCAGTTAACGGATGTGGATGATTAAAAAGAGGAAAACAACAGAGCATCCATACACACTGTATACTATGCTATTAGTAACTAAAGAAAAACACTGACTTTAATGGTAGAAGAACAAACCTAACTTAGGGAAGAAAAAATTTGTATTTACAGTCTAACGAACTATGTTTTCCACAGAGTGAACCCCACAGGCATCTTCAGAGAAGTGAAACCTGGCTCACCTCCAATTTATGAATCTAATTGCCTTCAGAAAGTTCCCAAATCCAGCCAAGCATCTGGGGAAGGCTTTACACTGGACAAGAGTCCAAGTATTTGAACTATTGCAACAGCTGCAAAGCAGGTTTGCAGACAATCCCATGCTATCCAAATTCTATTTTGTTTCAAAATACAGAAACAGCACTAAGTACATTGGAGGTGGCATTACCCCATTTAGCTTTAAGGGGCACTGGGCTCTGAGTGCATCAAGGCCACCTTAATGACTCTGAGCAGCCTCATATGGAACATCCACCCATACCTTCTGCCCATAGGCCCAGGATGGCTGTCACAACCCCAGTCTGGGGTATTACTCTGCCTGAACTGTGCTGTAGGTGTGCCTGTTCGAAATCCTGGCCCTTGGATGAGGTTTGGACCTAAGCATTTATGTAGGTTGTCTACCAGGTGGGCCCATTGGATGTGCATGGTACCCTTGTTCCCAGTCCCGTTTCTGGCCTCATTTTCTGCTGTCTGTGGGAGGAGCCTGGATCTGATGGGTTTCTTTACCCTGTTGGGGATCTCCAATAGACTGTCCTCACTACCCTGCATTGTGTGCTATGTTCAAAGCCTGTGGGATTGCACCCTCCTTGGTAACAGTTCCTGTACTCTGATTACCATTTACCCCCAGCTGAATTTGCCCCCAAAAGAAGAACTATATTCTATTCCCTGATTTTTCCCAAGAGCCAATACGCTGACAAGTGCTCATGTAATGTAGCATGTAGGTCTGTATTCAATACTAGAGTAACTAGAGGATGTGTTGTTTCTCAGTATGTCTGCTCTGAGACAGGTGTAATTCTTTTAAAAATTGAGGGGAAAGGTTTCCTTGACAGAATCCTTTGCCTCTGTCTCTTCCCTTGCTCTCTGTTGTTTCTCTCTGGGTTCATATGCAGCACAAATATGACTTTTTGATTTCATGAAGTGTCTGGGACTGCACAAGGTTATGCAGAATCTTCTTTGTTTCAGATGCAGAAACTGATGTATCCAGGGACTGAGTGATCTGTTGGCATGATGCAGCTAAAAACCAGCTGCATCTCACGAGGAACAGAACTCACTAAAGTAGCTCTCAGAAGTTCCCAAACTGTGCTGTATGACCTATATGCTGACTTCCAGGAAGAGCTCAGCTGTGGTTCTGCTTACTTATCTGCTGCTTTCTTGATTCTACAAGGCACACATTGATACCTTCACATAGGCAGGCATTAGCAAACACTGACAAGATGGGTGCTGATGCCTTCAAGGTGAGATAGAAGTAGATAGAGGCACAATTTTCTGATCCACACAAACTGGAGTAGTACCAATACTGCCCCCATGTACCTTCTCCCTTGGATGAAACCCACTAAGATGAAGGAAAGAAACTACCCCAAAACAGCCTCTAGTGGAAGTTATTGTCCAAAGGGGTACAAGGATACCATATAGGGGTTACCGGATACAGGGGAAAGTGAATTTTGTGTTCATGTGATGTTTATAGGAAAGGAATGACGGTGGGAAAAGTCAGGGACCAATATGGATTGGGTTAGGAACAAGTGTGACAAAATAAAGGGAAACATGGATAAGAGGTCACGTGTTTAAACAGGTGGCTGCACAGTATGCTTGTCTCACTGAGCTATCACCATACTTTGTCCTAACTTATTACATCCTGTTCCTAGCCATTTTCTCCATGGATGTGCTTGATTATGTGTATGAATACTAACAAACTTCAAAACAGACACTATTTCCATCTGTCATGATCTGTGGGGTCAGCTATTTTAATAGTTCCATTGGGCATATAATGCTCAGTCTTGCTGTGGCAGGCCTTGGGAACATGGAGCTGCAGCAGGTTTGCATCGGGCAGGCTAAGACAGCAGGAATCCCCCCACATTCTGAGGCCTGCTGAAGTTAGCTGTCTTCTAGCATCCTCCTCAGAAAAAGACAGGAAAAATAGCCGGGGAAGGGGATGGAGGGTAGGATACTGGGGTAAAGAGTCTGGGGGCTGGGGGTGGGGGTGTTGGTTTTTTTTCGTCCCAAGCCAGACATTGTTGCTCGTCTTCTCATTTTCTCAAACAAAGCATTAGCACAAAGTTCATTCTTCTAGGACAAGCTTACCAATTCTGCTTCTAGTTACTCACCTGTTCATAGTTTCTTCAAAAAGAGTAACCCCTGATGTGGACAATGAAATTCAGATTTCTGGTATAAAAAGCTTCAGAATATCTGCACCTGATTCTTGGTTTCCTTGTTAAAGGAGCCATCAGTTGACAGAAATCTTTCATTCTATTTTAGAGTTAGATTACACTTCCCAAAGGTTCAATGATTTAGCTATATGAAAACTTGCCATAACTTACTGTTCAGTTTCAGAAGCTTTGCTCTGTATTGTATTTAATATGCAATCTACAAATAAGAATTGGATGCTAGAACAATAAATTGGCAGCAGGTTAATGCTGAAAAGAAGGTTTCCAGAAAAGCAAATGCTGCTTTAGTTCCCATGGCACCATCCCAGTATTTGTTTTATATTCCTGAGAGAAAAGAGGAAAGCAGAACAAATGTAAAACCTCCCACACAAATTCTCAAAGTAATAATATTATTCACCCTAAGATTCCAGCCTTGCTGTCGGGCTGCTTTTTTCTGTCAAGTTTCTAAATGCTTTTATTGAGGAAAGATAATAATTACAATTATCCAAAGTTTAAGTCAGTGAGCTTTTATTCAAACAGATTAAATGTACACTCTCATTGAAAACTCTTGGACAGTCATTCATCTAATTTGCACAGTATGATTACCACAATCAGAGACATCTATATGCTTGTGTAAATGAGTTATTTGCCTAATCATCACCTTTACAGGAAAATTCTTGCTTTGTCTCCGTATTTATTCATACAGATGATCTCAGTATTAATTTCCACAAATATTCACTTGTGCAGATTTTTTGTTTTGCACCTTCCAATGATGTACTTCCGATCTGTTCCCTTACCCTTTTTCTTATCAGTCCTGGTGTCTGCTTTGAGTAATTCCTTGGGCTGAGCAAGAACCTTCCTAGAATGCTCAAGAAATTAGCTTTTTGTTTCTTGTTTTAAGATTTCTTTTTGCTTGCTTGTTTTTAGATTTCAGTTCAGCCATGTTTATGCACCTTTGAGGAGAAGAAACATTATCAAAGTTCCTTTTATCATATTTTATTTGTAAATATGTTTTCAAGGCTGCAGATCTTTGTTTTCCTAGAAACTAATTATTAAATTGGCACTTAAATGGTGGTACCATAGGTGCTTAACCACTAAAAAAAGGCCATGCAGCTTATCTAGTAGTGCCAGAAGGGATGTTCAGCGAGGTAGTTCAAGAAACAGAAAGCAACAAACTCGGTAAAATTAAGTCAATAGTCAGAAACACATCTTAGCTTCTCTGCACACAGACGTTTATTTCACCAGATCTGATTGCCTCTAGTTGCAACCTATAGCCAGTTCTTTGCAAACTGAGGAAGATGAGTCCACAGACTCTACCTGAATATGTCAGCTGAAGGGTAAGCCTTCACTATATTAATATATTCATTAGTGCAGATGTTGTGCGAGTATTTGTCAAAGCAACAGGAAGTTAGTTTTCAGGAGTATTTTATGTATATTTACAGACTAAACAAAGTCTAGAAGCAAGGCTATAGAAAACCCCCAGCTACATACCAGTAATTGCTAGAATTGAGCTCAGTTTCAAAGTATGTTCTATATTTTGTTCAGCTAGCAGAATTGATAGGATAATCTGACAGCCGTCAGATCCAGGCCCTGCTTTCTTAGACAAGTTTTGTCCCCTAAACAGCGTTTTTCTGAGTGGGAAACATTTGCTGAGACATTGCTCCCCTTTAGATGCATTTATACTTACAGTGATCGTGCAGCAAATGTGCTGAAAATACCAACCTTTAGAGTGAGTTTAATTAAAATGTTTAACAAAGCAATCTGGTTACTTCACAGAAATGTTGTTCTTCCAGGATTAGTTTATACTCTGAAAAGAAAAAAAATCTGGAATCAAAATCTCTTACTGGACATCTCTAGGGATTGCCAGCACAAGAGGTTGCCAATAAACAGCCTACTCAGGTGCTCTACCTCTACCAGCAAAACTGAGAAAAGCCTAGGCACCTTCAAGTGGCCACCTCTTTTGGTAGTCCCACTGAGAGAGGCGAAGTATGGTGCTGCATAAATGAGCTCTTAATGGCTCTCTTTCCTCTTTGTGATTCTGTTTTCTTAGTGACTCTGACCAAAAAGCTGCAGCAGACAAGTGCAGGGAAGCTTCAAGCTACCTTTGGCTTTTAAATCTTTTCCAGTGACCAAGTCTGACCCCAAAGGTGTCTGAAATCAAAAGAAGACCTAACACTTACAGTGACATTAAGTAGCACTTACAGTGACCTTAAGGGCACTTACAGTGACATTAAGGCTCTTTCAAACAGGCTAAAGAATCAAAGAATAGTTTGCTTCAAAGGTTTGACATGAGGCACGCATATCTGCAGGTGGGTTTAAGATGATGCTGAGCTCTGTTCAAGTAAGAAATTGCCAGCACAGAGTCCTTCAAGCAGAATTTGCTGGGATAGTCCTGACCCAGAGTGAAGAGCACAGCATGCGCCTCCAGGTCCTTTTGAATGGAAGCATAGCTGTGTAGTTTTAGGATAAGGGCCTTCCCTGGGAGCAGAGTGATTTTTTGACTGCTTCACACCCAGATTGCTAAGTACTGAGTACCACCCTATTGTTATTCCTAGAAGACTGCCAAATGGAGTAAGGCCTTATTTTGATGCAGAGGGTTGACCAATGTACTGGGGGGTTGTACAAGGGGGTAGTACCAGGGGCCGTAGAAGGGGGTTGTGCAAGAGGGGACAAAGGAATTTTGCCTGTTTAACAGAAAGCATTGTTTGCAAATACCTGTCAAGCTTGCCATGCAGTATCAGGACAATAGGCTATTGATAAGGGGGAGAAACAGTCTGATAAGGGGAAGACACAGACTAATAAGGGGGAGGAACAGTTACTTAGTTCCAGTGAAGACCAGCTTTGTGGTTTGGACTTTGACCAGACCCCAAAAGAGCATGTGTGACGGCTAGAGGTGAAAAGTTCAGGCTCGAGGAAGACTCATTTACTTCATCTTGAGATCCTCACCCATGACCAGAAGGGCACTGGGCAGGCTCAAAGGACCTTCTAGCTCATTATAATACAAAGCAGGGATAGGACATGAATATGTATAGGCATATTGTGCAACCTTATGAATATATATAACTTTAGAAAGTAAATGTAGAGGGAAACAACACCGAGGTACGCATGCCTTTGGAGGAGCTGTTCCCCATGCGTCTCAGCTCTGAATAAAAGCATACCTACTTTACAACCTTAACGAGTTGTGGTGTCTATCTGCATATCAATTTAATGATTAATGATTACATTAGATGGACTGATTTGATGATCACTCTCTCTAGCAGCAAAACTCCTTAAAGACATTTCCATGACAGCTTTTTTGTTTCTTCTTCCAAAAGTTCTACAAATCATCAGCATAAATGAGGAGATGACAAACTGCCAAAAGAAATAAGAATGGTTGGCTGGGGATGGAAAATTAAAGCATGCTTGTAATCAGAGAATATGCAGCACCATGTTATTTCTTGAGACTACGTAAAACAGAATTCTTGGGCAAATTACTGTACAAATATTTCTACAGTTCTAGTGACTACAGCTTACTCCTATACCACAACAAAACAAATCTGAGGGAAAAAGAGGCTACTTGGGAAACAGTGTGCTCCAGTCTAGCTTGCTGCATATTGTTGTGTACATTTTGATCTGGCCTCAAAAGATAGTGCAGATTATGCAATAGTTAAATAGAAAACAAAGAAGCCAGAAAAAAAAATCAAGTGTAATTTAAAAAGGATGCAAAAAACCAAACCCACGTATTTTCCTACACAAATTTAGGAATTCTAGGAAATAATATGGAGTAACTGGAATGCCTGCTTTTAAGTGAGGATGTTGGTAAGTTGACATGTCAAGAATGAAGGAAAAATATCAGTGGGAGGATATAGTATCAGAACAAAGTGTGCTGGAAAGGCTACTCAAGGAGCCCATAATAAAAGAAACAGTATAGCTGATCTGATTCAGGAAGTTGCCATCTAAGTTTCCACCTGTACTGTGACACGGATTGCCTCACAACTATGACATGAACTGTAACATAACTGAGAGAGGAGCCTATATTTGGCATCACTTCATAAGTGGTAGTTCTTTGCAAACAACAACAAACAGCAGCTCTTTGCAAAGGGCAGCACTTTGCGTGCTGCAGCTCTCCATGAATGCCAGCAAACAGCAGCTCTTTGTGAACAGCAGCTGTTCATGAACAGCAGCTCTTTAGTAGAAAGAAAGACTTAAGTCTGGGGGGGTTGTTTCGTTTTGTTTTCTGGCTAATACCAGTTCACCCATGTAAGATGTAAATGCCTTCAAGATAAGAAACAACAACAGCAAAATGGTTAAGAAGTGTGCTGGAATAATCTACATTACTTTGTGTCACTCTGGTCACTTTTCTGTGGATGTGTGTTTTTTTGTTGTCGCTGTTATTGATGGGCTGGACTTTGAAATGACTTTGTGAAATTTTATGCCATTTAGAAAAACCTAAGCTTTGGATCTGACCCCTGTTCAGATGCTTTTTGCTTATTTTCAGGCTTTCATTGTAAGCTGAACTTTAAACTACTTGGCTACTTTGAGACCAGCAGCAACAAAAAGTACACTCTCTCCTATGGCCCTGTCTGTGGTCCCTGCCTGAATCATGCTATTGTTTATAAGCATGGTAGGTCAAACCAGCAACTGGTTATGAGGAAACATGGTCTATCCAACCTCTACTTACTATGTTAGTGCCTCAAGAACCTAAGCAGAAGTAGAAAACAGACCGCATTCTGCTTTTCACTTTAATTTGATCTGCAGCAATGTAAAAGGTATTTTGCTATGACTACTAGCATTGTACTCAAGTTAGAACATTCCACTGGAAATGCTATTTCCCCTACAAACTCATATAGAGATGGTAAAAAGTTGGAAATATCTTCCCCGAGAGTTTATCTTGGCAGCAGCACAGAGGAGACGCTATGGCAGCCTGACTACTGAAAGACAATGCATGGTAATGACAATCCGTGCTGGAAATTCTGTAAAGAAATCATACCACCAAGCATCCTAATTCCTTTCTTTCTGTGAAAGCAGACAAAAGCAGCACAGACCACTCTGATGCCCTGAATGACTTAGCAGACGAAATATACGCAAAAATCAACTAGTCTATCCTTTAAACACACTCTTGAAGGACAGATGAATTTAAAATCACAAGAAAAATGGGGCGACTAAAAGACAAGCAGCTTGCCCAGAAATGCATTCAGAGGATGTTAGGGCAAAGATACAAGTAGTGGATTTCTTTACATGGCACAGAATATATGATAAAAACAAAAGGAAGGATTATGATTTACATGAAATTTTTATTAATAAAATGAGAGAATTATTCCAAAGTATATGTTTGTACCTCTTAATTGACAAAACACCAGAGCTTTATACACAATGCTTTTATTTACTCAAGTCTAGCCTGAAGACTTCACTGGACCTTCAATCATTGCTCTAATAAAGGCTCATTATGCATTAAATACAGCTTCATCTAGCTTGAAGTTGAGCAAAAAAATGCTTTTTTTAATTAACTTCTTAAATGGTATGAATTATCTTTCATTTAAACTCTGAGCTGATCCTTAGAGATTTCAATGTACCATCATTAAAATTTGTAGATAAAGCTATTTTATTTCAGATCCAGTAGTTTTGACATACATCCCCAGAGGCCTGATTTAAAATGCATCAATGTCCTCATTCTTTCTCAAATTACCTGAGACGCTTAGCAGACCACAACAACTTTTCAACTCTTACAAATACATATACAACATACAAATAAATTAAATCAACACAAATCCTCTTCTGACTTCTAGAACCTTGCTTTAAAATCATCATATTGTTCTCATTGCCTGGCCTTGGCTTTCCTACCCTGGGTTCTCAACCCTTTCTAAACTAAAACTATAACACTGCATTGACAATGAGCCATGAAAGTAGGATCATTTGAAATTAATTGTGCATTTCCACAGGTTATAGAATTATATAATCATAGAAAGGTTAGGGTTGGAAGGGACCTTAAAAATCATCTGGTTCCAACAAGCCTGCCATGGGCAGGGACACCTACCACTAGACCAGGTTGCTCAATGCCCCATCCAACCTGGCCTTGAACACTGCCAGGGATGAGGCAGCCACAACTTCTCTGGGCAACCGGCTCCAGGGCTTCACCTAATATCTAATCTAAATCTACCCTCTTTCAGCTTAAAACCATTCCCCCTTGTCCTATCACTACCTATGCTTCAAAAGCCCCTCTCCAGCTTTATTGCTGGCCCCTTTAAACACTGGAAGCTGCTCTAAGGTCTCCCCTGAGCCTTCTCCTTTCTGCATTGAACAAGCCCAGCTCTCTGGGCCTGTCTTTATAGAAGAGGTGCTCCTGCCCTCAGAGCATCTTCGTGACCCTCTTCTGGACATGCTCCAAGTGTTCCATGTCCTTCTTATGTTCGGGGCCCCAGAGCTGGATGCAGGACTGCAAAAGAGGGGGGTCTCAGGAGACCTGCTGGTCATGCTGCTGGTGATGCAGCCCAGGATATGGCTGGCTTTTGGGCTGCCAGTGCACTCTGCTGCGTCATGGGAAGCTTTATGTCAATGAACTCCCCCCCCACCCCCAAGTACTTCTCCCCGGGGCTGCTCTCAATCCAGTCTCCACTGAGCCTGTGTTTGTGCTTGAGATTGCCCCAGCCCGGGTGCAGGACCTTGCATCTGAGGTCCAGTTTCAGACAGTTGTTTAACCTTTAAGATTACTTTTAAGAAAATCATTGTCTTTGCGTATTTTCCAGTGAACAAATGGCATAATAAGTCTTCTCTCTTCAAACGTTTCTCTCCCAATTTTGAATCACGTCATAGGGTCTGGATCAGAAATGAACACTCTCAGCTGCTGTGAAAAATGTTAGTCACAGAAATATCTTAAAATAAGCAGTGCTCAGCTTGGCAAAGGGTATATGTTTTCTTTTTGCAAGGAATAAAAACTCAATTTATTTTACTGTTTCAGGATTACTTAGCTGTCATAAAATCTTACATTCCACTCACTATGCTGAGAGTCTTTGCCTTCACCAGACTCAGACTTTCATCATCTATGCTTATAGTGACCTAGACCCCACCCAGCAGATGAAATAGTTAAACTACAGTATAAAACAACTTCTGCCATAGCTTGGGAAGTTCACTTTCATTCCTTCGGATCAAATTCTGCTATTGCTTATTTGGCAAAACATTTTATATCTCAGAATCCCTCTTTCAGCAAGCCTAAGCAAAGGAATTCTACAGCATTACATTATAATACAGCTAATACTATATTTTGAAGAGGGATTTTCACTGCATTTTCACTGCATCAAGGTTATCTTGTTCATTAGGGCTTGTGAGACTTTCAGTCAGCATTCCCATTTCTACATGACTTGCGAAAACTTCAGGATTCATGCTTGCCACCTAGTGGCTTTCAACAGAATTAGAGGCGATCAGTTAAAGGGCTTTTTGCGCTAGAAGACAGTTGCTCCAATCTATGGTTAAGTTTGAAAATAAAAAAAAATTGTTCTGGAATTGTACGTGGGAAAGATGCTTATTCCCTCCATATAACCATTAACTGAACACAAATAGAAAAGACAGGATTAATTCATGGCCACAGAATCTCCTCTGAAAAGAACAGCCATGGTTACTGCATTTGAACATGAACACCTACTTTGACTGGGAGAGGTTACTATGAGGACTCTTCATATCCAACGTGTCCTTCCATACAGCAGTCCTAGAAATTCATAAGGCAATCCAAGCAGAGCACAAGCATTCTTTGTCTGCCTTCAGTAAATAAGATTGTTACTTGTTTGCAAAAAAAAAAACCTCAACAAAACCTAAATAAGATTTCGTGGGGGCTCCTATGACCATCTTTTTCTGTTCTGCAGAAAATGTGCATACTTCAGGGTAGATGGTCGTTAAATACAAGATAGAAACAGTTCAGTCTAGAACCTGCCAAGCACCCTCTCCCAGGACTAATTCCTAGGTTGCAGAAAGGCTCCACACAATTGGAAAACAGAAATAAGCTTTTGTCACTGTGTGAGTTTTCTTTCTGGAATTGCCACCTAAAATAAATCATTTATCAGAATTACTTAACTAGGATCTTAATAAAATATTATACTATTGCCAGCCATAGCACAAATCCATGTATTCTCAAAATCGCAAATACTAAAAATGGTCTCTAAATTCTGCCAAATTCTCAGAATACCAGTGTGTCCTAGTTTTAGCAAGAAATACTTAAGAGTATCTATGAAATGTTAAGAAAAAGGCAAACTACATGGCTGGGGAAAATGACGTCATCTCAGATCAAGGAATGAAGAGGGCAGGTGTAAACAGGAAGAGCTGGTCTTCACATTTTATAGCCTTGATAAAATCAATGGGTCTACAGAAAGGCCAAACAAGCAGTGCTAGTAAAGTCTGCTTTCGAAGGAGAGTTAATTTATCGGCCCTCAATGAAACACACACAAAAACTGGCAATATGTGCAACCTCTACAGTTCTTAAAGAACTTCAAATCCAGACAAGAAAATAATTTCATGCTTTTGCATTACCATGGAAGTACTCCAATATCTATTATATGGATCAAGACAGGCACATATAATAATGTACACCTGTAATGAGTGCTTAAGTCTTTAGATGCCTTTATTTTAAAAGCCACAAATCCACTATGGCTGTATAAAATTTTGCCTCTCAGTAGACTTTCTACATCTGGCTTTTAAGGAAGTTCCTTATATGCGCCAGTATTTATAAAACAGTGATTGTGGGAAAAACAGAGAACACAACTGCAAATGACTGAATTTGGTACAATCTTCTCCCACCAGCCACCTTTCTTTATTGGGGGGGGGGGGGGGGGGATGGGTTGCGGGTGATGGATAGGGAAAAATATACATTATTCTTATTAAGGTAATGAACAGACACTTAGGCTTAACAAACAGGCTCTCTTTACACAGATGCCATAATAAAAATGTACTAGCACTTGACAAGTTCTGTGCAATTTTTTAATGCACAGTTTCTAGAGTTCATCAATAAAAGTAGGTCATGACAAAATCATCTCATGAATGTATAGTATAACATTCATTTAAAAGATACAAATAAGGAAGTAAGAAAATGGACTATCATTGAATTATTTCCAATACCAGTAGCTAGCAAGTATTAACTGGATATCATTATCTTAAATTCACTATTATCTTCATTTTAGAAAAAATAACCTTCTAATCTGGAAACTCTCCTAACATTTCATTCTTTCATCTGACTGCAGGTAAAATACTTGCAAATACAAAAGAAAAAGAAGAGTTGACAGTTTCGTAACCAATATTATATAGGGCATGTATTTTACCATGCAGAAGTTGACTCTGCTCCTTTTAGGAGCTGGATGCATACATTTCCTGGCTTTCGCACTACAAAATATTTTTCTCCACAGATTATTTGTTACTTCTATGTCATGTTTATAAAATAAAATAAAACCAGATTTCATGCATTTTAAAGAACCTTTCTTACACATTGTACTCTTCAGCAAGAAAACAGGGTCCATTCTGGTTCACGTCAGTGCATTTCACAAAGAAATGGTATTACAAAATACAATTAAGTGATATCTTGGCTCGAAACTTCTGAATCTAATGAAATTTTAAAAGTAACAGTTGATAATAAATTTCAAGATAGAAACTTGTCACTATAAAGGGTCTGGGCCATCACTGAGAACTTCAAATGCTTCCCAGTTTCATGCTTGTGATTTCAGAAGCAATAACAAACAGTTACGGCAGAAGTATCAGATCTAAAACCTGAACATTTATTGCTGTCAAAAATATAAAAAAAAAAAACAGAAGTATAAAAACTGATGCATGGATAGAAAGTTAGTGATTAAGAAACAAGGAACAGAAGTCTGCCGAATTCTAACAACTGTAAAAGATGAAAACTGACTTTTAGCAAGAATTTTGTTTTACGTACCTTTACTGGCATTTGAAATAAAGCTTTTGAAAAATATGCTGTAAAATTTCTTAATTGTTTATTAATGAAAGTTTTGAGGAGACATTCCAGGAGGTTTTTAGGGTGTTTACAAACAGATGAATAGCAGTCACACAGATTGTATTTTTCAGTGTTAACAATACAGACAACTATAAAACAGGAGAGTATCACACACTGTCTGCAAGTTTGCTTCTTTCTTCAAATTGCTTGTCTACTGCAAGTGAAAGAGCCTGAAGAAACGTTGTCATTGTAACACTGGGGGACTGAAAATAAGGGAACATCTTGTTAGACACACTACTGCAACAGGCATACATAATATTTTACACACAAATCAGTTTTTAAAAGAGAAATATTTGACTTCCATGTAACAAAATATTCAAAATGCTACAAAGCATAAAACTCTAGGTTTATTTTAAACCAGCTAACACAGCAAAGTCAAAGTCAAGCTATGCAAAGTCAATTGCTATTACTGTGGATTTGCTTCAAAAAAGGTTTTAACAAATTAATGTAATTTATAAAGTGGCAGAGGGTTTTGCTCCAGCAAGATATTATCAGAGAAACAGTATCAATGTTCTGTCACAACATTTAATTAAAAGAGAATGCTGTTGGACAGGTCAATCCCACATGTCTTCTTCAACTTTTTAAATTATGAGAAGCACAAAATTCTTCCAGTCCACAAAGCTGCAGCAACAGTGCAATTTAGCTTAAAAGGGGGGTGTAGGCCAAATCTTTTAGTTCATACAGTGTCCAAATGTCTTCCCACTTGTCCAAAACCAAACTAAAATATAATATAATAAACTTACTTGAATATAAAGTGCATGTGCTAGGAAAGGAAGTTTTCTCAGGACCCGGCCACTAAGACCTTCACTTCTTCTATAGTAAAACAGAAACAAGTACTGCTTAAATGCTAAATATCAACTCTTAAAAGAAGTGTGTTCTGTGTTTCTCACATAAGTTGCTCTAAAATACTCAAATCAAAATTCAGCAAGTCACTTTCAGCCTATGGGAGGCTATACAGTACAGAAAAGCAAGCAAGGGTACAGAAACAGCGTAGTCACATTTGCCTGCCGATGCTTACACCATGCCCTTCACGTCACTGTGCCATATCTCATTAATTTGGGGAAATGTCTACACTGAAATGGTATATAGACATACCCCGGAAGGACTTGAAAATTTTGTTTTGAAGGCTGCACCTCTCAGCTACCGATTATCTCCTTCTTCCCGCCAGTTACACACTACTCCCTTTACCTCACCTACTTAATATATAGAATCATAGAATAGTTAGGGTTGGAGAGGACCTTAAGATCATCTAGTTCCAACCCCCCTGCCATGGGCAGGGACACCTCACACTAAACCATATCACCCAAGGCCTCGTCCAACCTGGTCTTGAACACTGCCAGGGATAGAGCATTCACAACCTCCCTGGGCAACCTATTCCAGTGCCTCACCACCCTAACAGGAAAGAATTTCCTCCTTATCTCCAATCTAAACTTCCCCTGTTTAAGTTTTAACCCGTTACCACTTGTCCTGTCACTACAGTCCCTAATGAAGAGTCCCTCCCCAGCATCCCTATAGGCCCCCTTCAGATACTGGAAGGCTGCTATGAGCTCTCCACGCAGCCTTCTCCAGGCTGAACAGCCCCAACTTTCTCAGCCTATATGTTTCTGTCTCCTCCAAATACCTCTCTATGTAGAAACCAAACTCCTATGCCTGAGAAAACTTTATTGCTTTTACTCTGCTCCTTACTGGTTAAGATTACATAGAGCAGAAGGAAAACAAACTTTCCTGACTTTATCAATGTTATTTTATTTTGTACCACAGAAACCAGTACCTTGGAAAAATATATTGCTTGATATTGCAAATATAATTATTATTGTTTCAAGGATTGTGATGCTGAAGTGAAAGACTATTTTGCTCTACTAGTATACTCAGCAAATCACAACACTGTCCATTTGCACTTCACTCCTTTCACCTTTGCTTCTGTCCACTTACACCTTGATGCTAAAAACTCACTTGGTAGATTGCAGCAAAGCATTCTAAGACACTTTCTTAGCAAGAAATAAGGCCAATGCTATTTATGCTAAACTGCATTACAATTCACCATATCCACTGAAACCCAAGGCATCTTACTAATCCAGCCAGCAAAATTTGTCAAGAGGACTTCAAAGGGCACAGCGGAAACCAGAGGAATACTAAGCCAAGCTAGATCTGAGACTAAGAAATGTTGGAAAATCCTGATTACTTCTACTCTTTGTCCCCTGACAGGTTTTGCAGTAACTTTACCAGAAAAAGATGGAGATGTGTGGAGATGTTTCAGAACTCCAGCCATATTCAACTATTTTAATACATCATTCCACAACTCATATATTACAAAAAAGTAGAATTTCAGAATCTTACCTTGAGATTTCTTTTAGTACAAGGCTTAACCTTGACACATTATTTTCTACAAAGCCTATCATCTCTAGCTCTCTGAGTGTCAGGAGCTGCTGTCGAGGATATATTATTTGACACTAGAAAGAAGAATTATACAGTGTTGTATGAAAAAACTTAAATACATTCAAAATTAACTTGTACAGTAAGAGTGGAAATAAAGAGAAGAAATTAATTTTGTGCATTTTTGTTATTTAGGAAATATGATTAAAATGTCAAATGTATTTAAATAGGACATTTTAGAGTCTTGCTTTCAAAATATTACCTTCATCAGTTCTTCCAAGCAAGAAAGATAGATTCTAAATATTGCTGCAGTGGATGGAGGTCCAATGTATTGCTTTATGTCAGCCCTGTCTACAAAGGCCATGTCAATTTTCTCTGTAATATTTGAAGTAGTCAGGATGACTACATTGGGATACCTTCAAGATAAAAGCAGACTTTTAGGTCACATGTACAATAATTATCTCCTTCTCAGCCACTACTTATTACACTACTTCTGAAGCTCTGGCCAGTGATCACCAATCTATTATTTCAACTATTTCTCAAGCGCGCACAGTGTCTCAAGTATACATAGTTTTCTTTAACCCTACCTTAGAAGTGTTATACATTAACTATCTAGAGCCTACTGGCATAGTTTCTGACCCATCTCCTTGCTCAAAGAAATACTGAAAGGATATTCTTAACAGTAGCTATTTTTAGAGGAAGCCTGTGAACTTTTATGTGTAAGGAAGCCACTTACCTTTCATTAGCAACAAGACAGGGTCAAATATGTGGCACCTTTCTTTCTATGAACAGAGCCAAGCAAAAAGGGGAGGAAAGTGATACAAATAAAACTGAATATGGTAGGCTGCACTAAATCCAGCGCACAAAGCAGACCAAGCATCATTAATGATTGCTTCTAAGCCATGTGTTGTGCAAGTCTGCTTTAAATTGACATCCAGAAGCTCTAAATAATGAATGAATTCTCCACTGATCTTATTCTTCTCTCCAAGCAGATACCATGGCTATTTGGCCTGTATCACTCCCTAGCTTTAAAGGAAGCATACCATCTGATATGATTGCTCACTCAGCTACATGCAAAATATTCTGTTTGATTATTCCTATTTCTTTTCACAGTTAGCATGATTAACAAAGAATAGTTCATTAACCAATTTGGTTTAGTATTCTAAATAGGAATTAAGATTTAGCAGGAATCAAATACCTTTTCCTGTTGCAACAATGAGTTTACCTTTTAATCTGATCTATTTGTGTCAGCACAGCATTCACCACACGAATAGCATCTGAAGGCTCTGTGCCTGCCTTGAAAGCACTACGGGCTGCCGTGAGGCTTTCCACCTACAAAAAACCAAACCAACAAACAGAGAACCAAAAAACTATATTAAAAAAAAAAAAACAACAACAAAAAATTGCCCAAATTACTCCCCCACCTTCCCCTCCCCAAACCCCAAAAACAAAACATGAAGGATTGCACATTTGGACTGCTGGCAGCAAGCAAATAATCCAATGTACCTTCAGATTCTTATGTCTGGTATCTAAAACTTCACCTCCCAAATTTTTGTTAAGTAGGAATTTACAAGGAAAGAGAAAGGAATGTCAAGGAAGTAAAGTAGAGTGAGTGAAATTCCTGACTGGAGAATGGAAGCTGTTTATCATACTAATTAAATTTTGCAAGCAAAGGGGGAACAAGACACACAGAATAAGGAATATATTGAATTTAGAATTAGCTTCCCCGTAGGAACTCCAATATAACAAAGCTAATAAGGTACATATTTACTAAGGTGCTTACATATGCAAGCCAGAAGAGAATGACGATAAACTGAACCATGATAATGCTTTTTAGAGCTTTATGATATATGTAAGAGCACAGTTAATACAAACCTAGGGTACTCTGAAGTTTAAAACAATACCCGTAACATACAGCAGCAAAGGAAGTTCCATGAAGAAAGTTTTAGATTCATTTTCAGCTGGAATTTGCCTGCTAAATCACACTTTTTTCCTCACAAATCGCTGAAATCTGCACCAGTCAAACTGAAAATTCATTCGGTTGCACAAAGTTATGTAACTTACAAAAAATCATAAGTATGCTTTTATTAATCTTTAAAAGTGAGCACTCTCAGAGTTCCCTCCCATCTATTTGCTTTCTGCTAAATTTTATGTACATCAATGCTATTAGAATCATACCTCATCAATCAGTACAAATACAAGAGCATCTTTGTCATCAATTAACTCTTGAATCTTCTGGAACATCTTGGTTACAAGCTTGCCACTCTAGAAAGAAACCATATGCGTATGTTTAACTATTTCCTTATCACACAACTTTTCACGCCTTACCATATTTAAAAATTGAATTACCTGCTTTTTTTAAAGTAACTTTCCAATATAGCTTCTATTTAAGTGTTCTCAAATACATTAATTCTTCTGAGCAATCTTTGGTATGTACACTTATTTTATTAAACAAGCTCAACAAAAACAGTGTAATTTCTAAAAGTCTACTTAATTAGCTGCATCAATACATACCTCAGAAAACCATTTAGAGAAAAGGCTATGGCTGTTTATCTCAATTAACTGTCCATACCTATACCTAAAGTATGAAGGGAAAAACAAGTATCAACTGTACTGTACATAAAAGTCAGTGATATCATTAACTTCCATATATCTCACTCTCCCCATTTCAACCCTGGAATTCTGTGAATTAGTCCCTAAACTACTTACCTTTCAAAACATAATACCTGTTTCGAGTTTGTCATTTCCAGAAACGTGTCTCACTAGAATTTTTTATATTAAATTACTATCAGGATTCCTTCATTAGAACAGGTGCTATTTAAATATAGTTTAAGTAATAGTACCATGCTAATAGTCTCATTCTTCTGTTCATGTAAGGCTTTGTTCAGTATAGCAAGAACACACATAAAAGCAAGAAGCTCACTTACTTAGCTCTGCATGGATAACCTTAGAACAGAATACCTCAGCCAGCCATTATGTCGACCACGTTTATCACAAATTCAGCTTGGCCTACAGTCAGATCCACTCCAGTATTTACATATTATATTACACCTAGCATTTTATATAACTTTTAAAATATATGTGATTAACTTTGTTAAGCAGCTATGGAGTTTAAGGTTAACTTATTAATCACCTGATATACAGACTGACCTCTGCAGACTGTGGCACTCAAGACAACCCAAGTTCAAAACAAACTGGTTACAAAAATGACTACCTATTAAAAACAGGCTTTCTTGAACATGAAAATACAAATAGCAGGCTCAATAGTCTGTGATTCTTTGCCCTTTAATATTAATTGATGTACAAAGCGAGAACAAACAAATTACTATACCACCACTGGAACTTTCTTCACATACCTGGGCATAAATAGACATTTTTAAATATACTAAGCAGTCTCTATCAGAGTCAATTTTATTCATAGTTTACCTAGCTAGCAAAGAACTATGAACATTAGCATATGGCACCACTTACTTAATAGCAAGTATTAAATATCTTTGGGCTACTGCAAAAGAACAATTAACAATAGCAAACTAAGTGAATAAAATTCCAAAAACTATCACCTGTATGACAGCCGAATTGTCAGCTTTTGAGCCAATGCTTTACAAAGAGAAGTTTTCCCAGTTCCAGGAGGGCCTGGTTTGAAATCAAATCCATAAATTACACAGAATCTGCATTATACTGTTAATTACATGTAACATCATTATAACTACCTTATTTCACTACAGCAGTACCTGTAGAATAAAAACACAAAGACAACGATTGTGAACACCAGCGTAGTTTTAGAAGACTGCTTACTCAGCTGCAGTCCTAGAGCTGACCTTTGAATTCATATAATTTTCAATTATTAGTAAACTTAGTGTAATAGCTTGTATGTAGGCACCATAAAGTTAAAATACAAAACAGACACAGAAGTCAGAAGTATCACCCTAGCATGTCTTATGATTAACAGTAATCTCAAAAATCAGTGCTATGCTCATATCTTCCTGAAACATACTTTTCTAACATGCAAACCAGAAACACATCATGCCTAGTTTGACCAGCTGTCCACTTGCCTAGAAATGTCTACATTGGGGCAACACAGAATATCTTAGGAAGTATGCTGTGGGACAAACCTTTCGGGTCTGTTTTGACACACTATTGAAGAGCAACACAGACCATCTCCAAATAGACAAGTACAAGCATAGCTAAACATAGAACGAATGTATGGAAGATGATGTATGGGTGCTAAACAAATTGATAACATCAGCCAGAAGACAGTACTTTCATTCAAAACCAATACTGTCATTTTAGCATAAATGTATTTTGCACTACAGTTGAGGATTTCCCAGCATTAACTTCTTTGTGATTGCAATAATGAACTCATTACAAAAATTAAATAAATCCTAAATATATTGTTAATAGTCTGAAATAAATAACTTTCCAAACAAAAATATCCTGCAGCTTCTAAACTGATGATTATAACTTTAATATAATCAACACTGATAAAAAACATTTTCACTATGACCTTTTTATTTATGAATGCCAGTTTTGACAACAAAATTGTCAAGACTTGCTATTGATTAATCAACAGCAAGCTGCATTTTGCAAGAAAACCGATCCAGTTGATGTTACTCTCGTTTATGGTATAACCTACCCAGTAAAATAGGACTGACTGAAGATTATGGCTTCACTGAAATAGTAATAACCAAATTTGCAAGCACTGCCTACGTATCTGGCAATAGAATACAGTGTTAATAAAATAACACACAGACTGATTTCCCAGTTTCCTCAGAAGTTTTCATAGAGCCATAACTAACAAAGTTTTAATACTGCAATAGAACTGTAAGAAATATATGGCTCCTAATGCTCTCAGTAGCTGCATTACCTTTTGAACTTAAAAAAAAACAAACAGCATCACTTAAAAATAAAAACTAAGAAAAAATAAAAATCAAAACCAACTACTGTAACTGCATTGCAAATTCTAGAATCTAAATTCCTGCAAAACATAGTACATGTGAACATTAATTTCATTCTGACATTAAATTTAATCTAAATCTGTGTAAGAGAGAACACTTCTCTGCTGCTTTTGCATCATCTAAATTCACTATACAGAAGTGCAACACAAGTCTTACCAGAAAGAAAGTCTAAACAGATGGCAAATTAATCTACTTGATTTAAGACAGATAAATTTTACCGTGCAGCAAAACAACTCTGTTCCATGATATCAAGTTGCTGTCAACATTTTTGTCAGAAAATAGTAGCGTTGTCGTCACATAATCAAGTAACTAATTATAGAGGAGAAAAAGACACACACAAATTAGAGACATATTAAAAAATACAATTACAATTAAAAGCAATCTTCTAGCTACATCTACTGTATACTCAAAGACCAAAA
Organism: Pezoporus flaviventris; assembly: GCF_033815535.1. Lineage (NCBI taxonomy): Eukaryota > Metazoa > Chordata > Aves > Psittaciformes > Psittacidae > Pezoporus > Pezoporus flaviventris. The sequence continues at coordinate 96,851,262 of NW_026892555.1, forward strand.
CAAAATAGGCTTACGTCATTTAGTCAAAGGTAAATTTTCTCTCACAAAGACTGGAAATTAATTTCCTTCCTGCCCTCAGAAAAAAAAAACATAGCATGTACTGGGCACAAATGGACTTCCAGAACTTTTACATGAATAAATGAAATGCTTTAAGAAAGTGAAAATATTTTCATTTTCCATTATCCCACTTCTAGTGTGTCTTTAAAACACAAACTGCCCAAGCACACTGAGTCAAAGACTCAAACTCCAGGTCATGTTTAGATGTATATTTGTTCAGTTTTTTATAGTCAACCCACCAAAGCATTTCCTGTCACATTTAAGTTCCTTTCTACCAAAGCATTTGTATCAGCTACTGTAAGGACTTTGTAGACTGGTTATCCTTTCAAATAAGGGAAGTTGCATGCACTTCCCTGAATGCTTCCTTCTCAAAATAATACTACTTCATTTTAGAATTATCTAGAATTATGAAGTAGAGAACTCTCTCAACAAAATGTATACAAATCTCAGGTGTGAATCTACACTGATTTTTTGCCTATAATAACACCTGATACCATATTATTTTATATTGCTGTTACCTGTAATATGCTTTTGATCTCTATGCCTTAGTAGGACAATAGTATTCCTGCAATATCTCATGCCCAAGATGTAGCAATTACACAACAGCAAAAAAACTGAATTCCACCCAGCATGTTTTTCAATTACTATATCAACACGAACATTTTGAAAATTCACCGCAACCACTAGTCTGTAGAACCCAACCACACCCAGCTAGCTCAATTGTTTAAGAATGAACATTCATCACAATTGCTTTTACAAAAGTTAAGTAGTTCTAATTTTAGTCATTAAAAGCCGCTTCTTCTAACTCCTTTCTACCAACATACACTGACAGTCAACAGTTATTAACTTGCTGTTATTTAGTACATCAGTAAGGCTAATTAAAGTCTTGTAATTTCACAGATGACTTGGAAAGCAGCTCCATAAATCAGACAGCTGTGGATGTACTAATTGTTGTTTACCTTATAAATGAAGTAAGTACAATCATTGTAATGTTTTGCTTTACTATAGATGGTTATAAAGACTTAAGTGAGAATACTGTATTTATGTTATTATAAACAAGCACGTGAATTACTTGTGTCCAGAAACTTCAGGTAGAAGTAATTTTTTTTAAAAAGCACAAAAAACATCTTAGTGAGTGATGTCGAAGACCAACTGAACTATGTGTGGTTTTTACATCACAATTATTGAATTTCAGATTCCAGTATTACAGTTCTATAAACTGACAGTTATCATTGCAACCTTTGATGAATGCACAGAATCTTCAAACTAGAAAATGACCCCATGAAACTGCTTTGTTTCTTCTAAATATTTTACCAGCATTTAAGTGGGAGCCAACTCACTCTAGTTAAATCATTCAACGGGGATTTGTATGAACAGTGACAGTGCTTGCTGGCTGACATTACTGCTACCAATGAACTACCTAGCTGCTGTCAGAAACACATAATTAAGCTCCTATTACCTTTTGACTAGCCTGTTACATGGCCATTTGATATAATGGTAATAACCACTTTTGTTAAATGACCATTAGCTATAGTCACAGTGGACTGATTAATGGGACAAAACCTGGTGGAAAGTAGTGCACCACACAATAAGTTGAACACTTTGAGTGATTTAGTTTCCTTGGTTAGTTTACTGCAAGGTAATCAGTGCCACACCAAAGATCTTGTGGGATCTTGTGGGACTTTCAGAATGGAGAAACAGAGAATCAATTTCAAAGAATGCTGCATAATTTTTTTCTAAGCCTCTCTGAAGTTATTTCTTTCCCCCAATTTTCTTCTTCCCTTCTAGAAAACTATGCAACTCATGAGCCTTAAAACAAGGTGCAGTATTTTAATGAAGTGAATTTCTACCCTGCTCTACAGAACATCCATAGTTTTTTTACACACAGGCTGATATGCCTAAAGCAAAAGTGAAAGAGATGTTATAAGCTGCTAGCAAAACACCTCTAGCTGTTGAATTTCTGATGTCTGTATAATAAGCCAATGCATAGGAAGAAATTGTTTATAATTTGTGGCATAAGCACCACTGAACCCAGTTTCACTGGGAAACAGATTTTTACAAAGCTGACTTCACAGTAGTACATATTGATACGTTGTAAATATGATGTTTAATCTCAAAACATCAGCTCTGACTTCTGTTAAGCGTTTTTCAAAGAAGTATGTAACTATCAAAAATTACATAAAGGTTTTTTGAGCTGATGATTCCCAAATAACTTCTTCACGGAATGCAGAAAACTTCAGACAGGCTACATTTCAACTCTTCTCAAGCAATTTTAATCGTTATTCGTTTTCAACTTACATGTGATTTTACTTCAGTTTCATAGATAAGACTTTCCCAAAGGCCATGGAATTCAGCTGCAAAAGCAATACATTATATACCTGTTTAGGATAAATCAATCTGGGAACTTGTAATATATCACTGCAGCACAAAGCAGTTTTTAAATTATTCTTAACTAAAATTAAGGATTAAGAACAAATATATGAGAGCAGTTAAAATTTTGGGGAAAAAAATGAGTTATTTTTTCTCAAAATGCAAACACTACTTTCTAACAAATTCAGGAGTTTCTGTTTCATCGAATAACTGTGAGTAAAAATTAATTTTCTTCATTTCTTAACATGAAATAAAAAACATTATTCTTTCTATCCACAATAAGGGATGGACCTACATTTCCCCAAGATACAGAGATATGAAAAGTTGGGGTGGGAGGAGGGTTCTAAGCCCAATTTTATCATTCAGGTTTTTTTTCCCTTTTTTTAACATCAACATGTAGAGGACAATAAAAAAGAAAAAAAAAATTTATTTGGGTATCAATCATTTCTAGCAGCTGGTTTCTAACTTTCAGGAAAGAATAAATAAAGACTAAACAATTATAAACCACAATAACACAGGAATAATGTCAAAGTATCACATTGAATACTTACAGAATGGATAGTCAGGCAAAAGAGCAAGAAATGTCTCAGAACAGCTCCCTTTGAGCTTAAGCTCAGATTTGTACTTCCTCTCCCAGTCACAGAATACAACCTCCCCAAGCACAAGACAGTAATAGACAGGCCATGCTCTATTGGAGAACAAAGCCTTCTAGCCTTTCCAAGACTTTTTTTCATTGTAAGTGCTCTAGACCTTCCAGAAATACCATCTAGGTACCTGATGGTAGCACCCAGTGATTAGCTGCAATGATATCCTCATTCTCTTCTTCCAGATTTTCAGAGCTCGGTCCTTCTTCATTCAGATGAAAAATATGAAGAGAAAGACTGCCTTTGCTCAAGTCAATGGGCTAGAACAGACAGAGAATTTTAATACATCTTATTTATCATTCAATCCTAATGAGAACATGAAAAAGTTACAGCTTTGGTCCATCCAGCTTTGAAGCCTACTACTTATGTTTCAGACCTTAGTTAGGGATGTAGGTCCAAAAACTTAGCCACCTTTTCCCAGTTATACCAGTTTGGCTATTAAAGATACTACAGCATCCTAGAAACCTTGTCTTGCTTATGCCCTTTAGCTATCGGTAGTTTACCTACGACCAGTTCACAGGCATATGAACAGAGCTGTACATTCTTGATTGTGAATACCTGTCTGTCTTTCAGTTTCAGATCCGTATCCACAATTGACACAGACTGCACATTGTTGTTAAGGAAACCATCATCAAATTCTGTCCACTTGTAATCACCAAACACAATGTTATGTCTGTTCAACAGCTTCAACACACTCATCCTGATATCTTCTTTCTTGGCCACACTAACAAGAAATAAAGAGCATTATTTATGATACTGACATTTATAAGGAAGTATGAAGTAACATAAAATGATTTATTTCATACATGGAAAAAAGCTTCCGTCTTTTGCCAAAATAAAAAAATCCATACAACCTCTCCCCCCAACCCCCAAAACAAACCACCCAGATTGTTTCAACTAGGAAAAGCAGAAAAACTCATAGCCAAACCACTCAACTGAACTTGGTACACCTTACTTGGAAGCTCTATTATGCTTTCAAGTCTAAGGACAGCTGGTATTTCAGGATGGGGACATGCTATATGGAGAATTCCAGCAGAAGAGGCAAAAACTACATAAAAAAAGGAACACCATTTTAAGATTTCAGAAAGGAATTAACTTAATTTTGCAATTTTGGTGATACATTCCCTGTGTGGATTCACAGATCCTTGTCTTTTAATTCTTACAAAATGAGAGCAGTGGACATTTTACACTTTGACTTTAGCAACGTATTCAACACAGTCTCCCAAAGTATCCAGATAGCCAAACTGGTAAGCTAAGAACTGGATAATGAGACAACTTGGCTGAACTGTCCAGCTCAAAAGGCTGTGATTAGAAGTACAAAGACTAAACAGACCTGCCAGCATGTCAATTGGGAAAGGCGAGGCAGTGCTGGCAATAATGGCACTCACACTGTTTTTACATCTTCATTTGCACCATGGACAACAGGAATGAAAGCAAGTACAGCAAGTTCACGGATAACATCAAAGCAGGGAAAACTCTCAGTATACTAGAGGGCTACCTATCAGAGGGACCTCTGCAGGTTGAAGATACGGTTTGACAACAATCTATTGAAGTTCAACAAAAGTAAATACGAAACCCTGTCCCTCCATCTACTACCCAGTAAACAGTACAGACCAGAGACCAACGTACTTGGGGAACAAGATGGCAATGAGTCATGTGCTCCTACAATAACAGCCAACCTTATTTTAGATTGAGCACAAATGTTAGGACAAGAGATTCTTTCAGTCTACTAGCCACTTGTAAGACCACATCTGAAATACTGTGTGTGGTTTTAGGCTCTGCTGTATAAGAGCAAGTACAGAATAGACTCTATTAGGAGGCTAGGTCACAAGACACACAAGAATCTGAGACGTTTGTTCAATCTTAGGAAGCGACACCTATGTGGAAACTTATGGGAAAGTATAGAGAAGGCAGAGCAGAGTGCTGTGCACGGCACAGGGTCAAAATGCAACAGGACGCAAGCTCCAACAAGTGAAGTCCCGACTGGAGACCTGTTTGATTTCTGAAGAACTTCCACATGTATTTGAATGTTGTCACACACATTTGGGAGCGCTTGCTTCAATTCCCCAGCGACTTCATCCATTTTTTCCACTCCTGGGGGAAAGCAATACCAAAGAGCAGGCTTTCAGCAACCGTTACATGACAACGGCACCACCAGTCCTTCCCGGCACGGGAGACGCCGAGCCCCGTCTCTGTGCACGCCGCCCAGCGGGTGAACCGACATTTCCCTTCCTCCCTCTGGAAACCGCGACGCTAGGCAGCGGGGATTAGCGGCCCGCTCCTTCCCTCGCGGACCTCCACGGTGGGGACAGGAAATCACCTCACGCCAGACACGACCTCAAGAACGGCACGCTGCAATTGGAAAAATCAGGTCCGACCGGGAAGCGGAGGAACCGAGCAGCTCCTCTGTTCCCTCAGCACCCTGCCTGCTGAGAGGACTGAGCCTCCGCCGCGCAGAAAACGGAAAAAAAGCCCGTCAAGATCAAAGAGAACCTGAAGAGCCAGCACACTGCTACCGCCCTTTCGTAAAAGGCGGGCTGGCGAGGGGCAGCCCGGCCCTCTCCCATGACCTGGATCTTCCTCCGCGGCAGGCGGAAGGAGTTCTTGTGCTCTGACTGCTTCCGGTGTGGGGCTGGAGGGAGTCTGTTACTAGGGAGGGGGCGGTTCGGCCATGGGAAAGAAGCACAAGAAGCACAAAGCAGAGAAAGCGGAATGGCGCTCTGCTTCCGCCACCGCCTACAGCGGTAAGAACTGGGAGCTGTACGGAGGTGGGGCGGGGAGAGGTCTCTCTTTATATTCAGGGACGTCTCTACTGCCGGCAGGACCCGGCATCTCTTCGTGGGCTGGACTGCACCGGAGCGTCGGGAGGGAAAGGGTCTTGTCTGAGTACGTGAGGGGTGGGGGGCCAGGCCGCTGATCCTGTCCAGTAGTCGGGCACCTGGGGAAGCCGGGCGGTCGCACGGGGCGGCAGTGAAGGGAAATGGCGTGTTGTGGGGCTCCTAGCAGACCGGTAGTGGGAGAAGTGAAGTGGGTGGTGGTCTGAAGGAGGTGGCTCGGGGAGGTGCACGGGGATTGCGGAGTGAGCGATGGGCGCTGGTGTGGTGGGGTTTTGAGACCAGGCGCCTTCATGGTTTGCATGGCTCTTCTTGATGGATTCCGGTTGCTGCAGTAGTTGAGTGGTGCTTGGTTTCACCTTACTCTGATAAGGATCTTGAGATGTTTTCTGGGAAAGCTGATGGGTTAGTTCCTTATGTGATCCCAGTTTGTGGAAAATCATGATGCAAGATGTGCTGAACAACTGTTTAACATGGATTTGTTAGTCTTATTTTTCTCTCCAAATGCATTGCATATGTTTTCAGCCTTCAGCAAATTATTGTAAAGAACATTTCTAGAGGAAGCATCAGTAATTACTTTGTGCTGTCATCTCTGTGTGCATTTATGAGATGTTTTACTTTTTTTTCATTTAGATTACGTGGATAAGCCTTTGGAAAAACCATTAAAGCTGGTGCTTAAAGTTGGAGGAAGTGAAGTGACTGAACTTTCTGGGTCAGGGCATGATTCTAGTTACTATGATGACCGATCAGATCATGAGCGAGAACGGCATAAAGAAAAGAAGAAAAAAAAGAAAAAGAAGTCTGAGAAGGAAAAAGAAAAGCATCTAGATGATGAGGAAAGAAGAAAGAGAAAGGTAAGCTGTGATTTTTAGAATTCAGACTTGCTTATCAGATCTAAAATCTGGCACAGAGTACAATTTGATTCACTATTACAAGAAACTTATTCTTGGCAGATGTAGAAAACCCCTGTGTATGTGTTGGTATATTTCTCCTATTTGGACGAGATGTTCCTGTGATGATTTCTTGAACGAAGGAGAAGCTTTTTTTCTTGTAACTGCTTGGTTTCTTTATTCATTTGCTTTGTTTGTAGGTATGAATACTTCCTGATTACAGCCAGGTCAGAAACATGTTTTGCTACCCTTCGAGGAGGGTATTTTCAGTTTTTCAAATAAATCTAACTTGCATTTCTGTTTCTGAGATATACCGAGTTATTGAACATTGTAATTGATATGTTTAGTTAAAACAGCTTTCTGAAATCTGATCTGTTGATTACTGTGGTACGGTAGTCTTGTTGGCTCTTGCTTAGAATAACCTGCATGCTAGGCTTTGTGTCTTTCTTAGTAGCAACCGGTATGGTCACATATTTATTGTATGTGTAGGACCTTTAGGAGTAGAATTTGAAATCAGCAAGGCAGTGTTGGTGGTACAGTTACCTGTACACTTTCTTCCTGGAGACCGCATAGCAGCCTTCCAGTATCTGAAGGGGGCTTATAAGGATGCTGGGGGTGAACTATTCATTAGAGACTGTAGTGACAGGACAAGGGGTAACAGGTTAAAACTTAAACAGGAGAGGTTTAGATTGGATATAAGGAAGAAATTCTTTACTGTTAGGGTGGTGAGGCACTGGAATGGGTTTCCCAGAGAAGTTGTGAATGCTCCATCCCTGGTGGTGCTCAAGGGCAGGTTGAATGAGGCATTGGGTGGCATGGTTTAGTGTGAGGTGTCCCTGCCCATGGCAGGGGGTTGGAACTAGATGATGTTAAGGTCCTTTCAAACCCTAACTATTCTATGATTCTATTTCTTCTGTGTACTAATGATTCTCTGACATACCTGCTTTTTTAATTATCTTCAGCCCTGTACAGTCCTGTAGTTTTCTTATTCTTGTAATATATTTCTTTGGCACTACTTTGTATGTGTGTATGGCTAAACGCTATCATTTTGAATTGATTTGTTAGGCTTGACCTACTTGAAAATGCTATAACTCTGTTGGATCATTCAGAAGTTCTTGAATACAGGGCAGATAGTGCAAAGTTTTTTCTACAAACATTTTTCAGATGTTTCAGCCAAGAGCATGGCACTTGAAATGTAGATTTTGCAGCATCAAATTAATTATTTGTTTTGCCTTTGCTAAATTGGGGTGGAGGGGGCAAGTTTGTTGGTTTTTTTTTTTCTCCCAGAATTTCACTATTAGTGCATGCAAAAGAAACTAACGGATAGGTAAGCAATAAAACTGTAGTCTAAGTATGGTTAATAGAAGTATGCTTTTCTGTATGAGCATGAGTAATGACTTGTAAGATTATAGGAATGACTCAGGCATGCGTTTGCTTTGAAGTTCAGGAAGAGATCATTAATTGCTACCACTGTTACAGAGGATGTCTTATGGTTATTTTGCAGGTTTCCTAAATTGTCATGTACTTTATTGGTTCCCATTTAATGCATGAGACAACCAAAATACACTGATCATAGCAGAGTTACAGACTGATCTTTAGTGAATAGTAAATTATACTTCCTTTACCCTCTGATGTAGCTTATCATCATGCAATTTTACATAGAAATATATCTATTTTACATATAAATAGCTTCAGAGTTTAACATTCTTTTTACTAAAAGAACAGTAATAAATGATAGAACAATAATATATTAAATACAAAGCAAAAGGTGAACAGAATTAGTTTTCATTGGAGAAGAAAATTGAAAAAAGTGACAGGGAAATATATGCACTCTTATTTAAGCCATATTATGGCTCAGATATAGAATGAGTGTTCCAAATGAAAAATCACTCTCTTACCTTTTGGTGTGCAGGACTGTACATTCCAAGTACATTCTTCTAAAATCTGTCTTCTTCCTGCTATGCTAGGAAGAGAAAAAGAGGAAAAGGGAGAAAGAACAGTGTGACACTGAAGGAGAAACTGATGACTTTGATCCTGGGAAAAAAGTGGAGGTTGAACCTCCTCCAGATCGTCCTGTCAGAGCATGCAGAACTCAGCCAGGTGAGCAGCGACAAAAATTAAATCATCTTGTGTGTTTTCAAAAAGCATGCACAGCATAGCTTTTGCCAAAGATTCCAAAACGTAAAATATCCATGAGGATCTGCAAAAATCTAGAGCCTTTATTTTTTCCAACATTAAGAGCTTTCAGCTATCTGAAAAGTCAGTATTCCTCTTGGTACTTCTGGGTTTTAGTAGGTTTATTTTCATGTAACTAAACTTGCCACTGGCTTCTGCTACTTGGCAGAATAAAGCTAGTATACAAGTATTATTGTGTGTATTGTCCCCTTAATTTCTTTTCCATAACATTTCCTCAGCATTTACATAACAGTGGTCAGAATGTCTGAAACCAAGTTTTCATAGAATCATAGAATGGCTTAGGTTGGAAAGGCCCTTAAAGATCATCCAGTTCTAACCCCCTTGCCATGGGCAGGAATTGTTTCCACTCAACCAGGTAGCTCAAATCCTCATCCAGCCTGGCCTTGAACACTTCCTTTAACCACAGATTCTCCTTTATCTTACCACCCTTACAGTGAATAATTTTTTCCTATATCTAATCTAAATCTCCCCTTTGTCAGCTTAAAGCCAATCCTCCTTGTCTTGTCCCCACCAGCCCTCACCAAAAGGCCTTACCCAGATTTCTTGTCAGCCCCCTTTAGGCACTGGAAGCTGCTCCAAAGTCTCCCCAGAGACTTCTCCAGGCTAAACAAGCCCAACTCTCTCAGCTTGTCTCCATAGGAGAAGTGCTGGATTCGCTTGAGCAGGTCCATGCTCTTCTTGTGTTGGGGGCCCCAGAGCTGAATGCAGTAGAGGGGGAGAATCCCCTTCCTTAACCTCCTGGTCACGCTGCTGGTGACCAGCAGCAGCACAGGACACGGTTGGTTTCTGGGCTGCAAGTGTTCACTGCCAGGTCTTGGTGAGCTTATTGTCAACCAGCCCCCCAGGTTTTTCTCCTCAGGGCTGCTCTCAATCCAGTCTCCACGGAGCCTGTATTTGTGTTTGGAATTGCCTCAACCCATGTGCAGGACCTTACACTTGGCTTTGTTGAACTTTGTGAGGTTTGCAGGAGACCCACCTTCTTAGCCTGTCCCGGTCCCTTGGGATGGCATCCCTTCCCTCCAGCATGTCTGCTGCACCACACGGTTCAGTGTTGTCCTCAAACTTGCTGTCCATGTTGCCAGCAAAGTTGTTAAAACAGCACTGGTCACAATACCAGCCCCACCCTGTGGTACACCACCCTTCACTGGTTCCACTTGGACACTGAGCCATAGAATACGACTTAGAGTGGCACCATCTGGCCAGTTCCTTATCCACTGAGTGGTATGTCCATCAAATGCATGCCTCTCCAACTTAGAGACAAGCATGTTATGTGGGACAGGGTTAAATGCCCTGCACAGATCCATGTTAGGTGACATCAGTCGCTCTTCCTTTATCCACCAATGCTGTGACCCTATTGTAGAAGGCCACCAAATTTGTCAGGCATGATTTGCCCTTAGTGAAGCCATCTTGGCTGTCACCAATCACCCTCTTACTGTCCATGTGCCTTAGCATAGTTTCCAGGAAGATCTGTTCCATGATCTTGCCAGGCACCAAGGTGAGACTGACCAGCGTGTAGTTCTCTGGGTCTTCCTTTTTCCTGGAAAAGCAACTTAGTAGCAAAAATCTGTGTCTTTAGGAGTGTTGTAAGTCTTGTGTTTGGACACTTCCCATTGACTGGTCAGGTAATTTACTGAAGAAATTTTTGTTTATGTCTGCACGTTAGATTGAGGAATGTGTCCGTCAGCTGTCAAGGTGACCTAATAGGGGTAACTGAAATTTTCTGGTCAAACCTTTATGTCTCCAAGAAGTCTGGAGCTTGACAAGCTAAAAGCTGATCTCTGTATATACAAGGCTTCTGTTTTCACCTGCTTGGAAAATTCCGTTCAAAAGCATATAAATTACCTTACCGGTTCTGGTTAAGAAGGCAAGTATCTTTCCATTAGCATGAGAAAAGCTGGAGTTTCCATTCTAGATTTTATCATGCTCCTTTTTTTTCCAAACTTCACATTAAAGCCAGTCTCTCTAAAGTATGTTCATGGATAGGTAAAATTAACTTGTAGTGTTTACTGTTTGATCTATATGAAAGTGAAATGGTAATCAATATTTCTCTTGCCAGCAATCTGTCACTCTTCTTTTTGACTGAAAAGATTCAGAAAAGCTAATTGCATGGGTGTTATGGTAAAGAAACCATTATAATTGCATAGATAACATGCTGTAAGAATGTGAATTTCCCAACTGCAGTATCTGAGGAGCCATGTTTTAAGTTCCCAGTTGTTTTTTTTTTTTCCTGGTAAAATACAGAATACCTTACTTTCACCTTAATACATTTTCTTACAACTACTAGACTTAGCATCTGATTTAATGTGTGCTAGTTTTTACTGGGATTTAAATTCAGTAGGTAGTAAAGGAGAAGAAATAGTTACTGCATGCTTAGAAATCTGATGTACTTCTGCTTTGAAATCATGTCTCATTGATCTTCAGATCAGTACAAGCTGTACTGGTAGTTAAGATTTTCTCTCTGGTATTTACATTTTTAAATAGGTGCGTATACCTGTATTCTGTTTCATTGTACTTTTCTGTGTTTCTGTCTCAAACTGCAGCTGAAAATGAGAGCACACCAATCCAGCAATTACTAGAACACTTCCTTCGCCAGCTTCAAAGGTATTAAGCATTTTGTATCTACAGCTGTGGCACTGATGTCTAATGCATAATTATATCTGTTACCTTACAACTTCTTATTCTGATTTTCTGTTTGAAAATAGTGTCTACAAACTGGCTGTAATATGTTTGGTAATTTTGCAATCATATCAAACCTGGCAGGTTTTAAAGATTAGTTGAGGAAAATTATTACCATGTATGCAATTCTGGCTTTTGCAGGGAAGTGTTTTGGGCAGAGGGTATGTTGCCATTATAAATTTATTGAATATTAATGGCTTACATTAGGAATATAAAAACAGTTATGAATTTTAATAGTTTAAAAGATTGAACTCTTCTTACGAAATTTTGTTATTCTGTGTCCTCTGTCAGATGCCAAAGCAAGTTTATACCTACTTACTTGATAAAGCTGGAGAGGCCTTTTATTTTATTCTTTTCCATAAAACGTTATCCCTGTAGCTCATGTTTAAAAAATATATATAATATTTTTTTATTATATAGTAATAAGATAATTTTAAAATTAGCTAATCTGAAAATACACTAATTTGAAACTACAAAACACAGTAGTTATTTTTAGAGGACCTTATGAACAAGAAGAATCAAAGAGTTTATTACTCAGTGAAAAGACCCATTTGAGACACAGAGAGCTTGCAAGAAACAATTCAAGAACTAGCTGAGTCTAATTCAAAAAAGTCTCCATATGTGTAAATTTTTTTCCTGTATCAGAAAAATTTTCAAATATGCCTCTGTTTTATAAGAGTGCTTTTAGTGTGTGAGGTTTTTTATTGTGTTAGTGTGTGAGGGGGGTTTGTTGTGTTTTGTTGGTGGTGGGTTTTTGTTTTTTGTTTTTTTTAAAGTAGTATTGTTCTTTTTGTACCATTAATGCAGTATAAAAACTATGATAATTTATTTTGCTGATCTAAATGTATTGTTTTTATTTTTAGGAAAGATCCTCATGGGTTTTTTGCTTTTCCAGTCACGGATGCCATTGCTCCTGGATATTCTATGATAATAAAGCACCCTATGGATTTTGGTACAATGAAGGAAAAAATTGCAGCAAATGAATACAAATCAGTCACTGAATTCAAGGTAAATTCATAGAGACTTAGTTATTTCAGAGCTCTTTAGTAAGAAACTGAAGATTCTTTTTAGCTGTAGCAGCCTTTCTTACATTCATTATTTTAATGTCATTTTTTTTTTCAGAGCTGAGCACTTTATAAAAATAATTGTGTGTGCTAGAATGAGGTTTGTGCTTTATTTTTCACTGAGGAAGCTCTATGTTTGTGAGAATCTAATGCAGTCTACTACAAATCACTGTAAAAATCAAGGACATGCTCTACAGTTCTATAGAATTCATGAAAGAAACTGGAGCGAGCTCTTTGTTTTGGTGTTTACTATTTTTGGAATGGGGTAGGGTTTTGGTTCAGTTTTGTTGTTTATTTGGTTTGGGGTTTAATTTGTTTTTTTTTTTATTTAGACCTGATTAGAGTGATTAAATGTCAAGTTTGACTTGTCTGCAGGAGAACTGGATATACTGAACATTTTGTGTAAGATCCAATAATAACTATATATTTTTATCTTTAGCCATCCTGTTTTCCATATAACTTTATCTGGAATGGTCTTTTGGCAGAAGCTTACCTGGCAGGCTTATTGGCAACTTTCCTTGGCTATTTTGTGTATTGCTATTACTGTAAAGCTTTATCAGATGCACTGTGGTTTTATAGACAGTGCGGTAAGAAATCTCTGATGGTATTGCAAGCTGCTGGAAGGAAAGGAGGGGTTTGTAACTGATACATGGAGTTCTGTTTGCTGCCTTCACTGTTACTGCTTTCTAGAGTGGTGTTGATGTAGCAATAGACTTGGCAGAGAGCATTGGCTTGCTTATCAGGCATAACTTCTTTTGAAGGGTCCAGCGAGGTGAGCAAATAATGGCTTATATTTCCTATGGGTGCTTTGATTATTCTTTTGTGTTATGTATGCTTTATTTTTCAAAAAAAAAGTATAGGGACTTACAGGAAATAGTAAAGAAAGATTCGTAATAGCATTGCCACTAGCAGTGCCTTCAGGTCTCTAAATTCTAGTGGTGTTCTGGATTGCCTTATTCATCAGCTTAAAAAGGAATTGTGAATGGGAGCTCTGTGGCTCTATTTAGATACAGATATGGTTGCAATATTGATACTGGGGAGATAACAACCTAAATTATGAAAATCAGTCTTGTTTAGACTGACAAGTTCTGTTCCTTTTGAAGGACTTGATTTCTGCTGGTATTCTAAGGAGCAGTGAAATGGTTGATAGAAGTGTCTGCCCTACAGTGACAAAGAGATTATATGTATACCTAATTATGTTTTTGCCTTTATAATTCTGTATAATACAGAAATTAAATTTATGGGTTTTTAACCTCTAAAACGAAGCCTACTCAAAAGGTTATCTTTCATTTATAATACATGTAACTAGCTGAGCCTAGTCACAAGCCAATAAATAATCTAAGAGTAGAATCCACAAGAACCATTTGCTGTATTTAAAGGAGGGGAAATTGCTGCAGAGAACTCATCAGTTTTGCTGCCAAAAAGTGGTGTGCTTCAAAGTTGGTCATGCAAAGACTGTCTTTTTTCTGCAGCATTTCATAAGCCACCACTAGATATATAGCTCATGTGGGCTTCTTTATCTGGTGTTGGGTTTATAGTTTCCTCCTCCATGTCACCTTCTCAATTTCTGGTTTTGTGATGGTCTCATTAATCAAAGGCAGATGGCTTAAATACCATAAAAAGTCAGAGACTGCCAGTTTAAACTGTGTTCACCTACTTGCTTAGTTTTGGCTTGATGACAACTACTAAATGATTGGGAAAGCACTGCTCTGACATCCCTGTGTGGAAAAAGGAAATAAACCAATTTTGGGGTGTTTTTTCACAGAATCCGGTCATAAGTGCAGTACGGCAAAGTTATTTTTTGTGAATGTTGGGTGCCAGAAAACGTCTGTAGAAGTATGTCTATGTCCAACCACAATAGTAACCTTAGAATATCTTTGTCTCAGCAAATTATTCACTGGTCTGAAAACTGAGTGGGTTAACTTACCAAAAAGCATATCATCCTGTTTGCATACACTTTTGCACATAATCCATTCATTTTCAAATATAATGGACACCTGCACAAAAAAAATATTTGCATTTGTCTACAAAATGAAGGACAACTGATTGCTTGAACAGTCATTGTTTAAATATTGAAAAATTAAGAGAGAAAAATATATTCTTAAATCAGTCACTAGTTGAATTTGTTAGGATCCAGTTTGTGAACTGCCTGGAAAGACCACTGTGTAATTCTTGGTTGTTGATTTGCCAACTTCAGAATTTTTCAGAGGTGTATAATAATGTCTTTTTAATTCAGTGTTTCATAGAGCTTCTAATAATTCTTTCTATGCTTTACAGATGAGTAGCATGTGACTAGAAAAAAAAGCACCCAAATTGTTTGGTTCTGTTACAGTGGAGTGTGTTGTACTTTTGTTTTTGGACCTTGCGTCAATAAAAATTACTTGACATTACGTCTGATGGATAAACATTCAAAGGAGCAGGCAAAATCAGGCTTGCCTGTTCTTATACTTTGAAGTTTTCTTTTTTTGTTTTTTTGTTTCAATGCAAGTGTCTGAAAAAGTGGTCAAATTAATAGAACTAAGATTTTATGTAAGATGCTTTGTATCTTTCTGATATCTTTGTATGATTCAGAAGATGGCAAAACTACCAAAAATGTACTTACCTTGGTGCCTCAGCCGTTTTACGAATTTCTTCACTGTCCATTTGTGTAATGTGTTACATTTGTTATTCAGCGAAAAGTAAAGTATTCTTTTTTTAAAATCGAAAAGCTAATTCCAAACAAAACTTGAAGAAGCAAAAAGGGCTCAAACCTTTGCAATTTTATGTTACCTTTTGGCTTGTGTTTAATCCATGAGCCTTCTGCTGAAATATTATTTTATTATTCACAGAGCTGCCATGATGAATAGTATCTTCCTTTACAAAAGGAATTTGAAATTTTAACAGTTCTTTTGTTTTGTGTTTTACAGGCAGATTTTAAACTGATGTGTGATAATGCAATGACTTACAACAGACCAGATACTGTTTACTACAAGCTAGCCAAGAAGATACTGCATACAGGCTTTAAGATGATGAGCAAAGTAAGAGACCTATTAAAAACAAAAAGCAGAAACTCTATGCAGGTTTTTTTGCTATACTTAAAAGGATCAATTAATTACAAAGATAAATGTTATTTCATCTATCTGTGATAAATTATAGTAGTGCCTGTTAGGACTGCTGTATTTAAACGGCTTGATAGCATTCTTGTTGTAACCACACGCATATTTCTCAACTTTTATCTGCACCACTGAAGTCTGAGGGAGTTTTTTCCACTGGCTTCAGTGGAAGCGATTAGTGTCCATGTATATAAATCTCAAGTGTTGAATACTGTTTCTGGCTGAAATTTTAAAACCAGGATCTCATTTATGTTTTATTTCTGTGTAAACGGAAACCTTTTTTGAAGATGGTGGGTGTAGGGGAGGTTTCAGGGGTGTTTACAGATGTGCACATGCAAATGCTTTTTACTCAAATACAGCTGTTGGCTTGTAAAATGAAGTTATTTTGATGAGCTGCTCTGTGTGTGTGTGTGTGTGTGTGTGTGTATGTATTGCAGTTATGGTAAGTTTTGTGTAAAATAGGCAGTTGTCTTTGCATATGCAGTTTTTTTTGTTTTTGTTTCTCTCTTGATAGTTGGGCTGCAGAAATTCTGATGCCATGCTACCATGACCAAATCATGTTGCATCGCCATTGGAAACGAGGCATTAAGAACAAAATAAGGCCATGGCCATTCCCATCCCATCCCATTATCATAGCATCTTGGCTATGAGGGAAAGGTTAAGTCCCTGCCGCTCTGTCCTTTCTGATTCTAGGAACGGCTGTTAGCTTTGAAGCGCAGCATGTCGTTTATGCAGGACATGGATTTTTCTCAGCAGGCAGCTCTTTTGGGTGATGAAGACACAGCAGTTGAGGAACCTGTCCCTGAAGTTGTTCCTGTACAAGCAGAGACTACCAAGAAATCCAAAAAGCAAAATAAAGAAGTTATTAGGTAAAGGTTTTAATGGGCATGCTTACTGGCTTGTTTCAGCTTTTGTAATGCTAGACAGCAGCAAAGAATTGAGGGAAAATAAATTACTTTCAGCCTTTCTCTTTGTGGTCCATAGGATAAATGGGTGATTTTATTGTATTTTAATACAGTGATTCCCAAGTTGAAACAGACAATTCAAAGAATGTCTACATATTTTTTTAAACATAGTTGATACATATATATAGAGATATATATAGAGAGATATAGATATAAATACAGATACAGATATTTTCATCTTTCTTTTTATTAAATGAATAGTTTCTTCTCATAAAGGTTTGAAATGTTCTTTTTTGAACATAGCCATAAATTCCTTCTGCATTTTTATATCATGTCCCTCCTCCCTTCCCCCCCCCCACCCCCTTTTTTTTCCCCTAAAATGATGGACTGTATCAAAATCAAGACCTTTCTGGGAGAGCAAAGTGGCTCCCAATCAGTAAATTGTTTTATTTAACTTCTTTTTTTGGGGCAGGATGTAGAGGTACAGGAGGTTGTTTTTAGAGCAGATTATATGTTCCAAATTAAATTAAGCTTCTTTGTATGCTAATGCAATAGCTATCTTCCAGCTAATAGGCACCCCCATGTCACAAAGTTGTGGTTTTTACAGCTAAAATCTAATTTAAAGGGTTTGTTTTTCTATTTTTGAGATTTTAGCAGAAGCTGTGATTTGGAAGAACATCATGTTGTTCAATGTTCTTGCATAGGCTTCCTAGGATAGATGTTGAATTTAAATGGTAGGCCATTATATCAACTGGAATTTTATGAAAATAAAACTGTGGCAGAGCAAGTCATGTCTTAAATTATCTGATCACATATTCTGCAGGCTTCTTAAACATTTGATTTTTCTAATTGACTTGAGCTTTTAAGCACTTGTATTTTGGCATCAGTAGGATATTCTTTTTGATGTACAATAAGAGCTTTGGGAGGGGAGAATTGAACCTAATATCAGATATTTTTGTCTTCCTATTTCCCAGTTAAAAATGGAAAAATAGCTGAAGTCAATGTTTGCAAAGTGCTAAAGCAGTTTAGACCTATATACTGTGGTTTAAAAAAGTGACTTGATTACTTGGACATCCTAAGTAGTTTTTTTAAATTTTGTCCAGGATGTTGCAATCTTCTGAACATTATTTCACAAATCTTGTTAAGTATTCTGTAGAGTGTGATAGAAAGTACCAGTTGTTGAGGAGTTTCCTGCTGTGTACACCTTTTCTTAAACTTTCAATGAAACAAATCGTATAACACATTTGTCTCATAATGGTATGATCCTGTGATCTTTTTATTGTCTTTAATAGCAAAACTTCCTTGTGTATCAGATCTGAATATCTATACAGAGAGAAATTCTTAGCTAAGCAAATGGAAGAAGATAACCCAGGAGAGAGAAATGGATTTGGTGTGAGGAGATGCTCTACCCAGTACCTAAGGTGTTTGGCCCTAGTGTCTAATGTCCGTATAATACCCTGAAAAATTTTATGTACAAAGTTTATTTTAAATATATAATATACCGAAGACTGCCATGTCTTATGATATCTTCACACTTTCCCTTACAATACTACCTTTCTCTGATATTTATATAATAGCTAAGATATGTCTTGTTCCATCTTAGGTATGCTTATTTGTTACATTTTTATTATTTGGGTGTTTTAATGAAAAGGGATCTACTGAAACATAAATGTTAATTTCTGTCATTTCAATGAGAAGAAGTGGTGTGATTGAAACTGAGTAGGAATACTAATTGCCAGTATTAACAAACATAGGAATTAAAGGACTCCCTGCTGAACTGGGAGCAGTGTCTTGCTTCTATAAGCAACTAACTGATATAATCCTCAAAATGCAGCTTTTTTTTTTTCCTTTTTTTTTTTTCCTTCAGGTTAGAGTACACAGTATCTATTCCGTCATTTCAAAATTTCTTTTCTGCATCTTCCTAGTTGGAAGTTGTGAAAATAGTGTATTTGTGCATGTGGGAGACTAAGAGCGCATACAGCATTCGCTTTGTATTAATGCAATTTTATTCCAAATCTGTTTTGTAACGCTTCCTTTATTTTCTTCAAGGTACAGAAACAAAATTTTTGAAGTTCCATAGTTTGGTAGTTCTCAGCTTCTGCTGCAATACTTCAGTTTCATAATATAATTCCACTTAAATTCTAAAGTAGACTGACACTGGGAAGGGGGTGGGATGGATTGTTCTATTTAGCAAACCCAAAATTCAGCCCTTTGTTTTGTTTTAGCTTTTAATTTCTACAGCTACTCCTTTCTTTTTCTTAGTTGCATATTTGAACCTGAGGGAAATGCGTGCAGCCTGACAGATAGCACTGCTGAAGAACATGTCCTGGCACTAGTGGAACATGCAGCAGATGAAGCTCGGGATAGGATCAATCGATATCTACCCAACAGCAAGGTCTACTGCACAACAAAGTTCACAGTTCCATTTTGTGTCTGACTATTGAATGCTTTGTTTCATCTTGGAAAAGAGGCTTTAGTATTGTATTTTCTAAGACCATAACATCTAGGATGTATGCCCTGTGAGGAGCACCAGTATCTCTATTGTCTATCATTTAGTTCCTACTGAAGACCCATTTTAGGGTGTCCTAAAAGGATTTTGAGTTGTATATTGTGCAGTGAATATATTTAGTCATTCTCTTGCAGAAAACAGTGAAATGTTGCTCAGTCTTGAATCTGGCTTCCTTAATTACAGACCTTAGCATTGAAAGTGATTAAAATAGCATCACACTCTTCTTATAGTTGCACTCAGAAAAAGCGAACTTTGGCATAGTTTGAAGGTTTGAAATTCAGGAATTTTAAGTGTTAAATTACAGTTTTCAATGAGAAGCCCAGAACCTCTTGTAGTTTCATGTAGCTGTAGTCACCTATAGCATCTTCTTGTGTGAGTACAAATTACAGGTATCCTTCAGTGACTAGGAGAAGATGGCAATAGTTTGTCCATGTTGGAGTTTTTGACAGTGCTAACTATAGGTTTCATCATCTTGAATGTGATTGTTACTGTTCCATGTCTGGTTTTGTGTTGTTCCAAGAGTTAGAAAGAAAAGTTCAGTGATACTGTTAGTGCAGTTTTCTCAGCACGTTCTTTTTATGGGCTGTTTTTGTTAGCTATGTGATAATGGCAGATTCCTTCACTACTTCATGCTAGGGTTGGAGTGAATGCTACAGGCATTTGCTACAGGCTTATGCTGAGGTGCATTTACTCTGCTTACATCGCATTGTGTGTAGTCTTTATTCTTTGTCCTCATTTCTCATTTTGTCACATACTCCAGTGACCACTGCAGTCAAAAAATAATCAGGAGGTTGCTACAGCCTGTGTTTTCCACCAATTTTTTTAACAACTGTTGCAGAAGAAGCATTTGCATTGAAGCATTAGTGATAACAGTTGTCTTCAAACTTAAATATCTTTTTCTTGGACAATGGCCCTTATTATGCAGTGCCCTTAGGCTCAACTGGATTAGGAAGTAGAACCTCAACAGCAGGAGAAGGTTTAGTTTTTTCAGTATATTTCTGTTTCTTTGGATAATTAAAGACTTGCTAGGATTGAAGGCAGTTTCAAACCTCCAAATTAAGAGTGTCTTTTAAAAACGCTTTAAAGCAATACCAATTTTCTGCTAATTGCTGACTTTACTGAAGAGGCCTTTCATGAAGATACAGTCAGTTTTGCAGTGTTTGAGAATTGTTCTAGGTGTGCAGCTCTTGTCTAGGCTAGACAATGTGCTACAGATCCCACTGAATCTAGGTAAAACTGATATGTTCTTAGAATTCACCCATTATGAACTTTTGCCATCACTTCATGGTATTGTTCTTGTTTATTCTCTTTCCAGTGTTTGTCACCTCTGTTTTTATTATATGTCAACATTAGCTTTGGCCTTAAGTATGGTCAGTTTCTAACATCAGCTTAGTTTGTTGCATCACTTCTGGCAGTTTACAGACCCCAGTGTGTTCTAATGTCTTTCATGTTTCTGGCTGTCTGTTTAGCATTTTGTGTGTGTGCTCTGATAGGTTTGTCACCTGTTTAAGAATTGGATATTCATAAAAATACTTCTGTTTATGGAAAGTTGTGGCTGAGATATGAAAACGAGCAGTTTGGTCTAGATTTGAAAAATAAGCAATGAGGTAGATTGTGGATAGGATTTACAGATCTGCTTCTAAAAAGAAAGTGTGTTGTAGGTTTGGCAGTTGGAAAGGTTGGCTCTGTACTAATTATAATGGAATTGATTTTGTCTTTGATGCAAACTTTAGATCTGATTTAGGAAGATGAATAAGGAATTGTATATGTGACATACAAACTGTTACTCCTGAGTCTTCTGTGAAGCATTTGCCAGGCAGTGTTAAATAATTTAATTTTCTGTGTTAAAAGGAGTACCAGAGTGCAGGATCTGAATATGGCTAAAAATGCATTTTGTAGTTTTCTGTGTAAGTAAACACCTCCTTTTTTGGGTTCGGACTGTTTTGAGTGATTGCTTCAACATCTTTGTGGTTCTATTTGCAGATTGGTTATCTAAAAAAAAATGGAGATGGAACTTTATTATTTAACGTAGTAAATTCATCTGATCCAGAAGCAGAAGGTAAATGCCAAAATTTTTCAAGCAGACATTTCTAATGTCTAATGTTTTAGCAGATTTTGATGTCCTAACTGTACACACAGATCCTGTGTATTACAGATGAGTTTAAAAAAAACCCAACCAAACAAAAAACAACTCCCCAAACCATTTTCCACAACAGCTATATTTAGTATCTCCAGTATAATGTATTTCTCTGCCTTTCAAATTGTCACTCCTCAGATGCTCTGTTTTACTCATGCTAACAGTAAGGAGGTAAAATAATATCTATTTATAAGCAGTTATACATTGCTACAACTTCACAGAGACTTTGAAAGACAGGCTTTCTCTTCAGGTACCTGGTAGTGTTAAAATCTAATAGATAAAAGGTGAGGGAAAGGTCTGTAATCCTATGTAAATGTGCAATGCACAGATGCAAATTCAGAATAATTTTTTGCTTATTTCATAATTTAAATTATTAACTAAATTTCAGTTTAAAGTTAATTTGGTTTTGCTCAATCGTTTTTCTTTAGTTCCCTGATCTTTTCTAGGGGGTTTTGTTTGTGTTACTACTATACATAATTTATACTGCTTTATGCTTTTCTCAAAATGCAGAAGTTTCAAAGTTTAATGTGGAAATGTCGTAGTCTTTATGCTGCTGTGTCATGTTGATTTAGCACCTCCTCTCTGCACCTTTTGAGATTGGAATTCATTCACAGCTCACGTATTGTTGCACTGATGAATGTATGAACCCTTTTGACTAGTTGCATATCTATTGATTTTTTGACTGGGGGGATACAAACCTCTGCCTACATTGCTTTTCATTTGGCAGTAAATTTTTCTGGAATGGAAGTGAACATATAGCTGTCATCATGCCCTTGCCTAATTCTGGAAAGAAAAAAAAATAATAAATGAGTGATTTATTACCTTTGAAATCATGCCACTGAAAATTTAGACAGTGATGGTAAAGGGAACAGAGGAAGCTTTCACTGTGTGATGTAAAGAACTGTCCTGCTAACTTAATGTTTCTGTGAATAAGATCTTGTGAATAAGAGATGGAAATACGTTTACAGCATGTATTTGAAATTTAAATGGCGAGCTTGAATTACACTACCTGTCCTTAATGTACAGGTTGAAAGACATTTAGGCTTTATGATAACAACAGCTTTTTGAAGTGGCAAAATCTCAATTTTCACTATAAACTTTATACATGAAATGCTTTTCTAAAAATAATCATTCTCTTTTAAATTATTAGAGGAAGAGACTCACCCAGTGGATCTGAGTTCACTGTCAAGCAAATTATTACCTGGCTTCACTACGCTGGGCTTTAAAGATGAACGAAGAAATAAAGGTAAATGCTAAAGAACATGTTTGAACTTTGTGTTAATTAAATGTTTGCATTACTTCCTGATATAAAACAATTTCAGATTATGCCTGTCTCCAAGTGAAAGTTCACTTGGTTGTTTCTGTAATATATAATTATTCCATTTACAGCAGAATGGAGTTTTAATTAATTTGTCTTTTTTGCTTATTAAATGTAACTTAATTAGGAGTTTATGGATTAATGTTTTGTCTTTGTGTTATAACCACAATAAAAGCTTTCCAGTAATGGTACTCCATGTTCTCTGGAAGAAATAATTTTTCATGAACAACTGTGCTTAGATTTGAGATTTAAAAAAAACCCTAAGTACATTTATTTATATGGTTAAAATAGTCATGCTGATTCTAGAGTCTGGAAATGCCCTTGTGATACTGCTCTTGATTTCAGTTGGAGGGAAAAATGCACTGCACTTTC
Source organism: Pezoporus flaviventris (assembly GCF_033815535.1). NCBI lineage: Eukaryota > Metazoa > Chordata > Aves > Psittaciformes > Psittacidae > Pezoporus > Pezoporus flaviventris. The sequence continues at coordinate 96,874,326 of NW_026892555.1, forward strand.
TATTTCAGAAAACAAAATATTCCCCCCACTCCATGATCTTTTACACTTGTAATAATCATTTGTCATCTTTCTCCTACCTGTCTAGTAACCTTTCTTACAAGTGCTAGTACAGCACCTTCTATGCAAAACAACTCTATATTTCATGATTTGAAATCAGACGAAATGGAGCTCTTGTACTCAGCATATGGTGATGAAACAGGGATACAGTGCGCCTTGAGGTAAGTGCTTCCTTATATGAGGCCTAACTTCTTGTAGAAATTCTATGAGAAGCATTTGGGCCTAAATCTTAACTAGGAGCCTCCAAATCCTGATTTTATTTTTGTTTGTTTGTTTGTTTGCTTGGTTTTGGTTTTTGTTTTTGTTTGGATTGGGGTTTTTTTTGTGTTTTTTTTGGTGGGGTTTTTGTTTGTTTGTGGTTTTTTTTTGGGGGGGGGGGTTGGTGTTTTGTTTTTTTTTTTTTGTCCCCTAAAACTGATTTTAAAAATAACTCGCTATAAAACTTGAGGCTACCTTGTTGGTGGGGTTTGGTTTGGGTTTGGGGTTGTTTTGTGGTTTGTTTTTAGGGGGGAAGGGGTTGTCTTACATTTCTTTATTGGTGGCTTGGGGGGGGGGGTGTTAGGTTGGTTTTCTGTTTCATTTTCATTTTTAAGTTACCCTGTTTTGTTTGCAAGGCTGTTATGGATCTTGTTACTAGGATCTTTGACTGCAGGATATTATAGGTGTTAAAAATTTAATGTTTTGCTGTAAACCCCACAATAAGTAGGCTTAGATATGCAAGTAGTAGATTTCACTGACTTTAAAACAGTCATAATTTCAAGGCATTTCTAAACAGTTAAAGCTGCTTGAAAAGGAAAATACCAATTTTCATTAAATTGCTCCTCTTAAAGGGAAAGAATCACAAACTTGTTGTTTCCTTTGTGGGGATTTTTTTGGTTGTTTCGTGTTGTTTTTTTTTTAATCCACTACCAGTGAAAGTTCCAAGTGAAAACTTGCTTAGAGTTGTAAAAAACAAGTTTGCATGTACATTTCCTTCCATTAAAAATAAAGGGGGGGGGGGGGAGGGGAGGGGAAAAAAACCCACCTTATCTGAAAGGCCTTAATGGCTTTCCCCTGGCAAAAAAAAAGTAAATCAAAAGAACAAAGAAAATGTAGGTGCGTATTTAGGGAAAACTGTGTTATATGTTGAAATATTATTATTTTTTTTTAATTAAAGTAATAAACATGTTCTGTAATGCTTGTATCTCCATTCCTACCAGCTTACAAGAATTTGTGAAGGATGCTGGAAATTACAGCAAGAAAATAGTAGATGATCTTCTGGACCAGATCACTAGTGGAGATCATTCCAAAACTATGTATCAGCTAAAGCAGGTGTGTCCTTGATGCAGAGAAATGTCACGAGTTCATCAAAACAAGAATGGACGTACTTCTGGTTTTTAATACTGTATGACATACTTTGTTATCCACTGTCAATTTAAGCATTGCAGGCTTAGCTATTCATCTATTGTGAACCAATTTAGGAACTGAGTTATTCAGCAGAGAAGTAATCTTTTTCTTTTCTCTAGCTGGATCATTTCTCCAATGTGGTTCACTGTGTGACAGCAGAAAGGAAAATGCGCAATATAGCAGGGGAAAGAAAGGACCTACCAGCTAAATGCTGTTTGGGAAGCCCTGTTATTCAATGTCATGACTTAACATATCTGCTTCTGAGTTACAGTACAATGCTTTTGCTAAGGATTGTTTTTTTCTTAATGCAAAATATTCCTTGTGGAAGGATTAATTATTTGGAATGTTGATATAATGTTGGAGAATAGATTAATATCACTGTACAGGTATCTATTACTCAACAGTACTAACTTTTAAATTCATGTATTATGTCTGAAGGAAAAACTTATTTCCAAAAGCACTTTACCAATGAGATTAAAACTAAGACTGGAGAAGAGATTTTTCTCAGAAGTATATATAATTCTGGTGGAAATGTTTGCATTCCCAAGACAAAATAGGTTACCAGAAATTGCAAAATCTTGTTTCATGTTACCTTCACCCTGAAAACCACTCTAGTTTGAAGTAGTTGTCTGCTGTTTAAAATGGTGACATTCTGAATGATTCAGGAATAAAGAAAGGGAGGTGGAAGGGGAGGATGGAAGGCACTCTGACTTCCTGACATGGTAGAAATGAGATTATGCTGAATCTCTGCAGATGTAGAAGGAGAATAGGGGAGATTATGGTTCAGGAAAAAGGAGATAATAGAATAAAAAATACAGAGGATCCTTCAAAATTTTATGTTTTTTTTTTCCAGTAGCTACTGGAAAAAGATTCTATATGAAACAGGAGGAAATGTAAAGGATTAGTTTAAAAAAAAAGAGAAATTCAAAACCAATATTTTGAACATTGTTCAATATTTAATTTAGCTTTAAAATAATTTTTTTCCCTTTTTACCAAGTTCCAAATGCAAATTTCTGAATACCCTTCAAATGGTCATTGGCTATTTACATTTAGAAAGGGTGCTCAGTTGTGACACATGTGGATATGTACAGATTTAGTGCAATTAAATATGTTTCAGTGGTGATGTGCCATGTATTTGAATACTTTCTGCTGCTATATTTGAGTAAGAATGAGTATCTCTGAAATGCAGTCTTAAGAATTACCATCTTCTGATTTGGAATCAGAAGTTACGTAAGTAACAGCTAAGATACTGCACTTGAATATGAAGTTCATGGGTAGAAGAAATAGCGTAAGGAGACTCAAAGATTACTTAAAATGCATAAGCATATATTTTGAAACAGTAACTGTTACACTATAACTGCATTACAGATACTTCAAGAAGTTAGCTGTCTATAGCCTCAATTTGTGTGGGAAGTTTGAATGTAAATATACTTGAAAATGTACAAGAGAGAGGTCTCTCTCTTATTTTGAATAAAACAGTGTTTCTGTCTTTCCAGAGGCGAAACATCCCAGTAAAACCACTGGATGAAGTTAAAGTAAGTTATGCTGATACTCCGTGTGGTTTAGTTGGTTTTGTTTTTTTTTATTGGAAAATTGTCTTGGCATTTGAAGTAGAGAAAGTGATGTTCTCTGGGTTTCCAACAGTCAAATTCCAAATTTTATTTAATGTGCATCTGTTCTGTATAATACTGCGTAAAGAAAAGACTGTTAGGTTAGTCTTAAAGAGGCTGTCTTAGCTCTAAATTGTTTACATAAATGTATATGGTCACCCATTAGAGAAGAACTAGTCATTTTTGTTGCTTTATTTAAAGGTTTCATGCAAACATCACAAAATAGTGATAGTGTTCCATGGTAGTTTGGGATCTAATCATGGTAAATCAGTAAGTTACACAAACTAAGAGTATTCTTAGGAAACATAAGTATAAACTATTAAATGCTAACATCTAAAATAGGATTTGGTTCTCTAGGTTCTGCCAGTTCTCATAAAAGAAGAGCACAAGTTGCGTAATACCTGTCCAGATTCTTCCAAACAGATTATGGTAAAGTGGTTTATGTGTTTAAAAAAGAAAATAAAATATATATTGACACATTCTTTTTGTCTAGAATAAGCTTTTCTGTACTTAAAATGGATTCTCTTGACACTCAGTCTGTTTCAGTTAGTGGCTTTGTTTGTCCTGTTGTTCTGTATTCCCTAGTTTAATTCAGCATGCATAACAATCTCAGAGGCAGAAAGATCCATTAGTAATCTGAGATACTTAATCTGTTGATGAATATTTGAGGTTCAACCTGCTATAAAAGTTTTTAAAACCTCAGTTTTGCCATATCCATTGAAAATGTGTGTTAGAAAGTAGAGGTAAATAATGCATATCTTCTGCTTTCACAGCTACTAATCAATTTTTTTTAAGTGGTTTTATCTTCCAAATTATTTGTAACAGCAGAAAATTTGTGTTGTATTCCACGGCAATTCACATAAAAATCATATGGATTACATTATAACAACTAATAAAATTTATAGTTTTATAAATATTCCTTATTTTTTGTGGAAAGGTTTGTATTTCTCTAGAAGGTGATTGGTTAAGTTAATTCATGAAAGTGCTGTATTTCATTTTCATATTCCTAAAAAATAATACCTCGTTGTATATTTTAGTCTTATTTTAGTCTTCCTGCTAGAATAGACCACCTCAGAATTTTGTTTAGAATATGTTTTGAAGCTTAACAACTTTTACACTGATTATATAGTAGTATTGCAATAAATATGGGGAAAAAAATGCATTTTTGTTGTAGTGCAGGCTGTATCTTATTATCCAAATGTATCAAAAAAAGAAATACTTGAGAGGCCAGCTCCAGCTGATGCTGTGTATAGGGAGGCCCACCTTACTGGTTTTGTTAGGCACATACTAAAAATTTCAATAAATCCAGTATAGCATCGAATAGGTGAGGGGAAAAACGGTATCTGGAAGTGGCTCATGGCGATACTGATAATGCGTCCTTCTGCCAGAGTTCTGACATGGGACAGGAAAGAATTGAACAGGTAATTGAGTTCCAGAGGACTTGGTAATGTTTGTGTCAACAGTCCTGGATGTTGAGATGAAAGATCCCTTGACTGTACAGATCCTTTGTCATTCATATGACTGGACTGTCCTGGAGCCATCTGTGAGCTGCCTGTGAGTTGCAGGTTAGCTAAGATGGTTATAGATGCTCCAGACTCAAGTGTTTTGGTGCACATTTTTGAGAGTATAGATTCATGCATGTACCTTAATAACTTTTAGTGTTTATGACAGCTTATGACTATTGCTAGTGTTTCTGTTTCTTGTATTTTAATAGGTTGGAGAATCTGCTGGAGACAGTAACACTTCTGACTTGGACTTTCTGTCTATGAAACCGTACTCAGATGTATCTCTTGATATTTCTATGTTAAGTTCATTAGGTAAGTAAATATAGAAGCCATCAATTGCAGTTTTATTGTACTATTTAGGCAAAATAACAGCTACATTTGCTAAGCATAAAAGCATGTTCAAAAAGTCAAAATAAGTCTACATTTAGCATATGTAAAAGTCTATAGGTAGACATAGGTAAAAGGCTTGTACAAGGTAAATGAAACATTGGTCTTGTTTTTCCTTTGAAACATCAGTGTGCTAACCAGGCTAAGTTTTTTGTATCACTGAAGAAATTGAAGTATTTGTACCTCACAATTTTCATTGTTCTGCTTGGTTTTATGTGTTCATAAATTTTGAGGGTCGGTGTGGAGCTTTGTTTCAGAAATATTACTGCTTCATATGCTGGTTTTTGAAATAACCCGGGCAGTAAATAAATGTGTGGAGCTCAATCATATCATCACTTGGAATGTCCCAGAAGAAAAATCAGAAGAAATTTCAGGCATTAGGAAGACTTTAGCTTCAAATAAGACTGTTGTATGAAAATGTTAGGATATTGCTTCAAATAAACATCTTTGAGAGAGGTATCCTTTAAATACTACACAAAGCAATGTTCCCATTTCTGCAGTCTGCCAAGCTGGCCAAATGTCTTCAAAAATGCCATCACAAAAAAAATAGCATCACTCATGGTTTAAGATACTTCTAATTCAGAATGTGAAAGTTGCCAAGCTATACTAGGAGTCAGTTCAGTTTCAGCCATTTCCCATGGTGCTCTTCTTGAGTCTCCAATATCACAAAATGCTTTCCAACATGTATTTCTTGAAACTGAAAACAGATCTGCAGCTATTGCCTTTTAGAAGTGTGAAGGAAAATGCAGGATTAAGATCATGTGTAATGTTTATTTTAGATTTTTTTTTTTATAGTGTCTTGATAATGAGTCAGTATGCATGTGCTGATTTTGGGTTTTGGTTGGTAACTGGTGACCATTAGGGAAAGTGAAGAAGGAGCTTGATCATGACGATAACCATTTACATCTGGATGAAACAACTAAGCTGCTGCAGGACCTTCATGAGGCTCAGGCTGAGAGAGTGGGATCCCGGCCATCATCCAATTTGAGTTCCCTCTCCAATACTTCTGAAAGAGACCAACATCATCTTGGTAAAGTTACCTTTGTTATAGAAGTTGCAGTACTACTGCTATAATTGAAACTTGTTAAAATTTATATTTTAATTTACATAAATCTTTGTATGAAACTACTTTGATAAAATAGTGTGTTAACTACAGAATTATGTTTTAATTTTTAAATATGTAAGGCAAAGACAACTCAGAAGATACGCTTTTGACCTGTGAAATTAAGGGCACTAACTGTAGTTACTTGGGTTTTTATTAGGCATGGTTGAAGTAATTGTGAAGTAAATTGATACTGACCAGTAAATCCCTATATGCACTTGCATTTTATGCCCTTAGAAATACTAAGGAGTATTAATGTTTCCTTGACATGGTTGTATGCAGCAAAGAACAGGTGGGATTCTACAATAGCCTTCCATTATCAACTATAAAGTTCAATGATAAAACAGGATAGTAGGTTAACATATCACTTAACAATTTGTTGCCATCCCTGTGAAGGTAGGACATGTTGACCATTTGATGATACTTAATGAAACTTTGTATCCTGTTTTTTGGGTTTTTTGTTTTTTTTTTTTAGCTCAAATTAGTAGAATTGTGACTGCTTTTCCCAAAAAGGTCTAAAATAGTAAAGAATCTTGTAATTTATTTTTTTTCTTTCAAAATCTGCTCTTTACATACTGTTTAGATGTCTGTCGTGCTTTAAAAGTGTGAAAGGAGCATATGAACTAACCTTGCTGTTTATATGCATAAACGCCTCTCCATTAATTTTCTGTACTTTTAAAAGTTTTTCTTTTATTTCCCATGTTCTGCAGGAAGCCCCTCTCATCTGAGTGTTGGAGAGCAGCAAGACATGGTTCATGATCCCTATGAATTTCTTCAGTCTCCAGAAACCTCAAATGCCACTACTAACTAATCTGACATGTACTATATATATTTTGTATTTTAATTGTATTATGCTTTTATAAAGTTTTTGTCCATGGCAGAAACCTCAATTTTGTTCCTCTTTTCTATGAGGATTCCTGTATATTATTATCATGTATGCTGGATTAGACAAAACAAAACTACATAGTATGTCACGTTGTTAGCAATGTACAAAGACCTGCTTTTGGTTTGTTTCTTGAGGGAGATTGTTGTACACTGGTGTGTGTGGCTTAGCTGAAAACCAGCAAATAATGTGTTAGAAAAAATTGTATTTCATAGAAATTAAAAAGTGATAATTTTCCCAGTATAATGGCAGCAGTCATTAAATGCTTCTAGTAAAATTATGTACCAGTTCTGTTCAGGTTCTAAGTTGAACATCTTCAAGGAGGACTGTTTCATTCTAGCAGTGACAGAGCTGCATGAATTGTGATCATTATTGTATTTCCCATCTCCTGTTGCTAATGATCTGTACAAGTTGTTTCTGTTTCCACGTACTTAAATCTTTTTTTAATCACTCGAGGGAGAGTAACATTGCTTGATAGCTGCATTAAAATGCTCACTATGAGAATTCTACCCTGGATCTAAAAAAAAGGACGTTTTCGTGGTCCCTTGTGTCTTGAAACAAAGAAAATATAATCCTTTTATTTTTTAATATATGTATATTGGCTGAAAAAAATCTGGGTAAGGTGTGCTTTTCAGTAATTTTAATGACACTTTTATAATTCAGTATTGATGAAACTGGGGGTTTTGTACCCTTGATACATGCAAGCTGGACAAATTTATGGATTTACAATATTTTGTAAATATTAATAAAAATACTAAGCCACTTTCTATTTTTGCAAATACCTTGTTCTTGCCAAGATAAAATTCATTTCCTTATCTTTACTAAATCTGAAATAGTAGGAGGTCTTGGTCTGAATTTTTGTGCTGCCTTGAGAGATAAATTTCATTATGACACATATAGTTGTAAGCAAAATTAACTGTAAATTTCTAGGAACCAACAGGGAAGTCTGTCAGGTAACTGATATCAAAGCCTTGATAAAGGTTAAACAGGAATGTCTCAGACTAGTTATTTGTGGTCTGGACTGTTTCCCTCCCCTTCTGACATGTCTCTTCAGAGCTCCTTCCCCACCCCACTTAAGCGGTGTGATTTCTGTTTAGCTGTTAGATGTCATGTTATGTTAAATCAGCTGGTTTCTGGTGATTTGGTGATTCTGGTGGCTGCCTTTTCTTCTCTATACACTAGTTGATTGCTGTTTCTATTGCAACAAATCATTTGTAGGATTTCCACCTGAACTGGATCAAAAACTTTTGAGTTTCAAACATTCTTCTTTGCTTTCCTCCTAGTCAGTCAGTTTCACAATTAAAGGAGCAGTGGTGCCCACCTAAAGGCTGGAAGTAAAGTAAGGATCAGAAGACAGGAGGGAACTCTTGAAATCATCATTGGCAATGATAGCAAAGCTTTCATGAGTTATCTCGATTGTGAAGGATTTAATACTGATTCTTCTCTAGGAGCAAAGTTCTGCAGCATATTCCTCTGCTAGTACATCATTGTTGTGTCTTGCCTTAATAATGAGCAGAAACACAGATTTTGATAAGACACTTTGATAAATCAGGTAAGTATCTTACCTAGGCCAGCCTTCTTTGATGAAAATATCTTGGGTTTGCAGTTCAGCCTGAGGTGAAAAGTTTTGGTCATGTATAAAGTTTGCATGTATAAGATTGTGCTATTTATTTGTTTCAGGTTTAAATGTTGGAGTGTATTTTTAATCATAAGGCTGCAAGCACTTTGATATTTTTAATTTTATTTTTTTTACTTATTTTATTTACATATAGAATACTGGCATATTTTGGTCTAGAAAAGTTGGGATCACACAACACAAATGGGCAGATCTGCCAGAGATCATAGGAGAGCCAAGATACTCATCACATGAAGTATTTACGAATAATTACTTTTGAGTGTATAGAAAACATATTCCACAGTGCACATGTGTAATTCTGTGGGGAAGGATTTATTTTTTTTTTTTTATTAAACTGGGACCAAAGATTTTATATAAAACAATTCTGGGATTTTTTTGGAGAGTCAAATTAAATGTAAATTCTACTGGAATTCTACTACTATACTACTTTGTGTAGAAATGGAGGTCAGGTTTAACATTTACATTGCGTTTACTATTCAGACACCACATCCATCCGAAAGAAATGCCAAACCTTCACCATTATGCTACTGCAGTACTGTACTGTACACATCACCAAGATCTGTTTGCACCCATGATTCCTTATTGTTTCAAGAGGGTCACTTTGCTGCAGGCTTAAGCTGCAGTAACTGTGTATTCATGGCTACCAATTGCAGGTAAACAGTATAGCAATCAATATATTACATCACTAGCAGAAGTAGCCTGTACCAGCTTTAAAGGGCTGGGTTGATTTACAAGACATGAATCAATGGGCACATGAAATCAACAATTAGTATCTTTTGAAACCAAGAAGACTGTTTTACAAGCAGATTATTTTGATCACATCTTTGTGTTTTGTATTTTAAAATTAATTATGGATTTGCAGTAACCCCTGCAGAAAATGTTTTAAGTAAGTAAAATAAACCTGGTTGTCTCTTCTGAAACAGATTGTAAATTCACTGTCATACTGTGTAAATGTGCTCTGCCTCTTCAGCCTCTGGATAACTGACTATATTTTAGTTAAGGGTTACTTCTTTGTTTTTAACAGTTTTCATACAAAATAAGAAAGAAGAGTTTCACCTTTCTATTAGAAAATGTCCTGAAGAAAATTCTTACTCCTTGTATATCACATTTATTGCAAAAGTGTATTCATGGTAGCTAAACAGGAAAAAAAAATAAAAAATCCAGTTGTATGTTCAAAGGGTGCTATATATATATATTCTGTTGTTATATTTCAGTATTTTTTGTGATTACAAGAAACAGTAATGCACTGTCCAGTTCTGGGCTCTCCAGTATGGGTCAGATATGCAGTTACTGGAGCAATTCTAGCACAGGATGTCAAGGATGATGAGGGAAGTGGGAGCATCTCTTTATAGGAGGAGAGGCTGAGAGAGCTGGGACTCTTCAGCCTGGAGGAGGCTCAGGAGTAATCTTATCAATGTGTGCAACTATCTGACAGGAAGGAGTTAAGAGCGAATCTTAATGAATACAAATTCACCAAAGTCAGAAATGCAGAGGGGTTTCACATGGCCTTCTAAAACTTTATTCTACATGCTATTTCTCACCCTCCTCACAATGTGAGAATATTTTCACATTTCTTAAAAGTAAATAGCAAATTATCTTTTTTTTGTCCTTCATGGAAAAAGCAACAATTCCTTGCACACAGTAAATTGTGCCTGCTATTTCAGTGCTGATGCAGGACAGAGATCCACGGGCAGCAAAGACACAAGGGTTATTGACGTGTTACAAACCACAGTAGTGCCTGAGAACAGTCACACAGGAATGAGGGCTTCTCCCCTAAAAAAGGTGTCAGGATCAATAGCCCAACTGAAGTGCATCTACACCAAAGCCCACAGCGTGGGCAACAAACAGCAGTGGCTGGAAGCCATCGTGCAGCAGGAACACTATGACATCGCAGAAAGATGGTAGGTTGTTTCACGGAACTGGAATGCTGCAATGGATGGGTAGAAACTCTTCAGAAGGGATAAGTGAGGAAAGAGGGACAGTGGGGTAGCTCAATATGTTAGGAACTTAGACACATACAAGTCTATGGGATCCACTCAGAGGTAGTGAGGGAGCTGAGAGAAGTCCTGTCTAAGCCACTTTCCATCACTTAGCAGCAGCCATGGCTAACTGGGGAGATCCCAGTTGACTGGAGATTAGCAAATACAGTGATCATCTACAAGAATAGCTAGAATGAGAATCCGGTGAGATAGTGGCCTGTCAGTCTGACCCTGGAAAAGCTTTAAGAAGCAATTATACCAGTCCTGTTGCTACTTACTTGAAGCAGAAAAAAAATTCCTAAGCCATGTCTCATTCGCTCTTGTCTATGCAGGTTGTAAGTTCATATTAAAATACATTGTAAAGCTTAGAAATAATCATTATTGACCTCTAAGCTTATGATTCTTTGCAATCATTAAGATTTTGAGAAATCATTATGTAGTCTGTGATTTTATTTAACATATACCTACCTCTGTTTAACTGTAATCCTGCATAGACTAGAAGTGGACAGAGTTTGAAGTTTATCTGGTAGACATTTCATGTTTAGATAATTTGGAAGAGAACTGTACTTTTGTGGCAACACATTTAAATCTGTAATACATGACAAGCATATAATCATCTAGCTAGGTGGCACCATACATCAACCTACTTTATGTGAGTTACCATCAGTTTGGATTAATGTTTCTGATGCTGCTATTGAGAGATAGATGTGTTTCTCAGGATGTTTTTTAAAACCCAACCAGAGTTTCTATAACAAATTGAGAAAATTGAGTGCATTTGTTCTAAATGCACCAAATGATTTTAAGGCAACACTGAAGATTGATTTGCAATTTATTTTCTCTTCTAATAACTGCTATATCAAAAATTGTACTGAAGCAAGGATGTGAGTAATGGTAAAAAAAAATCAGCTTTGTTCTGTTCTTCCATGAGATAGGAATATGTCAGTGAAAATGGATATTTGTCTACATAACTGCGATTTCTTTTTGTCTGACAGCTATCATCAACATAATGCTTTAGCACAGCCATCTTCAGTGGCAGCAAAAGGAATGTTGAGAATGCATTGCACACATCTGCAAACATCTTTGTAAACAGTGATTCAGCATGAATCAACTTTCCTCCACTGTCTGTTTTGAGATGCATAAGTATAGGTACAGAATGTACATTAAAATGTTAGGAATAAAGAAAAAAGCACATTAAAAGCACACACTTTGTTTGTTTTTTTTTAAGGCATGTTTTTCTGTGCAGACAAGACCTGAACAGCTGACCAGCAGAAATAATCTGTTTTCTCCACCCTACATTCCAGAGTGAATTGTTGGTCTTTAGCATGCCACTCCTTTTTGAGTTTGTTGCCTTGCTGCTTTTTATTTACCTGGCTACTGAAGGATTTGGAGTCTGTACCATTACTGCCACATGGATGGAAATATGCTGGGGTTTCTGTTCTGGTTTGTTTTTCTGTTTTTCTCCTAACCTTCTATCATCCTGCTTGATACATGTTTTATTATAAATGCTAACTGATAGGTGTCCAAATAGAGGACAGGAGGAAAAAACCTCTCACCTGCCTCACTAATTATGCTATGAGTGAGGGCTGGGGCACCTCCAGAGGGGTGGCATTTATTCCTAGTGAGCTTAAGCCCACACTTGAATGTTGTAGAACTAGTTTTATGTAGATTAGTTGGGTTTATGTTGGTCCCATCTTGCAGGAGGATATGTGTGTACATAACTGTGTGTGTACATTAGTTACTAATGTTTTGAATGATACTTTAAATAGGTGGTGGCTGGAAGAAAAGGGGCATGAGGCAAGAGAGGGAGAAGAGCCACAGCTGTTTGGAGGCCAAGAGACAATGCATTTCAGTTGAAGTATTTTTCCTAGACTGATTAAAAAAGTCTACATGTCTTAATCACAGAAAGTACCCTCTTACAGAGAAATGTCAGTCTTTGAATAAGTAAAAGAGGCTGATTTTTTTTTTTTTTTAAATGAATATTTCTGGTATTAGAAAAATAATATGCTAGGAAGAAAGCATCTCTACATGAATTTAGAAAGTGTTTTTCACTGTGCACGCTTTCACTAACTGTAGCCCAGCTAGTAGTGCAGGAAAGAAATGAACTCTAAACAGCTGTTGTGCCATTACTTGACTTCAGGTGAGATGTTGTCTTGCTCACCAAGAATCTGCAAGAAACCAGGGCAGAGTGATGTTCTTCCTCCACATATCTGATAAAGGAAACTAATACATAAACCAAACCTGCATGCATCTCCATGACTACTCATCATGATTGTCCTGGTTTGGCTGGGTTAGAGTTAATTTTCTTCCTAGAAGCTGGTGCAGTGCTGTGTTTTGGCTTTAGTCTGAGAACAATGCTGATAACACACCGATGTTTTAGTTGTTGCTAAGTAGCACTTAACTCTGATCAAGGACTTTTCAGTCTCCCATGCTCTCCCATGCTCTGGCAGTGTGGGGGGGCACAAGGAGGAAGCAGAGCCAGGATACCTGACCCAAAGTAGCCAAAGGGGTATTCCATACCCACAGCACATCATACCCAGTATAGAAACGGGGGACAATTATTGGAAAGGCTGCTTGGGTCAGGCTGGATATCAGTGAACAACTGAGTTGTGCATCACTGCTATAGTTTTATTTTTTAAAATTGGGTTCTCCCCCCCCCCTTTTAGTTTTCTATCTCTCTCCTTGTTATTTCCCTTTTCATTATTCTTAGTAGTATTATATTGTACTTTAATTATTAAACTGTTCTCACCTCAGCTCATGGATTTTCCTTTTTTTTTCCCAGTTCCCCCCCTCCTGCTGAGGGAGTGAGTGAGTGGCAGCTGGGGTTAAACCACGACGTAGGTCCAGGTGTCTACTCACGGAGATCCAGGTGTCCTAGTGTAATACTATAAACAGGTTGTTCTGGGTTGCTATTATGTGATTGGAATGTATACAGTGCTGCTTTTCAGCAGTAATGTATGATACTCTTTATACTTTGGCTCACAACAAATTTGGAAAGACTGGAGACTATATTTGCAGGGAAAAAAACAACCCTGGAAGCAGCCCTGTGAAAAGCAGAATGACCAGCTCTCTATTTGCTTATGAGGCACTCTGTCCATTACAGGATTAAACATCAGTGAATCTGTAGTGGATTTATGAACTAACACTAATTTTATTTTTTAGAAGTGTCAACGTGGATAACATGAACCACCTTGTAATCTGATTGCTCGTTCTTTGGTAATTCGGTACATTAGAGAGCATGGCCTGAAGTTCTGCATTATGTTCAAATGAGACTCTTGTACATGGAAGAGGAAGAAAGGTTTAACAGCATAATGAGAAAGAAAACACTGATAGGCGGCGGTATTTCATCCACTTTTTAATGTTCAAAACATAGATAGTTGCTAGGAAATGCTAGGGTGTCAATGGAGCACTCCTATGACAGCACCGTAATTCTTGTTGAAACAGAGGTTGACTAGTCAGCACAGCTGCAGGTCTTATGCCTGTTTGCAATGTGTGTAATAAAACAGTCCATTAATTGTGTCCTTTCTTTTTTGAAAAAAGAAAAGTTTAACATACAGTGGAAGAAAAGCAGGATGCTGATGAATACAATGTCTTTATATCTGAGTAATTAACAGCCTTGCTGAAATTCTGATCTGCCTGCAGTCCTGTATTTTCAACCATGTGCATCCCCTGTATTATCAATTGAGGACTTGTGCTTTAAAAATGTCATGTCTCACAACCATTTGATTAGTCTTTATGTTGAGAAGAGCCATAGTTACAACACCATGTATCAAGTAGGCTATGCTTTATAAGTTCTAGTGAAAGAAGCTGAATTCATTATATATTAATGTCTGGTTTGTATTGAAAATGTCAGACAAATCCACAATTACGATGGATGTGAATAACTTGGGTGTGAAACATGTTAGTGCAAGTACAGTTGCATTCACAGTGCAGGAGAGATCTAGGAAAGGAAGACTGAGACCTGTAAACCCAGTTGCATGCTGCATTTCTTGCTCAGGAATTCTTGAAAGAGATGGCACATAAGGTTGTCCATTCAGAAGTCTTCCCATTTTGCTCTCTGTATGGAGGAGGAGATAGGTCTGAGCTAGGAAGACGAAGAATCCTACTAACTGTTGTGAAGCCTGATTTTTATGGCATTTTAAAAATACTGCTTTTTACACACCAAAGCTGTAGACTGTAGTAAGAAAGTTTGATTCTAACACTAATAGAAGTATAAAAGGAAATGCAGCCAAAACAGGCATTTGTTACCAATTTGACAATGTGTTTTTATGTTCTAGCTGAGAGAAGGATTTAAATATAAGAAATATTGAAATTATTTTTTCTTCTTTAAATTTTTGCCTTTTTTAGGCAAAGTCCTAAAACTGCTGTACCTCTGCATTTTTCCTTTCTGAATGAGATTTTTTTTGACCAGCTTAGTTGCTGTTCTGTTTCTGATGAAGAATAACTTTGCCTAAACATAATAGGAAATAATTGCATTTGGGCACACAATGAGACTTCCTGGACTGCTGAAGAAAACACACCTTCCCATTGTCCTTTTGTTGTGTCAGTGAGCAGTCATTCTCTTCAAAGTATTGGTAATTGCTGTCATGGTAACAAAACAAAACCATGGTGTGGCAGCTATTTTCAGCAGTGCACATGTGATGGCTCATCTGACTGTAAAACACATAAGTTTTTAACCAGGATAAGAGGTGTCCTCCAGTTTAAACCTGGTATATAGGTAAATAATATTTTCTGAACGACGGTCCAGGTGTGGGCTTTATTTGAAGTATTTTTTGTTCCGTTGGGGTTCTTTTAGGTAGATGGGTAGCAGGTTAATTTCTAGAGGTGGGATGGGAATGACAGCCCAACCAGTGCAAAGAAATCAACTTGTTCCTCATAGCACTAGTCCTGAACACTTCTGCAACTAACTGTGTGGGGCTGGCACTGAAATTCTGAGGGCTCTGGCAATAACCAATGTAGCCCTTGTGTTCTTCAGCGCAAAACAAGGCAATAAACTAATACAGGAGTTTCATGGAAAGTGGTGGTCACACTGCAACATGTGGAAAAATGGATCCTCAGATGTCTGTAACAAAACAGCCAAGAAACAGTGGGAAGGAAGATGAGATAAGCTGATGGGGAGATAACGACTTTCTGAAGAATGGGGCAAACTATGAATGAAGATTTGGATGACTTCTGTGTGTGACCTTTTTCTTGGGCTTCTGCAATATGAATTTAATGGTAATATGCCTTCCCTCCCCCCCCAGCTAACAATGACTGGTGAGACTTAAAACAATCACCTTGTAGCATCCAATTCTGAGGAAGGCAGTTCATATACTTACAGGCATTAGAGAATGTTTCATTGTAAATTATTGCCTTAGGATGTAGTTCTACTGAGTTGGAGAAGACAATGGAACTTGAGGTTCTTTTTAGACAGAAGATTTATTTCCTGTTCGGAGGAAGGCATGCTGACCTTGTCACGTTTGGATTTGATTCAAGGGAGGAGGCTTCAAAGAGGTGAAAGAAAGGAGATTGCAACAGGGTTTGACTAGTCCCTAACGCTTTATTAGATTTTTAATTCACACCGTTCTGTGGCATGCTGCAGGCTACGTAAGTTCTGAGGAAACACAGAGCGTAATATTTATCTTTCAGTCAATAATTATTAAAAAAATCTGAAAAAAATGTTTTTCCCCTTCATAGTATTGGAATACATTTTTGCCAATTGAGAGGGAAAGGTACAAAACGAACACAGGTTTTGCACAGGATGAATATTAGCTATGCTACCTGATATTTTTCCTCTTCCTTTATGATACTGCAGCTCTTACCAATAGAACAAGTATTTTAAGTCATATGATAAAAAACTGTTAGAAGAGGTACATACTCGATCACAGTTTGTTTTCCTTTGAGTGACAATTTGTTGTTAAAATACTTGATGCCTTTTTAACTTGTTACACAAGTCACTGGTCTAATTTTTCTTCATCACCTTACTTTCTCACCTTGCTGCTTCAATTGATCCAGTGATGCAAAATGTGCTAAAAAAAAACTTAAATAATCCTGTTCCAGTCTTTGACAGAAATAAACATATGCATGTCATCCAGAATCAATGTTGTTATCTCTGAAAAGTTGATGTGTAAATCATTACATTAAGGAAACAAACAGGTTCCGGCTTTTAGGGACAGGGGTTGTGGTTTTCAGACCTCTCTGTGTGTGTGTGTGTGTGTGTGTGTGTTTTAGTGGCTTGGCCATAGTAAGAAGAATTGCTAATTGTTGCAATGCGTACTGGCATTATATATTTTAAATTCCACATATTTTACTAGAATTTATAAACTCATTCTTTATATAAGAGACAAGGTATTCTCCTTTTAAATGTTTAGATGTGAGTTTCTTAAAATAATCTTGCAGTTTCAAGGAATAAAATTGATTAAAGCATTGTTTTTTATCAGTGTTATACATCCTATGACCTTTAAAGTCTGCTACACTGTGTCTGAATGTGCCTTTTTCTGTTTGCCTTGAAACTTGGTCAAATTTAGTCATATTTTTGTCATACTTGTTAAACTAAAGCCAGATTCTGAAGTATTACCTGCATTGAGTATATTTTTCACCTTCCTATAGTTACTAGAGAGTATCTTTGCTAACTTCCTTCCCTGTATTGTAAGGACTTAGTAACAGAGTGCCTGCTGCTTACTTTACCCATTGCTACTACTTTGATTTCTGTTTGGTTTAGAATAGTGTTAACTCATTGTTGAGGTTTGGATTTAACTGTTCTGAAAATCAGGGACTACATAACTGACTTTGAAGCATGAAAAAAATGTGATCTGGTGGAATTGCTTCTTTCCAGGTGGATTCTGAATTCCAAACGTTGTCTTTTATTCCTGTAGTCCTTGAAATGGGAATAGGCTTGGTATTTCTAATCCCCCGTGGTTGCCTGTTTACTCTGCTGAGCAAAGCTCAGTACCTTGTGAAAACACATGGACTAGCTCAGCATTCCAGGAGTTCACAGTCATACTACCCTAGTCTTGTACATATCCTGTCAAGAAAGATAGTGGGGTTTACTTAACAAGGTATGAAATATATTGAACAGGCATGTGTTATGATGTACCTCATTCACTAATTGAGCATTTTTGTTGCACTATACAAATATTTGATCTATCTTATTTTCTGGAAGATATATGAAAATATAATAATGCTAATAATACTAATATTGCTACTAATAATCATAGTCTTGGAGGTGTGCAATCAAGTATAATTTCTTTAAATGTCTTTAGATCTTATCTTTAGTATGGTTGCAGAAGAAATACAAAGTTCAAACTTCTAAGTTTAGGTAAGCCAAGATTTGAATGGATGTAATATAACAAAGCTGAAACTGGCTGCTGGTACTTTCATGTGTATATTTGGTTTATATAACAAAAAATTTGAAAATATTCTATATTCCATTCTGTTCCTGTGCATGCTATCAGATCTAAAAATTTCACATGGAACAGATGAGTGGTGATGGGCACAAGTTACTCCTGGGGAGATTCTGACTGGACACAAAAAGAAAATGTTTCACAATGAGAAAAATCAGTTACTGGAATAATCTCTCAGGGAAGTGGTGAATTCCCCAACATTGGACACTGTTAACATTCAGATGGACAGGGCCCTGGGACATCTTGTCTAGGTCATGCTTTGCCTAGAGAGTTTGGGCCAGATAATCCTTTTCCAACCTGGTACTCTATGATTCTTATATTCTGGTCATTGAACTGCAATGTGAAACCTGTCTCATTGAACTTGTGCAATACAGGATAAACTGCTTCTGACATAAAACACACAAAAACTTGTAATATCATTCCTGATGAATGAAATTACAGCATAATTTTTGGAGGATTGACATTTCATTGCTTCTTTTAAAATGAAGTTAAAGTCCTCTGAGTCATGACAATGAATGAATTAACGGGCTAATTTGTATCCACCCTCTTTCTTAACCAGTATTATGTGGCTTCAGTTTTAAATTATTTGCACCTTTAGGTTGTTTTCTGGGGGGTTTGTTGGTTTTTTTTACGGTGTTTCCTTTCTTTTAGGGCTTGGCCAATTTTACTAAAACATAAATATTTATAGTGGCCTTTGAATCGTTAACTGACTCAAGCAATATCTTAGCAACTGAGATAACATAGGAGATTATCTAGTATACTGTTCTTACGCACTGCTTTGCTTCCAGGAATGCTGGGAAAGGCTTCAGAACAAATACCCCCCTAGCCCATTCTGGTGTACAGGGCCTACAACACTTTTGCAGTTTACTGCTAAACAAACTGGCTAACAGTGACCTATGATGCTTTTCAGGAATATTCCTGTTGTAATTCGGTGCGGTCTTGTAACTTGATTTAAAAATTAATCACTAAAGTTATAACATTGTGGCTGTGGTGAACACAGAAATGTTTGTTGGTATTTGTACCAAATCATAATGCTTAGACATGATTTTCCATCAGTCTAAGTTGGCATATCATCATGTACTTCTTGTTACCTGAAGCTCTGCAGAGGTCTGTGTAAGGGTGAATCTTATGTCAGTATTTGTAACATGTCTATGTACTTCAGACAAAGAATAATGTAAATATGTTGCAATAATTCCCCATTTTAAAGTTATTCTTTTGCTTCTCTTTGTGTTTTGTTTTTTGGGGGGGGGGGGTGGATTGTTAGTTTGGTTGGTTGGTTTGGGGTTTTTTTTAAGAAACTAGATATGGCTATAATTTCCATTGATGCTTTTTGAATTGATGGAAAAAATATAGCTGTACTTTCTTGGCATGGTGTGGTTTAAACCCAGTCGGCAAGTCAGCCACGCAGCCCTCGCTCACTCCCCCCCCCTTCCTCACCCCGCTCCTGGAGGGATGGGGAGGAGAATCAAAAGAATGTACTCCCATGGGTTGAGATAAGAGCAGTCCAGTAACTAAGGTATAACACAAACCACTGCTGCTGCCACCAATAATAATAATTATAAGGGAAATAACAAGGGAAGAAAATACAACCACTCACCACCCGCTGACTGATACCCAGCCTGACCGAGCAGTGCTCCAGCCCTTCCAGGTAACTGCTCCCGGTTCTACATCCTGGGCATGCTGTGCTGTGGTATGGAATACCTCTTTGGCTAGTTTGGGTCAGGTGCCCTGTCTCTGCTTCCTCCCAGCTTCCCCTCCTCCCTGGCAGAGCATGAGAATCAGAAAGTCCTTTGTCAGAGTAAACATTACTGAGCAACAGCTAAAAACATCAGTGTTATCAGCGCTGTTCCCAGGCTGAAAGTCAAAACCACAGCACTGCACCAGCTACTAAGGAGAAAAATGACTGCTACTGCTGAACCCAGGATGAATGGTTTACCGATTGACCAGATGAACACATTTTATTTTTTAATTACAAAAAACAGGAGAGCTTTTTTAAATTTTTCTAATAAAGCAACTCTTATACCCAAGAGGTATCTTGATAAGCTTGAGTTGTGTTTTCTTATTCTCCATAAATCACCCTTAGAAATTAAATATCTGCAGTAACTTAAAACAGCTTTGCACTGTTATGTACTCAGTCAATCTCTGCACTAAAAAAGAAAAAGTGCAGGAGTTGTAAAATCTTCAGCAAATGTAAGAAAAAAACCAAAACCAAAAAAAACAAACAAGCCCAAACTATTATGGTAACACAGAGATTTCTCATTTGTAATATACGGTTCTGCTAGATAATCTGCAACAGCTCTCTTTTTCCAAACGGTATGATGGATTATTGTTTTCTACAAAACAGTTGCTAGGATAATTCTAACAGTAAGCCATCAGAACAATGTTATGGCTAGTAACACAGTAGAATTGTAAGCACGGTAGAATTGTGACTAATACAATGCTTGGAGGAAAGCAATTTTTTTTCCTCTCAAGGAGTGGATTGGTTCTTCCAAAGTCAGTCTGTAGCACTAATTATGTTGGCTGCTCTACCCACTTATAAAGTGGAGTCAAGGATGGGAATACTGTGAAACACGACAAAAGTTTGCTAGTGTCTGACCTTTTTGCACCTGATAGTGTTTAATTATAGATCATTCAATCTTGTCTGTCTTCTTGGGGTATTTCTAGAGGCCCATCTTTGGGCTTTTACAAACTGTTAAGCAGCTTCATGTTACTGTCCTTAGCTGGCACGGCTGGTATTCTAAACATTTGAAAGTCAAAAAGGCTAGTGTGGGTTCTTAACTAGATTGCAATTCATGCACTGCAGCTCCAGTTCAGAAACTGTCAGTGTTCTGGTAAGTATAACAATTGTTTTCTCTTGTTGGCATGTCTAATATTTCCTGACCCTACAAATTTTATCAGTTAGTGTCTCTTGAGAGTATAACCACTGCAGTGCAGATCATGGTGGTTGCAGTAATGCAAATAGACAAATGTTCAGTTTTCCATCTACACACGAGAGCCCCTAAATCATTATTAGAAAACCAAGAAAGGTTGTTGTGTCTTTCAAAGGCCATTACTTACCTACATGTCATAAAGTTACTACATGTCATAAAGTTGCATTGCCTATGAAAATAGTTTAGTTATTACTAAATGGGGACCACTCCTCACTCAAAAAATAATACTATAGTGGTTTCTATGTAAAAGTATTTTCCACCTAGAAATGCAAACTTCACAGTTTCACAATAAGTATATGTATGAAGCAGAGGAACATGAATATCTATGCAAATCCTTTGCCTGGTGGGAGAAAAGTTTATAGATTTTTTGACCTCACCATTTCTTATATCTTCATTGGGAATACATAAAATAAAACTGGAGTATGAGCAAAAATAAGTTCTTGTAGAATAGCAGTTTCACTGCCAAAGAGACAAGATGAACCAGTCTGGTAAATTTCTCATGAGAGAACTTCTTGTCCTCATAGCCACCTTCTTACAGGGGGATAATCACTTCCCTAGTCCTTCTGGCCACAGGGATGATGTTGGCCTTCTTGGCCACCTGGGCACACTGCTGGCTCATTTTGACCTGTTGACCAACACCCCCAAGTCCTTTTCCACCAAGCAACTTCCCAACCACTCTTCCCGAAGCCTGTAGCAGTTTGCCTTATTGAACCTTATACCGTCAGTCCAGCCTGTCCACATCCCTCTGTAGATCCTTCCTACCCTCAAGTAGAACAACACTCCTGCCCACCTTGGTGTCTTCTGCAGATTTACTGAGGGTGCACTCAATCCCATCATCCAGATTACTGATGAAGATATTAAACAGAACTGTCCCAGTACTGAGCCCTGTAGAACACCACTTGTGACTGGCTACTGACTGGATTTAACTCCGTTCACCACAACCCTTTGGCTCTGACCATCCAACCATTTTTTTACCCAGCAACGAATATGCCAGTCCAAGTCATGAGCAGCTGGTTTCTCCAAAAGAATGCTGTGGGAAAAAGGTGTCAATGGCTTTACTAAAGTCTGAATGAACAACGTTCACAGGCTTTTCCTTATCCACTAAGTGGGTTATCTGGTCATAGAAGGAAATTAAGTTAGTCAAGCATGACCTGCATTTCATAAATGAAATGATGATGACTCAGTGTCATCGTTCCATTGTCCTGTACATGCCGTGTGATGGCACTCAAAATGGTCTGCTACATGAGTTTTTCTGGCAGCAAGGTCAGACTGATGGCCCTGTAGTACCCCGGATGCTAATTCCAGTCATCCTTGTAGATGAGCATCACATTTGCTAACCTAAAATCAACTAGGACTGCTGATAAATGATGGAAAGTGGCTTGGCAAGCACTTCTGCCAGCTCCCTCAGTACCTCTGGGTGGATCCCATCCAGCCCCATAGACTTGCATGTGTCCAAGTTCCTAACATATAGAGCTACCCCACTGTCTCCTTGCTTGCCTATCCCTTCTGAAGAGTTTCTACCCATCCATTGCAGCATTCCAGTTGTGTGAGTCAACCCACCATCTTTCCATGATAGCAACTCTGTCATAGTGTCCCTGCTGCACAATGGCTTCTAGCTTCCCATGGGTTTGTTGCCCATGCTGCGGGCATTGGTGTAGATGCACTTCAGTTGGGCTATTGATCCTGACACCTTTTTTAGGGGAGAAGCCCTCATTCCTGTGTGACTGTTCTCAGGCACTTCTGTGGTTTCTAGCACATCAATAACTCTTGTGTCTTTGCTGCCCCATGGATCTCTGTCCTGTGCCTCCACTGAGATGGCAGGTACAATTTATTGTATGCATTTGTACTCACTCCATTAAGGCTTTTGCCAAGCTTGGATATCTGTGTTGACATGATTCCTTTGTGTGCATAACATTATTTTCTTTGGAATTTAATGTTCAGCATAGGTTTGTTACTGCTGTTTCAAAAGAAGAAGCTGCCACAGTTACATCTTTGGACTAGGCAATATGAGATGGAATAGCAAGTACTATAGGAGAGATGCACTGGTATACAATACATCCTTGTATATCACATTTATTGCTAAAGTGTATTTATGGTAGCTAAACAGAAAAAAATACCCATTTTTCTGTCCAAAGGGTACTATATATACTGTTTTGTTATGTTGTTATGTTATGTTATGTTTCAGTATTTTTTTGTGATTACAAGAGACAGTAATGCTGTGTCCAGTTTCAGGCTCCGCAGTAAATGTGAGATATGCACTTACTGGAGCAATTCTAGCACAGGATGTCAAGTATGATGAGGGGATTGGAGCATCTCTCATAGAGGAGGGGCTGAGAGAGCTGGAACTCTTCAGCCTGGACAAGAGGAAGCTCAGGAGTGATCTCATCTGTGTGTGCAAGTATCTGACAGGAGCAAGTTAAGAAGAGAAATAAAATTCTTCAACCTACAGATCTATATCTTGAAAATTGCAGCAGCAGGCTGTCATATATTGGCCTTCTTTCCCATGTCATTTTGCTGCTCTTCTGCCAGATCTCTTTAGTTATGTTCTCAGCAATTACTCTCTTTAGTGCTTTTTTTGTTATTTTAATCTTTTCCTTGTTTACTTTTAAAACTTCTTAAAGAACTCTGAAATCCTATGGTTTTGTATACTCCAAATTAGTAAAAAATATTCTATTGGAAATATGCAACAAAATGGATTTTAGACAAGGTATATAGGGAAACTGAAGAAGCATTGATTGTATGTTCCCAAAATAGAGAATTTCACTGGCTGACTATTAGATTCTAGGATTTGACATCAAGTTCTGTTTTGATCACAATCATACTAATTGAATTCATTCAATTCCTGATCTATGAACATGAAGAAAAGCATTAGTTTAGACCACGGTTATTTTTTTAAAGTGGGAGGTGGAGAGAGAGGATGAAGAGGAAGATACAAAATAACTTATTCAACATGAGGTTCATACATGTTGACTCTCACACACTTGTATAAAAAGTCAGCTTAGCTTTTTTTTTTCCTTTATTGCTACAGGAAAAACTCACAGAGCATGGAGAAAAAGCAATCTGTACTTTCTTTTTTCTTTCTTAAACTGATAAAGCATTTTGAAACTAACCTAGTAGGAAACATGTGCTTGATCTCATAATAACTTCATAATCATTGCACAAAACAATAAAGCAATGAATATTTTTAATAAGACTAGAAACCTTAATTACTCTGAGGATTTGGTGGGGTTTTTTTTCTGTTGCTATCGTGATTCTCAGAAAACTCTGAATCAACAACTGAAGTAACTTCCTGCCATGGAAGCAATCAAAAAATCAGAACAAAAGCCTCCTACAGGCTGGACATGATGTCCTGGATTGTTAACATTCAGCATTTTGTCTTAGTGAATTAGCAACCTTTCCTTATTCTAGTGCCTAGATTGCTTCAGCTTCTTGTCTAAGGGTGAGAGAGCAGGGGAGTGTATTTCTGTGTTAAAAATCAGACTTGAAACTGTCAATCTATACCTGTATCTTTAGTTAAATACCCTCTATAAAAGGTTAGAGGAACATGGAAAATCATCTGGGTATTAGCATAAATGTTAGAAAAATGTAAATTCATCTTCAGACAATTTGACGCTAGACATATCATTCACTTTTTTAAGTCACACTAGTCTGCTGGATTTCCCCCCCTGTTGCTGTGGTATTGCAATGGTCTGACACAGGTGGCTGCCTTGATGCAGAACACTGGAGTTGTGGGCAGCAATGCTTCGGAAGATGGTTGCCTAAGTAATTGTAGAGCAGTGGCAAAAGGGCAAGAAAGATGCAAAATCTATACCAAAAAAAAAGGATTCTTGCATCCAGACCAAAGAGTGAGAAAAAACTCAGAAAAGTGTATTCATAATTTAGATTATGATTCATGTTACTCTTTGTAGGGAAAAAAAAAAAGAAAAGAAAAGAAAAAGAAAAAAGGAAGAAGAGGAAGAAAAAAACCCGTATAATCTGTGGTTTTCCAGAAACATTTCAACAGCCTTTCCACGACCCTTTCAGCCTAAAGAAATTATTTTATACCACAGAAAATTAAAGAGATGGTGTTGTTTAACCATGGCAGGCAATTGAATTGCAAAGGAATTTTCCAAAACACTCTGCTTAGAATCTGTATTGGCTGTTTCATATGTATGTGTATACAGGACAAGGGTATTCTAACAAATCAAAATTGTTCTAATCTTTGATATTGCTCCTACTCATATGCTGAGAAGACCCACCTTGTTTGTTAGTTCTTTATTCTGCTTGTAGATATGTGCAAGTGTTTGAAATTTCCTTTGTTAAAATGAAGGAATCTTTCACAATTTTTATTTTTCATTTTTATTTTTTCTGAAAGTTAAATTGTGTGCTTTTTTCATTTTTTTCCTCCCTTGTCCAGGACATACAGAATTGAACAATTATTTTAAAATGAGAAATAAATAACCACAAAGAGTTTTCTATACACTGTCAAAATACTGGCGTACCAGATGCTGAGCTCTATACTTTCTTGTTGGTATTTAAAAACGCGTATCTTTTTTAACCTGTGGAATTGTAACAGGTTATGTGTGTTCTTCTTACAATTGTGTTTGAAGCAGCAGATGAATTCAACTTCTGTCAAGAGCTTTGATTCAAGATTAAAATCTCTATGTGGGAAAAATTAATTCTGGAAACCACAAGCATAGTATTCGGTAAATGCTCTTTGATTCAGAAGATGTTCTTTTAACTTTGAAGCTGCAGTGGGTGCTTGTATAGGTGTTTCCTGAGGAAAGGTGGTTGTACCTTCCTTTCATAGCCTTCATTCCTGTTTACAATTGTTTTGTTCACCTAGAAATTTCATGTGGCCTGCAGGGAGGGGGGCATTTTTGCCCCTGCATATTACAGATGCCTATGTAAAGGAGTGGCTAAACTTGTCTCTGCAACCTGGGTTGCTGCAAGAGATAAGAACTGTCTTGTCCTTCTCCATATTTGGCTGGAGGGTATTGTGGTATATCATGGGCGTGTTCATACACACACACCTAAAATGAATGCATTTTATCCCACACTAAAATGAAAAGTATACTTCGATCATCGATATACCTAAGAGTAAGAGCTTTGAGCAGGTAATAAATACACTTTTAAATAAATGCATTTCATGAATTAACAATTTGAATACTAAGAAGGCCTGGCTGGCTAGGGAAGAAGTAGTCCACTTCCCTAAAAACCTTAAGTCTGGCAGCTACTCCCTGCTCTGCTGATGAACAAGAATCATAAACTTTGCTGATCTTTAGATCACAGCCTTGAGAATAAATGAAGTGTTCAATCAGAGTAAACATAAACTATTTTGTAAGAATGTTTGTTAAAGTACTTAAAACTTGCAAATCCAAAATTCTTATGGAGGCATTCGGCAACTTTGAGAATATCCTGTAGTTCAGTCTGCCTTTTGTCTTGCTACTTTTTCTGCTCCACGTATTTATGGTGATGGAACCAAGGAGATCAATTTTTTATATCATGAGAATAAAAACTGGGTTTCTCTGCTTGACTTTAAGTACCTGAAGAGCCATTTCAGTTGCACGTGAGCGTCATTAAAATCTTGCATAAAACAGAGTGATCATGTGGCTTTTTATTTCTTTAATAGGAATTAGAAGGGAGACATTCTTTTCATGGTGATGAAAAATTAGTAGGACTAGAGGCAGATGGTTTTGTTTGCATGTTTGTAATAGGGACTTTTGTGCGATCCATTCCAGCATCTTTAGCTTGGGAAATAACTGCTCTGGGAATAAAGGAATGGATATGCACCTCGGTCCCCCACATTAAAGGCTGTTGTCTGCAGACAGACTGCCACCAAATGAACAACTGAGTTTGCTACGTTGATGTCCCTAAAATATCATGAGTTGTTAGTGGTCACTGTCCTCCTTTGACTGTCCAGCTGTTTGCATGAAGTGAACTTGTTGTTTTGAAATTTCTAGCGGGTTCTGCAACACTTTACCTGCCATCAGTCACTTTTGCCACAGACCTGGACAAAAACTGCTGGCTCAGCAGGATGGGGTGGAGCAAGTTGTTATTTCAGTGACAAAGAGCTGGAGATACCTAACTAAGAATAAGGTTCTTTTGCAGGCTCTTTCCTTTAGGTTTCATTCCTTGATGTTGAACTGCCTTTCTAAAGCTGGCAGTAAGATCTGCAAGGGGCTGCCAGCCCTGATCAGCCCTAGTGAAATACTATTTTAAGGAACAAATAGTGCAGAAGTCACTTGCACACTTTGGCACTAGTAAAGCCCAGAGAATTTGTCAGCAGGTTACAGGCAGTAAAAGACTGCTTTGAGCATTCTCAGTTCAAGCCTCTTTGATTGGGTTAAGGAGCATAATTAATTTCTTCACTATTTAGATGTCTAGATATTTGCACAATTATTACATGACTAATATCTTGTAATAGCTTCAAGATTGTAAGCATGAAATGTACTTTCTATGTTGCCCTGGTTTTTGTAGTCTTTGTATCTCTTTTGGCAGGGCTTTCTGCCAAGGTCTAAGTGGCTGGAATATTCATTGAATTGAAAATTGCTGATAATTTGTTTAATTATGCAACTATTTTTGTAAACACCTGTGATAATTGGCTAACTGTAGCACTTCAGGTAGTATCTGCTGAGATTCAGGGCAGTTTACACTGGAAAAACCAACCAACTGAGCAAACCAGTGTCACTTTCTTTGTACTCCCATGACTTTTTCTTTTAATTACTTTTATAGGAATTCCCAACGTCTTCCTTTTCAACATTGGACAAAGAATAAAATTTTGTTTGGTGAGGTTTTTTTCATTCATTTCTTTATATTGTTTGATGTTTTTTCCCCCAGGTAATGTGTACCTCAGGGTAAATCCCTGAGTCAGATTTGATAGTGCAAGGTGTGGATTTCTGGCAGTATTTCAAGTAAATACATCATGGAATCATCTGTTCACTGTGCAACTAGTAGCACCCATATTTCCCACAAACCAAGAAGCAAATAAGCACTTTTACAGAATTTTGGTGAAAAATTCTGGGATGGAGTAGATATTGGGTTTAAAGGCTGGTTTTTGGTTTTATCTATTCTCAGGATTCTTTTCTTGGCATACATACTTGCACTTCAGAAATACTGCCTGCAAACTAGATTAAAGCAGAATGGTTTCTCAAAAAATGGCACTGAAATGTGGATTTTATCATTCCAGAAGGAGCTAGTGGAGTTTAAACTACAGCTTCCCATTGAACAGCTGAGTTAAGCTGTGTTCAGCAGTGTGAAGGTACATACCACATGGATGTCATAACATCTTTGTGTGGCAACTGTTAGAGTTTATTTCTTATTCACAGGGAAGGGTGCTTGTCAGGTGTAGTACTGTACAGCACGATTGGCAAATTAAAGAATAAAACGTTAAATTAAAAAAAATTAATACCTGTTATTTTCAGTTGTGATCTTTATCAATACTTGTTTAGATAAAGACTCATCAGAGAAGATCCAGTTACTTGATATGAATAGTTCTCATACTCTTCAGATGGAGTCTGCAAGGCAGAACAGTAATGAGGAGCATTTACCTGAACATTTTTCTTAGCATTGTCGTTAAAATTAGCCTTTGCCCAGTATCCTTGTAGGTATGGGCAAGGTGCTTAAAGGAATAATTATTTATCAAGAGGATGAAGTAAAATTAGTGAGCCAACAAATATTTTCAGGAATTGTCCAAGGGAGATCAGAAAATAAAGAAACAGTTGCTTGTGTGTTTGGTTTATGCTTTGGTATTTTTTAATGAACTGTTTAAAGTTGCACTGTATTGTGACCTATTGAGATCACGGTGTTTCTATACACCTGGCCTTTTTTGCTGACTTAGTAGAAATGTTCATTTTCTCTTGTGTACATACATTCTGTCTCTCACAAAGCGCTGCTGGCGATATTTGTACATCCAAGATACCAGTCTGACCATCTTTTATGCTGAGTGGTTAGGGTTAGCAGTGTCTGGAAGTGGATTGTTGTGAATTGTATTTAAAGAGAATGATGATTTCTCTACGATGATTAAAAAAAAAAAAAAGAGTCCAGCTAACCGTCTATTTGTGCTTTGTGTGCTCTCAATACAAGGCAATGAAGAATTATTTTTTAAAGGCCTTGTAAAAGCATTAGGCTCTCTTCTGCACCAACCCCTGAATGGCTTACCCTTCACTTACTCAATTGTTTGGGTTATGTTTACTAGTCATTATTGACCTCTTTGTTAACATGGCTACTGCTGAGATCATTTCTCATCCAACAGAGATAAGGCCTTGTGTTCTGTTGCATCGTTACAGGGCAGATCTCCAAGTCCAAATTGTTCATCTATATTTGAAATAATTTGTCTTTTGAGCTTTGTAATGAGACTTGTTTACTGTGGGGAGGGAAGGAGAAAATCCCTGTAAATGAATGCAGTCATCTCATTGTAAAAACAGTAATTCAGGGAAATAATAAGGTGAATGTGTTTTCCAGCTGCTGTTTGTAGATCCCAGTTGCTAGGGTGCTTGATATCACAGAGCGTAACGATGTCACATGGTTACGGTTTGCATATCTTTGCTTTTCTTGACAACGAGGTTAAAGACTGTACCCTGAGCACTTATCTGATCAGAACTGTCTCAGAAAATTAATGCAAAGAGAAAAAAAATCTTATGCAGCCCATATAAGCATAAGGATGTTGGATCTCATTAGGAACTGTTATACCTGTGAATGGCTCATTTGAGGGGTAGACATGAAAATCTGCCTTGCTTACTTTAATTTTATTGACCATAATTAAGGGAAACATGTCATTCCATAAGATAACTTTCTGCTGTAGGCACAACGTCTTTGCAGGGAAGAGAAGCTTTTACTCTTTAGAATAAGGCTGGCTGCTTGCTTCTTGCATTAAAAGAAACAGCCATTTAAACATGTAGTCACTGGACAACCAGATCACACATCTCATTGCCCTCATCTGTGCTTGTAGATAGTAGCAGGCTGCTCCCTTCTCAGTTAAATCAAACAGCTAGTGTCTTAGGAGTTCACAAAGAAAGCAAGCAAGAGTTTATTCTTGCAAAATCCCTATGCTCTGTGCTTGAAACAAGACTAAAACAAATCGACACAACAAAAAAGAAGCTACCAAAATGCTCTTTCAGGCTTTTATTTTCCTCTACTTGATAATTATGATCCCAGGTCTTCAGTGTTAAACCTTGTTTGTTCATGATCTGAATCAGTCCTGTCCTGAACTCATCAGTCTAGCTGTTGGCTGTATTCTAAGCTATGCAGCTGCTTAGTTGCATTTGCTGTGCTGTACTTTCTTTTTCTACCAGCAGTCAGGACCAGAACAGCTCACAGGGCGCTAAGTTCCCCAAGAAATCTAAGTGCTGTGAATCCATTGGCTTGTTAGAACCATTCAGTGTAGTGACCTGCACAGTACTTGAAACCTTGAAGTGACAAGATTGTGACTTTTATAAAACTAAGAAATATACATGCAATAGAACTTTTAAAATAAGATAGATAGGATATTTTGATTAAAAATGCTTCAGTGTGTTTCTCAAATTTTTATTGCATTAATACATTGGCATTAAGATAAAGAATCTTCATCAATAAATTAACCTTCTTAAAAAGTTGATTCTGACGAACACCTTGCAGTTACCTTACCAAGGCTCCTCTGTTCTGGGAAGTGTATCACTCCCAGATTTCTGGTTTGTGATAAAGAAATCTCAGGATTATTTTGGTTTTTACATGAGCATTAAGTGTTCTAGAAATGGCTGTTAAGAAGCGTTTGATTGGTACGCCTCCTTTTGGCTGTGCTTTCTCTTTTCCTGCTTATGTCCGAACATGAGAGCAGGAATGAAAAATCAGGATGCAACTGGCCACTTACTTTCAGGAATTGACTTTCTTCACTTGAGTTAAGGTACCTAAGCTGTTCCATATGGACAGTATAAAAGGCAGCTAGTATGAAACTGTTAATAAAGTTTGCAGTTGTGAATCTGTCATACCGAGCACATTTATTTTAGAGAGCATGACTGATCTGTATTCATTTATCTATTCCATTTGCTTAGGGAGCCAAACTATTTAAAAGGAAAAATTACAAGAATTAGAGACTAGAGTCATAATCTGAATGACCAAACAGCATGGTCCCCATTTCAGCAGGGACTTGAACAGAAAGCTGTTTAATGGACAAGTACAGGGTCTAACTTCCACTGCTATCAGTAACTTATTAGTCTCCTGTTTTAGATAAACATAAAACATCTGTAAATGAGCTTCAAACATTCATGTAGCTGTGTGAGAATTATAACCATATTGCAACATGAAGGTAAACTGAAAATGTTAATGACCAGTGTAAAGGAGGCAGAATATTAGTCCAGAAGAATCATTGTCTGCTTTGACAGGAATTAATTGAAGAGTATCAAAGAACACCAAACTACCAGGGAGATGCTCTAACCACCCCTAATGTTCCAATATTCATGATTCTTTAAAAATACTCTTCTGAAAAAGTAGAGATTGAAAGAATCGCCATCAGAAACCAAGCAGTTCTGTAAGAAAGGTACTGAAGATTTAGGTTCCTACAGTTTCCTTAAAATCCTTATCCTAGAAAATGGTCCAATTCCTTATGAGCAGTCATATCAATCACGTGGTAACAGAGGTGTTAAGTTACTAAGTTCAATTCCAAAAGAGCTCCTGTCTGTACAGATGTGGCTAAAAATAGCTGACGTTACCACTTCCTAGTCTTATCACGAATTTGTTATCAGGAACTAACTAAATCCTAGATGTGAGAGAATTCGTATCTGTTCCTGAAGGCTCATGGGTGCCAACATGAGAGTTCTGTGAAATTCTCCAGTTTGTCAGTCAGATTTTCTCTTCCCATGCCTGTAACCATATTTTTCTTCCTTGTTTTGTTGTTCATAACATTTTTTCTGTTTAAAAAGGTTCACCGAAATGCTGGATCTCTGGAGATTAACTAGTCTGACCATCTTGGTCAGCTGAAGGTTATCAGGTTATCCTGAGATTTGAAAACTTCCAGGGCTAGAGATCCCAAACCTCTTCAGCAAACCCTTCCAGGGCTACACAACCCTCCCAAGGGGATGCTTGTCCTGAAGTTTTTCCTACCTTCCAGCAAGAAAATGATAAAACAAGGATTGTGTACTTCACCTTGGAACAAATTCAGAGCTCTAAAATAGCATGTAAAAAGGAAAGACATCTTTCTTCAAATTATATCCAAAGATTTAAAGGTGAAGAAGTGGGATTTATGTCACACCAACATTTATCCAACTAAATAATGTGAGAATTTGTACCAGGTTGAAAAGTGAGTGTATCACATAAATTTTGCTGGTTTTTTTGAGGTAAAAATCTAGCAATCCTGAAAATAGAAACTCATTTCTCCTGCCGTCTAGCTGCTGCCTTTTTTTAAAGGATTTTCCAGACATTCATGGCCATCATTCTAGGGCTGGTTGGGAAGAGCATGCAGACTTCTGTTAGAATTACTTTATTATTAACATCCACCGATAAAGGGATGCTCTATAAGGAACCACATACATCATGTGCAAGCTTCCAAAGCCCTGAAGTGAGCTTAACTGAAGAAATTGCGCGAAACCAGACTCATTTTTTTCCACGTGAGATACTTCTTGCCTCCCCTGCCTCCCCTTTTTACTTAAAATCTGGCTCACACTGCCTTTGACAGGAGTGTTACAAACTTGTGCCATGCTGTACATTCTTTTTCTTATAAATGACAGAAAAACTTCATTGCACTCTTGTCAAAACCCTTCAAATCATTATGTGGGAGAAAAGTGTTGCCTTCTTTTTTTCATTCATTGTCTTTGTGGGTTAATTGTTTTCAGTTGGGGGTTTGGTTGGGGATTTTTTTTAATATTTTAGTCTAAAATTGGTTCTGCAAGGAAATAAAAAATATGCATTTGTATGTTTATTCTATTCCTGAACATTAGTATGCTGAGGGCATGATGAAGCAGATTATATTGTCTGCTTTGTTGCCTTTGGGAAGGACTCAGGCTGTCACAGACTGGCAGCTGAGCAGTTTGTGGAACAGCAGCTTTATAGTATGACGTAATGTGCTTTAGAATCATTTCTAAATGGAGTCAAAAGAAAAAAATTTAATTGATCACAGTGTTCCTTTGAGAGGATTTTTTTTCCTGCCTGTCAGAGTGCTGTAGTAGATTAGATGAGAAGGCGAATTTGGTCATACAAACCAGGCAGGCTCTGGCCTCATGTAAATGCAGTTCTTCCTTCTTGCTACCCAAGGGGGGTTATGTACTTAAAAGAGAAGTACATTTGAAACAGATCAAAGACATTTATGTTCCTTGTTCAAGTGGAACTGTGAAGATGCTGTAAGTAGTATCATGCAAGAACTGCCTGGGATTCCCCATCTAGTCCTATTCACTAGAATTGTCAGGCATGTAGTTCTGGCCAGCAAGGAATTCTGTAGGCATGACTGCTGTCTTTTGATCACTGCTTAGGATTCTCCATAGGTGAAATTTCATCCTGACCTTCATTGTGAGTCTTCTGCTGTTTGACAAAGTGCTAATTGTAATTATATATAACTTTATAAGTGTTGTTTTTTTATTTCAATAATCTC
Organism: Pezoporus flaviventris; assembly: GCF_033815535.1. Classification (NCBI taxonomy): domain Eukaryota; kingdom Metazoa; phylum Chordata; class Aves; order Psittaciformes; family Psittacidae; genus Pezoporus; species Pezoporus flaviventris. The sequence continues at coordinate 96,907,715 of NW_026892555.1, forward strand.
CCTTGGGGACCCCCAATCTGAATACAAAGCTTTAAGAATATTTTAAGAATGTTTTGACTTCCTGTGTTTGTGGTTAAGTTCGTTTCAGTTCTAGGAATACGGACTTTTGCATCCCAGGTCCTGAATATAAAAGTGTATAGACAACTTTCCAAATGATGTGGTTTCCCAGAGAAATTAGTAAAAGTGAGAGTAGATAACCCCTGCAAAAAGTTCCACAGGGAAGTCTGTCTTTGGAGATAGCGGAGAACTTGACTGAATGAAACACTGAGTACTGAGCTTAGCTCTGCTTTTGCTGTAAGTCTGGAATGGCATGATCTCAAGAAGTTCTTTTCAGCCAGTAAAAGTTATTTTACAATTGATCTGAATACACCCCACAATGTTTCTCAAGGGGAAATTTAATTTATATTATTAGCAACAAAGTTTTTAGCAGACTTCTCAACGGACCTCTGAGAAAGTTACCATTTAAAGGTGCAAAGAATTGAAAAGACTAGTACGGATTGCAAACTGAGCCAGTGGTGAAGAACAATTTCTTTGCTCAGAAGTCTTTTTTAGTTTTCAAAATGTTTGCTGGCTTGTAAGAGAGCCAGTGATCTGATCATATTTATTGTAAATCTTTTTAATTTTCCTACCAGTTCTAATGAGTGTGGGCATATGAAATGGAATAACGGAATTTTATATTCTTTATAATTCCATTTGGTAATTAGTAGCAGTTCTTACCACTCTTGTACCAGTTGAGTTATATGCTCCATTTGATCTTGCACAATATTGCCATGTCCTATTTTATGTCTTTTTAATATTCTGATTAAGGTGTTTATTTTAAATAGCTTTCATGGTAATGAAAGATATACTTGGGGAGATTTCCTTTTAAATATTATCCTTATTACTGTATTCCAGTGAATGTCTTTTGTTACTTAATAAAGTTATGTATTTATTTTACTAACAAGCTTTCTGAACAAATTAGACACCGTAAGAACCCGTACCATGGGAAACACATGCTTCAGCTTTCCTGTGGCTTATTGTTAATGCTTGGGTTTCTTTTAGTCTTTAATACCACCTGAAATGCATATGCACCTGAAAAAAACATTTTCCATTCTTTTTTTATGTTACCAATTTTGTGTCTGTGTTGCGATTATAGCTGGAGAAGTTTAATATATCTTCTTTGACCAGCACAGCTTTTGTTAGCGATGTTCCCACAAACGTATAAAATGTTTGGGCCTTTGTGTATGTATACTGTATAATCTGAGAGGAAGAACAATTTATATCATGTAATACTGAGAAGATACAAGTGAAAAGGCATGTATCCAAACAATTAATTAGTGGCTGGAACTATTTGTTAGTTTGCTGTTAGTGATATTCCCAAACAAAATGTAATATGTATCAAAACTGAGTACAGATTTTCAGTCCAGTACCTTTAAATAATATATCCAAACACATTCATTCACCTTACCATTTATGCATTAGTTCTTTTCAGATTTTAAAGTCTATTTTCAAGGTACGGGTTTTGATATTCTGCAGTCTGTTCTAGATGCAGTGGTTTTTTTTTCCTGGCAGTATTTATAATTGCCTTGGGTTTTGGTATTTAATGAAATAAAAAAAAAAAGCAAGCAGAATGAATTTTAACTTTTCAAATTTAATTAGAATTTGTATATAATTATTTCCTTAATCCAACTTTCCATAATTTTAGTATTTAGCCTTGTGGAAAAATCGACTATTTTAAAAAAGGCTGTAACAAATAATTAAAAGAACTAGACAAAGAAAGTAAAAACTCAAAGCTTTGTACCAGTTTTAGTTTATACTACTCTGCTGAAGAATTTGAAGGATAACCATACAAAAATAGAAAGAGGAAAATGCAATAATTTAGTTTCTTCAAAGCAACTGAATTTCTTGGAGACTGTACGAAGTATTGCTGTTTTATATGCTCAGAACTGGCTGATCTAAATCTGAGAATTTTTTCATAGACTTTGGCCATTTTTAATCAGTATTTGTTTTTAATCTGTAATGGTTAACTGGGTGGCCAGAGACATATAGGATATGCATATGAAATCCTGTGCAAAATGACCAAGAGCTTTTGAGTATCTCTCTCATAGTGGCTTACGTAAGGCAACTGCGCCATCAGGTCTGTTCTAGACACATGCAAAACAGTCTCTTGCTTAGCAAATTACCAGGATTATCAGGATAAATCTATTTTTGTCTGCTACAAATAGAATGTAATATAATATTATTTCTCAAATAGTGCAATTTAACCTCTAAACGTTTCTTCATTTCCTCACCACCTTTTTCTTTTATGATTTCTTTATTTGCTTGTTGTTCTTCATTTGCAAGAAGTTCTGTGCTGCTCTTTGCTGGGTGAAGATTTTTAATTTCCTGTGTAGGGTCTTTGCTTTACAAGAATGAATTGGGATGGAAACAGTAAGAGCAGACTACCCCCGTTTGTCATTTGCTTGCATCTAACGTCATATGTAAATATCTAATGGAAGAACCTGCATTTAATTGTGATATGAAGAAAAACGTAACCTACTGCACATGTGTGGACAACTAAGGAAATTGAAAGGAGAGAATTAGCTAATCTTGTATTATTAATTTAAAAAAAATTTATTTTCACATTCTTACTTTTTCTTTTATGGGACTGTGCCCAAAAGATGTGGGCTCTATTTCCCATTCCATTTTATGATTGTGAAGTAATTAACATGTGCTTTAGCTGTAATAAGCAGCAACCATAAACTGTACAGTGCTTTTCAAGACAATAAATTTTCAGTAGCTTGTAACTTTGCAATAATTTGGACTGAAATCTTACATGAGACATATTTCAGCCACTAATAAAAATCCTTCACAGGGAGAACCTGGCAAAAGAATTTGGCTCTTCCACGTTTAAAGGAGAGAGGATCACTTGCCCATGTTACACATTTTATAGGTTTTTGCCTTTGGAAGACTGCATTCATCAGTACTTTGCTGTCTGGGAAAATGGAAAAGAAGGGGAAGTTTCCAGATACTAGAATAATATGTTTTGTTCATGCTAGAAGGCAATGGCCAGTGATGAGGTATCTGTTTCTACATGTTCAGAAGACTTGCTAAAGCTTGAAACCTAACACTGGAAGACATTCAAGTACTACAGGGGCTTAACTGGCTTCCCTCTGATGTCTTGGAATCCTGATGTACTAGTTGCCAGTATATGGAGACTTATCAGTTCTCCCTCCTCTCTTTTCATTGGCACCTTGGTGCTGTAGGACAGGGAAGTTTAACTGACTTGAAGACAGAGATGAAACTAGTAGAAAGTTAATGCAACCTGGGAAGAATTTAAGCTTCCAGAGATCGCTTACAGTTTTTCTGCAGTGTGATGGGTTATGTATGTATAGACTTCTCTTTTGATTCAGGGGTCAGAACCTAATAGCATGAAGAAACATGAAAGTGTAGATTAGTAAGTTGCTGTCAGCACAGTCCTGGAATCTTTGGTGCTGAGGTTGGGTGGTGACAGGCAGGGGCATTCACTTAGGGGAAGAGAAAGGGAATTCTACAAGAAAGCAAGTGTTCTCACTGATAGGTAGGTCCTAAAACTAGCCTTTGCAAATTATCAGTATTTTTTTAAATGGGCAATTTTAAACAAAGCTATTTTGCTCTTCACCCCTTCTTCTGTCACTGTACCTACTTAACAGATGCTAGCAGAAAAACAGTAACTTAAATTAGACTGTTCAGATATTCTTGGCTACATATGGTTCCCTCCACTGAGCATGACTGTCAAGGTTTTGGTAACTGTAGGGCTGCAGGGGTGGCCCATGTAGGAGGAGGTCAGGCATGACCAAAATAACAGAGAGGAGACCCAGGGGGAGGTATGACTGTAAAGGTCCCGTGACTGTTGGAGGAGCCCACGTTGGTGCATCTAAGAAACAAGTAGCCACAAAAGAAAATGAGAATGATAACGCACTGACCCCAGCCTCCTGCTCCAACTGTCTAAAAAGTGGGACTGAATGTAACTTGCAGCACGGAGGCTGGAGACCAGATAGGTGTCTGGAAGGAAGCTGAGGTGTTCTTGCTGTTTGTCGTATTTATGGACAGAATGAGCTGTGGAAGAAGTCTAGTATAAACACCTGAAGACAAGGATATTTTGAGCAGCTTCACCAAAGTTTGACAGAGGGTATGTCTGTGCCTTTTACTGTGAAAAGATCATTCTTCACCTCCATTGAATAGCAAAAAAGATTCTTGTATTAGCTCTCATTATTGACCAGAAAATGCTCTGATTTTACTCTAGTTAACTGTTTTCTTCATATTTTGTAATTGTTTGGCTTTTGTTTGTAATAGATGAAGGCCTAAATTAAGAGCAGGATTCAGCTATTCAAATGAGCACTAGGTGGCCAAATATGACATTATACCTAAATCAACAACACAGAATATGAGAACCTTTATTGTATTTGGCCCTTTGCTTTTTGTTGTGTTGAACATATGCTCCCTAAGCAGTACAGAACAGATTCAGTTTTGCTTTCTTTTATTTTTTTTTTTTTTTAAACTGACTTTTTGTGGCTTTATTTAGTACCAGTACATGAGAAAGTAAGGGTATTGTAAATCAAATGCTAATTCCTTTTATGTTAGTAGTAAAACTCTTAGTTTTACTGGAGCTAGAACTTTACATGTTGATTCTAGGCTGAATTACAGTAAGTCCACATGTGGTACCAGCATATATTCACACTGATGGGATGAGGCCTGACAAAGCTCTGTTTGTTTTAACACTGCTAGAAAAGAAAGTATCACAACTAGAGACTGTTGGATAGGCTTCTCGTATTGTCTACCCAAGAAAAAAGGTGACATGTGGTACCTGCTTGGATAACAATCAGTTTTAACACAAACCTACATATCACTTTGTTTCCTAATTGATGAACATTTGTTAACAGTAGCCTGCTATAAATTGTCATAGTAAAAGAATTCTTACTTTTACACACACAAAAAAAATATTGTGGGGTTTAGTGCCAGGCACAGTCATTAACATTTGAGCTGAACAAATGGGTGAGTTTAAGAAATGCTTCATATGTTTTCACATCTGCTGACACAAAATAACTTCAGCTAAACTGAACAAAAGAGTACCCAGCTTCTCAAATTGTCGCAGTTAATTGCTGTGAGTACCTGAAGGGCTGTTTCTGTTTTGTGGGTAGCCTTGGTAAGCTTTTTATCTTTTATTTTGACTTCCCCATCACTCCCTGAAACATTTGAGAATGTAGGTCACCAGAGGCAGAACAGTGTTGAAAATCTTGCACTAGCAAAATCTTCATGTAGCCATTCCCACACAAATGACATCAGATTTGTTTACTGTCTTAACTGCAATGCTGAATCTTTGGTACTTTGGTATTAGATTCCACAGATGCCTACCCTCTCTGCAGTTCTGAGGTTCACTTCCTGGCCGTTTCTGCTCCTGCCAAAAAGAAAAGTGTGATTTATATCTCCTCCTAAGAGTATTTTAGATCTCTGAATAAATGCTGAGCTAACAAAGATAGAGTGAAGTTGGGACTATCTATGATAAATTGAATAAACTACTAAAAAGGGACAACAAAATGTTTTTCAACAATCAACTGAGGGAAAAAGAAATCAGAAAATTAGTAAAGCTGCAGCAACTATTTTAGTCTTTGTCTATTGTATGAAATCATAGAGAGCATAGGTATTTAGAAGTGTTTCAGTGCAGTGGGCTTTTGAATATGCCATAATTAACGACAAAGTCAGCTACTGTAACTACAAGGTCACTTCACAAAGAGCTAAGATATTCAGTGAATGAAGGACCTGCCTTAAAAAGATTTTTGGTTTGTTTTTTTTTTTTAAAAAAGAACTGCCTCTTTTCATAACTTTCACATCACTGGGTTTTTTCCTTTTCAGTAATGACTTTGTGCTACAATATATCTACACCTCTCAGATATCCTTTACTGCAAAATGGATTATCCTCAAATTACATCTGCAAAACAGATGCAGAGGGAGACTATGCATATTGCTAGCTACTCAATGGAAGGCCTGTATGAAACACACTACTGATAATCTACTACAGTACTGGGAACACTACTACACTTTCCTGAATCTTGATCCAAATTACTGGATCTACTGCAGAATTGTACCCTGTTCTAAAGCTGTTCTGGATTGTCCTACTTTTTGTTCTTTTTCAGGTTTTGGTAGGGGGTTGGGAAGATAATATAATATGGATTAGAATAGCATTCCACTTGAAAGAAAGAGCATGTGATAAGCGACTTTCAGAAAGGGCCTGTGTGCAACAAAGGAGAGTGAGTGAGATAGGCTGGTTTTAACTTTATAGCTTCTCAAGCATTATGTGCTGTGATTCAGGCTCAAGTTTTCATTAACTTTTTTTTTTTTTTTGATGGGACCTTTAGCAAATAAAAATAAATAATGAATTCAGTCATGGTCAGGAATTTGCCCTGTACTGTCAGTGAGATGAAATTATTTCATTGATACATGTGCCCGTCTCCTGAACTCTGGCCTTCATATTTTCATTATTTTATTATTAATTTATATTTCAGTAAAATTGAAGTACAGCATCAATTCTGTAAAAATAATGGGATTAGTTTTTATTCAAAGTTACAGAACATCACATTGCAAAATACAGAACATCTTAAGTGAAACTTCCTGTGCATGAGAATGGCCCTTTATGCTTGTTTATCTACTTGAAATTCTGCCACATTGTTTAGACAATTAAATATTCCTTGCAATTTTATACATGAAAAATGTATAAAAAAAATGTATTTGTACTGCTAGTGGGGATCTGGCAGGTAGCTAGTTTTGCCCTCATGTGTCTGAGAGTATACACATAGCTCTACATAAATCAACTATGCGTAACATAGTATAACATATTGGCAATATGAATGTTGCATGTAAATATACAAATGATAATATATTTATGACTATAACTTGGAAAATCGTGCTTGGTTTTCACCAGATGAAAGACTGGAGTAGACTTGATTGATTTTTCTTTCTATTCCAAGAAGTGGTTAAAAAAAGCAACAACAACAGAAAAAGCCCTATTTTTCTAAATGGAGTGACTAGCTGACATTTAAAAATTATTCCATCATTTTGATGGAAGTTTCAACTAAATTAATACTCTTTGATTCACACAAATATTCTGATTAAAACTTATCATGTATGAAAATCACAAGCGAACTAAAGTTGGCTTTTATAATCACAATGCAGTCTTGGTGGAACATTTTCCTACCAAAGCCAGACGACTTGAAAAAATCTTTCATTTACTGTTTAATAGTTCTGGCTCAAGATATGATATAACTGCTGATTCACTGAACACCCATTGTTCATGTAATCTATCATTAAGTCAGTGTTGCATCTCATCTCTCTCAGTCTGGTAACTGATGCTGGTCACAAAGTTTCCCAGCTCTGGTGCAACTGGCCTCATGTATTAGCAAAAGAGATGCCTAAGCAGCAAAGAATTCCCTATCTTGTAGAGAACTAGAGAAGGAAAGAAAAAAAAAAAATTAAATAATGAAACCTTTGAACAGAATTAAAATGAGGATGAACATTACAGACATAACAGGGATGGGCAGTAAGTGTAGGAATTTGAAAACGAGCCTTATCAATTGAAGGAAGCAGATCTGCATCCCTCCCAGAAGACTTTGTCTTGAAATGAAAGACAAACTGGCATGTTAACTGATGGGGAGAATGAAATAGGGAAATCTGTCCAGTTTTATTTTGAATGGATCTATGTACTTCTCATAGTGTTAATTAAAATCAGTAACACTCTGGAATTCAGCAGGAAATCTGTTTGTGCTTTTCTTATTGTCAAGCTCTGAAAGGAAAAACCAGGGCCAGTTTTTCTACTCTGTTGCCATCAGCCCAGAGGCAAGAAAGTTCATCCTTAGGCTTGTAGGAATTTTACATTCTGAAAGCCCCTGCAGGACTCAGGGTATGGACAATGCCTACACTCTGCTCCATTCCTGGATTCTAAGGAAACATATTTCTGCTGCAGTGGCTTGGGAATGTCTAACAAGAGTGTTTCAGAGAGAAAGACATTTGATCAATCATATTTTCAAATGTTTCTTTAGAAGACCGAAAAAGCATTTAAAATGCTAGGTCACACTGACAAATCATCAGCTTCAGGTCACATGTGAACTTACACAGTGGCCTGTGCCTAGAAGAAAAGACAGTATCCTTCAGCCACAGCTACAGCCTACAAACACAGCTGTACTACCCTCCTGGGGAAACGCAGCTAATCTTAGGATAAGATAGTGAGATATTAAAGGTCATGGTCAAGGGTCTTTTCTTCCTGTGAGTGAATGGACTTCCAGAGGAGATCGAGCTAATCAAGGGTTGGACTGCTCCCTGCTCTGCTCTGTTCTGTAGCAGAGCACTATTACCTTATCAATGTAAAACTGAGCAGACTATTTTCTGGACTGAGAAAAAAAAAAATCATTTTGCAGGGATAAAAGGAGGCTTCTGGGAGCTCTAAGGAATCCATTGTAAGAGTGTAATTGTACTATGTAAAGTAAGTGTATGGAGTGCTGCAGAAATCCACAACATAGATGCACGTTGGTATTCACATTATTTTATTTTTTAAACAAATGTCCCAGGCACACATAGCACTCCATGATAGCATTCTTGAGTTAAAAATGAAAATAAATGCAGACAAAGAACTGCCCAATCTCCTGCCTCAAAATATGGAACGAGTTAATTTGCACACAGGATTACAATGAACCCAAAGTTTCATTACTTTATTAATGCAGTGTGTTAATACGATGGGTTGATCTTGGCTTGCTGCCAGGTGCCCTCCAAGCCACTCTATCACTCCCTTTCTTCAACAGGAGGTAAGACAAAAGGCTCAAGGTTCAAGATAAGGACAGGGAGATCACTCAGTAACTACCGTCATGGGCAAAATAGACTTAACTTGGGCAAATGAATTTATTACCAATGAAACAAAGTAGGGTAGTAAGAAATAAGAACAAACCTAAAAAACCCTTCCCTCCACCTCGTCCTTTTTCCTGGGCTCAACTTACTTCTGACTTCTCTACCTCCTCCCCCAGTGCAGTGCAGGCGGATGGGGAATGGGGGTTCAGGTCAATTCATAATTATTTATCTCTGCCGCTCCTTTTTCCTCACATTCTTCCCCTGCTCCAGCGTGGGCTCCTTCCTATAGTAGACAGTCCTTCAAAAACTTCACTAATGTGGGTCCTTGCCATGGGCTGCAGTTCTTCACTATCTGTGCCAGCATGAGTCTTTTCCATAGGGCGCAGTCCTTCAGGAACAGACTCCTCTAGCACGGGTTCCCTGGGTCACAGGTCCTGTCAGGAAACCTACTCCAGTGTGGGCTCCTCTCCACAGGGTCGTAAGTCCTGCCAGGAGCCTGCTCCAGTGCAGGGTCACAGCCTCCTTCAGAGACCATCTGCCTGCACCAGTGTGGGGTCCTCCACAGGCTACAGGGTTGATATCCGCTCCACCATGGACCTCCATGTGCTTCAGGGGGATGACATGCATCACCATGGTCTTCACAGGCTGCAAGGAAATCTCTGCTCTGGCACATGAAGCAGCTCCTCCCTCTCTTTTTTCATAGACATGGGTGTCTGCAGAATTGTCTGCCTCACATTTTCTCACTCTACTCTTCTGGCTGTTGTGGTTGTACACCATTTTCCCCCCTTCTTAAATACGCTGCCACAGCGTGCTACCATGGCATTCAGCTTTGGTCAGTGTTGGGTCTGTCCTGGAGCCAGCTGGAACTGGCTCTGTCTGATACGGGAGCAGCTTCTGGGATCTTCTCACAGAAGCCTCTGTAGACCCTCCGCTACCAAAACCTTGCCACGTAAACCCAATACAGACAACCCTAAAATGGGGGTTTGTGATTTTATACTACAGTTTTAGTAAAACCAGTTTGGGAGGAAAAATTCCAGTTTGCTGGAATATTGTCAACAGTATTCAGGACTAGGAACTAAATTAATAAATTTAGTTAAATTAAATTGCTAACTTAAACCTCTAAGTCCCTCTCTATTTGAGGACAGGGGGTCTTAAAAGTGTGACCAGAAATTACGTGTTGCTATTTGGAAAAAAAGTCATTTCCACACACTAAATGTAGCAGAGAGTAACAATGGCAAGCAGTGGAACCTCCATCCTTATGGGGAACTCAGAGAACCAGATTCTATGCCCCAGTGCCCCTCAGGACTCTCACAAAAGAGAACTGAGGGCCACTGTCAGTTTCTTTCTCTGGTTTTGGTTTGTTTTTTTTTTTAAGGAAGACGAATTGTGAAATTTGTCTGAATTCCATCATAAAATCAAATTTGGAAAATTCCCATTCTGCATGCTTTTTTTGCTTAAATTGATGGCCTGGATTCTGGCAGAAAATTCTATTAGGGAAACAGAAAATTCTATTCTGAACTGTGTGGGATGGCGGAAGGAATTGACAATAATATAAGACAAACTCCATAATAAATATTAGGAGAATAGTCTCCACTGGGTTATTTACCATACCTTGTTTTATGTTAATCTATATCGCATTCATTTTTGCCTTCAAAACTATGCTCCAATTTAAAACTACCTGTCTTAACCTAGTTTTCAGCTGTACGGTAGGGATTCTTCTTAAGATTAAGCCAGCTGAGGCTTCATAAAAGGTAGACTTCCTGTGTGTGCATGCTGAATGAAAAACTTTGAAACAAAATATATGAATATTTTTGGTTATGCTGTCAAGAGAGATCACAAGTGCATCTGCCATACTCTACCACAAAACTTTCATCAGTAGTGCAGCCAAATTCAGCCCTAACACGCAGGGGCCTTAAAGCATTTATGACATTCTGGGTCATTTCAATAACTGCCTTGAGACAGAATCATAGAATCATAGAATCATAGAACAGTGAGGGTTGGAAAGGACGGTAGGATCATCCAGTTCCAACCCCCCTGCCATGGGCAGGGACACCTCACACTAAACCATATCACCCAAGGCTCTGTCCAACCTGGCCTTGAACATCACCAGGGATGGAGCATTCACAGCCTCCCTTGGCAGCCCATTCCAGTGCCTCACCACCCTAACAGTAAAGAACTTCCTCCTTACATCCAATCTAAACTTCCCCTGTTTAAGTTTTAACCCGTTACCCCTTGTTCTATCACTACAGTTCCTAATGAAGAGTCCCTCCTCAGCATACTTATAAGCCCCCTTGAGATACTGGAAGGCTGCTATGAGGTCTCCACGCAGCCTTCTTTTCTTCAGGCTGAACAGCCCCAACTTCCTCAGCCTATCTTCATACGGGAGGTGCTCCAGTCCCCTGATCATCTTTGTGGCCCTTCTCTGGACTTGTTCCAACAGTTCCATGTGCTTTTTATGTTGAGGACACCAGAACTGCACACAATACTCCAAGTGAGGTCTCACAAGAGCAGAGTAGAGGGTCAGGATCACCTCCTTCGACCTGCTGGTCACGCTCCTTTTGATGCAGCCCAGGATATGGTTCGCTTTTTGGGCTGTGAGCACACATTGAAGCCGGTTCATGTTCAATTTTTCTTCGACCAACACCTCCAAGTCCTTCTCCACAGGGCTGCTCTGAATCTCCTCTCTGCCCAACCTGTAGCTGTGCCTGGGATTGCTCCGACCCAGGTGTAGGACCTTGCACTTGGCATGGTTAAACTTCACAAGGTTGGCATCAGCCCACCTTATACGATACTGAAATAAGAGTTTATAAAGTAGGTTTATGATAGTTTATGAACTATTGTTGCGCATCTTAAGGCAAGTGTAAGTATATGACTATTTAAAACAGTTGGCCATGTATCTGTCTTGCATTTGGAAAATTGAGACTCCACTGCACATTAACTGGATCATTTTGCTATTCTTCCTCATCTCTGCAGGTAGATTGTTTTAACTTGATTCCAGCACAGCAGCTCTCATGTTATGGTCCACCAAGTTCTGCCGGCTCATTGGAGACTGGTTATAAATTCATGAATAGGAATGCAAAACAGCTCGTCACATTTCTGCTGACTCCTGAAGTGTTTCCGTACTCTCAGATTTTGAATAGCATTGCTGCAGATTAGGTTAGTGGCTGCACCTCCTCGTTGTGCCAATCCCAGGCTTGCTCCTAGACAATTGGCAAGCTCAGGGAACACGAGGCTTTATGGAACGCCTACTGCACTGCACGGCCCAGTCTTTCGCATGATTTTTATTTACTTTATGTCAACAACCACAGCCGAGCAGCAATCTGGACCCAAACCTGCCACAGCCTGAGAGGACACAGAGGACCGTCGCGCCACTTTGCCTCTGCTTCTCTCTGGGGAAGGGGCAACAGGATGCTCGACATGGCAGAAGCTGCTGGACCTGGCGCAGCCGGGGTAGGGGCGCCGCTGCCCAGCCCCTCGTCGCCTCCAGCTCCTGGCGACGGGAACTATGAAGCAACCAGCGCCTCCCGGTTTCCCCTGCACCTGCCCTTGCCCACTTGCTGCCGAGCACCGGGCAGCGAGAGGGAGGAGAGGGCAGAGGCGCCGCCAGCCGTAACCAACCATTTAAGGCAGCAAAGGCAGCAGCTACCCCCGCGCTAATTCATTACCTCAGGTTCTGCGGGGGGGCGGGAGCGACCGCCGCCAGACAGCCCGCCCGGCCTATGGGGGCGAGCGGCGGAAGGGCGGGCAGGCGGTGCCGGGCTCTCGCCAATGCCTGGGCAGCGGGGGCGGTGCCTGCCGGAGCCACCGCGCCGGCTTCACACGGGCTGCCGATAGCCGCGGAATCAGGGCGAGCGTAAGGTTGGGCTGGCGGGACCTGCCACCCCTCGAGAGCCGGTGGTAAGCGGGCACCTCCTGCGGGGCGGGCAAGGCAAGACTCTCTCTTTGGGGTGTGTGTGGGGTGTATGTGCTTCTCTTGCTCTCTCCCTCCTCTTCAGCGCGCTGGCTGATTGATTTCTATTAGGTTAGCGAAGACGCAAGAGGAGGGTGCGGGCACGTTGGCGGAGCTGCCCCGGGCTGGCGGCCCCCGGTGTCGCGGCGCGACTGGCGGCTCCCTACTGTTCACCGCCTTCACAGCTCAGAGGGGCGTAGGGCGCCCTGCGCTGCTACGCGCTGCAGTTATGTAATGTCCGCGGGGGGCTGCGGACACGGCGGCGGCGGCGGCAGCTTCTCCGCACCAGCCTTAACCCCCTCGCTGCCTCCCCTCATTCTTCTGCATCCCTCCCGCGGGAGACCCGGGGAAGGAATCGGCAGGGAGAAGGGCTCGGTGTGGAGCTGCAGTCCTCTGCCTGCCCATCGGGATGGGCCTCGGCAGGCGCATCTCTCCGCCATCGGGGACGGGATGCGCGGCCGCAATCTCTGCGGAGCGAGAGGAGGCTGTTTGACGGGAGCTGTTTGATCCGAGCGTGGATGGGCGATGCTGGTCGCTGGCAAGCGGGCGGCTCCCGGAGGAGCTGCGGAAAGATCCACCTTGCGCGCACACGTTCTGCTCTTAGTTGTTGTTGAGAGACGACAAAGCCTCAACCGCCGCGTCTGCTGCTTGTCGTGCAGAGAGCAGGCGGTCCCCTTTTGTGGAGATTGATGGGTAAAGACGATTTGTCTTTTATTTTTTTCACGTTTTAATGCACAGATGTTAGCTGAAGGGGCTTAGTCTCTGCCGGCCGCTCCTATATGGCGTTCTCGAAGAAAACCAGCATCAGATGAGGGAGACTGTTGATGGACTGCAGTGTTAACACCCGCACGTAGAAAGCCGAGTGCAATACTCCAGGGTGAAAAACAGGATGACAGAATCCTGTGAATTAATCTGCGACACCGGCTAGCTAGCCTGAAAGCAAATACACACGCATACACAAATAAGCAGCAGTTGCACGTATTTCTTCAGTCCTGGGTAAAAGTACCTGGGTGAAATGCTTCCACGCGTAAGGGGTTGAACACACATGTGAAGTGTGTGTCTTAAACATCAGTAGCTTTGATTCTTGCAATAGATGCTGATAAGCAATTTCTCTATTCGTGTTTTGCAGGATCCACAGGGGAAATTCTTACAGATTTTATAGAGAATTGCATAACTGCTTATGTTTATTTAAAAAGAGAAGGAGGGGCAAAACCAACCCCCAGCCTGAAATGAAACACGTGATAGGAGACTGTTTTCACTGACTGGGACTTCATGCTGCTTTGTCAACCAGTATCATTAAATAGCATGCTTTAGAAGGTTGGCAAGCATTAGCGTGATAACAAAACGTTAAAATTATTTGTTTTATTCCTCTAGTGGTGTGAAAACTTAGGGGGAAATGGAGTAATACTGTACACTTTCATAGTCTGAAGCTTAAAATATCATGACTGTTATATTGAGTGTATATAATTATTTATTTTTAAGATGTTAATGGCCATTTTTCTGATCCTTTAGTGATGAGGCCCTTCTTTTTCAAATTATGGTTTTTACAGGCCTACCCCCAACTCGATCTCACCCCTCCCAAATCTAAAATAAAATGCTGTTTTGTATACATTTGTACATCTCTGGGTTACAGCCGTATTCCTTTAAATAGTCTATCATTTGTAACTGCTGAAGTCTATGCCCAGCATTAAATCGTAGTACAGTGTAATGCTTGGACAGCATGCCATGCAAGGATCAAATTGCAGATAAATTTCACACAGGAATCTCCTGCAGTGCTTACACTTGACCCTCATAAATGTAAGAAAAGATGTTTATAAATGGAAATATGCATCCAGCAGGTAATTCTTCCTGTGCCAGATTTAAGCTGTGGATTGACTGTGGTGCAGAATAATGTATTTTTTTTTTTTATAGCAGATACATTCAGTTGTATGATAGAGGTTTTTTTTTACTTTTTGTACCCTGAGCTTAATTTGGGGAAGGAAAAAAAAAGGCTTTAAAGGAAAAAAAGGCTCTTTAAAGGAGGGAGGGATAGGTAATTATGTCAGTTTATGTTAAGATTAGTGGATTTCTACTGATTGTAGATAGAGACACTTAATTACACTTCATATATCTCGGCATGCTTTAGAGAATAAACCAAACAATGTTTAAACTTGATACCTTGCTCCAGATTATAAAATAAAATGTAAATTAAAATAATATCAGATATTTTTCTTGCTTTGCATACGTTGATTATGTAAGTCTTCAGTGTGAGAATGTGACTGTATTCACAAGCCTGTATCACTGTATGAAGAAAAACTTATAACAAGAGCAGTCTTTCCTGTGGTATCGTCACTCAATGACGTCATGTTGTTTCTACTTGTACTGCTTGCAGCAATGAAATGAAGTGTTTCCAGCAAGCAACAAACTGGGATTTTTTCTTCCTCCAAACCCCATTTTTATGCCATGTGTAACTGAAATCGAACGCAGATAACAGAAGTTTTACCCCTAGGGTTTTCTCTGCCTTGCTGGCATGACTGGCATGGGCATAAGTGCTTCTAGGTGCCTCTGTCAGTTGAGAAGAAATATTTTGCTTACTGTTTGTATTGCCATGGTGTCTGGGAGCTGTGATGAGGGACCTTAACTAGCGCGTTAGGTGCAATATAACCATGGAACAAGATTTTGGGCCTGGACCCCAAAGTGTTATGAACCAAAATAAAAAATAAGACACTGTAAATGGTACAAAAAAGAGCAAATGTAGCTGTTAAAAAGGATGCAATGGTATGTGTGTGCATTATCCAGCTATGTATTTTATCTTTCTTGTATGTTAGACCAAAGGGAATTGTAGAACCTCATGTAAGACTTGCACAGTTCTCTGAGGGAAGTTCTGGTATCAAAGGGTACTCTTGGGACCTGGGACCTGTGAATAATGGTTTGATTTTGAGGGATTTTGTTTAACTTGACTAAATGCTGAAAGTTGAAATAAAACAAACCTTACACTGACCCAATATGAAACATTTTATCTTCAGGCTACTTAGTTTTTAATAGTCTTTAAATTTCAGGTATTTTTTTTTTTTTTTAATTTTTGAGACTGAGCTTTTATTTGAAAATCAAAATGTTGTACAGGAAAAATCACATTGTTTTGCCTTTTCCCCAGTGTTTCCTGTAAGCTGTTTCATCTCTTTATTTGCTTCATCTCCCTCATGTGTCACAAGCCAGCAAAAAGTACTTAGGAGCAAATACACCTTCAGCAGAAAGAAATTTTTTAGTGAGTGTATCACCCTGCCCATCCCAAATTACCCATACATTAAAGTACTGCAAGGATTTCCCATTGCAGTGTAGTCTGGTTATTCGAATACTTGGAAACAGTAGTGAAAGTAGCTGTGCACTGAGTGGATATTATTGGTAATATACACCAATAAACAAATTGTCATTCAGCGACAGGGCTTATACATGTAGTACAGGGCAAGCACGCATAGCCTGTTTAGGTTTCAGGACACGTTTTCTGACTGGGTATTTATCTCAAGTGCTGACTGAGCAGAAAATAATGATTTTGTGCTGGTCATTTTTCTTGGCTCACAGTGGTATATCCATCAAAACAGATGGGAAGTTTTTCTGTGTTTTGTTATTAATGTGTAGTGGGTGGGCAATTCAGTTTGCTTTGGCTAAAAGGGAATCTTAACTGTGTCGGGACTCAATGACTGATGTAGAGAAGATTAGGTTCTTACTCTTACCAGTTGTCTTCAGGTTCCCTCTTCTTTTTCTTTTCCTCCTTATCTTTCCCCTGCTTCATATTGACCCGAGTGTGTGAGATGAACTTACCTTGTCCTGGATAGAAAACCAAGAGCTAGAAACAAAGAATATACAGAGCAAAGCTTCAGTGCATTATATGGCAGTCCTAGTTCAAAGAAGTTCTTAAATGCACATTTGAGGTTCCTATTGGGAACAGTTCTATTGGGTCAGTGCTAAGGAAACTCTTGCAGTGGAAATTCAAATGCTTAGAGGTCTTGCTCACAAAAACATTTTTTCATTTTTGGTGACTCTGCTTATTTTTAAATTAAAACCAAATCTGTATCTGCCTGTCTCATCCAATTTCACTGTCAGAAACCATGGCCATTACTCAAACAGTTCATCCTACAGGACCTCATAGGTGTGAAAGAATTTATTGATGATTTAGAAAGGGAAGTACTCTCCTGTTTTGTACTGAGCTATGGGTAGTTTAAAAAAACTGTACTTAAAGACTAATTTATTTCTGGGGTTCAGACAAAACTGCAGCAGCAGACTTGTAAGTCCATAAGGGATCTTCAGACAATCTAATCTGACTCATGTACTAGTTACTTTTAACTAGTTATCTGAGACGAGTAATGTACATTTGATAGAAGTCTGCGAGAGATGGCAATGTATCTTCTGTGTTAAATTGAGCCTAATGTGCAGATGTCAGGATGTGAAATATTTTCAGCTATTCTTATTAGTGTTTCCAATGGTTGATTGTCTCTCCCTAAGAAAGTCTTATTTCTAATTTATATTGGCATAGCCTGAATTTTCAGCTGTTGAGTTTTTTGATATCTTTGACTGTAAAGAGACATTTCATATGTGATGCAGTTTCTCTGCAAAGGTATTTGGATACCTCACTGAAGTGACTTCAGTCACCTGACAAATTCCACTGGTGGAATTCTGCCTTTTACAGTAAAACGTCTTGTCTCATGACTTTGTAGCTGTCATACCATCTGTAATTCTTTGATTGGAGGTGATGCTGTGTGACTATTAAATTTTACAGTGCTTTTGAGACCTTATGTATGTGATCTTGTGGTATTATATTGTAGAGCTAGATAGGAGTTATTTAGTTAGATAGTTTTTGTGTAGTTTCAAGTATTATCAGGTGAACATGCATCTTTTAAAAGAAGAAAGTTCTAACAAAACAATTGCTGATAAAGGTGTGTGTGACTGCATAGGTGCTTTGTTTATGCGTATGTGAAGTGATATTTTATGAAGTAGCTCTTTGCAATGCAAGAATATAATTTACTAAGAACTAAACTTAATTTTGTATATAAGTGATATTGTAGCAGTAACCATGTAGATGGGCAACAATTGTTTTTGGAAATAGAACAATAACAGTCATTTATCAGCAGTCAATAATCTCTGTGCTTGATAGTGTGTTTTCTAAGGTTGTTCCTTTAATGGCATATGTAACTTCATCACAGTCTGACATACTGTTTTGCTAAGGAGGAACATTGGACTACTTGAGTAACCACCTTTTTGTTACTCTGTGTGCTTGTGTCCTGCAAAAGGTCTTAATGTAGCTGTGTGAAATAACCAGCCTTGTCCATAGATCCATGTATATTGTTAGGAGAACTCAAGGTTTAACTGTGCAGTTCCTCATAAAGCCTGTGAAAGGATTTAGTTTTCTTTAGAGGTGAGTTTGAATGCAGATAGAGATGTGTTAGCTTTGCTTGGTCTGCAGTATTCCCTGCTCATTTTCCTTCTGTGTTATATGATAGGGAAAATGGGTGGCTCTCATTCACTTGAACATCAAATGTGGAGAAGTATACCCAGAGCAGAACTCAGAAGAGAAATGCCTTAATTCTGATTCCTGCAGATAGCTGTGAAAGAAGCTTAAGGGAAGCTTTAAGAGCATTGTCTAAAGCACTACATTTTATTAGGAGAATGTTGCATTTCTCCAGCTGTTTATCCCTTCCTTCAGCTTGGATGTTTATGTGAAAATGTGGGATAAAGATTCCATCTGCTGTACTTTGTCTCTGATGTTTTTATTTGGCATAAATTATTACAGACAGAAAATAAATGAGAATTTATTTTAACTGCAATTCTGTAATATTTTTAAAACAAGGGAAAAATAGATCAAGTACTAAAATAAAACAGATACAGTCAGAGAAATTCAAATACCGTACACAAATTGATAATGTTATGAATCCATTTCACTCATAAAAATCGCATCTCTCATCCTCATTGAAAATTTGTGCTGGAGGGTCTTGAGAAATTTTAGATGGCAGTTATTTGTGGTGCAGTGGATAAGTTTTACCAACTGTACATAAACAGATTCCGATAAGAATTACAGCTTAAGCACTTGTGTGCTTACCAACGCTTGATGTGCAGGAAGGAGTAGCAGGAGAATGGAAGGTAAAAACAGGTAACAACGTAAAACTACTAGGTTATGTGCCTGTGGGCAGAATTCTTTGTAGTATGCCTTTTCTCTAAAAGCCAATGACCTTTCAGGTTTAAGACCCTAAAAGAAACATCTTTAGAAAGGCTGGAAGTTTAGCTAGGTTGAAAAGCTGAGAACATGAGTGTGGAAAGGTTGAGGCTGATACACTTAACGGGAGAATGGTGCAGAAATAGGAAGCTTATAGTGAGGTTAAACCAGAATGTTAACATATTTTTCTTCAGATCTTTGTGTGTTAACAGACTTAGTTGACTTGCTGGCTGTGTTAACTGCATTGCGAGGGGTCCACCATCTTTCTACTTTCCCCCTACTTTATTTCTAGTTCTCAATAAAATTGGTGGATTCCTGGATACTATTTTCTTGAGCATTCATTGAAATGTATGATGTGATCACATGCATGACAGATGCTGTCTTACTGAATGTAGAATCTTTTTCTTTTCTTGGCCAACTAAATACATGTATGGATGGTTTTGCTGATTAATCTGTTGTATTTTCCCTCCTTTGGAAGTTGAGGATGCAAAGAAGACAGTTGGATAAAATTTGTCCATGAACTAGGGGATTTTTGGTCTGAATACCTGTTACAAAGATCAAGAGAGTTGCAAAGCCTACATATTCACACTTGTCTTGAGGACTAGCAAAAATTGAATAGAATGCTTGAAAGATTATGGCTTTTTACCTGCTGGTGACATTTTGCAGGTAGTAGAACAGTATCTTAGCTTATTAGTCTAGGGTTTGTGCTGTGGATTTCCTTCCCTTCTCACTTAACAGATCATGGAGACAAAATGTACAACAGAATTGCTGGATGGCAAGAAGGCTGGGGAATCTCTGTTTTGGATTATATCTTGGTAGATATTTAGGGTACTTTTAGGGTGCCATCTCCACTCTGCCTTTTGGCCAAAGCCCTATGATGTGACTGTAAGCAAAGCAGGACCTTGCACTTTACATGAAAGCAACAGCAAAAAGATTTGCAGAACAAAAGTAAATTGAGGACAGAACTTGTAGATTTTCACGGTTTATTTGTGTGAGACATATCATCAATCTTAGCAGTTGCCTGAACTGAGGTCTGCTTGATGCTTGAATGCTCTCTGCCATTAAATAGCTTTCATTGAAAGTTTTCCTTAGTTCACAAGACTTTTGACCTCATTTTAGACAATTCGTGGTTAGTAAATATCTTACAGCACAAATGGTTTCAAAATAAGCTGCCTTTCCTATTAACTGGATTATATCAAATGCTGTAGTAAGTAACTAGTGTTCTAGTCTTTTGTACTGTCTTAGACAAATACAGCCTTATTCATTTCCATGGCAGTTAATGCTGCAAGACTTCCATTAAAAACTGTTTTTGTAATACTTGCTACAAATGAAAGCAATTCAACTTATACCAGGAAAGAATATTCCTAGCATGCTAGGAGCAAGCTGGACAAAGCAGATAAGAAAGTACATGGCAGAGCCCAAAAAGATAGGTAGTCACACCTTTGGTAGTTTCCTTTTGACTATTTTGTTGTTGTTGTTGTGGGAAAAGCATTTTTAGTGTGGAGATCATAAACTGCATTTATACATTTGCAGTTAGTGAGACTATGCTTGTATTTCTTTCATAGAGTCAGAGAATGCTGGTTCTTCAGAGCATTCCATGCAGTCCTCTACCTACTATTTGTGGCCTGATAATTAAAGCAGTGTAGAGTATGGGTCCTATGGTCATCATTGTGTTCTGAACTCTGGCAGGAGGACAGACATTTTTCTTTATTCCCTCTGCTTTGGTTCTTTGCGTCCCCTGTCTGTGACATGGCAGTGGTGTTAACTTCTGTACTTCCTGAGCAGATTAGCCATGCATTAGTTCTCAGGGACAGGGCAGGTACGATACTGCAGTGAATTCTGATCATCAGGGTTCCATGCATATTCCGTAGAGTTGAATAAGCTTCTAAAATTGCTGGCAAAAGTACTCTGAGTTTTAGTAAGGTTTCAGGTCTTCCTCGCTGGTGCTGATAGATGGGTTATTTGAAAGAGCAGTTCTCCCAAATCTAAATCAAAGCCATACCAGAATTCCTGCAGTATGTTGACACCTGGAAAGGATGTGGATAAGTGAAAGAGTGTAAATGAATATAAATCTTTAAGTAGAGCTGACAGTTGGTCAGTACTGAGTCGTTGTGCTTATTTAATGTGTTCCTGGTATTCATGCAGCTATAGAAAATTGGCAGCTGGAATTCACGGAAACAATAACTGCATGTGCCCTCAGTCTTGGAAGAATCCACGTTAATACACAACTTTATCTAGAGGAGTTCTCCCAGCTATCTGTCTGCAGACGAGTATGTATTGTAGTCTCTGTCTGGAAGGAAGTTTATATGAGAAGACTTTTTCTAATGGGTTAGGCATGTGCTGAGACCATGGATCTGCACTTTCAGTCTATTTTAGCATGAATTAGTCATGACCTCAGTCAGTTTGATCCCTAGCTTAATCTGTCTGTATAGATATCTCTGTATAATGTGCTGTATATTTACCTATTGTAGAGTGAGAGAAGGCATGAGAACTGTTGGGTTTTTTTTCATGATACCAAAGCAGTATTACATGACACAGGCTATAGCAGTTCATAACACAGCACCTAGTTGTCTAAATACTCTGTTGGTTTCTGGAACGCCCTGTTTTGCAGCAGTTGTTCTTTCACAAAGCCTTCTGAACTCTAGCATCTGCTTATACCCTTTTCTTAATGTCTTATGTGGCTGCTTTTGGTGATGTGGACCTGCTAGGTTGGAGTCAGCAGTAGATAGACAGGATGGGATTGACTGCTATATTCCTGCCTTTGTTCCCTCTGCTGGCTCTGGAAAGGTAGTGTTACCTGAGTGCAGATTAGACTTTGGGGATGGTGATGAAAGGCGCTTCTTTGGTTATCTGTAATTGTTATAGTCTGCATCTACACAGCCCATGCTTTTGAACAGTGTCTTAATTTTGATTTACAGAATTTCAGAATTGGCATTTTAGTGTAGCCCCTTTTTTGTCACTTCCGCCTACCACCCTACTGTGGCCTCTCCCCAAATTACTGCTAATCTTCTAGCAGAAGCTAGCAAACATGTAATCCCTTTGTCCAGGGAAAAATGGGTGAGACTCAAAATTGCATTTGATCTTGAATTTTTGGCAAACAGGTTATTCTTTATTTCTCTTTGAGAGATCATTTCTTCAACATGACATGATCTCCTTCCTCATCAATAATCACTAAAAAAAGTTAAAGCAGCTGACCCCATTAAGCATTTGATTTCATATCCTGTGTTGTGTAATTCCTTCCTTCTAATAAGGTATATTAGTGTACATATTTCTCTTCAGAGTGTGTTCTTTCAGTGTTAAGAAACAAATTTTAAGATGAGACTAGGTCAATATTTTCATAAACCGGGTAGCTTTTTAGTAAATTCCATGCTATCAGGTGGGAGTTTAACAAGTAAATTGTAATTATGGTTCATCAAGAGAAGGAGTATCCATGACAATTTTTGGCAACCGATGTGGGTTTGAGCTCATGATTTGAAACCACAAGTTGCTTTTTAACACGCATTTCTGTTGTGATGTGCATAGTTGACTTATGGTTATGGGTGACATGGGATTAGGCAAAGCAAAGTACTGACACTGGCTAAAGAAAGATTTTTCTTCAGAAGATACTTAAATTTAGGCATGTTGTTATTTTTTTTTGATTTGCAGATGAGACAGTGGAATAGATGTTTTCTTTTTATAGTTTTTAAATTGTGCAATTGTTGAATCTTTCAAGAATATTCACACTGAGTATAGCCTCTTGACAGAATTGCTAAGAGCAAGAGGGTGTTAGATCTGAAAATGTCATGGAAGGTTTATTTGGCACAAGATAAAATTGCAAAATAATAAGAGATACTTAGCAGATCTCTACCTTTTGTCTTGTTACTTGCTTACAGATGTAACTGGTTTTTGATATTCTATACAACTTTTTGCTGATGTGTGCCCTTCCTCATTCTCCCTCTTGCCAGTTAGAGTTATCCTAGAAAATTTATGATTCTAGTTTCCAGCTCCAATGAATTTGAAATGGTGTAAGCTTGGAAGAGACTTCTGCTTTTGGAAGTCAAGCTTCCTTGAAGATGAATCATAGATCTTAATGTAATTCTCTTTTGCATAGATTGTGTCATCAGTGTTTTTGTTTTCTTCTTATTTTCTCTCACCACTGTTGTGGTAGAAAAGAATGGGTATAGCCTGATGAATTAGACAGTTTAGATCAATCTCTTTTGGAAAAAAAACCTATACGTCTGTAGTACTTGGACCCTACAGTTTACTGTGGGTGCTTACTGTTTTGGTGTTTGTGTTGGGTGACTTTCAGAAAAGTTTATTGAGGTAAAATTGCTGACCTTTGGAGAGCAGGCAGGAAGAAGAGGAAATGGAATTGGGAGTTGAATTGATTACGTTTTTAACTTTTTAATGAACTTTACATTTTCAAACTCTTTCTCTCCCCCTCTTTGTGCTTTTCCTTTTATTTCACAGGTGCGCATATAACTCGCAGGCTATGTTTACTAAATTCCTGTCGTATTAATTTTAATTTAGCATTTTGGTTTGTTGGCCAAAACTTATGCTAACAGTGTAAACAAAATACAACAAGGTTTTTAAGCATTTACTGGAATGTTTTCAAAATTGATAATAGTTCTTTGGCTATGCTGCATCTGTAAAGGACAAAGGACCTTCGCTAAAGTTTTTATTAAAAGGTTGTTTCTAATCATGAAGCTTAAAAGTAGCTGCTGCATTACAGGTAGTTATGGTTAATTCTGTTTCAGTGTGCAGGAAAGGGTATGCCTTGGTTGTTGAAGTGACAGAGGCTAAGCAATATCAGAAGAGGTAAAATTTTAGGATT
Organism: Pezoporus flaviventris; assembly: GCF_033815535.1. Taxonomy (NCBI): domain Eukaryota; kingdom Metazoa; phylum Chordata; class Aves; order Psittaciformes; family Psittacidae; genus Pezoporus; species Pezoporus flaviventris. The sequence goes on from NW_026892555.1 coordinate 96,931,490, forward strand.
GTTTCTGTTGCTGAGGAGTTTGTATTGAAGTACAGTATATAAGACAAAGAACTTTATGTCTGATGCAGAAAAAGACATTAATTAGAAATAAATACCAATCTTTGCATGTGTTAGTCACATACATGTACAGCTGTGGCTTTAGAAGAATAGATGAGGTAAGTATGGTGAACTTTCCAGCCCTTATCTAGTATTTGCCAAACTTCTGATACCTGGGGCATACCTTTATGGGTTAAAATTTGTAGCAGCACCACAGATGTGAGTCGAGCAACAGTCTTCCTATACGTGTTGGGACAGCAACAGTGCACCCTATCCCTGGGCTTTCCAGTGCCTCTTATTTTTGCCAAGTTAAGATGTATGGGCAGAAGGTAAAGACTTCTGTGACATGCTTCTGGCATGTTAGGGTTTTTTTTTCTTTTTTGCTACACATTCAAAGTATTTAATTTTTCAATTAATAATTAAAAAGCCACAATCTACAAAATAAATGGCTGTTTATTACAGGCTGGATTGATGGGCTGTGGCTAGTGGTATGAGGTTCAACAAGGCAAAGTGCCAGGTCCTGCATTTGTGCCATAACCCCATGCAATGCTCCAGGCTGGGGAAAAGTGGCTGGAAAGCTGCTCATGGAAAAGGACCTGGGGGTGCTGATTGGTGCGTGCTGAACATGAGCCAGCTTGTGCCCAGGCAGCCAAGAAGAACAATGGCATCCTGGCCTTCATCAGAAATGGTGTAGTCAGCAGGGCCAGGGAAGTGATCATCCCCTGTACTTGGCACTGGTGAGGCCACACCTCCAATACTCTGTTCAGTTCTGGACCCCTCACTACAATGTCTATAAAAGAAAGACACTGAGGTGCTGGGTTGGGTCCAGAGAAGGGCAATGAAGCTGCTGAAGGATCTGGAGAATAAGTCTTAAGGAGCAGCTGAGGGACCTGGTGTTGTTTACCCTGAGAAAGCTAGGGGGGACCTTATTGCTCTCTACAACTACCAGAAAGGAGGTGGTAGTGAGGTGGGGGTTGATCTCTTCTCCCAAGTAACAAGTGATAGGACAAGAGGAAATGGCCTCAAGCTGCACTAGGGGACGTTTAGATTGGATATTAGGAAAAAAATCTTCACAGAGAGGGTAATCGGGTATGGCAACAGGGAGGTGGTGGAATCACCATCCCTGGAAGTGTTCAAAAACTGTATAGATGAGGCCATCAACAATATGGTTTAGTGATGGTCTTGGCAGTGGTGGAGTAATGGTTGGCCTTGATGATCTTAAAGGTCTTTTCCAACCTAGTTGATTCTGTGTTTCTATGATTTTACCTTCAGAAATAAAAACAGATAGCAATGCTTACAATGTAAAGGGCATATTTTCGTCCAAATCAGTAGAATGACTGTGGTGATTGCTATTTAAAACCAAAGAAACAGTAAGTGTTCTCTTGTTGGGTAATGATGATGAAATTAGGTTTGTGCTCATTTTGAAATGTTCTTTCTCTGCCTTTTTTTTATATGTTAGCTTTCATTTTTTCTGTTCTAGGTAAGCAGAGTGTTAAACAGTTCTATGTATATAGACTGTTGGTTGATGGTGGAGGGCACTGAATTCATACTAACTTTATAGATCTCTTATTCTTCATACATTGTGACATGGATTGTAGCGTGTAGCTTAGAAACTAAATTACTGCAATTTAATGTGATGAGTTTACCCTCCTCTTCTTTGTAGCACAATGGCTGACAATAAAGCGAAGTCGACCAAACCTGTGAATAAGACTCCTCCAAAGTCTCCTTCAGATCCAGCAAAGGACCGAGCAGCAAAACGATTATCCTATGATTCAAACAGCTCCCATGAGGGAGCCATAGCAGGAGAATTAAGTGCTTTGGAAGAGGCCTTTAGAAAATTTGCTATCCATGGTGATACAAGAGCCACAGGAAAAGAAATGCATGGGAAGAACTGGTCAAAGCTATGTAAAGACTGTCATGTGATAGATGGGAAGAACGTGACAATCACAGATGTTGACATTGTCTTCAGTAAGATCAAGTAAGTTCATTTCTGCCAACGTTTCCTTGTCTCCCAAAGTGTTTTGTAAATATCATAAATATGTTGCTTACAGATGTTGAGACACTATTTGTCTTTGTCAAAATCAACCTCTTTCTTGTTCCTTTATCAGACTGTGTTGTTTTGTCTGAAGTAAAGCTTTCAGCTTCTGTTCTTCTATCTTAAACTGACTTCAGTGTCACGGATGTTGCACTGTACAAAGACGTATGATATGAATAGGACAAATGCAGGTTATTCCAAGAAACATTTTTTTTTTTACCACAGTAAATGATGTGAATGTTTCCTGAAGGATATCTGAATGAAGTCAGGATGTAGTTTTATATCTTGCCAAAACTCAACCTCATAGGCTAAGGTGGGATATTGCTAAAAGCCATTATTCTAACAACAGTCCTGATGTCTAGCACAATATCTACTCAAGCTTAAAGTGTATGGCCACATCAAACTGATGGTGGATTTGTGATGCAAATCCATGGTTATGATTAATTGGTTAGGATTATTTCAGTGATCCTAGTTTATGCTTGTAAGCAGATTAGAGCTTTAGTGAAATTTCCTCCAGAAATTGAAAACCTAGGCAAGCTTGATCCAGAAACTTGTCAAATCCAAGGGAAGACATTCAACTGTTCTGACATATTCTGTATGAAACTTCAGATAATTTATTGTTCTTGCTTTATGTGTAGAATTGGATTATTTTCACCTTCCCTGTTCCCCTGGTACATGATCTTATAGCCTTGTTTATTATGTTTTTTATTACCACAGTAACTGTTTAAATTGTCTCACACCTCCATGTGTTGAGGGACATGTTTGACAAGGGCCCCTTAATTGTACTTGTAGCTTGTAGGAACATTTATTTGGCTTGTGCTTCCAGCTACTGTGGTATAATGCTGGGGAGGACATGCAAACTGAGTGGCTTACAAGGGCAGTTGGAAAAACTTCCTACAAGCACTGATCCTGTGGAGTGCATCAAAGCATAGGAAGGCAGAGAAGGCCCTTGATCTTGAAAGGTTGTGTAGTGTTAACATGCATAGTTAAAGTGACATTACTTGTTTGATTTCTTTCTTTCTTTTCTCCTCAGGGATCTTACCTAGACAACTGAGAACACCATATATGCATGTTTCAATCCTTTTGTTCTTGTATCAGTCCACTTTCTCTTTGACTCCCTAGCTGTATTTTTTGCAAGTTGTGTTGCCAGAGTTAGATACACTATCAATGAACTAGCTTATTGAAATGGGTGTTTATGCTGTACGGTTGTTTATTTCTTGTTATGATAGACAGTGCTGGCATTTAATTTCAACTTTTATTTGGGTTTCATCGTCTTAAATTTCTTTGTATCTGTCATCATAGGAGTCTTAGCCCTACTTTCTCATTACAGTATATAGGCAAGTTAGTGATAGGACAACCCAATGATACAGCATAAACAATTGTGCAACATTAGCAGATATAAAGTATCAGTTTTGGTGCCTGCTGAGGTGGAAGAAATTTGGACCTATTCTACAGGAATAAGTTGTGAGATGGTGAGTACCTGAAGCTCAGAGATACGTCAGCATATCCCCTTGTGATTGTTCAGCAGTGTCAGCTCAGCTCTCTGTGGGGAGGTGCCTGTTCAAGTTTCTCAGACATTCCTCCCATTACCACTGAGAAATGCTGTCATTCCTCTTGGAAGAAGCGCACCATAGAATCATAGAATAGTTGACATTGGAAAGGACCTTAAGATCATCTAGTTCCCACCCCCCTGCCATAGGCAGGGACATCTCACTAAACCATGTCACCCAAGGCTCTGTCCAGCCTGGCCTTGAACACCGTCTTTTCCTCTCTCTAGTATTTCATATTTCAGAAGATATCTGTATCAAATGCAAAATTATTTTATCTTGTTTATTAATTACTTGCTTGTTCCTCACCTGCACATGTACATATAACATGCATTTTATAAACTCTTCTCTTTTAAAACTATTTTATTTTTAAATTAATATTGCTTAAGTGCCAGATGGGGATGAGTTTTCCTGTCTTTACTAGGAAGGTCTGTTTTTTCATGCACATGTTTTTGATAGGTATACTTCCACATTTTCTTAAGTATGGGGTGTTGTTTGGGGTTTTTTATATACATTTTTATTCTTGAGAGCATATGTCAGCAATTCTTTTTAGTCTGGATCCCATTTATTCACATATAGTATTTTAAATATTAACAAGGGAAGATATAATGGCTGCAGTTACTCAACTGTTAGTAATACGTTCTAACTTAGGAGGCTTATGCATAGGCTGAGTATACAGGGTTTCTTGAGCATGTTTACGCAACTGCTTTTCCTTGCTTTCTCTTTTGCCTCACATTTAACCCTAAACTAGAGGATAATAATAGATTTGATAATGCATCAAAATAGGCATACTCACAAAATAAGCCCCTACTCATTTCCATTTTACCAGCAGCTTTTTCCCAGCAGAGCACTAACGTTTTTTGACAACCCAAATTTTTCCCCTTCTATGTTGAATTAAAAACATTAAACACTATAAAAGAAACTCTTGCTCCCCAGAAAGTGCAGAGTACTGCTTCCATGCCTCAGTAGTTGAGTTATGCTTATGAGTATCAGAAGGCTCTGTACTTCGCTGTTGTTTTTAGGTTTTTCAGCTAGACTGTGTTTCAAAAGATGGACTTTGGCCTGGGATTCTTGTGGTCAGCCGGAGTGGTTCAGCGGGATGGGGCTGGTGGGTCTTGGCACTTGTAGTCTGGCCATGGAACACATGAAAAGATAAGAAAAAATGTTCATCATATCCAACTGCACCTGCCATCTAGCATTGTGAAACTTTCAAACAGGTTTTCTGTTGGGTATATTACTGGGGAGCCATTGTGTTTAGCAAGGTTTGTTTTCTAACCAGCTATACTTATAGTTTATGACAACAGCACATGTTGTTAAGACACTAGAAAATAATTAATCCAGCGGAATTGTTCTTTGGTTTTATGAATTACTATGTATAAAGCCCATGTTTGTCATCCTGCTAACTTTCCCAGGCTTCATTTATTGTTCTGCTACACATACTAGCAAAATAGATAGGAACTGTGTGTTGCTAATAGGGTAACAGGGAAATTAGTAACAGATATGTTTACCTAAGAGCTCCTGAAAGATAGGGTTTTATTCTGTGATTGGTAGCTTTCTCTACCGCAGGAAAGATTTTATCAGTTCAATCCTGAGAAGTAATGAAGACTCTCTTACCCACCTCTACCAAACCAGGTGAACAAAACTCCTGAAAGTCTTGAATAGTCCGTAATACTTCTTCAAAGCTGGGACTATGTGTCTGTCTTTCAGAGATTAGTTCATTTGAGATTAAGTTTATGTTGTTATAAAGGTACATCTTATCTAGGTGTTCCTGCTCCGGCAGGGGGATTGGACTAGATGATCTTTTGAGGTCCCTTCCAATCTGTAGCATACTCTGATACTGTAATAAAGACATCTCACATGATACTATCTTTCTGTGCGTGTTGCATCTGGAAAAGCAGAAGGAATTGTGAAAAGTGATCACAAAGCTTTAAAATATCTATGGGATGAAATTATTAAAAATGCAGCAAAACTAACAAAAGTGTGTATATGTATAAATACAATTATGTAGTAAGCTTTCCTTGCTGTATTTTATACTTCCACAGTCAAAACTTTGGGCTCTTTTCTTCATATGTTCTTTGGACTGCATACAACAGTAACACTGTGGTTGGACAGTGGGGTCTACTGAATTTAGAGACATACAACGTGCAGACATGCAATAGCATTTGAAAATGGAGGCATTTTATGAGAATGGGAATTCCATGAGTATCTTTTTAGTAGCTGAAACAATTACTTGCCTTGCAAATTTTCCTCATGAACTGTTTCTTTTATGTTACTCTTCCAGAGCTGCAAAAGTCTGTAGGCTGTGAATCTTGTGTTATGCTTGCAGAGTGCAAATATAGATTTAGTGAATCTTGTTGCCTTGGAGAAAGCAAGCTCATTGGTGACACAGGAGAAGGGCTCAGAAGTGTTCTGTATTTGATATGAAAAGCAACACGTGGCTGCATTCTTCTTAATTCAGCAAGACAGTGAGACACAACAGCATCAGAACTTCAGAGTTTTCGTATTAAGGAAAGCAGAATACCCAAGAAGAATAGATGTTACTGATCTCTGAGCAGCATTCCGGCATGTTGCCTTAGGAACTTAAATTTCTTTGTTTACGGGGGTCAACAACTGCTCTGGGAAATTTGATATGTTAGCTATGCCATACGCATACTCCACTTGTTGTATGTAGTTAATATGGTAATAGTAATAGCTCTGATATAAATACTTCTGATCTTATTTTAGAAGTGTTACCACTCAGCACTGCAAGAATATGGCATAAGCACTGCCATAAAACTGCTAATTCTATGACATTATTAGATAGAAAAATAAAAATATTTCTGTTTACACTGGCATGTTACTATGGTTGCAGGCAGGCTTGGGTGACGTCATGCCTTGGATCCATTGTGAGCATTTATTTAGGTAGTTGTCTCCATGGAAACATTTGTTTGTTTTGATGTTACTATGTGTTAAATTTTAAACAAATTTTTGTGGTTCTATACTGGATTGTTATTGAGGACTAGTTAATCTACAGAAGCTTTGTAAATATACCTTACTCCCTGCCCTCTAAAATATTTTTGGTAAAAGATCAAGTGAAAGCATAATTGTCCTCTCAAATTCCAGCAATAGTTTCTTATGTTGCTTTGACATGTTTTCTTGTTGCTGAGGAAGCCATGTGTTCTAAAGGCCAGAAACTCTCCTCCATCTTTCTGAGAAAGAAAGGTTTTGTTCCCATGGAGAATCTTCACAACACACTTTATTGTGCCCTGACTTTTGAGCAGTCCCACCCATACTCTATCCTTAGTATATATTGCACAGTCAGCTGTTTAGCCTAGTTCCCACAGTTAAGATCAGTCAGGTCTCTACAGGAGTGCTTCCACCTGAGATCAGCTGGATTTTAATTCAGCAGTAGTTCACCAAGACTGTGAAAGAATTAAAGTGGATATGTTTGCTCTAAGCAGCTGGCAGGATAGTTCTTGGCAAGAATGAGTACATGCTTTCCCCATTTGTCAACTATAATTGTTGCCTTTTCTTTGTATTGAACAATTAGATACTTATTGTTTTCTTAATATATTTGAGAGGAGTAGTACTTTGACACCTTCACTGATTCAAGACAAGTATCTCTCCATTAGGTTTCTCTGAAGTAATTTGTATTCAAAAGATTTTACTGAAGCCTCTCTTAAATTTTTTTATATGTAAATAGGTATGAAGTGGTCTTTATGTGAATGAAGCACATAGTAGTTTTAAGTTGTGTCTTACTCCTCTACTGGAGAGATTCTTTTAATAGTGGCACAGAATCTGATTTGTGTAATCCTACTTTTTGCATGAAGTAGAGATAACAGTTAACTTGTGTACTTTAATATGTCTGCATCAGGAAGCGAGTTTTAAGTGGATATAGAATTATATGCAGAGCATAATCTGTGCTAATAAATCTCTCCCAGGCAAACAGTGAAGTAGTAGTGCAGTTACAGATAAAACTCCAGGTAGGTTACAACAGAAAGTGTTGTTTACCACAGTTTCTGTATGTTAATTGAAATTAAAATCCAATTTCATTTCTTGCCTGAGAATGCCAAATTTAATGTTGCCTTTTGCACTTTATTCTTGAAAGGCTTTTTATTTTAAAAAAGCAAAAACAACTCTTTTCCCCCTTTTACCAAGAGGCATAAATTCTAGAAGTAAAACTGTGATCACTAACGAGAAGATGGATGTAGATTCACTTGCAGATATGCAGGCTTGTTTTGCACATGTAAAGCGTGTAAGTCCTGTACCCATAATGATGTATGCTTATTATGATTTTAAAAAATGCCCTTTTTTGTGTCAGGAGACATCACAATAGACACAAAGCCTACAAATGCAGTGGTGGGTGATTCATTGCTCAGCTGATACGGAATGCTGCATGATACTATATACAGTACTATAGAGCACTACTATAGAGCAGTAGAAGTAGAACTCTGGTATGAGATCTTGTCTTGTGCCTCTTTTTTTCTTTTTTTTTTTTGTCAGCCTAATTTCTTCAGATTTTACCATCATAAAAAATTGTCTTAATTTATAATAGCAGCTATGTGAAATCTATGTTAGTTTTTCTGATTAGGAAGCAAGTATATTCTAGACTGTTACACATCAAAGTAGACTTTGTCTCTCAGTTTTCATGGATTGAAGTAGAAGTTGATTAACATATGAAGGATCCAGGTCCTGTCTGCAGAGTGCTCCTTCCTCTCTTTGGAGGTCAGGACAGTGGTGGCCTCTCTTGTGAAATATGTGCTGTGGTCAAGGCCCTGAGGCTCCAGATTTTAAAGAGGAAGATGAAGATGACACTGGCATGGTATTTGTGGAAAACCCAAGCTACACAAGGTGAGGGACAACAGCTGGAGACCAAGTGAACAGAGACTGTCAAGCTGGAGAAGGCTGAAAGTTTGTGACTTCTGGCAACAACGAGTCATGATCTGTTCCGCCTACAGAGGGGCTTTGGACTATACAATTTCTATAACTTAGTGGATTCTGAAGAGGCTGCCAGGCAATCAATATGCAAGAATTTTGGCTGCAGGAGACAGCAAGCTGCACGTGCATAATGATCTTTATCTCTTCGTGTCCATTGCGTCCTGCCTACATGTTGCCCTATCTCTGACATAATGGCACTGCTCCCAGCACACGTTAGGCCTTAGCATGAGCTGTGTGTTAGCCAAAATCTGAGCAACAGTTGAGTGAACAGTCACAGGCTCAATCCCTGATCACTGAGAGATCATGGCTTTTGTCATCCAGAATATCTCAAGTGCTGTTACACTTCCCTGTCACTGTCCCCATATCCTGGCCACAGTGCTGTAGCAGGTGTCAGGAGCAATGGGTACCAGTCACAGATAGTTACTGGAGATTCCTGTTGTGGATGATATATCTTTTGTCCCCACCATATGCCTCAGGAGTTTTGTTGTTTGGCAGGTGCGGGATCTGGGATTGTTGCAGATGGACTGCAAAGGTTTGTCCAGCCTTCTAAGACTGACCTGTGCCTTGTCTTCCTCATGGGTACCAGGAATAGTGCTCCAAAGGTAACCTGGAGCGTATCAAGAGAGGCTTCAGAAATCTGAGAGTGAGAGTGAAGCACACTGAGCTTTGGTCACAGTCCCAGGCCTTGGTACTCATTAGTGGCATTAACCAAGCTAAAATGACTGGAAGTGATCTATGAGATTTCTAAACTGAATTAAAAAAAAAAAAAGTCTTTGGTGTATGATGAATGATTTAAGGAGATACTCTGGACTTGTTATTCACAATCAAATGAAGAACCGGTTAAAGATGTAAAAGTTGAGACAGCCTTGGTTGCAGCAAGCAGGTGACTGTAAAGTCGTAAGGTTTTGAGAGAAGTGAGCAAGATGATAACAGAATTACAAACCTGGACTTCAGAAGGGAAGATATCTGCCTGTTCAGTTTCCCACCAGAAACTGCCCTGGATGACAGAGGGACTCAGGAGAGCTGGTTAATCTTTAGGACAGCTGTCTCTGAGCACAAGAATGGTCCATTCCCATGTGCAGGAAGTCAACAAGCCTGGCAAGAGGGCAGCATGGATGAGCATGGAGCTTCTGACTGAGCTCAGACGTGAAAAAGGAGTACACAGTAGGTGGAAGCAGGGAGAGACTATGTGAGAGGAATATAGCCCATGCATGAAGGAACAGAGTGAGGAAAGCCAAAGTTCAGCTTGAGTTGAGACTAACAAGGGGAGTGAAGGAGCAAAAGTGTGAGCCAACTGCTTGGTGTGGCAGGCGATCTAGTGACAAATAGAAAAGGCAGAGATACTAAGCGCCTTCTTTTGCCTCCATTTGCAACCAGTAAGGTGTGCCTTCAGGATTCCCAGGTCCCTGAGGCTGCTAGCAGAGCCTGTGGGTTTGAAGCAGTACCCACAGTAAAGGAAGATAAAGAATCACTTGAAGTGGTTAGATGTAGAGGAGTCCATGTGTTAGTTAATGGTTGCCACCTCCTACTGCGTTTGATCCAGTAGTTGCTAAAAGACATAATACCTATAGCAGAAAGGGAATGTTTCTGTACTATCTGGACATTCGTAATTCAGAGGGAAACTTTACTGCAGTGTTTTGCATCAAGCGAGTAAGTTTCTGCTTAAGCTGTGGAACAGCTTTAAATCAAACCTTAATCTTTCTCAGTGGTGAAAAGCAGTGGAAAATATCTTCAGGTGAGCTGTTTCAGTGGAAACAAGAATTCATTGTAAAAAACATTTCACTTCATGTCTGTTTAGAATGTATGATATTCCTGAAATCTAATAGTTTTTCTTGCTGTGTTTAGTTCCCCATAATGGGTTTTGGAGATCCTTTTTGGGAATGGTGCCATGTTCTTTGCAAAGCTGCGTAGCTACTGAGAGCTTGCCACAAACTATACTAGCTGCAGAAATGGATGCAATGCAGCTGCAGCTGTGTGGTGCTGCACTGATGTGGTTGCTGTGGGCAGAGCTACCTTCCACTAGACCAGGTTGCTCATAGCCTCATCCAACCTGGCCTTGAACACTTCCAAGGATGGGGAAGCCAGAGCTTCTCTGGGCAACCTGTGCCAGGGCCTCACCACCCTTACAGGGAAGAACTTCTTCCTCAGATCTCATCTTAATCTCCCCTCTTCCAGTTTAAAGCCATTTTCCCTTGTCCTGTCACTACATGCCCTTGTAAAAAGTCCCTCTCTGAATTGTAAGCACCCTTTAGGTACTGGAAGACTGTTGTAAGGTCTCCCCAGAGCCTTCTCTTCTCCAGGCTGAACAAGCCCAACTCTCTCAGCTTGTCTTCATAGGAGAGGTTCTCCAGCCCTTGGAGCATCTTTGTGGCTCTCATCTGGACCTGCTCAAGCAGGTCCCTCTTGTGGGGGCCCAGAGCCCCGAATGAAGAAAATGACCTAAGCACCACTAGATTGTTTTCCTTCTTTTTTTTCCTTCCACTTTATTCTGGAAGGAAGAGCCCTAAAAGTTTGGGGAACCTTTTAGTCTTACACTGTTACCCGTTTTTCAGTTGTGGCACAAGCTTCATAGGATACTTAGGCAAAAAGCTTTCTGGAGTGCACTTTCAGCAGACAGAAAAGTACAAGATTCTAAAGAAAAGGATAAGCCACCATCCTGGTGAGAAGGAGTCTGTGCTGTAGACCTGTTCATCTGTTTGTCTCTGCTGATATAGCGGAGCATTGTACCGCCTAGTGCTGTTTGTGATCATGGGCACCAGCAGCTGCAGAACAGTGGTGATCTTTGGCACCAGGCTGTGACTCTCATGACACATGACAGCACTTGCTTCATTGCCCAGATGTCTTGGGTCTTTATTCTATGTCCCTAAGTTGCAAATTTTGTTTAAAAATGAAAGTAAGCTAATGAGAGGAGCAGTTGTGCTCATTGTCATTGTAAAAGATGAAACTGATAGCTTTTACATACTCAGAAAAGTGTGTACAAGGATAAGTTGCTTTTCTTTCAGTTAACAGCAGATATACAGTGATATTGTAACATGACTGTAGTTCATTACACCGTAACTGAAAAATCAGAACAAGAAAATAAGATAGGTTTGTGTTTATTGTTTGGAATCTAACTCAGTTATACAAGATCTCCAGACAAACTCGTTGCAATTCCCAGTGCAGTATCAATTAAGCCTGAATTTATCTGCCTCATGATATTTGAGGTGTTTGTTACTCATTGTGGAATGGTGATTGTTGAGCTTCTGAGTGGAACTGATCATGCTGAGAATGGAGAGTTTATCTGTCCCAGAGCAGTATGGGTGAAATACAAGAGGCTACTAATGAGAAGATCATAGAGGAGAAGGGGGACAGCTTTTACTCATCGTCACGTGCAGTCTGTATTTCACAAAAAGGTGTTGTGTTTTCACTTCTGCAAGAATGAGGCTCTGTGATATGGGGTAGATGAAAAACGGTGACTGCACTGTTTGCCATCCTGTCCAGTCACTTCCCCATGTAGAGTGGCTACTGCTGCTGTATGCAAATCTGAGAGTAATGACTGTAATCTGATTCAACATTTTTTTGTTCCCAGTAAATCCTAGGACTGATGTAAAATGAACAGTGAAGAGTATTTAGTGTAGTATTACCTTGAGAGGACCAGTACATTTACCATTTGTCAGCAGCTCATCCTATTAAGACAGCAGAACTAACATGATTGGTTTTCTAAGCTTTTATAGTAAAAGTAAAGAGAAATTATTTCTTTTTACAGAAGAGTTGGAGCTGTGGTTTTGTTTTCCAGGGAGGTTGCTTTTCTTTCATTGTTTCACCTCAGCTGAGAGCAATAGGAGAGCTTTATATTATTATATATTATTATGCTGAAGTGGATGGCATAGCTGGGAAAGCTGTTGGACTGAAATGCACAGAACGAACTTGATCTCTTTTGTCAAGACAACACACTGGCCTATTTGGTCTTCTCTAGCCAGATGAAGAAAGCTAGAGAAAGCGTACTCAGCAGACATTTAAAGAAACTGTTTGGTTTTCATCCTGAGATGAGCTGTGCTTGCTGATGTAGTTGTCTGATTTTGAGTTTAATTTGCGAATCCAGTTGACTGCAGCTTCAGTCAACATTGGCCATTTTTAACAGTTTGTCTGATTTAGTCCTGTGTTCTGTGACCAGCAATAGTGTCTCATGCATGCTTGGGAGATTGTTCCTTTTATTCCCCTTCTAGATGCTACACAGTGTCGCCCAGTCTTTGGCTACCTTGAGTTATAGTTCTGTGTCTTCAAGTACAAATCTGTGAAAGGTGTAACTGAGATGGACAGTGAAGGTACAGTCACCTGAGGTAAATAGCGAAGGTACGTAAGAGCTATCAAGGCTTAAGGGTTACCCATAAAGAACTGGAATTCTGTAATGTTAGGGACACTGACTTGATGTTATCTACCATGACAGTTGAAATTTTTGGAAGTGTTTCAACTCCATTTGTCAAGGCCTTGAGATGAAGAAGATGAAAAGATGTGCTTTCTGGAGACAGTTATCCAAACAGGTTATGCCGAGTGTTGATTAGATTTAGTACGTGCTTGCTGCAAGTATAATCTCTTAATCTTGGAAGAAGTCACTTACTGAACAGCACAGCTTCTCCAACATATGTGATGATACAGTAGTTAAGTATTGACTAACCTCTTAACAGTGTTGTTAATTGTCATATGCTGTTTTTTTTTTTTTAAATAAGCACTTGAAATGTGCCTGGTTTGCATGTATTAGGAAGAATCTGGCCAACATTTCTTCTCTTGCCTCCTGGTGGGTGGACACCCTGCTTCTGCTGCAGGGTAGAAAGGCACAACGGCAGTTTTTGTAGCTGTGATCTCACAGGGCTGCTGTAGGTGTAGGATAAGGTGTTTAGCAGTGCAGAAAGCTTGCTTTGGTTGTGTTCTACCATATCTGACTTTGTTTAGTAATTGAGGCAAAGTAGAGCATTGGCCTGAACTAGTTGCTGTTGAGCTCCTCCTGGTCTTGCTGACCTTATTGTGAGAAGTTAACTATAAATACATGCATCAAGTACTTAAGCTAGTTTTAAATTAACTACGTGTATCAACATATCTAATATAGAGATTTTGTGGTTAGAAATGGACAGCATGTAACCCTGCAAAGATGTTTGTTGCTTGTTAAGGGGAATTCCACAGTAAACATGCCCAGGGTGGTATCTGCTATACAGCATATGGAGCTTAACAATGTATATGTACATGACATTGTCTTAATCTATTGTTTCTATGTCATTCTGTTTTTCTGCAAGAGACAGTTTGCAGTTTTGCTTTACAAGCTGTAAGGATATATTTGGCTTTCTTATGAACAGCAGTCTACCCTGTGGGCAGCAGTAGTGGAGTATGAGACACTAGCTGTTTAATTGGCTCCCATGGAAATTTGTCAGCAGTCCTCATTCAGAAGATTCTGTATTTCAATCAAATGGGTATATAAGAATATAGTAGGTAAGACAGTCTTCTGACATATGCACTGGAGTAAAAGCACAGAATTCTAATACTAATTGCAGCATTAACTGGCCACAATTTAGAAAACTTACCCTCCTACACCAAAGGTTGTAGGAGTTAATATTGCTACATTGAATATCCTTCTTACACCGAAATAACGTACTGTCAGCAAATGACAGTTTGGAGCAATACTTGACCTTCTTGTTTTAGCTGCTAAAATCAGTGGCTTTGAAAACAATGTAGTCTTCAACACTAAGTAATTCAGAAAAACAAAGATGGAAAGCCTTATTTTCTAAATGTAAGTAACTAAGAACTACTAATATTGCTAATTGTAATGATTCCTGTTTGGAAATGAAACAGAAAGTGCCCTTTGTACAAAACAGAATTCAAGAGGGCAGCAGTTTGTATTCAAAAGTTAGAGTTGTGACCTGACAAAGAGAGAAAGAGATGTATCAAAAGGGAGTTTGTATTTCTCTTCAAGAAGCTTTTTCAAAGGAAAAGTTTCTACAGTATTTTGTTCTTATTAAATGCTATTAACTATGTAGTGGTATTTGATCACAGTGACATTGTTCAACTGGACTTAATCTAATGGCAGCTTTAATTTCATCCTGGCAGGCTGGGGGGTCCTGTGCCTTGATAGATTTTGCAGCAGATGTAAGATACAGGCTAAATTTGGCAAAAATTTCCCCTAATAGTTCAGTAATTCTAGCTGCTTCCTTAGTTCAGTTACTGAAGTTATGTTAGACATCTCCAAAATTGTCGGAATCTTTCCTAGCGTTGGTTTGATACCTTCCTTCAGTAGCTGTTCATCTAAATGAGTCACAGATTTCCAAAAGAATGTACACTTGTTCTTTCATAGTCTCCTCTCTGCTTTCACTATTCATTCCAACATCTTGGAGGCTTCCCAATTGTTGCTTGTCATTTTGGTTTGTGGTGATGATGATGATGTCCACAAGATAGAAAAATATGTTGGTAAACTTCCTTTTATTGTAAAGTTTTGGATCTTCTAAATACGCTCTCGCTTTGAATTGAGAGAAGTGTGATGTAAATGAGAGAGTATCTGTTCTGGTGTTAACTGTCATAATTTGCTGCATTTCTTCTTGATTGGTTTCAGATGCACGTGAGTCAGCACTGTAAAGACAAACGTTTAATCCAGGGAGGGAGAGCAGCACATTTTTGTGACGGTTAGAGTTTTAGCAGAGATATAAATTTCCCATACAAGGAACACACATAGCATGGAAGATTGGAGATGGTCTGCTTATTTAGAGCTTTCCTGTAACCACTCAATTTTCTCTTTCCTATGTGAAGGCCGTCTTCCAGAAAGGGAGGCGTGTGCAGTTTCTTCTTCATTTAGGTTGTACATCTTATTTATTTGAAAGAGAAATTGTGATATTTCTGCTGTTGTGTAGCTGGTTTTGGAGCCTCCTTTCTTGAAGGTTGTGATTTGGTCCTTGGCTGTTGGTTATGACAGACTTGTATCTTGTGGGTTTCTCTGCCTGTGACTTCCAGATATGGACTGCCATTGTAGTTAGTTTTTCTTCTTTCACTTGGCATTTCATTCTTAATTTCACACCTTATTATCTCCCTCCATGGTCAGTCCCATAAACCGAGCTTGTGCTCTTAAGTTAACCCCAGCTGTCAGTTTTTAATGCTGCCACCTTCTCATATTGCCAGCAGAAAATTTTAAGATATACATACATTTGTGTTTTCTCCCTGTCTTCAGGATCACTAAAACAACCCCTCCCACATACACATGCTTTTTTACTTACCTGAATATATCTGACCTTTCAGGAGAGTTCACTATCATTGAGCTGTCACAAGGTTCAGAAATAGCTTTCATGCCTATATGTGATTTGGCATGGAAAAAAATAACCTTGTGAAATATTTTGAAAAAATGGAATTTTGCTGTTGTAAAACCATCTGATAATGATGTTTTCTTATTGGGACAGTCCTATAAAAATGTGTTAGTTTTCAATTTGATGTTATTAAACTCTAAAGGAAAGCCCCACTTTGGATTGGAGGAGACTGATGCTCTGGCTTTCATAGTAGCATTTTTGGAAGCAGTGAGCTGCATCACAGTCCCAAAATACCTCAATCCACGTCATTCAGTATTTAAATTATGTTTCAGAAATAGCTATAAAAAGACACTTCTTACGTGTAGTATGAAGTACTATTATACTCTTCTTTCAAAAAAAAATCCCACATCCAAACCAGTCTGTAACTGCAAATGTTTACTTAGAGGGAAGGGGGAAATGTCCTGGAGCTGGAATGGAGCTGGGTACCTCAGTTATCATTTAGTGCTTTCTAAATTTCTTGGCCACAAAGTATGAGTAAGCTTGCTGTATTTTGGCAGTGTAGTCATTAACAAACAGCTGCAGTGCCTGAATAATAGAGTGAATATGCTCTATATTCATTAATTAAAGGTTGTTTTTTCCATCCCTTTCCCTTCATTTTTCTTGTCTTCAGTTAGTGACTTTTTTCTTTTATACTGAACAGTGTAACTTCTGTATTAGTATGGGAGTTTTGTCAGAGACATCAGTGAAACAGAGTGTTCCAGACATCTTTCCCTATAGGAACAAGTAATAAAATGTTCAAATTGCATTTGCAATTTTACTTGAGCTTCATAGTGATTTAAAATGTCCTCACAGTACACACCCTTTGCCTTGCCACCATCTTGCATTGTTGTTTTTGTGCTGTTCTGATGTGGATTGGCCCAACGTGGGTGAAATAGCCATTGTAGTAACTACAAATATTCTGCCTAGGAATTCAAAAACCCTAATAATATTAGACATAATAAAGACATGGAGCTAGGCTGTTTGCTGAAACATCACAAAGTCCCAGGAGAAACAAGAAATTCAAGGAAAGTTAGCACCACATAGAACTGGAAGTGTTTTTACTGTAATTTTGAGGAAAAACTGAGAGGAGAAAAACTTTTGGGTAAGATGTTGCTAGAACAAAGCTTGGATCCTCACTGTTGTTGTGTAATAATGAGTTGGATTCAATTATTATTCTGTTGCTTGAGCAGTGGTTCACTTTTAAGGTCCAATTCAGTTCTTAATGAAAGCAGAATTTAAGTTCTAGTATCTTGAGATCTTACTATGTCAAGTCCTATTTAATAATACCATTGGTCTTTGACCTCTTGTAGTTGTGTTTTAATTTTGTCTCAATCAAGTAAGATGTCGTATCAGATAATCATACAGTATTAGTCCTCCATGAGGTATTGAGCTTTTCTGTTCTGAGTCTCATTAGTAAAAACAGCACTGTCTTACGTAACTGTTTGATTTCTGCTGTGGAGATTTCATTTTTCTTTCCACATCCTATTCTTAACTGGTTTCATGAAAAGAGGTCACTTGTCTTCCCTGAATGTTAGCACAGTCAAAACATAGATAACTGCATGTGGAGAGAAAGCTCTAAGGAAAGTACTGGCTATCAAAAGCCTGAGGGAGCTGGGTGCTAGCAAGAAAGTTCATTGAGTTACATCTCCATTTCTGAGTGTCCTGTATTTAGCTAATAGCTAATTTAGCTAATAATAGTCTGTCCTTCAGGATCTTTTTCTTCTCATACTTGCAAGCAATTTTGTAAGTTTCTATGGATTAACTGCTTGGGATCACTTTTGCTTAGAAGACATTTAGCTGTGCAGCACTGGCCTTGCCCACAGTCGCAGCTTGTGACTGTACTTAAGCTTCCTTTCAACAATGTTTGTGTTGGAAATTGTTTCATTGTATGTAAACTGGTCTCCTTTTAATCAGGTTTTTTAATGCCACTGGGAAAAGTGACTCAAAATAAACCTAGCTGGTGGGTTTTGGTTTGGTTTTTTTTTTCTAGGACATGAATGGGATGTGACAGCTCATATGGGATTGCTGGTGAGCTCTGGAAGGATGATTATCTGTGTTTTCTACTTTTCTTTTATTGGGTTATCAAGCAATGGGTTCATGCACGCTGCTTTAACTGGCAGAGAAAGTACACATGATGCCAGTTCTTTGCCCTGTACTCTCACCTGTAATGCCTTTACCATAAGCCTCTGCGCTTCAACAGCAGAAAGAGCATTTGAAATTGAGAAAATAGCTTCTTACCACTAGCTTGTGTAGTAAGCTCATCACAGGCTACAGAAGACTGACAGATAAAATGATTAGCTATTGAAAACCATTAGTAGATCTTCAGCTATCCTTAACTGCTTTCATTTGCTGGTATAAGGCTAACTTAATGAGCACTATGACATCATCCTCTTGGATTTTCATGTTTTGGATGTGCTCAGCAGTGTCCCTGGCAGCTGTGAACTGTATTACATTGTTAGATTGTGGTTAACAGTTTCTGCTTCCTTCCTCTATGATATGTGTGTGTGCCCAGCCTAGTGCATATCCTTAAGATGACAAGAACCACACAGAACAGCAAATAAATTGAGCCCTCTGGAGAAATAACCAGCATATCTGCAGATTCCTGATTGTGAGGCACAGTTCTCTTGCTTCAGCACTAGTTTATCCCCTGCCAGTTGGGTCTAAGACCTGACTGCAGGCTCTCTTTTTTTGCTATTACTTACATCTGTCGGTACTCTGATTAACTTCCCTGCTGCTGTCACGCACCCCTGCTGCACCACAACTTCCACACCAGTTGTGCTGACAAGTAGTGCTAGTCATGCCTGCACTCAAAAGATAGATTTCTGTGTTACTGAAAAACATGCTCTGAAAATTTCATGTCCCTTACTGGATTCTTCCACAGAAGTAGACAGCATTCTAAGGATAAAAATAATTGTCTAAGTGACAAAAATTAACTAAGTGATAAAATTGCTAACCAAACTCCAAACAAGTGGATTCTGCTACTCTTACAAGCTAATTTCATCTCTTTCTTTAAGTCCTATATAATCATCAGGCCTACTTTCTACTTGGACTTTTCCTTTCCCTCATCATCCCTAAGTACCATTAATCTCTTCAACACCTTTAACTCATCCTGGGGTTTGCTTTCCTTTGGAAGCTTTTATCCACTACATGGTTTTGCCAAGTCATTTTCCTTCTCCAGTCCCCCTTTTTATTCCCTTCCCAATACTGTTTTATCTGATAGGCTCATAACTTTTTCATTTGCCCTTTTATTTTACTGTTGTTGTTTTTGACTTCAGATTTTATTTTAATGGAAGGGAATTTTCACTCTGGGTGAAGCATATAGGAAGGAAATACTGCAGAAATAAAGTCAAGAGGAGAAAAAGGTTAACTTCAGATATAGAAGAGAGTTTTCATGAAAGAGGATCTGGTTCGAGACCATCTTAAAAATCTGAACGTGCACAAGTCCATGGGACCTGATGAGATCCATCCACGAGTCCTGAAGGAGCTGGTGAATGAAGTTGCTAAGCCACTGGCCATCATATTTGAAAAATCATGGCAGTCAGGTGAAGTGCCCGACTGGAAAAAGGGGAATATAACCCCCATTTTCAAGAAGGGGAAAATGGATGACCCGGGGAATTACAGAGCAGTCAGTCTCACCTCTGTGCCTGGCAACATCTTGGAGCACATTCTCCTGGAAGGCATGCTAAGGCACATGAAAATCAACAAGGTGCTTGGTGACAGCCAGCATGGCTTCACTAAGGGGAAATCCTGCCTGACCGATTTGGTGGCCTTCTATGATGGGGCTACGGAACTGATGGACAGGGGTAGAGCAGTTGATGTCATCTACCTGGACTTGTACAAAGGGTTCGACACTGTCCCACACGACATCCTTGTCTCTAAATTGGAGAGACATCAATTTGATGGATGGACCACTTGGTGGATAAAGAACTGGCTGGATGGCCACATGCAAAGAGTTGTCGTCAATGGCTCAATGTCCAGCTGGAGACCAGTAACGAGTGGTGTCCCTCAGGGATCAGTGTTGGGACCTGTCTTGTTCAACATCTTTGTTACTGACATGGACAGTGGGATTGGGTGCGCCCTCAGCAAGTTTGCCGATGACACCAAGCTGTGTGGTTCGGTTGATGCCCTGGAGGGAAGGAATGCCATCCAGAGGGACCTCGACACGCTTGTGAGGTGGGCTGATGCCAACCTCATGAAGTTTAACCATGCCAAGTGCAAGGTCCTACGCCTGGGTTGGAGCAATCCCAGGCACAGCTGCAGGTTGGGCAGAGAAAAGATTCAGAGCAGCCCTGTGGAGAAGGACTTGGGGGTGTTGGTTGATGAGAAAATGAACATGAGCCAGCTTCAGTGTGTGCTCGCAGCCCAGAAAGCCAACCATATCCTGGGCTGCATCAAAAGGAGCATGACCAGCAGGTAGAAGGAGGTGATCCTGCCCCTCTACTCTGCTCTTGTGAAACCTCACCTGGAGTATTGTGTGCAGTTCTGGTGTCCTCAACATAAAAAGGACATGGAACTGTTGGAACAAGTCCAGAGAAGGGCCACGAGGATGATCAGGGGACTGGAGCACCTCCCGTATGAAGGCAGGCTGAGGAAGTTGGGGCTGTTCAGCCTGGAGAAGAGAAGGCTGCATGGAGACCTCATAGCAGCCTTCCAGTATCTGAAGGAGGCCTATAGGGATGCTGGGGAGGGACTCTTCATTAGAGACTGTAGTGACAGGACAAGGGGTAACGGGTTCAAACTTAAACAGGGGAAGTTTAGATTGCATATAAGGAGGAAATTCTTTCCTGTTAGGGTGGTGAGGCACTGGAATGGGTTGCCAAGGGAAGTTGTGAATGCTCCCTGGCAGTGTTTAAGACCAGGTTGGACAGAGCCTTGGGTGATATGGTTTAGTGTGAGGTGTCCCTGCCCATGGCAGTGGCAGTGGGTTGGAACTTTATGATCTTAAGGTCCTTTCCAACCCTACACATTCTATGATTCTATGATTCCTAAAATATTTAGGTTAAAATAAAGCCTGATAAGGGTGTTGGCTGCTGGTGTAATGAGCTGCTGATGTCCTCTTGGTTCAGATTTTCAAAGCATGGCAGTTTAGAAGCCATCACAGTTTCAGATACTTAGAATTAACTATGCGCACTGTTTTACCCTTGCTCAGTAATGAGAAAATAAAGCTTTTGTAGGGAAGCTGGCACTTCCAGGTTCAATTCCTGAGTGAATGGTGTGTGTTCCTCTACGCTTGCTACCTACTCCTTGACTCCAGAGAGAATTTTGCAAGTCATGGCTATTGCTGTAACATACAGAGAGCATTTTGCACTCCAATTTGCATTGCTCCTCTCTTGTTGCTTTGCTTTCCTGGAATGATGAGAAAACTGATGATGTCATTGCCTTGTGGTCAATAGGACATATAAAGCCACTTGGTTCACCTCCTTCTGTCTGATTTGGCCAAGGTACTAGAAGTTATGGAGTAATTAAGAAGGTCACCTGTATGTCTCATTTGTCAGTCCTAATCTTTCTTTCAAGGGAATACACTTCTGGTAAATAGCCATGCACGCAAAGGGGCTTGCATTCTGGAATTGTCAGCTATTTCAGCTGAAGAATTCTGTTGCTTCTTCCTCGGATCATTTTTCTGAGGATATCTTCTGGAAGGATATCTAACAATTTCCAGTTTACTCCTCAAGCTTTGTTTTCTTAATTGGTTCTTTTAAAACCACCTTTTTTAGAGCTGTTAGTGAAGCACAAAGAACCTGATAGAATTCTATTATGGTATCTCCCCACCCCTCTTCTTTCTTCAGCTATATTTGTCAGATTTTTACACAAGTCTCTGCTTTGGCCTAGTCATACATTGTTCAGTTTTATCCAGGAAACTCTTCACTTTTTAGTTAGTTTGTCAGTTTTTTTGCATTGTATGTTAAATTTTGTTGTTTCATTCTTGACTGATAGTATAGCAAGAAACAAATCTTCATAGGATATAATTGTAAGGTCCTACACCTGGGTCAAGGCAATCCCAGGCACAGCTGCAGGTTGGGCAGAGAAAAGATTCATAGCAGCCCTGTGGAGAAGGACTTTTGGGGGTGTTGGTTGATGAGGAACTTAACATGAGCCAGCTTCAGTGTGTGCTCGCAGCCCAGGAAGCCAACCGTATCCTGGGCTGCATCAAAAGGAGCGTGACCAGCAGATTGAAGGAGGTGATCCTACCCTTCTGCTCTGCTCTTGCGAGACCTCACTTGGAGTATTGTGTGCAGTTCTGGTGTCCTCAACATAAAAAGGACATGGAACTGTTGGAACGAGTCCAGAGAAGGGCCATGAGGATGATCAGGGGACTGGAGCACCTCCCGCATGAAGATAGGCTGAGAAAGTTGGTGCTGTTCAGCCTGGAGAAGAGAAGGCTGCGTGGAGACCTCATAGCAGCCTTCCAGTACCTGCTGAAGGGGGGGGGACCTGTAGTGAGGCTGGGGAGGGACTTTTCACTAGGGACTGTAGTGGCAGGACAAGGGGTAATGGATTCAAACTTAAACAGACGTTTAGATAAGAAATAAGGAAGTTCTTTACTGTGAGGATGGTGAGGAATGGGTTTCCCAAGGAAGTTGTGAATGCTCCATCCCTGGTGATGTTCAAGGCCAGGCTGGACAGAGCCTTGGGGACATGGTTTTAGGGTGAGGTGTCCCTGCCCATGGCAGGGAGGTTGGAGCTAGGTGATCTTAAGGTCCTTTCCAACCCTAACCATTCTATGATTCTATGTTAAATACTTCAGTAGCTTGCAAAGTTCTAGCAGCCTGCTTACCCTACCTAGGGACTTAGCTTTAATTTGGTACTGTTTTTTGGCTGTAAATTGTGGAGATGGTGGCCAGGAAAAATGCTGAGCAGAAGAGAAATGAAGCAAAAAGAGAAAACTGTAAAACGCTATCAGCCCTGTGGCATAATTTGCTTCTTGGTTAAACAGATCAGTCTTGAACTTTGTGCTGGTTACATTTCAGCACCATTTTCTTCTTGGAAAAAAAGAATATATTTGTTAGATGAGTGATGTATTTTGCAGAGACCAATACAATCCTTTTTTCCTTCAAGGAATTTGTCTGTGGTGCCCTTTTACTGTCAATGCATACAGTACAAATACCACTAACCATTGCTATTAATGTACATTACGTCTGTAGACTTCATCAAGAAGATTTGGGGTGTTATCACAAATATGATTCCGGTAGGTGTAAAAAGTCAGACTTACAGACTGTTCTCAGTGTTCTTATGACACTTGTTCTTATGGCGCTTAAACTTACTGTGCCAGTAAGTCAGAAACTGTGACAAATAAACCTCACAGGCATAATATTGCCAGTGTAATCCTTCATGCTGTCTCCTGAACGAATGAGACTGCCTTGGGAAGGGAATAAATATAGGGAGCGCCCCAAATCCTGTTTGTTCTGATTTCCAAGATACGACATGTTTGAATTTTACTTAACTGCTCAGTTGACTGAGGCACCCAAGTCCATGGTGAATTTAGACTAAATAAACTCTACAAACAAAACTCCTTGTACAAAAGTTTATGCAAAAACATTTATTGGGTTCCCACCTCTACTTATGCTATCTTCAGACCCATGTCAGACTGTCTATACACCTTATACCTTTCTGGATAGATGATAATTCCCACAGCGAAAGAGTACTGGTTAGTGTATCCTGCTGTAATTCTCTCTGGTATGCTACCCAGAGCACAAGTTTCTCTGAGTATTTTCAC
This sequence comes from Pezoporus flaviventris, assembly GCF_033815535.1. Lineage (NCBI taxonomy): Eukaryota > Metazoa > Chordata > Aves > Psittaciformes > Psittacidae > Pezoporus > Pezoporus flaviventris. The sequence continues at coordinate 96,955,034 of NW_026892555.1, forward strand.
ATTTTCTTTCCCTCTTCAATCTAAGAAAATTTAAAGGAAAGGTGAGCTTTTGGGATGGGAGTATGGGATGACTTTTGGTAGCTTGGAGATTAAGATAGAAAACTATTTTGAAGACCTTGCTGTATTAACATTGAACTGTAATAATGCTATGGAGATAAAGATTTCTAATACTGATCAAGGATTTTGTGTATTGGGTATGTGGAATGTACAGCTTGCTTTTCATCTCAGCCAGAATTGTAGACAACTTAATACAAATAGTATTCCAGTCCAAATAACATAGTAGTATTAATTTGCAGCAGTGCATTTTCACACTGCATTGTTCTGATCTTGTGAACACAGGACACTGTTAGTAGTAATATTTGCAAAATAAAACTGCATCGCCTCCTATTGCAATCTGTTTGGCCTGTGTTTGATCTTTTATACTCTGTTCACTATGCTAGTGTCCAGGCTCAGAAATGAGGCTTTTACATATGTGAACTTCAGTTCCCAAGAGCAAACCGAGGAATTCAAGCTTTAGTTCAGAATCTTCCCATTCACAGTGGTTGCGTGTGGAGAGACCCATCAAGGAAGCTCCCTTGATGGGAAGCAAAGCTCCCTAAATTCTTCTGAGTGTGTTCAGTCTGCTCAAATGGTGTGCATAGATACAAGCAACTTTCATGGGTGTCCCATGAATACATTGTTTCCTCCACTTAACTATGGTACATTAGAGTAATTCTGTTTGTTATAAGGAGCAGAGTTTAAAATAGAATGGTATGTAAGAATGTATCCTTCCTAAACACAAAGGTTTATTTGTGTCATAATGAAGTACAGGGTGCTAAGAATTTATATTATTAATGTTCTTCTTATGTATTTTTTCGTTGAGGTGGCTAATCATGTGACTTCTGTTTTTGTAAAAGTCTTCTCCCCCAACCCCCTCTTCACATTATTATTGATCTCTTCCATTTTGTCTCATTTTCTGGTCAGATAGTTTTATTTGCATTTCCAGTATCTGATTGTGTCATATTTCTGTAGCTTTTAATTAATATTTTTTTCTCTTTTCCTTCCCCTCCCCCCTTTTCTCTTTTACTGTACAATATTTTGTTTTCTTTCTAAGTCTGGTCTCTATTAACTCTCTGGAGTGCTAAACCTAAGAGGAGACTGTTAATAGCTGAGAGATCACCCTTGGCATACTTAATTGTAGACAAGTTGTTTGAACTTGTAACACTTGGAAAATGAAAGTTAATATATTTGTTTTGTTATTCCCATGGAAACAAGATATTTATAATGAGCTCCTAAAAGCAAGTTACAGATATACACAAGGAAGCTGTTTCTTTGTAGCAGTTGCTTAATAGAAAGAAACTGGTTTGCTTGGAGGATTTTTTGTTGCTTTTTTTTTTTTTTTTTTTTTATTTCTTTAGCTCATGACCTCTGAAAAGCTGGTGTCAGGAAGGGGCTTTCTGAATCGGAGCAGAGATTAAAAATGGTGGAAGTAAACTGAGGGTACAACTGCCTTGTGTGTCATGCAACATTCTTAGTACTATCATTTTTCATATTTAGGGTTGAAAGGAACTTTAAGGTCATCTAATTGACACACACACACACCCAACACCCAACACACAGCATCTTTCAACTAGATCAGGTTGCTCCAAGCCCCATCCAGCCTGACCTTGAACACTACCAGGGATGGGGCTTCTACCACCTCTCTGGGTAACCTGTTCCAGTGTTTTACCATCCTTATAAAAAATTTCTTCCTTATATCTAGTCTGAATCTATCTTCTTTTAGTTTAAAACCATTACCACTTGTCTTATTGCTACAGTCTGTATTAAAAAGGTCTGTCACCATCTTTCTTATAAGGCCCTTTTAAGCACTGAAAGGCCACAGTCAGATGACCCCAGAGCCCTCTCTTCTGAAGGCTGAACAAGCCCAACTGTCAGCCTTTCCTCATAGGTGTTCCATCTCTCTGATCATTTTTGTGGCCCTCCTCTGGACCCACTCCAACAGGTCCATGTCTTTCCTGTGCTGAGGACTCCAGAGCTGGATCCAGTATTCCAGGCAGGGTCTCATCAGAGCAGAGTAGAGGGGTAGAATTACTTCTTTAGACTTGCTGGCCACATTTCTCTTGTTTCAGCCCAGAATATGATTGGCTTTCTGGGCTGCAAGTGCACGTTTCTGGCCCATGTCCAATGTTTATTCCACCAGTACCCCCAAGTCATTCTCCACAGTGTGTTTTTGTGGACCTGAAGGGGGCCAATCTGTGACTGAGTGTGTAAATCAAGCTATGTAAGTTAGTAGAGAGACTTTGCTTCTGTCTTTTCTATGTATTCAGTCTGTTTTCTGCTCTGCATTCAAACCAAGACACTGCAGTTAGAAGAAAGGGTAGGAGCATGCTGTCTTGCTGAGTAACAGTGATGACAGCAACTGCTCAGAGTTCTTTTGAACCTTCCTCTAGAGATAGGCTGAGCTGTAGCATTGCTACTTAAGTAATTTAGATGCTATGGTACGTAGCATACACGTACCGTACATGGCATACAAAAAGTACCAAAACATGTCGTAAGTTAATCAATTTCATCAAGTTCTTCAGGGGGTTCCACAAGGCTTGGCATACTTTGCAACTGCAGAATTTTTGAGTGAATTATTATGCTTTTCGGATAGGTTTGGTATTATTGTAATAGTTTGAGGGAGAGGGGGATGTTTCTGGAGTATAGAAAAATAAAAGCCGCTTTATTCAGGAAACCTGCGTTATAGTTCCAAAAAATCCTTTTTAAATGTCAGTCCAATTAATTTTTTTTGCTGGCAAAGATCTGCCATGATGCATGTTTCTTTTTGGTCCAACAGCAATACTACATGGGTTGTATGTGTATCCAATTTGTCGTATGCTGGGGAAAAGGAAAACACTCATTTGCTTTCCTTTATTAGTGTGACAAGGAAAAGACCAAATGCAAGAGTTAGAAATGACTGTATCTTAGACTAAAAAGAGATGTTCTTTTTTCCTTTTGGCACCCTTATACATGCATTTTTTTTCCTTTTAATGTGGGCGGGGGAGAGGAACAGAACAAAAAACACTCAAAACCAAAATATTTTCCACGTGTTTGTAAATATAAAAGGAGTCAACATGAACTTCAACAGATTTTGCCAAAAGTGGTCATTCCCTTTCCCATTGTGATGATCCTGACTAATAAACTGTAGCAATCCTAACTGGAGACTTCCAGGTAACAAATGTGCTGTAGAAAATTGCATTTGAAAGATTTGTGTCTTAGACTTGGCTGGGAGTCTCTAGTGAAAAAGGGCCTTAGTGCTGTGTCATGCTGAAGCTTTGCAGTGATTGCTTATGCCATCTTTTTCTAAATGAGAGGCAAAACAGAATGAAGTCCTGACCTTTTGAGCTAGTTAAAAATTCTTGGACACATTTCATCAGAAGAGGGATGTTAATCCCATTAATGAGAATCCTGGACAAATTCCAGGTAGTTAATTGCATTTTATTCCATGTGTCTTTTTGATTAATGAAATACTGAATTATATTCTTCATTTCCACAATGTTCTTTTACTAGCTAATTCCATGGGATGCTTCAGCATATGCTTCACCTAAAGCAGAAAGTGGTTACAAAGATCAAAGTTTGGTCAAAAAAGAAAACCCAAAAGAAAACCACAGATAAAGTTTATTTCTGGCTAAAATAGGGAGTGTAAGGGATGTAGGGATTTGCTATATGTTGTGCTGAGTTGGAGGAAATACAGGATATAGGAATGAATGGTGTGTAAAGGGTTGTGTTAGTGATGAATTTTATTGTAAATAACCATTTTCTCCTTGTTTTGAAAGCCTGGAATAAAATCTCATTTTCTGTTTAAATGAAATAGGAGTAACTTCCTAACTATTGCTGTTTAAAACCAAGAAATCTCATTTCCTCTTTTTATTAGTGGAGCTACCCTCCAATTGAGGGGGATTAGACCTCTTAACATGTCTAAGATCAGAGATAAATCAGTGATAGATAAATGGCTGTTTGTGATGCTTGAATAAAAATAAGATTTCTATGGGTAATTTTCCAGCCCGAGATTTCTGTTTCCAGTGCAACTTTTCCCTATCCTTGCATCTGTCATTTATTTCTTTAGAAACAGCTGTCACTGTTGAAAGGACTGGTTTGGGTTGTGTGTTGTTTTGTGTGGTTTGATTTTGTTTGGGTTTGTTCATTTATTTATTTGGAGGGGGTATATTATTTAAGATTACATCAGCAGAAGTGTCAGAATATTTTTGAAACTTTTTCTATTTGATCTGTTAAATTTTAGCTTAAAATGTATGGCTAAATTTTGGTGCATAAAGTCTTGTTCTAAAGATAAGAAAATCTGCAATTTAATAATACAGGAAAAGGTGTGTTTTGTGTGTGATATAATTCATAGAAATAAAAATTTTTCTTTTTAAAATCATGAATAATCTCACTGATGCTGTGGCCTCATACCTGAATTTTAAAATGAGGAGCACTAGAAATAGTTTTATATTAGGGAAAATAACTGTGTACTCCACTGCATTATCTCCTGCCTAAACTGAATCTTTCAAAATTATAGAAAACAGACTTGCATTATTCTCCTTCTGGTTAAACACATCTCTGTAGTTAAGTCTGAGTTTCTTATCAACTGAACCTTTTGACCTGATGGATTTAAAGATCTGCAGGAGTGGCTGTATAACTACATGTTTGTAAGTGTGAATTTCCCACTCTATTGTCAGATTTTCCACTGAAAATAGCTGTAGCAAAATCCTCTCCACTGAAGTAAACCTACACAATTAATTTATTAGTGTGAAAATATGTGCTATTAGTGAAAACAACAGCAAGTCTTCAGCTCTGAATTTCGGGGGGGGGGGGGGGTATGTGAGGGTATTGGACTGCTATATTGTGTTTTCCATGAATCTGTGAATGTTTTATGAAGTTGATCATCTAAAGGAAAACAGATAACTGAATTTACATGTATCACTTTAAAAATCCTCATTCTTTAATGGAGGAATTTCAGGTTTTGTAGATGCTTTTCAATAGTTTGCTTTACACAACAGCATTTTTCTTAATTTACTTGTGAATACATGAAAAGTGAATAACATGACATTACCAGTTATTCAAAGAGGAGTAAAAAAAAACAAAACAACTAAACTCACCCAAGATGCTTCAGTTTGTCTTTTACGCATCGAGGCCGTACAAGCAATCAACCAAACGAGACCATGAGTTTGATTTGATGAGCTGCAGGCATTCTGACACAGGCCAGGTCCCTTTATTTCATCTTTATTTCTAATCATTGATCAGGGGAAATTTCTAAAGCACTATCCTGCTGATGTACATGAAGAAAGTGATGTTCTTGGGATATGTTTTATGTGACACCATAAACGGGCTGCATGGATCTTCCTGTGTTGCAACTGCGTTGCAGTTTTATGTTGTTTGTTGTGGTATTCTGTTATTCTTGGAATGCTTGTTGTGCTCTCTTGTAATTTGTTTTAATTTCTGTGTGTTTCTGTAGAGGAAAGTCTTCCAGAACTATCACTTTTGAGCAGTTCAAGGAAGCTCTTCAAGAACTCTCAAAGAAGCGTTTCAAGGACAAGAGTGATGATGAAGCAGTTCAAGAAATATATAAACTAATTGAAGGAAAAGCCCCAATTATATCTGGAGTAACGGTATGTTACTGATCTAATGGATGCATTGTTCTAGCCATCCTTTGTTCTACTGCACTGTTGTTGAATTCACCTGCTTGCATTTGCAATCCACAAGTCCAAGCAGCATGCTTTCATGGGCCTGAAAGCAACAACTGTACTAAGCTGACTGGGAGCAAAGATTATGCAACAGCTAAGTATTGCACTACTGTGTGTTCTTCTGTGGCACTGTCATTGCTTCTGCTAGGAATTGTAGTACCACAATTGGGAACGGTCGGGAGCATTCAAGGTGAGCTCCTGTGTGTGGTTAGAACGTAGAAATGTTCATCAAGAGCAGCATATCCAAATCAAAAAGTGTAGAAGCAAATTAAATTTAGAACCACATTAAACAGATGTGTGAAAAGGCAAAAAGACTAGAGTAAAGGCATCCTAAGACAGATTTAATACGCTATGTGAATCCCAGAACACTGGAAATCTGTGCGTAATTACCATGTCTTTGGTTTTTTGCTTGTTCTGAGTATGTCAGAAATATAATGTTTTTTATTTTTCTTTTTTAAATGTTGGCATTAAATTGTCTATGCAAAAAGGAAGCCATAAAGCCTAGTGTACATAAATTTGATTGCCCTTTTAAATGCCAAAGTTAGGCAAGCTATAACCCTGTAGTTTAGGCAATGCTAGAGTGTTTGACATCAACTTGAATAGTCCTGCCAGTTTAGTTCATCTGCTTAAAATTTGTGATCCTCCTGAATTTTGGCAGTAGAGCTGTGAATAAAAATGTAATTGTAAATAATCTTTCCAGAAACTGGTTCCATACAAATGAACAGTGGAAATGTCAAATGGGGAGATTTCTTAAGTTGTACAATTTGTCAGATTTTTACAAGGTTTTATTTTATTTTATTACTCTGGTACTCTATTTTGAAACAAGTGACAGAGACTACAATAACGAACCTTCCTTTTTGTCTTTCACTCATTATAGTGAGTTTGAGTAACTTGTTCATCTAGGAAACGATTCCCTGTTTGAATTGTGCACAATCTTCTGAGGCTCACTCTTGATTCTATTTTTTGGTATTTCAGCAGTCAGATCTTGAAATAATCAATGGCCGTTAATAAAGGGAAAGCATCTTTCTGCGTGGATGACAGGGTAATGAGAGAGCTTTGCACATGCAGGATAGCATCATGTAGGTGCTTTAGAGGTATATAAATGTGCCCAGCAACAGGGGGAAGGGAATGGAGGAGGAATATGAGCTGGAAGTGTGAGGCTTGCCTGTACTCCTATTGTATGTGCAGTCCTGGGGAGAGCTGGAGAAGTGAAGAAATAACACGACAGCAGAGGAATCACAATATTCTGTCCTGCTTGCTGGCAAAATAAGGGGCAGGAGGCAGAGCTTAAAGGGAAGGAGATTGCAGGCTGAGGGGAGAACAAAAACTTCCTTTGATTTATAATGTTAATTTAGTTTCCAGGTGATAAAAATGACCCAAACAGTTGAATATCAAAGGCATTAAAATAAATAAATACAGGGCCACTCCCGCCCCAGCATGCAGGGAATGCAAATATAAAATCTATATGCAAGCATTCTAATACCTTGTTTACTTGGGGAAGTCTGCCCTGGAAATTTTAAGTTGGACTGGTTAGAGTTATATAAAGCTTTTCTTAAAATGTTATGGGATAACTCAGTCATGCCATGTAGTCTGTGCCTTGCTCTTCTATGTAGGCCATATAGATTTGGTTCCGGTTTCAGCCAGAAAACTTCAGTATGACTACTGACAGATTAAACATATTAAGGATGGAGTTGCAAGCATGATTATGTGAGGCTTGTGGATAAGTATACTATAGAGGCATTTGGAAATTTTTGTGTCATCTTATGTTTTGTGCTCTCTCTTTGGGGGAGGAGAAGAAGGGAAACAGGTGATGTATCTGTACTGAATGGCAGCCTGGGGAAACCAGAGCTTCCATAGAATGGTTGGACAGTTTACTTTCACATCAGATAATGAGGATTTTAGTGCATGTTGTGATAGAAGATTTACTTTTTGCTTTTCTGTTTTTTTTTTTTTCTTCTCCTTCAGAATGTTGTAGAATTACAAAAATCCCTGCTTATAGTTGATGTGGTTGAGAAGGCTCGGCAGCCAAACATTGAAACCAAGTGAAATTTTGGGCTGCTTTCTAATCTGCAGCAGAAGGTGTATGGTTGCCTTGGTCACACAGGAAGAAAAACAACAGGCAAGTGTTAGGTATTAGTTGAGACATAGCTGTGTTAGCTCATTTGATAGTCAACTGGTAACAGAATGTACAGGTCATATATCTTTAGCAGTTTACAATCAGACATGTAAATGAAGTCTGAGGCCTTTTAGTTTCCCTCACTCCTATACAAAAGCTACAAGAGCAAGACTGAGGTTCTTTCTTTTTCTGTACCAAAAGCTGTGTGCTGTAAGTATGTTGAATGCATTTCTGCACCTCCTGTGGAGCAAATACTTGCTTTGGTCATTGCTGTCTCTTCAAATGAAACCAGTGTGTTCAACAGGGTCCTTGATATAGAAATGTAGAATAATTTCAATTGGAAAGGTTCTGGGGTGATTTCATTCAACCTGTTCACAGGAGGACTAACTTCAAAGCTAGATCAGATTATGCAATGCCCAGTTCAGCCAAATTTGCTGTAAGTGTTGTGGGTGGCAGGGCAGTACAGCAGCGACAGCACTATGAAAGCTGGGTGATGGGTGCTCAGCATGATGGTGATGTGAGCAGGACTGTATTCTCGCAAAAAAGCGCCTTTTAGGGAAAGAGCAAAGGAGCCAGAGTGGAGCTCACAGAGTGCACCAAGTGAAACATAGCAGTTGTTGCATGATGTTATCGTGAGATGTTTCTTATTGTAGGAAGGCTTTAGTAATCAGCGTAGCTTATGGCTACACAGAATTTCTAACAATTGGGATAGCTTTCCTATTACCTAAAATTGCAGTTACCTGCAATTTTCAGTCATCTAGACCCTCTGCAGGCCGGGTAAAATTCTTAATAATCAGTGTGCCGTAGAATAATAATCTGGGTGGTGACTTTAAAAAGTACATGGGTCAGTACATGAATCTCATAATATTAATAATTATGGAAGAGGTGTCATGATCCTCTAGCCCAGGGTGAGGGTGCTTCCCCTTTCCTCTTCCATCATTATGTGAGCATTCCCTGCTTAATACTGGGACGCATGAAAGCCTCAGCAGTCTGTCAGCTTATGCTGGATCAGCTTCAAAAACCTTTTGGATAAAATGATGTATTTATACCTGTCAGGTTGGGGCATTGGACTATACAATTTCTATAACTTAGTGGATTCTGAAGAGGCTGCCAGGCAATCAATATGCAAGAATTTTGGCTGCAGGAGACAGCAAGCTGCACGTGCATAATGATCTTTATCTCTTCGTGTCCATTGCGTCCTGCCTACATGTTGCCCTATCTCTGACATAATGGCACTGCTCCCAGCACACGTTAGGCCTTAGCATGAGCTGTGTGTTAGCCAAAATCTGAGCAACAGTTGAGTGAACAGTCACAGGCTCAATCCCTGATCACTGAGAGATCATGGCTTTTGTCATCCAGAATATCTCAAGTGCTGTTACACTTCCCTGTCACTGTCACCATATCCTGGCCACAGTGCTGTAGCAGGTGTCAGGAGCAATGGGTACCAGTCACAGATAGTTACTGGAGATTCCTGTTGTGGATGATCCAGGAATATATCTTTTGTCCCTACCATATGCCTCAGGAGTTTTGTTGTTTGGCAGGTGCGGGATCTGGGATTGTTGCAGATGGACTGCAAAGGTTTGTCCAGCATTCTAAGACTGACCTGTGCCCTGTCTTCCACATGGGTACCAAGAGTAGTGCTCCAAAGGTAACCTGGAGCCTGGCTCTATGGCTTGTGTTGCAGAAGGGCTTTGTCTTCTGTAACCAGAGGAATGAGCACTACTGAGCCAGGGATGGAATAAAACTAATGCAGGGGAGTGTCTTTGCAACTAGGCTTGCAAATCTGCTGAGGAGAGTGTTAAACTGGGTATGGAAGGTTGCCATAACCTGAAGAAGGAACGTCACATGGGGAGAGCATGTGTGTCTACGTGACAGGCTTGACAAAGGAGGCAGCAGGATTTAGGGCCAATCTCAAATGCCTGTCCACAAAAGCAAGGGGAACAAGCAGGGTAAATTGCAGAGCTGTGACTTCACTGGGATTATGGAGGTGTGGTGCGACTCCAGCTCTTCTAGAATTGCTGCAGTGGATGGATAGAGGCTCTTCAGAAAATACAGTAGGGAAAATGAGGAAGTGAAATTGTGATCTGTGTAAAGGCTTAGCTTGACTGCATCTGGCTTTGCCTTGGGGCAGGGGGTGCAGCAGAGCACAGGCCAGCAAAGATGATGATATAGAAGGCTTCTCATACAGACCTACTGGTCATGAAGAGACCGATAAAGCCTTGTTTAGGCAGTTGGAAAAAAAGCCTTGTAGTCTCTGGCCTTGGTACTCAAGTTAAAATAACTGCAAGTGATCCATAACATTTCTAAAATGAATTGGGAAAAAAAAAAAATCTTAATGTGTATAATGAATGATTTAAGGAGATATTCTGGGCTTATTATTCACAATCAAAAGGAAGAACTGGTTTAAGATGTAAGAGCTGAGGCAGCCTTGGCTGCAGCAGCCAACTGACTGGGAGTTAGATTTGGCTCAGGAAGGTTTAACTTACTAACTTCAGTTTGTTCCTGAAAGTGGCAACCTCTTAAAGTATTTTGGTGTAGCTCTAGCCAGACTACTAGTTGGTGAAAATTTTAGTCACTATATTTAATGTTAGTACTTGCAGTGTTGTAACTGGAAACCACTCCTTTGAAAGTCATCACCCTGATAATTAAAATGGTGTTACTTACTACTTTCTGGCTTTATTGAAGTGGGATTGCTTACTGCTTTCTTTTGTGCCTGTGTATCTCTGCATGCTTAAATGAAAAAATGTGAATTAAATCCAATTTTTTCATTGAAGCTTGATCTTTCCTCCTGACTTTCTGCAGGTTTTCTTAATGCATGTGCACATATTCCCATTAATAATAAAATAATAAATAAAATCATTTTGGTGTGGAGTCCTGGTATAATCACAGAAAAGGAAAATCTGTCCCTGTAAGAATATTTTTTCATTCCCCATTTCGTAGTCAGTTTTAAGTTTTCTTTCTTTATAAAGGTCCTGGATGTTACCAGCAAAAAAAAAAATAAAAATATTAAAACCTTACTAGGATGGCTAATTTTGGTGCTGATTCTGAAGGCTCCCAGAACATTTTCTTACATAAGCAAATCTCTATGGCAACCTTTTCTAGGAAGAAATGCAATTAGATACTAAAGTTTTATGGTTGAAGGAGCAAACGTAAAAAGCCATGCAGTTTCAGTGAGGAATTGAGGAAGGATGATTACAGTTGACAGAGTGTAGCCATGAAGACCGTGGCTAAAATGTATACCCTTTTGGTAAGGAGTAATATTGGCACCTTACCTACTGAGCATCCACTACCATTTTCAGCAGTGCAAGCATTCCCAGCTGCTTTTCTACACAGGAGTACTGTTACTGAGTTATTGGTTACTTTGAAGAGCAGTGTTGTATCCTGAATAGCTAGCCCCAATATTTGCAGATATCCCATCAGAGTGTTAATATGGATGAGTTAATTTAGCCTGTGAATAATTTAAATTTACAGAAGTGAAAAACCAATAGCTGAAAGCCATTGTATGCATGATTATCTTGGTTTCAACTGGGATAGAGTTATTTTTCTTTCTACTACATGGATTTGGTTTTAATCTGAGAACAATGCTGATAACACCCTGACATTTTAGTTGTTGGTAAGTAGCGCTTACCCTGATCAAGGACCTTTTCAGTCTTTCATGCTTTGCCAGTAAGGAGGGGCAGAAGAAGCTGGGAGGGAGCAGAAACACGACACCTGACCCAAACTAGCCAAGGGGGTATTCCATACCCCAGCACATCATGGCCAGTGTATAACCTGGGGGGAGTTACCCAGAAGAGACTAATTGCTGCTTGGGTTGGGTTGGGTATTGGTTGGTTGGTAGTGAGCAATTGAGTTGTGCATCACTGCTATTTATTGTGTTTCTTTACTTTCCCATTTTAGTTTTGGATTCTCTCCTCTTGTTATTTCGCTTAGCATTTTTATTATTAGTAGTAATAATATTGTTATAGTGTACTTTAGTCATTAAACCGTACTTATCCTGTGAGTTTCACATTCTTTTGATTCTCCTCCCCATCCTGTCTGTGAGTGAGCAGCTTGGTGTTACTTCAGTTGCCAGCTGGGTTTAAACAATGACAGAGAGCTGTGTTACTTTGAAAGCCTGAGTCTCACTAATGAGCATTTATTTGAGCTGAGAATGGGTAGAGTGAGAATGAAGTTTGTGATGAAAAATTTGTTTCTCAGAGCATTCCTATCACTGTAATGAATCCTAGAGTTTAGAATATATTTTTCTTTTGAAGCAGTGAATTCTAGCTGTATTGGCTTGCCTTTTCTACATTGCTGGAGGCGGCTTTTATGCTTTGATTGTGATATAATGGATTTTGAATATGGTTGTTCCCCTTGACTTCTTCATATCTTTGGTGCTTAGAACTTGATTATTAATCAGAAGTATCTCATATTGAAAGTCTTTTCCAGAAGTTTTTTGACATAACTTGCCCTATTTTGTTCTTGCCTATATGGTTGTCATTGTATGTAAAGGCAAGAAACAAGCACTTTTTGTGTACGTTTTGCTGGAAGTGAGTAGTTATTTACATAGTCTCCATCATTAGCCATGATTTAAGTGTCAATAGCATGTAAAAATATCTGTATTAAGAATGACTGATTTCTGATGGATTTTTTTGTTTCTTTTCTTTCTTCCAACAGAAAGCCATTTCATCTCCAACTGTATCACGCCTTACAGATACATCAAAATTCACTGGTTCTCACAAAGAGAGGTTTGATCCCAGTGGGAAAGGAAAAGGCAAAGCTGGCCGAGAAGATCTGGTGGATGATTCAGGATATGTATCTGGCTATAAGCATGCAGGCACATATGATCATAAAGTACAAGGAAGCAAGTAAGGTTGAGGGTTTGCAACACAGAAAGAGAAAGAGATGGGGAAAGAGAATATATTTGTAAGAATGATGTAGATGAATCCCATATGTTTTGGTTATTGTGAATGCTTAAGACTATGTTGTCAAGAAGTTGTTTTCAGGAACTGGAACTGATTTCAACATCTGCTGAGCTACTTGCAGCACAACGCCACTTCATTACATTCCTCATGTGTATATTGGCAAAAATAAACATATAGGTACAAAATTTACATAATTTTGCTGAGTGTTAGACACGCACAAAAAAAAAAAAAACAAGGAAAAACCACCCACAAAATTCAAGAGCAGTTATATCCACACTTTGTCAATTTAAGCAAAAGTTTTCAAACATTCCTAAATGTCTAGTTGCCCTGAAGATGTCAAAGAGAACCTCATGAAAAGAGGGTCTTTCATAGCAGTCTTTCTGAAGAATATCCCATTATTTATGCAGTTTGATTTGACTACTGGGTTTGGGCTTTTGAAAAATGTCTTACATGGGATATGGCACTTTCCTTAAAACATTCAACAATATGCTATTGGGGAGTAAGTGGTGGTAACATACAAGGTTCTAGCCTGTAAATGTCATATACCACTCATGAAAAACTGAAAAAAAAAACCCACCCCTATTTCTAGGACAATATAGGTTCTAAAGTATTTCATGTCAACAGAAAGAGTGGAAAATACCAGCCCTTGTTTTCCTCCTGTCTATAATTTGTGCTTGTTACTGTATGTACTGTAGCACGGTTCTGACTGGCTGGATTTGGATGGGGCTACTGTACTAACCTGAGAGATGAGGAACAAGACATTACTAAGAAAGTCTATTAAAGCTTTTTGCAGTCTGTTTTCAAGTTTGCACTGCCTCACATTTGAAGTGAAGGGGGCATTAAACTAATAATGCTTTAAAATAATTGTTATGACTAAATACTGCCAATCAGATTGCTATTAAATGAATGTTATTATGCACATACATTGCCACATATTCCCTTTAAGGTATAACTTATGTGAAAAAAGTTTACAGCCCATTGGAATAAGGACATTTATAATTAATATCCATGTAATCAGGTGCAGTTTGCCCACAAGAATATACTATTATGACTGGGACACATTTTATGTTAGATTGTTTGAAGCCAAGGGATTTGATTCTCTGTTCACTTTTGCTGCCTAACTTGGGAGTAATAATATTGATGGGAATGGCTTTCCACTGCTATAGAAGGAGAACCAATTCCACAGGTTTAAGGTACAAGCAGCTGAGTGTGAGCTGCCTGAGGCCCAGAATGCCAAAACACCTTAATAGGAATAAAAATAACTCATTTTTTATATTGGGTAAAAAGGAGAGAAAAGGCCGTTCTGATTTTCTGCAAGAGCTGAACACGTACCCTAATGTATTACTCTGCTTCTCTAAAATGATGATTTTCAGTATTCAAAACCAGCTTCTAGCACTCCTACTTTGCTTTCTTTCAAAAAGAGCTCATGCGCTGATTTTCATGTGTAACTCTGAATAAAGGTGAATAAATTTATACCTCTCCCCCAACATGTATCAGCATCCCACTCAGAATACATGAAATTTAGTGAGCACTGTGTGCTGTCCTGTGCCATGCAAGTTAACAATCTGTATTTGGTCAATGTCCAGAAACAGAGCATTGCTTTTCAGTCCTTAAACTGTTCATGTTTTGTTTTTCTGACATAGAATGGTAGCTTTTATTTGTTACTTTGCCTTCAATGACCCTTTGAGCCCATATATCAGCCTGAAACCAAAACAACAATAGAAAAGGCAAGGACTTCCTTGTGAACTTGGAGATTGTTTTTGTTTGTTTATAACTTATTTTGGGTTTTGTTTCGAGGAGGGAGGGAAGCTTGCCAAAAATTCAGCTCATGTTCCTGTAAAGATTTAAATGGCTTTCCCATAGCTGGCTCTGGTTACCTGGAAAGATTTTTTTCATGTACCTAAGGATGCTCAGGATGAGAAGCATCCAGCTTTGTGAAGCCTTTCCTAGAGTTACCCATTGTTCTTGATAAATTTCCATGGAATGAAGGATTATCAACTCCTGTGTTGCACTGGTTACCTGTCACACTCTGAGACAGAAGATTGCATGCTGTGATATCAGCAAATTATTCCAGTGTGGTAGTAAACTGCCTAAACAGAGAGAACCTTCTTCCACATCACTGGTGCCTGTGCACCTGAAGAAGGCTCCGGATTAGTCCTAGTTTTTATGAATAAAAAGGCTAAGCCTCTGACCTTTGATACATCCTTCAGCTAAGTTACAGGCAAAACCAGTGTCCCTGTTCTTCCCATTGACTATAGACTCATAACTCACTGATAACTGAAGAAATCTGGACCCAGCCTGAATGAAGGGTGAAGTCCAGTCTACTGCAGAGCCCTTTCAGCATGCTGTTTGTTGCTAGCTAGCTGCCTTGTGCGGCACATCAGGTGATACTTAACCTGAGCTACACAAGCAACAGGCTTTCTCAAGTACACAGATGCTGAGTGTCAGTAATGTCAGACTGTTGCTACATAGGTGTGATTGATTGGGAAGGTTTTAAAGTATATTAGGTTTTAAGTTGCTAGTTCATAATGTGAGGGAGACCAGTGCACTCATAGAAGGCATGCAAAGGATTGAGAGTGAGGACAGATCCAAGCTAACCCTGACAAGAAATTGAGCTACTATTTGTTTAGGAGAAGCTGGTAGAACTAGCTGGGGTTCTGCCAGAGTTTACTTGGTGTTATTTGTACAGTATAAAATCCCTGCCATGCACCAAAGCACTATGTGTGGACCTGATGCAAAATTTTTGAAGTACTTTCAGTTGTGTACAAACTTTGGATCAGGACCTGAGAAGATGCTTCAGATAGTAGTATTCCATTTTGAGGAGCACACTTCCTTGTTTCTTCTTCATTTCTACAGTTAGACAGTTTTAAAATTCAATTGAACAGATGCATGAAAAGAGGTCAGTCTAACATGACAGTGACAAATAGTTGTGGCTGAAAAGTACTTTGGAAAGTTTTTTTCCATTTTACTACACTTGGTGTGGAGGATAAAGGCTGTGAATAAAAGCACCATATGCACCTGTGTATGAGGGGTTTAGTCAGCTACTTCAGCTCTTACTTTTGCACTAAGATTTGCAGCAAACTAAACCCCTAAATACTAGCTTGAATGTTAGCTGTAAGTTCTAGGCCTGCTTGGGAATGAGGCAAAGTACATTTTCTGGTTCATCTGCCATTCACTGAACTCTCGGGACAGCAAGTACAACTCAATGATGAGGGAAAGAATGAGATCAGGAGGTGACCCGTTTTCAAGCTTATGAGCTTGAAAGAAAGAGACATGTGCTCTTCCTGTGCACCATACTTCAGACTATCTAAATGTCATGTCTGAAGTAAGGACATGGGCACCTTAATAAGGTTTACGCTTTTTATTTTTGGCATCTCAACTCATTACATCTAACTTTCCTTTCTGATTACCAGCATCTTACACTATGCAGCGCTCTTCTACACATCTTCTGTAGAATGCTTCCTAATTATCTTTGCTTTCATGCTTTCATTACTGCTCAACATGCTACCAAAAGAAATATAATCAGAAAGTTCAGGTAGCTTTCAGCAATAACTGCCTTAAAGAGCAAATTCAAATGATACTGTTCATTTAAAATCAAACCCGTAAATACTATGGCAGTACATAATTGTACCTGTATCTCCACCTGAGGATTAATCTGACCATCAAAGTCTTTGGAAGATTGAGGACAAGAAGTAAAAATCCTCACTGAGGAAAAAACCTCATTGAGAATGAGGAATTCAAATGTTTTTTATTAGTAGTGCTTGCTTACCAATTCCCTCTAGTCACTCCATGTGCTTTAGTTCCTTGTTGAGAGTTTTGTAACATACTTGTCAATATGGAAATACCAGAAACAAAATTATTGTTCTGCTTTTTGTCTCTATCAAAGCCATCACAAGAGAAGCAGGCATTAAAAACCATACTGTTTCAACAGTCCTATGTGAACAGTTATCATTAATTGTAATCAAATATTTGAATATTTGACAGTGGCCAAGATCTAGCCACTTTGGGATTCTTTTAGTCCTACAGTATTTCTTGTCTCCTTTTCACTTTAGGGAAGGAAAGAGAGATTTCAGAAGTACTCACGTGTCACAATTTGTGTTTTTCATCAGCATAGAGATTGTCTCTCAAAGATATTTTGGATTGAAGTATGATATTTCCCATACTGACTTTGCCTAAATTAGAAATTTCTCTGACAACTTTCTGGCATTATAGAAAACTTTGTTCATGAACTACCATTTCAGTCACCCATATTTTCTCTCTGTTGGCTCAGGTAATATTTTTTACGGTAGCTGAAACTAGCCAGAACTAAAAGGCAAATGACTGCTATGGGTTTGGCTTGCAAGTGATAGGTATCTGTGCATCTGTAACCATCTGTAGGGAAGATCCTTATGTATCTTTCTCTAAAACCAAAACAATAGTTGTAATTGATAGGGTTTTTTTCCTTAAGGCTTGACATAGTTATAAAATATATTTTAATTCTTTGTGCCTGCATGTATGCTATTCAGAACATAACCCTGCCTTTCAGTGATGCATGTGTTCTGTGGGCATGTGCCTGTCATCCATGAATGAGAATTCTGTTTGCACTGGTCAAGAAACAAGCCTTTTACCTTCATGATAGAGCAAATGTAATGTGTTGCACTAGTACATGTCTTCTTAACTGACTGTTAACGTGTGTGCCAAAATAATTGCACCTTTGTGTATATTGTTTGTAGTGTGACTATTATGGTCTTGGTTTGTCTATTAGTTGGTAATAAGTAGTGTAATACACAAGACTTGTACAGGTTGGTTTGTGTGTGCACATACTCTTTGGATCCAGCTAAGTAATTAAACCATGTAGATGTTGATCCAAACCTCAAATCTTACTAGGGCCAAATTCTAGTCCTGCAGCCAATGCTGTTTAGCTTGGCCAGTTGGTAACACTGACATTCGCCCTCCATAGCATGAAGGTAAAGATCTAACAAGGCTTTTATGTTTTTACAAGTTTACCCTGTCCCTATTTCTAGGGGAAGTCCCTCTTCGGTGATTCTGACATAGACTTGATGTGACAAGAAGTGTTTCTCCATAGTGAGAAAGTAGGAGTGAGAGTGAAGGCAAGATTTCTTCTGAGTGCTCTCAAAAGACCATTTAATATTATGCCTTGCATGGGCCGTATGCTTTTCTTTCCCCCAACTTTGTGAAGCAAGTTGGCACTCACTATGTATACATGGAGTCGTTCATCATCAATAGGTATAAAGTCATGGTGTATTGAGGTGGGAACAAGAAACACAACTGTTATACAATGCCTATGGACTTGAGTCTTATATAGACTTTTATAAAATTAAATACCTGAAGAATAATGACAGATCTCAAACTTGTATGAAATTCTCACAGTCTGGAGTGCCTCAACTTGATACATATATACCTCCTGTATTTGGCTGCTGTATTTGGAGTGTTTGCCCATAAAATAGCATTTAGATATTCAGTTACTTATTCTGTGCACCCCTAAATGCCCATTACCTAATATAGGGTGGGAATGATGGACCGGGATGTTCTTTTTAAGTCAGAATCCTAAAACTAGTGAGAGACCTTTAGCTGCATTAATGGTTGCCCATTAAACTCAAAAACAGTGCTTTGAAAGATGTCCCAGCTAAGAATGGTGCTTCAGGAAGCTAAAGAAACTATCCTGCAGATAGAAGCTTCACTTCTTAATTGTCCAAGTAACATAGTTTTGCAGGGAGAAATAACTGTAATATATTGATATTTTTTCATGGTTTTCAAAATCCATATGGAAAAGGTGGATTTTAAAACAAGTTTAAGATACAACTCTTTGTTGTCAGAAAAGATTTGAATTGGCTTGTTTTATTCAAACTGATTGATCATCAACTCAAGGTAATCTTTGGCAAAAGTGAGCCTCATAATAAATAAAAGGAAAAAAACCCAGCCTATTTGCTAGGTATTCTTGACAGACATTTGAAATACTGGTAGTCTGAAAATATTTTTGTTTGTAAATAAATTCTCTTTCATAATCATGCACATGTGCATGCACACATGCACTACTTTGGGGCATATTTATGAGTGGCAAGACTACAGAAGAGGCTTTTTTCCTTGTAATACCTTAGATTTGGAAATAGACATTGAAATGCCCAAGTGACTAACCTGATTTGGAAAAATGTTAAACACCTACCATATTCAAATAATTGCAGATAAATAGCCAATGAATCAATTTTCAAATATAGTTATACAGCATCTCTTTTTGTTACTGTAAAGCTTACAGCACTGAATGAAGTGAATTTTGTTGTAAGCATTTGTAAAGGTCTTAAAGATGAAGTTAGTCATAATTTACCCACCTTCAGTTTTCTTTATTCAAGATTTTTCTACTACTTGGCTCATTTTTCAAAACAGATCATGAACACAAATAAAATTACCTTCAAGTTAATTAAAAATGTATCCCTAAAAGTACACTCATTCTTCATCCATCTTTACATTTTGATCAGGAGCTATAATATCAATGAGCAACAAAATAAGAAAAAAGATGGCAATTTGTATCCCCACAATGATGAATTATTTTAAGGTCTAGTTTACATCAGATGAATTTCTGTATGCTTGCATTTGCTCAATGCGTTTTTTTTAAAAACAAAATAATTAAATAATGTGAAATAATGCAGCCTGGGCTCTGTTAAATAAGGTTATATTAATGCAACTGAAACGCTGTATGTCTGTAATATTCATGCTAAATATATACTAGCTCTTTACAAAGGCTTTCTATAAAGTCAGTTAACCTACAGTCTCTGATGTTCTGTATGAAATCCTGTTGGCAAACTGCTTCTGTTAGCACTGTAGTGTATGAAATGGCAAGGTTATAGACAAAACAAGTTACAGAATACAACAAAAGTGTATTTGTGTTTGTCTTTGTGCTGAATTCGGAATACAGAAGCTTTGCCAAACTACTGCAGCAGAGAAAATGTTTTATGTAATGCTTATAATACAAAGTAATTTGTCTTATATTCTGTAAAGCAGAAAAATCATCAATGTTTGATAAGTATATTGAAGTTTTAGCAAGGTTTTATGTTTCACAGATTTAAATATTAAAGGAGAAATATATATTTATATAAAAGTATAATTTTTGAATGCTTGAGGTTGGATTTCTTCAGTCATGAACCATTTATTTATCCACATTATGCTTTATTCTTTTGCTAGCTTGTTTATCTGTCCGTGCTGTTCCAACAACTATTTGTAATTTGGTTTAGATGGTTTGATTCTTTATTTGCACAAATATGAATGTGCATGCTGTCTGGACCTGATCATAAAGTGTAGAGGCAAAACTGTTCTGTCCTTGATTACCCAGAGCACTAATAAATATTTAATCATTAAATAGTTGTGATGCAGAGATAGGTCTTGACATAGTCTTCCTTGGATCACTGTGCAGTATCATAAAAACTTTAAGTGAATTTTACTATTTCTTGTTCCTATTTTCATTTGTCTTTCATCAACCAGGAAGCTGCTGTGTGCTAATAATTACCTGCAATATTTGTAATTGCAGGCATTGCAAACATTAACATTCAGCTGTACTAGCCTACTGTGTTCACTGTGAAATTTTCAACATGGTAAAAATTTTACATGATCATTTAACCTTACAAGTTTACTTTTTTCATCACTAATTTAACACTGAACCCTTTTTTTTTTTTTTTTTTTTTGGTCATTATTGCAAATGAGCATAGCATTGCTTAATCTTAACTATAATAGATAGACATATTCTAAGCAAAGATTTTTTAACCACTTGTTGAAGGGGCCAGGCACCATCCAGTGCAAAGCATGCTGGGCAAAATCTTATCCCCACTGCAGTCAGTGCCAAAATTCTAACTGGTGTTAACAAAAACAGAACCATTGTCACCAAGGGGTTAATATGCTTAGTAACCGTGACGAGAGGTTATGGAGGAGCACAACAGTGATTCTCTATTTCCATATCTTTGTTTCTGTTAATTTAAAACTACTACTATTCAATCTTTAAAGTAAGTAAAAGAAACTTGAAGGGGGGATCATATACTACTAGTTTGTATTAGTTTTTTTCAGGAAAAGGAGACAAATTTATATATATATATATATGCTATATATTTTTACACTGTTTATTAATGCTAGAAAGTATTAAATGTATCACTTTATCAGTGTGAATGTTAAAGTAATGACAATGTTATGGATGTTTTAAACCTTTTAGAGTTGTCTTCTTAAATTCTAAACCCACATTAACAATGGAAAAGCTACTTTGTCTGCAACATTATTGGTGGTGTTTTAGGGAAAAAGTTCAAGTACAGCAGTTGTTCAATTAGCACTGTAAAAGCTTGGCTTGAAAAATCTGTAGTGAAATCCATATTGTAAACACCATTTTTTAAAGCATAGCTTCTCATAAAATACGTTACTGCTGTTACTGACTGTATAAGATTTTATCTTTAGTTGGTAAAGTGATCAATAAATGTGTTACTACATCAGTTCCTGGATTTTTTGAAGTAAATGGTATTTGCTGCTAAACTTTGTTACCAACCGTTATTTTATACTTTAGATGTTAAGCTAATTCTTAATGAATGTATAAATTGCACAAAATACTCTCTGAACCACCCCCCTCTGGTTCTGAGTAGAATGTATTTCTTCTTCACCATTTATTTAGCTAGTTGTGATAATGAGTAAAGCTGACCATTAACATTTTGCGAACTCTAGTATGATCCATGATGATGATCCGCTAATTGAGATCTGTCAGTGATGAAACCAGTTATTCTTAACTAATTACGTAACATATATCTGTCCTCAGTCTCAAAAGCCTGAGTTTACTCTTCTTACTTTCTCAGTGGAGTTGAAAATGTTCTACTTGCAAGGAAAGTTATTTGCTACCCTGAACATTGTTTTAAGGATGTTACATTCAAAAGCAAACGTAGACCTTTTATTCATAAATAACAATATTCTTCAGCTTCCCAGTAGAAATAACACCCAAGATTTTTCAAGAAACAGAAGACTGAAGTTACTTAATTAAACTCAGAACATCTTAACAACATGATAATGTTACAATAACCCAAGCACAGTGCTGCTCTAGTAATGTAGAGGTACTGGATTAGCAACTACAAGAGAACATTACTAAACAGCTTACAGCTACACTGTCTCTCCTCTAGGGGTTCTAATTGGAAATGGTGTTCTCTCTGCTAACACACTAGACAACCTTCTTTAGAAATGCTTTTTAAGTGAAATTTAATAGAGTTGTGTCCTGAGATAGCTTCTTGCATGGAGATCATATACTGTTTGTAGTATGACTGCCAGACAAAGCCCCCTTTATCTCTGAGCATGTATGGTTACTGAAACTGTAAAAAAAGGTAATGAAACAGAATCTTCAGGGATTACTAAAGGAAAAGTTAGGGTTTTTTTTCATTCAAAAAACTTTAAAGGGAGATAGTACCCCTTCTGTCTGAAGAGAATATAAGACACTTAAATCTGTATTTTCAAAAGAGTTGAGGTTTTATTATCTTCCTGTAGAGCCTTTAGAAATGCCCGCTCAACCCTAAATGCCACTTACGCATCATGACTTTAAAATAAAAAGTAAAAAAAAATCTGCCAGGATGTATTCTCTTTACTCCAGAAATAGAATTCTTTGGGCTCAGTTTTGTCTATGTGTAGTTACTGTGCCCTGTAGATTGTGCATGTAGAGATAGCCCTATTGAGATGGGTCTGACAGAGTACCACCTAACCATTGCTGTGTTTCTGTTCTAAGCTTCTAGGACTGACTACTCAAATCAGCATCAGTTAGGTCTACTACTCTCATGTCCATGCCAAATGCAATTGATCTCTTCTGGTTCTGCTAGGTATTTACCACAGCCAGCACTGCATGGAGAAAGGCAGAGCAGGGAAAGGTGGGGAGAAAAAAAAAGCTATATCTCTGCCAAATGAAAGCCTTCAGGGGACTCATAAGACTCATAAAACCTAGTTTTCTAGTTAGAATTTTTTCTTTTCCTCAACTTCCCATTTAACTTGCTGCACTGCTTTATTAATAATGTAAACTAACCCAGGCTCATTGAAATTTACTGGTTTGGTTCACATTTCAACCTGAAGTTTATTCCAGGTTTACATCACTTTATTTCCAAAACTGAGAACTCCAGAGATTACACAACCATCCAGGGGTCACTTGAGGGCTGCAGGGGTTTTCAGGAATGAATATAGGAATATAAGGAGTGGCAGGGATAGTAGGAAAGAATAGCCAGCTGGGACTGCTGGAATGAATCTTGCTTCCAGCTAGTGCAAGTATGCCTTTCCTTTTCAGTGGAGATAAGGTAGTCAATCCCTGATACTACATGGTACTATAGAAAATAAAATACAGGTTTTAATCCCATTTTTACTTGAGTTCCATGACCACTGTAACAGCAACAATAACTTTGTATGTGGAACAGAAATTGGCTAGAATGGAATATTTTATCTGAGTCTGCTATCTAAACAGCTCGTGTACCTGGGATCATCTAATTAAGTGTGTTTATTGTAATGGATAAGACTGGATACTCCTGTATACATACATGCATATGGGGTCTAATTGCCATCAGCTGAAGTCAGACCATGGGTCACAATAGCCAGTGATACCTGTGGTGCCAGCAATTGAGTGTGTGAGGCTCTGTACCGGGAAGCGGATCAAGTGAGGGGATGTATACTACCATGTGACTGCTACCAAATACCAAGCTGAACCTACTCAGCCAGTAGGTTAAGAGGCTTTAGCCTCAGTTACCAAAGCAGCCATAAAACTGGGCCAGGTATGTGTATATCTCTCAAACAGCTCGAAGAGCATGCTAGAGGGGATCAGGCAGTCCCAGCCAGCTACTGGGAAGACCACAAGGTCTGAAGGCGTGTGTCTCTAAGCAGGAGGCAACTGGAGATGTTGGAATCCAGGGGCAAGTTACTGAGTTGGTTGCACATCTAAACCCAGTTACTCAAGAGATTCACAGTGTGTGCTGGTGTGTGTGAGGGTGAGGGAGAAGTGTACCAGCAGCTGAAATGTAGATGTGGTCCTCCTAGGCTTGCGTATACAGGTGCCAGCAGCAAGGGAAAAGAGGAATCCAGGTGATCGCTGTTTGATAAACTGTCTGGAGGGAACCACACTGAATATATGCATGTTTCCTACTAACAGGTCTTCATCCTAATTGGCCAGAGACAGGCTATTGGTGCTGATTTTGGTTTTGTTGGTGGTGCTGGCTTTGGTTTTGTAACTGCTGAGTGTTTCTGGCTATGTTGATCAACACTACTGGCATGAAACTTTACCTTCTTTGCAGTGTTACCAACATCTGTTGTTGCTATATTGTGAAAAAGCTGATTCATTGTGTTTCTTAACTGATAATAACTCCAGTTAAACTGCTCAGCTTGAGTCTTGTGGCAAGTGAGTGTCTGCTAAGTCTTGGTAGAAATTAAAGTTCTATAAATTAATCAGGCAACCTATTTTGTTCATTTCCCCAGCTAAATTAAATGATCTTTTTAAAGTTTCCTTTCAGTAGTATTTTGATCAGTTTAGTGTACTTTATTATTAATAAGTTGAACTTCTACTTCAAAGCGAACTTTTTAAAGGAACATTTCTTATAAATTACGCAGTCATACATTGATATCTATTTAGTAAGAATAGTTTCCACTTGTTGAAGTCACTAGACCAGATGCAGTATAAAATATAAAAAATACAAATATAAAATTTGTATTTAATGTTTACATTTAAATATAGTGTTTATTTAACTATATGTATTAGTATATATAAATATATATTTTTTAAAATTTATGGTTTCTATAAGATTCTGGCTTTGCTCCAAGGCACTGTCACCAGCACTAAGTGATTGCTAGTTGTCTTGCTCCTCCCTACAAAGGGAGTATTGAAGAAATAGCAAAGGAGCTTGAACTTTGGACATAAATTAGCCTCAGATCTGCAGGGTGCTTATGACTGAATGCTACACCCTTCTCAATGCTACATGAGTATCACAGATCTCAGTAGGTATCTGTCAAAGCCTTAACTTAACAACAGTCTTACCATTAAAAGTTGAACAAATTGTTACTCCTGCAGGAGATACTGACTGCAGGCCTTTGCAGTGAAGATAAGCCTGGAGCTCCTTCTGGTTTACAAGTGTCTAGAAAGGAGTATGACCAGAGGGTAACAGCCTTTAAGAGGTAAGATAGAAAGTGATGTTGGTGATGTCAGATAGTAAGTAGTATTTTGCATTAATAAATACTGCACTGATGCAGAAAATCTGTACGGCTTAATGCTTGGATGGGTTAACTGACTTAGGGTTTGGGTGTATTTTAACCCCAAAAGCTGAAAGGCAAGTAGTCACCTGGCTTAAAGTAGATTCTGTGAATAGCCATCAATGAGAGAGAAAGTCAGATGCATTCTCTGGAGTTTTGCTAAAGCCTCATTCCAAGCTATTACAATGTAAAGCTGTGATTTTTATTGACTTCAGTGGGCCATTCATTCATTCAATGATAGCATTTTTGCTCCCTGTGAGACTGAGGCAGATGCCAAAAGCTAATGCAATATCTCTATTGTGCTTTACTCCTGGATTAGCAAATATAATATGCTTATAGAAAGTTGAGATTAATTTTAATGGAGGAAATAAGGGATTGGAGGGCAACAACATAACAAAAATAAGCAAAATAGTGGAAACTTCAGATAAAAGAGTAGCAGAGAAAGCTGGTCACAGCAAAGTTAGAGAAAGCACACAAGAACCAGCCTGAGGACTATGCATTTAATAGAAAGGCCATCTGTACATGCCTGAAGCTAACTTTTTAATGGAATAAAGTGAGATGTTTCAATAAGCACTTAGAAATTTGTCACAAAGTGTCTGTTACTGGTTTGAAGCAGCATGAAGTTCGAAAGCTAGAAGCCTTAAGAGGTTTAAAAGCTTATGTATAACATAAAAAACACAGTAGTCTTTCTGAAAAGACAGAACTGCACCACAAGAATTGGCTAATTTGCAACTACTGCTGAATGTATCAGTGAAAAAGAAAATGTGTAAACAGGTACATAGTTAAGGGGTTAGGTTTTTTAATTGCAAGGACAGATATGCTGGCACCTGGAAGAATGGTATTCACTTTATCAGATGAGCTGCTCAGTCTTGTGAGACAGTTGCCCTGTTGACCATCACCAGATGGATAAAGAAGAAGAACCTATTTCTAGCAGAAATATAAAACTAAGCAAGAATTCGTGCTTGTTTGTTTTGTAAAACACTTTATCTACAGTCTTCTTGACAGAAGTCTCTATTAGGAAAACCCTGCAATATCACTTGAAATTAAGATACAAGTACCCACATTCCATGGAAAAATCCCATCTGTTTAGATCTGATTTTTTTCAGAACTACAGGAATGACACTTGACCTTAAAATCCTGAATTTACATGGGTTTAAATCCAGAAACAAAGCTGCAGTAAACAAGGGTATTTTCTCCTCTGATTGTTATGGCTTATTGTATTCCAGCCTTCTCAGCTAAGGAATTTTCTGCCCTCCTGTCCCTTCTTCTTATCCAGCCTACCTGAGCAGAGGACACTTTCACCATGGGCAACTGACTGCAGAACAGTGAGAGACAGATACTGAGTAAGATCCCAACAAGATGGTGGATCTTTCCATATAGGACTAGCATACCACCACCGCAGTCTTCTGATTGCTTACCAAATGAATGAAAACATTAGAGAGCCCTAAGCCTGGCATTACAGAGAACAGGGTTCAGCAGGTCTTATTTTTGCAAGCCAAAAAAGGTAGTGAGTGAGTAATAGAACAATATTAATTTCTGAAAAGCAATCTAAGAAAAGAGAATCTTCATTAAAGGTCCATTTTAACATTTGAGATCTATAATACACAACAATCAGATCTTACAGATCTTTGTTCTAATGCTTACCTGTCCATCAGTTCTATTGTTTGTTCTTCACATACAGTTTCCATAGAGGCAACAAATAATTTCTGCTTAAGCATCGATATTCCAAGCATTAGATTGTTCATTATGTTTTTGCGTAGCTATGAAGTTTTTTTTCTCAGCAGGTCAGTTTGCTTTATTGCACATTTTTCTATTGCTGAGCAATTCAGATGCTGAGAGTATGTTAGAATTCTGAGTTTGCATGTGCTGCTCTGAAGAAGTGTATAATTCATCTATTTTAATGAGTCTGGAAAAGAAAAAAAGACACTGTCATGTTAACAGAGTATTCTATTATATATATTTTATATATGTATTTTATGTATTTTATAAGAATAAAGTCTATATTGTTGGGTTTGGGATTTTTTATTATGAAAATCCACTTAGTTTTTGAAATTAGGTCTGGAGATGATAAAAATACTTTCAGACCAGTTCTCGGGTTATTTTTTTTATTTTGAAAAAAGCTTAATACTTCCAGTAAAATTTTGCTCGCTTTGGAGTACTTTATATATTCTTCACAATTGCAAACAGTTCCATCACTTTGTGTACAAGTTACTAAATGTAAGTGATTTTTGCTTAAGGAGAAATAATGCATGTATGAACTCATGGAATAATTTAGATTTACAGAAGTGAAAAGATACTAGCTAAATACAGTTGTATTCACACTTGTGCTGATTTCAGCTGGGAGAGGGTTGCATTTCTTCCTACTATGTGGAACAGTGCCGTGATTTGGCTTTAGTCTGAGAATAGTGCTGATAACGCACCGATGTTTTAGTTGTTGCTAAGTAGTGCTTACCCAGATCAAGGATTCTTCAGTCTCTCATGATCTGCCAGTAACGAGGGGCACAAGACGCTGGGATAGAGCAGAGACAGGACACCTGACCAGAGCTAGCCAAAAGGGTATTCCGTATCACAGCAGATCATGCCCAGTGTAGAAATGGGGGTGCTTTACACAGAAGGGACCAATCCCTGCTCTGGTCAGACTGAGTATTGGTGGGCAGGTGGTGAGTAATTGTATCGTGCATCATTTGTGTTTTCTGAGGTTGTTGCTACTTATTGTAATCAGTATTGTTACAGCTAGTATTATTTCTATTATCATTATATTTTACTTAATTATTAAACTGCTCTTATCTCAACCTGCAGGATATATATACTTCTGATTCTTATTCCCACCCCACATGGGGGTTTAAACCACAATACTCCTTTTTTGGCACCCAGCTTGGGACCCAGAGGGTTGAGATAACAATGCATCTGACCAAAGCGTGTTAAAACAAATTTGTTGTAAGCATTCATTGTGTTGTAATAGTCATTGGTTACAATGTTGCCTCATTCATTCTCAGAGTTCAAGCATGTGTACTCCCTGGTAATATTGTTCTTGTCCTACGTGCTCTCTGTGGTGATGTTTATCCGTGGGGCTTGGGCTAAGTTTATAATTTTGTTGTACTTTGTAGTGCTGGGCTATGATAGGACTGAGAATCGTTCATCATGAGGCTATCTGGTATGTACACTCAGTATTGTCGTCACCTTTGTCCTTCGGGAGCCATCTGTTGGGAGCTATTAACAATTACACTTTTGGCCTTTTCTCCTTGGAGTGCCAACCGGTCACGGAAACATTTTCCTATAGCTTCCTTTTGGTTTTGTTCTGTCCTTCCTTTCCCCCTTCCTTTCTTCCAATATCCTCCTTCTCCTCCAGGATAATTACAGTAGCATCTGCGAATTTTAAATATTTGAATATCCTTTGAATACCCATTAAACCATCCTGGTTCTTTTGCTGGGAGTGAGCATGCTGTTAAACATGGTTCAGACCTTGCTTAGGGTTAATCAGCTACCTGTGGCTCCTCCAGCCCCCAGTGATGAGCACTGTGGCTCGAAGAAGAAGGGGGACTCAAACTCTTGTGGCAGTCGCTGTAGCTACTCAAACTCTGGTGACAGGGATTTCAGACATTTCAGCCTCCACAACAAGCACTTTATGACTAACTGATGACCAACCCCAGGAGTCTGAAGACAGTATCTCCCCCTCCATCATTTCAGCTCTGGCAAAACTGTGCCAGGAGTTCCAGCAAGTTAGAGAGGATATATGCTGCTCCCCACATGTACAGGCTCACATCTCAGCTATTAACAGTAAGCACATGTCATTGTGAGGGAGAATGTAGAAGGCCACAGGGTGTGGTTTTATCTGCAGGATCATGGAGAGGACTTGAGGAAGTGAGATGGAGACCTACCTTAATTCTAGAGGGATGGGTACATGAATTCCAAGGATCCCCCCTCCTGGGAATCCTCCCAGGAAAACTGCTGCTCCAAACTCTGGTGGGCAGTTCCCCAGATATTGTGGAAGAGCTGATTTTACTCCAATTCCTATGAACAGGAATTCTAATCCCTTTTTATAAGAAGTAAGTGAAGAATCTTATGATCACTATTACAGGGGCCCTGCCTCCAGTCACGGAGAGGAGAAGGACAACTGAGTTTAATGGACTGTAAGGATCAGATGGCCTGGCATATCAGTCTCACCAGATTAAAAGGCTCTAGTAGCCACTGGTGCATAGTGCATCTGATGCCATCAAGTTATCAAGGGGCTTAGCAAGGGGGAGAAAGAATATTAAGACTTAGTTTTGACTGTGTAAAATATCCTCCCTGCCAAGTCTTACTGGGTTCTTTTCACATGGTTTCATGCAAACTATATTCAAGACTTCTGAATGTTCTGTTCTTCCTGACTTTTTAAATTGGTGAAAGCTAAACCTAAACTAGATTGCCACCAATGATTATTGATACCATACGTTAAAGGAAGAACTCTTAATGATGTTCATATAAAATAAGAACTCTTTATGAGCTGCTAAAACCAACTGGAAGTTAAACAGAAAGGTATGAATTAAGGCGTATTGTTACTAGACAAAGTAACTGGAGTGTGAGTTATCTGCTCAGAAACAAGAGAATACTGTGTTCCATGGACCTGTGAGAAGCTGCATCTTTGACGGGATTGTTGAAGAGTCCACTAGGTGGTGCACAAGGCACAGAGGAAAAAAGAATCCGCCAAATAGACAAAAAGATTTTTCTTCTAAAGAGCAGGGAGCGTGTGAACTACCAAATATCTAATGTATGCCATTGAGCTGAAACCCAAAGGTCACGTCCATTTCTCCTATCACACAGGAGGAAAAAAGCACAGGGGCTTGTTCTGTGACATTTCCCCCGCAAGATGCATGTCCATTATGTCTCTGAGGATTGTGGAGTAGAAGAGATTTAGCAATCTTAACTGAACTGTGAATCAATATCTAGCAGTCTACATGACCACTTATACCTACAGATTTGTTATATGTTCTTTTATTCATGCATTCAACACAGTATTAGCTCAATATCCTTTTTCATGCAGCCCATGTGCATCTCTTCCCAACACTACCTCCAGTTATTAGCCAAATTACCCAATGTTCACCAAATCCATTACCTCCCTATGCTGCTGAAGTACTCTCCATGCACAAAACCTGCTAAGCAAGAGGCACTTTTTGGCCAGTCTATGTGCAGCTCGGGGCCAGCCACAAGTGTATGTGATGGCTAAAGACTGCAATCTATTCTTCAGTAAAGACACCAATTAGAAAGCTCAAAAAAATCATTCTACGAGAACACTGAATTTGATTTCCATTTAATTACAGAGCTTAGATATCTCCTAAAGATACTGGCAATCACAGAATAATAAATGAAGCAGAAGACTACTATAAAGAGCCATAAACACATACTTCCTATATAGAAGATAGAAGAATAATCTCTACCATGGTAATCAACACCTTAAACAAAGTAAGCAAAAGAATTAAAGTGCTAAAATTAATACCTGTATGGATTGTAAAGTTAGCCTGGACAGAAATTTTATTATAAGTTTCATCTTCATGTTGAAGTTTTAGGTTTGGAATTTTTTTAGACAAATCCTTAGTCTTATGTTTCTGAAAACATAAATTTGCTACTTCTTTTTCAGGTCCTTGTTTACTGTTGAGAAGTTTAGCTGGTGAGACGTTAGACAAATATTTATACTGTAGCAAAGGGAAAAAAACAAAGACAGGTTTGCTATCAAATAACTACAGGTAATTTAATATATGGATATAAACTAGAATAAGCAAGAGACAAGAATGCTAAATCACACAGACAATAAGCATTTTCCAAGCACAGCAAAATAAAATGTGGTATATTTTTGAACAGGACTGAAATACAGCTTTTCAGACTTGAGACACTGACCAAGTATTCCACGCTTATTAATTGTTTGGGATTATAAGAAAACTAGGTGATAACAGTGATAAATTTCTAATTTTATACTACTCTTTTTCCATTTTTCCATAGACTGTCAACGCAGTGTGCTGCATTATTTTCTTACAGCATGTAGTGTTAGCACTACTGTTGTTAAAAATGCTTTTTGTTGATTCAGAGCATAAGGATACTAAACTCATGGCAAAACACGAATATAATTTTTAGCAGTTTCTACTATACTGAAATATCATACTCTAGGGCATAAGGATGCAAAATTCCAAACAAGTTCCAAATATAGGTGATTAAATAAAATGCTAATGTCTCATGCCATCTGTGGGTTTTATTTGTTAAGCACCAAGAGTTAATTCTAAGATACTACATAAATCATTCTAATCAATGGAAGTTAAAAACTTGCATTACTTAAGGAATAAAGATCCTAGTATTTACACTTGCATAGGAAAGTGTTATGAAAGGTAACCTTTTCCTAGCATTAGCTGAAATTCCTATTGCAAACACAGAGATATATCTAACAAACTGTTCAGAAACATGCTGGTTAAAATTATTCTTCTTTCTTTCCCCCGCCCCCCCCAATTTTTTTTTCTTCCCCCAAAGGAGAATTATTGAATTCTGAAGATGACAGCATTTTTGCAGTATTTCATCTTAGATGCCATAACTATCAGGTTGTGTTTAGTAAGCTAGACTGTATATCCTTTTGCTGATAAAGTGGTACAAAAATGCTAGGAAATTCTACAAGAAAGTTTTTTCAAGACCACAGGTCTTTTTGCTGTTTTCTTTGATATTTATCATGGACTAATAACAACCTCTAAGTGCTCTTGCAACCTCTTCTTTCAAACTTTAGCTTTGAACTGTAATTCTCCAAAGCCAGTATACAAACTTACTCATCTCTGCTCAAAGAAGCACAGACAGCAACACAGTCTCCATGCAAGTCTATCACCTCTTGCAATGAAACCCCAATCTCTCTCCTTACAGAGATATGATGACTCCAAGTATCAGGAAAAAACCCATGAGGATTGCTAAAAATTCAGGACCCAACCATCTTGAACTTACAGTTTTGCCCAGAGAAGCTGTGGCTGCCCCATCCCTGGCAGTGTTCAAGGCCAGGTTGGATGGGGCTTGGAGCAACCTGGTCTAGTGGAAGGTGTCCCTGCCCATGGCAGGGGGTTGGAACTAGATGATCTTTGAAGTCCGTACCAACCCAAACCATTCTATGTTTCTATGATTAACTGGCAAGGCAGATATATAAGAAGACCATGTTATAAGAAGACTGTGCTATGCCAACTGTGAAGCACTGTCTGCACTGGTCTCTTTTCTATGCAATTCTACTCCACTTATTAGCAACGGAAATGTCAGTCCTACTGTCTAAAATATTAAAGAAAAAGCTGGTGGTAGAAACACTGTGATCCCAAATAGTATGAAGCTGCTGACCTTCAAGCAATACAAAAAAGCCCTGAACATGTTTGACAAGTAAAAGAAAGGTTTGCCTGGAAATAAGTGTTTGAAAGAAGTGCCTAGTTTAGATTTTTAGTTCTGGCAAAGCAGGTAGTGTCAGGCTGCTCTGTTCGAATGTGTCCTAAGTTACAAGCTAAACTTACAAAAGTCATGAGATAGATGTCATCAGTTCAGCTGATCTCAGCTTTGTAAATACCCTTGTAGCTACCATTAGCAGTGGGAAAAAAACTTTATGACTCCACATCAAAAATAAGACGAAAGCATTAAGGAAACAGATAAGAAAGGTATAGACAAGGCCAAACTAATAACACAAGGCAAGATTATTCCAACAATAGCACAATGTACCTCAGCTGTAACCTGAAATGCTCCCAGTTCTGAGCAAATAGCAGGCTGAGAACATTAAAAATGTGAATATTGAAGCAAGAAGTTCAGACATTTAAGATAATTTCATCCAAAAGAAAGGTCATTTCCATAAGTCTATACTTATATAGGTGCAGGGGGTTTTTATGAAATCTCTAGTTCCAAAAAGCTAATGGCAATACAAACTTACTTATACCATGTTGCTACCATACTTGAGAGGTGGGTCCAGTCTCAGACTTCTTGTTCTTTAACATTTATGCTATCAGTTTTGTAAATACTAATGAAATAACATTTGAAAATTTAAAAACATAAAAATAAATTGACTGTAAGTACCAAACATGCATGTCTTTCTTAAAATTATCTCTCAAACAACTGTATAATCAGCAGCTGCCTTCATCACTTGAAAGTCAAATCATAAAAACAACAAACTTAACACACATGTTAACCCAAATGCAGAACTTTAACATATTATTATTGTTGTTGCTGTTGTTATCATCATCATCATTATTACTATTTAAGAACTTTAAGATTTAAGGTGTCGCTGCCCATGACAGGTGGATCAGAACTAGGTCCGTTCCAATCCAAAACATTCTGTGATTCTATGATCTGCATGAATCTCAGTGTCACCAAAGCCAGAGAAATTATACTATCTTCCCCTTATCCACAGCTTTATTTACTGAGCTTTTGGGGTTTTCTTGAAGATTTCACAAAACATATATATCTAAGATTACCTAATTGTATTGCTTTGTGTTATTAGTTTGGCCTTGTTTGCACCTTTTTTGTATCTTTCCTTATACATCGCTTTTATTTTTGACATGTAGTCATACAATTACATTTCCCCTTCCTGAGTGCAAAGATCACAACAGTGCTAAATTGAAAAACTCACGGTAAGTTAACAATTGCATTATGCCTGTGTTTATATCAGCGTACATATAAAAAAAAGGTACAGTTATAAAAATAAATTTCACATAAATATATAAAGACAAAATACTAAAACTGTTATATTTGTAATTGCTATAATCTAGTCCTGTATCTTGATATTACAAAACAGTATTACCAAAGCTGACATTCAAAACATGATATAAAATTGTCATTATTGCCAGAGGAGTGCCTAAATGTACAATACACAGTTACATAAATACAGAGAAACAACACAACAGAAATTTAAATGCAACTGAACTACACTCAAACCAAGTATTTCAAAAGAGCAAAACCAGTCTCAGTACATCAGAAATCCTTTCTTCCCTTTGCTAATCAGTGCTTACAAACAAAATGTAACCAAAATGCTTACAAACCCATGCCAGGTTTAGAAACAAGCTAGAAGGAACATAGGATGCTGGTGTTGAAAATGAATGTTTTAATGAGCTCACCAATGAAAAATAAATATCAAGAGACTACCTGAAAATATGTGATGCCAACAGAAAAGGTATCCTCCCCCAAAAGTAACACAAGAAACCGACAAGGCTTATTAGATGCATCTAAGTTCCTGTCTATGCTGTTGAGCGTACTACAAGACACATATTTTTAAATGAGACATGTAATGTCCCAGAAACATTCTAGCCACTGAAGCATGAGTCTGTGTGTATACCAGCTCACCACACTGAGAGGCAGCAGTACCATAGTTATGTGTAATTATCTTTCAAAAATACTTAAGGTGAATTCAGTTGGTGACTGAAGTCTTGCAGATTTTCTAAGTGTTTCCAGACTTCACTTTGAATTTTTCTGACCTCACTTAACTATGCTATTCACTTTTGAATGAATCTCTAACTACTGGGACAGCATTTCAACTGTTTCAAGTAATGCATTTGTACCTTTTAACATCATCTATTTAATTCAGTTGCTCAGAAAGACTTAATTTAAATGTATGCTGTCTAGTAAAATGCAGCAAAGATGCATTTCATTCACTAACAGTGCCTGGATGATCATGTAATGTTTCAAAAATTGATTACATTGTTAAGATTTTCACGAGTGTTTGAGTCAGCAGCACCACTAAATCTTTATGATTATTGAATTAAAAGACAGTTTATCAATCTAATGTGCTGTGTCAATACTGAGGTAGGTAAGAAATGTTAATGGAAAAAATAAGTGCACCCAAGATAGCATCGTACAACACAAAATCCGTACAAACATAGCAACCGTACACAAAATCTTGACAAATCTTGTAAATCAAACCATTCTATGTAGGAAAAGGGATTATTTTAATTTTTTTTAACTCAGATGTTAGGAAAAGGTTACTTCCTGACTGTCATTTTATCCGTTATATTACATCAATTGCTGAAACTCATCTCCCATTGATAGCACATGTTAGAGCTATAACAGAAGCATTAGAAACAAACTTGCAGATTTTATGTTAATGATTCTTTCCACCTAGGAATATAAAGGTGAAACTTTGGCAACAGTTAGGCATGTAGAAAACTTTGGCTGGCATTGTACAATGAGAATTTTTTGGCAATAGAATCAGCGGCTGAAAGTGATAAGTGTCAGTAACATTGGAACTTCATCTGGAAACTGGAAAGCTTCTGAAAACTTCACTTGAGCATGATTATTCTTTAACTTAGTCTTACATCTGGAACAGTGTGATTTTATTAATACTAAGATAAACGTGCAAACTGTCTGCTATGAAACTCTTGAAATTTGGCAGGAGGGAAAAGTTGAACAAATAGCATTTACATGAAAAAAAGTACAGAAATTAGTCTAAACAGTCACAGAAAACATAGGAAGGCCTCACAGTTAACATCCACTTAAAAATATACACTTGCTATAGTGTTTAGTCAGTTAGTAGTACAGTTCTACTAATAACTTCTAATAGTAGCTATCTTCACTTTCTGTGACCTTTGATATCAATGACAAAGCAATAAATGACAATGTGGATGGCAGATCAAAGTTCACAAAGCAATAATATAGCCATTTGTTTCATAGCTCCACAAAAAAGTAAAATCAGCACAGCTCCCCAGAGGAAACAGAATCTAGTTTTCTTCCCTTGTAGTACAAGATAAGCTTATTATCAAGACATTTCAAAGGAACAAATGCAAACAAAAAGGAAATAAGCTATCTTATCAAAACATTTGTGTATACAGTTAATCTGCAAATGAGTTGTGCACATACCTGTGAATTTAATCAAGTCATATCCTTATAGGATGGTAACATATAAGCTAAAGTGAAAAATATAGTATTGTTTCGTATTCTCCGAGTTTTACTTTGATCCCTACTTCAAAACAACTTTATTCTGAACTTATTTTGTATCTATCTCCAAGACACAGTTCAGACTGATAGAATTAATGGAGTCTGATGTTTTACAGAAGCCAGTTTGGTCTCCCAAAAATATGAATGGGATTTATGCCAAAGCTGAACACACTTATAATCTAGCCCTGAAAGTCTACATCCTTGCAATTTCAAGGTCATCTATTGATGGATTTTTTTGAACAATCTTGTTTTATTTAAAAGCGGTAGCAAGTACTTAAAATAATCAGATTAAGAGAGTTTGTTGCTTGCTTTCTTCAGCCTTCATTGTTTACATTTCCACTATTTAAGTAGAGGATAAAAAAGTAAGTGTTACAACTGCATTACAGAGGTTACATCATGACACGTATAAAAACTATAAAACACGTGAACAGAGTTTCTACACAAGATTTTTTAGCAAACTCTCAACCCCAAGCCCTTAAAATTGCCTGTCATAAAAGCAAAGAAATGCATTTATGCAGTAAAAATGTATTGTTTACTTTCTTACATAAATCTCTAAGGCCTGGAAGCATGAATACTATAAAAAGGCAATAGTCAGATTTTTTTTAAATACTAATTCAAATGCAGATCCAAACCTTAGAGTGCAGTAAGCTATGAAGTCTAAACACTTCTGATTGATAGATATGAAATGCGGTTGTAAGTAAAGACTGAGTTTTTCTAAAGAACTCAGGCGCTGAATACTCACTTAATACACAGAAAACAAACCGAGTTAACATTTGGACATCACTTCAAAAAACCAGGAAGATAAAAACTGAAAGTTTCTGCTGCGTGGCATGAATCAGTAGCATCATCTTGGTAAAATGAATGCTAATATTGCCTATGTTCTGATGTACACACCGAGTTAAACCTCCTCTTACAAAACCTATAAACAAAATCTCAAATTATATAACACCTGTTAGGCTGTATTGAAAGACAGAGCCAACATGCTCAATCTTCCTTTCATACAAGGTTTAGATCTTCACATAAAACGGCTTAGGGGTAGCAGGAGGGTGTTGCTTCTTTAGGGGGTGAAGAGAGGTGTGAGAAGAGAAACAGCCATGACTGGGTATCTGTTGTCCATACAAAGATACTTGGTGAATAAAGCCTGCCTTTACATACTTACCAAACCAAGAATATTTTACTTTAGGTGAACATACAGTTGAAAGAAAAGCAAGAATGAATTATGAAATCAGTCTTCCTCTAGTATTGGCACTCGTCAGTCTGGGACTGTGGCAGCATGAGATGACCTCATCTAACAGCTCACAGTCTCTGTGACAGGGAGCTAACAATACTTTTCCTTTATTTTTCATTCCCCATGCTTGTAATGAGAAGCTGTCAATGATCATACTTTTCACCTTGCACAAACTCTTGTGTTCTCTGGATT
Organism: Pezoporus flaviventris; assembly: GCF_033815535.1. Taxonomy (NCBI): domain Eukaryota; kingdom Metazoa; phylum Chordata; class Aves; order Psittaciformes; family Psittacidae; genus Pezoporus; species Pezoporus flaviventris. The sequence goes on from NW_026892555.1 coordinate 96,992,282, forward strand.
CCTCTGTGAGCTCATACAACATGTCAACTTGCCAGGAAACAGATCTACCAGGAAAAAGAAGACTGTCTTCTCTGCTAGGTTAATGGACTGAACTGAGTCACAGAGTTATCTCATGAGTGCCAGAGAGAAGGCAAGGGAATGGCCAGGAGCCATGGATGACGAAAGAAGGACCTGAAGTCTTAGAGGGACCAGAGAAGGAACGTACAGGAACAAAACCTCTTCCTTGCTATGGCAGCAAGCTATCCATTTCAGAAAAAAAAAAAAAAAAAAATAAAATTTGTGTTACCATTGCATAAAACTACTTAAATTAGAATGAAAATCAGCAAACTTTTTTTTAATTACAGAAAGATATCTAAGGGTAAAGGGTGAGAAACAGTTTTTGAAACAGCATGTGAAACCTAAGTGTTTGCTATTTCTTCTTTACCACTTCCAGTCACTCTTTCAAGTTCACACCACTTTCTGCATTAAATCTCTGCATTATACCAGGTGTTACACTGCTAGAATAAGCCAGACTCTAAAGCTGATCCAATTGAAAGTTAACCAACTGGGGTATATGTTGGTGTTGCAATATCTTTTTTATTATTATTTTTTCTTTCTTTTTTTTTTTTTTTTTTCCAGCACTCAGACCTACAGAAGTCTCTTAATGCTTATGGTAAGGTCAGGAAGCAGTAAATACATTTATTTCAGCAACAACTGTTCAGCATCGATTCACAGACTTAACTACCATCTCACGTGAGTCAGGAAAACTTCAGAAGTAGTAATCACGGAATATATTGGTGACATTTTTCAATAAAAATACATAACTGAACTCCTAAACACAAGCAACTATTTAAGATCCCCATGGTAATCACCTGGGATTCCCATGATGCTGCTGAGAGTGCTGCGATTCGCTATGTTTGAGTTTTTTGTGAAATCATAGTTGCTATCAAAGTTCCTCCAAGTGTTGTCAGTTTAACATGCAGAGGCATGTTCTTCTGCATACTCACCCACTAGAGCAATATAATCTTTGTGAAAGACAAACTTTAAAGTTTGAAATACTTATCCAAGCTCTACATCTACTTCATTCAAACAACCGCCAAATGTTTGCTTCCTATGGCTGCTCATTTTAAAATAAACTAAATCCAGACATGCTTTCTAAAGCATACTTTGAATAGCTACAAGAAAACATGCTTCACCTGCAGATGATCAAGTGCAGAAATAAAGTTACTACCTCAGCATGAAACCTACCATTTTTTGCCTATCTCTTAGGACACATCTCAGTGATCAGCATCTTCATTACCAATTTAATGGTATGTTGGAACTGGAATAGGCACTGAGACTCCCTCAGTTCACAAATGCTGATTTTCAGTTTTATTGGAAAAGAAACTGCCCCCTCATACTTCGCCTTTATTTTTCACAGAAAACAGAGCTGAACAAAGCATACATGTAACTATTGCAATGTTGCTCCCGATAGCTAACACTTTCTTAGCTTTGTCTTCCATATGCTTTCAAAATGCAGTGTGCGTAGGTTACATCTTTCTTAAGCTAGCTGTGAAAAAACAACCAACCAAACATACAAAGTCCTTACCTCCAAACTTACTAATGTATTGTGAAAGAGATCTAGGAATTTCAGATAAGTAAATTTTCTCAGAGAATTTCAAAAAGTCATTTTCTCTTGATGTTTTCCAGAAATGAACAAGGAATGGACATCACCTACAGCAGGCCGAAAGGGCAGGGAGGATGGGGGCATGGGTGGGAGCACACATGTAACACCTCAGCATATTTAAAAGAAAGGCAGGTAAAATTTTCCACACATTTTAGTACTTGATATGGTTAATGCAAAACACAGGATGAAGCTATTCTGAAGTATGCAGAACTAGGACAACATTTTTTAATACTAAACAAAAACAGGAAACACATGGATATCTTTTTGCTACTTACAGGGTTTTTTGTTGTTTGGGTTTGGTTTTGTTTGGGGTTTTTTTTTGGATTTTTTTTTTTTTGTGATAAAACTTGTAATAATAACTATTGGGTAACCATTGCAAAAGGATGTTTGAAAGAAGCCAGCACCAGCTCAAAATCCTGCATGCGTGCTTTCCAGGAGAAAACAGCCTCTATATTTCCAGCTTTTCCTTGAAAACAAGTACTTACAACAGATGCATATTATGCAGATTAAATCACTATCATCTTGTGTACAGGGAGAACACACTTCAACTACACAGATCTGCATATCACCTTCCTTAGGAAAGAAGCTATGGAATAATAAAAACTCAGTTTCTAAATATACAAGGATTTTGACCACAAACAACCTTTTAGAACTGATGCATGAACCTGCAATAATAAACTGTTTGGGTGGTTGTTTTTTTTTTAAAAAAAAGGTAATCTATGATAGAGAAAACAGGTTGTACATTCTCTGGTAGCATTAAGCCTATATCTACTGAACTCTGTCATATTATTTCTGTAGGAACAATTAATGTACTTTATGCAGTGCAGGAGACATCCAGGGGAAGCTCAATCCAGGACACAAGAAACAAGGTATGTATTTCTAAATTTGGGACTCCTACTCTCTCTCCCTGTATCTGCCACTCCCTCTACTTCTCCCGTGATTTAGCTCAACATGTAATATCCTTTTTTATGAAGAATTTATAGCCTTAATGGGCTTGATTTCCGTATCTAGGAATGATGTGCCCAAGTACGCTGGGGTCTTTGAGCATTGCATCCTTCTAAAAAAAAACTTTAGGCTTTCAGGCACTGAATTATAATAAAACAAACAAACAAACAAAAATTTACTTTGCATTTCATGTTACTCAAAGTTCAAAAAACAATTATATAGAACATTTAAACAGTGAGCTAAGTCAGTAGCACATCTAAATGTTAACTGTTACCAGGACTAGTACTGAACAGAAGCCAAATTTCTGTTTCCTTCACATCCAAATTAAGAATGTTGGTAATTTCAAACAGCTTAAAGAAAAACAAATTGTCATGAATGAGAAAACTACATTTTTCAGATAATACACTGTCAATATCAGCTACAGCTTTTTATCCAAGAAGCGGAAAAACACTCTCCTGTCAATCATATAAGAATAAAAAGCTTAAAAACTCAGAAACCTGGGCAGACTTGTGCAGATCTACTTAACAATTTGTCTGAACCTGTCTAGATGATTCCTTGTTTAGGTCATTACATCAGATGCCCAAACCCTGCATTTTAGTTTGAGTTTACCATTACATAGTTATGCAATAGTTGGGTTAACATAGTATGGGTTAACAAGTTCTTTATCTGAAAGCACTAGGCAAGATGAACAGATATTCCTTTGTCCTTTTTTCTTTTAATCGCTATGAATCCACAATAGAGGAAAAGGGTTACGAATGTTAGCTCAGTCAAAACAGAAAAGATAACAGCTGTTGGTGCTTCGTTATTACCTGAGAACAGATGAAAAAGGGATGGGAAATAATGGAAATTCTTATGCAGGAATTCCAGGCCTTCTGACTTACTTAAGGGAGAAGATAAGACAATGTGAGGGTTGTTTTTTTAGGTTGTTAACCTTAGCCTAAGGTTAAGAAACCTGCAAGTCCTGCTTCTCCCACATCCACTTTACTTCCAGCCATGTCTTCCAGTTGCTTTATTCTGCATCGACTCTGGCAGTGATTTAATCAACTTTGATGGAATAATGGACATCAAAACTAGAATTACGCAATAGCTTTTTTTGGGTTAGCAAGCTGGATATGGTATACTGCATGAGCTGATAAATGCCGGAGATGGTGCAAAGTAGGAAGATACAGCATTAGAAGTGGGGAAAAGAGAAAGAAGAGCAGTGAGCAAAGATGAAAACAAAGGCAAGACATATATCAACTATCTATTAATTAATCTTAAATATATTAAGAAATCACATATTTAAGAGGCTCTCATTTGCAGAAGCTCTATGTAATACACGTATATCTGAACAATGAGCTACACATACTGATTTTGTGGAGATTTACATCCCTTGAGCATACAAATTAACTACTACTTAAAGTACAAGATGACAAGAGACTCACCCAATTAGCAAACTATAGCTATTGTAGTGTACATATCAGTTGAAAAATCAGACAGCATGTTCTTGTGGTGTGGTTGTTTTTTTTTCTCTGGACCAGCAGAACAGTATCTGCATTTTCTTCTGCTTGAGAGTTTTTTATAACTTTTTGCTAACTGTTCTTATAGGCAAAACACAGAGCAATGCTTCTGAGTAAGTATGAGGAAAGAACTGTTATCTATGGTGAAAAAATTCCCCCCAAACCTGAGTTAAATACCCTTCTGACATAAGCGACTGCGAAGTAATTTTTTAATATATGAATTGTTGATCAGTGGAAAAGTGACACCAGTTAAAGTTCTTTATTACAGTAATGCTTGTCCCTCAAATTTGCAGGGAGCAAGAAACAAGGAAGTACTAAGGTAGTACAAAGTTATTTGTAACTTTCTCCCCTGTGAATGAGGATACAGGAAGTTTTCACAAAGTAGCTTCAGAAAATGCTGAGTCAGGGGTTAAAATCAGCAGTAGCGTAACACACCATGCCCACAGATTCAGTCAAGCAACAGTGATAAGGGTCTAAGCTTCATCCACAAGAGGCACAGGGGCCGCCAGCGCACGCAGGCCTCAGCGAGTGTATCCTCCTCCCAGCCAGCGGACAGAACCGTCAGCAAGGGAGGGAGAACCATCACCTCTAACAGCCTTCCCTCTCCTCGCCCCCTCCCGCAGGGCAGCAAGGCAGTTACCAAGATACGGCAAGTGGACCCCCCCCTCTTCCTCTTCTTCCTCCTCTTCTTCTCCTTCCTCCTCCTTCTCCTTCTTTCTCCTCTTTCTTCTCCCTCCTTCTTCTTTCTTCTCCCTCCTTCTCCTTCTTTCTCCTCCCCATCTTTCTTCTTGTTATTTGACATTCATGTCTTGTTTAATACTCATGTCTTGTCCTTTTTGTGGTTTTGAACAGGTGAGTAAGAAGTGTTCAGTGTTCTAAATAGTCAATGTTGTTACTAATCAAAATGGAAGCAATGGCTTTTGCTGCATGAAGAAAAACAAGAGGAAAACGCTTGGGTTCCACCCCCCCCACCCCCCCACCCCCACCCCCCCCCCCCCGCAGATTCGTACAGATCAATGACTTTAAAGCATTTCACTAATAAATACATACGTGATAAGAAGTATGGTGGCCAGACAGGAACTAGCAGAATCTATCAACAACAATCACATTCTTGTGCAGTTTTCCAGCATTCGTGCTTGTGATGATAACACCTAGTAAACTACTGTAATTAATGTAAAACGTGTTTGAATTCTGAGGAAGCATGAAAAATGAGTAAATCAGTTACGTTAATATTCACTACTAATCTGCTTTTTACAATCTCTTCTTCAAGTAGTGGCAGCTAATATATCATCCATTTTGTATACTGGAACTGTTGGAGTTGGCTTGCCTTTAATCTCATTACAGGTACCTGGATGACGTACCATTTTATTTGTAATAATTCTTTTTATGTTGGATCATTATTATTTGTGTATTTCCAGCTTATCTCTATGATAAATTTCCCATATTTTCACATGTTTTTCATTCACAGTTAGAAGATTGACCTTTCCTTTGTTCAGAAACTCACCATTACACTTTCTTTGACACACTTAGTGACTGTCACTTCTGCTTTTCTGGGTTTTTTTAAGCTGTTGCTCCAGATTTCTCGTTCCTTGAAGCCAAATAAGGAAGCCCCTCTAATGACCTCAGTAGATTTCAGGATAAGTTTTCATTTATGAATCTCGTAAATTTAATATGAAAGTGGACCAACTTCCTAACCTTAGAGAGTTACCTAAGACGTTTATATGACAGAGAACTGCAACATTCTCATCATGTACTTGCAACAAGTAATTCTGGAAACCCTGAAAGTAACTAATTTCCAGAAGGAGGTAGTGGCTCAAGGGTAAGTCCATGCTGGAGAAGGTACACCTTAAAGTATCTGTGGCTATGGACAAGTTCATACTGCAATAGAAGAAGCCTTTACTCCAATCTTTTTGCTGAGAGAATTGAAGATTATGTTCACTGAATTAATTACTAAAGCAAACAAAAATAAAATTCAACTTATCTTCTAGAACCTCTCTAATAGACATAAAATCAAAGTTGAGTTGTATTGATATTTTGATACAGTCTGGGAAAGTCAGTATAGAAACTGACTTTCAAATATTTCAATTTGATTTTTTATGTACTACTTCTTACTCTTTAGAGAAAGTGCTCATAAGCAAAGTAGTTAAGCACAGATGTGGTATACTGCTGTGTATATACGTATATGCAAAAACCAGAATATGTTTTAAAACCTGTTCATGTAATATTGCATAACTTTCTGGGCTATTAAATTATTTTGTAGAGCAATTATTTTTTCCTTGAATTTACCTATTAATATTTATCATGTAATATTTCTGCCCTAAAATGATTACTTGTGAAAGAATATGCCCATTTTCAACCTTGTGAAAACATAAGAAATTACACTCCAGCTTCTTTATACTTACTAAACAAAAGGGGGGGGAAATAATCTGCTTTTTACTATAACGTCCCTTGAACTGGCACTCATAGCAAATATAAACTGGCATTAAATGTGTAATTTGAACACTAAGAGGCATGCTGTGTTTAGTGTCCTTTGTTTTATAAATGAAATTACATGAAATAATTTCATACGATTGCATTTTACCTTATGGTGTTTCTGGGTTTTATTAGGATAATGAAGAAAGATCAGGAAGGATTGGAACTTGGGAGGAAATCTGAAAATACCCTTAAATGTTTTAGCAGGGAGTGATGGTTACTCAGTGGATGATGCTCTTTTCTTTCAGTTGGTATTCCATCAGTGCCACAACAGGACACTTATTTGTTTTTTTCTCAAACAAAACCAAAGCCCTGGTTAAACCTGATCAGAAAATGGAAAGTGCATTCTGGGAAAAAAAAAAACAAACACCTAGATTCTTATGTGTAAGGTTGACAACTGAAAACTTTCCACTCACAGCCAAAAAGAAATGGATTTATGAGTGCCATGAATCTAGTAAAAAAAGTACTTTATTTCCCTCGGATATTGTGCACTTGAGATACTGCAATATTTCAGTGTATAAGTTTACCTTATGACTGTATTTTTCCAGTTTCTGATGATAACCTTATTGATTTATAGAGAATAATGTTAAGAACCATGTGTTTGCAGTATACTCTAATTTTCATACAGGTCCTTTAATAGACATATTTGGATTAAAATTTTGAAGTAAAATCATATCCAACTTGGAAGTGTTATATGTCTGTACAGTACAGAATTAAAATCTGAAAATAAATGGAATTTAAAAACTAAGCCACTTTATACAGGTGTTTAGGTTGTAGAAGTTGATGTTTAGCGATGTAAGAAAATTTATAGTGCAAGAGATAGGTATTTTAGGGGAGGATAAGAGCACACATATTCAGTTACCATAATTTAGCTGGTGAGTGGTCACTGGCAATGATCTAGTACCTCAGCAGCTTAAAGTCACTAGTCCGTACCCTCAGCCTCTGCACTGGCAGGAAGAACAGTTTCTAAAGTTGTCTGCTGTAAATTTCTTTTTCATTGTCCCTGGGAACAAGTTTCAATTAGAACAGAACATGACAGAAAACAGAACTGTACTGTGTTAAAAGATACCTGCAATAGGTGCTGTTGCTATAAAGAGCTGTCACACGTCAAGTGGAAGAGTTGAGATGACAGGCAGCACCGTAGAAATAAGTACTGCTGTGTAGAGTGCATATGTGAAATTAGAACAGAATGATAGAATCATAGAATAATTAGTGTTGGGAAGGACCTTAAGATCATCTAGTTCCAATCCCCCTGCCATGGGCAGGGACACCTCACCCTAAACCATGTCACCCAAGGCTCTGTCCAACCTGGCCTTAAACACTGCCAGGGATGGAGCATTCATGACTTCCTTGGGCAACCCATTCCAGTGCCTCACCACCCTAACAAGAAAGAACTTCTTTATATCCAGTCTAAACTTCCCCTGTTTAAGTTTGAACCCGTTACCCCTTGTCCTATCACTACAGTCCCTAATGAAGAGTCCCTCCCCAGCATCCCTATAGGCCCCCTTCAGATACTGGAAGGCTGCTATGAGGTCTCCACGCAGCCTTCTCTTCTCCAGGCTGAACAGCCCCAACTTTCTCAGCCTATCTTCATACAAGGAGGTGCTCCAGCCCCCTGATCATCCTCGTGGCCCTCCTCTGGACTTCTTCCAACAGTTCCATGTCCTTTTTATGTTGAGGACACCAGAACTGCACACAACACTCCAGGTGAGGTCTCACAGGAGCAGAGTAGAGGGGCAGGATCCCCTCCTTCTACCTGCTGGTCATGCTCCTTTTGATGCAGCCCAGGATACGGTTGGCTTTCTGGGCTGCGAGCACACACTGAAGCCAACTCATGTTCATTTTCTCATCAACCAACACCCCCAAGTCCTTCTCTGCAGGGCTGCTCTCAATCTCTTCTCTACCCAACCTGCAGCTGTGCCTGGGATTGCTCCGACCCAGGTGCAGGACCTTGCACTCGGCATGGTTAAACTTCATGAGGTTGGCATCAGCCCACCTCACAAGCGTGTCAAGGTCCCTCTGGATGGCATTCCTTCCCTCCAGTGTATCAACCGAACCACACAGCTTGGTGTCATCGGCAGACTTGCTGAGGGCACACTCAATCCCACTGTCCATGTCAGCGACAAAGATGTTGAACAAGACCGGTCCCAACACCGATCCCTGAGGGACACCACTCGTTACTGGTCTCCAGCTGGACATTGAGCCATTGACCACAACTCTTTGCATGCGGTCATCCAGCCAGTTCTTTATCCACCGAGTGTTCCATCCATCAGATTGGTGTCTCTCCAATTTAGAGACAAGGATGTCGTGTGGGACAGTGTCGAACGCTTTGCACAAGTCCAGGTAGATGACATCAACTGCTCTACCCCTGTCCATCAGTTCTGTAGCCCCATCATAGAAGGCCACCAAATTGGTCAGGCAGGATTACCCCTTAGTGAAGCCATGCTGGCTGTCACCAAGCACCTTGTTGTTGTTCATGTGCCTTACCATGACATCCAGGAGAATGTGCTCCAAGGTTTTGCCAGGCACAGAGATGAGACTGACTGGTCTGTAATTCCCCGGGTCATCCATTTTCCCCTTCTTGAAAATGGGGGTTATATTTCCCATTTTCCAGTTGGCGGGCACTTCACCTGACTGCCATGATTTTTCAAATATGATGGACAGGGGCTTAGCAACTTCATTCGCCAGTGCCTTCAGGACCCACAGATGAATTTCATCAGGCCCCATGGACGTGTGCACATTCAGGTTCTTAAGATGGCCTCAAACCAGTTCCTCTCCTACAGTGGGCCTAGGGTCTTCATTCTCACAATCCCTGCATCTGCCTTCCAAGACTTGGGAGGTGTGGTCAGAGCATTTGTCAGTGAAGACTGAGTCAAAGAAGTCGTTAAGACCCCCAGCCTTCTCCAAATCCAGTGTAGCCAGTTCTCCTGATAGCTTCCAGAGAAGACCCACGTTGTTCCTCCTCTGTCTTTTATTTGCAATGTAATTATAGACTCCTTTCCTGTTATCTTTCACATCCCTAGCCAAGTTCAATTCTAGCTGGGCCTTAGCTTTCCTAACTTGGGTCCTACCTTCCTGGACAACATCCCTCTATTCTTCCCAGGCCACCTGTCCTTGCTTCCTCTTTTTATAAGCCTCTTTTTTCCTTCAGATTTTCCTCAGCAGCTCCTTATCCATCCAAGGAGGTCCCCTGGCCCTCCTGCTGCACTTCCTTCTAGTTGGGATGCAACACTCCTGAGCTTGTAAATTGGTTACAATTACTTGCTATCTTAGAAGCGAGATTAATGACAGTTCTGAAATGGAGCTGAAACAAATTTGTTTGGTTTATACTTCCTTACCCATTGTCTACCTATATCTAAGCTAGCGTCCCTTGATAATATTCTTATAACAGTTTTTATATGTGATAAAATATTCAGCACTGATTTCCACAAAGGGAGCTGTATTTCAGATCCCTTGCAAGCAGTATGATGTAATTTCTCTACTTCAACAGCTTTTTCCAATAGATGGCAGTAGCTGCTTATCGGTTGATAAAAACCATTCATAGTGCTTTATATAAACATAAAGCAGCAAAATACAAATATGTTCATACATAGGTGCTTAACACGCAACTGACCCATAATTATTTATGTTACAAGTGTGTCACCTGTTTTCTGTATTTGAACATGAAAACCTTTCTGAATATTTTCCTGTTGAATCTGTTGGTTTGCTCAGAATTACGTGATATCATAAAACTAATCAAAATATTACAGGGCTGCTGAAGGTTAAGGACAAATGTATCTCAGAGCATGCTTAGTTCTGAGACCATTAGGGTTTGTCTACATTTGAAATCTGTTGTGAAACATGTCATGTTGCAAGATTGTCAAAACCTGCCACTCATTTTCTACTATGTTTGCTCCTCCTAGGCTTTGTGTTCATCCCTGTTTCCTCTACAGTCTGGAAGGCATGGTAAAGAGATGGTTACTGTGCTGTTTAAACACTGATCTGAAAACTTTTACATCATCATGCTAATTCATAAGGAGCCCACAAACCTTAGCTCTTGGTGCTTCATCTGCCATATGTGATGTTGGTTGGGGTCATCTACTAAGAAGCTAGGAGTGAAAATATCTTTTTTCACCAGAACAACATGCATTACTTTAACTGATCTGCAGTTATATAAACATCCAGATGAAGGAATACATGGGTGCCTTTCCTACTACCTTGCTTGCACCCTGATTCCCATTCAGCTTTCCTGCACATTTCCCTGTTTCTGTAATTACATGAAACAAAACCAGCATCCCACTCTGTGTCCCTAATCATGATGCTTAAACTCTTCACTTCTGCCTAGTCAACTCTTAATTCCCTGAAAAGGGTGATATCCAGGTGACTGTTTTCAAGAAAGACGTTTTAAAGAAAGGATGGTGAGGATGAAAAGGTACACGTAACTCTCAGCTTTTCACTAATATACTGTCATTTGGTGGCTTTACAATATTCAAAGGAAATATTCACAAACTGCCAGTTTGTCAGTGGTCATTCATTTCTCCAAGTTGGCCAGGCAACCACTTTTTACTGTGATGCTTCATATCACACCTGGGGAGTAGCAATGCACATGAGGAAGATAACCTTTTCTACTTATAGAAGAGCCTTATAGCTCTAATGCCATGGAAAATAAATGGTGGGGAGAGGAAAGGATAGCAAATGTTGCTGCAAAGGCAGTTTTCTTGAAACACATAGCAAGGTAGTCCTTTGAATGTATATACTGCTATGAAAGCCTAAGTCAAGATTTTTGTAAGACCAGTATTAATATTTCAGTATTGCAATGTGTTGAATAAAAAAGAGTTAACTTTTTCTTCTCACTGTTTTTGGGTCATGGATCCCCCTTTTATATCATCATCATAACATATTGAAAGACTATGAAATAATATAGATCTTTAACCTCATTACAAGAACTCTGCTGCAAACTATGCACGAATGTGCAACAAAAAAATAACACTGAATGTGATAACACTTATCAAATCTGGTTACACTGGGATATCAGTTCACTGGGCCAAGAAGACATATAGCATTCCTAAGACATGTCCTATACGAAAAAAATATGTACTGATGAAAAGCTGAACTTAGTGTATGAGTACAATACATGCCTCATTTTTTGAATTTGTATCATTCCACTGAGTTCTCCTTTCTAACTTACTAAGCTTGTTTTTCTTCTGCACTCTTGTGTAAGATTCTCTCCTGGGCTTCTGCAAAACACATCAAGAAGCAATCAAAAAGAACATGTTTTCTTCCTCTGGAATCTCTTTTTTTCCTTCAGTCTTTTAGATATGTCTCTGTATTATGTCTTGTTCTTTTCTATACATCTCATTACTGCAGCTGAACTTCCCATACAAAGACCAAACATTGACATACTATGGAGAACATTTTTGTCTGTTTAAGAACCTTGGCATATAATCAAAAAAACCACAAACATATTTACAATCAATAGCCTTCTTTAATTTAGAGAATACTGGCTATGTAAAATCGGTTATAACAATCAATATAGATAAAAGATACATCTTAGGTTGTTATACTATTCTTGGATAGAGCCACATGTCTCTATTATGCTACCCCTAATGTTTGAGCTACTTATGTGCCAGTGTGGTAAAATAAACACTGTCACATGTGTTTCTGTCTTGAGGTTGTTCTCATGTATGGGAGATGACAGCACCTGCAGCTACAGGACAGACTAAACAGCAAGTTCTAAGAAAGTGGGTTTGAGATGAGACAGTTCTGCTGCTATGTCATGCGTGTCTTTTAGCCCACTAGTGAGTAGTATTTGACTGAGCCCAAAAACACTGTCTTCCTTGGCAGGTGATCCTGATTCGCAAGTTACTCTCTGCGTACATTGGCAACAAGTACCTGTGTTTACTACAATTTTCTCCAGACTGCCTGACTTCACTTTGAAAAAGAAATAAGTTTCTGAAACCAAGATGGTAATAAGCCTAACAGAAGAGAAACTTTTCTAGCAGTCTACAAAGTTTTCAGTTTTCCTCTAATATTTTTTCACATGAGGAAAAGACATGCATGTACCAGAGTGCTATAAGGCATAACCAACAAATAATTCCACCGAAAGAACAAAAGTTTATTTTACTGAAAAGAGCAAATGTTGACACAGTTGAGTGATTCACTTAGTTTGTGAAATCAAAAAGCAGCCAAGGACTTCTGCTTCATCACTAAACTAGTAATTTTAAGTCTGACATATTTACAATGCTGTAACACAGATTAGAACTATATTAAATTTTAAAGAGTCTCTCTACATCTCTGTGAGGATGTGAAATGTACAATTTTGGATTTTGTTTAATTGTAAGCAAGATAATAATTCAAAAAGCTATACAAGCTTAACAAGGCTGATCAAACCCATATCAGTTTTTGCGGTTTTTTTTTCATGAGAACTTCTGAAGTTTTGACCTTTATTTTTCCATCCTTCAACAAGAGGCAAAACCTTTTGCATATTTCACTGCATAAAATGTCTGCTTTTGAATCAGAACTGCTTGATTTTGTACTCTCTATGCAGAAGAGATCCATCAGTCAAGACATCTCGCCTAGAATAATCTTGGGATCCTAATGAAAACATTTTGCCTGCAATGGGACTTGATGAAATGGAAATTTGTCAGTTGGCTGCATCTGGAAGGCATGAGATTTGGGGAAGGAGGAACTGGTAAATTAGGTATAAACCATTCTTTCATAAATAAGGTTCCTCCCTACTATGCTCTTACCAAAAAATCATGTATATCAGGAAGTTCCGATTCCTAAATAATAATAGGACTCCTGAAATATACAAATTAGTTCAATTTTAACATATGTGTTTAACTAGCTTAAAAAGTAATCCATTTTAAAACTTTCTCATGAGCTACATTTCACCATTGCCAAGGCTGCACAGACTAGCTTCTGCTGACCTACAATCTTTCCTGAGGGCTTCAATGCAAGCTGTATGAATTGTTACAGAGTACAGCCTTGAGACTATATGTCTCAAGTATCTGTAAATTAAAATATTAAATTGGTTATGTTCTTACATTCTAGTATCAGGAATATAATTTGCTGGTGACCAATAAGACCATTGGTAACACATTCAGTGATTCAGACGGTAGGTAAAACCAAGACTGTCCCTGCTGCAGTTTAATACTTACAGAAAGAAAATACATAAATACGAGCAGCAGGAAACTGCTGTTGTGCAAACACTGTTATATCCTCTGCAGTAATTAAGAGATAGGAAATAGTTATGATTTTACTCACATGAAAGACATACAGGCACAGACATCCCCTTCTATGAGAGTTTAAACGTCCCTAGAATTCTTGCATTTTTGGCTCTATTTGATTCAGTTACAAGCTTTGAATACCCCACCTAACTTGTGGGAAATCCTTTCTCTGTGTTTACAGACACAGTGGATTTTTGTGTGTGTTTACTTCTTGCAAACTGAGAACAATGGTAGCTTGTTTTTAATGCTTTTTATCTTTTGGAATTGTTAGAGGTCCCACAGTTCTGCTGTCACTAGGTCACTCAACAGATAGTTTAGCTTTTCCCAGTTGCATGTACTGTAACAGTCTAACTCTGCTTTGATACTTAAAGTCAGGCATCAAAGGCATTTAATTTTTAAAGCTGGCTCAGTGTTTTTTTAGAAAAGGTAAAAATCAATTTTCTTTCTTAGACACAGCTTTTCATCTGGTGCAACTGTACCAAAACACCTTAGCTAGCTTTCCCAAGGTGCACAGTAGTAGCAGAGGGATCTGGTTTCAGTCCTTGCACCTGGTCACACAGTGTCCTGTCAGGTGTCCTGCATTAAGTTAAATGCAGGGATGTGCTTCTGCATTGGCAGCGCATAACTGCACAACCACAGACACACCCCTACTGCAGCCATCCCTCCTTAGGGCCTGTAGTTTGATAAGCAATGACTGGGACAGGAAGCAGGGCTGGTCCAGTCTCAGCTCAGTAGTCAGTGATTTTAGGCAATCCTATTTATCTCACTGTATCTTGATTTTCAAATTATAATAATTAAGACCTCTTTCCGGAACACATTAAAAAATTCCGCGTAAGAGCTGAATAAGAGTATTGTTCAGCTTATTTTGTCAAAACCCAGGGTCTAAGTATCTCCATTTAATCTGGCAATCACAGATGCTCTTTATCCCAGGGACTGCGCTAAATAAAATATAGGCATAGGTATAGACAGAAACATATCACTCAGACATCTAAATTGTTTATAGATCACTTTTTTTTTAATCATGATTTTTAATTGGGCTGTAAATTCCAATGTATTCTAATGCGAATTTGGCTAGAAGCTGATGATGTGATGTGTACAGATGATGAATGAGGAAATGTTTCTATTCAGAAGAGCTTAACATTAATAAAAAGATGCTTACAAGTTGTGATATAACCTTGCAAGAAATAATTTGTTCGATTTTTGATTTTTAAAATATTATTGCCAGTAGTCATATGTATAGTGCTAGAACCTCTTTTGTGAAACAGACCTTTAAATTCTTTTTCATTCAGGTGTTGCTCACTAGTACTGTGCAATTTGCCTAGGAAAATGAAAGGTCATCTTAAAGACTTTCTAAACTGTTAGTTCTTCACTAGAAGGTAACTCATGTACCTTCTAGCAAAATCCAAACAAATAGCCTGACGACTAATGTGTAAGGGTGACCCACCTGTTGCTTGTAGTTCAGTTTAAATATGAGAGAAAAGCATCCTTCTGAGAGATATGTTATTTAAAGTACAATACAATATAATGAGTGTAAAAGACATTATTTTTACCGCATAAAAAAAAAAACAACAACAAGCAACTCTGTCAGTGCTGCTAGCAGGTTTCCTAAAAGCTCACGTGTAACCTACTTCGGTTATGTCTTTGGTTGTGTGATAGTAGCTGGGGAACCTTTTCCCTTTGTTGATGGGTTTCCCATTAGACCTGATATTACAGAGGTTTAAGAATGTCTTAACTGATTTTGAATCTGGTCTCTTATTTCTGTCAGGTCATTTTTCCTTATTTACAGCATATCAGAAGTGTGCTCAGTAGACCCAAATTCTAGGTCTTGTGTGGTTTTGCACGTACGTACTCTGCTGGCATTTCCGTTGTCTGTTCAATTCCTCATTACCAATTCTGCAGCAATGCCAAACAGTAGTGAAGAGATGTAATCCTGTACCAACCTACTTATTTCCACATGGAAATATACTGTTATCTGGTGGTTGAATCCTACAGGTCACTTTACACATCTGAACATAATGATATTGGTGGCCAAACTGGAATTCTATAGAGTTGAAAGTCCATGTTGTCGGACTGTGTTGAGTTAGCTTACTGCTCTGTGCATAAATCTTTGAATGTTCATAGTGTAAATATATCCTAATATGCAGTATGTTTAATATGCAGCAAAAAGTATATCCCTATTTTCAGCTTTCTGTGAGCTTTACATGCTGCACTTGATGCTTTTACATCATGCAGAAGGAGGCTCTCTGTGCGACAGGGATCATCAAGATTTCTCTCCAGTCGTACTCAGTTAAATATCCTTTACCAGATATTTATCGAAGGTTCTAAGTTTCTTTCAGTGAGCAATGAGACCCTTTTTCAGGTTTTCCTCAAACTTCAGTCAATTTTACTGGTAGGGAGGCTGCTTTAAAGTCCCTGTTCCTCCTTTTGTTTCTCTGTTCATCAGTTTCTTGACTAGAGTCTGTATTTCTCATATTTCCATTGGCATGTTCATGTATTTCACCAAAATCAAGTAATGTGCTGGGTTAGCAGACTGTGAGAATCCTTCTGAAATGTTATGCCCATCCACTTAACTGCTCTATCCCAGTTATGAGTAAATTGATGCTGACTGAATAACTGGATATTCCCACACATATGTGCAAGCTGACCTCCCTCACACCCAGTGAGCCCCTGATGTCTTCAAGACTGCTTTAAGGGTTATACTGCTTAAAACAGCAAGCAGACATGAACTTGCAACATGAAGCTTTCCATGCAAGCTTAACAAAAGGTTCATTACTTCAGATAGACTCGCCCAGATAATGGTGCAATACAGTGGAATCTTACTTTGACCGTAATGCATATCCTTCTATCCAAAGCCTGAAACTTTGGCTATATCTCCACCGCAGACTGCAGTTTTACATAGCAAAGCTGGAGCTAGTTCTCATTAAGCTGTTGTGTCTACAGAGGGCAGCTCAGTGCCATACAGATAATAGCCATGACTCGGATAAGCTCAGACGTCTCCAATAACATACCCTACTTCCCAGTAAGAGTAATTACACAGCAAAAGAGCTCTACCCTGAAGTGACCGCAATGCTGACCTCTTAGCTTCTTAGCTCTGAATTAGCGTAAGTATCTTGATAACACTGTGCCCTGTGCTGCAATACAGATATTGCATACTACAATGCTAAAATATTGTATCATCTTGGTTTGTTGGGTTTATGTGGCAGAAGGATATGGGATAAAAAAGTAAAACTTCAAATTTCAGACTCGAATTTCAATTTTTCCTGGAATGTATCTAAAAAAACATGCTGCCTCGTTTCACTGCTGATAAATTAGTAGTTATTCTTTTTTCTCATAAACAACATTGAGTCAACTATCACAAGCCCACCTTAATTTTATTAAGGGTGCAATCTGCTATCTCCTCAGCGTTCAGCACAGGTCTGCTCTCTGCTCTTTGCCCTGAAAACAGAATGGTAGTTGTCCTCTAGTCAGGCTAGATATAGCACTTTAGAGATACCAAGGGTTGACCTTGACCTCAAGCCCTTACAGATACTTAAGCTTTAATGAGTCACCTGATGGAAGGTAACACTGGCGGTTTAGCCCATTTGCTTCTTTCTGAAAAGTTTATTATCAGTGCTTGAGGACACACACTTACTGAATATCTTCCTAATTGTTATATTTCACATGTGTTTATTTAAAAGGCCAGTGGAGACAATGAGTGCTTTGATGGTTATGTTTAACTGTGTTTCTGTAAATTGAATATTTATTTTGACAGTGATCCCCCATTAACAATAAAACCTCCTTCCCTTTGATCCTCTTCACCTAAGCTTTTTATATAATGGCCACAAATAATTGCAATTTTTTTCCCCATTTTTTTAGGAGAAAGCACCAATACAGTCCTGGACTACCTGAAGTAAATTACAAAATAAACTGCCAAAGATTGATTTGCCTGCTATAGGTATTTGTTGAAAAAAAAAAAAAAAGACAAAAACCAACAGGTAAAGTTTATGCTATTTCAATTCTACGCAAGACTTTTCACTGCAAAAATTATTTAGCCAGGACGTGTGATAGTAAAATCAGTAACAATGCAGTGCCTTACTCCAGTAATAATCTTTTCCTACAATAGTAAATTCAATAATAATAAGCTTTCACCGATACTGTACGTGTGTATAAAGTGGTGTCACACTGCAGCTGACACTTCTGTTTCCCTGCTTTTAGCTGTGTAGTTCCATCTCCCCAGATTTTGGCAATACTATTTGATCACATCATAAATTGACTCAATTCACTAGCCTAGCAAACACATGTGTGTTTAGCTTGAGTAAGCTCATACTGCAGTTAGGCAAGTGCCAGAGCTAAAGAAGTTGAAGACTGTGTTTGGTTAGAAAACTTTTAACTTGCATCTTGAGAATTTATAAAATATAGTCATTTGCAGAATGGCTTACAGTCATTAAGCAGAACAGGCACAGTTTGAATGTAGCTTTTCTGGAGGAAAGTTATACGTATCTGTTGAAGTATTTTGGTTATAATCCTGTATTACCATCTACATCTAATATATGCAACATTGTAAGTATCACATTCACACAAACACCAATTGCTGGTGAAAAAGTATGAGTTTAATGACTCATTAGGCTATTTATTGCTAAACTGTGATTCTAAAGAAACTTGAAGTAAGTGCAAAAATAGTTAGATAAATTTAAGATGACAAATTCTTTGCTCTCAAGAAATTTCAGTTCAGAATTCAGTCAAGCTAGTACAGAATATGCTTGATTATGTGAAAGAGTAAGTACAGTTTGTCAGAAAAGAGGTAGAGCATCTGCTGAAGTTCCATTTCTAAATATTATCTCCAGAACTTTATTTTTTAAATGTTGCTGTTCACAAATCTGCAGGTCTGAAGTACAAAAGGAGGTAGCCAGTCTAAAATGAAAAATGGTATTTATAATTTTATAAATCTTTTTTCTCTCCATGTTCTAACCTCTTTGTAAGTCAAAACCTTTTTTATAGTGTAAGATAAGTATATATCTATATGTATACTTTCCAAAAGCACTAAATTCTGTTAATTCAAACACTCAATGTTGAATTTTACTTATTATTCAAAAGCACATACTTCAGGTATTGAAATTTAGAAAAAAAAAAAAAGAAAACCAAAAAACCCCAAAACAAACTACCCAACAAGAAAGAAAATCCACCAATTACAAAAACTCTAAAGCCCAAACCCAAGTAGGGTGATTATTGTCTGACAATATGTTTTTCCTTGTACACTTCTGTAAGAGAGAAACATTAAAGCACTACAATAATAAGTTGGATTTTGAAGTCTGCTCATCTCAAGATGGCCAATTAGTAAGGGAAATGCCATCTTTATGGAGTTTAAACAGTGATCTGATGATTTGCCTAATGGAAGAATCTTGTTTTTAAGGTTACCAGACTGATCAGAGCGCTGAAGACAGCTGAGAGAGTTGGGGCTGTTCAGCCTGGAGGAGAGAAGGCTCTCAGGAGACCTCATAGCAGCCTCCCAGTACCTAAAGAGGGCTGCAAGAAGGCTCAAGAGGGACTTTTACAAGGGCATGTGTTGATGGGACAAGGGGGAATGGCTTTGAACTGAAAGAAGGCAGATTTTAGAATAGACGTAAGGGCAAAGTTCTTCCCTGTGAGGGTGATTAGGCACTGGTACAGGTTGCCCAGAGAAGCTGTGGCTGCCCCATCACTGGCAACATTTAAGGCCAGATTGGATGGGGCTTTGAGCAATCCGGTCTAGTGGAAGGTGTCCCTGCCCGTGGCAGGGGGTTGGAACTGGATGATCTTTAAGGTTCCTTCCAACCCAAACCATTCTATCATTCTGTTTTGCACATGAACAACAATGGTAATGTATTATGGAAGTTTCGCATTCAGTAAAGGATCACATCCCAGAGTTTTACTTTAGAAATTCAGAAGTTTCAGAACTGGTTTGACAGCAGGTACATTTGAATGGTCCCACCCAGGAATGCCCAAGCTTATAAATTCTCCTACTTCAGCTGAGTTTGTGAATTCTTGAAAATAAGTAACAAAAGGCGTTATCCCTCAGTTTTTGTCAATGGAGATCAATAGTCTACAGAAAAAAACAGTATTCAAATGTTCTTAATTACCTGATGGAAAAACCTGGCCACACCTATTGGCTGTACACTTTCTTAACTATCTCAAAGCCATAATAATACTGGTTATCCAGTTGCCATGAAGGCTGTATGATAGATAAGACAGCAGTTTCAATCAGTCTAAAATATATTTTGTATTGGTACCATATATACATATGTATATATATAAAACAAAATACTGTTTGCTTTTATTCATACTAGTTAGTTCCTTTTGCTATTCCTTTTACAGACTTAGAAAGAAATTAAAATATCAGGTCAAGAATTCTTCTATCTATTGTTAGGTCAAAACTTTAACACACCCTACCACATTGTACTTCAGCTTTCATGTCCACACTTCATAATTTAGCTCATCAGATATTTTCAAGCAACAATGGACAGTGTAAGATAAGAACAAGAACAAAAAGAATCAGTAAAAAGGAGGGCCCAAAGCCCTATGTACAACTGTAATAATGAATCAACATCTTGCATCTTGAAAGGAGCTATACCTGGATGGGACAAGATTAGTATTGATCCGAAGAAAACTCCAGGAACTCTCCAACAAAGTTTTAAGTTGACAAGCAGGTATTCTTTATTGTGGCGCTGGGAGACACGGGGGATAGCTCCTCCTAGCGTGTGTCTCCCAGGCATCAACCAGGCTGTGATTATATTGTCCTTAAACATACATGTTCATTAGATGACATACATTACATCATACTTCTTAGACAATGCCTCCTGTATGCATACAAAAATGTGGTAGTGGGCTTTTGGACCCCTGGTGGTTATTTCATCATCACTTCGTTTTAGGATCATTGTTGTATCAGTAACCCCCAGGGGGTTCTGGCAAAGCTTATCTTAGTAATTTTGTTTTCTCTATAGTTGCTAACAAAGCCTAAGGTTCTTGAGGTTACTTATTTACAACCATGTTCTTCAATCAACCCCATTCCTCAATCCACCTTATTCTTCAATCAACCCCACTCTTCAATCCCCCCTTTTTCTTGTCTGAGTTATTTAATTTTTTTTCTTGTCTGAGTTATTTCATTTTTATTTAAAGTTTCCTGAAGTGTTTCCCTGTTTCTATTTGATGCTTAATTTTGTTTCTCTTCCATTCATCATAGTTCATCATGGTTTGTTTGCAACACCAAAAGGAGCATTGGACCATTATGCATGTAATTACAACCATTACAATTATTACAAATATAGTAAAAAAACAACTGTCTCAACCAGGAGAGATTGGGTACCCATAATGTTAATTTTTCCCAAATTTCCTCAAATCCCCATGAGGTGTTGTCCTGAGCCACCTCATGAAATATTTTAACTTGTTTCCACATTTCCTTTAGATCAGTAGTAATTCTTCCACTTTGATCTATATAGGAACAATCTATTCCAATTTGTCTTAAAGGGGATAGGGAGGCCAATTGAAAGAATACCCAGTTTCTCTCCTGATTTAGGTAGCTGAGTACAGATCCAACAATCACTCTTGTTTAAGACATTAGTAACATTTTGTATCTATCTCAGATACAGATTTTGGTTCCATGCTTCTACACCTATTATTATACAAGTCCAAATTATGATCGATGTAGTCTCATGCGTGTGGGTCCTGAAGACTGAACATGCCATACTTCTTCTCTGTTCTGATGTGTTTCTGGTTCTTGAATAATGTATCCAAGCACGTTGTTCCTTTATCTTCACTGCTGTAAAGGTGGTCAATATTATCTGGTATGGTCCACTCCATTTATCCTGTAGAGAATCTCCTGAAAAATTCTTAACATAAACCCAGTCTCTGGATCTAAAAGGGTGAATCAGATAACCCATGCCTCTTGCTCTTGTCCCCAGTATTCTCTTATTTTCTAATTGTTTTCCCAGATTGACCAGAAACTCTAGGAGATAACCTTCTCCCACTTCCAGAAGACTTTCTCCTTTAAACTGGGACTGATATGATCTTCCATATAAAATTTTACATGGGATAGCCTCTTCTTTTGACCAAGGTTTAGTTCAAATTCTTAAAAGAGACAGTGGTAAGGCTTGGTACCAATATCTTGACATATTTTACTAATCTGTTGTTTGATCATCTTTTCTACTTGTCCACTGGCCTGAGGCCTGTGGGGAACATGTAGTTGCCAATCAATTTCTAATTTTTGCTAATTTCTTGTAACTATTTTGCACTAAAGGGCAAACCTCGGTCGGAAGAAATTGCCTCTGGTACTCCAAAACCAGGTATTATACTGTTTAACAGTGTTCCAATTACTTGTCTTGCATTATTTATTTCACAAGAGAATGCTTCTGGCCACCCTGAAAAAGTATTCGTTAACACCAACAAATATTAGTAACCTCCTGTTCTCGGTAATTCAGAAAAATTTATTTGCCAATGTTGTCCCGGATAACTTCCTCCCCAGTTGTACTAATTTGATTTCTATTTTCAATTTTAGGGTTATTCTTGAGACAGAGCTGACATTGTCACTAATTGAACTATGGTATATAGATTCCTTCCTGCAATTTGTTCATCTAAGTATTTATACAAAGAGTTGCACCCCAATGAGTTTTATTATGTTCCTCCTGAACTAGCTTCCAGAGTTGGTTATAGGGGATTACAATTCCCCCATCAGGTATCTGAACCCAATCTTCTTTGTTTTCCTCTCCTTTGAGATCTCCAATCAATTTTCTATCCTTCTTTGAATATCTAGGTTTAGATATCTCAATTGTTAGTTTGCCATCAGGGATTAAGGGAAGGAGTTTAGATTGTTCAGCTTCTCGTTTGGCTTCAAAATCGGCCAAATTATTTCCAATTTCCTGATCGGAGTCACCTTGTCATGCCCTCAACAATACATAATAGCTACTTCTCAGGTAGCTGAACAGCTTTCAGTAGTCGTAGAATTTCTGTAGCATGTTTAATCTGTTTCTCCTGTGTGTTCAAAGGTCCTCGTTCTTTCCAGATGACACCATGTGCATGGACCACACCAAATGCATATTTAGAATCAGTCCAAATATTTATCCTTTTGTCTTTAGCCAATTCCAGGGCATGTTCCAGAGGTTTCTTTCAAATCTGGTTGGCTTGAATATACACTTTCATCTAGTGGCCAAGCAGTCGTGTGTTAATAGTTCTGTTGGTTGTTCCAGCAAAAGGATGCTGGATTCACAACATTAGTGACCACAATTTCTATATCATCATGCTGCACAAGGGTGGCCTGGTATTTTAAAAAACATGAAGGAGATAACCAGTGGGCTTCTTTCTGTTCCAGGACTGATGATACAACATGGGACACTAGTACAGTAATCTTTTGTCCCAAGGGCCTCTTCAATATTCATGACAACTGCTGCCACAGTCCTTAGGCATCCAGGCCATCCTCTGCTCACTTCATTCAGCTGTTTTGAAAAATACACCACTGCTCTCTTATAGGGTCCTAGTTTCTGAGTAAGGACCACCAAAGCTATTCCCTGTTCTTCATAGGAATATAGCCAAAAGGATTTAGTCACATCCAGAAGTCACAGAGCTGCAGCTCTCATTAGCTCTGTTTTCAAATTTTTAAAGCTCTCCTCTGCTGAATCAGTCCATTCCAAAGAGAGAGGGGTTTCTTTTAACAGTTCATATAGGAGTCTTACCAGAACACCATAATCATCCATCCAAAGTCTGCATCATCCAGTCATTCCCAGGAACATCTGGAGCTCCTTGATGGTCAGCAGTCATGGAGTTTGACAAATGGCTTCTTTTCTAGCAGTTCCAAGTTCTCTCTGTCCTGTTATTTCATATTCTAGGTAGGAAACTCAGGTTTGGACTAGTTGAGCCTTTTGTCTGGTTGCCCAATAACCATTCAGTCCCAGAAAATTCAATAATTCCACCATTCACTGGACACATTTTTCCTTTATTTCTGCGGCAATTAATAGGTCATCCACATATTGTAACAGAGTCCCCGTCTGAGTGGGTGGTTTCCATGATCCTAGTTCCAGTGCTAACAGATTTCCAAAAATTGTTGGACTGTTTTAAAACCCTTGAGGTAATACTGTCCAAATTAATTGGGGTTTCCTTACTGCGTCAGGATTTTCCCATTCAAAACCAAATAAATTCTGGTTTTCTTTGGCCAATGGTAAGCAAGAGTCCTTAAATCCAAGACGGCAAACCATTTCTGATTCAATTTAGTCAATAAGGTATATGGATTAGCTATTACTGGATGAATATCCTCTATAAATTTGTTGATTCCTGAGATCTTGAACCAACCTGCAAATTTTCTTTACTGGCAAGATAAGAGTATTATATTCCCATTCACATTCAATTAATAATTTATATTTTTAAATTTATCAATGATTTTTTTAGTTCCCTTTCCTGTAATTTTAGGGGATATTGTTTTATTCTAATTGGGCAGCCCCCCCCCCCCCTTTTTATTTCTACTTTAACAAGCAAAGCATTTTTTTTGCCTTACCTGGAACTTCAGATGCCCATACTTCCAGATATACCTGATTAAGGATTTCTTCTATTTCAGGGAGGTCCTCCTGTTTGCTTTTCTGTTGAATTAAAGATAAACTCAAAACTTCAATTAATTGATCATTTTTGACTCGTAATTCCATTTTGCCTTCTTTAAATGTTGCTTCTCGCCCTAATAAAGATTTTTGGAAGATTTGGCATGTATAAAAATTTATGCATTCCTATTTGTTTTCCCAATTTATACTCTAAAGGTTTCAGAAAGAATGCTTTTCTTTGTTTTTGTTTCCTTTTTTTTTTCTTGATGGCCAGTAGCTCACACATCTGTAACAAATTCTTTTCCTCTGATTTAACGCCGAGTAAGTTGCTCCTGTATCCACTTAAAAATTCCACTTTATTTCCTCGTTTTAATTTAATCAGTGGATCTGCTAGGGTAGATCCCCCAGGTCCCTGTCGGTCTAGTTCCAGTTCAGTCACCGGAGGCACCCCATGGCACTCCCTCCAGAGCAGTCTCACTTTCAACATCCAAACTCCTTACAGTATGCACACTGATCCCATCCCACAGGAGAATTCAATTTCTCACCTCTGCCTGTCATTCCTCCTCTACCTCTGCTCATCCTCTCACATTAGTCCCTCCACCAGTTTCTACTTGTCCCAAAGCAGCCACTGCAGCCGTGCCTATAGCACAACTCAGCTCTTTCTTCTCTACATGTTTCCGATTCTGATACACTCTCCACATGTCTTTAACTTTCTCAAGTCCTTCCACTCTGCTGCCAGTGACAGCAACCTCTTCCTCCTTATCAGTAACAGGGCAGATGCCAAGAGTGCTCCTCTCAGAGGTACCTGTGATACATAATCTCCCAACCTATCTTCCTGATTACTCTGGTTTTGGGGTTTTTTGTTGTGTTTTTTTTTTCTTGTTTTGTTTTGTTTTTTGTTGATTTTTTTTTTTAACTTTAAACATCATTCCCCCAATATCATAGGCTGAACAACATCTCTCCAGCTTAGCTTTCTGTTTTTCCCTGTCCCTTTCCAGAGCCAAAATTAGGGATCTGGCAGAGCTGTATTAATTTCACATTCTGTCTGCCACTCTGGGTGGTTTCTTAAAGTGAAAAATGTATCTGCATACATCACTTCATCCCGTTGTCCCTGCCACCTCAAAACAACATTAATTGTGACAATGTATTATAATTCAGAGTTCCACTTTTGGCCATTTCTCCTGATCCCCCAGAGTATACAATGGCCAGCATTGGTTACAATATTTCACCAAAGTTTTCTTATTTACTGAGCCCCCAGGAAACCCTCCCAGTTCTTTCCAGTGTGCCAAAATGCACCCTAAAGGACTCTTTTTCAAGATCTTTCCACTCTGCTGATTTCCCATTATTAGTCTCGCATTCACACACACACACAGGATCCCACAGACACACTCCACACAGTTACAACACTTGAGACAGAGACGAAAATTGTATCAAACAAACAACAATTAGTAACACAGTTATCCTGTCACCAATACCAAAATCACAAGACCAAAATCGTCACTGTAACAAGCCACAGAATAGACACTCCACAGTTACAACACTTGAAACAGAGACAACAATTAATAACGCAGTTATAACAGTCTGTCACCAATACCAAAATCACAAGACCAAAATCATAACTATAACAAGCCATAACATAAGTCAAATACCAGTAAAATCCAAAACCTTTTCC
Source organism: Pezoporus flaviventris (assembly GCF_033815535.1). Classification (NCBI taxonomy): domain Eukaryota; kingdom Metazoa; phylum Chordata; class Aves; order Psittaciformes; family Psittacidae; genus Pezoporus; species Pezoporus flaviventris. Next base: position 97,018,252 of record NW_026892555.1, read on the forward strand.
ACAAATCACCCACTGCGTCTTGCAGGACCCAAACAACAAGAAGCCCCCTGCTTCTTGTGGGTGTATACCAAACAGAAGCTAGCAGCTCGGTATACACCTTTACCCACGAGATTACCTATCTCTATTTACAGAAGGCTTCCAAACCATGCGTACACTTATCAAACCAATTTACCAAACTGAGACACCCCCTGCATCTTACGGACAATTTAAAAGAAAAGAATACCTTTTATGAGATGGTCCTTGTCTGCTCTAGCAGTGATACGAATGAGCCAAGGGGACGGAGCCCTGTCCTCAGTGGGTCCTGCAGCCGAGCAGAGAGGGTCCCACCTAGGGTGACAAATTGATTCGGAGAAAACTCCAGGAACTCGCCAACAAAGTTTTAAGTTGACAAGCAGGTATTCTTTATTGCAGTGCTGGGAGACACGGGGGATAGCTCCTCCAAACATGTGTCTCCCAGGCATCAACCAGGCTGTGATTATATTGTCCTTAAACATACATGTTCATTAGATGACATACATTACATCATACTTCTTAGACAATGCCTCCTGTATGCATACAAAAATGTGGTAGTGGGCTTTCGGACTCCTGGTGGTTATTTCTTCATCACTTCGTTTTAGGATCATTGTCATATCAGTAACCCCCAGGGGGTTCTGGCAAAGCTTATCTTAGTAATTTTGTTTTCTCTATAGTTGCTAACAAAGCCTAAGGTTCTTGAGGTTACTTATTTACAACCCTGTTCTTCAATCAACCCCATTCTTCAATCCACCCTGTTCTTCAATCAACCCCACTCTTCAGTATTCAAAAATTTCAGAAACTAGTTATGCTTTAAACATGCTCCTTAGATATAATCGGTTCTGGGGCAAATCCTAGAAGCAATGAGGATTTTGGATCACATTTTATTTGAACCAAATTTTCCTCAGGAATACATTCTGCAAGTCCATGAAGGAACTGAGATCAGAATTAGTATAGAAAGCAATTCAGGAGAATAAGTCTTAAACTAGTGGCAAATGTTGAGTGCCAACAAAACTTGCTGTAATAGGAGCAAGCCAGATAAGCTAGCTCTTTAGTTTAGTTTGACCCTGTCAATCAGCAAAAATGTGATAGAGAGGGAGCTTAAAGTCAGATTTTTCTTCAAGGAAATAGGAAATAATTGTTTACCTGTAAGGCTTATGGCCCTAAAACTTTATTCAGTTTGATTCTGGAGGACAGTACAGAAATCATAGTTCTGCTTTCACTCTTTCAAATGAATTTAATCCTTTACTTTGAAGATAGCAGTGCATGTGGACCATTCCAAATTAAAAAATACAGTGAAGGCAAAGTACTTCAAGTCTGATAGAAAAAGAAAGTGAACCCCATATACTGTCTTCTTGGTAAAACTGAAACAATTTTTTCTTCATTGAGTTCTTTGCTCAGGAGAACTTTTACTTCTTGGTTACTTTCAAAAGTGGAAACCAAGCAAGGAAGGGAACAAACAAAAAATGTAGGGAAAACAAATTTATAGGTGCTTTGTCTGAGAAAAATGGGGGGGGGGGTAACTAAGTTAAAACAAGACTTCTGCTGGAACCTGCAACCTTTTATACTATTTCTCTGTTATTTTTCAATAATTACATTTTCCTAGGATTTTGCAAACCATTTAAACTATTTTTATATAAAATTAAAATGAAGTCCAGCATATGAAGTCTTACTTTTAAGGTTATTTGTATTAAATAATTGCAATGAGCAGAATAAATGAATATGTATGCTTTTCTTCCCCCCAACCCTATTTGCTCACTCTTTTCCATCACTAAATACTACCTTTGATTTGTTTGCCCACAACTACGTAAAAAAATAATTAGGAAGCAGCAATAAATCTAATTCATATACAAAATATGAACTAAGCATCAAAAGGAAAGTGCCAGATCTTGTGGAGGCCAGAATTTCTACATAAATTCAGTCAGAGATTCAGTTCTCCAATTACTTATCTGGACTAGGCACTTACAGGAGGAACTGTGGAAGAAAGATCCTCTTACATACACTTTCTTCACTTTCTCTGTGCAGGCTACCTATCACGTCAACATCCACAACCATCTGAGGCCATGGAGGCAGACAGAAACATGGAGGAGAAACACTCTAAGCCTTACATCAGACATGCCCCAAGATGATGGCCAACACTGCTGATTGAGTAGTAAATTATTACCCCCTTGAAGCAATGAGGAAATGATGTATAGGTTTTGCCCCTGAGGTGTGTCTCTGCAACACAGTGCCTCCCACTCCCATATTGAAGGTTAAATGCCAACCTTTGCTTAGGGCTGTGCCCAAAGGCATATTCTACCTTTCAGAAGCAGATTCAGGCTTTTATTTCTGACCTTAACTGTACACAGTCAGACAAGATAGTGACTGGGGAAGAGTGGACACCCTGTTCTCTGTTGTATTTGTGCTAGGCAAAGTCTGACCAGTATTCAGACATAAAATAAGGTTTTCGTTATTGTACTCAGTTGTGAGTGAAATGTTGAGGCTTCTGGGGCTCTGCATATTTTTGTTGCTGCTTTTGATTTCCTAGAGGTGAGCTGGGCTTTGAATCTCAATGAGGTAGATAAGCAATGCAAAATGGTAGTGTGTGAAATGAGCTGCTGAAAACTTCCCCTTTGTATGACTTATTCTCTAAGGGATTGTATATTCATTAAAGCATTCATGATTTGGACAATGGTCTTTCCATCCAGCTCTACTTCCTGCAGGTACACAGTTGTGGAGGCTAAATATATTTTTGCATCTAATCTTTTCCAATATTTTCTCATATCTAGACTTTTTCAATATTGAGTTTGAACTTGGCTGCTTATGTGCATGTAGTATATGCATGTAGTACTATATCTCAGGGCCGTTATAAAGTGCTGTTACTTACTGTATCTGTATGTGGAGAATGTTTCTAGGACTGTTTGATTAACTCTGTATGTGGCCAAATAAAGCTCTAAAATAATGTGATTGCATTCTACCAGTACTACTTGTTTTTTAGGGCATTCAGTAAATATTACTTGCTTGACATAATTTTCTACAATACTTCTGTGCTGCATTTCTATACTATCTGAATTTTACGGTGCAAAATATGTTTGCCTTTAACTAGGAAGCATGTATAGGCTTCTCACTTGCTTCAGCACTCATTTAATCGTGAAAATCCTGTATTTCAAGGCTACTGCATGGCTTAGGGCAGTTATTTGGAAGTCCTGCATCTTATTATCTGCAGTATCACTAGCAATTTGCTGGATGTCCTGAGCTGGTGTTCACTGAGAGGCAGCAGTGTGAAGGCCAACACCTGATGGAATACCCTGTATTTTCAGTTTGCATATCTCCAGCAGGCTACGTTGTTAAACTCTGAGACACTGTAAATCTTTTTCTTAAGGAAGTAGGGTGGAGAGGATTTCAGATAACATCATAGGTTCTTGTATTAATAATTAAGAAACTTACGGGATACAATTAGATGTGATTTACACTGAAATGAACAGCCCAGATCTTCCTGAAAATGGTTATTAAGTTATTAATGGTTATTAGTGCTCTTTAATTCCTGTTGCAGCAGACTATGTATGGACCCCTCTTTCTTCAGTGGTAGTAATTCCTTTATCTACTTTTATGGTTCAAAATTCTGTCTTAATTATGCCCTAAGATGAGTAGGAGGGTATCAGAGTTTCAGAAGCAACAAAGCTTGCCTCAGGAAAAGCAAAAACATACTAGAACCTTTGCCTCAGGAAATGTAAGCTAATTTTAAATTGAAAAGCCACTAGAATGAAATGTACTAACGTGACTAATGTGTCTGGACTCAGTATTGTTTATTCTGTGAGACACCTTTTTGTTTAATCAATGAGTAATACAACAAATGATAATAATAATTGTATAATGTTATTTTCATTGCAATTTTCAGTTTAAAAAAATTTAATGGTCATGTAAAATTCTTCCTTTTGTTGCCTTGATCCTTTCATTATTGATGTCCTCTTCAGGAAAACAGGAATGTTCTTGTCTAAAAATGCTGTACTCATGTTATTTTTTTCTGTTCAAAAATGTCTACCTGACAAAATCAAGTTGTTTGACTGCTGTGATACTCAAGCTTGCAATTTGAAATATTCAGGGAGTGGCAGCTAAAAGAAGTTTGAACAACCAAGTCTGTTAGCGACAACTCCTCATGGCTATGACTGAACCAGCTGAGAAATCCAAAATAAAAGTAAACTCTTCATAAAATTCAAAAAGTGTGCTAATGGAGCAGTTGAATTATATTGTTTCATGAACAGCTGCTTTTAATGGATGCCTGAGCCACCCTGTATATGCACAACAGCTGTAGAAGATTTAGTCAGCGGAGCCTAATTGCCTAATACAAACAAAAGCAATTCAATTCCAGTTTCTGACACAGATGCAAATTCGTTTTCATTGTATATCATGGGGGAAGTAGAAGTTTCGCACTGTCGCTCCATAACTTCAGGAGGATGTAAAATAGAGGAGAAAGACAGAATAGCAGTGGTATGATAGTTGATAAGAAATCAAAGGTTGGAAAATTCAGAAAAAAAGCCATTTTCCTATAGCATACAAGAGCGTGAAGATCCATTATCTTGAAATTAACAGAATTACAGTAAGCTGAAATTAATATAAGAATCAAAGCTGTATGTACTGACTTTTCAAGCATTTTCTCTGCAGTTGAATACTAGTAGTAGTATACTAATTTTCCCACTAGTAGAATACCAGTGTATCTTAATGAATCTCGCCTTCATCTTAAAAAACAGGTATGATTTATTGTGTCCTAAGAGGGTTTGTTGTGATGGCACGGTTCATCAAATTTTCAGAGATACGCACTTCCACTTTTACATGCATTAGAAAGTAAAAATCCAACAAAAGAGAGAATTTTAGTTATGTCCCCCGTCAAAGTCTAATAACGTTATATGCTCCTTCAGCTGTAGGACTGTAATAACTGGACAACATCACAAATCTTACAGTAAAAGGGAAAGAACGGCAAAAAAAAAAAAAATAAAGAAAAGCTTTCTTCCTGTTGGACCCACCTCTGCTGTTAGCTTTAGCCTCTAACATTACAGAATCTACCATCACTGACCAGCTGTGAGACAAAAGTCATTCCAGATATAAGAATCGGTATAGATCTGAGAAAGAAGAGCACTGGTTTCCAGTAAGATGAAATTATGAAGAGGCATCAAGACTTGAAGTATGTGACAGAACCATGTCCTACGCCCAGTTTACTACACACACTTCTTCTATTTCAGGGCATTTCCTTGCTGTTCTACATAAAAAATAACTCCTTCAGAGTCTCACTGTGCTCTTCTTTTGCTGTGCTCACCATGTCCCTCTTTTTCATCTCAGATGCTTCCACTCACACTGTTTATACTGTGGCTTCCCTTATTACCTAAAAAGTCTCTTGTATCTTCTCTCATTATCAGAAGCTCCGTAAATGAACATCCTATGGTTACAGCTTGACAAAGAAAACTGGGGCCATTCATTCTAAGAACTTACCCTAAAACTTGGGGAGTGAGAAAGTATGAAAATTATATTTAGTTAGTCACATATATCCTGGTTAACAAAAAACCTGAAAACCCAGCAGGACTTTAGAATGGCTCACCAGCTCTTATTATACATACTGTGTAATTATTTCATTGTTAAATAATGACATTATGATCATTTCTGCATCCATATGTCGGAGAGGTGGACCGTTCATAGGTGATGCCCTATGGTTGTTCAGTGTTCGAGGAGATGCAAACAAATAAGCTTATCCCCACTACTATCCTTAGTAGAGAGGACCATGCAGTGTTCTCTTTTCCATAGCAGCAGAAAAGCATTCTTGCATAGCATGCATTTGCTGGGATCTGTCAGGGAAATTTCACAGACATTTCTCACTTCCTGGTACATCCTCGTCACACTACAGTTAGTAAAAACCTTTCAGCAAAACAAAAATTTGACAGAAAACATTGATTTCTTGATCCAGAACATTGTTTCTTTGCCACTGAAAGTCCTGGGAGTCTAATCTCCCTCTCCACACAGGGGATCCTGAAGTATTAGCCTAGGTTCCAGGAGCTTGTGGATTCTGGGCAGCCTTGGTCTACCCCAGGACTGGAGTTGATTCTCACTCAGGTTGCTGCAGTTGCTCTGAGAAATGTCATTCCTGTCAATTTTGATTAATAATTTCTTAGAAGAATACTGACAGCTACACGAACTTTAAATTCCCCAAGCAGCTGCAGGGCACTCGGGGCACTTTTCCTTAGAATTTCAGGTTCTGAAAATACAACTGACTAAATAAAATGTCAGACCTCTTCAGACCAAATGTTAACAAGAGTAAGCAAACCCTGCTTTTCACCAAATTTGACAACTCCTTGTACTTCACACTTCCTTCAGCACAGACTACATTTTGGTAGATGTAGTCTAGACACCAATATTTTGAAATAAAGTCAGTGTCTGATACTCTAAACCTTTGCTCACTTCTTTCTTCATATGTTACCGTACCAGAATAACGAGTTGTACTTGAACAGAGATGTATTGTAAATTGGAAGAATTACTGGATGTGTGATAGGGGATTAACAGTCTGAATTAATACAGTGTAAGTTTGTTTTCCAAATATTCCTGTTCCTATTGGTCAGTGTTATTTCATTTATTGTCCTGTGTATTACAATTAATAATGGGAAAACACTGTTTCCTACTATACCCCTAGGAACAATGCTGCAACACTTCAATATTTAATGAATTATGGTTGATACATATGAATGCAGTACAGAGCAATCAGCATTAGACGAATTGGTCCCATTCCCCCAGTGTTTACAAACAAACTAGTGAAAAACGAAATGGAACCTGGGTCCCATTCAGGTATTACTTTGTATCGGAACCACCTTTAAATAGACCAGTACTGAAAAGCCAACACTCACACTCATGACAATTAAAAAAAAAAAAAAAAGAAAACAGTTGTGTTTTCAAATTCTTTTGGGGGGCAAATTATTTCATCATTAATAATAAATAAGCTCAGTAAAAACAATGATTCTTTCACATATTATGAGCATTCCTATCTTTGTTATTTATTTGTTGAACACATGAATTATATTTAAAGCAAATTCAATTATAACCATAATTCCAAGAGGACTTAACTGCTTACTAGAAAATGTTTTATTTGAAAAAAATTGGTGAGTATATAAAATATATAAAATATTAAAAAGTCTGACCTACTGATTTTGAACATTTCAGAACTGAATTATTTGTTTTGAACAGTAATTTTCATTTTACATTTGTATGCTAAAAGGTGAGGCTAAGTAACTTGGAAAATAAATTTTTAAGGGTTTTGTTTTTTGTTTTTTGTTTTTTTCCCAGATTGAACAATTGATTTATGGAAATTACTGTGGTTTTCTTTTTAAAAATTTCATATGATCTTTTATTTTATTTCACCCAAAGTAATGCTTTGTTTTTTTCATTTTTTTTCTTCAATTCTGGGGATGTAGCCACTGAATAAAAATAAATAATTTCACTGCTTAGTGATGTATACCCTATGCTAATAATGTATTTTTTTTTGTCAAATGAGAATGTTTTTACTGTAACCTCTAGCTCATATTTATAAAACAAGGTAATTTTTCTTAAAAGCTCTCTTTTTTGGCTAAGAATTTGAAGTTATTTCCTTAACTATGCTGACTCAATAGATTTCATGTAGCACCCTTGGCAATTTCAAAGAATTCTTGTAACTTACACTCATTCCTACATGTATGAATTAAAAATTTTGGATATTTCCCTTTTCAGTTGTCTTGTGTGGGGTTTTGGTTGGGGGTTTTTTGTTTTTGTTTTCTTTGGTTTGGTTTTGTGGTTTTTTTGTTTGTTTACTTGTTTATTTAGCTATTGGAGCTAAATAACTGAAAGCAAAAGCAAACCTTAATAAATGGGTTAAAATAATTCTTTTTTTCCCCATTTTCAGTTTCTTGTATGTCAGTATTACATTTGTTCTGTAGTTCTTACAGAATCTTCCCATATAAAGCTATACTTCATATTAAAGGAACGGAAGCGCAGAAAAGCCCTCTCTGTAGTGTATTCAATGCCAACCAAAAAAAAAAAAAAAAAAAAAGCAAAAAAAAAAAAAGCCCTAATTCATGATCCCAGGCAAAATATTACCTAATTCCCCAAGCAAAAATACTGATGCCTGCATTCCCAGAATCCCAGGTGCAGGATAACTATTTGCTTTTTTGCCATGAGCTATCAATCTGCTTTAAAAACGTATTCTCTATAGAAAGTATTTTAATGGTCATGTTGGAATGTACATATATTTTTAATACAAAATCGAGTACAATACAGCAAGTTTTCTGGCGGAAAAGGCGTAACAGTAAAGTCAAGGTTTGTAGTAGTTTTTTATTTTGAATGGAATCTTGGGGTTTCTGCTAAAATGCTTCAAGTATGCCAGAAAACAATTTGACTTTGAAATGATAACATGCAGAAGGAAAAAAACACAGCAACAACAAAAAAAAAAACCAAAACTTCCTACAAGGAAATAGATCTTTTTGCTAAGTGTAATATCTTCAGTAGGGTATTCAGTATATTCGATTTCCTAAAGCAATACACTTCACAAAGACCCTCAAGAGGGAGAAGAATGACCAAGATTATATTAAGCTTTGTGCTTGATATATGGGAAGTTACTCCTAGCTGTGAGGAAGAACAACATGTAGAAGTGGCTTTGTTGTTGTTTCATTTGTTACATTGCCAAGATTAGAGTTTACTGAGGATTATAGTTCAGTTTGCAAGCTAAAGTAATATCTTATTTGATCTAAAATAAGATCATACTCTGATCAGTTCAAAAGAAAATACAAGTCATTTTTATATAACTGAAATTGCAAAGAGATTTTAGCCTTTGCAAAGAGTGCTTCTGAAAGCAAGTTTCTGCTGGCACTGTTTTTTTAGCAGCAATTGACTGAAAAAATTTTGAATCATTCTCCTTAAGCAAAGTAAGTTTGTATACTATTCCTTGTTTCAAGATGCTTGAATTTTGACCGTACTTAAACTTAAATTGTAATAACTTCCAAATTAACGCACCTAAAATATGTGTATAGTTAAATATACTAGTCATGAAACTGCGAGGAACTTCAGAGGAACTGACTTAGCAATGATGAAAGTAAGTGCTGATAAAAGCAAAGTATTTGACTGGAGAGGGGGAGATATGAAATGACGCTCATAAAATTCTAAGTAAATCCTATCATCTTCAGGACAGGTTGTTTGTAAATAATTTTTGTTAACTCTAAACCAATCAACCAACAAATGAAACAACTCTGGCAAGTATATAGAAGTAATAAGAATGTTAAAAATAAAAAAATAATATATACATAAAAAAATAAAATAAAAAGAGATGCCATATGGAAAAGAAGGAGAAAATGACACAAGTTGAAATTACAGTTTTATTTAGAATTTTTATTCACTGTCTGCAACTTCAATCCATATTCTTCTCACTTAATTGCAAATATCACTGAGGTGGCTAAATTATGAAAGTAGGCCCCCTTGACTCTACAAAACATAAACAGGCACCTGCAGAAGGTAATTAATTTTTATTTTTAAATGTTCTGAGTTTCCTATGGACAGCTTGTATCTTTCCATTGAATATGAATGCTGAAGTGAATATGGTCCTAAGTTTAGTGAGGTACATAACGTAAAGTTATATTAACCTGTATCCAAATCTGAAATACCAAAGCAGTAACTCAGAATGAGCCAACTCCATGAGGAAGCTGGAAAGCATGGGGAAAAAACCTTGTACCTAAAGAACAAGTGAAAATAATTCTATGATTAAAGAGAAAAGTGAGTAAGAGGGTATATGGTAGCTGTACAAGGTAAAATAACACAGGAAATAAGGCGGAACCTTTTGTTCTTTGTATTACATAACAGGAACAAGGAACTATTCTGTGTAATTGTAGAATAATAAATTCAAAACTCATTAACAGAAAAAAAACAACCCACTAAATCCATAATTACAGTCCTAGAAATTAGAGGTGAGAACAAAACAGAGCTTTCTCAATGCTTACAGATGCCACATTATTTTGAGCAAATATTAATATCACTGAACTCTCTGTACTGTAAATCTAAATCCTGTCCTTTTACATTTTAAGAATTCTCCAGGCTTAAATGCTTACTTAATTTAAGAAAACATCTTTGCTCATATAGAGCCTAATCATTCCAAATATGTGCAACTTAACCCCTGCTGATTATTTCAGAATTTCTTTTTTAAACTGTATTGTTCACACACTACTGCATTCTATTTCAGAAACTTTCTGACCTTTCAGAAACTTTCCTTATAATGAGAAACTGACACTGTCTATCTTCTTTTTCCTTTGTTAGATAATTTTCTGCATCATGAATTTTTACATTAAATGTTACTGATGAGCACCACCGCTAGAGCTAAATACGATATGGTCATAAGAATATAAGAAAGGCCACCTTGATTCAATCACCTAGTTCCATGACAGAGGTAAATACCTGATGTCTAGTAAGGAGTTCTAGAACAGGGTAAGTATGCCCCTGGTATTTTTTTTTCTGGGAAAGAAACTGTGTATTTATTTCTGTAACTTTATTTGCACTTTGGTTTTCAATTCCTATTACAGTTTTGAGCAGCCTGCAGGTTTTGAAGGTGCCCTAGAAGTAGCTAACTGGGATTGATGACTTCTTTCTCCTTAGATTATAGTCTATAGAATAACCATTTCAGTACTTACTTCCGCTGAAATACTTTTGGGTCTCTTCTTTCTTCTCTCTCACAGCCTAAGAACCATTATAAATATACTCTCATTGATATAACTGAAAAGAAAATACAATTTTATGAATAATATATTAATAACATCAGCTAAATTATTATACACCTATTTACGTATAAAGAACAAATTTAATCTGACATAATTTATTATGAGAGAAAGAATTATCCAGCAGCTCCCAAAGATGTGATGCACCCTTGTGTGATCATGTTGAATAGTTAGCTAATAGCAGTCAAAACTTAGAAAGGTTTTCCAAATTACTTGTTTGTTGTCTGGATTCTTATGATCATATAGCAGACAAAATTAATAACCCTTCTCTGCAACTGGGGACCTTATTTTTCAATATTTCCAAAAGTATGACTTTGTAAGAAGCAGGAGTTTAAAGTAATTACTCTGACAAAATTTGTATCCACTGCATAATTTTATTTGTACAGTTTCATGACAGAAATGTTCTAATCAGTTTCTTTCTTGTTTTCACTTTAAAGTTATCATGAAGTTACTTTTTTTAATATACTATTTGCCTCTAAAGAAAGTTCCTGAAAATTCAGTAACAACAACTCTGAGAAATTTGTCAAAACCAATTGACGCAGTTAATTCTTAGATACAATAGTGCCAAATTATTTTGCACGTTTAGAAAATATCACTCTTCCTGTTTACACAGTCATTTACCAGTCTCACCTTATGGCTGCAGTTTTGTGCAATGTGGAAGTTCATGCCATGTATATGCTGCACCTCGTGGCCTTTGAAACTTCAAAGATATGAAGCAAACTAGTTCAGATTCCCTCAATTCACAGTAGAGAGCCCTTCTATTTCAAAGAATCTCTGTCACTTTTTACACTAGCAACAAAGGACCATCTTTCCCAATTCCACTAGATTTCCATTCCCATTTTACTATTGTCCAATGGACTACGAAATATGTATTGCATTCCTTTTAAATCGACATTTGAAATACCACATGCTTCTTATACTGATTATGACATCTAGCACAGTTAGTGAAAAGATCTAATAATCTAATAGGTATTTTTTAAACCAGTTTTCAATTTCTCAAGAATTGAAGTTTCAACAATCATTTTTAGGATCATAGAATCATAGAATAGTCACAATTGGAAAGGGCCTTAAGATCATCTATTTCCAACCCCCCTGCCATGAGTAGGGACACCTCACACTAAACCAGGTCATCCAAGGCTCTGTCCAACCTGGCCTAAAATTAAATCAAGACCATCTTAGTTTCTTCTAAGTCATGATTAGGGCATTCACCTGAAATATACGAGATCCAAGATTATGTCTTTGCACTGAATTAGGCAGATTACTGATACCATCATCAGCTCTGAAGTTTTTCCTTCCTCTGTGGCTTTGACCAGGAATATCATTTTGATCATGTGAAAACTTCCTAAAAAAAGATTCACAAAAATGTGTATGTTTTGGTTAAATGTGTTTTTCTTCTGTTTGTTTGAGTTTGTTTTGTTGGTTTTTTTTAATAAACTGGAATTATCCAATAAAACTCTACACTCCTCTAATGCATCATTCTTAAATACGTGCAGGTTTTAAAGTATGCATCAACAAAAAATAAGTATTGATTGTTATTTATGTCTTTTTTGCTTATCAAATTGCCATAATCAAGGCATTAAGCCATAAATTGTGTTGGCAGATTTTGTTTGTATCATAATTAATTTAATTATTTGACTCTTTGTTTTGCCCGATATAAGTTCAAAGCAGTTCCTAATTAGTACATGATTACTGTTGCACATCAACCAAGGTTCACTGTTTTCTTTATCATAATTTAAATTAAAAAAGGGGGGAAAAAAAGAAAGAATGGCAAAATTTTGCTCTCACAAAATCACAGCTGCCTTCTAAAAATATTTCAAAGGAAAGCTTCTTTATGTGCAATGACAGAGGAGAGGCTTGGATTGGGAGTTTTGACGTTAGGAGGCACCCTGAATGTGGGAGCTGCTGCTCTAAACAAGCGTAAGATCGAAGAAGCAGCCGGAAGCCTACTCCCCAAAGGTTACTGGGTGCACTCAAGGCTTAGCAGGCTGAAGGGTTCCTCCCTCTGCTGGAATAAGCTTGGGATTGCAACAGGTAAGTAAATGTATTCGCATTGCTGAGCTCCCACATACTGGTTAAACCATCCACGTCCACCCCATGGCCTACCAATAGAAACAAGTGTTTAATCCATTCACGACAGTGGTTGTTGCCATCTATGCAGACTTCAGCATGTAATTTATGAAGAGCAGGGAGAACAGGAGACACTCTTGTTCACATTGTTTTCAGCTGTTCGTTTAGCTTTCCCTCTCAGGCTAAGGTACAGAAAGTTTAAATACATGGAAAAAAATGAGAGCAGTGCACTTATGTTTCCTTTTTTTTTTTTTTTTTTTATGTACTTGATCTCTGAAATTTGTAGTTATGGTTTCTGACACAGTCTTCCCCAAACCTTTATAACATAGAACAAAATGTCAATTAAACTAATAGTGACTTGTGTCTTGAGTCACACTATTTGTGTTGTTCAGGCTGGTGTGAATAGCTGGGCAAAGGATATGTGGTTAAAAATGAAATACCTGAATTTGAAGGGGTAGAGAGTCATGTGAGCTCAAGTACTGGAAGGAACCATCATACACAAATAGCATTTTCAGTGTTCCTTGTGTCTCAGTATTTGTGATTTATTGTGAGTATTGACAGAAGACACATATGAAAAAGAAGGAAGGTAGAGACCAGGAGAACAGAGAAATAGGATAAAAGTGGAATGCCAAAAGCATGGAAATGTGAACACTACACCCAGAGGGAAAGTCATGGAAGATGTAGGCTATCACAGATTAAAATCTCAGAGGTCATCTTTGTCTAGTAGCAAGCCCAGAGGAGTCCTAATACAGAGTAGAAGACTTTTGATTAAAATTGGAACTTAAAGAAGGAGGACTTTTCATACATATGGCATTTTACAAAAGTTCATTGTTTTCGGAACAGAATATGATAAAATGTACTAGGTATCTGGTGCTATCTAAGAACTTTCTCTGTCCCATTCCCTTTTTACTGCTCATTACATTGAGAGTTCACTGATATAATCCCATATGGAGGGGGTCATCCTCAACTGACATATTAGGTGGGGCTAATGTTTGTCACTTGTACCCTCCCACTCCTACAAGATTAGTTGCTAATCTAATATAAATGGGGGGTGTCATTTAAAATGATAGTAGAAAAAACAACAAAACAGAAAAATCTCACAACATGAAATGTCTGCGATTTTCAAAAAGATGTGAGACCAAAAATTAAAAAACCTCTCTACTTATTCTCCTTATATTCAGATACGTATTGAAATGAATAATGAAAAATACAGCTAATTTCCTCTGCCACCTACTTCCCAGCCAAATCCATTTTCACCTGCCTCTCTGATTCATTTGTCCTCACCCTGGTCTTCATTTTGTTCACTTAAACTGGTAGTAATGCGTGTGAGCTGAATAATAGAGTCATAGAATCAACTAGGTTGGAAAAGACCTTTAAGATCATTAAGTCCAACCATTACCCCAGGACTGCCAAGACCACCACTAAACCGTGTCACTGAGGGCTTCACCTACAGCTTTTCTGAACACTTGCAGGGAGCAGGACTCCACAACTTCCCTGGGCAGCCTGTTCCGATGCCTGATCCCACTCTCTGTGAAGAATTTTTTTCCTAATAGCCAATCTAAATCTCCCCTAGTGCAACTTGAGGCCATTACTTCTTGTCCTATTGCTTGTTATTTGGAAGAACAGACCGACCCTCACCTCACTACAACCTCCTTTCAGTAGCTGTAGAGAGCAATAAGGTCCTCCCTGAGCCTTTTCTTCTCCAAACTAAACAAGCCTAGTTCCCTCACCCATTCCTCATAAGACTCATTCCTCAGACCCTTCACCAGCTTTATTGCCCTTTTCTGGACCCGCTCCAGAACCTTAATGTCTTTGAAGTGAGGTGTCTTTATAATGTCTTGTAGTGAGGGTCCCAGAACTGAACACAGTATTCACGATGTGGCCTCACCAGCAACGAGTACAGGGGGATGATCACTCCCCTGGCCCTGCTGACCACACTACTTCTGTTGAAGGCCAGGATGCTGTTTGCCTTCTTGGCTGCCTGAGCAAAAGCACGCTCATGTTCAGGCATCAATCAGCACCCCCAGGTCCTTTTCTGCCAAGCAACTTTCTAGCCACTCTTCCCCAAGCCTGGAGCTTTGCATGGGGTTGTTGTGGCCCAAATGCAGGACCTGGCACTTTGCCTTGTTTAACCTGAATTAATTAATTACATCAATTTAATACATTGCTTCTCAACAATTTCAGAGGTTCATATTCATCAAGCTGTAATATAATGCTCTGCTACATTACTCAGTCCATCAATATTTGCCCTACTCCTTGCAGCATAAACTTTAAAAACTGCACTGATTTCACTTGTAGAAACATTGGCAAAATGTCAGCTGTTGAATCAACTCAATTAGCTATAAATTCATATGTTTCTGCATCCATCTGCATATCAAACACATTAATTTTCACCAAATCAAACAGTTATATTGGTACAATGCCTTTCACAACAATTATTGTTCTATGTAACTGTGCATAGAGTTGGAATTATGGCATGAAAATAAATGCTGAAACTATAATACTTTCAAAATCTTACCTTAACCTGCTTATGCGCTTAATAGACATGAATATAAAAAGAGTGCATTTCCCGAGGACAGACAGGAATGACAATAAGTGATTCATGATGGTTTATGTTACATCAGGAGTTTTTTCACAGTACATTTGCCATTTCTTCACTACTTGGATTTATTTATTTTCTTTATGAAAGTTCTGAACTCCACAGGAATGCCCTTCTTACTTTCACCTCAGCTTGAACAGATTTCTTGTAAATGCCAATATTGAAAGTTAATTGTATTTCTACCTCTAAGTTAGTACAACTGAAGTACTGTGTGTGCTTTCCAGAGAACACTAATATAATTTTGAAGAGTTCATTTTATCTCTTAGGGTTTTTTTTAAACTGAAATTGTCTTTTATCTGAGATTTTAAAAAATTCCCAAGAAGTAATCTTTACAGGAAACAGATCATATGAAGGGTGTGTTAGATACTACTAATTCTCTTCTCTAAACAACTATTTACACAACATTTCCAGAAATTACAATGCTTGATTTTTTTCCAGTTAAAAAAAAAAACAAAAAAAAAACCAACCAACAAACAAAAAAACAAACCCATACAAAACGTAAACACTCAGGACACAAAGCATCTTCCTTGTGTGATCTTTATGAAGAGTCGGGAAATATCAGCTGTTGTGTGATATGGTATCTTTATTGCAAACTTAGAACTCAAGATAATGCTTCTGCTACTGATACAGAATGAGGTCATAGGAAACTACATAAGGAATTCCACAAAGAACCTTGAAGAAAATGGAATCTATTAATAAATATATAAACTCAAATTTATTACTGTACAACAAAATGATCTGTACATAAGTTCTCACATATTCAGCGGCCTGCTGGTTTAGCAGGTATTCATGTACCTACAGGAGATTTTTGAGTTCCAGTTCCTTCCTCTGTCCTCTCTGTGTCATGCTAACACTAAAGAATTGCACAAGAATTCCCTGATATGTACTGTCATTTGATATCCAGCCTACTTTAAAAAATTCATCAGCAGTCAGAAGATAGGACAAATGTCACAGATACAGCTTGAACCATTAACTTGTTACTGTTAAACAAAAACACAGTGCTGGCATTTTAGCAACGTTGTAAGCATTTTTTTGAGAAGATTTTTTGACAAGCAAGATTATGTACTTTTGTATCAGTTTGCACCAAGGTCTTAAAAAATCCTTACAAATTCTAAAATTCTCACATTCCTTTAAGATAGGTTGCTAGTCATTATGCTTTCAACTGAGGAGCATATTTACATTATCTTTTCTGTGCTAAGATGGTACTTCCAACATTTTTTGTTTGCTAATATGGGTTTATCTCCACCACCAAATTCAGAATTGTCATGTAACTTGGTTGCTGATGTCACCATTGTCATGAGTAGAACACTACCTAAAGGTAATCAGAGGCATGATCTTGGTTGCAGATCCTTCAAGTGAAGTGTAAGCCATTGCTTATCTGAGAAAAGATCCACTGGAGAAGGCTTTCTCATTTTTCTAGCACAGCTGCATGCATTCTTGATCTAGGATATGTTTGTCTTAACAGCATGGTTCCCTTCAACACTATCAGTAGTAAGGTTTATTTCTAACCCGGTCATCATTCTGTGGAATTAGATTTGAGAAGAAACACATATATAACATGGGACACTGTAGCACCCTTTTATCAGCTGCACCTGAAATATTTAATTGTGATGTGATGGTACATGGAATAAGTTGTGAAAAAAGGTTGTGATAAGTTGTGATAAAACTAGTACTGACTGTCTCTATTAAAGCTAATTGTTCTCCTAATATCAGCAAACGGAACATTAGCAGCTAGAAGCTACTACTATCCAAAGAGCTCAGCAACAGGTTACAGAGATGATCAGCAGGTACTTACTTCCAAAAAAAAGATAAAAAGAATATAGATAGGATTTCGGTTCTTAGACACTGAAATATTCTTCAAGTTTTTGTCCACAACATTTACCATATGAAATGGTACCAAAGAAAATATTTTACTATCATGCTTCCTAAAGTTTTGCAAATTCCATCTTCAAATTAGCTCCTAGTTTAAAAATTCCTGCATAATTTCTTTGCCCTTGAGTAATGAGGAAGTACGGGAAGGGAAAAAAAAATTAAAAACCTGTTTGATTGTCCAGCACAAGGCCTGAACTTGCTTTGAGGTGATGATAACTGAATCTTTAGTTCATTAACTCAAGAGAACTTTGCTCCTTGAGTTCCTTAGCTAAATAAGATTATAACGTGATAATGACAGACACCCTTTGTAACAACGATATTTCTTGTAAATTCATTGTTTTTATTAACCAGTTAATTGATTTATAGAGTGTCTGTGCAGGTCACTTAAACTTTGAAAAAGTATTGAGCTGTTCTCCCAGGTGATTGAAATAGTCAAAATCATTTCATAATTTTCCAGATGTTTTAAGGGAGAGCTTTAAAGATTTTGAACTTTTGATAGAGCTATCATGTGAGTTATATAAAAAGGTGGGATTTTTCCCCAGAAAGTCACAGAAACAGTGGACTGCACATGTGGCCAGCTGGATTGCTTCAGAGCACACAACAGAAGATAGAAGTTGATGCTAACTGTGGTGTGTGTAAAGGTGCACTGAGGTCGGTTTACTGGGAACATGCTGCCTGCCTTTTTACAGCACCGTGATTAGCATGGGTCCACTTGCCTACAGTACACGACATAGACCATCCAGTATAACAGGTAAATGTTATTAGCACGAAAGAAGGCTTCAGGAGGAAAGTAAGAATCTTCCAAAAGCTTTCACGCTGTAAACAGTAAAAAGAAGCCCGGTAGTGTTTTTATATAGCACATCTTAACAAACAGCTGCAAGAAAATCTAAGTGGAAAGCTAAACCTTGCCTCATGGTGTCATTTCCCTGAGCACCGTGGGAAGAGGTGCTCTCTGGTGGACAGAAGAAAAAGCTGGCTTGCGAAATCTGCTATTTCTTCGGTGTACTAGATCCTAAAGTGATTTGAAGCTGAAAAGCAGAAAAGAGTGCATTTTCTTCGTGCTAACCGGCTAGGACAGTGGATCTGAGAGAAGAAGGCTGACCCACTGGGCTGCGCGTTCACAGCGCTCAAACGGAGACTTGTGGATCTGCTCATCTGGCTCCAATCTAAGCACGTACCGCCGGGTCCACCCTGGCCGTGCCCGCTGGGGCACCTCTGCTTTGGCTCTCGAGCACCGAAAGCTCAAAGCCACTTCTTTCCAACCCCCATGTGCCCGCAGCCGAGCCGACACGGTAGATACATCCCACAGCCTGCTGTCAGCCCCTCAGCGGAACGGAGCTCCCCTGCTGATCCCGAGCGGTGCTCAGTCAGGACATCGCTGTCTTCGCGCTGCAGGCTCCGCGGGAGCGGCAGGAAAGCTCCGCCTCCGGCCGCTCGGGAACAGCCTGATAAAGGCAGGTGCGGGCAAGCAGCAGGACCCTAGCTAGAAGCATCTGCCTATGCAGAGAGACCCTGACCCGTCCTTGGCCACCCCATGCAAAGCAGCACCTGAGCCAGCCGGTGCGGCCGTGCCGACGGTGGCGGGATAGGACCCTCTCTGCCTTCCTGCACCCGTGTCCCGCGGTCCACAGTCTTCGGTCGCGTCTCTGCGAAGGAGCAAGGACCTCGCCCCCAAGGACCTCCGAAGAGGCGGGATTTCTCAGGGAAGGGGAAGCAGGATTTTGTTGTGTGGCTTGGAGATGAGGCAGCTATCTGGAGTGGGGTTCCTCCTGGGGCTGATGGCTCTCCCAGTGGCGCTGGGACAGAAAAGCTCGGGAAGCCCTATAAATAGCAACCAGTCTCAAAGCTTTGCCATCGTCTCTTTCAAATGGGATCACGTCAAGGACCCTTATGTCATTACACTCTGGATACTCGTGGCCAGCCTGGCCAAAATCGGTGAGTAGAGTTATATATTAGTGCATGATCTTTCCCTTTCCCTTCCTCCTTTCCTTTCTCCCTCCCAACGTAAATGAAGAAAGCTTATTATAAGTCCACTGACCCATTTTCAGGGGGTTCACTGTACTCTGTCCTGATTTCATAATATTGCCCTATACAGTGCTCAGCAGTGTGATCATCTTCTGTCCCAGTGGGTTACTTAGTTCGTTTTCAGTGCCCAGGACTGTGGTTGTGGCTTCCACACCTGACTCCTTGAAACCTTGCATTACTGTTGCTCCTGGGGAAAACTTCATACAGCAATGAAACAGAAATTATTGCTTATACAATGCTTATTCCAATTTATGATATACTAATGTCTTGATTATGACTGGTTGCTATATTAGCTAGCACTATCAAAAATGGACCCTGTGAACTACACATATGAACTTAGTCTTCTCCACTTGCAGCGCATTGCTGAATTACTGTAAGAGTGTGGCTTACAGAGAAAGGTGATGGGTATTATTAGACCTTCTGACGCAGCTGAAAAAATACAAGCTTTAGAGCACACAGAATTTTCTTCAAGAAATTGGAATCAGTGAAAAACAGGGACTTAGTCCAACTTCAGTGTAATGTAAATGCATTTATATGAATGCTCTAATTGTTATGTTCTGATCTGTGTAGCTTTTCTAAAATCAATTATTAATAATGCTGCTGAGCTATAAGAGTCACTGTTTAATTGGAATGTATTTATTATCTTGATGCTATAGTTTTCAGTCCATTTACATTTGGATCTAAAAACAGACCTCCAGTTTTGCTGACACTCAAACTGTCATTTTCAATTTTTAATAAATCACCTCTAAAATCAGTCTCAACTCAGAAGGTATGATCAGCTAAAAATCCTAATAATACTTTTCTGTACTTGTACCATTAATACTCATTTGGGATACCAGAATCACATTCCATGGATTTTTCCTGTCACAGAGAGAATGGAAGATCTAAAAAAGTGTGCTTAGGTATGTTCTGTCTAGAGGATAAACACAGAAAAGCTTAGGTGAAAAATGCTATCTCTAAATAAAATATTTTTTTTAAAAAGGAGGAAGTTACGTAGAAGTGATACTCTCAAGCATATTTCAGTGATACCTGCATCTTGGGTTTCACTTGCTTAACCATAGATATATAAATAAATATCTGTATCAATGTTGGACTACATCTCCAAATAGTTTGTATTCAGATGGTTGCTGCATTACCTCGATTACATAAAAACATAGTTTTGTCTTAATTGACTTCTGTTGGAGGGTTATATCAAGTAGAAAGCTGGGGAAACCACATGCAGGAAAGAACAGTGACAACACTGAGTCTCTACAAAATTGTGCTAACTAAATTAATATACAGGTGGCTTATTTGAATCTACTTCTTGAAATACTCTTCTAAATAAGTATTTGCCCTTTGTGTTATTAAGGCTTTGCTATTTTGTACATGTGCCACAGTTGTATAGAGTAACATTATTGCTGCACAATCATATCAGTGCTGTCTTAGAAACCCTGTGAAGCTATCAGGACAGTTAGATTGTCGTATACTTAAGTTTAAATGGCCTGGATTAAGATTAGCTTGGATTAAGATGAGCCAATCTACTGTGAAGTCCTCATCATAAACTCTTGATAAAACACTTATTGCCCTTGGAGTTTAGGAGCTGAATGTTGCTGGTTCTGCACTTCTTTCACAGCTGCACAGAGCGTGTCACTTACTAGTAGATAGTATCTATCAACTCCATCATTTTTCTTCCCCAAAGCTGTCAAGCTTTGTTCTTCTCTCTCTTCACATTTGTAATTGCAGTCTTATACTACTCTGGACATTGTCTCTGAAGAAGCAACGGACAACTGCTGTATTCCACTTAGAAACAATGAATGCTCCTGCTTTCCCCACTGGTCAGAAATAAAATACAGAAAAGCAGAAATATATACTCACTGTTTATCAGCTTATTAATGAAGAAAGCATGAAGGTGTTCATATAAATCAATGAGAGGGGGAAGGTGGGGGGGGGAACCCAGTTTGTCAGCTTCTATCTGCCTTGGTATGTCTGTGGTTCTGGAAAGTAGATCAGAAATCTATCAGATTTTGAATGGCAAAAATCCTGTGCCAGTTCAAGGATATTTTATACAGTAAAAAATCAGTCAGAAAAGAACTGAGGAAGAAAATCTAGAACATCTGTCATTATATCTCTTGCTTTACTACCTAAAGGAGGCCAAAGGTAGAGTCAAAATGCTGGTGTGTCTTTTGCTGGGGAGACAGTGTTCCTATCCATGAAAACTTGCTTCTCCATGGCTACAGACTGGGAGAGATATTTTACTGGTGGATGATAGGGTAATGCGTCAGCAAAGGGTGTTCTAGGAATTGCAATTGGTAGCTGGGGATGAAAGGTGTGTGAGAATATTTTGTCTTCTTCTGCATTAGAATAACTTTAGGGTTTTGTGGGGGTTTTGTTCAGGTTGGTTGGTTGGTTTGGTTTTGTTATTTGTTTCTTGTTTGGTTTGGCATCGTTTTGTCTGTTTTTTGTTGTTGTTGCTGTTGTGGTTTTTTTTTTAAAGTTTCAGTTTATGATGTATATGGCTTGTAGAAACATGCATATAATAGAAGATTCTCGTGGATTTTTTGGGACTTAATATTCATGTGTAAATTCAGAATGTAAAGTGGTGATGACAAGGCATTCAGCAATATGAACTATTGTATGTAAAATCTCAGAAGCATCGCAAATACATGAAGAAGTGCCTAATGTTTTGGGGTTTGTGGGAACAAAGCTGCTTTTTTATTTTTGTGGGTGTGAAGAATACTTGCATCTCTTGAGCAAGTCTAAGTATTGCTGCAAATCAAACTGGACGAGTCTTTGTACAGTTTGCTTTCATACACTATATGAAATAAGTTAACATGTCTGTGTCTACTATGAAACTTCCAATGCATGTCAGTATACTGTTTTACATACTATAATGGATTTGACCTTCTTCGTTTGAGATGTCCCAACTCTTCATTCTAAGGTACACAGTGTTCCACTTTGGCTAATGATCTTTATTTCCTCTATTGATAGGCTCTGTTATCACTTCAAGTGAGTATCCTTATAGGATAAGGCCAATAAACTACTTACATGTGTAAAGCTAAGCCAGAAAAACATCTTATCTAAATGAAGAAGGTACATGAGGTACAGCTGAGAACCCTCCCAGTGGGCTTCAGGAGACTACTTTCTGGCACCTCAGTTCTCCAGATGAAGAGAGCAATATCAATGAAAAAAAAACCTCAAACAAATACACACGTGTATATATAGTTACAGACTAGGGCACTGATAAAAAATGTAACATTTTTAAACAACACACTTGCAGAATAAAGTTCTGATTGAAGATTAAAGGCACATGCACATTCTCCAGCCCTGCACATGTTTTCTATGTTCATTTTATCATGTGTTCTTCTCCTTTCTATGTCTTTAAGAGATCACATCTTGAAAATAACTTTTGAATAAACAGACATGTAGAAGACACAAACAGTAGCAGGGAAGCCTGATACAGGAAAAAAACCCAAACCAAACAACAAACCAAAACCAAAGAAGCAGGAGGGAGATCAGAAAACAACTTCGGAAACAAGTAGAAGGAAAGGAATAATCAGCTCAAGAGCTAAAAATGGGCAAGAGAAGAAATAGTTTAAACTCTGAATATTGTATACTTTTTTTTTCCTGAGGATATTTCCTGAGACCATGTCAATTTAAAAACAAAAAAAAAAAAACAAAAACAAAAACCAAGTACATTTTTTAGCTAGGCTGTATGCACTGCATGCTTCTATACTTGTTCATAATCCTAGGAGTCATAGAGAGATTGTATTTCTATTTTCATTGGAGGTTATGTTGCAAAACTGGTAAAATTCCTACCTGTGGTTTAAATCCTTTTGTGGATTTCTTCCTTCTTCAGATGGACAGTTAATTTTTGTCCCAAAATAAAATTAAAAAAAAAAAACAAACAAAAAAAAAACTAAAAACCTTCAAAGCAGTCTTTCTGCTTTTAACCCCCTGAAATTGCTCAGTGTGGAACAGATAAGCAACTGTAAGAAAGAGTGGGAGAGTGACTAGGAACAGGAATGAGGAATAGTACATAACCTTTTCATTATCTGCGATTCAAACTTCATGCCAGCCGTATTCATTGGTATAGTTTATGCTGAGTCCAAGAATGCCACAAAAGCTTTTTTTCTTTTCTATTTTTTTCTTTACATCTAAAGGCTTTTACATTAGAAATTTGAAAGTGGGAGTGAAATTTGAATCCAGGACAGCTGGTAAATCTCTCTTTTCTCTTCAGAAATGTCACAATACTTTGCAGGAGGGGGAAGAAGTGATTCAATAACAAGGAAGAAACATTTAGGAGAAGGATGGCCTAGTGATATCTCAAATATACTGTGTCAGATGGTCTTACCGAGTCCATCAGCTCCTGAGACCCCAGGAGGACAAGAGAATTGGGGCGTAAAACACTCTATCTCTAAGTTTACAGAGATATGGGTTCCTGCAAATGCTCTACTTTGTGCCTGTTCAGGTCCCTTCATACTGTCTTAGAGCACTCTGAGAAAAGAGTTCTTCAGAGAAATCTGTTAACACAATTGCTGTTGAGAATTTTAAGCATGCTAGGGATGGGCTAGGGAAGGAACTGTGAAATGCAGGTCTAGCAACCCATCCAATTTGGACTCCTGGGGCAATATTTTCTTTGAAGAAATCAATACCCCACCCTCCAAAGCAAACTGTCAAAACAAAAGCCTATTTGAATCCCAAGTTTCTCCTCCTGGCATTTTAGCACTAGTCATGTCAGTTACTTAGAGAAAGTGATTTACTGTATTGTTTTAATAAAAAGGGGGCAAAAAGTGAGAATAGATCTTCAGTAAATAACAACTTTAAGCAGAAATGTTGAAGGATGCTTAGCAGAAGTTTATTGGAAGTATTTAACTGAAAATGGAGTCAGAGACTCAAATGGTGAGGACACCACCAGGCCCTGCAAAGCTTAAACTACCAGCTTTGCCATGATTGTAGTGCTTGTTAAAAGCTGCTTTAATTAGCAGGTGATAATATGAAAAAGAACTTTGCATTGTGACTAGGAAGTCTGGACTTGGTTATCTTCCCCATATCCTCCTAAACAAGATAACAAGAAAAAAAAATTATTTTTGTTGTGAACTTAGTAGAAGCTGGAACAGGTTGACATAGTTACAATAGAGGCATGTGCATTTCCTTCATGAATGTAGTGTTTTATTATCTATCTTAAAAAATATATTAGGAATGCTATAAATCTGTTCTGGCAACCATGTTGTATAACTGGGGCGTCTTCATTTTAGTAAGACCCTGTATTTCCTCTTGCAAAGTGCTGTTTATAATACCTGTGAGCTAGGAATGTTTAGTACTGTAAAAATCTCTGCCTTCCTAGGAATTACCTTTTGTATGCAACATTGTAGGGAGCTGAAAAGAACTTGTCCAACATAGAATAATAGCTTTGCTTTTACAGTCCTAGGAACAACTGTATAACCCATATCTTTCTTAAATGGATGCGTATTTCCACATTTCATTGCCATTTTACTCTTGCAACCTTACTTATTCTTTTCCTGTCCTTCCTGCCCCCTTGAAACACACATTTATCTTCTTCCCCCTCCCCCTCCAGGTCTTGCAAGTCTCAAGTCTTAATTATTTAGAGTAGGGAAGAAGATATCAGGACAGTATAATTTGACAAGATTCAGATTACATCCCCTGACGAATAGCAAATGTACAATGGCAACTTGTGTGAATTACATAAGAAAACAATGGCATGTTGAGAATGGCCCTGAATTGAATACAGTTCAGGCATGCATACCTAAGAAAGGATCTCTGCCATCAATTACTTTCAGGCACCTGTGTGCAAAGTGCTTGGTGTTCCCTGTAGAACAATGGAATCCTTTTAATACTGAAGTCTTAGGACTGTTGAAACCATTGATTTACTGTCTTCAGAGCTAAAGCCACTTATTACTAAGAGTGATCTACAAACCCTCCAAGTGACTGTAAATATCCTGTGGTAATGCAGCAGACCACAGGTCTACAAGTAGTAAGTGCAAGCAGCAAATCCTTTCAGGTGTACACAGGCTCTCCAAGCGAAAGGCTTTGTGAGGTCCTCTTTGTTTTTGTGGAGCTTTGTGTGTTAGAGATGTTTAGCAGGGACACTGGTACGAGAAATTACTTTGACCTGGCAGTAAGAAAGTTGCTCTTCCAGTTGTTTTGACTCATACCTCCAGAAGTTTATCAAAAGTCAGTGAGTTTCACCACCATTTTGCTTAAACAAATGTTTTGAATTCAAATACAAAGCTTCTTTTCCCCATACTTACCATGTTCTAATTGTTCTGAAGTAATGGGGTAATGGATTACTGAGGTTTACTGTACCTTCTGTATGGCTCGTTCTATTCCAAGATGATGTGTTGAGTCTGAAGGCATAGAAGAGTATTTCTAATCTTTTTGCTTTTTTCAGGGAATTCTCTCTGATTTTTCTCATCTTTCTGCATTAGTTTACTGCAGAAAAACTATGTCCTGAACAATTAGGGGCTCTAATTATTCTTCAACTTGTTAATAAGTGGCACCCATTTAAAATTATCGACCATTAAAACAGTCTCTGCAGTAAACTGCAGAGCGTGGCCTGTTGACTGTGTTCTAATATTTTGATTTCTTTTGTAAAACAGCTTACAGAGTATTTACCCCTATGGCAGGAGTTACTTGATACCCAATTGGCTGTTAAGCACTGTAAAGTCATAGATACTGAAACTACTGGCTGACAAGGAAGAGCCAACCGAGATGGAATACAAGACCTAAAGTGGAAACACTTTTAATTAAGGGACAAATATTTAATGTTTATTCATGGGAGAAGAAAATTGAAAGATATTCTGAAAGGCCTTTGCAAAAGCAGGGTTTTGAAGTAGATATGGACAGTTTTCTCCTTCCTCAGTAACTGAAAGTAGAAGTCTGAACTCATTAATGTGTGCCTAGATGAGTTTTGCTTTTATCTTTTGAAAGAAAAAATGCTTCAGCCTCTTGTCAATCCCAAATATTGAAATAGCAGTAGTTACACACCAAGAAGGAAAATTAGTAGATTGTATACCAGTTTTCAAAAACATTTAGTTATTATTATTTATTTGCTTCAACTGCAGTTCCTTGTAAGTGGAAAGTAGAAGCCTTATGGATCCATTCACTTCCAAAAGTTGGGCTTTGAGGAAAATATTAAACATTCAAAAACCTTTCTAGGTCTTCAGACAGTAAGTTTTCATAATGAAAATCTCCCAGGTGAAAAAGATTGCAAACTGATGGAGGGAGTTGTCTAAATACAAGACTGATTTTCTGTTAACTATTTTGCCATAGTTAAAACTTTATTTCTCATTTATTAAAATGAATATTTTTACATTGGTTCAGTGGTATAATAGTATTCCAGGAACTAGATGACAGTGATTGTTTACTACTGTAAGTATCAGTAGTAATAGTTGTACTGGAGGTACGTTGTTATGTGATTATATAATAAAACTAAATATAGTTGTAGTATGAAGTTCTTACAATGCCCCCACTCCAGAGAAATAGCAGTACTGATGTCTATCGGGATGTAGATTTTTCAGGCCTTGACAGCTTAGACATATATTTAACAAATTCATTTGATAAATGTTATTTAGTGGTTTAAGTGCAGTGCTCATGCCACAGTGAATAAACAGTGTTTGAATGCTTGCTGTTCTGTTCTAATGCATAGTATAGAGCTTGAACTGCTATGGGATTTGGGTTGAATTCAGTTGCTAGATTTTTCACTGAAATAACTCTGGTCCTTGGCTATTCCATCCTACTTAATTCTGGTGATGTCTTTGGGATGGAAGTGAACTGGGAAAAGTAATCTTTCAGATTGGATCAGTCAGTGGTAAGTGGCTGTGTTTAAGGCTTAAGTCAGTGATACAGTGTTCCTGTGATATAACTGTCTCTGAAGCTGATGACTAGGGGGAAAGAACACAGGAGCACATGCATAGTGTCCTGTAACACAGGCATCAGTTTGGAATTTTGCTGGACATGAGACCTCCTATAGAGTTCACAGAATGGTTGAGATTGGAAGGGACCTCTGAAGATCATCAGGTGCTAAACCAGAGCAATCTACAGCTGGTTGCCCAGGATCATGTCCAGACAGCTTTTGAATATCTCCAAGGATGGAGACTCCACAATCCTTCGAGGCAACTTGTGCCAATGCTCTGCACCTTCACAGTGAAAAAGTGTTTCTTGATGTTCACAGAATCCCAAGGGTTGGAAGGGACCTCAAAAGACTATCTACTCCAACCGCCCTGCAAGAGCAGGGTAACCTAGAGTACATCACACAGGAACTTGTCCAGGTGGGCCTTGAATATCTCCAACGTAGGAGACTCCACAATCCCCCTGGGCAACCTGTTCCAGTGCTCTGTCACTCTCACAGTAAAGCAATTTTTCCTGATGTTCACATGGAACCTCCTATGCTCCAGTTTACACCCATTGCCCCTTGTCCTATCACTGGACATCACTGAAAAAACCTAGCTCCATCATCCTGACACTCACCCTTTACATATTTGTAAACATTGATGAGGTCACCCCTCAGTCTCCTCTTCTCCAAGCTAAAGAGACCCAGCTCCCTCAGCCTCTCCTCATAAGGGAGATGTTCCACTCCCTTAATCATCTTTGTGGCTCTGCACTGGACTCTTTCAAGCAATTCCCTGTCCTTCTTGAACTGAGGGGCCCAGAACTGGACACAATATTCCAGATGTGGTCTCACCAAGGCAGAGTAGATAGGGAGGAGAACCTCTCTTGGCCTACTAACCATACCCTTTCTAATGCACCCTAGGATGCCATTGGCCTTCTTGGCCACAAGGGCACATTGCTGGCTCATGGTCAACCTCCTATCCACCAGGACCCCCAGGTCCCTTTCCCCTTCACTACTGTCCAGCAGGTCAGCCCCCAGCCTGTACTGGTACATGGGGTTGTTCTTCCCCAGATGCAAGACTCTACACTTGCCCTTGTTGAATTTCATCAAGTTCCTCTCTGCCCAACTCTCCAGCCTGCCCAGGTCTCGCTGAATGGCAGCACAGCCCTCTGGTGTGTCAGCCACTCCTCCCAGTTTAGTATCATCAGTGAACTTGCTGAGGGTACACTCAGTTCCCTCATCCTGGTCGTTGATGAAAATATTAAACAGCACCAGTCCCAGCACCGACCCCTGAGGGACTCCACTAGTCACAGACTGCCAGATAGATTCTGCCCCACTCACCACAACTCTGCTTTCTTCCTTTCAACCGGTTCTTGATCCACCTCACTACCTGATCATCAAGCCCACACTTCCTTAGCTTATCTATGAGGATGCTGTGGGAGACAGTATCAAATGCCTTACTGAAATCAAGAAAAAACACATCTACCACTCTACCATCATCCAGCCACCTACTTACTTCCTCATAGAAGGCTATAAGGTTGGTCAAACATGACTTCCCCTTGGTAAAACCATGTTGGCTGCTCTGAATGACCCTCTCATCCTCGATATGTCTAGAGATGGTGTCAAGAATAAGTTGTTCCATCACCTTTCCAGGAATGGAGGTAAGGCTGACCAGTCTATAATTACCCAGGTCCTCCTTCTTGCCCTTCTTATAGACTGGCATGACATTTGTCATCCTCCAATCCTCGGACACCTCTCCCGTTTCCCACAGCTTACCAAAGATGATGGAGAGCAGCCCAGCAATGATCTCTGCCAGAACTTCCTGTGTTTCAGTTTGTGGCCACTGCCTCTTGTCCTGTTACTGTTGTGCATTACAGAAAAGAACCTGGCTCTGTCACCTTTGCATATTCCCATCAGGTGTTTACATAAGTGGTTGAAATCCTCTTCCCCCCCGAGCCTTCTCTTCTGCAGGTTAAACAGCCTCAGCTCTTTCAGCCTTTTCTTGTATGTGAGATGCTCCAATCCCCCAATTATTTTCCTGGACCTTTGTTGGACTCTGTCCGGTATGTCCATGTCTCTCTGGTATTGAGGAGCCCAGAACTCAATGCAGACCTTGCCAGTGCTGAATAGAGGGGAAGGAGCACCTACCTTAGCCTGCTTGGCAATACTTTGCCTATTGCAGCTCAGGATACCAGTAGCCACCTTTGCTACAAGGGCACATCACTGGCTACGTATACTGGGTGGTTACTGGGACCCCTAAGACCTTTTCTGCCAACCACCTTTCCTGCTGGGTGCCCCCCACCCCCAGCATATCCCTGGTGCATGGGGTTATTCCTTGCTAAACTCCCTGATGTTCCTGTCAGCCCATTTCCCCAACCTTTTGGGGTTCCTCTGGTTAGCAGCACAACCCTCTGGCCTA
Organism: Pezoporus flaviventris; assembly: GCF_033815535.1. NCBI lineage: Eukaryota > Metazoa > Chordata > Aves > Psittaciformes > Psittacidae > Pezoporus > Pezoporus flaviventris. The sequence continues at coordinate 97,047,816 of NW_026892555.1, forward strand.
TCAGCCACTCATCCCAACTTTGCACTATCAGCAAACTTGCTGAGGGTACGCTCTGCCCCATCATTCAGATAATCAGTGAAGATGCTGAACAGGCCTAGACCCAGTACTGACCTCTGGGGTAGACCACTAGTTACAAGTTTCCAATTTGATTTTGCATCACTGATCACTACCCTCAGGGACCAGCCATTCAGAGTTTTCAATCCACCTCACTGCCTACTCATCCACCCCTACAGAAACAGCCTTGTGGACTATGAAGTTCTTATGGGAAACATTGTCAAAGGCCTTACTGAAGGCTCGGCACTAGCCATTTTTCTGTCCTCATCTACCAGGCCTGTCATTTAACAGTGCAAGTTAACCAGGTGGGTCAAGCATGACTTCTCTTTGTGGAGCCATGCTGACTACTCCAGAAGAATTTCTTGTCCTTGATGTGCCTGGAAATTTTTTCCAGAATTAGTTGTTCTATCAATTAGACAGGCAGATCCTGGTGTTTGGATTAGCAGTGTTCATATGTGGGTGGACCTTTACCCAGGTCCATCCACCTGGTCAAAGAGAGCAACGTTTCTCCATACAGTTTTGATGGAATCAGTATACTTTGATTAGCTGGAGCAAAATTGCATACTAAGGTAGAGGGGAGAGGGGAATATATGGTGGCCATATGAATCCTAGAATGGTTTGGGTTGGAAGAGACCTTAAAATTCATCTAGTTCCAACCCCTGCCATGAGCAGGGACACCTTCCCACCTTCCACTGGACCAGGTTGCTCCAAGCCCCATCCAGATCGGCCTTGAACTCTTCCAGGGATGGATCATTCACAGCTTCTCTGGGCAACTTATGCCAGTGCATCACCACCCTCATACTGAAGATTTTTTCTTAATATCTAATCTCTTTCAGTTTAAAGCCATTCCCCCTTGTTCTATCACTACATGCCCTTGTAAGAAGTTCCTCTTGTACCTTGGGTTCCCTATTTCTAATTGTTTTTCTCTCAAGAACACGGCCTACTGTGATCTTAAAAAAAGAATCCCCAAACAAAACAAAAAGATAAAAACCCAAACCAACCAAGCAAAAACCCCCACTGAGTTATCATTACAGTTCTTTACTACAGGAAGCACCAAGAAATTTCTTAGACCATGATAGTTATGGCCGTGGTGGTATCCTATTGCTTCCTTATATGATTCTCATTTGTCTCCTATTTTAATTTAACTTCACAAAGATCATACAAGCTGGGTAGTACAACATTTTGACTATTGAACTGGTATTTTGTCAAGGTACATAATTGAAGTGTAAATGAAGATATTTTGAGCTCAGTTATCTGTTTAGATTAGTTGGCGTGGAAGATCATTAGTGGAGGAAAGTGCATTCTCTTTCTGAGGAGAAATATTGCATAAATACTGTGATTATTTTCATGTTTCTTTAACATTTCCTACCATAGACGTCATGTGGAAAAGAAATTATATTTTTATAGACAGTCAATGAATTAGAGTACGCAATCTTTCTAGTGTAACAAGCTGAGTCAGACAGTCTACATTAAAAAAAAATAAATTTCTTGTAGATCAATGCACAGATCAATAACAAAAAAAGTAGGATAGAAAGTACTGTCAGAAAGGGCAGTATAGAAGCTACAGATGAGACTGCATAAAATGATGTCATTAGATTGTGAAGGAAAAACAAAAAGAGCACAAAATATTTACATATTTTTCGTTGTGTCTGAATAAAATTATTAAATCCTTAATTTGTTGGCTTTTTATCATAAAGAAGATGAACATTTGACTAGCATATGAGGATTTCTGTTAACATACCTTCTATTCATTGAAAGCATTTTGTCATAAAATACTGTCTGACAGGTTCTATCACTGCATCCGTTATTCAGAATCTCTTATAATGAATTAGCAAGATAAGATTTTTTAGACTTTTCTCTATAAAACTTCAAGAGGATAGCTTTTTTTCTTGGGGAATCTGTCCTCAGGAAGACTCATCCAGTGGTTCTACGTTTTGTTCTGTGGAGTACAGTGTATCCTAGAGGATGCTAACTTTTAGAGGTGTAAAAAGAACAGGCACAGAAAGGCTTAGTTTTATTTCCACTAAGGCGGCATTTCCTAGACAAGGTCAGTAATCAGCATCACTTTGTTCTCTTCGATGTTATGCTAAGTATTTCTTCAAAACAGAGAGCCACCTTTCTATCTGCTCCAAACAATCCTATAAGTCTTCATTTTATCTGTACGGGATTATACCTAACAGTTTTTTTAAAAAAAGGGATAGTGCAGCTATCCACAGTTACAGAGTTTTCTGGTTTAGTACTTGCCTTCTTTTTATTTTTTTTATTTCTGTGCTCCACAATACCATGCCACAAAGTCTTAATGATTCAAGATAAGAACAAAAGATAGGTTGTAAAACAGGGAAGGTGATAGTTCAATCAGGCCAGTTATGTAAGTTGCTGTGTAGCACCCCTAACAGAGCCTGAAACGTGTTTCCTGTAGTGCTGAAAACTTACACTGCTACACAGTAAGTGTCTGGAAATAGAAGACTGGTTTATAGTTACTTTCTTCTTAGTAATATTTAGAAAAAATGTGTGCACTCTTTCAAAATTTTTATTAGAAATAAAAAACAGAGCAAGTTGGGAAAATACACATTTTTCTTTCTTATTTCACAGTGTGATAGATATGACATTGAAGTCGGTGAAAGAGAAATGCTTTGTAATTCGCTTTCACCCTCTTCGCCTCTCAAGTTAATTCAATTTTCAGATATTCTCTGATCCGAGGATGAGGTTATTACACTTCACATGAGTCTATAAAAAGGGTTGTCACAGTTCTCACAGACTTAAAGGGAGCAGCAATTCCTTAGTACATAATATAGTCATTTTATTTCCAGTCCGATGTTCCCTAACATTTCAGTAAATGGAAGTACATCTTGTTTTCCTGTCTTGAATACTGGTCCTGAAGAAAATGGTAGTAACTGAAAAGCTAAAGCTTTTTGCTTTGAGACAAAATTATTCTTTTTGAGCACTCAATAAAGCATCTTAATTCTTCAGCCTTTCCTAAGGTATAGAACATAATTTTCAAGCCATGTTCACTTGCATAATGCTGTTTGGTGTTTGAAAGTATGAGGATGTTAAAACAGCAGCAGGAAGTATGAAGTTTCCTTCTGTTTATTGTGATTTAGAAGTAAAGATTAAAACCAGTCCAAAATAAATCTGCCACTGTAGGTGGAAACTCAGCTTGTGTATAAATACTGAAGCTCTTATGTCAGGAAAGACCTACGCAAAAGTAAGGATGACTGGTCTATAGCTGTATTTCCTCTTACTGCCTGGTATAGTGTGTGATCTTTATCACATGATGGAGGATCCCAATGTGTTAGTAGTCAGTAAAATCTTGTCTGTATTGCCCTCATCTGATAAAGGCTTTATGATTAAAGTCAAGCGAAATAGTACTACAGTCAACAGAAGTGTTTGTGCTGTTGTGCCTAAAATACAATATCTGTACCTGGAGTTGAAAGAAGCCTGGTAAGGAGTCCATACTTTGGGAACAGTTTATCAGTTACAAATATGATGGAAGTAAAGATAAATAATCAAGCAGATTCAGATGCTGACAAACAAAACAGAAAAATAAATCCTGTATTTTATTTTAATATCCTAAGTATATTACTTAGATGGTAGTGAATGTGGCAGGAAGTGGAAAATCCATAATCTCTTTTTAAACTTCCTATCAGGAGTAACAGTATATTTCGGTAGAGGAGTTCAAGAGATTAATGGGAAAAAAAATAGTATTAGCAGAAAACTATTAAGTTTGGCTGTTCACAACGCTTTGTTTTCAAACAACAGTGGGATTAATTTACCTGTATTTTTTACTTTATAGTTGGTATAAAGGAGTGTCAGTTCAGCTACGTCTTTCTGTGTGGTTGATGCTCTTCCATACCAGCAGTCTTTTTCCAGAGCCTATCCTGGCATTTACATGTATTTGAAAATGTTACATTAATTCTTTCAGAACTAAAGCCAACACTGGACAGCCTTTACTGGACACGAGCAGGCAGTGTGTGCTCACAGCCCAGAAAGCCAACTGTATCCTGGGCTGCATCAAAAGCTTGACCGGCAGGTTGAGGGAGGTGATCGTGCCCCCATATCCTCCTCTCATGAGACCCCACTTGGAGTACTGCATTCAGATATGGGGCCCCCAACATAAGAAAGGCTGAGAGAGTTGGGGTTGTTCAGCCTGGAGAAGAGAGGGCTCTGGGAAGACCTTATTGTGGTCTTTCAATAATTAAAGGGGAATTAAAGAAAGATGGTGGCAGACTTTTTAGTAGGACCTGTTGTGATAGGAAAATGGTAATAGTTTTAAACTAAAGGAAGGTAGATTTAGGCTAGATATAAGGAAGACATTTTTTACAATGAGAGTAGGAAGGCACTGGCACAATTTGCCCAGAGAGGTGGTAGATGTCTCTGGAAATATTCAATGTCAGGTTGGACAGGGCTCTGTGCAGCCTGATCTGGTTGAATGTCCCTAGTTGCGGTGGGTGGACTAGATGACCAAAATAAGGCTCTGGCAAAATTTTGAAGCCTGGGAGGTGGAACAGTAGCATTCCCTTTCAGTAGCAGCTAGCCAGGTATGTTTTCTCAGCTTCTCTCAAATTAAGCTTGTTTTCAGTTTTAAGCAAGAGCTACTTGACTTTTGTGATTTTACTTTTTTTTGTCTGTGGGCATCACTGCTATATTTGTGTGCCTTAATACTAATTTAATTTACTGCTGCCATCAGAATATTTCCACTGTAATACCATGCTACGCCAAGTGTACTAATTAAAATCTTGCCAGGGTGGAATATAGGGAGCAGGAAGCAAGGCAGTCTACCAAGGAAAGTGCTTTCCTACCCCATGACTTGGAGCAGCCTTCATAGCTATTCCCCCTAACCCTTAGGCATTAGTTATGCCCTTCATGCCCTTCCTAACAGGCAGCAATCCTTACCATGCCCTGCAAGAAGCAGTACCAGGGAAGAACAGGAAGTCCTTATGGAATTTTTCAGAGTTTCAACCTACTGTTGGGATCATAAAATTATTTCTTACGCATCTTCTTTTTCTTCTTTGTATAGTGAACCTGAAACAAGGAGAAGAACTGTTTCTTGTTTGTGTTCAGGCTTTGGTAATTCTTTACACAATTTGTCATGACACCAGAACAACTGCTCCCATATATTACCGGTAACCCATTTCTTTGCAGTGTTTTGTCCATATGAGCAGTAGCCAAAATATTCCCAAAGGGAATATGATAAATGAATTAAAATAAAGGTCAAAAGGAAAAAAAATCTAAAATTCATAGTGTAAAATGAGTTAACTCAGCTTTTTTTGTCATTTCTTTGTTTAACTCGGTTCTCCCCATGTTTAAAAATATATTAAATAAAAAAGCTTTCACTATTTGTCAATAAATTTCAGTGAATTTTTTAAGATAACTTAAAAGCTGGAGCAGATTCAATGTGTACCACTAGTAGTAAGTAAATCCTTGTGTTCATGCTCTAAAATGCCTTTTTATTTAATTTGTAAAATCAGCTGGACTTTTAGACCTCCATTTTAGTCAAAACTACCTTACTGATCAGAAAATTACAGCTAGTTCTGCTTATAGTTATTGCCAATCCTTTAACATTTAATTGGAAGAGGTTGTGACAGAAATATTGTATTTTTATTCTTTTGTATACAGAGAATGTAAGACCCTTCAACTGTAATTCTTTATATTTCAATTCAGTATGTAATACCATGCACTGACAGCTTCTAAACACAGAAAACTCATAGTAACCCTTAATTCAGGAATTATGGAATATTAACTTGAGCAAGAAAACTGTCTTTCAAACTTAACTCTAACACATTTGCGTAGGAAATTAAGCAGTTTTATGAGACTTTTGCTGTCCTGTTTTATATCCTCTGCTATACTTCAAGGTGTTTCTAATGTGTACTTTGCTCTCATTTTGAAATATTATTTTTGACTGTTCCCGTTTTTCTTTCAGTGCCATTCAGTTCCATAAGGGCCAAATGCTACCACACTTACACTGCAGTGGGACTGCTCCTTCAAACAAGAGCTGTTTGGCATAATTATGATAAAACCTGATTGCTTATACTTCATTATGCTCTAAGTGCTTATAGAAGTAATAGTTGCTTACTCACACACTTCTTTGAATTTGGCTTGGGGCTATCTTTTTATGTTATAACCTATCAACTGGAAACCTTGACCTGTATGTTGGTTGCATTTTTAATTACTAATATATTTTGTTAATTGTTCACCTACAAAGAACAGCAACCTAAAATCTCCTGTTTAATGAGCTCATTACAATGCTGTACACTTCTTAAATGGTGGTCATTACATATGTGACAAATAAAGAAAACTTTCTTGAGCTGGAGAAAACCAAACTCAAACCAGTTCATCTAAACAAGTTACATATGAAGGACTTTGGGCTTTGCTTAGGAAAACAAATGTCCAAGATTAAGTATGAATAGTATTAACAGTCATGTTCTTATATTTTAAGACAGTATCCAAGGACCTATAAAAAAACTTCTTGTTACACAATACACTTACATTATTTCTCTGATTTTCTTCAGATATAAAATAGCTCTGAGACATAAAATATTTCTGTGTGGGTTTTGGTTTTCTGGTGGTTTTTTTTTTTTTGTTTTGGTCGTGTGTGTGTCTGTCCCCCCGTCCCCCCCCCCCCCAGTAAATCTTTGTATTTTTGCTAGATTTGGTAAAAGCATAAGGAATTAATTAACAAAATAAGTTAAAATCTAAGTAGTAGTGTTTAGAATAAATCAGTAAAGGCTTTTTCTTTAAGGCTTTTGTACTACTTGTACAATAAGCAATTCAAAATGGCAAAATCAATTCATAAGACTTGCAGAATATTGTTGTCGCAAGGTCCACAGAACAGTATCTAGAGGACCATAAAATATGCTAGCAGTCTCTTGATCAGAAAAAAAAATGGAGCACACTTTGTTGATAAAGATTAAAAAGGGAATAATGATCAGCTTTGGCCATGTTGTGTCTGCTCAAACATTTCCTGGGCAGACTAGAAAGGCAGCTCCCTTAGACTTTGAATCCTTGCTTCAACAAAACCACTCTTGGAACACAATGGACTGTTTGGGTTGGTTTTGGTTTTTTGCCCCTTGTTTTAGGCCAAAATTCATCTATTAGTCTCTAGCTATGCCCTGAAGGCTGCTGGTGTGTCTTCACATAGGCTTAGCTGGAGCAAAAATCTCCCCAGAAGAGGATCATTAAATGTGGTGGTGTGGTAATGGAGGGCCTGGCTGCACAACTAAATAGGTCTTCTAGTTCTTACGGTGATAATTAAAATTCCTAGAGCCCTATGCAGGCAACATAAGCAACTGTAATTAGTTGGAAGGTATGCCTACAGCTATGCAGGCAAGAAATGCTGTGTTTGGTAATGTAGCAAGGGTAGAAAACTAATGTAGTCAAGTCATGAAGGAGATCTTACAAAGGAGATCCGGTACGACTGAGGTCAGTGCACAGGGATGCGAAACTGGCATGTCATGAAAATAACGAGTTACAAGGATAGAACAGAAAATGAAAGACACATGAATACGGAGAAATGAAGTATAGCAAGTGCAAGAACTTTATTAGAGAACTAGTAGGTTGGTAGGACTAATGAGAAGTAAAGGGAGCCATAACAGAGCATAAGGAAAATATACGTATGGGAAACTTCATTATATAGGAAATGGTGTCAAAAATCTTCTCTTAGTAGAAGAGTGGAGTAAGTAGAAAGTGGACTTGAGAGAAGAATGTGTTCTTGAACAAATACATGAAATAGGTAGCAAGTAATACCAAATACTTAAGGACAAGTAGCAAAAACTTGGAGCAACTTGGTTGCTCCAAGCAGCATCCAGCCTGGTCTTGAACACTGCCAGGGATGGGGCAGCCACAGCTTCTCTGGGCAACCTGTGCCAGGGCCTCACCACCCTCACAAGGATGATTTTTTTTCCTAATGTCTAATCTAAACCTTCTCTCTGCCAATTTACAGCCATTCCGTTTTGTTCAGTCACTGCATGCTCTTATAAAAAGTCCCTCTCCTGATTTCTTGTATGAGTACCCCCTTTAGGAACTAGAAGACTGTTATAAGGTCTCCCGAGAGCGTTCTCTTCTCCAGGCTGATCAAACCTTGCATAAGCATAAAGAAAGTTGACCATCAAATGGAAGGCAAGGTGACTGAAGAGTGAAAGAGACCTGCCGTTCCTAAACCAATAAAATAATATGTATATACAAATAAGTTAAACACTAATGGTCATTACTGTTAAGTAATCTTCCAATCAAATGCAACAGTGAAGTTTTCTAAGGAGTTTGTAATGTCAGTTGTTTAAGGAACATTCACTATTAGTCTTGAATAGGTGATGTGCAGAATGAAACTTACATACGTTGTCTTTGTACCATGAGAGGACCACAACAAACACTAATGACAGTCAATAAAGATCAGCGAGTGATTATGAGGCTGTTAGTAAACCAAGAGTGAGCAGTTATTTTGAAACAGTTCAGCTTCTTGCAACAACAACAAAAAAAAAAAAATACAGGGGAAGAAAAGGAAATACACAGTTCTCTGCCCCCACATTTACACATAGTTCCTACACCATGAATATTACAACCTCTGCCCAGGGACTTGTATAGGCTATATCAAGCATTTCTACAGCACTGCTGCTTTCTTGATATGGCAGATGCAGCTGGTTAGTCTGAGCTATATTGCGCTAACTAGCTGCAAGTAATGTGTGGAGATAGAGAGGAAGAGTGTGACCAGTGATGCATCCCTTTTAGGGATGGTGGAAGGAAAATAATCCCTTCTTGAAAATCTATGCTCCATATTATAGACAGTGTGGCCATTTCGTAGTCAGGTAGACCAACATATTAGGACTTCTCAGAGGCTTTTGGTCTGTACTCCTGCCCAGCTACTACTGAGAATAACTGCAGAAAGGATAGAACTAAACAGTTTTTGCATAGAATTCACCTTCTAAGTGCTAAGGAGAACATGAATAGGTAAATAAGAAACACAGATTTCATGTCTGCCAGTCAGAGTCCAACTGTTGGAAGATGTTTAGAAGAAAGCTTGCCTTTTGGGCAGAGTATTCTTGCAAATTAATTCCACACATCCTCTACTTAAGTAGCTGCCATGTTGTGCCATCACAGGAACCTGATTATATACTGCCTTGGAGATACTATTATTTACATCTATGTAAAAACCATGATGAAATTTGTAGCATTTTGTTCTCACTTTAGTCAATGGCAAGGGTTCTCACCAGTTACAGAGAATCAAGTCTTGGATCTCAAATTAGAAGCACTCAAGGCTTGATTTAATATGACAACTTCATCTTTATAAGTGAAAAAACAAAGTCAAACCTGAAAAATAGACTAATAGCGTACTATTAGTGCTTATTTGACCCACTAGCAAACATCTATATGGTAGGCAGAATCAAAGTATCACAGGATCATTATGGTTGGAAGGGGCCTTTGGAGATCCTCTAGTCCAACCCCTACAGCGAAGGCAGGGACACCGAGAGCTGGTTACACAGGAACGTGTCCAGGCAGGTTTTGAATGTCACCAGAGAGGGAGACTCCATGACCTCCCTGGGCAGCCTATTCCAGTGCTCTGCCACCCTAAATGTACAGAAGTTCTTCCTCATGTTGGGGTGAAACTTCTTGTGTTTCAGTTTAGGGCCATCACTCTGTGTGCTGTCATTGGGCACCACTGAAAAGAGTCTGGCACCATCCTTCTGGCCCCACACCTGTAGGGGAGCAGTGATAGGCAGAGCTGAGAAATGTTTGCATATTCATATCTATGCTTTCATGGGAACTGTGGAAATTGTAAGTCTGAAAAGAAGAGGTTGAAAATCTTCATCTAAATATTTTTTGTAATTCTTTGGCCTTAGAAAGCTGCCAAGTTCACTGAATGCTATAAATTCCACTAAAGTATTTAAGTTACTGCATTTTAAAGAGGTGCTAAAAAATAACTTACTTCTGAAAGTATATTTCTGTCTTGGAGTCAAAAAAAAAAGCTGGTTCCCTCATTAAATCATAGATTGCTAATTTGTTTTGTCTTTCTCACTGGATATGTTAAATGTCACAGTCATTTTTCTTGGATCTCTAAGGAAGTGTCAAAAAATTTTACAGAAATTTTTTGCTGTTGTTTCTTAACTTTGTAGAAAGCTTCTAATTCAGGAATACTCAGCTTGAATTTAAACTCAGTTTGCCCAGTAGCCATTTCACTTTTAAGCCAGATTTCCACATACTGGATGGAAGGCATATGTTTAATCTTTTTTGCTAATACTGTGCCTAGACTTATGTAGATGAATTCTAAATGATAAATGTTAAATTTTATAGATTAAAAGATTGCCCTTTGTGCTGTTATTTCTTTTATGCAATGGGCTGCCTAAGATTTTTTTTTTTTTTTTTTTTGCTCTTTCCCTCTTCTCATTAAAATACATTCATGTATTTTTCATTATTAACAGCAGTGAAAATAGACTTGATTTCATCTCCGGGTCTCTCACAGAGTAATTTATCTGAGCAGCACTGCATGTTGTCCTTCCTGATATTTGCAATTTCTTTCATAACAGAATCAAACTAAACTCCTTGACCATTATTGCTGCATTGTATTTCACTCCTTAGTTAGGTGGAATACCTTGTCATTCTAGATATTTAGATGTAATTAAAGCTTCTATTTTGTCATGGAGATATAATTCATTTTGTGGGACTATTTCAGGATTGCTCCTAAGCAAGTAAAGTCAAACTTTATGAAATGAATGTACTATCATTATTTAAGTTTGTAAGATATTTAGAGGGTATTTGGGACATAACTACAGGAGAATGAATTGTTAAAAAAAAATCAAGGAGTGAATTTAGAACTAATCTATCTCTACCAGTTTCTATAAATGTAATAATTACTCATAATGCACAGTCTTGATTGAATGTATTTTATGTATGTAGCCAGAAAAAAATATCAATGACTGTAAATACAAATATTAACTCAACAATTGATCTAAGTTTTAAATTCGTCTCAAGCTATTATATTGAATTTCATCAGCTGTGACATTTTTCTGTTACATATTTCTATGTTTATACACACTAGGATTTCACTAATCATATTGCATCCTGTCTGCCTGCAAAGTTAGCTAAGCAGTTCCTTTAAAACAAATACAGTTTAGTGTTCGGATTTTGCTTAGGCCAAATGCAAAAAAAAAAAAATACAAAAAGGGGAAGAAACTTCTTGTTACTTGTTCATGCAATAACTTTCCTGTCCACAGCTGCATTTGTAACCTAGCTGAGAAGAAGAATTTATTGCTGATAGTATTAAAATCCAGTACAGATAATCAGTTGGTTGGAGTTAGAGAGATATGGTGTAGCTGATTCATTGGGAACATGTGACTTCTAGGAGACAGTGATATAACCAAAAGCAGATTGGCTTCCTAGTACTCACTAAGAGAAACTGGTTTTGGTTGTAAAGATGAGAATTCTACAGAAGATGAATTTTTAGCTGGACATCTGAGGTTTTTTTTCCCAAATGTTTAATTGTGAAAAGTCTTCACAGATTTATTTTCAATTCTGAACTTTAACTTCTTGTAGTCATGGCTTATCTACAAAGAGTACGTAAAATAGACTTGGGTTAGTAAGACTAGCTCAGCAACATTCATATCCATGGATAAGGAGATAATCCCTACTCTGTGAGGTGATAAATTAGTTGATAATTCACTGACTGGAAATTCTAGGAATCAAGAATGACCAGTAGGAAAGACTTTTGAGAAATTAAATGCTACAATTTATACATATGGAATAGCAGCTAGTTTGGTTTCTTTCTTTAATTTCTTGCTTTTTTGTGTTTTTGTTTTTTTTTAATGGAAGCTCAAGGGAAGAGAAGGAAACTAACTGGGAAAGACATACAATATAGAAAACTGGCATGGTTTAGCCAACTCCACTGAAAGCAGTTTGCTTTCATGTGTGATTGCTGTTGTATTAATCCCACTCTGAAGCTATGTTCTAACATGGCTTAGTGTTCAAGGTTTGTCTACAAACACGTAGGAACATCTACATTTGTGCTCACTGTTGATATAGAGCAGGTCACTATAATTTTTTCTTTTTGTGTTTTCTAGTCTGATTAGGCCGTGGAGGTTATATAACTAGTGGGACCTATCTTACTGTGCATCTGCTATAGTGACAGTGATGCCTCTAACATTACTTGTGTAGATACAGCCAAAATGAAGACAGAGTTCAGGAATGGGGCCCTTAAAACACCCTAAAAGGTAACTAGTAAATATTTGACTAGGGCAAATACTTGTCTGGTAGGAAAAACAATGGTCTTTGAGTAAAGTAATCTGGTGTAAGATTGCTACGTAGTCATAGGAAAGATTCTTCCACTATACTTTAAAAAGCTAGACTTCTTAATGATGTCTTCTTGTGCAAACTAGTTTTGAGGTAACTTGCATCAACATTGTAAAAGCTTCAACACAGTTTTAGGCTGATGCTCAAACCAGGAACTCAGTGGCTTTTAGTAGAATTTTCTTCCTAAAGTGAAACTCGCATTTTCAGCACAAAGCTATATAAGTAAAATCCCAGTTATTGGGTCAATATCACAAAGTGCCAGGGCTCAGACCATCTGGGACACATCTAAATTTAAGATAAACTGAAGGAAATGGTTGCAGAAATCACAATAAAGTCAATTAGCACATCTGTGCTTCCTTATTGTCAAATGTCTTTGCCAGATCCTCCATATTCATGTTCCATCTTTCTTTGTAGTCCTGACTTCTTTCTGTTCTTCTCTCTTACTTTTTTTATTTATTTATTTTTTTTTTAAATCTGATACCTAACAGGTACACTGGAAATATATGTTGCCACACGTACTTGCAGTCTTACTTGTGTTTCTGCCATCCTGCATAGTTGATTCTTTCTCTCTTGGCCTTGCCAACTTTTCACACATTGCACTAATTTTCTCCCCCTCTAATTATTAGCTAGTTTAATAGGCTAACCACACCGTACAATTACATAGTTTTGTATAATAGGTTTCATGTATTCTTCATCTTTATTAACAGATTTGACTTACCAGATTTTATGACATTTTATACAAAAGAATGTGGCCTGCTGCAGAGCCGTTTCCCATGAATATATCTATATATGAAGAAGGCACCACTAAAGCCCCCATTCCTTCAGAAAGCCTCTGAATTAACTGAAATCCTTACTAGAAAAATGTTGAGGAAAAGGCACAAAAGGGATATCCCATTATATCATCTCCATTCTGCTCCTTCTGCAGGCTACATTGTCATATTTTCATAAATTTAAAAAGAGTTGTCTAGAAACTAGTTCTTCTTTCAGGATTCTTCTGTCATCCTCCAATAATGTTGGAGGATTAATACAACTTAACTGCTAATATACCGATCATTTCTAAAGACAAATGTTGGGAATTGTCCTGGGTTCAGCAGTAGCAGTCATTTTTCAGGCTCTTTCCCCTGTTAATCTAGATGTGTATTTTTACATACAGAAATAAACTATAAAATCATATTTCCAGCACCATATTTCCAGCGTTTCTACCATTTCTTTTCAGTCTTGCACTTACTGCATTGCACAAAACACCGCCTTTCCCTAAGCAGATCTTGAATGGGGAAGTTAATTCAATAAAGGAAATAAATGTAAGGGAATATTGGTTTCATATAAATTGAAATATGCTGGATCAAATCTGAAAATTAACCTTTGCATTTTATTTTATAAGTGTCTGGTTTCTGACACTGTCTGTATCTTATGCGTTCTATGCATGCTTTTGGGTATAATAACAATGAAAGCAGGATGTTTCTGCAAAGTCAAAATTGCTAGCTAACAACAGTTGTTGCTCAAAGTGTTTCTCCGTTCCAATTCTGACAAACTGTTTTCTTCTGTCCCTACAGTTTTCCAGTTGTCCCACAAAGTCACCCGGGTGGTTCCAGAGAGTGCTCTTCTGATTGTTCTTGGTCTCTTCCTTGGTGGCATTGTATGGGCAGCAGATCACATTGCCTCCTTTGCCCTTACACCAACTGTATTTTTCTTCTATCTGCTGCCCCCCATTGTTTTGGATGCTGGATATTTTATGCCAAATAGACTGTTTTTTGGAAATCTTGGTTCTATCCTTCTGTATGCTGTCATTGGGACAGTCTGGAATGCTGCCACAACCGGTTTATCACTCTATGGCGTCTATCAGACAGGAATAATGGGTAAGTTTGATCTGCAAAGGCACAATTGCGAATGCTACTGTATGTCAGATGTTAGATGGGTGATACTTTACAACTTAACAACTCCTTTCAGCAGGAAAAAAACAAACCAAACCAAACAAACAATTGCAATGGGAGCAATCTGTAATATTTTTTTTACCAGATTTAAGAATGATCTGAGAAATCTTCTCTGAAGCAAACACAAAGGAGACATGAAACTGTGTCTCTTATATTTCCCTGCTGTAAATGTGTGCATACATTCTCAGGATAAAGTTCAGGATTCATCCCACTAATGGATATCTGGACAAAAATACACTCTGAATAGCTTGTTTGTTTCTGCTGTGACAGAAACCTTCAAAGTTACTGTGAAATGAAACTGTCATCCTTCAATCAGCTTTAATATTAAGCAAGTAATGGTTGTTGAGTGAGTCTGTATGCATGACATCTCTATTTTGTGTTCTGAGGCTGAAAATTGTAACTGAAGACTTACAGAGCCAAATAGCACACGTAAGACACATATAAGAGTATTGGGCTGCTAGAAGAGGCACAGAACAGCAATTTTTAATCTCCTCGGCAGCTGTGGCATGCATATCTGCTGTGCGCTACCACCTGAAGAACAATGATTCGCACTGTATGTGAATTGCATGTTTTGAAACAGGCATCCTACCTATGCTTTTTACTGTTTGTAGTGAAGAGCCCTTCTAGGACAAAATTCTGTTAGACTATTGAGTTCAAGAAAGTACTTACAGGGCACATCTGAGTGCTGCTGAGAGCAATATAGATTTAGTGTGCTGCTGTGCCTGTGCACTCTGCCCATCTGTTCTTGGCAACCAGTGCCGAGATCCTGGACTCTCTGTGTGGCTCCAAGACCGTGAAGGCTATGTTGTGTTGTAGTAAAAGCTCAACAGTGAGTCATGGGGCTGTTCTCTAAGCACAGTGGTTCAAAATCGACTCAAAGCAATTTACCACAGACTTCCTTTTAAGTCCAGATAACAGGAGTGCCTCAAATGTCAGAAGCTGCAGAGACATTCCTGTGATGAAGAATTAAACTATTAACCAATTATTGCAGCAGATAACATAATAGAGATTTTCAGCCTGAAAGCCGGCTCTCATTATCCAACACAGGGAAGTAGCAAAATTTTGTTGTGGAAGAACTACAAGAAGACCACAGATTTGTTCATATGAGAGTCGTTTTGTATAACTGCAGACATTTGTAATACAGACATCTATGACAGATTTAGCTTACATTTTAGATATTTATCTATAACACACAACTATAACACATTTTGTAAGCAAGTATTTTTCTTTAGAAGGTACAAAGATGACAGCTCAGATGCAGACACTATTGACTTTTATAGGTAGGTAAGACATTTTATGTGCTTGCAGCCTGTGAACGCAATATATTGCATCCGCAATTTCACAGTTAAATACAGGTTTTCAGGAACAAAAAAGATGACAAATGGATGCTACTATTGCAACACATTGGACAGGTAGGACAAGGATTTCTTTCTTCAAATATCCAAGCTGTTTGGAACAATTTAAAAAATACAACCAAAATTTTTTATTAACATCCTGTTCTGGGAAATATAATGAGTGACAACTACTTTTAAAATATGTTTATAAAAACATTAAAGGACAAGCATTGACCTCTTTATGACATGTGAAATGGGAAAGTATTTTCCCCCCAAGAAATGATTTTAAATAAAAACTCCATTTATCTCTTACTCTCCTCCCAATCCATATGCAATTCTCAACTAACTTTAAAAACTGGATTAAATGACTCCATGTTTTTCATCATTATGCAACTGTTTCAGTGTCGGTACATACTAGGGAAAACAAAAGCAAACAATAAACTGACTTGCCTGGTGAATTTAAATGTTTAGAATGAACATTAATTGATATACTGTGGGGACCTGTCTTTACCACCAAGGCATATTATAATCTGCTAGAGTTCTAATTTCAGATATGGAAAAGGCCAGACAAGCCTGTCCCTGATTCAAACTATGTCACTCTCCAGCAAAGCTAAGTAGGACTTTAAAATACCTTCTTGGCACATACTTACTAATCCACTAAATACATTGTGTTGGCTTCCAAGATACCAGCAAGTTCTGAGTACCACGTTTAGTGAAAAGCCTTCCTGTTGTTACTTACTTGCTGAAGTTAGGAGAATGCTGAGTTAATTTCTAGAAGAGTTCATAGCAGCCTCTGGTTAAAGTTCTATGGCGGATTTTTGTTTCTACCACACTTTTTCTAAGACTGGATTGAATGCTAAATGTAGTATCGTTGAAATGAAGGAATGTATATCCACTACAAAAATTGACTAAAACCAAATTACTTCCATTGAAGTAATGGTCCACTAACCATTGAATGGGCCTGTAGCATTGTCCATCAATATGAGATTGAATGATCCAAACTGGATTACTACATAAACATGAAAGTAGCTTTGTTCATATTCAGTATCCTTATAGATATTACAATTTGCCGAAGAAAAAGAGAGGTGATAATAACAAAGAAATCCTTTCATAAGAAATTAACTTAAAAAATCAGCACCTTAACTATACCCATACCAGAGCCATACTAGTCTCTTTTCACAGCAGCAGAAGTACCTAATCCAAAATCTTCCTGGATGATTGCATCTAAGTGTTAACCATCTGCCGAAGAACACATGCAGTGCTTATCTGTGGAATAACTGTGGTTGTGATTAATATTTAGAAAGTTTTTTTCCTGTACAATTTAGGTCACAGCAACAACACACTGAGTACGTGCGGAAGTCTTAAAATGGGCCCAGTGAATTTACCTCACTCAGGTGTCATTGCTGGCACCTAGTCAATCCAGACTCCAGACTCTCGAGCTGGAAGAAGCAGTGGTCATGTATCGCTTGGAAATGACTTGCATTATTAGTCTAAATAGAAGCCTGATTTAGAAACCCCATGCCTCTCAACACTGCTTTGTAGGAATTATTGGGGTGTCCTAACCTTTCCATAAATATTTGCTCACTAGCTTTGCAAGTCTTCAAAGAATGTACCAATGATCATAATCGGTAACATATAAAAAGGATAAGCAATCTCAGTGAGCCAGTTTATTCTAAAAGCTTACATCCTATTGTACCCTGATATCAGATAGTTATTGTCAATGGGTTTGTTTCTTCCTTAAGCATGGCAGAGAAGGACATTTGATGGAACCATTACTTAGATTCAGGTTCAAGGCTGTTCTCAGAATTTTTGGCACAGACTTCAGCTCACTGCTTCAACAGTTCTCACACTAAAATGGATAGATTCAGTTTTCATTCACAGCCTAATATGTCCAAGAGTGTAAAATATTATTACTCTTTTTGAAAATATAAAGCAGTTATGTGTCTGTGCAAACTATGAATTTTTGATTTTAGGGCCTTACCAAGGTCCCTATAAACCTGTATATATGGAAAACTGTAGACATTCTGATTGGCAGACAGCAGCTTATACAATATGTACTTCTGCAGCTGCCCCAGATTTTTGGCCATTGTTGTTTTCTACTCCTGTCTCTGGCTGGCCATGTAAGCGTCCTTCTGTAGAGTAAATATGCTCATATTGTTTGTATCAAAGCTATTTGGAATATTCAATAACCTTTCAAGCACTGAACATTCCGGATTTGAAAAATTATTTCATAAGAGTTCTTGCTGGAGAAGTGGCTATGTCGTTCTGGAAGTACCTTACAGGCAGTATTGATCCTTTTGCTATAGCTACTGACTGTCATTGTCTAACTTATGCTTCTAAATCACTAAATCAGATGGATTTCTCCCTCACCTTTAGAAATCACGCCTGATACAATTGCCTATTAACTTTGGGCATGGGCCTCTGCACTGTGTTCTAGTGAATGAACTCTCAACATATTTCTTCTTTGCTCCTCAAATACTTTTGGGCTTGAGCATCTCTTAATAACCCTCCATCCATTATCTTAATGAACACAAAAGAGATGTTCTTGTTCTCTATGCTTTAAAAAATCAGTTCCCTAGAATTGATATTGGGATAGCACTCCTGATTGCATGAAGAGGGTCAATTTAGCAAGATGTCTAGGAAGGTAAGTAAAGCAATCTTTGTGGCTCTTCCTTTTTTGTCACTTTTAAAAGAAAGTTAATGCTTGTTTCAGTCTTCACATAACTAACCAAAATAACCTTAATAACTAAAAGAAGACACACAAAAAATAAATACTCTGCTACTTTATCAACAGAGTTTTGTAGTTCCAAAACCTTTGGAATCATTGCTGAAATTTCTAAGGGGCTACAACACAAACATGTTGGGGTTCATTTACTCCTTTATCTAAAGGACTTGCAGAGAGTGGCCTCATGAATCATAATTTGGGAACAACTGGCTTAACTGCACCTGTGAATGAATGTCTCCTTGAATAAGGAGGCCACAATGGTTTTTAACTGCACTGAATGCAGTTAAGCAACACTGTACAACTCTTACCAACCAAGAGTTGAATTTGGCCTGTGGCATGAAGTATTTTGGAACATTTACTTCAGGAGTACTGATATATTCATCTTACCATCTTGTCATTTCTCAATTATCCTAAGATAATTTACTTATAGATAAACCAAATCCACACAAACACAAAGCCAGTTTGGATCTGGTAATACTTATCTCAAGTGCCTTGCCGGACAAACAGGATTGTACTGTTCTCAGAATCAACTTTGATCCACATGGGCCAGTTCTGGATCCAAAAAACCTTGTAGGAGACATGTTGCAGAACTTAAGTAGTTTCTGTGACATGCTTTCTAGTCAATGCCTTAGGATCCTTATTTTCAAGGATTTTGCATTATTTGTAATATCACAGTATGTCATTACTATAGATAGCACAGAGCTAACTCTGCTTATACTTGGCTTTGTTTTTGAAGGCCACCTGAATACTGGACTGCTGGACTTCCTTCTGTTTGGCAGCTTAATTGCCGCTGTGGATCCTGTAGCTGTTCTGGCAGTGTTTGAAGAAGTCCATGTCAATGAAGTTCTATTCATCATTGTTTTTGGAGAATCACTTCTGAATGATGCTGTAACTGTGGTAAATACATTATATATCACGAAGTCATCTGAATTCTAGAAGGTTTCTTCTGAAGTTTATTTTCACCTTAAATGAAACACCGTATCACCTGTGTGTATCTACTCATGGGCTAGTGGACAGCAGCTGATGATTTTCTCTGTCTTGCTTACAAACACTGTATTGCAAAGATTAAATGTTTGAGCATGAAAGCTAGTTGGAGCCCATAGGTCACATAAAATTACATAGTCCTGGGTTGGAAGAGCATGAAAAACATTTAAAATGAAGTTTCAGGTGTATATGTTTCATTTGGCTTTCATGACATACTGAAATTAGTTCCAGGGATTTTGAGCCTTTCTTTGCTGTTGATTTTAATGCAGATAATCTTTTCTGTGTATTTCTGTTATGTTCATAATTTGTATGCATACCTCAGATACATAAACAGAGAGGGAATACTCTCCAAAGTGCTTATGCTTGTTCCCATTCTTTTAATTCAATCAGAAGTTTATCAAACAGATATATAACAAAGAACCAATTCCAGAGAAATTATGGGACATTTTAGAAAGTTTCTGATTAAGAGAATTATTATATCTTATTATCTTATATATTTTACAAAGGTGATTGATTAAATCTGCTAAATAACTGGATTTTAGAATGAGAAGTGGCTTAGAAAACCCATCTAGATCTAACAACGCTTCTTATAGATGGAATAATATTGAATTAAGAAATGGGAAGTTGTGGGGGTTTGAAATTTGTTTCTTCTTGTATCACTGCTTTTTTTTTCTATTTTGTAAAATTAAAAAAATCTCCAAAATCTTTGCTCTCCACACAGAATTTCCCTCTGTCACACATCAATTCAGAATTCAAAATGTTGGAACCCATAATGACAATATTGAAATACAGTTAATTCAAGAGCAAATATTAAGTTAGCCTACTTTTCTTTTCAGGTGCTGTACAATGTGTTCGAATCTTTTGTTACAATAGGTCCAGAGAATGTGACGGGGACTGAATGTGTGAAAGGCATAGGTGCGTAGAATTGAATTCCGTATCAAATCATTGATGTACACATGCAGCGTTTTAAACAAAATGTTATTACTGTACCATCAGTAAGTGTTATTTTTCATCCCTTTCCCTTGTCACTCATATTCCCACATTCCTGTGGCATAGGTGAATGCCCTAAGAAAATAAATGAGTATTCCTGAATATTTGGGAACTTAATTAGATATTTTTTTCTGAGGAGGCTCAAAAGATGTGGAGGTCACTTGTTAAGAACACCAAACTTGACGGCTGTACGTATTTTCTTTCTATTTTATAATATGTTCTTAGTTTCAACCTATGCTCTCATTCCATGCCTAGAGAATTGAGATTGCATTTGGGCATTCTCACTCCTTATCAGTGATTGCCATCAAGTAATGTTTGCCAGTGACTATAAAATATTTGCTCACTATTTCTCATTCCAAGCATGACATGATACTACATGATCTTATGAATCAATGTTTTATCAACGACTATAGCATATTCTCTAACATGCTTTTGGAAAAGCATTTGTTTACAGAACATGGGGAAAAAAAAATGTTCAAAGGAATGTAGTGAGTTTTGGATAAGCCTAAAGTGGTAAGGCTTAACAGAAAGTAACCTTGTTTTTCTTACATAATCTTTATTCACATACAAAGTGCTATAAGGCAATTCCTTTTAGAAATAATTGGTGTGTCCTCCAAAATTTTCTCTGATGTGCTAACCATAAAATAGAACTAGTTCAAACTGTTATATTTCTACCTGTTTAACCTGTGTTTGGTTTTGCCTTTCAGTGTCGTTCTTTGTGGTGAGCCTGGGTGGTACACTGGTTGGCATTTTCTTTGCATTCCTGCTCTCCTTGGTCAGTCGTTTCACCAAGCATGTGAGAATCATTGAACCTGGATTTGTGTTTATCATTTCCTACCTGTCCTACCTCACGGCAGAGATGCTTTCTCTTTCTGCTATCCTCGCGTAAGTCTCTTTTAATTACTGCTTGTGAAGGGGTTGGGAAGAGAGAATCATTTTTAAAAGCACTGAAAAGGAAGACCTAAATTATATATTGAATATGGAACTCATTAATATTATGCTGGATATTACTATCTTCACACTGCAGTAGATCGTAGTTTGTAAATATTGTCATTTAGGATTGAAAAGGAATGCAAGTTTTCCAGTATCTGCTATGCAACATGAGAGCTTCCTGTGCAAATTACAGAATAGACCCATTCCTTTTTGACATTAATAATACTTTGATAACTACAAGCTGTCCGTTTGGATTTACATCTTTCCCTATAATTTGTAATTAAACCCATATTTTTCTAAAGCATTATGTGAATGTCCATTATTTGCTGCTCTCACTGTCTTGACTGGACTGTTAAGGTTTGCTTAAATCTTGCCTGGTTTAGCTTGAGTACTTCTGTGGACTTTCATCTTTTAGAATCCATTGATTCCCGGCACCTTTCTTCTCAGTTTTGCTTGTCATGTTTGTAGATGCTACAGTGAGTATACTCAAGATCAGAAAATCTTGCTGCAAAAGCAGATCATTAGTTTAAGATAATGTCCAAAGTAAACAAGGTTTAAAATTTTCCATGTAAAACTGTGGTACTCTGAAGAGAATTAAGGTCTGTTATGATGTAGTGAAATGCTGTCTTCAGACCTCCTGGCGTCACCTGAGGGTGATTGTTCGAGATACGCATTTTACCTAGATTAGTCTCAACAATGGCTCCTTAGGAATTAATGGTAGGGTTTTATCACTATGTGACAGACAGATAGAAATACTATTGAATGTTGCAACAAATATTTTCTGAACATTTTTTTTTGTTGTTTTGTTTTTTTTTTTTTCCCCTAGGATAACTTTCTGTGGCATCTGCTGTCAGAAGTATGTCAAGGCTAACATATCTGAACAGTCTTCTACAACTGTAAGATATACCATGAAAATGATGGCCAGTGGAGCAGAAACTATTATCTTCATGTTCCTGGGAATTTCAGCTGTAAATCCAGATATCTGGACTTGGAATACAGCTTTTATTCTGTTGACTCTAGTCTTCATCTCAGTATATCGAGTTATTGGTAAGGGGATGATCTTCTTCCTATTTTGTTGATATAATCACATATTCTTTTGTCAAGAAATGAAAAAAGAAAGGGGTTCTAGACTTTTCCTTTTAAAGTGTTCAGTTTATTGTGGTTGAATTTATGTTTGGTTTTGGGTTAGGAGGATAGATCTCTACAGTAAGCTTTATCATATGCTGAAAATACACTAGAATACACTATCCTTCATGCATGAGGATATGACTAGACCATTAGTTAACATCAATCAAGCTGTGGCGGACCATTGTTGATCCAGCACATTATCTTGGCAAAATCTTCCAGTGAAATGGACTTTGTTCTTTATTAGGCAGCTTAACAAAATATGTGAGTCTGTCAGCCATCTCTTTCCTTCAGCTCTTTCAATTTGGTAATAAAGAGATTGTTTCAAGCTAATTTTAGGGTTAACTTCAGGTTTGAGATACACAGTGATATCAGGTCATACATAATTACACCACAGATTTTTTGACTTTAGAAATAATTAAGAAACAAGAAGCTGTCTTCCTCGTGTATGGTGGGAGCTCTGGGAGACATGAATTCTAGAGCTTTAGGACTCCTACAGTAAGCAGCATCTCACCTGTAGGCCTGAAGACAGTATTACCATAACTATACAACCCTCCATATTACAATACCATCAATGTCATTTTTAGTGATTTGTAAAGAGTACTACGCTGACTCTCTAAACAAACACTGTTTCAACTCTGTTCTCCTTCTGTTAAAAGATGCTGTGCATATCAGCGACTATGGTGCTAGAAATTCTGTTCTTTCTCAACTGTGAATTTCAAAGGCTAGCACGTAACAGAATTTCACCTGTACTGCCTATGCCAGATGGCAGCACTCTCAGAAGCGTTGCTGGCCCACAGAACGAGCTTCATCTAACTCCTTTGGCTGAACGTTGGTACCGAGAGGGCCTGCCCTCCTTGGCAGTGTAGCAATGCAGAGGGAGAAGTAGATGGTGTAGAGAGTCTGTTATGAAAGCAGACTGGTGATACTGGGTTTTTTTACACACAATTGGGTTATTAACATTTCATAAGGCTATTTCTGGACATGCTGGCATTTTTTTTTTTTTATAGGTGTGGTTTTACAGACCTGGATTCTTAACCACTACAGAATGGTCCAGTTGGAAATAATAGACCAGGTGGTGATGTCATATGGTGGACTACGTGGAGCAGTTGCTTTTGCTCTGGTTGTACTTCTGGATGTGGAAAAAGTGAAAGAGAAAAACCTGTTTGTCAGCACAACTATCATTGTTGTGTTTTTTACTGTCATTTTCCAGGTAATACAACTTCTTAAGTATGCTTCTTGCAAGGAGAAGGAGTCCCCCAAAAGTACTGAATGCTTAAAGCAGTTCTCAGTTGAAGGTTGCGTATTGTTTCACTGAACTGAAAGCATAATTGAATTTGTAATTTTAGTAACAAAGATCCTATTTTATGTTTTCATATGGCACCACAAGGGACAAAACACAATTTCCTCTGTGCTAAAAAATGTTCAGTCTTAGCTGCTTGGTATTAATAGTGCTCAAGTTAATATCTGATTAAACATTCACCTCATATGAATAACTATAGGGAACAGTCCTTTTTATGGGCAAATACAGTCATTAAGCTGATCTACCTGAGCCTAATTCCTTGTTTTTAAATATAACAGTATTTAAATATGAGAGTGGGACAAGAAAGTATTTTGCATCAAAACAAAACAGTACCTCCAGGCTGAAAAAAGCAACATTAATTTAAATGCAGATATGTCTGACAGGATTTTTTTTCACAAGTTTATTATAGAAAGTTTAATTGTGGTCACAAACTCCTGATACGTGTAGAAAATAACAGTCAATGGTACAGGAAACACTTTAACCCTTCCACTACCATACTTTTCTTATAGAAGATGTATTTTTCCACTGGTTGGTGTCTTTTCAAACCTTTGTAACAGGAGCTGAGGGTACTGAATTATTTTACCTTCTAAAGAGGACAGAGATCAACTGAAGAAATACCACCATATAACATACAAAAAATGCTCTATCTCTCTTTAACAACAACCAGCTGGAGGAAAATCTAAGATCATTCCTATTATTGCTTTTCAATCCTTAGGGACTGACTATCAAGCCTTTGGTACAGTGGCTGAAAGTGAAGAAAACTGAACACAGAGAGCCAAAACTGAATGAGAAACTTCATGGCAGAGTAAGATTTTTAAACAAAACTGTAGGTTCTTCTGGATTTTTATGGAGTGCCCCAAGAAAAAAAGAAAAAAAAAAGAAAAAAATTCTTTTTGGAAGGGAGGGGAGAATCAAATTTCAAGTGCAAAATCCTTCAAACATTTCAAAATTTTTCTGTAGGTTGTAATTTGGCTTTGGGTTGGGTCCTGTGAAGAGACACTCGACTGAAGGTTCTGGTCTTTCACTTGACAATTCAATGGGGCTGACAGTACTGGCAAAACAGCATGGCTGGAATATGCTTCTTTCTCTTCATCTAAAAGAGAGCAGAGAACTTTCAATTGAAGAACTCTAGGGCAAAGCATGTGGAAGTAAGCTTATATTTCCTTCCCAAGTATTGTTTATTTATGGAAAAGGTATGAAACCAGGCTTTGTAGCTTGCATAATACATAGAATGGTAGTCTGCTGCCTGATACAGATGTTAACTATATAGTGAAATTCCAGATTAATGATAATAGTTCAGTGCGAAGTCTGGGTTTGCCCCCTTTTGTTTAACCTTTTGAAACATTTTGAAACATCATCTCTTCCAATTGACTTTCACACAATATAGCAAAGTTTTTATTCGGTAGAAGAAAAAACATCCATTTTCAATACAAATATAGGTTAAAAGATGGAAGACTATAAGACATTTTAAATAGGTTAAAAGATGGAAGACATCTTTCATGGTCTTCTTTAATTAATAATCTTTTCAGATTTACACAGCTATCCTGCATTAAGTATTTTAACATATTCTTGTATGATCTTCTAAACTTGTCTGTTTTCATGCTGGATGTCGCCTGAAGTGTATTAACAACATAGTGATGGACAGGGCTTGTTTCTGATTAATTATTTTGCAGTCTACTGAATAAATACATTGTGCTTTTGTTATCCAGCAATTCAAATTTCCATTTCCATTCAAATATCTTACTATCTGAAAATCATGATTCGTTCCCAGTCTCGCTGTATTCATGGCATATACCTTTACGTGACGCTTAGTAGTGCAGGCTAAGCAGCAATGTTAATCCTAACACTTTGCAAAGTTGTATGTACTGATTCACCACTTCCTAGAGTATCCTAGCAGATGCTGTCTCAGGAAGCACAGTGCTCCTAAAACTGTATAAACTGCAAACTTCAGAGAGAAGGAAGCACTGTCTGTTCTCAGGGAGGAGGAGGGAGACAACTTGTAATATCATCTTCTCCATTTCCCTGTCAGATATCTCCTGAGGCAATGTTTAATATTATTTTCAGGAAAAATCCATATCATCCATGTTGTGCGGAACCCAGCATGCTGTATATTGTGCAATAAGCACTCCAATATTCAGAGTGAAATGTAAACAGCCATATATAGAAAAAGACTAAATTCTACCTGCAGCTGCCTTGGCTTGAATCAAGAGCTACAAACTCAGGATTTCTGTCAGCCATCTAATATACTCAGTATGGAATTTTGCCCTAGATATCTAAAGAATGGAGCTTACTTCAACTCTGACAGACGTATGGATTCCTCAAACATCTAAAAAGGAACACTAGAGACTATTTTCAACTGACTTAATCACCAACACAAACAGCGGCTGATGTACTTCATAGGGCAGAAATAGAGATGGCAAAAGGAGTTGACAAAAAGAGTTTTAAAATTCAATGTTAAAATGGGGGATCAAGTGCCTTCTGGCTGAAGGTTGTTTAATTACTCTTGTAATTAAAAAAATAGTGAATTCGTCAAGAACTGGTTAGAAAGTTCAGGACCTTTGAAGAAAAGCACACAGTAGTTGGTATTTCAGTAAATGGGAAAAAAAAATCTGCTTAGCAGCAATAAAATTATTTTGCATAGTCACCTGGTCTAACCTGACATAAATTCAGCTGTTTTCTAATTACGCCTTTTATTCCTGTAAAGATATTAATTCCACTTTCACTTTCCTAGGCCTTTGATCACATTCTTTCTGCGATAGAAGACATTTCTGGACAAATAGGACATAATTATCTGAGAGACAAGTAAGTAGTAACTAACTTGTTACTTTGAAATATTGCTAGAAAATCTTATCTGTAAATTACGACTTTTTAAGCCTCTGAGTTTAGAGACAAGAAGGATATCAAATGTAGTTGAGAAGGTTGTATGCTAAAAATGTTGGAAATGTAGCAAATGTGAAAGTGGGGGGAAGGGTTGTCCCCTACACCTGGACTCTTTTCCTTTTTTCCCCCACAGTTAAGATTAGGCCTTTGCAAATGCCCCAGTTCACATCCAGGGATCAGTTACTCTCAGGATTTGAGAACTGGTAATTTGCACAAGATTTTAACTAAAATGTCAGTGTTGGGCCTTCTCTGTAGTACTCCATTTCATGAACATTATTTGTGTGTGGAGACACTAAAAAACAACAGCTAAAACTGTCCCAGTTGTTTGTTCTATTTCTACAAATAATGTGTTCAATGCTTCTGAAAGTGATGGCTGAGGGTGCTTGGAAATTACTCTAATAGTTGAAGCCTATTAGTTTGAAACCAAAATGAAAATTACAGGTCATTTCTACCTTCCTCTGTTTATAGCTGATTCCTCTTGAGATAAGCAAAATTACTCAGCTGAAAGATACAGGCACCATTTTCTTTAAATTACACTTGAAGAGTTACCACTGTGATGGGCAGACTTCCGTAACCTAGATGAACAAATGTGAAAGAAAGACATTAGTCCTGGACATCTTTAAGAGTGTTAAGGTTAGGCAATTCTCTGCCTGAAGTTTGGTCATTACATAGGTATAGACAGTCACAGTTCTGACCTGCTAATGTCCTGATGACTCAACATGTCCATTCCAATCCAAAACCCATGTGGTTCTGCAGAGCACCATGCTAGCCCTTCCTGAGAAGCCTGAATATAGCTTAGGCATTATGTCTGCACAACTATAAAACTCCTAGGCTGGATCTAGATTGTACCTGAGCTCAAGCAGAATTGCTCACCAGTTATAGGAACAATCTCCTTCCTTTCCTTTTGCTCTTTGTTCATTTATGCATCAAAGAATTTCCACGAGTTATCCCAAATAGAGCATCCCCTTTCTTTTGCTCTGGATTTTTAGTTCAATTTTTGGGAATTAATTTCAGCAGGCAGGAATACATCCCCAGATTTGAACTA
Source organism: Pezoporus flaviventris (assembly GCF_033815535.1). Lineage (NCBI taxonomy): Eukaryota > Metazoa > Chordata > Aves > Psittaciformes > Psittacidae > Pezoporus > Pezoporus flaviventris. Next base: position 97,075,393 of record NW_026892555.1, read on the forward strand.
ATGTAATGAAGATGGAGCTAAATATTTTTAAAATGACATATTTTTTATTTTTAATATATTTTTAAAATGGCTTCTTAAATGTCAGAAAGTAATGTCCCTGAGTAACAAGAGGAGTAGCTTAATGTGGATCCATGGTTGAGTGTGTGCTTTGATGACTAATATATTCTGAATGAGACCACCTTAAATCTGCTTCTTTTGGACTGTATGTACATGAAAGTGATGCTTCCTCAAAGAAACAACAGTCTCAAGCATCTCTAGTGATGTGCTTAGGTGTGGCAACTTGAATTAGAGATTGCTTGTCAGATATTCTCCCTAAAGAAGAGGAATAGTTATCAAATCAGTGAATAATATCTAACAACAAAAAGGTTTCAACAATCTAAATAAGAAGCTATAAACTCAAAATAGCCACTGGGCAAGGTAGATAGAATCACTGAATAGTAGTCTTAAAAGCTGCGTCATTGCCCTTTAGAGACAATCTCGAGGAAGGCCAATGAAAGTAAAGCAGCCTTTATCTTCTGGAGCCTAAAGATGAACTGGCAGATATCCTGCTATCAGACAAGCTTGGAAGTGTAAATAACAAAATACACGCCATTTCTATCCCCCAGAGTACATCAATGGCATGAATAAAGCACTTTTGGGTTGCGCTTTTTGGAAGGACAACAATTTTCTGCACTGGCTGTTCTGCAGTACAGCTGGGGAAAAGCAGATTACCTTCCAAAAGAGGAAAGAAAATTAAACTTTTAGAATGAAGCTATTAGATACAACTGCATAACCAGAGGTGGAAAAATGGGGTAGCATAATCTCCCAAAGTATAAAATGTTCTAGTGACTCTGAAATAGGACATTGTAATAATAGCACTTTTGCTGTTGTAGTAGTGTTTGGTAAGTGAAGCTATCAAAAGCTTTGTGACAGCTGCATAACTCTGTAGCAGGCTTTTCCTTAACTTTCTTTAAATGCTAATGGGAAAGACTCAAAACACAAATCCCTCATATTGCTATGTTCACCATTTAAAAAAAAAAAATGCTTAGCTCAAAAAAGTATCATTTATGTTAAACTGAAAATTATGTGAAACTAAAATTGCTTGTTGCCATTAACACAGTTCGTTTAAATCATCAGGTGGTCCAATTTTGATAGGAAATTCCTCAGTAAAGTACTGATGAGAAGGTCTGCTCAAAAATCAAGAGACCAGATCCTTAATGTTTTCCATGAGCTCAACTTGAAGGATGCAATTAGCTATGTGGCTGAGGTACTCATGAACACTTGTTGACATGTTATAGCATCATTTGGCTTTGTGTTTTTGTGGAGTTTCTTGGGTTTGTGGGGGATTTTTTTGTTTAGGATTTTTTTGGGGGGGGGGCAGTTATTTATAATACAAAGTTGATATATTACAGGAGATGTCTAAAAGAAAACTATTTTCATTTCTGCTCTGCTTTCTATTCCTAAATGTGTTATGAGTCCCAATATCACCTGTTTCAGTGGCTGCAGTTCTCAGTATTATGCCTGATCCCCAAGAATGAGTATATTGTACTTATTATCGTACTTATGTCAGTGTAATTTTCTGTTGGGTTTTACTGATGAACTTTGTTTCTATATTTATTGCCTTTAAAAAATACTGTCATTCCAAAAGGATCAGGCAAACTACTGTCTGTCTAAATGTGTCAACAGCTTGGCTCCTGCTGAATAGTGGCTCTATGTTGTTGACAAATCTGAATTGAAGAAGCTTACTTCCAAGTGGTGTGGATATATGACCAATGTAGTGGACTGCTATAATCCCCTTCTGCCAGAACACACACCAAAAAAAGAATAGGGAAGGGTAATTTTAATTCAACAAAATCATAACACCCACAGTTCAAAAATTAGGGTTAAAGTTAAGTACTACAGATATCAAACACAATCACAAAATTGTGAAGTTAGAGAAACTAAAGGCACGTTACAGGAGACATTTTAAAAGTTACAGAACAGAAGAAAATTACTGGTCTTTGCAGGAATACTATTCCCAGACTGGAGCAATGTTAACAGGTTGTGTAAGAATTCCTAATCTTTCTCAGTGTGAAACTGACCACTTTAGTTCAAATAACCACAAATATGCAGTATTCATACAGTGTAGAGGATAGTTTTAAGCAGAGTATTTTAAACAATAATCTTTGAGGTGATCATCTACCTATGCCCATAACCTCCAACTGAACTCAGAGTCAGGTGAAATATCAGTTAACTTCTTTAATTAAAATAAACACTATCATTGTGACAGAATCTGCTACTAATACTAGTTTCTTTTTAAAAAAAAAGTTGAGCTACAGCCAGGCAGACTTCTTCTGTGAAACATGGAATTTCAAAAGTAAAATTCAGAAAATAAGATTAAATTCATAAATTATATTAGTGTGAAAAATGGGGAATAGTTCACAAGTAAATACTTCCTTTTGAGATTTTGTAAATTGCCCCTTCAGTTTTCATACCATTTGAGCTTAAGGACTAATTTTCTTTCTTGTGGTGCTTTCTGGGTCACACTTTAGAGGAAGAAAGTTAGATAATGACTTTGATGTTGATGAGCATGGGGTTTATATTCTGATTCACAGCTGAATCTGTTTAGAACCTACTTCTTAATGTCATTGACCTGATCCAACACACAATACTGTAACATGCACGTGGGCTATTACAGTAAAAGGAAACACTTTTTTTTATGTGAATGTAAACATGTAAAGGGAACACAATACAGTTAAAGTTGGAGAAATGTAGATAAACTCCCAATATTCTGCAAGGGAATTGTTTCTTCTTGGTATATTCTTCATCACAGTTTAGAATGTAGAGACCTGCTATGTGATCTCTCTCTCCTGTTACGCAAAACCATAGATGGGTTCAACCTATGTAACCACAATGTCACTCAACAGCTGCCTTTCACCTAAACAAGGTATTATGCAAGCAGTAGGGAAAACTGTGAAAACATAAATCTGATCTTTTTCAGCAATTCAATTCTGACATACGTTTCAGAACTGAAAACAAATCTCATCTCTTCAGTATCTCATCTCCTCATTCCATAACCTCTTTCCAATAGTCTTGTAGACATCTACCTCCACTTAAACTTTGTTGCTTCCAGCCTTGTAAAGAACAGAAAACTTGGTATTGTATCTTTTAAAATGGTACTGTTAATGAAGAGATGTGTTGAGTCGTAAAAATCTGCATAGATATCCCTATGTACTTAGTTTGCAATGTGGTACGAAGTAAAAGGTCCATCCTTGAAAGAGTCTGTGAAGAGGAAAGAGACTGCAAAAGTGCAAGGATATAATCTGTAAACAGATTGAAGCCTAAGAAATCATTCACATCTTCAGAATCAATTTACAAGAGTGGAATAGCTTTTCTCTTTGCTTTGTTCATTACCACAACATCACTTAATGTAAAGCAACCATACCACCAAAAACTGGTTTGTATTCGTTAACCAAACACAGTTCCTCCCCTGCTTCTTGTGCTATTTGCATACAGCAGCCTCAAATTATGTACATTTTCTCATACATATTTTTCCCTAAGTGTTTACAGCTTTCTTTCTGTGGCCAGGGAGAACGCAGAGGTTCCTTGGCATTTATACGCTCTCCAAGTACAGACAACATGGTGAATGTGGATTTCAACACCCCACGTCCAAGTACTGTGGAAAGCTCTGTCTCTTATTTACTGTAAGTAATAAGGACCAATTGGGTGGGAAGGTTGGGGTTGGGGAGGGTGGGGGGAGGTGTGCTATAGGTGAGGAAATGGAAACAGTGTTATAAATTTTGAAAAACACATATTACAGAGGCTTCATTCACTACTTTTTTTGACCTTCAATTAATTTTTCCTCCCACATAAAATGGATATTCATGCAGTTATATTGTTGTATTTCACACAATTTTTTTTGCAGCAAAGCATGGTAAGATGTGGCAGACATCCACATTAGAGTTGTTTCATGTGCCTTTTGTTCACCAACTGCTAAAGGCAAGCCTAGATGTCATTTCTATGTCTCCTACAGAAAAAGTCAGGGGAGAGGCAAGAAACAACCCTTGCTCTTTCCTTAACTCTTTCATGATTCTGTCACCAAACAGACTATGTGTCATGTAAACTGAGAAATTAATGCTGCACCCACCCAAAAATGAAAAATTACAATCTTTTCACATTTCCCTTCATTTGCTCACTCATTTTTATTTAGCTGATTGTCGTGGTTTAAACCCAGTCAGGTAATTCGTTCGCTCACCTCCCCCCCCTTTCTTGCCCTCCCCCTGCTCTCGGAGGGACGGAGAGGAGAATCAAAAGAATGCAACTCCCACGGGTTGAGATAAGAACAGTTTAGTAACTAAGGTATAACACAAATCACTACTGCTATCACCAATGATAATAATGATAAAGGAAATAACAAGGGAACAGAATACAACACCTCAGCACCAGCTGACCGATAACTCGCCCCCCAAGCCCGACCAAGCTCCGACCGATACCTCCTCCAACCCTGCAGTCTCCCAGCCCTTCCGCCTAACTCCCAGTTACCTCCTGGGCATGACGTGCTGTGGTATGGAATACCTCTTTGGTCAGTTTGGGTCAGGTGTCCTGTCTCTGCTTCCTCCCGGCCTCCCCTCCTCCCTGGCAGAGCATGAGGCTCACAAAGTCCTTGGCCAAACCAAAACATCTCTATCAGCTCTGTTCCCGAGCCGAAAGTCAAAACACTGCACTGCACCAGCTACCAAGGAGGAGAAACATGACTGCTACTGCTGAACCCAGGACACTGATTTTGACCTTTCCTTTTTTCTTCTTTTCCTTTTCATCCCCATTTCTCCCTCTCATTCCACATTTTCCTGTTTTTATTTCCTCTTCAGCAATTACTGATTTTTAAAACTGCTGTCTCTATATTGTATTTCTCTTCAGGAGAGAAAAAGCTGGACCAGTGTGCCTTGACATGCAAGCTTTAGAGCAGAGGAGAAAAAGTATCCGGGACACAGAAGACACAGTTGCTCATCACACTCTACAACAGTATCTGTATAAACCTAGGCAGGAGGTGAGAGCAGATTGGACTGTTTTCCAATCTAAAACAGGAGACATTAGGAATCAAAACTTGGGAGTGAAACTCAAAAGGAAAGAACCCATCTGTAAAATCTGCACCTTTGAGGAAGATAGGCTTTTTGTCTATATTCTTTCTCATTTATGAACATGCCTCTTGAACTGTATCCTTGATTTCACTGGGGCCAGTGGAATGCAGAACTGGATCCAACACAGGTTCTGAAGCACGATTAAATGGAGTGTATCAATTGAAGTGATTCAGGCACTTATAGGGAGAGGCTTACTTTGAATGACAGTTGCTCTTACATATTTAAAATCCTTGGATTTATACCTCTTTCATGGTAAAGAAAGAAAAACAAGTGTTTCATTAATGCTCTCAGACTAGTCTTTGGTTCATCCTTTTTATGGAGTTGTTTATATTTGCATGACACTGATTAAATGCACTAATTCAGAGCTTCCAGTTGTATTTTTAAATAAATTAATTGTCTTTCCTTCCTGGCCACAGCATAAACACCTGTACAGTCGACATGAGATCATGCACAGTGAAGATGAGAAACAAGACAAGGAGATTTTCCATAGGACAATGAGGAAGCGCTTAGAATCTTTCAAGAGTACCAAACTAGGAATAAACCATCCCAAGAAGCTCAATAAAATTCACAAGCGAGACCGAGGACAAAAAAGGGTAAAATACCTTCATAAGGACCCAGATGTAGGCATGGAATAGGAAAGGAGCACTCTGAATGGTCTTATGTCCTGCATTTATCTCTGTCCTATATAACTTCATGAACTTAAAGGGCCTAAGCAAGAAGAGATTAAACTATGAAATAACTCTAGGTGCATCTTCTCACATGCTGCTCTTCTCTGTGCTTTACAACACTTCTGGGTGAGAGATTTTGGATCATTTGAAAAACAACAGACCTTGAGCCACACTACAACACTGTGGGGAGATGTTGCAGGGTAGCAACATCTAGTACTAAGCTATAGTAGCACTATAGTATTGAGTATTTCACAAAATTTGCAGGAAAGTAAGAGGTAACATACAGCGTACAAAGAGCCAAAGTTCCTTTCTTTTCCTGTAGTGAGTACAGGTGTTGGGGAGAAACTAATGATATCCGTATTGAGTCTCAGCAAATATTACAACACATTTCAGCATTATGATGCTGAACTCATAATTTCAAAGGATTCCACATTCACATACCATTGCTATCTGATGATGGTAGCATTTTTGGTAACTTTTTTTGTTTTCTTTCAGCGAAACAGCAGTGTCATACCAAATGGAAAAATACCTTCAGAAAATCCAGTACAAGATTTTACTTTGAAGGAAAAAGGTAAAAAGACTCTTAGACCGGTTTCATTAAGTGGATTTTACCAGCTACCTTGTCAATGAAATGTCACTGAAAATTCTTATTGCGCGCAACAATGAAGCTGGCATTTAAAAGACTTCTAACCGTAACTCAGACCTAAGAGTGGGGATCTGCCCCATGCTTAAATGCAGTGTCTTGACAATATAGAAGTTGTTTTTCTAAGTAGCTTGATGACAAATCAAGTTTTAATTGGCCTTTTAACTCATATTAAAAATATCACATTTCAATTTTGAAAACAAAAATATTGCAGTAGTTATACAAATAATATGTATCACTTAAAACTGAAATGTGGTCTAAAAGCCGCTGAACTCTTACTGTGTTCTTTCTTCTGTTTCTGCATGCAACCCCTTATCTCAAAGAAAATTGAAGTAGAGAGGAATTCATCTTTTCTTAATGCTCCAAGCAAAGACATTTTTCTTTATTATGTACTTTGAATCATTTTCTGAGCATTATTTTTCTTTGACTGGCAGAGGCAGTACAGGCTGGCTGAGTAAGTGTAATAACCTAGAACCTTTTTGCATGGGAAGAGCTTTCCAAATACTTATAAGTAGGTCGTTCAACGCTGTCTTGTTAAAGAACACTGTATATAGGTTTCACCCCCTACTTAAAAAAAAAAAGCTTCATTGAAAGACAGTCTTAACAAGTTGTTTCATAGCTGTTGTAAAACTGATTCTTACTTCTACTGCAGTAGAAGTAGTACTGATATCACCAGGTTTGAAATCAGTCAGGATACTAATGCTGGCCTCTTTCAAATGATGAAAATGTAGTGACTGGTCATTGTAACAGAATGACATTTGTCAGCATCATTTAAGCATGAGCGTTTAAGACACAAAGCATAGTAGAAGTGGGGCCATGCCATAGATTGATTTGTTTCAGTCCCAGGAAAGCAGACAATTCTGTAGGCCAAAAGCTTAACCAGCATGTGAAATCTCTCTATCATAGCACCAGGAAATAACACAAGCCAGAAACCTGTGTTGAGTTTCATGGTGTAATTGGTATCCGTGTTGCAAACTCTACATATATTCACATTCCCATTTAAGTGCTATGACTGTTGATTAATCTTTACCTTTATCTAGATCCTTGTTAAGATAAATTTTTGATAACGATGCCAGCAACAAAACAGCATGATAACTATGATAACTGATACAGATCTCTAATCAAACTGGACTTTATTCTTTTTCCAGATTTGGAGTTTTCTGAATCAGAAGAAAATGATTACGAAACTTTGCATCTAGGCAAAGGAGTTGACTTCCTGGCTAATGTGACACAGCAAAATTTCACAGATGCTCCTACTGGTAAAAATATTAATTACCTACAAAGTTGGGGTTTCTTCTCTCCATTGTGAAAAAAGAAATACTAGAAATGCTGCCAATTTAGTTGTAAATGTTGTTTTGATTTGTTGTGTTCTATTAGAAAATATATTTGCTTAATGTTAACAAATAACAAGTTTTGGATATTCAGAGGTATGGAGTGCATCAAATTTGCTAGTGATAGAAGTTGTGAGCATGCCTACCTAAACCTGTCCTAAATCCACTAATTATTTCTAGCAACAGAAATGTTATTTTAGAGTTGTCTTACTTCATAAGACCAGTCAATACTAGTCTTTTGGAATGGTTTTCTACTTGCACTTTGTTGTGATAAACTTCATGCTTTTTCTTTCAGGCCGGATTTCTCCTCTTAAATTCACAACTCCTTCACTTCCTTACAGGCTCACAGAAGTCACTTGAAAAGTGCAGATTTGCGGTATTCCTGGAGCATTCATTGGACTTGATTTCCAGCCCTTAAAAGCTCCAAAATATCAGATAGTGTATTACTGTATATAACAGAAATTACATGTTTTATAAAGTTTTAAGATTTATTATTTCTCTTTAGCACTTTTGTGTTTGAATTTCCAGCATGCCACTATATACTTCATTTGTAACATGGTGCATATGGTGAAGAAAAATACTTGTGTCTGTACTTTTTTGGTAGATACAGCCTTTTCACTGTTCCACGACAAATTCTATGTTGGAGAATGTATAAAAACATCCAGAAATCAACCCAAAAATAAGTGGCTGACAAGACACAGACCTAGACTAATTTTTAAAATTTCTTTTTCTGTTCAAACACTAGCAACTTAATATCTATATTACAAGGCCCTTATAACTTACTTGTGACTGTTATGTGGCCTGCTTGAGCTCTCTCACACACATCTGAGTCCTTTTATGGAGTTGTGCAGTTTATGCTTTTGCATTTTATTTTTTTTATCCCTTTTTTTTTTTATGGCTTTGATTTGAATTTTCTGCAGATATTTTTTATTGTGCTTTATTTTCCTTAAAATTTGCAGACTGATTTCTTCTTTTATTGATTTTATTTTTTGTCTCCAGTTATCCCAAACATAACTGCATATTGGATATAATATCCAGATTTTCTCTTTAATAGAAGTCCGATATTACTAGTAATAACCAAGGTAAAAAGGGCAACCTCTGCATGTATAATGGTCTGTCACACCTATACTGGCATGTATTGATCTATTTTTTCCCCCATTACAGCTATTCTTTTACAAAGCATCTTGCTGTGTATTACCAAGAAATCATTTTCATTAACTGTATTTGTCACTCATGAATTTTTTTTTAGGAATTGATAACCCAGTATTTTCAGCTGATGATGACCAAAGCATCTACATGAAGTTCTCACCATGGTTATCTAGTGAAGACACAGTGGTACCATCACAAAGGGCCCGAGTGCAGATCCCATATTCTCCAAGCAACTTCAGACGGCTCACACCATTCCGGCTCAGCAATAAATCAATAGATTCCTTCCTGCAAGCAGATGGACCAGAGGACCGACCCAGATCTTTTCTCCCAGAATCAACACATATGTAATATTATAAAAGATATTATCACTTTTGGTTTTAATCAGCCTTCTTAGCAAACCTAATTACTGACAAGTAAACTTACTTTTCTGAATTTTCTCCCCACAGAGCACCTCTTTCCTTTCTGATTTCTTCAGACAACTAGATTTCTTCAGACAACTAAATATCTTCTATTTTCCTCCAGCCTGAATAACAAAACATCTTTCATTTTCTTTCTGCAGAAGATCTGTCAGACTATTTGGGCCTTGCTGTTTTTATAAGGGTCCTCTTCGTTTTGGCTTAAATGCCAAGAAAATAGCATTCCAAATATCAGAATATTGTGCAGTCATTTTCAAGAGGTTTCAGGTTTCTGGATTAGTGAGCTCTAAATGACAAAATTTGTACCTAGATTCCCTCACAGAAATCAGGTACTCTTTAAAGGGTGATCAGTCTTTTTGAGTAACATTATCACTACTGTCTGCAAATGTCAGCAAAGTAGTCTGAAGCCCAAGAAAGGCAATACAGTTGCTGATGCCAAAGGATATGGTTTGCCCATAAGAAGTCAGATGAGTCATTTAACCATTGGACTCTATTGCATTTGGTTGTACAATAGGAGCAGCAGGGCTAGACCAGCAAGGGGCTGGGCTAAGTCTTGCATTCTTACCATTATTAGAATATCATTTTGACTCTATTGCTAAGAAGCCTAGAGGCAGTTCTGAACATTTGTCCTGGTTATTTAGCCAGTGCTCAGGAAGGCAAAATCGTCCCACTGCTACAAAACAGGTATTTCATGACAGTGCTGATGTCATCATTAGAATACATAAAAAAGAGTTTAAAAATTAAGCATGTTTACTAGAATGCGTCAGAGTTCCCTTGCACAGGTAGAGATAATGACACAACAGCCATACTGTGGGGAAGCAGAATTCTATTTTTGGTTAAAGCTTTATTGTTAAACTGTAGATTTACCTTAATCCATACCCTATTTTGAAACCAGACAAATGGTTAGCTTTCTGATGCAGTAAATAACTTATTGCTTCCAATATATTAGAGGCTTAAAATTAAATTGACTCTGAGTTTAAATGAATATCCTAGTTGCCCTTGAATTCTTGCTCTATGGCAATTTTTCGCACCATAAAAAGCAGCCTCCACTTCTGTAATCAAAACAATCAGTGCTGTAAATTAGGTGGGTCAGGCCACAGTTCAAACATCGTAATTGAATAGAACATAGGGCACTGAGGGGATTATGCAGTGAGATGCAACAGTCAGTTTCCTCATTAATTTGCTTTTGTGGAATCCATGACCACAAATGTGTAATCTAGTGTCCTTTATGCATCAACAAATAAAGGAATGTGGTAAGTTGAAACTACTTCTGTAGTTAATTGATGAAAGTTTGTTCAGACAAAGACCTCAGGATTAAGAGTGAATGTTGGTAATTTTTATTAGAGAAGAGCTTCATAACCTTTTGAAAAGAAATAGAAAAACGTTTTTCTTCTGTTCTGGCTTCTGTCCCTGCAAGAAGATGTGCTCATTCAAGTGTAATTACAAAAATCATGTTGCTTTCTTTACTGGAGGAACCTCTAAGTCTGTGGTTGCTTCTACTATTCAGTTTCTTATTAATGCATCTTTGTTTATTTTTTAAATGATGTTTTAAAATGAACACTGGATTAATTAAAGAACTATGAATTAAATTCCAACATCCTGATCAACAACTTGAACAATGACCGGCATTTCGAAAGGAAAACTTCTCCTTGACACTTACACACATTGAAATTCTCTTCACTCTTTTTCCCCACTGAGAACGTTGCCACAAAATATTGTTATATGACTTGCTGAACATTTTCTTGCTAACTTTTGTTCTTTTCCTCTATTCTAGTGCCTTATATATAATTGACTTTATTATTAGGAAACAGTATATGTAAGGTCTTGTGCAGGTATCTTTGATATATGAAAATCACTGGGGTTTGACTGCTTTGTTTCCTAAGAAGTGTTTTGGGAAGTTAGATTTCCCAAGCTAATAAGCTTAGACCTTGAATACTCTCTGAAACAGTCCTCTGAATTATCTCCTTAATAAAATTCTCCTAACAGGAGAATGACACTGCAATTCCAATTAAAAGGTTTTGAAAAACAACATAAGCTGGAAGCCAAGGGTGGAAATCTGAAGTTTCTCCACAGAAAAACGTATCATAGGTTCTGGTCAGTAAGGAACTGACTCCCTGGTGATACACTCAGCTACTTGATTGAAAGAGCATCACTTTTTAAGTTTCTGAAATATTTCCTTGCTGAGCATCAGGACCCTAATGACCAGATGATGGCTCCATGCCCCAGATGTCTGAAACAGGCAGTTGTTCATCACAAACACTGAAGTTTCGCCTGATACTTTGCAAGGATAAGAAGTTTAATAAACTCACTTCAAGTTGTCAAAGGTAGAAATTGGAACAGGGTAAAGTACCCCAAGGGGAAAAAAAAAAGGAAAAAAGAAAATAGAAATAAACCACCGACTTTCATAAGACTTTCATAAAAAAAGCCAAAAGCAAAGCAAAACTAGTCAGCATCTTAGAAATAGAAAGTGTGTATTACAAATGTTTCTATTTAATTGTGTTCTCTAGGTGATATCAACCATGATGTTGAAATGACAGAATACTCCTCTTCAGATGATCAACTAAACCAAACTGAAGGTGTTTCAGTGAATCCCCTCCACTTCTTCCCATCATGTCTTGAGATGCCTTGGACACAAAACTATTCTTCACTGGAAAACAGAGGGAATGTATCTCTTTCTACTGTCTCTGAATATATAGCTTCTTGTGACCCAAATGTACCTGATCTCTTCTGGGAATCGGGTGCAGATACGAATAACAAAGAGACAGTAAATTCAGGTTATTGTTCTGAAGTTAACTACAAATCACAGAATTCACAAGAAGATAATTCCTTACTTATATTTGAAGGGCTGGAAGACTCTTATGTGAAGGAGCCCCAAGAGAAGAAATTGTTGCTTGACACACAAGGAAACTACAGATCTGTTGCCAGACGTGTACAAAGCCGACGTTCTTTTCACAGGCCAAAACCTCTGCAACACCCTAAGCTTCAGAAGCTAGCGTCTCTTCCAGCATCTTGCCATGTCCCTCCACATTCTTTGGAACAAGAAGAAACACAGTTGTGAGACAACTTTCTCATTGAAGGGAGAAGATGAGACAGAATAACTTAAACAAGGGCTTCTATAAAAATAGAAAGCAACCTATTGGTTCATGAAGTCTGCTCTAGAACGGTTTCAGATGGAAAGGGAGTCCTATGATGTCAGAAACACTGGAGCTTTTGTGCTGCACTTACATTTTTAAGTTCTCATTCGTAATGAAGGGAAACATGCCTCCTTGTTATTTTGTTCATGTAGACTGTTACAAAAGATCAATATTATTTTTGGAAGGCTAAATCACGAATCTTTTCAAATGGTAAATCCTTGGGTTTTTACATGGAAATGGTTTCTTATGCCATTATGCCATAAATGCATTTAAAGAAATAGGCTACATTTGATGCTTCAGTAATGGAAGTAAATATTTATGATGTATGAAATCAATGTAGGAGAAGCCAATGGTTAGCCTCTTGCCTGCTTTTAAACGATGTTTTAAAGTCTACTGTGATTGAAATGGATCAGTGCCTTTTATAAGTGCAAGCTAAAGAAAAATATTTTCATGCTCTTGAACATTTGTGTCACTGAGTAATTGTGGGATAGTGACTCTGGTGGAAAATTTCCCAGGGAGAGGAAAGTCCTGGCATCTTGAAATTTAATCAAGGGCTCCAGGAAGGCTATTTCCTTCCTTCACCTTCATTTCCTCTACTCAGTAGCACTGGAATGTAAGAACGTCCAGAATTAGCTAAGACTTTTAGTTTGTGTGCTCACAGGCAACACATTTCATATTCTTAATTATGCTGCTGTGTTTTAAATAGCCTCACTCAGACAGAATGTAAATATTTGTCATTTTTACTGCTGCTTTGGAAGACACCTTCCAAATACTCTTTTGGATTTTATTGTTAATTTATGTATCATTTTCAATAACTGATCAGGATAATGGTCTCTCAGATCCTATCCTGTGTTTTGCCACATGGTTTAAGTGCCACAGTGACTCAGGATGTTGATGGTACAGAGGTAGTTTGGCTACTGTGTATATATATATATATCTATATATATATATATATCTGTTTGTGTTAGGAAATTACTTTTTGTCCCAAATTTTCTGTTAAATGATATTAATTAAAATTGCACTAGACATCTATTGTGTATAGATTTGGTCTGCATCACCTTGAAGACAGCGGAGACATCAGTGAAAGCCAACTCAGATGAAGACTAAAGAAAAGTGAAAACTAAGACATCTCATGGATGTATAATACTACATAACAGTGTATACTCCATGGGCATATCTGTATTTTGCCTTGGATAATTTCAGTCCTGAATTTTTTGGCTTGAAGTCTTCTGCGGTATTAAGTTGCAAAGATTCAGTGACATGAATACAAGATGAGTGCTTAGCTGCTTCTGTGATCCTAATGTGCACCTTATTTCTATTTGACATCAGTGTAAACCACTGGTAAATGAACTGAGTCACCTGCAGGGAATCTAAATTGCTCAAGACAGAGGCTTTATCTGGTAAATTTTACTTTATCATAGGAATTAGTGGTTGTTTCACTTTACCTACCCAGATTTTGAACAGTTTTTAAGTGATTCTGTGTCAGATTTACCCAGATACCCAGAAAGAGTGAAGCAATGTGTGAAAATTCATGCCCACATCTTTTTTCTATCTTTGTCTTCTTTGCTAAAATTGTGTGTTAGGCTAATGCAAATTGCAGATATGTGATGGAAAATGCCGTGTACAAATCTAAGTAGATACATAACATATGACTTTAGAGACTAAATTCAGAGTCCTGGTTCTTTTGCTATCAACACACAAGCAGCTGTCTGTTTGCAGGCAAATCAGTGCCAAATCAGTGTTCCTAATTGGAAAGCTTCATCGCACAGTTCTAGTCTTGTTAATGAGGGTCATAAGACATAAGGCTGTCACCAGTAGGGATGCTAATTTTGTAAATAAATAACGTAAATACAATTTTTGTGAACTGAGTACCTATGAATATACTGTTTTGGTGAAGTAGACAATATTAATGCTGTTCCAGATATTATAATTGGAACAAGTATTTCAGTCACTGGCATAGATATATAACAGGACCATGACTGATCCCACTTACTAGCACAGGTGAAGTGCAATGTGCCAAAATCTGACCTCCAGTCTCATAGCAAAATGCTGAAGCACCAACACCAAAGTTGGCAAGATGCTCATCAGATATAGGCTTTGAAATAAAAGTTTAATCTCTTATTGCTGCTGTACAGAGGTCATTGCTGTGTTGCAGTTAGAAGAACCACACTGCAGACTGTGTTTTCTGCATGATTCTTGAAGCATTCCTAATCTATTCGTGTACAGGCTACCTCAAGAAAACATTTGTAAGTCATCATTATCAGCTAGGAATTTTCACCAGACAAGTGTTGTGCACACACACAAGAGTAAGCAATTTTGAAAATCACAGGATATAAGATTTTAATGTTCTTGTATGTTTTTATGCTAAACAAAAGAGGATCAATGGATAGGACAGTATTTACAAATACAGCAGTCTGTGAAAAGTCAGCAGGATTCTGTATGATTTTGAGAGGGCTTTGGACTGTAGGCGTTTCACAAAACAGAGAAACATGCCATTTTTAGCAATGCAGGAAATGGAAAGACACTATATACAAAGTGCTTAACTCTTCATTTACTTTCAAAGGCCTTAGAAATTGTATGTTATGTCACAATAGTTGAACAGATGAAGGATAAAATGGGCAATTCTGATAGCAAAGAGACCTCTCCCTGGAATAGCTTCCATCATTTCTGAGGCTTGTATGCCACTGGAAGATTTTTCCTAGTATAATTGTCTCTACAGCAAGGTTTTGTTTGGCATAGATTCTCAAATTGAAATGTAATAAAAAAAAAAGAAAAGCCTCATGTCCCCATTTTCTATATTGAGAATATACTCCTAGCTTGAATACAGGGGATTATAATTCCTTTTTTTTTTTTTTCCAAGGCAATTGCTCCCAGTGTCTACCAAGTATATACGAAAACCAGGTTATAAGAGTTCATCATGTCTCAGACCTTTTTTTTTCTATACACTTTCTATATACTTTCACATATCAGTACATGTCCTGTGAGTGCAAGTCTTTGGTTGCTTCTTTCCACTTCAATCAGTCAAGCACCACTAATTTCCATCACTGCAACACAAATTTAGATCTACTGAGGATCTGGCTGTATGTATCAGCTTCCTTTTTACCGTATGAATTAGACCAGAATGATCAGTTGGGAAATCAGTTCTCCTCTGCTGAGGCCAGTTTGGTTCTCCGCTCCCTCGCCAAAAACTGTTTCTCTAAATACTTTTGTGACATGCTCTGTCAAAGAAAGGCAAGTTGGGAATTCCTAAGTGGCTATTTATTAAAAAAGTAACTATGGTCTACCTTCTTGTAAAAAGATGAAATATTTTATATCTCTTCTATACATTTAACTCCATGGATAAGATTCGTTTTGAAATGTTTATTATGCTGCACTATGGCCTAGCAATGTTAAAAGAAAGAAGTGTTACCTGCATTCAGATGAATTCTGAACTGTCTGAGCCGTGAAGCTAGTTATTGAAATATATGAAATTATGTTTTATAAATATATGGTCTACCCAGAGATTTATGTAACAAATGTTGCAAAATAATCACGTGCCTTAAATTGTTACTCTTTGGAGTGCTGTTGTTTGCAGATTTTTGTGTGTACTTTCCAAAAGGTGTCAACTTATTGCATACATTTTTTAATAAGTCAATTTGTTCTGCTAATGTGTCTTTATAGAAATGTTTTAATAGTATATCATACTGAGAAGTTTGGCAATAAATTGTATCACTTTGGTGGAATCACACTGCTCTGGCAAGTGATTTAGAGAATCATTAATTTTTATTTAGTACATTTAGAGAAGACTCTCCATCCAAGACTTCTGAGAAGTTTGTATTTCTGCTCCCAAATCAAAGTTAAAAAAAAAAAAGTGTACTGCTGATAACTTGTGTCATTTATAAAATGCAAATCATTAAAAGCAGCGACAGAAGTTGTAGAAGATCTCCCGAGTCTCTCTCTGAAAACTATAGTTCTATCCCCACTGCAGTCAGTGACAAAAGTCCTATTGACTCTATAAGCCAATAGTTCCATCCTTAAAACAGAAGGGTCTATATTTCATCGAAGTATATAAAGAGAGGTAGTCATTATAACAACACTATAATTTAAACTTTACATATATGATGATATAATTGAGGATATGATGATCTAATTATAATATTCTTTTGATGAAAAAAAAACAAGAGATCATAAAATCTTAGAATGATTAGGGTTGGAAAGGACCTCAAGATCATCCAGTTCCAACCCCCCTGCCATGGGCAGGAACACCTCACACTAGACCAGGTTTTTCAAAGCCCCATCCAACCTGGCCTTGAAAACTTCCGGGGATGGAGCAGCCACAGCTTCCTTAGGCAGCCTGTTCCAGTGCCTCACCACTCTCACAGTAAAGAATTTCCTCCTTATATCTAACCTAAATCTCGTCTGCTTGAATGTGAACCCACTATCCATAACCCTTGTCCTATTGTTACAGTCCCTAATGAAGAGTCCCTCTCTGAAAACCTTGTAAGCCCCCTTCAGATACTGCAAGCTTTCTCTTCTCCAGCCTGAACACATCCATTTTTTTCAGCCTTTGTATCGATTTTGCTTTACTGTGCTGTGTTTTTTGACGATATGGTAGTCACTAATGCCAGACAGCTTGACTTCCTACACAGAAACCAAGGAAACTTAATCCAAGCTGTTTTGTATCAGATGAATCAATTTTCCCTGAAAGCTCTGTGGTCCCAGTAAAAATTACCATTTCCCATGACATCCTCCTGCTGTCATCCTGTTTCCATACCTCGTATTGCTTTCTACAGTAGATAGGAGGCATGGGGTGAAGAAGTAAGTTCTAAAATTATTTCTAGAGTAGTGGAGTTGAATATTTATTGGAGTTAAGTAAACATTATTTTCTAAGTATGGATTTGAAAAGATTAAAATATACACAAGTGACTGAACCACATGCTAGCAAATAAGGTGCTACAATGGCAAAATTAGATAGAGCTGGTTTTCTGGTATGTCCATGCAGTAACTAATTAGCTAATACATCATTAAATCAATCAGGGAGAAGTGTCATTCCTTAACACTTTTGTTGATACACAAAACGTACAAAAGCCATGATTTTTCCAGTGGAAAAATTAAACTCTGAAATGAGCATTGAACGTTACTGGTAAGGATTCTGATAGGTCAGATTTAATGCTTCTTAGTTTAGCGAGCTAAGAGGTTCATCACACTGAAACACCCCAGCCTTTCGCAAATGATGTGCAAACACAACTGACACATAGAAGATGAGAGAATTCAGTTCTGTCCATTACTTAGAAACACAAAGTAGTGATCAGCACAGTAGACCCGTACAATGTAGAGTGAACAATCCAAGAGGTTTTAGGTAACACTCCATATGGGCTTTAATATTTTAATCTTTAAAACCAGTGAAATTATAACTAAATTTCAAATCCCAACTGCCTTTTCAATTTTCTGAAACAGTGTTGGTAGACTGAACACACCACAAAAAGCCTTTATATTCTTTCCCCTTCACATTTGTTTCAGGCTCTCCTCACATGCTCAGGGGCATCCCAAAACTTTGTACCTCTGCACTTTGTACCTCACAGATCTGGAGGTAGAGAAAGGCTCGGTGCTAGTTATTAGCAATTGCAGCAAAACCAAGATGTATGCCTATGGAATTTACAACATTCTAACTCACTCTGAAATCCTAACCACAGCTGAAGTTCAAGTTTCCTTACCTATATTATACCCCACTATGCTCAACAGTTATGCAAGAGTAGGCTTTCAGTGAATTTCATTTGATATTATTATGGATCTGAATGATCACCCCTGCCGCACAAAAAAATAAGTTTTCTGATTGGTTAGGTATGTGATGTGCCACACAGGACCTGTACTTCCATCCACTACAGATGAGTTGGATGGCATGCAATGCCTTTGCCAAGAACAGTCCGGAACATTGCTCTTGTTAGAGCTACTGCATTCTGTTATTTGCGAAACCTGATCCTTCTCATTTGTGTACAGTTAACATTTAATTACTTGCTGTTCTGAAACACTGACGCATTCATCTTGAATCCTGAAAGTGGCAGTATTACACCCAACATGTAATTCAAAGAAAACAAATATGACTCTGTGTAACTGGGCTGTGAACTGTGGGGCTGTAGATGAGTGAACATTTTGCTGAGACTGCATAAGACAGAGAATCAAAGAAATACTGAAGAAGTTCAGTTGGAAGGGACTTCTGGAAGTCATCTAATCCAATCTCTGAGGAGCTAGCTCAGATCTAACTAACTTGGAGCTAACTGACCCAAGTCAAATCAGGCTAGAATCTGGATAGCAGAATGGCAGGATAAACTTTTCATACACACACTTTCAGCTCTCAAGGCTATTTTCTCGACTCACCAGAAGAAAAAACCTACCTTCTGGCAGAAAGCCTTCAGGGTAGCCCCAAGAAAATATTCCAAGCACCTGTCATCCCTGGTGTCTAGAGGTTCATAGAGGACCCAGTACAGTAAGCTCGGGAAAGAGTGGGGTAGAATCACTTCACCTGCCGTATAAAGACTTCTGCATATACTAATCCTCATAACGGGTGTTTATAGGGGGTATTTATTATGCTGATGTGCGTGGTGCCCTTTTCCTTATGAGCATTGACTCATTTTGCTATATGAAAGACACTACTCCTCTATTCCCCAGAGGTGGTCACTACAAGTATGATCGCAATAACAGGATTAAAGATAGGCAGTCTTAATTTTCTTTCACTTTTTAAGCAGCACTGCAGGATGCTGTGCGGGTAGTGCTGATCATGTAACTGCTCTGCAACAATCTTGTATGTGGCCAAGATTCTGAGTGTGATAGTGAACTCTGCTTTCCAGTAGTCTTCACCACATAAAAACAACTATCTTTTAAACTTGCAGCCCAGAAACCAACCTGGGATTTTAGCCTGTATTTTTCTCTTCTGACAAAATTTTAGTAGATGTTAAAACCTCTTGTGCTGGACTTGCAACACTTGTGCTTTTGTTTCTTTCTGACTTATGTAAGACACCAAAAAGAATAATTGCCTTGAAAGACTTCTAAGTGGTACTAATGCTTTTTGATGTTTAGGTGTAAATAAAGCTTTTCTCGTACTTGTACATTGTGATACTACAAGCAGAAGAGAACTAGAAATGAAGAAAAGCTCTCCGTTTTGAGTGTTTGTACAATTTTTGTTCCTCCTGTATCCTTGCCCCCTTTATTATCCCTTTTTTTTTTCCTGACACAAATCACATTAGGAAACAATACTCTTGAGGCTTCCCTCCCTCTTGCCTTCACCAAGGTTTAGATTAATCTAAATGGTTTGAAGAAGCCTATGGAATGAGTGCAGATAGGGCTGTGTGCCATTTCAAAATAGCCAAATATAGAAGGTCCACTTAATTTATTAAACTCCAAAGACAAAACTTGCTTGTATGGAGGCTGCTGGTTTATTCTGCAGTTCCTTTCTGTATTTGTATGCTGTTCCTATCTAGTCCCAAGCCCTGCTTTGAATAACCAAACAAGAATGGCTGATGGACTAGACAAAAAAAAAAAGACAATACTGATTAAGTTGGCCAATCAATTCAACCTGACTATAATCAGATCAATTGATATTTTGTAGTATGTTACTGTTTCATGCTATTTTTTAGGATAAAAAAACAACTTTTAGGGGCAGCAGATACATCTTGCTTATTTATTTCTGTGTGTCATCTCTGTGATGTTGGAATATTTTGACTCTTTCTTGTTTCCAAACAAATTAAGTATGCAGACTTCAAATATGTGTGAATTGTTTAAAAATTTTCTCTCCCTTTGCTTTCCTGTCTTGCTATGAGCTTTTCTGCAGTGGTCCTGAGAATCACTGTATGATGCCATATAGATTACAAGTTGAGGAACACTGGCCTAGACTGAAATGATGGTACATTGAAACAGTCTCTCTGAGTACCATCTTTCTCCCAAATTGCAGGAAAAAAAAATAATCTTATGCTCTTAGGCAACTCACATTCAGACCTTTTGATCCAAAATTATACGTTTTAAAATGCAAACTCATATTTCATGGTCTGTCTGTAATTTTTATCTTCTGTTGACAGACATTTCCATCAAGATAGAATTAAATGGATAATTCCTGTGGGGTTTTCTTCTTCCTTTCTTCTTAATCTAAGTTAGGATTTACGCTCGTTAACAAGCCTGAGGTATTGGAAAAGAGATTTGTAGTGTGCTTGGCTCCTTTTGGAGCCTACATTAGCCTTAGTGGGACCAAAACTTGCAGTCTGTCACCCGCATGCAGTGAAACACTGTGCCATGACACAGTATGGCATGACGTTGTTCTCAGTCTATGCTGTGTTACCTGCTCTGTCTCTTAGCACTCTCAAACAAGATTTGTGTGTGGACATCCAACACCACGGACTCAGAATGCTGGATGTGCTTGAAAAACCTTTGTATCACCTACTGTATGTTTTGGAAAAGTCCATGGTTTTCTTTTTGAGGACTAATTAAAAAAAAATAAAATTGTCATCTTAATAAAATACTTGCCTCCACGATATGTCCTTCAGAATCGGACCACAGCTTCAGAAACTGGTTTACAATCCCTCCACATTAAAGATGTATTTCAAGACCCATCTCTTTCACTTCAATGTAAAGAACACTAGGAGATATAAACTTAGAGTGTGTCAAACAAACTAGTAAACTATCTTGATAAAGCATATTATCAATTGGGTTTACTTAAGATTAATTTTTCAGTAGGATGAAGCAATGAAGTCCTTGCAAATAGTTGTTAAAATCATGTGTACCTCAAATGAGAATGAAAATAATAGATACGTTAATACAGAAATAAAGGAGGAGAAGCTTTTAGCAACCTGGTCTAGTGGAACATGTCCCTGCCCTTGGCGGCGGGGGGGGTTGAAACTGGATGAGCTTTAAGGTCCCTTCCAACCCAAACTATTCTATGATTCTATGATAAATGGTATCAGGAAAGTTGTGTGCAACTGTTCAAAGTGTGTATTGTTTATCATGCAGAACAAAGCCATATCCAGGTGTTTCCTTTAAAAGCAGAATCTGGTTGAAGTGAACTTTTTTAACTTGACATCTCATTGGACTACTTCTTTGCTGACGGTGTAACATAACTGCAACCGTCCCTTTCATTCTCTTTTAGAGTGGAAATACATCTTTTTTAGGAAATTGGTGGCAAGAGCTGGTACCCATAAAAATAAACAGTGCTTTTGAACAAACCTCAAGACATGGATGATAGTCTGAATGTTTTAAAGTTGCTGGTTTTTTCTTGCAAAAGTTTTCAGCATTTGTTTTTGGACTTGCCAACAGCTCTGAACCTGGGAAACAGGAGTTTGCACAACTCATCTGCTGATTCTGTCTTTGATCACTGAAACATGAAATGAACTAAGTTTTTCTGACCAAGTTAGTTCAAGGGAATCATCCAATATAGCAGACTGTTTAACATCTCTCCCACTGCCTAGATCAGAATACACAGTTCATTTTGCAGGTTCCCAAACAAAAAAAAAACAGAGGTGGGAAAACTCTGAAATTAGGAAAAAGCTGTGCTGTATGTTGTCAGTGCAGGCTGAAGTATTTATTGCCTTACACTGAGATACTGACCTTAGAACTGCAGAGCCGCAGGCAGTTTTCATTTTCTTCCTTCTTTTGCAAAAAAAAAAAAAAGATGGGCTAACTTTGTGTCCTTGTGTTCAGAGACCAAAAAAAAAAAAAGCCTTCTCCTGGTGGTGGAATGTGACTTTTTTTACAGAATTACTTCTCACCCTTATTCAAGGATTTGTAAACTTATTTTGGCTTACAAAAATCTTACTGTCATCAAAGCTTGCTTGGAGTAGTGTTATCTACACCATGTTACATGTAGCTGTTACCCTCTAGTGTTCGTTATGTGTTGCAACAGGACAATTACGATTGCTACCTTTTTGTTTGTTTGTTTGTTGGAAGAGAGTATTCTTTCCTTATCTGAAATGGAATTTGCCTGGTTTTGTGCCATTCCATAAGTATAGGT
The DNA here is from genome assembly GCF_033815535.1 of Pezoporus flaviventris. Classification (NCBI taxonomy): domain Eukaryota; kingdom Metazoa; phylum Chordata; class Aves; order Psittaciformes; family Psittacidae; genus Pezoporus; species Pezoporus flaviventris. The sequence goes on from NW_026892555.1 coordinate 97,097,800, forward strand.
TATATTTTAATATTCTAATGCATAAATTAGCTCTAAAAGAACAAGTAAGAGTTACTGAATATGTAAGTATGTATTAGATGAAGAGGTAAAAAAGATCTTTCAGATTTCCATCAAATTCTCAGTATAAAAATCTTGATTTTACATTTTGTATTTTAGTAACATACTTATTTTTGAAACTTTATACTGGATTTCTAAAGAGGCTTGCGAATCTTGGTGACTACAAATATTCAGTGTAGCTTTTCATATCACAGAATGTATGACATACATAGAAAAAAAATAGACAGGATATACTCAAAGAAGAACCGCCGCATATTTTGTTGATTAATATTTTTAATATCCCTTGTGTTATTAATTGCATTTCATTGCATCCCTATGTTATGAAATGCATGTAGTGAAAGTGTTGGTTATTGATATGTTATTTCAAGAAAGGGAAAGTATTACAAAGGTGTCATTAAATGTAATATTAGTAGTGATAAATAAGATGAATCTTCAAAGACATCTGCAGTTCTTAATATGACTTTTTTTTCTTGATGTTAACTGGCATTGAAATTCAGCTGAAAAGTGCATGAAGACAATGTAATTGCTCTTCTTTTGCTCCAGTAATAGCTAAGTGTGTGAATATTACCTTAATTATTTTGAGGTGATATTCTAATTTTCAAGTTCTATGGTTTGTCAGTTTCCTGGGTTTAATTAATTGAGTTGATTTTGGTGGGATAGAAGTACTTGTTAAAAAGAATGGGTGTTTATTAGTTTAGTAACACAACAAATAATCTGAAAAATAATATACATCAAGTTGATAAACTAGGTGTTTTACTTAGCAACAGTATACAAAGCAGTTTGTGTCACTCCCTGAGAGAAATGAGTGAAAAGCATTCAACAGTTCTTCAGTGTCTATTTGGAGGAAGGAGGGAAACACTGTTCGTTTGTTTTGAGGGTTGTGTGTTTGGGGGTTTTTCTCTGTGAAAGATGGAAAAATAATAATTACTATTTGCATATGTGAATGACCTGCAAGGGTAAAGGGAGTAACTAAATGAGTTAGTGGTAGATGAGCTAAGCAATTCTACATTAAAGAAGATTGATGGCCTTTAAGCTAAGAAGCCTCAAGATCTGCAGTTAGCTGTCTAGCTTATTCGAACATGAACCTTCCTGCCTTCTTCTAGCTTTTTCCTGTTGATTTCCAATGAGGAAATTTTTAAGTGGCAGTAGTTTTTTAAATAAGAAAATAAAATGCCTAATGATGTAAGCCAAAGCATCCTCCTGATTGCATCAGTAGTTACCAGCTGTGACTGTTGCATTACCATCTTCCTGATGCTTTAAGCCCTGACAGCAAGGCCTCCTTTACTGAGTGGAAGCTATAGGACCCTTAAAGAATCCAGACATCATGCCATTAATGCTATCCATATATCTTTGTTTCCTGAGAATAACCATGTGAACTTGTTTGTCCAGCATGAGTCATACTAAGAAGTAGGGAATTCAATTGTACAGATCTGTAGGACAAGACTGTTATTCCTTAACCCAGCAAATGTGCAATATGAATAATTATTTGTTTCCTCAAATAAGGGGCTGTATTTAGCTATCTTGATACTGCCCCCTTGTAAAACGCAAGGGTATGACTTGGTGAGTGGCAGTGAGCTCATTTAACAGCTCACTGCTGCTGAAAGGAGGCTCCTGCTCTTCTATGCTCTTGTCATTTACCACGTCTAGTCCCTTACTCAATTTAACTCTCAAAGGCAGTGGAAAAGAACTCAGCAAGAAACAAACTCTTCCTTTCCCAAACTTTGGAATTTTACAGTGAGAATTAAACCAGTGCAAGCTAGGATGTTGAGCCTTGTGGCAGGAAAAAGAAGAGAGGATAAAGGGACAGGGTACAACCCTTCTCTCTTTGAATGGCATCAAGCCATTAGAGGTGTCTGTGAAATCACAGGCTGGTTCCATTCCACAGACATGGAAACTTAGAGGTAAAATGGCCTCTCCATCAAGCCAAATGTGGGACTGCAAATGGCAGACACCTCTCTGGATTTGCCTCCCAGTGTTTATCTATTCTTTATATGTGCTACTATGAATAACACATTCTAAGGGGACATTACCTGGGCAACTCATATTTTTATCAGTTTTCTAGAATTAAATGCTCTTTTAAAAAAAAAAAAAAAACAAAACAACAAACAAGCAAAAACAACAACAAAAAAACACCGTTTTTCTTCATTTTGTTTAAATCTTCAATCAAGAAAAAAGATTTTCTGTTACCCTTGAACTAATCTGAATCCGATATTTTTATATGCTACTAAATGAGCATACTAAATACATCTATCTACTGTGATAGATGGTATGACATATTTTATCTAGTCATAGGTTAATAAATGACGTGCCAGCCCATCACAAGCTCTATCTTTCTGGAATGCTTTGGTAGCAGGAAGATCCCGCAACAGAAAATGTGGTTTGGGAGAAGCAAGAAGAGGGAATGCGAGAAAGAGAAAGGAAAAGGCTGCCTGACCTTCCTTCTCATTACTTCTACACACTTTTTTCTCTGTCTTGTAAATTGGAAAACAAAATGAATTGTCAGTATGCCAGAATAAATTGTCTTTCTTTTTACTTCTTCAGCAGTGGAAACATTTAATGTTTATTTCTTTAGCAGTCTAGTCAGTTGAAATGCAGCATTATTTGGACCTTTATGTAGGTAATTATCCTCTCGCTTGTAGATTTTTTTAGGGCTCCAATTTGTTAGCTTGTTTTCATGCTTTGGAATTTCCTCTAAGGTGAAATCCAAGGCTGGTAAGATTGTGCTGTAGGGAATATCTGAAGTTCTGTAAACATGTTTTCTTGCAGGGCAGCACAAACTTGTATAATTAAAATTATTTTTAATATGTTTTAGCAACACAGAAGGGAAACTTCTGCCGAAGTCAGAGTGCACTGTGGTTTTGAAATCTGAGCATAGAGGGAGCCAGATGCAGATATGGCAATCCCAACATTCATGAAGAGTGATAACAGAACACAAATATGTTGTAGCCAATTATGGTGTTTACTGATTCTTTCTTTTTTTAATCTCCCAGCATCACTTGCCAGCTAATCACCAACCCCAAAAGACTTTATGTTGCAATCAACTCAAGGTCTCAGGTTCACAATTCTCTCCATCTTAAATCTAACTGATGTTGAAAGTATTTTAGTACTCTAAATATTTTAGAAATATTTAATATTAAAAAAATAATCTACATAAAGGATAAATAAATTCACTGTTTTCAAAGTGCTGTTAGGTGACCAAAGGAAATCCCATAAATTATCGATGGGGTGGGGGGAGAAGGGAGATGTGTAAACAGGTTCTGATCTCCCCTTTCTTAACTCTTATGACAGCAGATAGAAAAGCATCTTCAGGTGGAAATATAATTTCCTGCAGTTGGGTATTCTTAAGGATAGAATTGTCAAGAGAGCAGCTTAAATCAGAATGGTAGTATAAGTTCCAAAACTCTAGGGAACAAGGACTTTGGCTTCCCTCTAGCTCTAGTACAGTCCTGACTTGTGAAGATCAGGGCTTTCAGCTTGCTGGGCATGGGGATAGTTTACAAGATTCTTCAGTGGGTCCATAGGAGACAAAACTCTCTGTTCTGGTTTTAGCAGAGAAATTTGCTTGCCATCCTATCATTCTTGAAGACTTCTCTGTTGCCCAAGGCTTCCCCAGCTTTTTCTTGTACAAATGCCACAGGATGATCACAGTTTATCAAGTTTCATTACAGTTTATTTATCAAAAAATGACCTTGGAATCATCTGTGTAATATTGTTATCATACATTTTAGTTTAAACATTGTTTTGTCTTAATTCCTCCCTGCATGTAGATACTTAGACCTTCTGCAAGTAGGCGGTAGCATTCTGGAGTTAATTCAGGGGTTTTACCTCCTAGTAGCAGATGCTAACTGATGCACTACTTCCGTTTAGATAGTTGCCTATGCAATGCAAAACTGGAACCCTTAAGCAAAAACATTAGAGGAGTAAGACTAGCCCTGTAAATATTTCTGCTGCCTGCTTCAGTAAATCAGCATTTTAGGATCTTTGTAATGATTTGAGTAAAAATAAAATAATTACCACTCATGTTATAGTAATTATTTTATTCAGATAATTTTAGTGTTTTATGAGATACCTTGGAGATACAGCAGATGTGCCTTAAGGTAAGGCATTAAATTAAGACAGAATGTTTTGACTTGTTTTTAAATTTAGTTGTAACCAGTCCTTAGAAATCTATCCAATAGAAAAATCACCATGTGAATCTGTGGAATACAGATCATGTTGTGTTGAAGTTGGAATCTTGACTGTCTTTCTGTACAGCACAGAAAAGATAAATACTCATGTATATGTGCTGCCTTCATCTTACTGTTCCTGCTGGTGGTGTTCTGTACTTAGCTGAGTTAGCTTTGCTGTATGTGAGGGCTGAAATGAAGTAAATGTTCTCTGACCAAAGATCTCACAGTTAATTACTGCAGAATCACTGTGTAGCTCCAAAATAGAAAGCTGAGGATCAGCATGTGACTGTTCATTCTGCCTTCCCAGCAAGGTTTCCATTAGCAGCAAACAGCAGCTGCAGACAAAAATAGAAGGTGATAAGCAACTAGGATCTTTAGTTAACTGCAAAGTCACTCTCCATGACAGCAAGGAGTCCAGAGGAACAATGAAGTCTCTCCGATTCATTAGTGCTGAAGCATTCGTGTCAAATGCAGAGTTTGCCAGGAAGACTCTTGGTGGTGTAGCCCATAATCTTTTTCCTCTTCTTTTTAAAGCCAGCTATTTACTGGAGCAAGGGGAAGTTATTCATGACTTGGTAAAGAACTGGCCACTTGCTGACTTTAACATTGGAAAACTTTTGGGAACTACTGTGGACTACCAGGAAGATCTGAGCCATAGAACATGCTCAGTGTGCTTGGAGAGCTGTCTGACAGGCCTGAGAGACTATGTGCTGAATCATTCTTCTCCCTACATGAAAAAGTTGAAAGTGGTGGACCTCACGGGTATAAAAGATGTTGAAGTTCAGTCTTGTGAGTGTAAGAAGAGAATGGGCAGGTGGACCAGAACACAGCTGCTCTCTAAGCTTTGTTTGGAACTGCTGGTTTACCTGCAACAAACACAGCGCAACCCAGGTACCTTTGAAATCAGTATTGATGTGTTCATTGATTTGTATGTTACAGAGCGGAACTATGAGCTGGTGGTGCAGGCCCTGCTAAAGAAATGCTACTGTCCACTAAAGATCTGCTGTGTGGCATTCAGATCTGACAACCTGGCTTTGCAGAAATTCTTCTACATCATAAAGCTCACTGATCCTTCTTTGTTGCGCAAACTGGAAATAGTTCACAATGTTCGCTTGGAAATGGAACACCTGGAAATACTCTTCAACAGTATTCACTTTCCTCTATTGATGTCCTTGACCTTGCCGGCACGAACATTTAATGTGCGGAGGTTCACAGATGCAGATGAAGGGATACTTGCTAATATTGGAGAAAAGATGGGTGAAATGACACAGCTGACTGAGCTGAGTATATCCTTTTCTATACTCACAGGAAGAATACAGAAACTGCTCAGGTAATTTGGTCATCCAGCTTTTAGTCAAAGTGTAAGAATAGTCTTTCGTGCGTTTTTGGGGAGAATGGGAAGCCAGTGTTATTTAATACATTTAGAAGAACTGACTATTATTAGTTTTCCAGAACCTCTCTGACTAGAATGATGAAAATATACTTTGGCTACCACGTAAGAGAGGGGTATACCCAGACATTTTTAATTTGCCATGTTCTTGAGCTTGTATCTCAGTCAGCTTGGCTGGCTTTTGGTGCAAGACCCGAGGCCAGGTATTTTTCATATTCCAGGTATTTTTCAGGGTCTCTAGTGAATTTTTGTCCTCTAAAAACCAGGCAGTAAATTTACTGAGATTCCGCAGATACTGTATTTTTAGGTGGACAGGTGGACAGTAGACTTTGATTCAAGACTCATTTTAGTTGTCTCTGTTGACCTCAAAGCAAGAGAGATCTGACGCTTTTCTGTACTGCATATTAAGCTAATATATGAATATTCATGATGAATTCCTAGGAAAAAATGGCAATTCTCAAAAAGATAACAAGTTGCCTGTGAACAGTGTTCATATTTGAACAGAAAATAAGTTAACTATTTTTTTAGATGCTCTGAAAAGCAAAGGCATTCAAAAGTTTCATTCAGACAAATCACCTTGGTTTAAAATTCCTCCTGTACAAAGTAACTTCATTTAAAAGATGTGAATGGCACACTGCTTATATTGATAGAAATAAATAACAAGTTCCTAACCTTGATCCAGCTGAGGTCTGTGGCAGAAGTCTCACTAAGATTTAGTATGTATGAAAGGGATCTCTTTATTTTCATCTGTCAGAGCTATTTTATATTCAACTAGAATATTTGCACATAATCTCAGGAACACTTCTTCCACACTTCATCATCTCAAGGTCTCTTCAAAACTCTAGAAAAAAAACAATGTGTAAACCTCTTGGGCATTTAAAAATATACTAGAAACAAAATGAGAAACAAAAACAGATGTCTTGTTAGAATACTAGTTAGCATTCATCTTGGCATGAACCCTTCCTTAATGGAAATTTTCTAAATCTCTGGAATTATAACAGCTTTTTACAAGAAGCAGCCACCAATACTTTCATGGTAGTAATGATACACTGTTAATTCAGCAAGTAATAGACACTTGCCAACATGTAACTGCTTACAAAATAGACACATAGGATGTTATCAAATTAATCCCCATTAAAACTACATAGTAGGAGACACATAAAGTAGGAGCTAATTAACGGAACTGAAGTGCAGGAGGAAAATTACTTGTCATTGTTGGCATACGCTTCATTTTGTCAAAAGAGGTTAGAAAAATAACAAATATGGCAGATGACTACATTCACAATGTGAATAGTCACATGTAATGTTGTAAGTGTAGCATTTCAATGTTTTATGTCATAAAACTTTTTCTGTCTTTAATTCTGCAGTCCACTAAAAACTCCACTGAAGATGCTGGATATTTCTAACTGTTCACTAAACCATGCTGATATGGCCTATTTAGCCAACAGCTTCCATGCTAATCACTTAGAAGCCCTGGACCTGAGTGGTCACAATATACATGACCTTTACCCATCAACATTCTTTAAGCTTCTCAGCCATTCCTCTTCAGTACTCAGAAGTCTTACCTTGGAGGACTGTAATATCCAAGACACTCATCTCAACATGTTGATTTTAAGTTTAAGTCCTTGTCAGAAACTACAGGAGTTTAAGTTTATTGGAAATCCGCTGTCATCCCAAGCGCTTAAACAGCTTTTTGCATTTCTCTGTGAATTGCCAATGCTGAAAACTGTGGAGTTCCCAGTTCCAAGGGACTGCTACCCTACTGGCATCACCTACCCGATTGATGATGCCAGTCTCTGCAGATTCGATCAAAGAAAATACGAAAGTGTAGCAGAGGAACTTAACCTCATCTTACTCCAAGCAAACAGGGAGGATGTGAAAGCTTCAACTCCACTCTTTGGCAGCTATGACGCAGCTGTTGAGGAGACAAACAATGAACTGGGAGCTTATCTGATCAAGTCCTTCAAAGAGACTTTAGAAAAGTTCACTACTTCTTTAAAAATGAGTTAAAGATGCAATATGGTGATGAGCTGCTGTCAAATTAGAAGTTAGGGTTTTCTAGAACTATACCTTCATTGATCAGTCTTGAGGTTTAATTTCTCAGCTGAATTTACTTTTGATCAAATAGCCTCTGATCATCTGAGGTATTTTAACTACACTGTATCTATTGCATACACCTTACATAAGCACTAATTGCTTGCAAATGAGGACCCTTAAGACCTTATTATTTTTCACAAAAGCACTTTATTTCTCAATAAAACAATAGGTGTCTAAGCTTGGTTGATTTCCTTTGGATTCAGCAATGAGGCTTGTTATCCCTACAGAAAAGACAGGAAAGCCCTTTCCCAAGCCCAACAGTTTGTCTAAAAGATTGTGCACCAATCTTCACCTATGGCTCCCTAAATCAATTTTTGTTTTGCCCTTGGCCATCCAAATTCAGCAGTCTGTGTTTAATCCAGTACATTCCCAGTAGTGGGGGATGTATAAAAGCCTCCATGTCTCTATGCCTCTTTCTTCCACAGAGGCAAGCATGATAAAACCTCCTTTTGCATGGGGAATTTCAGAGGTCGTCAAACACATTGTGCTGGTGAGGAGTAAAGTTCCATACTGACGAGTCAGCAGACCAAATGGCTGGCTGACAGCAGGTGATTTTCCCCTACTTCCCCCAGTAATATAAAGAGGATTCTGCTGAAGCTCTTGCTAAACATTTTACAAAGGCATACCAGGACAGTGCTGCACAGCCATGCTTCTGATGTCAGCAGGTAAGTGCCTCAAACTGCTCCCTTTGTTCAGTCAGTTTCTTAGCGATAGAATGTACCCAGCTGCTTTCAGCTCTTTTAAAGAAAGTCTAAGACAGTGGCAATAATGCAGAAAAGGCTAGTTTCAAAAACACATATACAAAAATGTATCCAATGCTAATTTCAAAAAATGTGGAAACGGGATAAGGTGGGTTGCTGAGTAACTAGAAGCTCATCTGCATAAAACTCTGCCCTCTCCTGCCAGGACTGTGCATTGTTCTGCCACGGAATTATCAACCACTGCCTGGAAAACAAAATGAAAATCACATTCATTTGGCAAGCTCCAGTGCAAATGTATTTGAGTGACAGAGTAAACAGAATCTCAGACCTCCACACACAGTGTTGGAATGCTGGTAAAGGGGCCAACAGGGTGTCAGAGTGCAGCCACAGGGCCCCACAAAACAAATCTGGGGAAAGTACTGTAAGGGGGGGAGAGTACTGGGAGGGGAAGAGTACTAAAAGGGGGGGTGTACTATTTCCTACATTTAGAATCACAGAATTATAGAATCAACTGGGTTTGAAAAGACCTTTAAGATCATTGTGTCCAACTGTTACCCCAGGACTGACAAAACCACCACTAACCCATGTTACTGAGGGTCCCATCTACATGGTTTCTGAACTCTTCCAGGGATGGCGATTCTGTTTCCTTGACAGCCTATTCCAGTACCTGATTACCCTCTCTGTGAAGAAATTTTTCCTAATATCCAGTCTAAACTTCCCTGGTGTAACTTGAGGCCATTACCTCTTGTCCTATCATTAGTTACTTTGGAGACCAGCCACCTCCTTGCTCCATCCGCCTCCCAAGTGGTTGTAGAGTTCCCCCTGAGCCTTCTCTTCTCCAGACTAAACAACCCCAGCTCCCTCAGCCGCTCATCACACTTGTGCTACAGACCTTCACCGGCTTTGTTACCCTTCTCTGGACCCGCTCCAGCACCTCAGTGTCTTTGTTGCAGCTGAAAGGCCCAGAACTGAACACAAGACTCCAGGTGCGGCTCCCAGCAAACTGCCTGGGGCTGCCCTGACCCGGCTCACCTCCAGCTGACGGGCAGCTGCCACACCGGGCGGTTCGAAGCTCCTCCACCCACCACTCCCAGGAGCCAGCGGGCAAGGGACACCCGTGCATACACCGAAGAGGCTCACTCGCCTCATGGTTCTCCTCAACCTTCAGCCGCACCACCGCGCCGCTCTTGCTACCGTGGGACACCGCGCATGCGCCGGCTGCCGGCAGAGAGGGAACGCCCGGCTGCAGCGCCACGCTTCGGCCACGAGGCGGCAGCACCCGCGAGCACCCGACGGTTGCTTCCCATTGCAACGCAATGCCCGTCGCCGGCGGGCGGCAGCGTGGAGCCCTCGCATCACCGACGCCGTTTGGTCGCCGAGGGCAACAGCGAGCGCGACGGCGGGGCCCTCCGTCGTGCTTGTGACGCGAAGGGTTAGCCGATATACGGGGGGGGTAGGATTAAGCCGCTTGCTTAACAATATTATTGCTTACTCGTGCTTACTCAACAAATACGTGCTCAACACTTATCGTGCTTGCAGGAACAGAGTGGGAGGACCAAGGCTATTGATAGGAGGAAGAAACAGTAACTCCTGTTCTCTAGACCCCTAAACCGACTGAAATCAGCTTTGCGGTTTTGGACAGTGACTAAATCACCAGGGAACATGCACAACGACTAGAGATGAAAAGTTCAGGGAAGACTTGTTTACTTCATCTTGAGACCCCCGCCCTTGACCACCAGGAGACCCTTTGCAAGCAAGGACCTTTTACCTCATTATAATATGAAGGGGGGGGGGGGTAGGTCATGAATATGTATAGGTGTGTTGTGTAACCTCATGAATACATATTCGTTTAGAGGATAAATATGAAGAAGAACAATGCTGAGGTGCACATGTTTTTGGAGGAACGATCTCCCATGAGCCTCCGTGCTGAATAAAAGCATACCTACTTTACAACTTTAACGACTTGTGGAGTCTATCCGCGTATCACTTGAACCCATGTGTCAGGGCAATTCCAGGCAAAGCTACAGGTTGGGAGGAGAAGAGATTCAGAGCAGCCCTATGGAGAAGGACTTGTGGGCATTGAGTGATGAGAAGCTCAACATGACCCGGCAGTGTGCGCTGGCAGCCTGGAAACCAACCATTTCCTGGGCTGCATCACCAAGAGGCCAAGGGAGGGGATTCTTCCCTTCTATTCCAGTCTCATGAGATCCCACTGGGAGTACTGTGTGCAGCGTCCTCAAAAAAGAAGGCCATAGATCTGTTGGAGCAAGTCCAGCTCCAACCAGGAGGCCACGAGGATGATAAAGGGGCTGGAGCACCTCACATACAAAGGCTGAGAAAATCTGGGCTGTTCAGCCTGGAGAAGGCTGTATGGAGACCTCATAGAAGTACCTGAAGGGTCTACAAGGTTGCTGGAGAGGGACTCGTTGTCAGGGAGTGTAGTGATAGGACAAGGGGCAATGCATTCAAACTGAAACAAGGCCGATTTGGGTTAGATATAAGGAAGAAAGTCGTTATGGTGAGAGTAGTGAGGGCCTGGCACAGACTGCCCAGAGAAGCTGTGGCTGCCCCATCCCTGGCAGTGTTCAAGGCCAGGTTGGATGGGGCTTGGAGCAACCTGGTCTGGTGAAGGTGTCCCTGCCCGTGGCAGGGGGTGGAACTGGATGGGCTTTAAGGTCCCTTCCAACCCAAACCACCCTATGCTGGCGGAGCTGCAGCAGAGGTATTTGGCACCGCTTACCCCCTCGCGCACGCGCGGCACGCGAGATGCGGCAGCGACGTTTGGCCGTTGGGCGCCGGTAGCGAGCGCGGTGTACCGCTGCTGGCGCATTGCGCGGGGCTCCAAGTGCTGTACCGAATGTTGGTCGCTGGGCGGCAGAAGCGACTCTGGCGTCGCCCCGCGTCCCAGGACTACAGCTCCCGGCATGCTCGGGAGGCAGCCGTCCTTCCTTTTTGGTCGTCCGGGGACACCGTCCCCTCCAGTCCTGTCAGTTCTTGTCCACCGCAGACGCATGTGGTACCCGCAGCGACTGCGACCGTACCCTCCCCAGAGTGGCTCCGGGCACAGCCCTCTCCCCCCCCCCCCCGCCCCAGCGCTGTGCCGATCTGAGCCTCTGTCACAAACCCTGCCGGCCTCGGCACCCGCCTCTCTCGGCGACAGCTCCGCTCTTCCGCTGGCTCACATCGGCCCACATAACAAGCCGCGGGAGCGAGCCTGCTGCAGGGCTCGGGACCCCCGACATTCTCCCTGCCCCAGGGGTACTTCGGAGGTCGGTTGGCTTTCGGACAGATGGGCTGAAGGGCGGAGCCCACCAAAACAAGAAGAGCAGGGCGCAGGACACAAGGAGAAACAAGCGGCAGCCAGGCGGAGAGTAGCGAGAAAGCGTGAGGCAGGGACCGGGACAGCAAGAGAAAACCATAAAAGACTGGTACAAGAGAAATGATAGGCACAGCACGACCGGAGGGTGAAGGGACCAGGACAGGGGTGGAGAAAGAAACAGGAGCGTCAGAGGAGGAGAGGCAGAAAGAGGGAGGAGGCGCAGGGCAGATAATGAAAAAGACCTCAGATGGGCAGCACAACAGAGAGGGATTTAAAAAAGAACAAGGGCAGGGAGCACGAGAGAGGTCTTCCTTTCCTTTTTCACCCTTCTCACTTTCTACTCTTCACCCACCTCACTTGTCATTCTTTCCTGCCACTGTTGGGCTAAGAAACCTTAACCCAGACACAAAATCTTCTTACTGGGCTGAACTGTAGCTTGCTCATCCTGAGAAAGGTTTCTGGTATTACTGGCTCTGTAGTACCTCTGTTGGGAGGCTGCGTGCTGTTTACGCAGCTTATTCCAGGATCCTCTGTAGTGAGAATTTGTACCAGAGCTTAGCACTAGTGACTAAAGTAAATGAAACCTTAGGCCACTTGTACTGTACTTTAACCTTTGTTTTTATCTATGGAAATGTAACTGGTAGATAAGTATAAATAAAACTTTACAGGATATTATGTAACAAAAGATAAGGAAATGTCTCAAGACACAACAAAAAGGGAGCCTGGAGGCTGTGGGAGCAAATCAGAAAAGGAGAAAAACCAGACTCAGCAAACAGGTTTTTATGCGCCTTAAGTGCCACCAAGAAATCAAGGAACCTGTAGAGATTATGAAACGCAGTAACAATCAACAGGCAGGCCCCTCTGGAGAGGCACCCAGCTCGAGTTGTAACTGCTGTATTAAACGCAGTGGAAAAGGAACTCTGATTCTTTTTATTAAAGTGGAGGTGACATCTGTGTAATTCCTACCGCAGTCTGGGTGGTGCCTGTATTATTTTCTACAACACCTCTGAGCATTCAGGCTCTAGCCCCAGCTGCAACTTGGTTGTTGACAGTAACAGTGATAGTGATAAAGGTACTCCAGTGGTAAGGATTTTTCCTGGAGGGGAGCCAGACCCCTCCAATAGTAAGGACTTTTCTCTGTTTCATTATGAAAATGGTTGAAGACGGAATCCAGTGAAGAAACAAATTTACATAAGAAAGATACAAACAGCAACAATTCTCACCTTGTAAAGTCCTATGAAAACCTGTGTATGTTTAACCCTGTGTATGGGTGTGCGCAGGTGCATGCAAAGCTGAATGGAAATCCAAAAATTTGAGAATAGTAGGAGCAGAAAGAAACCAACTGTACTTGTCTTTGTTCAGAAACGCAGGGTTAGTGCAAAAGATACAAAGAAACAAAGTATTTATTGTTAAAAGCTTTCCTACGAATCACTCAGCATCATACAATGAAGATATGGTGGCTATAGAGTAGAGGGAGTCTCTCTCTTCTCCCTCTCCCCCTCTTTATACACATATTTGCTCACTCTCACAAACCCACAGTTGTATTTTTCTTTTAATGGAGTTCCTTTCTTCAGTGAGATTGGAAAAGGTGTTTATCATACAGGATCTGGCAGAACAGATATATCCTATTAAACAACAGAGCAGTTACAGAAAGGAGACCTTTCTTCAGGAAAAAAGTGCTTTCTTTTCCCCCTCTTTGCCATAAAGGGTTATCAAGATACCAAAACAAAAAAAAAAAAAACAAAACAGGCCAAAAAAAAACCCCAATACCAAATTAGCATTTTGGCAAAATTAGAAACCCGAGGATATGCCCCAATATTGACATATGAACTAATATTTTCACTTGGCTTCCACAGAATAAATTCTAAACAATGTGGTTTAAAAAACTTGCCAGCTGAAACAATGTCGGCACTACAACTACTCACCCTGCTAAGCTGAACAACTGAATCCCTGTTAATAACAGTGGAAAATGTTTTGACAGTATGTCTCAAAATTACTTGCAGAACATTTGGATTTGTCCTGCCTGGCCATTTCCCAGGCTATATCCAAGTTGAGACTGGCTCTCTCCCAAATGCTCTCTACAGGTAAACATACACACGTGCACACAACATATACAGACTCACATAGACTGTGCTATTTCCAAAGTACTTTGCACATTATCCTGCACTAAGTCTTACAGACACTTCAGTGGTGCTCTGCTCCATCTTTTTATTTCATTTTCTACTGCTGTATTCTCTCTATTCCATAATCAATCATTTGTTTTCCCTTAAACTTCTAAGAACTCGTGGTCTGAATCCTGCCTCATGGCCAACAGCACAAAGGACTAAAAAAAGTGTTTCAAACCTGCCATGTCAACACTTCAGCTCCCAGACAGCTTTATCTTCTACTGGTACTCCAGAATTCTGTTTTAACCCTCTCCTAGTTTGATGCTATATTTCCTAACAGTCTATATTATCATCTATGCATTAAATACATCTACGCACAGAATGTTTTCTTGCAATATACACAGATTTGTATCGTACTGTGGCAGCAACTGAAGACTCCAAAACACAGAATCACAGAGTGGTTCAGGTTGAAGAGACACTAAAGCTCATCTAGTTCCAATCCCCTGCCATGGGCAGGGACACCTTCTACGAGACCAGGTTGCTCTAAGCCTTGTCCAGCCCGGCCTTGAACTCTTCCAGGGACAGAGCAGCCACAGCTTCTCTGGGCAACCTGTGCCAGGGTCTCACCACCCTCACAGGGAAGAACTTCTTCCTAATATCTAATGTAAATCTCCCCTATGTCAGTTTAAAGCCATTTTCCCTTGTCCTGTCACTACCTGCCCTTGTAAAAAGTCCCTCTCCAGATTTCTTGCAGGCTTTCTTTAGGTTTTGGAAGGTTGCTCTAAGTCTCCCTGGAGCTGTCTCCAGGCTGAACAAACCAAACATCTTCTTTTCCTTTTTTATACACACAAAATGACAACCATTCTGAACTTAAAATGAATTTATCATTCACAATCTGCCACAATTACATGCCTGTTCAGTACTACTACCACTGCATTTTCATTTTCATATGCCCAAGCATATGCCCAGTATTCCTCCATTATTTCTCTTCAAATATAATTTCTCTTTTTGCAAACAAGCAAGCTCCTGGCTGCACTCCTGGAACAGAGGACAGAATTTCTCTGTGTCTCTTCAGTGGAAGACCCAAACACAGGAAAAAAGCATCAAAATCTCAAATGCCAGTTTAATCAAAGGAAACACACCTGACAGCTATTCCTAAGACTCACTGTTGGTGACCATTCTTTTCACGTACAGTAGGAATATAGTCAGTGGGATGTAAGAATTTAGATTTTGGATTGACATCCTTAGCATCATCTACAGTGGCTGACTCATGCATGTGCATGCATGGACACATGCACACATACACACTTCAGTACAGCATTGGTGCTTTACATAGATCCACCCTCCAGTGATGCTGTTGTGAACACTGGGCAGCAATACCACATTAATTTCATTAGCTTGCTCTGAAACAGACTTGGAAACAGATCCATCCAATTAATTCAACAGAGAGATTCTAAAAGCAGGCTGGACTCCATTATGTTGCCAGCTGTGGCACATGACTGAAATTTCTCTGTACAAAGATTTGCCACTTCAATGGGAAAGTTCTCAAAACACAAAATTCCTTGGCAGACATCCCATAGGCATCTATCCCAGTCCCATGCCCTTCTCACATCCTTGCATATCATTCTCCGCATTTATTATTCCTTGAGACTGAATGCATCCCCTGAATGTAGCTGCTCTGTTTACCACATACAGAAAAGAGTTTTATACACTGGACAGCATGCACACAACTGACACAGCAGCATAATAAATATGGAAGCACAGTAGCAGACGATCCCCACTGTTTTCCCTCAATGCTTGCTTGTATTCCAATTAGTGGAGTCCTAAAGAAAGTAAGATTTCAAGTCTGGCAGCCTCACAGCCCTTCACCATACCCCGTTTAAGATTGCAAGATTTCACGTTTTACTGCAAAAAGAGGTTTTAACGCAAAAAAAGTTCCAAACAAAGCCATTCCTGGTAAAAGGCCTCGGGCAAAGAGGTACAGCTATGCTTTTTCTCACACCAATGGTTCTGCGCGATGGTATTACCATCATGACTGTAATCAAATGTAAATTTTCCACGATATCTCTGAACACAATGGACAGAGTGAAGGCTATAGCACTATTTCTGTGAAAGCACAGGTATTAAATGAAGGGGTGGAAGAGAAGACTATCTCTTGTGACTGGACAGAAGAAACTTTCAGTTCGACACAGAAAGAAATTGGCAAAGATAGCAGAAGAGAGAAGGACAATACTATAGCAAAGTGCATTATTCAGAAGAGCAGTCTCCCGTACCACACGTGAATTTGATTATCTTTCCAAGAAAGTGAAAGGAGATTCAAAGGAGTAACCTAAGAGCATTTTGAGTGCCACATCATCTGGACAGTTACAATCTGGCAGCTGCTTTTTGCACTAGAAGTCATGTTGGGCCATTAATTACAGACTAATCTATGCACTACAAAAAATGAGAGTGAGAGGAGGATTAAATGAAGATGTCCCTGCATCCAATTAAATATGGTTTAAATTCCCATAGTCTGAATTTGCTGTACATTTACAAAGAACATGGTTTCAATGTGATACGTTCTCTGTGCTATTTAAGGCTGATAGTGCTTTATAACTCAACAGCATCCTATATGACCAGTATGTATCATGTATGGGGGAACCAAATCATTCATAGTAACAGGCAGTTCACCTATAATCAAAATGTGAGACCTGTTAACATCTTGAAGAGAAAACTGCCACATTATAAGAAGTTAAGCTTCTTGGATTCTGCACCAACTTAACAATCAGGGAACTTCTTTTCAGTGCAGATCCCTACTGGCACACAGAGAAACATTTAAGTGTCCTGTATTTTACATATATGCTTATTGTTAGTATCTGCTGTGTTCAAGGCAGGTATCAGCAAAGCACCATTAAGTTATTTTTATCTTCTCAGAATGCCTCATTTCTTGCTTCAACCTCAGCTTTGCTAATACCACTGACATAAAGGATGCCTAAGAAGCTCTTATCCCTCAGATAATTCTCTTCCTCTCAGTACAGCACACTGATCATACCCATCTACAGATAATGTAAATCAGTCTACCTTTCACTGCAGGGGCAAGGGAAAAAAGAAGTATTAGAATTTGCAGAAGAGATGTTCTGACTATGCTTCTTTCTTCCAGAGGGCTCTTCATTCCAGAAATGAAAATCCTCCTAGTTTCTTCTCTCCCATGGTGAGATGGCTTCTTGTACTGTTCCACCTGGAGTAAAAAATCTATTCAGGAATGTAAAGCATTCCACAGCTATAAGAAAGACAATCTTGTATAATTCCAGAGAAGTTACTATTTGAGACTCTTAGGTAAATAGTATGAGAACTGCATTTATTTCTCTAAATCTGTAGTCTCCT